>NC_085928.1:139831000-141144000 GCF_028885655.2 Pongo abelii | reverse complement strand
CCATGAAGGCAAAAGTGCCTAGGGCCAATGAAAGTCACACTGTGTTCCTATCCCAAACATCTTATCATCTCATCAGAAAATACTTCAGTATGTATTGCTAACAGATAATAAATCTTTCCATTAATAAAACTATAAAACATTATTCTTAAGAATGCTAACTATACTTCCTTAATGCCACCAAATATTCTGCCATTGTTTATGTTTGCCAGTCTCTCATTTATTAAACAATTGTTTCTATTTGTTTTTAAGTGAAGATTTAAGCAAGGTCTAAGCACTGTATTTGACTGAGATGTCTCTGAAGCCTCCTTTAATCAGTTCGTTCTCGCTCCCCTTTTTTTTCCCCCTGTAATTTACTTAGTGAAGAAACCAGGCTGGTTTGTCCCATAGCATTTCTCACATTCTGTGTTTCCTATAAATGCATATTTGGAACTTGATCAGATTTCAGGGTCTGTTTTCTGGCAAGAATGCCAAAGTATTATTAAGAATTTATGGATTTTTGATATATTTCAGTGTTTCCATCTATTTCAGTTATTATAATTCCTTTGAAATCTTAAGTTGTCCTTATATTTGGCCAATAAAAGCTTCTCAAGTTGGCTGTTGAATTCTTTTGATATAAACTTAGTAATGCTTAATAACATCCTTGCTTTCTGGAATGAATTTTTGACCTAAATCAATTTTGAAATTTTACAATTCTTTTTCTCCATTACATACATATTTCTATGGATGCAGAGCCATATTTTAATGTCTCTCAAAATCATCTCTCTCCATAGTTAGACCAATAGCCCATGGAACAGTCAGGTTCATTTGTTTCACTTTGTTTTCAATTTTTAGATATTTTTTTCAAATTTAATTTTGCCTTATATTAAATGTTTACATGGTTCCAAAGGCAAAACTGCAAAACAGGACATATTCAGAAAAGATTAACTTCCATTCATGTCTCTTCTACCTTTTACCTTCATTTTGTAGCATATTTTGTATGTTACATTTTGTAGCATATTTTAATACCTGGTACAGCTAGCCATACCCACTTCTGTATTCCTTGCCTTCTTAAGGGTTTTCCTGGATATTTTACCTGTTTTTTTCATTGAGTTTTATAAACAACTTATCTAATACCAGAAAAAACCCAAAACTTGATAATATTTTATTGAGATTGCATTTAACTTGTGAATTAGGCAGAATTTTCTCTTTATAATATTGAGTCTTCCTATCCTGGAATATGGCATGTCTTTTCATTCATTCAAGTCTCCTTTTGTGTTTTGCAGGAGTGCTTAATATTTTTTCTCTTATTTTCTATGTACCTCTTAGAACCCCTGACTATTGTTTGCATAAATGAAGGTCATTGAATTTTTACTTAAACTAATATTTGTTCTTTTATTGTTTGTAGTAATTTTCCCATTAACTTTTTTTCTTTTTCTCTTTTCTTTCTTTCTTTCTGTGTGTGTGTTTTTTTTGTTTGTTTGTTTGTTTGTTTTGAGGTGGACTCTTGCTCTGTTGCCCAGGCTGGAGTGCAGTGACACAATCTAGGCTCACTACAACCTCTGCCTCCCAGGTCCAAGTGATTTCCCTGCCTTGGCCTCCTGAGTATCTATGATTATAGGCATGTGCCACCATACCCAGCTAATTTTTATATTTTTAGTAGAGATGGGGTTTCACCATATTGGCCAGGCTGGTCTCAAACACCTGACATCAAGTGATCTGCCCACCTCGGCCTCCCAAAGTGCTGGGATTATAGGTGCCCAGCCTGTTTTTTTCCAAATATATAATCATACTACTTGAAAATGGAGATAGTTTTTATCCTTACCCCTTTTTTTCTTCTAATACCCTCAATGTGATAGATGGCAGTGGAGGTAGAGGGCCTCCTTGTCTTATTCATGAACATAGTAGAAAATTCTATAGTGTTTCCCCATTAATTCTGGCAGAGATTAATTTTTCTATAGAGACAGAGTCTTGCTATGTTGCCCAGGCTGCTCTCAAACTCCTGGGCTCAAGCAATCCTCTCCCTCAGCCTCCTAAAGTGCTGGGATTACATGCGTGAGCCAATGCACCTGGCTGGGATTCATTTTTTAACGTAACTGTAAAGGTATCAGACACTCAGTGCTTTCTCAGCCATGTCTACTGAGCCTTAAATACCTATGATATTCAATACAAGTAAATACCTTAAATATTCAGATAATATTTTTACTAGTTATGGTAACCCAAGAGATAACACCACAACATGCTAAAATGTCTTCTGAACTGCATAAAGGCATTACACTACTACTTTCTATGGCATCCTAGACATGCCATATTCTAGGATAGACTCAATATATATTATTTCTACAGCATATTAGAGTTTATAAAGCCCTTATCAAAATCATAATTTCATTTACTTCTAACCGCATTGTGAGGTAGGTTCCATTATCTTCATTTTACAGATGACGAAACTGAGACTCAAAAACCCATGTTGTTAAACGTCAAATTCAATGTTGTTTTAATCAGATTGCACTGCCTCTATTTTATTGTATTATACTTATTAGAAAATAAGTCATCCTGATAAGCATATTTCTTGACCTTTTCAACCAGAATTATTTATTTACCATTATGCTAATATTTAACAGAAGATTTGTCTATATGTAACATTTCATAAGGTCTGAGACACTAAAGTCTCTCAATAAAACTATAACACAATGCTTACTTATCAATGTATGATTTATAAGAAAATAAATTACTGTCCCAGAAATATGTCCTTCTTGGATTCTAGGAAATATGGCATTAATCATTTTATTTGATTTGATCAACATATTGTTAATATGCAGAACATATTCTTTAGGAGGCAATGCTGATGTTCAGAATAGATTCTTCCAGAGGGTGTTCTTAGAGAAGAAAATGGTGAGAGGGTACTGTCAGCAAGTATTTATTCATAACCCAATTACGCCTAGCACTGTGAAAAACTGTCATGCCAGAACAATCTTGACAAACACCATATAAGCACCCTGAGACCATTTAATCACTTGTATTATGGGGCCATTTTCTATCTCTTTCTCTAATTTCCAAACCACACAAGTAACATGGATACTTTCCCCTATACAAAGTTCATCAGGCATCCTCAGAGTATGGTTGATAGGAGCTATTTGCCTTGAAGGGGAAAACTAAGGTGATAGCACCAGTTGTTCTGGATCAATTCACCCACATGCCTTATGTAGGAGAGAGGCCCGGGTTGTTAACGGAGCCCATGGTGCAGTAAGGGAAATGGCAGAAGAGGAGGAGAAGCAGGTCCCCAAAGTCAAAGTAGAAGTGAGTAAGACCAAGGAACCCACTAAGGGGTGAAAGGAGGCCCAAATACAAGTCTAAAGCAACCCCTGAATGACATTTCACCCACGATTCATCTCGCTTGTTCTTTGTGCCCTCTGTCTTAGGCTGCCATGCCTGGTTGATTTAAAACAGCCATGTTCTTGAGTTGCCTTCTGACACCCCTAAAGCTGGATTCCTGGCCAATCAGAAAAGGGCTCTGTTAAATCAGAATCCCACACTCAGTGGTCCTGGAGTCTTCATTTTAACAATTTTCATAAACAATGCTGGTACAGGCCATTTGCCAAGCACATATTGAGAAATACTGCCTTTTTTTTTTCCTTTAAGATTTTTACTTTATTTTTTTTTTAATTTAAGTTTTTTTACTTTAAGTTCTAGGATACACGTGCAAAATGTGAAGGTTTGTTACATAGGTATACATGGGCTATAGTGGTTTGCTGCATTTATCAGCCCATCATCTAGGTTTTCAGCCCCACATGCATTAGGTATTTGTCCTGATGCTCTCCCTCCCCTTGCCTCCCACCCCCCGACAGGCCCCAATGTATGACGTTCCCCCGCCGTGTCCATGTCGTCTCATCATCATGCCACTCCCACTTATGAGTGAGAACATGCAGTGTTTGGTTTTCTGTTCATGTGTTAGTTTACTGAGGATGATGGCTTCCAGCATCATCCATGTCCCTGCAAAGGACATGAACTCATTCTTCTTTATGGCTGCATAGTATTCCATGGTGTATATGTGCCACATTTTCTTTATCCAGTCTATCATTGATGGGCATTTGGGTTGGTTCCAAGTCTTTGCTATTATAAATAGTGCTGTGATAAACATACGTGTGCATGTGTCTTTATAGTAGAATGATTTATAATCCTTTGGGTATACACCCGTAATAGGATTGCTGGGTCAAATGGCATTTCTAGTTCTAGATCCTTGAGGAATCACCACACTGTCTTCCATAGTGGTTGAACTAATTTACACTCCCACCAACAGTGTAAAAGTGTTCCTATTTCTCCAAGCCTCGCCAGCATCTGTTGTTTCCCAACTTTTTAATAATCAGCATTCTAACTGGTGTGAGATGGTATCTCATTGTGATTTTGATTTGTATTTCTCTAATGACCAGTGATGATGAGCTTTTCTTCATATGTTTGTTGGCTGCATAAATGTCTTCTTTGGAGAAGTGTCTGTTCATATCCTTCACCCAGTTTTTGATGGGGTTGTTTGTTTTTTTCTTGTAAATTTGTTTAAGTTCCTTATACATTCCAGATATTAGACCTTTGTCAAATGGATAGATTGCAAAAAGAGAAATACTGTCTTTCTACTGATTCTCCAAACCTAGCTGACTCACTACAGGTACCACCCTTATGTAGTTCAGCACTGTTTCTGATGCCTTACTGTGAGGCTGAGCGTATGTGTGTATGTGTGTGTGTATGGGTACATTCTGTTCTTCCTCCTATAAGAAATCCTTAACACCTGTCTTTTGATTACATCCAACTATTCATATCTTTCTCATTTCATGTGTGACCAGGCCATCTTCAATGGAAATTGTATTTTCTCCACAAATTCACTGTCTTTGCTTTGGCCTCTCTGAGCCAGACTGACACACTACTGCCAAATGGATTTGAGTCCATTCACAGAGTTTGCCTCGGAACTTCCCCCTTTATTCCCAGCCTCATATGACTCTTAACCCCTGGGTCCCTACTTGCCTCTTATTTTGCCTCTGATCTTTTAGAATTAATTGCATGTTTGTTTTCTTTCTGTTTCAAGCTGATTTTTTTCTAGCAAACCTTCTAGCTCTTACTGCTTGGAAAGGAAAAGACAAGTCCCAACCCCCAGATCTGAATCCTTGGCATTGATCCCAGTTCGGCCCCATAATTCCCCCAAACCCATAGAAAGGGCTTTAATCATTAGATATGAATTACATCAACATTTCATGATTATTGGTGCAAAACACAGGCAGTTGGAATTGAGGAGTCCACTGCTATGTTCAGTACTGTTGGAAACACCTGCAACAAAGAACTTGTCATTTTAGGCAATTGAAAGCAATTTCACCTTCCTCTCTATGTGCCTTATATTTGTAACAGGAAAAAAAAATCCTTGGATGGCTCATGGTCCTCTTGAGTTTTCTTGAGATCTGGTCAGATTCAAGTGCTTTCTTTATGGCCTTCTGGACTCAAGAGCTGCTGGTTTTGTGCCTGTCAATAGTTCAGTCTGCCTAAATGTCTTGGAATTTACCTGATTGCAGACTCATGGAGGTGTCTCTATATTGGATCAGCCATAGCACAGGAATTCTTGAGTCCACTTAACTAAATGGCACCCCTGAGCATAGCAGGCTGCCTCTACTGAAATCGGAAATCAATACTGCAGTGTGCAAAAGCAGTAGCCAGCTCAAATAGAGTTAAATCATGCAGGAATCAAGGAGCCTTCTGAATTGAGAGAAAAACTACATATTATCTCAACTTTAATAATTCTTTCTTTTCATTAATATTATCTTCTTATATTACAGGTGAGGAAATTAAGAACCTGTGTTTTAGCAAATTGCTTATAATTACAGAGCTTAGTTTACACAGCTTTAGTTTAAACCTGGGTCTCTCCTGCTCTATAATTTCTGCTCTTCAGTATTTAAAAAACAGCTAATATTTACTGAGCACTTACTGGGTACCAGATACTGTCATGGGCACTTTGATTAAATTTTCTCATTGAACCATGTAATTATTCTAGGTTAAGCAATGCTGCAGTAACAAAGAGCCCCTGTGTAATAGAAGTTAATTTCTTGCTCACATAACAATCAAAGGTAAAACTTTCGTATCAATGTTTGCCTCTCCTTCATGAAATAATTCAATAACTTAGGTTGCTTCTATCTTGTGGCTCATCCATATCATAGGGACTTATTTTTGTTTGTATCCATCAGGCAAAAGGGGAAGACATATGGAGAGGCCTCTCTCTAAAAGTTTTAGCTGAAAACAACATCTAGCATTGCTGCCTATATTCCAATGAATAGAACTTAGTCACATAGCCACAGTAAATGGCAAGAGAAACCAGGAAATATGGCCTATAGGATGCCTAGAAATAGGAGGAAACAGATTTTTGGTGAATTGGCTGGCTCTTCCACAGGGAGACACTCTTATTATCCTCATTTTGCAAATGGGAAAACTGAGACTAACAAAGATTAAATAACTAGCCTAAATTCACAGAGCTAGTCAGTGGCATTGAAATGATCAAGTCTTTATGACTCTGGAACCTAAACTCCATACCAGAAACTAAAGTGCAATAAAACTTTCCATGATAATGGAAATATTTTGTATCTGTACTCTTCAAGAGAGTTGGCCAAAGCAATTCTTTCCCAACCTCTCCTCTCTTTCTCTTCAAGCAAGCCTCCTTCTTATTTTCAGTCCTCCCATTCTGGTATCCCATCCCCTTTTCTTCAGAAAACATCATCCTTCCCATCCACCAAGGAGAAAATTCTGCCCCTTCATATGTCAAGCCTCTGCTGCTAATGGGACCCCCTCCTCTGCCTAGTCTTTAGTGACTCCAAATTGGAAGAAATGGGGTCTTGTACAAATGGGGTCAACACTAGGTGCTTCAATGTCAAAATAACTTTAAATTAGTGAAAATTAGATCTGATTTCCTCACTATCTAAAAAGAGAGCCTACCTTGCCAAAGCAAGTGCTAGTTTGTTTGTTTGTTTGTTTGTTTGTTTCCAAGAAACCATTTAAACTGATCTTACATTAAAAAGAATCTTGAGAGTCAGTGTTTCAGTGGGGAAAAAAAAGTTCTGGACAAAGATGGTGGTAATCGTTGCAATACAATATGAATATACTTAATGCCACAGAGCTGTAAATTTAAAAATAAATGGCAAATTTTATGTGTCTTTTGCCACACCAAAAATTAAATTTAGAAAAAGCCTTCTTCATGTTAACATGACTTTGAACCTGCTCCTTGTGAAACAACTGCCTGACATTATTGTACTGCAGTGTATTTAATGCCTGCCTAAAGCTGGCATACCTTATCTATAATGGCTCTTGTTCTCTCAGCAATCTGGGATGAGGGTATGGCAGCTCCTAAGTGATTCTTTCTGACTCCCAAATTCCTCCCCTTTGGAAACCCTTGTGTGCAAAGGGTAAGGTCCTTCCTTGCCCAACCATTATGAGGGAAGAGGCCAAAAGAGATGGTACAACCTGGCCAAACTGTTTTATTGAAAAAATTGTCCATGGTCATGCTCTGTCTTTGATTTTTTAAAAAATGTTTTTGAAAAAGTCATCTTTGGAAAACACTTTGCAAGTCTCAACTAAAAGTATCAGATGAATGCTATTCAGTGCCCTGATGAGGTCTCTAGTTGAAAGTAAAGAGGTAGCCCTCTTATTATCTGGGTGGACATTTCCCTACTAGAGAGAATGTCCATCTAAATAAATTGCAATTGCTGCAACTGGAAGCAGTTTCCTCACATTATTTAATCCATCTGCATCCCCTTCTGCACTGAAAATGGATAGCTAACCAGCTACTGGGAAGATACTTGGGGAAAACTGGGATGTGGATAAAGTTGCTTAATGATGAAGGGAAGGATTATTCTGAGTAGAAATTCTGAGAATCCCCCAATGCACTTTTGTGTCATTATTCAAATTGACAGGACTCACTACTCTGTTTAAATAATGCGTGTTCTGGTAACACTGGTTATGCTGGTTGCTCTTAGTTGATTGTTTATTTAGTTTAAAATATTTTTAATATGAGTTACTCCATAGTTTATTCCACTACTTTGTTCACACAGAAACTGAAAAAGTTGCCTCAAGATCTCAATTTTTATTTTTGCACATTTGGAAATTTTGTTTTTAACCTAGCCTTGTCAACAGGAAGGTTTTCACAAACTGGATTGACATCCCAAGATGCCTTTTCATTGAGTCAGCTTCTGCAGGGCATCCAGCTTCTCTCCCACATTTTAAACATTAAACCAGAATGTTGTTTGAAAAAGATGAAAACGTCACAATCTACAGCCATCCTGGGCTTTTTTTCTGGAAAGCATTGTCAGTAGAATCATCAAATAAAACATGAAGAGACCTGTCTCTTAGGAAGAAGGTCAGCTTTCATAAAGAAAGAGTCCTTGAAGCAAAGAGAAATGACCCTTTCTTAGATGCATGGCAGAACAATCCCATAGGCCCTCCTTCTCAGTAGCTGGAGGAGGTATCAGCATCTCCTCAAAGATATGGTGCCTGTAAGACCCCACCTGTTTGCAGTGTTCATACTTCCCAAAAAGATTAAGGAAGGCCAGGAGGACTTTGTGTGGAGCACACAAAACAAATATCAAGAAAGAGCAAATTGACTGACCTGGTAAGAAATGAATTATTTTCTCTCTGAGAGTATGTGAATTGTTCCTTCTTGGGAACCTGAACTCATTGAAAATGAGCATAAATGCTTTTGGACAATTCCAGTAAAGAGAAGAAAGTTAGAATGATCATCAGTCCCACATCCACCCCATGCAATTTAGAGAGAAACCAGGTAGAGATGGAGAGATGCCTCCTCAAGTTGCCTACAGAGGCCACTCATGCTGCATGGCTCCAGTCAGGGTCCCTGTCTCACTGGGTCTAGTCTCCAACTTCTTTGCTGGTACAGGAACTCAGCTTCGTCCAATCACGCAGACTTAGTGGGACCTGGAAGAACTGACTCACGCAAAAGGCAGATGCATAAGTCAGGAGGCCAACATAGTAATTTACAAAAATAAATAAATAAATAAAATATAAATAAATAAATTTGGCAAGAACTATAATTATCAAGCTCCATACAGAGAACCTCTTTCCTGATACCTGAATACTTCTGAAGCAGAATTAGCAACCAAAATATGTTATTTGGTGAGCATAGAAAAATCAAGGCAAGGACACATCAGGAGTCTGGATAGTGTCACTCTGGTCAGCAGTTGTGACTGAAAGACACAAGAGTCTGGAACATCTGATTAAGTTAATAAGGTGCTTGATCTTAAACATATAGATAATTCGGCCGGGCACGGTAGCTCACGCCTATAATCCCAGCACTTTGGAAGGCCGAGGGGGGCAGATCACGAGGTCAGGAGATTAAGACAATCCTAGCCAACATGGTGAAACCCCGTCTCTACTAAACACACACACACACACACACACACAATTAGCTGGACGTGGTGGCACATGCCTGTAATCCCAGCTCCTCAGGAGGCTGAGGCAGGAGAATCTCTTGAACCAGTGAGTCGGAGGTTGCAGTGAGTCGAGATCACACCACTGCCCTCCAGCCTGGCAACAGAGTGAGACTTCCTCTCAAAAAAAAAAAAAAAAAAAAAACAGATAATTCTAGGCTTTCATGTATTCATTAAAGCTGATCTCTGACTCCCAATTCCTGAGGTGACCCATGTATATCTTGTCAATGTATAATTTTCAAAAAGTTAAAAGTATGACTCTCATTGAACTATCAAATGAATATGTATCAAAAATTTTATTCAACTCATTAATTGATGATTAACCAATAAGAAGATAAAACGTCTCCAAGAGCATTTTGGGTAATTTAGTTTACATAGTCTTTTTCTTTAAACAGGACTAAAATTTCTAGATACAAAATTAATGTCTTTAGGGGCAATAAACCATAAACTTCAGGGTCATCTTTACACCAGAAGGAAATCATTGCATCATATACAAGTTTAATATGTATAACTTTACAGAGTCTGAGCCCTCAATTATTAATAATAAATAGTAAATAGCAGAAACAAATAATGGTAAATTCTTATAGGAAAATATATCATCCTTGGATGGGGCTGTTAAATAATGATTAAGTATGGCATTGAAAGGGCTTACGGTCACACTCTTGGACTTGTTTTCAGGTTGTGGATAATTTTTCTTTACAGGCTCAAGTAGCTCCTGAGTTCACATTTCTAGAAGATCCTGATATATGCCTGAAATTCCCACCTGTCCCTCTTCATTGCCTCCCCATCTCTGAATAGCTGGCATGTTCTTAACATTCAGGTGTCAACTCAAAACTGAAGCCCTCAGAGATGCCTTCCCAGACTTCGTTGTTCATACATACATTCCTCCAGTTACTCTTCATCTAATCACCATCTCCTTCATGGCACTTACCACCATCTGTGATTACGTTGTTTATTTGTTTACATGTTTATAGTTTGGGTCCTCTACTGAAATATAAGTGCCAAGGTCCGTGGGAAAGGAAATGGCCTATGTAATTCACTTCTATATCCTCAGCCCCTAAAACAGTGCTTGGCATATAGTAGATTCTTAATAAATGTATGCTTAAAGAATGAATAGATGGATAGATGGATTGATAGATGGATGGATATATACACAAGCCCATAGTTACATTAGCTCAATACCATTGATGACATTGTACCAGATTTTTTGCTATTTGGTCTCACCTTTTAAAGACCCCTAGAAAAATACCCCTCTTATCTACTCATTCTTATCTCCACATATATCGATGCTAGTGATTAGGTAAATTAGGTTAATGTTTCCACCACATCAGTTATGACCTGGGACACTTCCTTTAATTTAAGACAAATCTACATTCATCATGGAGGCTTTCTTTCCTCATTGTCATGTCTCAGAGAACACCACATTGCTACTCATTTGTCACCATATTTTCTCCTAACATTTTTTTTCCTTAAACATATCTTTCCCTCCACCAGCCATAGGGAGTTAGAAGAAGGAAAGGAAGGAAGGGAAGAGTCTGGAGGATGAAGCAGCCAACAGAGAAAAGCACTCCTTCAGGAAAGAGGGGCTGGAATGCAAGTCACAAAAAGAAAAAAAAAAAAAGGAAACAGTATTGTGGCCACATCTGGTTCTCACAGCATAGCTTTTGGAGGGGAAAGAGGCCTAAAATCTTAGAAAAGGAATGGTAAAGAAAGTAGCCTTGTGGATTTTCTAAATATCAGGTCCTTTTTATTTCACTGGTGTATTTTATGGTTTAGTACTTTGCTTCTTTGAACAGTTCCTAGAATAGCAAGGATCAAGTCTAGTACTAACAATGATAAATCCTGGTTTACCTTTAAGCAAGGAGATTTTTAATAGAATAAAGTAGAAGAGGGATGTGGGGTGAGTGAGACAAACAGGATTCAATTAAGTCTTAAAATGGGTGAGAAAAGAAAGAGCATCCTTTGGATTCTGATCCTCAGAACTTTTTCTACAACCTACTTGTCTCCACCCCCCTGCCCCCCAACTTCAGTTTCATTTCCCATGGCAATTAACTTTACTCAAAATTATGTTGACCACACGGCATGCTTTATTGCACCGGTATTTAAAACATTTAATGACAGCTATCCCATGAAAGAGTAAAATCACTAAATGGACTTGTCAGGAAGCATTACCTCTAGCTCATCTGCCCTGCAGACCAGCTGGCCTTCTTCATAAGCTCTCTTACAATGCAATCACCCCTGCTACTCCCAATAATTAAACTGACTCTTGAAGGCATATGATGTAACGAACCACAACAGACCTTAAGACAAGGTCAGCATATGATCTAGAATAATATTGTCAAACTTTAGCAACATCAGAATCTCCAGGAAGGCTTGTTGAAACATACATCATTGGGTCCTAACCCCAGAGTCTCTGATTCAGTAGGTCTGGGGTGGGGCCCAAGACTTGCATTTCTAACAAGTTCTCAGATGATGCTGATGCTGCTGGTTCAGAGTTCATGCGTAAAGAATGATTCATACAGAAGAAATAGTCAAGAGACAGTTTCAACAATACATTTCCCTCAATTCACCCATCTCCACCTTAAAATTTCTCTATATCTGCATCCACTGTTTCTTTTTTATGAAAACAAGTTTATCTGCCCACTGCACTCCAATTCAATTACTCAAAGACTCTTTCTCAGAGTGTTTTAGGGCAAGAAGGAAGCTTTGGAGTCATCTCTCAATAGTTGCTTCTTAAATTAACACTATTGACATTTGGAGTTGGATAATTCTATGCAGTGGGGGACTGGACTGGGTATTGTAGGATGGTTAGTGAGCCTCTATCCACTAGTTGCAAGTGGCACTGCCCCCTTCAGTGGTAATAAAAAAATATGTCTCTAGAAACTGCCAAATCACCCTTGTTGAGAACCACTACTCTAGTCAATTGTATCTTTACTCTCTCCTTCTTTGTTGGGATTTAAGGGTGAAAATTCATCGCATGCCTTCCTGAGTTGGGGCCAGTTGAGAAACAAAAACAGAACTTAAAAACATGGCCATCAGAATATAATTTTACTGTTGCTAAAGCTGGCCCCAGTGCACAAGTAGGAATGCTTCTCCTGGGAGATGTTTGGATTGTGATTGACAATAGGTGAATGAATTCTGGCTTTAAACTAACACAGAAACAGAAAACCAAATACTGCATGTTCTCACTTATAAGTGGAAGCTAAATGATGAGAACACATGGACACAAAGAGGGGAACAACAGACACTGGGGCTTACCTGAGAGTAGAGGGTACAGCAGCAGAAAAAAATTAAAAAAAAAAAACTATTTGGTACTAGGCTTAGTATCTGGGTGACAAAATAATCTGTACAAAAATCCCCATGACACAAGTTTGCCTATATAACAACACACCCATACCCCTCAACCTAAAATAAAAGATTTTAAAAAAATAGTTTAGGAAGCCCATAGCTAATCTTAGGTAGGGAAAAAAATAAATGTGTAAATACCAGGTGGGACCGCAGTGGCAAAACTAAGGCAGTGGATCTCAACCTTGGATTCATATTAGAATCACCTGAGGAGCTTTAAAAACCACTGGTACCTAGACCCCACCTCAGACCAGTTAAATAGAATTTCTGAGTATAAAGACCAAAACATCAGAAATTTTAAAAAGCAGCCAAGGTGATTATAATGTGCAGTCAAAGTAAAGAACCACTGCTTAACTTAATAGACTGAGAACATCAAATCCCTTGTTAGATTTTCCTTTAGGGTATTAAGGAGACAGCCCCTAGTCTGATACAAGATCTCTCAGTGTTTCTTAAGACTTTTTCAGTCACAAAATTCTGCTGACATGTAAGTTGCATAAACATAATAGAAAGGCCATGAAATATTTATAGGCTTCAGAGTAGGCTGCCTACTTCAAGTGTCTAAGCCAGGAACTTGAACGCATGGGCAAAGACCTGGAAGTTTGTGATTAATAGGCTGAATGCTGCAGCATTTTAACGTGTTGGGGAGGAGACCTAGGGCAGGAAAAAAGATGACAAGGTTAGTGAGGTAAACAGAACATTTGGATCATGTTAAGGAGTTTTAATTTCTATCCTGAGAGCAATGGGAGGCACTGAGGGCCTCTATGCAGAAGAGTGATGTGGTCATATTTGGATTTCTGGGATTAGGACTCTGCCTATTTTGTAGAATTTGGATTGCATGAGGGCAAGACTGGAGGCAAGAGGTCTGGTTAGAAGTCATATCAGTGGCCAGGCACGGTGGCTCACGCCTATAATCCCAGCACTTTGGGAGGCCGAGGCAGGCAGATCACGAGGTCAGTAGATCGAGACCATCCTGGCTAACATGGTGAAACCCCATCTTTACTAAAAAAATACAAAAAAATTAGCCAGGCATGGTGGCAAGCACCTCTAGTCCCAGCTGCTCGGGAGGCTGAGGCAGGAGAACAGAGTGAACCGGGAGGCAGAGCTTGCAGTGAGCTGAGATCGCACCACTGCACTCCAGCCTGGGCGACAGAGTGAGACTCCGTCTCAAAAAGAAAAAAAGAAGTCATGTCAGTAATCCATGTGAGTTAATTGCTAAACAGGGATGACCAGAACTTGGTACCAGATCACCTTTGGATATAAAGAGAGGAAGAGGAAAGACTTAACCCTGATTCTTGTATTGGTCACGTGGATGAAAAATGGTACCATACCTTAAAATCAGACCACTGAAGGAGCAAAAGGTTTGGGATGAGAAAGATGAATTCAGTTTTGTACTTACTGAGTCGAAGGCATCTACAGACCATACAGTGGGCAGTTGGCCCAGGATTGTATCAAATTTAGCACTGGAAGTCCCACATCCCAGGAAACCACTTAGTCCTGGGTGAACCAGGACAGTTGGACAACATTTAGGCAGTTGCCTACGTAAGTTTGATTCTCAGAGGAGAGAACTCAGCTGGGACATAAATATGAGTTGTCAGTAAATATATGGCAAGTGTGTGTGTGTACACGCATGTAAGTGCTCATGTGTGTGTATGACTAGAAGAAAAAACACCAATCTAATAACGGTATATTCTTCTCAGTGGTTAAATCATAATGCTATTTATTTTTTTAAATTGGCTTTTAATTTTCTAACTTAATAATATATTGCAACAAGGAAAAATAAAATGCCAGTTTAAAATTCACACACACATTTTTAATATGCATGCCAATTTGTTATATTTGCTGAGAACTTTCTAGTTCCTGTTTGAAAATTCAAAATGGAAATAATTATTTTTAAAAGTCCTAGAGAGTTTTCCTGGTATGGGCAAGTGTATTCTACTTTTGTATAGTGACATTAGACAACATTAGGAAATAGACTACAGATCAATTTGGTTAGTACTTGGTGACAATCTCCTAAATTCCAGTGTCTACTTAGGCTTAAAGTAACCTGGCAATAGGAAAATCACTTGGTGATATGGACTAAACTAATAGAGAAGGCTGCTGTCCTTCTACATTTTTATTAGCTTTCTAAAATGAGTTTATCATATACTACCTTGCTCTGTTGTTCATTCTGCAATGACAACCTACACTACACAGTAATCAAGTATGTATTTGAGACTTAGCAGCCACACCTAATTTCTTTGGAAAGCGTATGGGCAATGATTTCATCAGCTGTTCATTAAAACAAGTAAGCTAAAAATGATGACAGCAATCCTCAATCTGAGTAACGAAGAGAACATGGGAGAAGCCTATGTAAGTTCTGGATCCTGTAGAACTGGGTACACCAGTGTTGGGATTTGAAGCCTAGGACTCCTTAGAATCATGTGATAGAGACCTCAAGGTATTCCAACCACTTTACCAACCCAGTGAAAAAAACTGAGAACCAGAGAGGAAAAATTACTTACCCGGGTCCACACAGCTCATTAGAAGCCAGACTAAAACTTGGATCTGGACTTACAGAAGGGAAAAGAGCATTAAGACAGTATTGTGTACCTACTGTGTGCCAGGCACTGTGCCAGGTACTACCCCACATTCCATCCCCTCTGTCCATACAACAAAATTGCAAGGTTAACAAAGAAGGAAACTGAAAATCAGAGAGTTGAGTAAGTTCCTGAATATTTGCAGACCTTTTGAGGGAAGAACCTGAAGCCCAGGTCTGTTTAACTCTAAAGTCCTTTCTCCTAAGGCTTCCTAAAGCCTTGTGTTTTTTCTGTCAGGCCACACTAACTTCCTCAAAACTACCATTCTGATGTGTAGGCTAAATGAGGAAACAGGTTCAATTGATCTCCTAAGGCAGGAGAAAAACAAAATAGTAGATGTGTTTATCTATCATCTTCAATGATGAAAGGAAAAAGGAAGAGGAGAAATACCAAGGACTTTCCTGAGATTTAATATCACCTAACATATTTCAGGTGAAGTGCCCTTAGGTGTGGACAGTTGGGAAAAAAGGTCTCAAGGGTTTTCCTAAGCTTTTAATAAAAGCTCAGAGAGTCCCATAGTGTTTAAAATATCTCAGGAGGACCCTGCATATATGTGGGAGAAATTATATATGGGAAGAAAGGGGAAGGCCCTTTGAATGATTCTTTCTTGCTTTTCTGAGTCTGAAGTCAGAAGTAATAAAAACTCTCTTTTGCCTTTCTGCCTACATTGTATAAACTGCGTCTATTTTCTAATGCTTTCCTCAACATTTTCTCTTCAGAGCCTCACCTAGGAAATAGCACAGGAATTAATATTCTCATTTTACAGATGAAGAAAGTGAGACATAGATTAAGTAACTGACAAAGGATATCATGGATAACTAGCAAAGGTGGGAAGAGAAAGTGGGAAAAAGAGATGAGGTTTGAAATGGTTTACCATTTTTTACTATGCATTTCTATCAATAAAAGCACCCTTCAATGTAGGCACATTTTACTAATTGCAAGCATTTACTATTATACTAATATGGTATGTATGTTTTAAATTTTATGCAATAATGGAATTTTTAAAGGCTATGGTTAAAAAATAATACAACTGAAAGTGCTTATAGTTTCTTCCTTCGCCTAAATTAGGATGGTCATACCCTAGGGAGGCCCCTATAACTCTCACCCTCTAGTAGTCATGTTTTTGTGTAATTCCCTCTCCTTGAGTGTGGGCAGGATCTGTAACTCTCTAAGCAACAGATATGGCAAAGGTGATGGGATATCTTTCTTGTGATTATTTTTTATATCATATATGGTTGTATGGAAGAGGTGAAGATGTAATTAATATCCCTAATCACTTGAATTATACCTAATTAAAGGGCAGTTATACTAGTGGGCCTTACCTAATCAGATATGCCCTTCAGGGTCTAGGCTTTCCCTGAAGTCAGAGACTCCAAGCAACAGAGACTGTCTCTCAGCATCTGTCTTCTAAGAAACAAGCCACCGCGAGTAGTACAGCCACAAATTCTGCCAATAACCTGAGGGAGCTTGAAATCAGATCCTTCCCTAGTCAAGCATTCAGATGAAAATGCAGCCTACCTGGCACCTAGATTTCAGCCTTGGGAGATACTAAGCACACAACGCAGCCACAGTGTAATTGAACTCCTGACACACAGGAATTGTGAGATAACAAATGGGCCTTCTTTTAGGCCACTATTGTGTGGTAAATTATTACACAGCAATATAAAACTAACAGACCAATAGATGGTCTTTTGTACCCCTTAGGTTTTGCATACCTTATGCACTCTTTTAGCCCTTTGCCCACAAGATCTCGTTTCATCTTCCTCCAAACCCTATAAGAATTGATATTTCTGTAACCACTTTGGGAGTGAAGTGACAGACTCAGCAGGCTTAAGTGACTTGCCCCAGCTCTCACAGTTAGAAGTGAAAGGCAAGAGACTTGAACATCAGCCTGGAGATTAGAAAGAATAAAGCCAGTTCTTCTAGCTTCCTTTTGTTGTTATTGTTGTGATTGTTGCATCCAACTGGCCCTATAGTGTGCCACAACATAAAACTAATTCCACATGGCCACCCTCCCCTGCTGGTGCCTCTCATAATAGGAACGAGCTTTTTCTCCTGGGTTTCTGCTAATTTACTGTCCTGAATTCTTCTACTTCAGCACTGATGCATTGTAGGACCTGTAGCTCTTCAGTGACAACAGTGGGTTCTGTGTTTCATTGTTACTTACACATGAGAAGAATCTGTGTGAGAACCATCTATCAGGGCTGTAAAGGTACTTGACTATAAAGTTCAAACAGTTGACTGCTTCAATGTTAATGGAGCTTGTCATTCTGAGAAGCAATTTGATATGACTTTCCTTTCATTCGACTGTGGAACAAAGTACCAAAAGCTGCTGCTTTTCAGAAATAAATTTTTCACCTGGGCACAGCTATTCGAGTACCTGTTGTTCATGTGTTTCCGGGTCTCAGGTCTTGCAAACTCATTACTAACCAAACCCAGCAACATAGAGTTAAGGAGAAAAATGCTTGGTTTCCATGCTTGCCTTGCTGGAGGCCATTTTCCTCTAATAAGAAAGACTTTTGCTGAACTGGAATGACAGGAAGACAGGCAGCACTTTTCTTCCACCTACTTACAGGAATTGGGCTTCTGTGGGCATGGTCCAGAGCTTAGTAGCACCCTCCCTGGGCCTCATTTTCTTTAGTAATCAAATGGAGATAATAGTACCTGCCCTTATTTCATAGGGTTGGTTCATTCACTTATTCACTCATTCATTCTACAAATCTTAGATTGTCTACTGTATTCCAAGATAGCCACATGAAAAATTTTATAATCAAGAAGCAGAGCTGGAATTTTCAGAACCATGTCAATTTCAAATATTTAAACTATTTATTCTTTAACAATTATAAGTAATTGCTGAATATCTTTTAAGTACCATCTGTTTTAATTACATTAAATATGTAGTCATTCTTTTAGTCATATATAAATCTTGTTTCAAGACCTACTCTTTGTGAAGCACCATGCTAGGTTCTCAGGATATGGAGATGAATATCTCTATCATCAGGACATTCAAAGTGTAATGGGGAAGGCTGATGTCCATGAATAAGCAGATAAGTTTTTATTATTTATTTATGTATTTAATTTTGAGACAGGGTCTTGCTCTATTGCCCAGGCTGAAGTGCCATGGCACAACCACAGCTCACTGCAGCCTTGGCTTCCTGGGCTCAAGCAGTCCTCCCACCTTCAGCCTCCCAAGTAGCTGGGACTACAGATGCATGCCATCACACCTGGCTAATTTTTGTGTTTTTTGTAGAGTTAGGATTTCACTATGTTTCTCAGGCTGGCCTTGAACTCTGGACTCAAGCAGTCTTTCCTCCTCTGCCTCTGAAAATGCTGTGATTCCAGGCATAAACCACTATGCCCAGCCACACAGACTTATTTTAAATTTTAAGTGAAGAAATGATAGGGAATGAAAAATCCTTAGAGCACCTATCCTGGGATGGGGGAGAAAAATGATATTGTCAGAGCTGCATTTCTGATAGTTAATCTGGTTCCATAGACTTGAAGAAGAGAAGAAAAACAGAGTGCTACTGTGGTTCAGACAAGAGATGAAGAGGCCTGAAATGCAGTCACATTGAGGATAAAAGAGCAAAGGAGTCATTTGGAGACTTATTTAAGCAATAAATTTGGTAGGAAATGTTATTGCCCAGAGACCAGGTGGGAAAGGGTAAAAGGGAAAGTAAGGAATCAAAATTCCTCTCCAGTTTCTATTTTGAGTAATTGTTTCCCATCAGCCATGCAGGGTAGGTTTGTTATCGCCATTTTACTCAGAGAGCCTCAAGATCAAGTAACTAGAAAGATCAGGACCAAGATTCAAACCTAGGCCAACTAACTCCAAAGTCCATGCTTTTTGCTAAAAATCAAATCTCCTCTAGGATCTTCATATGAATCTGACAATGTGCCCCTATTCTTAGATCCAAAAATCTGTTCCCTGGACAATTAGATGGGGCAAAGGTAAAGAAAGGACATGGCAAGATTAGAGACGGTGGAGGGCAGGCAAAAGGTGGAATCTGATAACCAGGCTTCTCTTCCTTCCACTTCCTGCATTCCTTTGCCAATGCTCTTCTCCACTAGCTGGTACACGGTTCTTGGGGTTTACCTGGTAACTTGGTCCTGTCTGTAGAAATCAACAAAGACAGTTTCTACAGTAACCCTTGACTGGGATGGCTCACAGCGTCTCCAGGTATTGAGATATATCTGATGTATTCTAAAAGGAAGGGCTTCAAAGATGACAATCAGGAAGCTCCAGTTCACTGCTTGCTTACTAGCATTTCTCAGGCTCTGTCTTTCACTTCAGCTCTGATTTGCAATATAGAACCTTCTGCCTGGCCAAAGCAGTATCTTGACAGTGGATAGGAGCTATTTTACCCCTCAGAGTTATCTCTGAATCTGCACAGTAACTATAAGACAGCTGCGGGCACAGTAGAATGCCCCTCTTCCCCTATCTCTGCTCTGCTCCCCAAGACTAGAGGCTGGTGGTTCAGATGACAGAATGGTACCATCTGTGAGTAAATGCTCTGCATGATCCACAATGATTTCCAAGGTAACAAAGATATTCCCTAGCAGCAACAGAGCCCAGAGATGGTACCTACCTGTATTCACTGGATTCCTAGAACTTTTCAGAGCTTTTCCTCAACCTGACATGCTTATGTATCTCTTTTTCGTCAACCAGCTCATTTGATTCCTAGCATTGTTTTTTATTTTTAATTTTTTGCGGCTATATAGTAGGTGTAAATATTTATGGGGTTCATGAGATATTTTGTTGCAGGCATGCAATGTAATATAAGCACATCTTGAAGAATGGGGTATCCATCCCCTCAAGCATTTACCCTTTGAGTTACAAACAATCCAATTACACTCTTTATTTTAGAATGTCCGCTGTGACTGTCCTCAGCAGGACTCTCTCTTTCTGAATTTAGCCCTGCAACATGTGTTGGACCTTAGAAACATGGGGGAGGTTTTTTGAGGAGGTTTCCAGAGGACAGAATTCAACCTTGTGTTTTTCTGCTATATATAGTGAGCTTTTCCTCACTGTGGTGAGAAAACTATACAGTTTTCTGCTATATGTATGTGAGTATTTTCCCTATATGTAGGGGAAAGGATTTCCTTTGTTTCACAGAGTAGGTCGTTTTAATGAAAGTTATGAAAACAGAAAATTATATTTTTATATTGATTCATTTTACAGAAGAGGAAGAAAAAAGTATGTGGCTGTGGAAGGGGGAAAATAATCCTTTGGCCTAACTCTTAATTCTTGGTACATTGTATGTTTTAAAAGAAATGTAACTAGAACTCTTCAGTATCCTTGACTGGTACGAAATGACAGATTTTCTATTATCTTCCTTCTGTTTGTGTATAGTTTGTCACTTTTTTTCAGCAGTTTGTGTCCTTAATGAATCACAGAGTAAGATTCTAAGCACTTTCTGAACAAAGTAACCCCCGCATTAGAAATTGGATACTATGCAACAGTTGAAAAGCAAGGCCTTTCATGTATAGGTTCTTGAGCCTCCTGAGCCTTTCTCCAGGGTCAAGGTGAGAGCTCTACTCACAATTCTGAAACTCCTCTTTGTGACTTTAGACAAATAACCTTCCTGTGCTTAAACTGCATTACCTACAAAGATGGTAATGCCTGCCCCCAGCCACTTCTCAGTGACCTTTTTTGAGGAAGTGAGAAAGTCTAAAAAGGACTTTGGATCCCTTTAAGGGACCTGTTATTTTAGAAATGCATTATTGGGAGTCGGGGCCACATAATCAGGGCAGTCAGATATTTGCCACAAAGGCTCTTGAGACTTCAAAGAATAAAAAAATCAATGAATTGCTTACTTTATCAAAACTGTGTATTTGAAACTTTGGATCTTTTAAAATTTATATGATTCTAGTTAAGATACTTTACTTCTCTGGACCTCCATCATTAATAAAATGGTCATAAAATAGTACCTGTCCCATAGAGTTGTAAGAATTAAAGGAGGAAATGAAAACAACACACTTGGCATATAATAAATAGTCAAAATGCATGGCCTAAGTGACCTGTATTAGATGTTATGATAGATAATTAACATGTTTTGTTGGTTAGACGTCAAATGAAATGAAACATACTTGTGTTCTCTGAGGCACCAGCCCCTCCTACAGAGAGTCAGTGTTTCCAAGAAAAAAAAAATGGCCAAACATAAAAGATGTGGAGATGGTATCTGTAACTAGTTATAATGAGGTCTTCAAAAATACATAACTAACTCCAGCTCTTTGTTCTAAAGGAAGAGTACCATTTCAAGGTAGGTACAATGTTAGCCTGGACATCACAGATAGATAGTGGCAATAACAGAAATGTAATTCAAGACATCCTGTATCCTTTCAATTTGCAGAACCATTTCAGTCTTCCAAGTTTTTCCCGTTTTTCACTTCTAGGCAGCAATGGTTTGGAACCTCCAGCATCTCTGTTGCCAGGAAATTCCTAGTTCCAGTTCATCAGAAGCTTTTTGCTTGTGTGACATTACTCTTGGTCTCCTCTTCCTTATGTGAAAATTTTATTGACCTGCAATTAAATTATCTACAGCTGGAATAATTGCTTGCTGTTTCTTTGCTTCTGACCACTACTGGAAAGCCATTTGGACTTCAGGTTGTGCCCAGCTTTCCTTCACCTTCCTTGATTATGCTCCTCTTATGTACCTGCTAATTTTATCTAGAGTCCAGAGCATTCTTAGACCTTTTCCATTCCTGTAAGTCCCAGAGGATGACACTGACTTGCTTGAGGTCACAGAATCAATCAGTCACTTGAGATAAGAGGCAAGATCTTCTCATTCCTAATTCTGTGATATTTTCACTTCTTGTATGTATGGCCCCTTCTTGTATAAGCATAAATGTGATTCACATCTAAAATCTGGACATAGAAAATGGACTAAGCTGAAAAGAACTGTTAGCAAAAACATAAAGTAGTATTTTTCAAAATGTAATCCCCCTAACCAGCAGTGTCAGCATCACACGGGAACTTGTTAGAAATGTAAATTCTGAGCCAGGCATGGTGGCTCACACCTGTAATCCCAGCACTTTGGGAGGCCAAGGCAGGCAGATCACGAGGTCAGGTGATCAAGACCATCCTGGCTAATGTGGTGAAACCCTGTCTCCACTAAAAATACAAAAAACCTCTCTCCTTTATAAATAACCCTGTCTAGGGTATTTCTTCATAGCATCATGGAATGGACTAATACAGTAAATTGGTACTACAGAGAGTGGGGTTCTGCTATAAAGATACCCCAAAATGTGGGAGCAGCTTTGGAACTGGGTAAAACGGGCAGAGATTGGAACAGTTTGGAGGGCTCAGAAGAAGACAGGAAGATGTGGGAAAGTTTGAAACTTCCTAGAGACTTGTTGAATGGCTTTGACCAAAATGCTGATAGGGATACGGACAGTGAATTCCAGGCTGAGGTGGTCTCCGACGGAGATGAGGAACTTGTTGGGAACTGGAGTAAAGGTGATTTCTGCTATGCTTTAGCAAAGAGTTTGGTGGCATTTTGCCCTTGCCCTAGAGATCTGTGGAACTTCAAACTTGAGAGAGATAATTTAGGGTATCTGGTGGAAGGTATCTGGATGTGAGTCATGGAGTCAAAGGAGATCATTTTGGAACTTTAAGGTTAAATTTCTCTATAGTCTTACACCATGTTTTGCACGTGTATATTACCTTCCCGGTCTCTGGAGATATTTGAATATTCTGAACACTATTTAGTCTTTTTAAATTTTTTTATTTTTTATTTCAATAAATTTTGGGGGAACAGCTGGCATTTGGTTACATGAATAAATTCTTTAGTGGTGATTTCTGAGATTTTGGTGCAACCATCACTCGAGCAGTATACACTGTATCCAATGTGTAGTCCTTTATTCGTTGCCACCCCTCACCCTTTCCCCCAAGTCCCCAAAGTCCAGTGTATTATTCTTATGCCTTAGCGCCCTCATAGCTTAGCTCCCACGTATGAATGAGAACATAGGATGTTTGGTTTTCCATTCCTGAGTTACTTCACTTTGAATGATAGCCTCCAATTCCATCCAGGTTGCTACGAACGCCAATATTTTGTTCCTTGTTATGGCTAAGTAGTATTCCATGGTATATATAAATACCACAATTTATCCACTGGTTGATTGATGGGTATTGGGGCTGGTTCCATATTTTTGCAATTGTGAATTGTGCTGCTATAAACGTGCATGTACAGGTATCTTTTTTGTATAATGACTTCTTTTCCTCTAGGTAAATACCTAGTAGTAGAATTGCTACATCAAAAGGATACTTTTAGTTCTTTAAGGAATCTCCACACCGTTTTCCAGAGTGATTGTACTAGTTTACATTCCCACCAACAGTGTAAAAGTGTTCCCTTTTCATTGCATCCACGCCAAAATCAATCAATTTTTATTTTTTTTATCATGGCCATTTTTGCAGACCTGTGGCGGTATTGCATTGCATTGTTTTGATTTGCATTTCCCTGATACTTAGTGATGTTGAGCATTTTTCCATATGCTTGTGACCCATTTGTATATCTTCTTTTGAGAATTGTCTATTCCCATCCTTGCCTACTTTTTGATGGGATTGTTTTTTTTTTCTTTCCTTGCTGGTTTGTTTGAGTACTTTGTAGATTTTGGATATTAGTCCTTTTTCAGATGTATAGATTGTGAAGATTTTTCTCCCACTCTGTGGGTTGCTTGTAACTCTGCTGGTTATTTCTTTTACTGTGCAGAAGCTTTTTAGTTTAATTAAGTCCCATCTATTTATCTTTGTTTTTGTTGCATTTGCTCTTGGGTTCTTGGTCATGAAGTCTTTGCATAAGCCAAATCTAGAAGGGTTTTCCCAATGTTATCTTCTATAATCCTCATGGTTTCAGGTCTTAGTTTTAAGTCTCTGATCCATCTTGAGTTGATTTTTGTATAAGGTGAGAGATGAGGATCCAATTTCATTCTTCTGCACGTGGCTTGCCAATTATCCCAGCACCATTTGTTGAATAAAGTGTCCTTTCCCTGCTTTATGTTTTTGTTTGCTTTGTCAAAGGTCAGTTGGCTGTAAATATTTGGCTTTATTTCTGGGTTCTCTATTCTATTCCATGTGTCTATGTACCTATTTTTATACTAGTACCATGCTTTTTTGGTGACTATGGCCTTATAGTATACTTTGAACTTGGGTAATATGATGCCTCCAGATTTGTTCTTTTTGCTTAGTCTTGTTTTGGCTATACAGGCTCCTTTTTGGTTCTATATGAATTTTAGGATTGTTTTTTCTAGTTCTGTGAAGAATGGTGGTTGTATTTTGATGGGAATTGCATTGAATTTGTAGATCGCTTTTGGCAGTATGGTCATTTTCACAATATTGATTCTACCCTTCCATGAGCATTGGATGTGTTTCCATTTGTTTGTGTCGTCTATGGTTTTTTTCTGCAGTGTTTTGTAGTTTCCCTTGTAGAGGTCTTTCACATCCTTGGTTAGGTGTATTCCTAAGTATTTTATTTTATTTTTTCAGTTATTGTGAAAGGGGTTGAGTTCTTTATTTGATTCTCAGCTTGGTCACTGCTGGTGTATAGCAGAGCTACTGGTTTGTATCCATTAATTTTGTATCCTGAAACTTTGCCAAATTCATTTACCAGTTCTGGGAGCTTTTTGGATGCATCTATAGGGTTTTCTAGGTATACAATCATATCATCTGCAAACAGTGACAGTTTGACTTCCTCTTTACTGATTTGGATGCCCTTTATTTCTTTCTCTTGTCTGGTTGCTCTGGCTAAGACTTCCGGTACTACGTTGAATAAAAGTGGTGAAAGCGGACATCCTTGTCTTGTTCCAGTTCCCAGGGGGAATGCTTTCAACTTTTCCCCATTCAGTATAATGTTGGCTGTGGATTTGTCATAGATGGCTTTTATTACCTTAAGATGTGTCCCTTCTATGCTGCTTTTGCCAAGGGTTTTAATCATAAAGGGATGCTGGATTTTGTCAAATGCTTTTTCTGCATCTATTGAGATAACCACGTAATTTTTGTTTTTAATTCTATTCATGTGGTGTATCACATTTATTGACTTATGTATGTTAAACCATCTCATATCACTGATATGAAACCCACTTGATAATGGTGAATTATCTTTTTTTGATATGCTATTGGATTTGGTTCACTAGTATTTTGTTGAAGATTTTTGCATCTATGTTCATCAGGGATATTGGTCTGTAGTTTCCCTTTTTTGTTGTATCCTTCCCTGGTTTTGGTATTAGGGCGATGCTGGCTTCATGGAATGATTTAGGAAGGATTCCCTCTTTCTCTGTCTTTTGGAATAGTGTCAGTAGAATTGGTACCAATTCTTCTTTGGATGTCTGATAGAATTCAGGTCCAAATCCATCTGGTCCTGGACTTCTTTGTTGACAATTTTTTATTACCATTTCAATCTCACTGCTTGCTATGGATCTGTTCAGAGATTCTATGTCATCCTGGTTTAATCTAAGAGGGTTGTATATTTCCAGGAATTTATCCATCTCCTCTAGTTTTACTAGTTTATGCATGTAAAGATGTTCATAGTAGCCTTGAATAGTCTTGTATTTCTGTGGTATCAGTTGTAATATCTACCAATTTTTTTCTAATTGAGCTTATTTGGATCTTTTTTCTCCTTTTCTTGGTTAATCTCGCTAATGGTCCATCAGTTTTATTTATCTTTTCAAAGAACCAACTTTTTGTTTCATTTATCTTTTGTATTTTTTGTTTGTTTTAGTTTTATTTAGTTGTGCTCTGATATTCCTTATTTATTATCTTCTGCTGGGTTTCGATTTGGATTGTTCTTGTTTCTCCAGTTCCATGTGATGTGACCTTAGATTGTCTATTTGTGCTCTTTCAGACTTTTTGATGTAGGCATTTAATGCTATGAACTTTCCTCTTAGCACTGTTTTTGCTGTATCCCAGAGGTTTTGATAGGTTGTGTCACTGTTATTGTTCAGTTCAAGGAATTTTTTAATTTCCATATTGATTTCATTGTTGATCATTTGGAAGCAGGCTATTTAATTTCCACATATTTGCATAGTTTTGAGAGTTCCTTTTGGAGTTGAGTTCCAATTTTATTCCATTATGGTCTGAGAGAGTACTTGATATAATTTTGATTTTCTTAAATTTACTGAGACTTGTTTTAGGGCCTGTCATGTGGTCTAACTCAGAGAATGTTCCATGTGCTGATGAATAGAATGTATATTCTGCAGTTGTTGGGTAGAATGTTCTGTAAATATCTGTTAAGTACACTTGATTTAGGGTATAGTTAAGTCCATTGTTTCTTTGTTGACTTTCTGTCTTGATGACCTATCTTGCGCTGTCAGTGCAGTATTAAAGTCCCCCACTATATGTTGCCATCTGTCTCATTTCTTAGGTCTAGTATGAGTAATTGTTTTATAACTTTGGGAGCTCCAGTGTTAGGTGCATATATATTTAGAATTGTGATATTTGCCTGTTGGACTAGTCCTTTTATCATTATACAATCACCTCTTTGTCTTTTTTAACTGCTGCTGCTTTCAAGTTTAGCTATTCCTGCTCACTTTTGGTGTCCATTTGCATGGAATATCTTTTTCCACCCCTTTACCTTAAGCTTATGTGAGTCCTTCTGTGTTAGGTGAGTCTCCTGAAGACAGCAGAAACTTGGTTGGTGAATGCTTATCCATTCCGCCATTCTGTATCTTTTAAGTGGAACATTTAGGCCATTTATATTCAATATTAGTATTGAGATGTGAGGTACTATTCTATTCATCATGCTATTTGTGGCCTGAATACCTTGTGGTTTTTTTTTCCATTGTGTTATTGTTATATAGGTCCTGTGAGATTTATGCTTTAAGGAGGTTCTATTTTCGTGTATTTCAAGGATTTGTTTCAAGATTTAGAACTCCCTTTGTAGTTCTTGTAGTGCTGGCTTGGTAGTGGCAAATTAGCTCAGCATTTCTTTGTCTGGAAAAGGCTGTATCTTTCCTTCATTTATTAAGCTTAATTTCATTGGACACAAAATTTGGGCTGATAATTTTTTTCTTTAAGGAGGCTAAGAATAGGACCCCAATCCCTTCTAGCTCGTAGGGCTTCTGCTGAGAAATCTGCTCTTAATCTGATAGGCTTTCCTTTATAGATTACCTGATGCTTTTGCCTCACAGTTCTTAATATTCTTTCCTTTATCTTGACTTTAGATAACTGGATGAGTGTGCCTAGGTGATGATCTTTTTGTGATAAATTTCCCAGGTGTTGAGTTTCTTGTATTTGGATGTATAGATCTCTAGCAAAGCTGGGAAAATTTTTCTCAATTATTCCCTCAGATAAGTTTTCTAAACTTTTAGATTTCTCTTCTTCCTTGGGAACACCAATTATTCTTAGGTTTGGACATTTAACATAGTCCCAAACTTCTTGGAGGCTTTGTTCATTAATAAAATTTTGTTTCTTTGTCTTTGTTGGATTGGGTTAATTTGAAAGCCTTGTGTTTGAGCTCTGAAATTCTTTCTTCTGCTCATTTGAGTCTATTGCTGAGACTTACCAGTGCATTTTGCATTACTCTAAGTATTTCATTGATTTCCAGAATTTGTGGTTGTTTTCTATTTATGCTATCTATTTCACTGAAGAATTTTCCTTTCATATCCTGTATCATGTTTTTTATTTCTTTAAGTTCGACTTTACCTTTCTCTGGTGCCTCCTTGATTAGCTTGATAATCAACCTTCTGAATTCTTTATCCGGCAATTCAGAGATTTTGCCTTGGTTTAGATCTATTGCTGGTAAACTAGTATGATCTTTTGGGGGTGTTAAAGAACCTTGTTTTGTCATATTACCAGAATTGTTTTTCTGGTTCCTTCTCATTTGGGTAGACTATGTCAGAGGGAAGATCTGGGATTCAAGGGCTGCTGTTCAGATTCTTTTGTCCCACTGGGTGCTCCCTTGATGTGTTGTTCTCCCTTTTCCCCTAGGAATGGAGCTTCCTGAGAGCTGAACTGTAGTGATTGTTTATGCTTTTCTGGGTCTAGCCATCCAGCAGAGCTACCGGGCTCTTTACTGGTACTGGGAACTGTCTGCAAAGAGCCCTGTGATGTGATTCATCTTCAGGTTTTGCAGCCATGGATACTAGCACCTGCTCTGGTGGAGGTAGCAGGGGAGAGAAGCGAATTCTATGAGGGTCCTTAGTTGTGTTTTTGGTTAGTGCACTGGTTTTGTGTTGATTGGCCTCCAGCCAGGAGGTCACGCTTTCAAGAGTGCATCAGCTGCGGTCCTATAGGGAGGATGCAAACTTGCCCTAGGGACACCTGGTCAACTATTAAAGTTTCTCAGGTTGTGTGCAGGGCCACAGAGCTTCCAAGAGACTATGACCTTTGTCTTCAGCTACCACAGAAGGTAGAGAAAGACCACTAGGTGGGGGCAGGGATAGGAGTGTCTGAGCTCAGCCTCTCTTTGGGCAGGGCTTGCTGCAGCTGCTGTGGGTGATGGGGGTGTGGTTCCCAGTCCATTGGAGTTATATTCCTAGGGGGATTATGGCTGCCTCTGCTGAGTCATACAAGTCACCAGAGAAATAGGGGAAAGACAGCAGTCACAGGCTTCACCCTGCTTCCATGGAGCCTGCAATCCTAAAGGCCAGTGTCACACTTACCAAGCACCCCCGCTCAACAGCACCAAGTCTATTTCCAGGCGGTCAGTGACCAGGGCTAAGAACTTGCCCCAGACCACAAGCCTCCCTGCCAATAAGCAAGCAGAGTCACAGGTTTTTGGCATCTCAGGGAACCTGCAGCAGTGATCCAGTTCCTTCAAAGGGACTGTGGATTCTCTTAGCTTTACTGGTATGTTCCTGCAGTAGTTCTTGGAGCAAAAGTTCATGATATGAATCTCCGTACACTGCACTGTCTATCCAAGCAGGAGCTGCAAGCTAGTCTTGCCTCCTGTCTGCCATCTTAATCCCTCTCCCCCGTTTGGTCTGTATGCAGGATATTAGATTGATGTGTCTTAGATAACACTGTGTGGTAGAATTTTCGTGATGTCCTATTCTGCATTCAACAGAATGTTCAATATTGGCACAGTCCAATAGGGCTATCCACAAGACATGTGTTGCTATTGAGTACTTGAAATATGGCTAGTGGAAGCAGAGGAATTGAGTTTTTAATTTTATTTAATTTTAATGAATTTACATTTAAAGAGCTGCATGTGGCTAGTGGCTACCCTATTAGACAGCATAGGAATACATATATTGATCTAATATCTTACACAATGTTGATTAAGTAGAAAGGTAATTGTATACTTTTGAATAGTATTTAGAAAACTTAGAAGTTGGTAAACCTAGAATAGTCTTTTTAAAAATTAGTAGGGCACTTTTAGGACCACTCCAAAAGTGATTATGTCTAAATCATTTATTAGAATAGTGTGACAAAGTTAGGAGCCTTCTGTTTATGATGGGTGTTAAGTCATTCTATGACCAGCAGGTTTTCCGAGACTTTTTATAACTTCAGCTCTTAGAAATCTATTTTAAGTGGGAAGAGGTTACTGAACCCAAATTTGAGAAAAATCGTGGAAAGTACAAATGCTCTTCTACAGAAATCATGCAAAAGCATTCCAAAAATCAAATTTATTTTTGATCCTTATGATTGAGCAGTAAGTCACCGATCAAAGACCTGTCATAATCAAGTTTTTCAAAGGGATAAGCTATAAATGAAATAATTTGAACTTTAAAAGATCATATGTGACTGCATCCAAGTACCATTTGATGTGTTATTAATTTATTTTTTCAGATTTTTTAAGCGTTTGGTAATTTCCTTGACCAAGAGGAAAGACACTGAATCCCCCCATTTTCAACTTAGGATGATTTCAGCTTATGAAGTAATGACATAAGACTTAGGATAGTCTCTCTTAAAGCATAACTAAAAATTTTTTAAGCTTTACAGTTTCTCACATGAATTCTGAAAGAACATTGCTTCAATTTTTACCTTCTTATCCTCTCATCTCCTTTCCAGTTATGAGATATTGTCAGACTCAAGAATGACAATATTGAAGGTCTGGTTAGGTTCAAGGTGGAAGTAATCATATTTACCCAATCTAAAATATTCATTTCAAGAATGGAGGTAAGCAAATAAGAACAGACTATGAAGTTACTGGATATTACTGGCCTCTAAACTGGAGACCTAAGTTTAATTGTCTCTAGAGTTATTTTGCTGGCTGATGTTCTGCAGAATTGGATTGTGTTAATAAATGAGTCTGATTACTTACTTTCTTCATTGATTCTGACAGCTATACCTGAAGAAATTATTCAAAGTGAAGTATTATTTCTAATCTAGATTTCCTATGGATAAAGCTTTGGCAAAATATTTGCCAATCTTGGCATTTATATATTATAAACTTATTAAGTCAGTGAATGGATGCTCAGCATATACAAAGTTTACATGACTATTAAATGTGTTTCCAATACCTGAAGGATAAATATGCATGTTGGGAGTGAAGATACATTTTTATGTCACACAAATAGTAAGATAAAGAATAAGAGTATATTTTTATTAAATGTACTGAGGGTTGCAGTATAATCTCCAAAATTAATTGAGGTCAACATGGCTAACCATCCCAATCCCCAAATATATCAAAGGCCTTAAGCATGTGCAGTTTTTTAGCTCCACAATTCTATTCTTAAAAATTTGTTGTATGGAAATAATTATATATGTTCATATTTATAAATGAAATGGCCAACATAGGTGAGTAGTAACAACAACAGTAGAACAATTTAAATAATGTAATCCTCTTCAGCCTTTACAAATAATATTATAAAACAATGATTCTAAATAAAGAAGGGAAAGGGGAGTGAACCAAAATCATCTGCTAATTTTTTTTCTTTCTTTCTCCTTTCTTTGGGTTTATTCTGTTCTTTTTTTAAAAAAAAAAATGTTACATTGAACATTTGGCTTATCAATTTTTAGCCTTTCTTCATAATGAATACAAATGTTTCAGGCTTTAAATTTTCATTGATGGCTCACTTTTAGCCATATCACACAAATTCTAATACTTATCTTTATTGTCACTTAGTTCCAAGTAATTTTTGGTTTCCATTATTATTAATTATGTCTTCACTTATGAGTTATTTAGACAGCAGACTTTCAAAAATTTTTTAGTTAAATGGAGATTCAGTTGTTTTTAAAAAATCAATGTTTTTATTTAGTAGTAATAGTCACAGAACATGGTCTGCCTCATATGCTTCTTTGACTTTTGAGACTGGCTCTTTAGTCTAGTCCTAACCAGAGGTCAACTTTTATAAAGATTTCTGTGTGTTTGAGAAGAATAGGTACTTCTACTTTACAGTGGGTACCTATAGTGTGGTAGGGATGGGGGTGGGGTAAGGAGGTGAATGAAATTTTAGAGAGGCAATGATGGAAGCAAAGAGACCAGATAGAAAGCTAATTGCAATAACTCAGGCAAGAAATGATGGTGAAATGGACTAGGGAGGTAGTGGTGAAAATGTTGAGATGGAATTAGATTCTGGATATATTTTGAAAGTAAAACCAACAAGATTTCCTAAAAGATTTGATGTGGAGTGCAGGAGAGAGAAATCTTAGCCTGAGCAACTAGAAGGTAGAGATACTATTAGCTGAGATGGGGAAGACTGTAGGTGGATCAAGTTTGGGGTAGAAGACCCAAATGTTAGGCACCAGAAATGGAGAGTTAGAGTAGACAGCAGTTCAGGGGAAAGGTCTGGACTGGAGAGATACAGGATCATCTAGGTCAATGGTTCTCCACTGGGGTGCTTGGGGCAAGTGCTATGGGCATCTAGTGGGTAGACACCAGTGATGCTTCTAAACACCTTGTAATGCTCAGGATGGTCCCTTACAACAAAGAATTATAGGACCTAAATGTTAACAGTGCCAGGACTGAGAAAACCTGACCTAAGGCCTGAGCATAAGAGAAGAAAAGGTGCTGAAGGACTCAGCTTTGGGGCATGCCTTAGTAGGAGTTCAAAGAGATGAGAAGTATCTATCAAATAACTCTAAGGTGTGTGTCTGGTAATACTGGGGAAAAAAACAGGATAGTCTTATGTCCTGAAAGGCAAGTATTTACAGTATATTAAGGAGGAGGAATTCATCAGCCTTGTCAATGCTGTTGCTCGATCAACAAAGATGAGGACTGAAAATTGCTCTTTGAATTTACCATTGTGGGGTAATTGAAAAGACCCCATATTAACAAGAGTAATTTCAACAGAGTGGTGTCGGCAAAAGTCTGACTCTGTTACTTACTGACTGAGCGACTTAGGGCAAAGTACTTAGCCTCTCTGAGTTTTAGTTTCCTCCCTTATAAGCTGAAGGTAATAATCTACTTCAAAGGGTTGCATGAGATAATGGGAATAATGAAGCAGAGCACAGTGGCTCATGCCTGTAATCCCAGCACTTTAGGAGGTCAAGGTGGGCGGATCACCTGAGGTCAGGAGTTCGAGACCAGCCTGGCCAACATGGTGAAACCCCGTCTCTACTGAAAATACAAAAATTAGCCAGGCATGGTGGTGCACGCCTGTAATCCCAGCTACTCGGGAGGCTGAGGCAGCAGAATCACTTGCGCCCAGGAGGCAGAGGCTGCAGTGAGCCAAGATCATGCCATTGCACTCCAGCCTGGGCGACAGAGTGAGAGTCTGTCTCAAAAAAAAAAAAAAAGTGTTGGGGTGGGGGGAGAATAACGTGTAAAGCACCTATCACAGAACTGGCACATAGTAGGCCCTCAAAAAATCTAAAATCTCCTTCCACAACTCTCCCATTCATCTCCAGTTTCTCTCCTCCTGCAACCCCTCCTACCTTTCCCCCACACAAAAACTACTACTTCAATGTTTTATCAATACTAAATACTATTTAGTATTATAAGAGGCAATTCTCTCATTAAAATACACTTTGTGATGGGGACCATATTTCAATGATCCCTTATTATTAACTGAAGAAAAAGAAAAATGTTAATGATTTCAGGTTTTCTATATAAGGTAATACATTGAACTAGGAGAAAAACAGGTAGCAATTTAAAAATACAGAGTCACAAAGTAATTTCTCATTAAATTAAATATTTCATTGTTGAATTGAATTGTTTATTAAGTCTTTTTTCGGTTTGAAACTGTGCAAACCCAAACCAGTAGCTCCATTTTCTAGGCCTACTGAAGTTCCCTGTATCTTTCCCACATAAAACTACTATATACAAAACTTTCAATCAAAACCAAAAATCCCCAGAGAGACATGTCGAAGGATGGGGATTAGATTGGGGAAAGCTAAAGACGTAGAAAATTGCTCTTTAAAATATTTCACTCTGGATTTTCAACTGGTTTTGTCTTCTCTTGGGATTCAGAAAATGATTATATTAACTCTAATGATTTTATGGTGACTTTATAAAAAATGGATTTAATTTTAAAAGGTCAATGGTAGCCATATTCTGAGAAAACAAGTTATCTGAAAATATGTCATTCTGCATGCAATTGTAATTTCCACAGAAGTAAAGGCCTGGGAGGTCATCCAAGTAATGAGATTTTGTGCTAATTCCCCAGTTAGTCACATACAGTGAGCTCACAGTCCAAGTGGCTTCAGACTTCTCTCAAAGCTGAGATGGCTGGAGAGGAATTCTCCATGATTTAGAACTTCTGGGTACCCTGATGTAGTCCTAATCAGCAGCCTGATTCTCCTATCTGCTGAGTCCCCAAAGAGAGGTTTTTATCTCCCAATCTCTACATCTACTATATTTCATTGAGTCTAAGACACACATTTTATTCATATTCTTCTTATGTCTTGGAAATCAGGTTTCATCTTATAATCTATTGCTGTTGGTCAGTCTTTCCAGAAGAACACTTTGTGTGATGGAAATATTCTATATCTGTTCCATTCAATACGGTCACCCCTAGCCACATATGTCTCCTGAGCACTTGAAATATGGCTGGTACAACTAAAGAGGTCAATTTTTAATTTTATTTTATTTTCATTGTTTAAAATTTAAATAGCCACATGTGTCTAGTGGTGGGCCTAATGGACATCATAGGTGCAAGTCAAATGCTTACAGGAAGGATTTAACTTTGTTTCTTCCACTCACTTGAGAAATGACTAACTTAAGACTCCTTTAAATTAAATTTTCTGTTTGAGGTTTTTTCACTGCACCAGTAGTGAGTTCAGACTGAGGCCCTGAGTACAGTAGTTCCCCCTTATCTGTGGTTTCTCTTTCCAGAGTAACAGTTGCCATTGGTCAGCCACAGTCTGAAAATGTTACATTACTACTCGTGCCTTTTGTGGCTATGATTAAGTAAAATAACAGTTACTTGTACAAAAACAGTGTGATACTGTGACAGTAGATCTGATCATCAAGATGGCCACTAAGAGACTAGCTGGCAGGTAGAATAGATGGACAAAGGGAATGATTCGTATCCTGTGTTGCAGGACAGTGTGAGTTTTCATCATGCTACTCAGAACACATGCAATTTAAAACTTACAAACTGCTTTTTTCTGGCATTTTTCATTAAATCACAATGCCTACATCATTCACCTCACTTCCTCTCATCATATAGCAATATTATCATCTCATATCATCACAAGAAGAAGGATGAGTATAGTACAATAAGATATTTTGAGAGGTAGGGGAGAGGGAGAAAGAGAAGGAAAGAGGGGGGGAGAGAGAGAGAGAAAGAGAGAGAGACCACATTCACAAATGCCTATTACAGGCATACTTCAGAGATGTTGGGGGTTTGGTTCCAAACTACTGCAATAAAGTGAATATCACAATAAAGAGAGTGACACAGATTTGGGGATTTTCCAGTGCATATAAAAGTTATATTTACACTATTGACCAGGCACGGTGGCTCCCACCTGTAATCCTAGCACTTTGAGATGCCAAAGTAGTCAGATGACTTGAGGCCAGGAGTTCGAGACCAGCCTGTCCAACATGGTAAAACCCCATCTCTACTAAAAATACAAAAATTAGCCAAGCATGGTGGTGCATGCCTGTAATCCCTGCTACTTGAGAGACTGAAGTATGAGAATTGCTTGAACCTGGGAAGCAGAGGCTGCAGTGAGCCAAGATCACACCCACTGCACTCCAGCCTAGGCAACAGAGTGAGACTCTGTGTCAAAAAAAAAAAGTTACATTTACACTATCCTGTTCTTTATTAAGTGTGCAATAGCATTATATCTTAAAAAAAAAGATGTACATACCTTAATTTAAAAATATTCTTGCTAAAAAATGCCAGTAATCATCTGAGCCTTCAGTGAGTCATAATCTTTTTGCTGGTGGAGGGTGATACACTTTGGCTGTGTCCCCTCCCAAATCTAAACTTGAATTGTATCTCCCAGAATTCCCACGTGTTGTGGGAGGGACCCAAGGGGAAGTGATTGAATCATGGGGGCCAGTCTTTCCCATGCTATTCTCGTGATAGTGAGTAAGTCTCTACGAAGGCAGAAATAAAGATGTTCTTTGAAACCAGTGAGAGCAAAGACACAACATACCAGAATCTCTGGGACACATTTAAAGCAGTGTGTAGAGGGAAATTTATAGCACTACATGCCCACAAGAGAAAGCAGGAAAGATGTAAAATTGACACCCTAACATCACAATTAAAAGAACTAGAGAAGCAAGAGCAAACACATCCAAAAGCTAGCAGAAGGCAAGAAATAACTAAGATCAGAGCAGAACTGAAGGAGATAGAGACACAAAAAACCCTTCAAAAAATCAATGAATCCAGGAGCTCATTTTTTTGAAAAGATCAACAAAATTAATAGACCACTAGCAAGACTAATAAAGAAGAAAAGAGAGAAGAATCAAATAGATGCAATAAAAAATGATAAAGGGGATATCACCACTGATCCCACAGAAATACAAACTACCATCAGAGAATACTATAAACATCTCTATGCAAATAAACTAGAAAACCTAGAAGAAATGGATAAATTCCTGGACACACACACTCTCCCAAGACTAAACCAGGAAGAAGTTGAATCCCTGAATAGACCAATAACAGGCTCTGAAATTGAGGCAATAATTAATAGCCTACCAACCAAAAAAAGTCCAAGACCAGATGGATTCAGAGCCAAATTCTACCAGAGGTACAAGGAGGAGCTGGTACCATTCCTTCTGAAACTATTCCAATCAATAGAAAAAAAGTGAATAAGTCTCATGAGGTCTGATGGGTTTATCAGGGGTTTCTGCTTTTGCTTCCCTCTCATTTTCTTCTGTTGCCACCATGTAAGAAGTGCCTTTAACCTCCCGCCATGATTCTGAGGCCTCCCCAGCCATGTGGAACTGTAAGTCCAACTAAACCTCTTTTTCTTCCCAGTCTTGGGTATGCCTTCATCAGCAGTGTGAATATGGACTAATACAGAGGATGTTGGGATGTTGCCTCAATGTTGATGGCTGCTGACTGATCAGGGTGGTGATCACTTAAGATTGGGGTGGCTGTGGCAATTTCTTAAAATAAGATAACAATTAAGTTTGCCCCGTTGACTCTTTATTTCATGAAAGATTTATTTGTACCATGTGATGCTATTTGACAGCATTTTACCCATGGTTGAATTTGTTTTAAAATTGGAGTTAATCCTCTCAAACCCTGTCACTGCTTTATTAACTAATTTTATATAATAATCTAAATTCCTTGTTGTCATTTCAACAATGTTTATGGAATCTTCACCAGGAGTAGATTTCATCTCAAGAAACTATTTTCTTTGATATTCATAAGAAACAACTCCTCATCCATTAGTTTTATTATGAAATTGCAGCAATTCAATCACATCTTCAGGTTCTACTTCTAATTCTAGTTCTCTTGCTATTTCTACCACATCTGCAGCTTCTTCCTCCACTGAAGTCTTGAATTCCTCAAAGTCATCCCTGAGCATTAAAATCAACTTCCAAACTCCTATTCATGCTTGTAGTTTGACCTCCTCCCATGAATCATGAATGTTCTTAAGGCATCTAGAGTCATGAATCCTTTCCAAACTATTTTCAATTTACTTTGCCTAGATCCATCAGAGCACTATCTACAGCAGGTATAGCCTTACAAAATGTATTCCTTAAATAAGAAGACTGGAAAGTCAAAATTACACCTTGATCCATGGGCTGCAGAATGGATGTTGTGTTAGCAGACACAAAAACAACAATGAATCTTCTTGTACATCTTCATCAGAGCTTTTGGGTGACTAGGTGTATTTTCAATGAGCAGTAATATTATGAAAGGACTCTACTTCTGAGCAATGGGTCTCACAGTGGACTCTAAACTTTCAGAAAGCCACACTATAAACAGATATGATTATGATTCCATTCAGGCTTTATTCTTCCATTTATAGCACACAGGTAGAGTAGATTTAGCATAATTCTTTTTCTCTTCTTTTTTTTTTTTTTTTTTTTTTTTTTTTTGAGATGGAGTCTCACCCTGTCGCCCAGGCTGGAGTGCAGTGGCACAATCTCAGCTCACTGCAACCTCCGCCTCCCGGATTCAAGCACTTCTCCTGCCTCAGTCTCCTGAGTAGCTGGGATTACAGGTGCCTACCACTGCACCCAGCTAATTTTTGTGTTTGTAGTAGAGACAGGGTTTCACCATGTTGGTCAGGCTGGTCTCAAACTCCTGACCTCGTGATCCACCCACCTCAGCCTCCCAAAGCGCTGGCATTACAGACGTGAGCCACCGTGTCCAGCAATTTAGCATAATTTTTAAGGAACCTAAGATTTTCAGTGTGGCCAGTGAGCATGGACTTCAACTTAAGAGTCACCATGTGAGTTAGCCTGTCCTTCAAAGATCTGAAGCCAGGCATTGACTTCTCCTCTCTAGCCAAGAAAGTCCTAGATGGCATCTACTTTTAATATAAGGCTGTTTTGTCTATATTGAAAATTTGTTGTTTAGCCTAGCCATCTTCATCAATGATCGTAGCTGGATCTTCTGGGTTACATGCTTTAGCTTCTCCATCAGCACTCACTGCTTCACTTTATACTTTTATGGTATGGAGACAGCTTCTTTCCTTAAACCTCATGAACCAAATTCTGCTAGCTTCAAACTTTTCTTATGCAGCTTCCTCACCTCTCTCAGCCTTCAGAGAATTGAAGAGAATTGGAGACTTACTCTGGATTGGGCTTTAGCTTAATGGAATGTTGTGACTGGTTTGATTTTTTATCCAAACCACTAAAACTTTCTCCATATCAGCAAAAAGTCTTATTTGCTTTCTTACCATTGATGTGTTCACTAGAGTAGTACCTTTAATTTTCTTCAAGAATTTGTTTACTATATTAACAACTTGACTAAGCATTTATTGCAATAGGCCTAGCTATTGGCCTCTTTAGGCTTTTGACATGCCTTCCCCACCAAGCTTAATAGCTTTTGATTTAAAGTGAGAGACATGCGACTCTTCCTTTCTTGAACATTTAGAGGCCATTTTAGGGTTATTAACAATATTGGCCTAATTTCAATATTGTTGTATCGAAGGAAACAGGAAGGCCCAAGGAGAGAGAGAGAGATGGGAGAATAGCCAATTGGTGGAGAAGTCAGAACCCACACATTAATTGTTTAAGTTCACAGTCTTATAGGGACACAGTTTGTGGCACCTCAAAACAATTACAATAGTAACATTAAGATCACTGATCACAGATCACCATAATAGGTACAATAATAATGAAAAAGTTTGAAATATTGCAATAATCACCAAAATGTGATGCAGAGACATGAAGCAGCACATCCTGTTGGAAAAATGACACCGATAGACTTACTCAAAACAGGGTTGCTGCAAACTTTCAACTTGTAAGAAATGTAATATCTGAGAAGCAAAATAAAACAAAGTATGCCTGCATTGATTATTTTTGGCAATCTCTTACTGTGCCTAATTTATAAATTAACCTTTATAGGTACATATAAAGAAAATCATAGCGTATATAGGGTTTAGTTCTATCCATGACTTTAGGCATTCACTGGAAGTCTTAGAACATACCCTTCATGGATAAATGGGCACTACTCTACCAGCTTTGGTTCAAATTTTTGGAAGATTTTTTTCCCTATCTCTAGCCAATAGCAAAGTTGATATGTGTACATTTTCTTACTGTCCCTTTCTGCATAGTGAGCTTTTTTGGTCATTTACTCTTACGCTCAAAGGGTAAATCTATAATGTCTCAGAATTAGGTAGAAGTCTCCTGTTAAATTCCTAATTTTGGATGCTTTTAACTTTATAGTAGGACCTGAAATAATGGTGCTTCCTTCAATCAATAATGACTTCAAGCCAATAAAATATGGTAATATAATTTATGATACATAATAGAGGCCTAATAAATGTTTGTTTAGAGAGAATGGAGAAGGGATGAAAGGACTAATTGGGTAATAGAGTTTGGATGTTTCTTAAAATAATAGTTCCTTGACCCCATAGATGTTTGAGGGGAGGAGTGTGGTTAATTGTACTGTTAACTTTTGTTTAGATAAGAAAAGGAGGAATTGGATAAGGTATATATGAGACCCTGGCAAGGTGCAAAGAGAGAGAAAGGCTTAATAATTGATGTATCAGTCAGAGTTCTGGCAGGAAAGAGATGGCAAACCTAGATGGATGGAATAGCACCTGCCATGGCCTGTTTATGAACTGGACTAGAGCTCTGTTTGCACAGGGTAAGGACCAGAAGCTAAAAACACCGTTTTGAAAATATCTCTATGAGCTTCTGTGCATGAGAAGTGCAGTTCTGGGGTCAAGACACAATGATACATCCCATGAGACCTCACAGTTTTTGTAGCACCCAATCAGATAATAGTCACCTGGTAAAGTGCTATGTGAGTGTAGGGAAAGAGCATGTTTTAAATAGAACCAGTCTTAGGAGAAACGTTATTCCCCTGAAGAAACTAGAAAGCACAGGCAATGTTTGCCTCCTGAAAAATTACTCCATTTTAAGATTTATAGATTCTAGATCTCTCAAATTAGTTGAATCTACTTGGATTTGGGGTTGAAACTCAATGTATAGTAATTTCTATTAGTGATAAAAGAGAATGAAAAGAATATGGAAAGTTAATAGGCTTTCTAGAAAGTATAGCCATTTGTTATTATGGTTCATGATTCTGCTATGTAAAAAAAAAAATGGTTAAATTGAGGAAGGGACAAAAAAGGCTCTGGGGAAAAGGGGTATACTTTTCATGGTAAGAAAATAAAGTCCTGTGTTTTCTGGTGCAAGGACAGGTTACTTCTTCCCAAGGTATGACCCTGGCAATTTCTGGTGAAAGGCACAATTCCTAGAAACCTGGACCCAGATATCAGCAGTTAGGAAAATATGTATCTTATGGTTAAAATGAGAAAGCTGTGTTCTAAGGGCATATGTAGCAATGGGACACAGTCACAAGGAAGAGAGCCAGGGTCTGAGCAGCCTCAGCAAACTTGGTGCATGAGATAAGCAATGGTCAGAAAGATGGCCAAGTCAGACTCAGAAAACCCAAGTGGAGTCATGGCAGAACAAAAGGAAACAAAATCCAAATTCACAGACAAAACTCAGAAAGACACCAATGGCAGAGAGTAAAGCAAGGCCAGGCACCCAAAACTAAGGAGGATGGTAAGAAGGGTCAGACCTTCCAGAGCCAAAAGGCCGGGCAAGGTGGTAAACAACTGCCATGACAAATAAGGAGAAAAAGAGCTATACTCTCTTTATGTTTTACCCATATCGGGTAATGCCTCATACAGCATAGATACCCATTATCTATTGAATGAATAAATAGGCCCAACAAGCAGATTTAGAACATTGGAAACAGGTCTTCCTAGTTCAGCCAACTGAACTGGTTTAGCTATCACCTAAATCAGTGCTTCTTAAACTTTAGTATGCATAAAATCACCTGGGGATTTTGTTTAAATGCAGATTTTGGTTCAATAAGTCTGGGATGGAACCTGGGAATATGCATTTTAACACAGTTGTGACTGCTATGCTGCTGATCCACAGATCACACTGCTCCACACCAGGATTTGAATAACAACAGCCTTGACACAGAAGCTTTAACTAGCTTTTTGTTAAGGCATAAATCAATTTCAGGAGGGAGGACTGCAAGTAGAAATAAAGAAGCACCTGCCAGGAGCAAGGAAGTGAAGTCTAGACAAGAATGACAGTTCTTGAGAGGAGTGATTTGAGAAACTCTCTTGTGACTGCTGACAGCTCCTAGCCCAGAAAGAGGAGACCTGGGTAGCCCAGAATTGCACATCAAGATTTTTTTATTTTTGAGGAGGGAGGGGAGATGGAATATTTAAAATTGTTTACTCACAGGAGCCATCACAAGTTTTCACAACCTGAACAAAAATCATCACCCAATGATGGATTTCATTTCAGCACACTCCATCTGTCTTGTTACATAAAAATAAAAGTTCAGGGTTTTTGTTTTTTTTTTTTTTCATTTTAAGTATGTCACTACAGTAGAGTTTACTGACATAAAAAGATGATATAAAAATAGAATTGATGGTGTAGCAAAAGGTAGAAATGGGGACTTTATAGACATTGCAGACAGAATTATATTAACTCTTTGTAGTCTCCAATTAAATACCTGGCCCCTCCTCTGTCCTTGTACTTACCATCCTGTATGAACTATAGCATTTGGTCTCCATTTAAGGAAAGTTTGCATCATGCTTCTGTCTCTTCTAGACACCTATTGATGTGGCTACCAAGCAACAGAACAACAACAACAACAACAAAAAGTGATGAAACCCAACTTGAGCTATGATAAACTTCTGTGTTCTAGGGCAGCACTTTCAGAACCACGGACAGCGGCAAACTCCTGTGGAGGCAGATCTCTTTGATTTCAGTATGGGCCTTGCAGCTGTCTCCCTCTTGCCACTGTGCAGAGGACAACCATTTTTTGACCTGCTCTAAGTGTCCACCCTCTCCTGTCAATTATTTCCCCCTTCCCTATATTATAGGACTGTTCCCCCCTGTGCATATACATACAAGCCAACATAGACTTTTTCCCATAAGCAGGTGTTGCATATATATTCCTAGAATTAGGCACCCATATATTAAACAAGTTTTCCAGGATGTATCTGTAGCTCCTAGACTGTTTCACATTGAATGCCTGCTCTGCTTCAGTATATCTCTCTCAGCTACTGACTGTCAACCTACATCTGTTCATGTTTATTACGTCTAGGAGATGGCCTTCAAGACTTTTAAATGAGGGACACGTTAGGATAGGATTCACAATATGTTTCATAGTATAACAATCTTAAGATCATGTGTGGGTAATCAACATTCTAATTTATTGATAACTGAGCAAACTTAAGTTGCCATTCTTCCTAGTGTAGTATAGCAAATGAAACCATGTTTACAGCAGGGGATTAACTCCATTTCCTAAAATCAAAATTAGGTGTAAATAAGTGAGGTAAAAGGAGGTTCACAAGAGTGATGAAACCAGACAACAGACCACAGCCAGTGATATATCCTTATATGAGGCCAATGCTTACAAATAATAAACTGTCTCTGAGTTACAGAGATTCAGGAGACATGGGCTTAAGAAGCTGATTGATTACAATTAGGGAAAGACACATTGGAATGTGACAGCTAAGAACATTTCTTTTCTTTTCTTTTCTTTTTTTTTTTTTTTTTTTTTTTTTTTGGAGACAGGGTCTGGCTTTGTTGCCCAGGCTGGAGTGCAGTGGTGCAATCTTGGCTCCCTGCAACTGCAGTCTCCACCTCTGGGGCTCAAGCCATTCTTTCACCTCAACCTCCTGAGTAGCTGGAATTACAGGCATTCACCACCATGCCCAGCTCATTTTTTTTTATATTTTTTGTAGAAAATATATACACTTTGCCCAGGCTAGTTGCCCAGGCTATTCTAGAACTCCTGAGCTCAAGCAATATGCCCACCTTGGCCTCCTAAAGTGCTGAGATTACAGGTGTGAGCCACCGTGCCTGGCCTACATTCCATTTAATGGCATAATTTTTAGGAAACATTATTGTAATTTCCTCAGAATAGGATTTATGGACTACAAGTGTCATGGGGAAGATTTTCCAAAGCTGGCCCTAAAAGCTGCAATATCTGAGGGATAATGGCCTAGAGGATATCTGACATGGTAGCATTAAGAGAAGTAAGAGAGGGCTGGGCATGTTGGCTCATGCTTGTAATCCCAGTGCTTTGGGAGGCTTAGGCAGGAGGATTGCTTGAGGCCAGGAGTTCAAGACCAGCCTAGGCAATATAGCAAGGTCCTGTCTCTACAAAAAAAAAAAAAAAAAAAGTTTTAATTAGCCAGGTGTGGTGGTGCACATCTGTGGTCCTAGCTACTCCAGAGGCTGAGGCAGGAGGATCACTTGAGCCCAGGAGTTTGAGGCTGCAGTGAACCATGACTGTGGCACTGCACTCCAGCCTGGATGACAGTAAGAGACCCTGTCTAAAAAAGAATAAAAAAAAGAGTAAATGACCATAGGAAAGGCACAGTGAGGTGGAACATTGTCACTGGCAGTTATAAGGAACAGAAACTCCATGGGTCTCAGAGTCAAAGGAAGACATTAGGGCTTATTCACCCAGAAATGCATGCTAAGTCAAGGTCAACATAATCAACTTTGAACTTGGGTCTTAGTTTTGCCTCCATGCTGGTTTTTGCTAAGGATCCCTCTTGGATACAAGAGCCTTCCTACTCATCATGGAAATAACAGACAAAAGCCACTTGATGATGGTGTTATGAGTTTCCTATTGCTACTGTAACAAAATTACCATAAAATTTGTGGCTTAAAGCAATGAAAATATATTATCTTATAGTTCTGGAGATGAGAAACCCAAAATTAGTCTCTCTAGGCTAAAACAGGTGTCAGCAGAGCTGCATTCCTCTAGAGACTCTAGGAAATAATCAATTGCTGTTACTTTTCCAGCTACTAGAGACTACCTGCTTTTCTTAGCCTGTGATCCCCTTCTAGCAATCACAGCACCCTGACCTCTGCTGCCATTATTGCATCTCTTTCTTTGATTCTTACTCACCTGCCCTCTATTATAAGGACTCTTGTAATTATATTGGGCCCAACTGGATAATCTGGGCTTCTCTTCTTGTCTCAAAATACTTAATTACATTTGTTAAGTTATTTTTGCTATTTAAAGTAACATATCCACAGGTCCCAGGGATAAGGGTATGGACATATTTGAGGAACCATTATTCTGTCTACCATCAGCAGGGTCTTCACTGAAGGACAAAAAGCATTTATCTATGCTGAACATGGTGAGTAACTCAGGACCCAAAGAGCTCAAGGAAAATGGCTCACTGTTCCAAAAGTAAAAGGATTTACTGTAGCCTAGTTTGTCAATTTAAAACCTTTAAACACTTAACATAACTTCTTGCTCCAAGAAACTCTCTCCTTAAGTCATTTTCTTGCAATACATCATCATTATTTTTTAAATTAACCAAACAATTATAGCAATTTTTGTGTTCTGAAAAACAGGAACATGATAGTTGGCTTCTCTCCCAGAAAGCTTTTACATTTCTTTTTACCTATGAGTGTTATGAAAATCATCTCCAACATATGCAACCAGAGCAGCACACTAGCATGCTGCTGTGTCCTGGCTAAAACACTCCTGGGATGCTCACACCAAAGAGAGCATGGCTGAATGGCCACTCACTACTTTTGCCCAATTAGAGGAGGATTTTGTTGCAAAGCAGGGGTTTACACTTACAAAACTTCAGACAGAAATGCTAATCAGAGACCGAAGACTTCACTTCTCCTGCAATCAGTCAAGTCTTGTCAATTCTACCTCCTTAATCTCTTTCCATCCCTCCCCTTTCCTCTCCAACCTTATGCCTTTTCTCAAGGCAGTGTGACACATTGCAGGGATTCCCCAAAATGACTTGATCCTATTAACCATCTAGGGTGTATATTAAACATGCAGATTCCTAGGCACCTCACTTAAAATTCTTATTCTAAGTCTTGGCAAGGGCTTTAGAATCTAAGTGTGTAATAAATACACCAAAGTGACTCTTATTATTAGGCTAGGATGGGCAAAACTCACATGATGAAATAGGACGGGCTTAGAAATCAGGCACACCTTTGTTTGAACATTTTTCAAGCCAATGAACTTGGAAAAGTTACTTAGCTACTCTGATTCTGTAAAATGAAGAGTTCATTGGTTGTTTGGAGAGTTGAATGGAATCGTGTGTGCATTTCACCGCACACAAAGCCCAGAGTTCAATAATTGTGAATTATCTTCTCTTACCGCCCTTCATGTCTCTCCCTATATTATAATACCTGTCATATTATAGTTTTCACAGCTGAGGGATGCTGGCTGACTCTGCAAATATCACAGAAAGACAACCAGAAACACTTGTCTAAGTCCTCTTCCAGGACCTTCCCTATTTGTCCAGTTGTCAACTTCATCGTGTAATTACACAGGTTTTCAGAGCTCTCCCTGCTACACAGCTTCCTCTCATTCACAAGAAAACGGTGGGCTTAATCACGTGAGACCTTGTACACCATCATGGGGATTTAGGCTTTTTCCAGTCCTCTGTGGTTTCCCTTTCCTAAGGTCTTCAAACTAGATATCCTTATCTGCTTCCCTATTTTACCTACAATCATATCCCCTTCCCCAACAATTGCTCCCTTGCAAGCACTCTCTGCTTGACCAGGTCATTTTCCTCCTTCTCTATGGGCAACAACTTTACAACTTTGTACACAATGTTTTTTACCTGTTCACCTGCCACACTGTTCTTCAAAGCTCACATCATATTGCTTTTCATAAAACCTTCCACAATATCCCTAGACTAACACCCCATGAATACAGGTTGTCCTTAAACCTTGGGTTACACACAAGCCTTTAAATATGAACCACTCTATGTTGCTCAATCAGCTGGTAGTCATGGGCCAATGCTGTCTCTCTCCTTGGAAATAGGGACTTCTGCTTCTCCCACCTCAACAGTGTATGCTGTATGAACACACATGGCTTTGATCGATATGCCAGGCATTGTGAAATGCCTTCTCTAACAAATACTTCAGGCTTGAACACCTAATCTTGAGTGGTAATGGAACAGGTTTTTGGGAGTTCAGAGCAAATGCAGAGAAATCACATTCTACCTTAAACTGTACTTTCTTTCCAAAAATAACCTAGAAATGCTGCAAGAAAGCCACGATACTATGGAACATACAGGTAGAAAACTGAAGGACTAATACAATTTCCAGTAGCCCATAGGATAGTAAGAAAGAAAATGAGTTGTGTCCACAGTTAATAATAATAATGTGTGGTATACTTCAAAATTGCTAAAAGAATAGATTTGTAATATTCTCCCCACAAAAAAGTCATAAGTTGGTGAGGTGATGAATATGTTGCTTAGCTTGATTGAGTCTTTCTACAATGTATACATAGATCAAACGATCATAATATACCTCATAAATGTGTACAATTATTATTTGTCAATTAAAAATACATTTAAAATGACTTAAGCATCCCTTTCTATGCTTTTAGAGCTGCCTCTACCTTCCCAAACTACCCCAGTATTCACTCCCCCACACCCTGGGTAGTCAGCCAAAGTCTCCCCCTAGGAATTTCTTGAGACATTCCCTATATCTCCAGTAGTTATCTTATACCCAGTTCCAAAGTGATCTCTCCCATACCCTGACCTCACCTCCCCATACACACTAAATTGTAAGTTTCTGGAAAACAGGTACCACATCTTGTTATCTGTGTGTCTTCAGCATTTAACACAGTATCTATCACACATCTGCTCTGGAAATGGAGTATGTATGAATGAAGGAATTAATGAATGAATGAATGACTTGACTGATGGTGAGTTAATATTGGTGTCAAACAGAACCCTCTGAAGAAAATGGTCACAGTGACCAAGCAAAGACTCAGAATTAAAGTCTTTCACTCCATGGAGAAAATGGTTTGTTGGAAATAAAGAAAGTTCCCACCTTCCAAATGGACCCCATATATAACCCAATGGAAATTATGACTTAATTTGAGGAGAATTCCTAAAATAGCAACGTATTGTGCAGAAAACTGAAGATACAAAAAAGACTTTGTCCTTAAGGATGGGCCTCTGCTATAGCACAGGGAGTGTGGCATGGGAAGAAAGTGAGGGTTATGATAAAGATCAGCATTTCTATTGCAAATTTTAGTCTACACATTGTTTTCAAATAAATTATTTATTGAAAAGGCATCTGTATTAGAAGTCAGAGTATCTGAGCTTCCAAAAAAGAGGCCTCACCTCCGAACTTTAGCTTCTTCACCTGTAAAATGAAAATATCTCTACCTATCTGCCTGGGTTGTCGGGAGGATCAAATAAGAAAGGGATGTGACAGCATTAGAGCTATTAGAAACAGCCCCACAAAATAAGTGACTGAATAGGTCAGTAAGATGAAATTTTTACTGCATCTGAGCTAAGAGCAGGTAGAGCAAGGCTTTAAAAGCAATACTATCATGAATAAATTGTGTGGTGTTGGTTAAGTAATCTCCCCTTCCACAACCTTATCTTCTGATCCTTAAAATTAGAGGGTAAGGGTGGAATGATCTCCAAATTACCACTTAACCTAAGATATGATTCCTAAAACCAAATGGAGAAAAGGCAAGGTAAGTTCCCATTTAATGAATCAAAGAATACCAGCTTCCTTGGGGCATTCATCAGAACAGAGCTCAGGTCCTATAAATCTACATCATACAAGTGACAATCAGAAGCACATTGTCCTCTAGCCTATGTTACAGCTGTGCTTGTTAGCAGCATGTCCCTAGCGCTCATTATCCCTGATGGACCTGAACCGTTTGGCCAAAGCCTTACAGGGATTGCCAGAGCTAATAGTTTTTTATAGGTGCAGTTCATCAAAGGCTTTGAGCTTTCCTTTGTGGTGAGAGCTGATCTCCTTGACTCTCACTCTATACCTTTTTCTTTTATGTTCTGTCTGTTCTTTAATTCCTTGCATTTTTATGTGCCTTCAGTTCTGATTAATTCAAAGCTGTACACATTTTACCATACCGATTCATCAGTTGGGAGGGATCAACAAGAGGAAGAGAGAAATACTATACCAATTCAGCACACAGAAAACCTTAGCTCAGAGACCTGAAATGAAGGTTTGAGGGTAATGGGACCAAGAAGCATCATCTATGTACCAAATCTGTCACTAGGAACTTTTCATAGGAGTTTATGTTGGTTAGGCTATTTTTATCCAAAGGAATTTGGGTTACCTCTAGTTTGGGAAGATTTTTTAAGAATTCACCTGAAAAAACTGGAAAGACAGGAAATCTGGCCACACTCCCAGGATTTCTGGAAGAGCTGAACAGCCAGGGCTCACAGTCCTTATTAAATAGCTCAAGACTCAGAAAATCTTTCAGAATTCAGAGCAGCCCTAACAACTGGGTCATCTGGTTAACCTCCTAGCCAGCAGAGGTTCGCATTTATTCTCATGCTATACCATTATGGCAACTCAGCTATCACATTGTTTTCACTATTCTGTTGCTCCTACTCCTATAGCTAACTGCTTTATTCTTTTTCTCTGTCTCAAGTTCTGATTGTTTCAGTTAGTCTCCATTGTTTATGATGAGTAAAACTTCTACATCAAGTCACCTCATAGGCTCTGGTCAATGTACAGCTTGGTTGTCCTTAAACAAGGTACCCATTTCTCATCTTTCATCTGTGGCCAGGGGAGCATAGGCATGAGATACCATTATAGCAAGTTACATGGAGAGAAATCCTCAGAAGGGGGCTGTGGTGGGGGTGGAGTAGCAAATGTTCTTGTGTGTGTGTGTGTGTGTGTGTGTGATGGGGTTTTGCTCTTGTTGCCCAGGCTGGAGTGCAGTGGCGCCATCTCAGCTCACTGCAACCTCCGCCTCCGAGGTTCAAGTGATTCTGCTGCCTCAGCCTCCTGAGTAGCTAGGATTATGGGCATGCAGATGTTCTAAAGCCTAGACTGCCCAGTAAAGTGTCCAAAGTCAGTGTCATAATAGAGCCTGAGATGCCTATATAAACCAAACCTCTCTTCCTATAAAAAACTTATGATCTATAAAAATAAATTCCAACTCAAAAAGCACATAAACAAAGGTTTTAAGAACACTTTTATGTACCATGTTATTATTTTACAATTCATTCTATACCACTCTATTATTCATTGACTAAGGGTTCTTCAATTAGTGAGGTTCCTAATGTGTTAAAATACAATTTACTTTATCAAAGTGTAGTGGTGGCATAACTTCTAAGCATCATCTGTTAGAATGAAGTACACATGTTCAAGGTTGCATTTTATTTAACTAATGGTATTGCTATGGTATTATTTTCTGTGATAATCTATTGCAGAACTGAGTGCTTTAGATACATTCCATGAGACCAGGGCTTTTCTATGAGCTGGAGACCTAAACTCTATTTACAATGGTGTTGCTTCTCTGAGGAAAATAATGTTCTGAATTTCAAACACCCAATTTACCATAGGAACATCCACAGTATAATTTTTTAAATATTGAAAATTAATGCAGTTTTACTCTACAAATCTCATATCACCTGATACAAGCACCTTTGAATCAGCTGCCTTCAGCAAACATTTTTAAAGGCTCTGCTCATCACAGCAATCTTATGGTATTTGATTCTCTCCATGTCTTGGTAAACAGTGCAAATATGAGGGAAAGGAAACTGTATATTTATCTAAGACAGTGGTTCTCAAACCATGGTCCTAGGAATAGCATATCGTCATCTGAGATTGTTCAAAATGCAGATCCTCAGGCCTTACCCCAAACTTACTGAATCACAAACTTTGTGGGTGGGTTCAGAAATCTGTGTTTTAACAAGCCCCCCAGGTGATTTATATGCATACTAACGTTTAAGAATAGTGATCTAAGATACTTGTGTGAGCTTCCTAAGACCCCAGGGAGACTCTGTTTTCCCTGAGAACAGTGCAGTGTACCCATAACTTGGCTAAGAACAAGAGTATTAAAAACAAGATATCAAGATATCTTGAACAAGGTATTAAGATATTAAGAACAAGTATTAAGAACAAGGTAACTATTGTATCTCTAGTTAGTTCTGAGTGAGGGTCAAATCTGAGAGGAAGCCCTACTTAAGGATGAATGCCATATACATTGGTTCTCTTTCACCATTCTCTGTCCTTCCCTTCTGCTTCAGCAGGCTGTCCCCCACCCCACCTCTTGTCTAATCTCCTTCAGTTTCCTACATAGAATTTTCTCCTACTTCTTCTGTCAACCCCAAGTCCAAATTTCCTTTCAGACCTACTTCAAAAATGACTCCCTACAGGAAATGGTCTATATTGTCTCTCAATTACATCCATTAAGCATTTATTAAACACCTACTTTTTTTCCTGGCACAAGTTACAGAGACACATGAGTATCAGACACCGTTCTCATGTCCAATAAGGATGCACAACAAATCACCCCTCTCCTTTGCTTTCACTCAAACCTTTCTCTGCAGTTCCTAGTAAGTTATCACATAATTTCATTTTGGTTTTCACCTTCTTCCAGCATATATTTATCTTCCCTGCTGTTTGACAGGTTTCTTGAGGGCAGTGACCATGATTTTAAACTCATTTGTACATAGTATGTTTCCTAACAGCCTACTGAGCACATGCTGGGGACATGTTGTTGGGTTTAATGAATGAGATCACAAAACAATACTATAGACATGTGCATAGTGGATTCTATACCTTCACAGTAAGTCTCACTGTCTTTTATTTCTCTGCCTTTTGATCTACCCCTTACCCACTGACTTGGGCTACAAACCAATAAAATCCTCAAGACAACTCATTTGCCTAAAAGTGGATTCATGTTTCTCTATGCTGGGCTGGTGAGGAATCCAAACAAGTGCCAGGCCAGCCACTGGGCCAAATGACAATCCACCAAACTCTTAATTAAGTTTAAAAATACATTTTAAATACTGTTCTTTGGTACCCCCTTTTTTTGGTTGGAATGATGTTTGGGCTTAAAAAAATATCTTGTAGAATCCTGACTCAGGGCCAAAGGATGAATTGGATGCTGTCAATTAATGGAATTAGAAAGAACCTGCCAAATAAATGACCTGTACATGACCAGAACAACACAAAGGGAAGTGATGATCTGTTTAGCAGTGATGAGGTGTCCATATTTTTCAGTTGAACTAGGTTACATGCCAAGCTGTATTCTCCAAGAGCAGCTGCCTAACAGTTGCTTACAAATTCCCTTTTGACTCACATGCCAAAGCAATACTTAGGTTTACAGAGCACATACCTGCCTGCCAAGGTGGTTATTTGCAAATATGAACAACATTTTGCAAGGCTCATATTTGCCAATTTGCCCGTCTTTATAGATCAAAGCTGCAGAGAGCATCATAAAAACTAAACTTCTAGGTAAAGACAGAAAGAAAAGAAGGCAAGATTCCTGTGGCTCTCTTGGAAACTCATGCTGAGAAAATCATCACCATTTTATCCATAGGATGTGAGGGTCTTGAGTCATCAGAAGACTTTGGTACCTGCTACCTGATCTTGGGGCTTTAGTGAAGCCACAAGAAACTAGAAGGACTTGCCATGAAAAATGTATGGTTTTGTGAAAAAGAGAGATGGGATTGTAATCTCACTTAGGCTCACTAAGGTTGTCAGTAGGAGGAAGAACCTCTGGTAAGAAAAAGAAGCTCAACTACAGGACCTAGAATTGCTAAAACTATTCACTAATTAGCAGCCTCAGATGTACTCTGTTTTCAAGGTAACTCGACTTCCCAATTAACTCTGACCCAACCATGGACTCCTCTGGGTACTCTGTGGCCAAGCTGTGACAAGACCAGATCATTCAATCCAAATGTCTCTGAAAGACAGGAGATAACACAGAGAAAATAAATCTAGGAGTTGTATGAAACTAGAATGATCTTGTTTACAAGATATGACTTCCTCTTCAGGGCTTGCAGTTCTGCAGTAGTGACTAAGGTAATGACATTCAGGTAGTTCTTTTCCTCCTAGCACACATGCTACCATCAGTGTGTTCTAGACATACATGCCTCCTGACTCAGCAGACTGGAGACCAACAATAGGAAATAGGTTTTAATTTTATTTTTCAGCTGTGATCAATAGACAACAACTAACTGCCATGCTGGATTGAGGAGGAGTCTAAGGTAGGTTTTATCTCAGCTCAGTGAGGAAATTATATGATGGATTAGTGACATCTTCCATGGATGAAGATAAGAGGATAAAGAGAGAGTAATCGGGGGATGAATGATAATGCCTGTGCCTGGTATTTGCCGTCCTAGTCTACAACTAAGAGAGAGATGCCAAGAGAGAGGTACAGGATTCTCTCTTTCACCACTCTATGGATCTGACTCCTCTTCCATGACAAATATGTGAATTAAGACCTCCTCACTTCAGGGAAAACCTTACCTAACCACAGGGGCCCAATTTCCATGTGCAACCATGTTAGATTATTGCATAGTAGCTTCAATATTCACACGAAAGAAACACTAGTATTTTTTTTTTGACACACAGTCTCACTTTGTTGCCAAGGCTGAAGTGCAGTGGCTCAATCTCAGTTCACTGCAACCTCCACCTCCCGGGTTCAAGTGATTCTCCTGCCTCAGCCTCGTGAATAGCTGGGATTACAGGTGCCTGCCACCACACCTGGCTAATTTTCGTATTTCCAGTAGAGATGGGGTTTCACCATGTTGGCCAGGCTGGCCTTGAACTACTGACCTCAAGTGATCTGCCTGCCTTGGCCTCCCAAAGTGCTGAGATTACAGGCATGAGCCACTGCACCCAGCCCATTTTTATTCCTGGAGTGAATTATGACAGTTATCTTAGTCTTCCTTTTGGTCACACAAAACCTGGAGTTTCTAAAGTTACAAATAGCTATCACAGGCAAAGAAGCTGACCCTTCTGGGTCACTGTAAGCTTTGCAAAACAGTCCACACTTGGAGAGAAAACCTGACTTGGGCTCATTTAATGTGACTTGGGCTCATTTACCCTTGCTCATGGTGAAGTTTATAGGCATTTCTCATTTCTGGCAAGCTGAGAGAGGAGGAAGAGTTACAAAATGACTTCAGCAAGGGGAAACTATTGCAGGAGAGTGCAAATTGCTAGTTTTAAATACAAATGTCAGAAGAAAGACTAAGTGAAAGCAGGGGCTGGTATGCAAAGGAAAACAATTATGAATGGGGAAGACCTAAAAGAAAGAAAGACATTCTAGATCAAGAGGAATGGAGAGGTCTTCCATATGCCCACACAAAGGACATCGGTTAAGGATCATGCTAGACAGCAAAATTGGACTGAATCTCAAGGTGTAGCAACCAGCTTATTTAAATAAGTAAGTCCAACACTTATAGGGACTTTAGATCTAAACAGCCAAGAGCAACAATCAAGACAGGGAAGTGCTGAAACATCGCAAGTCAACCTCCATATTCCACATGTAGCCCAATGACAAGCATTTATACAATATGATTGATTACCCTGCAGTTTACTTTGTCAATCAGTCATGAAGTTAATTATATATTACTCTTGGGCACCATTATAAATAAGGATATGGCAAATAGTGATAAATTTAATGGTCCTTAGCATTCAGCTATTAAATTGATGACACAGTCATATCAGTATTGATGAACATGGACTTTCTTCATCAAGGATAATTTATATCAATAAGTGTAATGGGCTATCTCATTCTCCTTTGGCCAACACATTATTCACACTGTTATAGGCAGTTAATCTATTAGTAAATGAGGAACAAATATGTTTTGTTTTGTGTTTTTTAAAAAAAGACTCCTGATAAATGCTGATTATAAGAAAACAGGAATTTTATATCACAGACATAAAGATTAAAAGCTCACCACAAAACTTGCTGAAATGGAAAATTAAGATGGATTCTAAAGAGATAAACTGCACTCAACTGTGGCCTCTCCGGGAGGAGCCTTTGAATTGTCCTGTTCACCTGCCTAGAATGCTATTGTCTTCCATCCACTCCCCGTACACTTGGATGACTCCATTCCTCCATCAGTCATCGTTTTAAATGGCATGCCTTCCAAGAAGTCTTCCCTCACCTTCTGGACTGAGTAAGATACCAATCTTAGGTCAGGCCCTCCAGAAGCAACCCCGAAATAAGGATTCATGTGAAAGTGTTTCCAGAAATAACTGATAGGAGAGTGGAAAATTAGGACCAGAGAGGAGAAGGAGACAAGCAAAAGTAGGATATAAAGCAAAATCTCAGGAGAATTTTGGCCCAATCCTGCCAGGGATATCTAAAAACAGTGTAGTCACATCTCAGAGTTGTCTCAATCAACAACATTTAAAGCTTGATGTGTGTCAGTCACTGGTAAGGATTTCTCCAAGCACTTCCAGTACTGCATACTCAAGGAGAACAATCTAGCAGCCTCAGGACAGCCCTCCAACAAAGAGGCTGAGGTGCTGAGTGTTGAGAGAGAAAAGACATCAGGAACTCTGGTGTGCCTCAAAATGATAAAGGAATTCAATGTGACATGAGTAGGATATATTGATAGTATCTGCTACACTGGCCCTGCAAAGGGTTCCTGTAGCACCCTGAAGACTCTCTAAGATAGCGTTTACCACGCTGCATTGTAGTTGCTTAGTTACTTATCGGTCTTTCTTGCTAGATTATAGGCTTTGCGATGGAAAAAGCAATAGCTGCCTTGTTCATCATTTTATCTACAGTGACTAGCACAGTACCTGGCCCATGGTTAGTATTCAAAAAATATTTGTGAAAGGAGGGAAAAAGGAAAGGAGAGGGGGAGGTTTGTTTGGTGGAAGTATTATACTAGTGTAATACATTACACACTCAAACAAAAACAAATCTTGGTAAAACATTATTCTTAAAGGAATTAAGCAAACCTACTTCACTCATTCTGAGCATGAAAATCTTGGCTGTAAAAGTTGGATATCGTCCATGCAGCCCGAGTTCATTTGTAACAGTCCGGTAGGGGCTCTTACATCAACTAGATGAGGGCAGAATAATAAAACTCCTGGTCTGGAATGAAAGCTATAGCCATTTTACTATATGGTCAACCTGAACAAACACAAATATGGCAACAATAACATTTATATTAATTCCTAGCTTGTTTTTATTAAATGTTCTTGAAAATTCTTAGCTAATATGGGCTAGAGAACCAGCTCCATTCCAATCACATCTATATTGTATTTTAATCTTTCATTATTCCCTTACATGTATCATTTAACATGTATTTTTTTTCCACTGTTTGTTGCTTTTTTCTTTTTTTTATTATACTTTAAGTTTTAGGGTACATGCGCACAATGTGCAGGTTAGTTACATACGTATACATGTGAAATTCTCAGTGGCTTAGTAAAATGAAGATGTGTTTCTTAGTCAAAAAAATCTAATCAAGTTTTTCTTGGGCAGTCTTCATACAATGATTCAGGCATCCTGGTTTTAAACACCTGTGTCTTTATCATCCCACCTTCTTCTAAAGCCTAAAGTCTCATATCTCCAGCTGGTGGATAGGAAAAGAGAATGGAGAAAGCACACCTCATTCCTAACTACTTTAGTCCAGAGGTGAAACACATCACATTCCCTTGATGGTGTCTAGTCAAATGGCTAGGAAATGTACCCATCCATCAACAACCCTACACTGGAAAGCACAAATATTTGGTGGATAGCTAACCAACCATGTCGGTCATTCAACAATTACTTGTAAAGCACCTAAAATATACAAAGTTCCTTGTTAGCTGTTGGGAATAAAATGGTAAGTTAAATAGAAGTGGTTGCAGCCCCATGGAGCTAGCTTACAGTTTTGGGGGTAAATATACATTAATCAAGTAATCATGAAAACATATGATCCCAACTGTGCAATGAAGGAAAAGTACAGGGATAGAATAAAGTTTATAACAAGCTAGATCTAGCCTGAATACCTGAGGAAGGAACATTTGGGCTGATATCTGAAATTGGAGGAGGAATATCTAGAAAAAATTGGAGAGAAAAACATTCCAGGCAGAAGGAAGAGCATGTGCCAAGGCCCTGACACAAGTAGGAAAGAATGCCTGTGTGGTTGAAGCCTGACAGTGAGAAGGAAAGTGGGGGTGTCAGGGGGGTTTGGGAGTGTTATGGAATGAGGCTAGAGAAGTAGGCAGAGACCATCAGGGCTCTATAAGCTATGGTAGGGATTTTAGACTTCTTCCTAGTTCTGTTGATTCTTATTATGTGTTTACTATACCCTTCTAGTCACACATTGGTTTATGAAGGTTGTTTATACACATATATTCATACAAACCTTCACTGTTCTTGCCCTTCCTCTCAGTTCTCCACTATTATCAACCTCCTAGAGTATCCTTTCTTTAAGGCCAGTTGATTTCAATGAAAGTTGTCTTCCTCCCCTTGGCTCCATTTCAGCAGGCATAACCAACACTGTGCAGTGCCCCAGGCACACTGTGGGTTCTCATATCTCAGTGCATTTAGCACACACTTGCTGTTCCTTGTACCTAGAAGACCCATGTCCTGTCATACTTCAGGCTTAATTGCATTCATCCTTCACAACTCAGCTTCCCCACTCAGTTCTACTGTAAGTCCTTCACTGGCTTTCTTCAAACTCTTGGCTCAGTCAGATTGCTATCCACTCCAAACCCACCGTACTCCACATTAAATGCACCACTAGCATAGCACTTATTAAATTGTGTAGTTGGTTTATTTGAACTGACTTTCCCTACTATGTTCCAAGTTTTTAAAGAAAGGGATAGTTTTCATTTTCATTTCCATATTACCGGTGTCTTGCCATTATTTTATACATAGTAGGCACTCAAAATATAGCATTAATTGAATGAAAAAATTATTTCTCAAACTTCTTTCACAAGACACTAATCTCACTATGAGTTTTACCTAAATTCAGATACATAAACAAGTTACTTTCTTGGCCAAATAAGTTGGGGAAGATTGTATATTATGCCCCAATCTTAACAATTATTGACAATGTAGTAGATGTATAGAATACAAAATTTAAGGAAGCAGCTGCTGTCAGCTTAATGCAAGCGGCAACCCTGCACTTGTAATGCCCTGAGAATGACTGCTTTCTTAAATTTTGTGCCCTTGGTGGCTGGTTTACCTCCTCCTAGTAATAGGCATTGCACTTTGGCATTTCAAAGGCTCTGAGAGTTTCTGCAATAGCAAAAATGGTTTAACTTCTATTATCTCAGGGTAATCCAAATGTATTTGAGGATCTGGCCCTTTTTAATTTTTCATTAATACCTATTAACCTCCCATAGTACTGATGCTCTTTGAAATGAACTTTTAAAATGCTTTGCCACTATATGGATTAATACATTTTGATGTGTGCTTTTTCAAAAATGATAACCTTTATGTGGAAAATGGAATTTAGATAGAAACTTGGGTCCATTTATAAAAAACGACCTTTGAAAATACATTGAATGTTATGATAGCCAGAAGAAATTTCTAATTAGGTTCCAATAATGTTGCTGGCCCCTCAAAGTAGTTATAGATGAGACCACTTTAAAAGGAGGGCCATTCCCATCAGTGAATGGATGGGTTTACACTTCCAGGTAAAGAAGATCTGTTTTATCTCTCCAAAGACAAATGAATCTATTGGTTCGTCCAATGATGGGATGAAATGAGAAGAAAAGTTCAATTACTTGGGAAATAAGCCTGATGGGATAGGTCAGTGGCCCTGCTTAATACTGTCAAAATCTCAGCTCTCTGCTTGTCCATCTTGCAAATGTGTGTCTGACTCCATCTCAGTGGAAGGAATAGGATGTCTTCCTGGCTGACTCAAAGAACCAAGTCATTTTATCTCCCAGGAAAGTGATCCATCCAAAAGTCTGTCTATAGTAATTATTGTTTAGAGGGGGAGAATTGATTCTTTTTGACAAACAGAGTTTCAGTGGTAGCAATGTTAGGCTAACAGCTTAGTACAAATTTTTGGTTTTCTCGTTTCATCGAGGAACTTCCAAACTGTTTTTCTCACACTAGATAATTAAGCATCATAACTCAGTGAGGGAAAGATTGGCCAGAAATGGCTGAATCTATGCAGAAAGGCTAAGTGATGTAGAAAATAAGCTTCTGGGGACCGAAAGAAATCACATCACAAATAACTAAACAAAATTTCAGGAAAAAAGATAAATATTGTATTATCTTAAACTTGGTTTCTAGACATTTAGAGGGTGGCTGGAGTAAGTCTACATAAGGTTCCAGCCAGCAGCCAATTCTGGAGTGAGGAGAACCCAGGATCCAGACCCAGGTCAGATGTGATGGTTGCCCAGTGGAGCCAAGAGTGAGAGAATCCCAAGGATTGGCAAGGCCCTAAAATGTCCTGATGATTTTGTGCTCAAGGATAAACTAGACATTCAGCCGAAGTAACCCAAAGAAATGTTGTGGACACTAGACCGGAGCAGGGACCAAGACCAATAGCAGTGATAAAACGGAGGGTCCAGAACCATGTGTGTGAATCTGGCTAGATGTCTGAGTGTCTTGTCATTATCTGAGGGTGGTCAGTCCAATCTACTATAAACACCCAGAATTGGCTTGGACATAGCAGTAGCAAAACTGTTTTGTGTGGATCATGCATGTATGATTGGTTAGGAGTAGCTAATTCTCCATGCTTTTGGGATCTGTATTGTTCTCTTACTCTAAAACAAAATTTCAAGTCCTGAACACCTATGATGGTTGCATTAGGCAATAATTAAGAGAAGCAAGTAAATGAGTTAGAAATACATAGTAATCAAGTTGTCTGGCTGTGCAAAGACTTCCTCCTGTCTGTCAGTAAATCCCACATTGCCCATTTGTGGTTTCCAGACTGATTAAGCTATACAAATGGAATCATCTGTTCTTTTCTGGTCTTCAAGTGCCTTTTCCTCCTCAGGGATCCAATGGAAGGTTGCCTCCAGGCATCAAATCACAGCAATCAATAAACCACCATGAGTAGCATGGCTCATTTAGAAACAGAGACACAGGCATTTTGCTAGAAGAAACAATGATTACCTGTCATGGGTTCAGAGACTTATGGTACTTATTAGAAGTCAAAGAATGTGAGACTTTTCATGGCCAAATATTAAACTCTTCCTTGGCCCTCAAACCTGTTGTTGCTGTGATTCACATGTAGGTGAATGGTATGCTCAACGACACAAACCAAAAGTTTGGGGAGTAATCTTTAATTTCTTCTTCCTCCTTTTCTTCTCCCTCAACTCCAACATCTACATAGATATTGAGACTTACAGTTTTTACTTCTTTAATATCTTTATAATCTTTCCAGTGTCACAGATTTACTTCAAACTCTCATTGGACTTCTATTTCCCTTCCCACCTCATTCATTCTCTACTTAACAGCCTGAGTGGTCTTTCTAAATTGCTACTCTGATCATGTCATTTCCCTGTTTAAAATATTTCACACTGAATTGCTTGCAGAGCAAATATTAGTCCATAATGAATGACTCTGACAAAATAATTCTACGGAATGCTCTAGGGCTTAGTAAACACTGGGGTGGATTGACTTTATAAAAATAGTGAAATACATAGATTACAAGATGGGAACAATAGACACTGGAGACTACTAGAGAGAGAGAAGGAAGAGGGTAAGGGCTGAAAAACTGCTTATTAGGTACAATGCTCACTACCTGGACCACAGAATCATTCATACCCCATGTAACAAAGCTGCACCTAAAATAAAAGTTAAAATTATTAAACAAATAAATAAATGAAATAGCATTCTGTCTCAGCTTTCATATAATAAATGCACAGAAAGTTACATAAGACATAGCAGACACTCAAAAACTATTCATTCAAAGAAGAAGAAATGAGCCATGCAAGACAATAAGATTTAAATTCTAACTTCATCCCTTTCTAGCTTAATAATCTCAATAAAGTTACCTAGCATTCCTGGGCTTCAGTGTCCTTCAAAATGTGGTTACCAACGCCGGTAGGATTAAATGAGATGTACTTAGAGGACTTAGCCAATGACTTAGTGGCACACAGAAATAATTTAAATGCAGTCTGTATTAGCAGCAAATAGGTTAACATGACAAAAGGTATGTACTTTTTAGGCATCACCTATACAGGGTACTTTACAAGAAAATTGGGGAGTTGTGACCTCTGACTGCCAAGACTTGGAACCCACATTGCACACATCACCCCTGTATTAGTCAGGATTCTCTAGAGGGACAGAACGAATGGACTAGATATATATATATAAAGGGGAGTTTATTAAGTATTAACTCACCCAATCACAAGGTCCCACAACAGGCCATCTGAAGGCTGAGGAGCAAGGAGAGCCAGTCCGAGTTCCAAAACTGAAGAACATGGAGTCCGATGTTCGAGGGCGGGAAGCATTCAACATGGGAGAAAGATGTAGGCTGGAACGCTAGGCCAGTCTCTCTTTTCATGTTTTTCTGTCTGCTTTATATTTGCTGGCAGCTGATTAGATGGTGCCCACCCAGACTAAGGGTGGGTCTGCCTTTCCCAGCCCACTGACTCAAATGTTAATTTCCTTTAGCAACACTCTCACAGGATTAATACTTCGTATCCTTCAGTCCAATCAAGTTGACACTCAGTATTAACCATCACAACCCCTAATAAGTCAATCAAAAGGCATTTACTCAGGTCTCATCATGCAACTGGAATTCATGTTTTTCAATAAGGTTAGGAAATCTTTCCCCCATATCAAATGAGGATTTTGCAATTTTAAAAGTTTAGTTTGATGTTCCAGTGGAAAGATCAACATCTGTTGGAGTTAGAGCTATATTAAGTAGAAATTAATGATTTCTAGAGTTTGCCTTCTAAAATCCCTTTCTATTAGAATTGTCTTTGGTAAGCCATTATCATCTAGAATGGATCCAGTGACATAGAACAGAAATCTGGAAGTGTGGGGCTCTATAATAAGAAGTATGATGCAATTACTCTTCCAAAGTTGATCAAGTGTGATCCCACTGATGGATGGAATGACACCAGTAAAGAAAAGGGAAATCTTTAGATTTCTAAATCATTTTAAGAATAGGACAAGAATTTAAGGAATATTGAGTCCAGTTCTTTCTCCAGGTAAGACAGCCTTTAGCCCCTGGAAAATGAAGAATCCTGTCTTAAACAGGTAATGGCCATGCTCTGACCAATGCTTCTTCCACTGAGGACTATGCAGAACAATTGTTTTTGTAAATCTTGACTGGATTTGAAAGGCAAATCTTTTCAGAATGCTGAGACTCTTTCTTCAAAATGGCTGTCTCCTCATGGTATCTCTCCAGTGTGAGCTGTGGACAGATTTCTGTTTTGTTTCACAGCACCTATGGCAGATACTGTGTCTCAGCCTCTTGAGCTCTGGAACTAGCACAGCCTTTCTGTCTTATAACCCTGAGGTTGTAAGGTTATGAAGTTACAAATTATGTACCTAACCTAAATTCTAAATAAAATATGGTTTTCTATATCAGTTCCTACTGATACTCTAAAACATTTGAAGAGATTTATTACTTACTTAGCATTTGTGAAAAGTGCTCCAAGATTCTTGCAAAAAATATCCATCACATTTTGCTTTTGTTCACTCATTCATTCATCCAAGCAATACTTATTGAGTCCCTATTAGGTGCCCACTTTAATTTTTCATTTTTTCCAAGTATAATTAATGTCTATTTTTACCACTAGCCTGTAAGATTTTTATAGAGATTAGTCCATCTATCTTCCCATCTTTATTGCTGTTTAAATTGCACTTATGTATCTTTTTTGTTGTTCCTCTATATACTGCACATATATCATTTCCCAACACAGTGTGGGTACTCAATAAAGACTTGATAATGAATGAAAATAAACCATCAAATAGGATTGCTTCCTGCTATGAAACAGATCCAACTCATCCAAAGTAGGTCTAGAAAATACAGACAGGTGGATATATAAGTCATAGAGACAGAGAGTCCTAAACCCAAAAAAATTGTAAAGGAGAGACCCTTATAATTTCAGAACTTGTTATAGTAGTGCTTCATCAGATGTTAAAAGTAGTATACATCATACCTCAACAGCCAACTGGTCTATTCTGTATTACTGAGTATCTATGCATTAACTAGGAATTGTGTTCATATTTGCAATTCACATAATAAAGTTTCCTGAATCCAACCACCCATCAGTCCCCAAATAAAATAACTGGTTCTCACATAGATATTACACCTGTAAATTTGGTAGAAGAGAGCGGTACAGGTTGAACCAGTGCAGAATGACTCTGATAATGAAGACAGAGTTCTCATTGAAAACCTGGGGCATAAATCACTGTCAAAGCCTGTCTCTTTACTCTGTCCACACAACCATGGGAGTTTCAGTCCTCCTAATGAGTAGAGGTGTGAAGTTAAAAGGTTTGGACAAGCATTTGGGAGCCTCTGAGGCTTATCTGAGCTAACCAAGCCTCCCAAAGCCATAAATCTCCAATGAAAGCTTCCAAGAGTGACATATTTCTTGTGGAATGTCCCCTAGCTTGGCTGCAATCCAGAAGAGCAGAGATGTGGGAACTGACAAGATAAAGCCAACATACCCATTGCCCTTCCATCCCCTCCTGGGCATTTCTTAGTCTGGCTTTTGTGAGTGTAGTAACATTTTAGGACTGTATTTGTCTACTTACAGCAATACTGCATTGAATTATCTTAAGGAAACAGGATGGCCCTTGATTGTTGTTTTCTCTCTATGGTTTTCTGTTGTTGTTGTTGCTGTTGAATTGAAGAATACAGTGGGAGCCAGGATATAATTGCTACCATAGTCACAAACCACAGACTCCTGGGTATTCTGTGCAGTGTTTCTGAATATGTCCAGAGACCACATGCATTCAAATTAGCAAGCTGCTTTCTTCAAAGGCAGATTCTTGTAACCCACTCCAGACAAGTTAATCAGAATCTCTGGAGGTGAGGCCTGAAAATCTGAAATTTAACAACTCTTCTTAGGTGTACTAAATTCTTAGGCATAAAAACTTTTTATTGTGGTTCCTCCAATGCAAATTAGTGTTTTAACAGATGAGGAGTGAGGCCCAGAGGAATAGAATGATCTGCCCAACATCTCACAGCTGGTACACTGGGACCCAAATCTGTGCCTTCCCAGGTCTGTCCTTGATTCTCTACAACATCCCCCGCATCTCCTAGGGCATTCACCAAAGCATAGTACAAGTCCTGTAGGGAAGTGCTTTGAGATACTTGCACCATCTCTGGGGGATGTAATCTGAGGGAAGAAGAGAGCCTTAACTGGACAGATTACATTTCAATTCTGTGCAGGCTATCATGTAAACAAGAGAGTAAACAAAGTGTCTCTACACCATCCGGTTGTCGCTTCAGGCTCCCAGCATATTTTCCTGCTCTATCTGTCCTTACCTTATGCTTAGAAGAGGGTCTGATATTAGTAATTTGTTCTTCTGTATAAATAAGATAAAGAAATGTTATACTTGCATATGTTGTTTACCAGGTACTACCAGGTTTTTATTTGCTCTTGGAAGCCTTCCCTGACTATCTGCAGTGAATACTCCCAGACAACCCTTGGTGCAACCTCCATTTTTGCCACCTCCACTGCATCACTATTATTTATTTGCACATCCATCACCTGCGCCATATCATCAGCATCTTGAGGGATGAAGCTGTCTTTCATTTTTATATTCTCTTTGCCAGCTCAATTCCTAGTCTATTGTAGTTGATAAAAAATGTGTGTGTGTACATGTGTGCTTGTGCATATAATAAATCCTTGCAACAACCTGGCAAATAGAACAAAAAGTAATTCCCACCATAGAGATGAATGAACTGGGTAGCCAAAGGCAAAGTGATATGAGGATGATTACATAGTTGTCCAGTGAAACAGAGGAGATTTGAATTGAATTCTGAATGACCCCGAGAATGCTTCTGTTTCCACCATACCAGAGCACTACCAAGTTCCCTTTCACCATCAAAGTGTTCTCTCTCCTGAAAGTATTGACTTCTTTAACCAATTCTCTGATTTTGGAAAAGGAAGTTTTGCCCCATTAATGAAAATGTAGTGCATTAATGAAAATGCAAAATGTAAACTGAGAACTGATTTAGAAGAAAAAGAAAAAGTAGCAAAGTCCACAGCCAGAGAGTCTAGAATCAGATAGAGAGCAAGATATAAGGAGCACATAGAGGTAAATGGTGCGACAAAGTCTGTAAAAGAAGTTTACGCTTTCAGATGCCCCTTCTACTAAATAATATGGTCTGAGTTTCAGGATTAGAGGAAGCCTTATTAGTCTGGACACATGGTGCTAATAAGGAAGGTGGTATAACCCCAAGATAGCACAGAGCACTCCATATAGATGTTATGCCCTAGATGCTCCATGTTTCCTCTCAAGGCTGGGGTCAGAGTGGGAGAATAGGCTAGGCAAGGAAAATGAGTGGTGGATGACTGTGCACAAACTCATTTACGAGGCCTGTACCTGGTGGTATGCTCAATATTTATAATAGATCTTAAAACAAAGGCTGGTGGAAAGACCTGCATTTTACTTGGTCTTGCTCCATCAAGCAAAGCAGACTTCTGAGTCCCCTCCTCCTTTAAAGTTAACCCTTCAATCATTTCCTTGCAAATTTCAAACAGGTCTTTGGACACGTTCATCTACAGGTCACTTGGCTACTTCATGGCATGGATCATGCCATACCCTTCTCCTATGCATCATCTCCTGTTTGTACTACCCTTGAGGCTAATAATAGCTAAGGGCCCTTCTTCACTTTCATTGTATTAGAAGCTCACATGAAGCATTAACCCATAAACCAGGGAGAGTCATGTTACAAGGATCCCAAAAATTCCAGCACCATTTCCTCTCTTTGCTGTTGCCTTGGTGCATAGATACCTTAGTGTGTGAATATCAATGCCATCTATGGCTGCTGGACATCCCAGATGCTGGTTCTTCTACCATCCTTTCACCCTCAGCCCCCAAGAAACAACCCAACTGCATAGAGATATAGAGCAACCCTCAGGATGCCCAAAACTGGATTCCTGGGGTTCTTGTTTCATCAAAATCACTTCCTCTGTTCTCTTGACCCATGTCATTATATTCCTTGCTGTTTGGGGAAAAAAACACTCTTTAAAGCTGGCTTTTTATTTATAGCCACCTCTCTAGAACTGAAACATGAGTCCATGGGGACAGAGCCTGGGGACAAACCTGAGTAATTGTCACCAGACTTTGCTCAGCTTTGCCTCACCCCTCCAGCATCCAGTTCTTTTTTCCTGGACCCATCTTGCCAGCATACTTTCACCTCACCTTAGGTTGAGTCCATCAGAAGATACTCAGGCCCTTGTACAGACAGATTTCCACTAGTCCTGCCCATCAGTCTAGACAAGGTGTATCCCAGGGATGAACAAGACTGAGGCCCCAGCCCAGATCACCACTTCTGGAATTACATCTATGTAATTTTGATTTAAGAAATTCTCTCCTTCATTTAGGTCCTACGTATGGCCATCTTATAGGGTCTTCCCTCTCCTAGGAAGAGTTCTATTTCATTCTATTTGGCGTTCTGCACTACCAAATTCAGAAGTCCAAATCAGAGTGTTCATGTTTTAAATGAAAGGGTTTCTTTTAACTCCCATCCTAGCAGAAAGGTTGATGTCAGAGGGTTGTTGTCAAGTCTATAGTGAGAAAAACACAATAAAATTAAGGGACAATAATCAAGGGAATTTGACCCCTCTTCCCATGTACACAACTGGCCAAAATCTACCCATATTCAAGTCACAACCTCCAGACAAGCTGACATATATATTTGGTATTATATTCATAGATGTTTACAGTCCTGTACAAACCATTAAAATAATTTTGTGTCAAATGTTGTCACTAAATTTTTAAAGAAATACATCATTCCAAATACTAAATTATGGATCAAATTCTCATAAATCCCTAATAATTGGTGGACTTAATTATGATTATATGTATCTGCCTAAAACCTCCATAAAATGATAGAGTATTGCTTGACTTCCTAAAAGCTACAGTTAGAAGACTAGTCTAGACTGAGTGGTATCAGAACACAGTTTGCTTCTTACATTTCTGACCCAATTAGACTTTAATTTTGATGGTCTGGATTTAAAATTCACTTTGTAAATAAACCCAGTGAGGTTCCTCCTCCATTGACCACTTTGGGTAATTTTTTTTTGTGGGGGGTGGGGGCAATTTTAAAGAGTGTCTATTATCAAAGAGAAATTTTAAAACATATATATTTATACCATGTGGTTAGACATCCTAGAATTAGTTGGTTAAAAACAAACGAAGGAAAAAGGAAAAAGCGCCATTGGAAAGGTACATAGCAGAAGTAAACTATGAAGATATGTGGTATAGTGAAAAGGGCCCAGGATGTGAAGAAATAAAGCCAGATTCACAGCCTAATTCAATTCTTGCTAGCTCTGTGTTTTGGAATAAATCACCTTCAGTTGCTTTACTGTATTTCAGGATCATCATCTATAAAAAATGGACCCTCCCATCTCATGGACCTCTGGTGAGGATCACCATGAGACAATAAACAAGTGACTTTTAGTTGTCAAAGGGATATAACGATACCTAACAAAAGAAAACAAAGGGAGGATTGTTCATCAGCTATTGATAGTTAACAATTTTATTGCTTTAATATAATTATCCCAGGCTTTGGAACAAAGATTGAAAAAGAGATAAAGATGCAATGCCACATAACTGGAGAATTTTGGACAGGATCTCAGAGAGCATTCATTCCAATTCTCATTTCCAGACACATATTTTATAGAGTAGGAAACTGAGGCATGGAGGAGTTGAGAAGCTTGCCCAAGGTCTCACAGCATTATCCTGAGAACTTGAAATAGAACTCAGGTCTCCTGCTCTCCAGCTCCCAGCAACCTCTACAATCCCTAAAGCTGTTTCTAGAATCCCATCTCTTTGATCCTGTGCCTACAACCCATGTCAACAACCATTAAAGCATATTATTCAGTTTGATTGCCTCCTTTAATAATTAACCTGTTTATTACAATACCTTCCCTTCCCCTTGCAGTGAAGAGACAGGGCCAAACACTCAGGGAACTGTCATAGACTCTACTCAGGGAGAAAGGCCTTTTTTGTTTGCTCATCAAACATTTATCTGAGTTCTTACTTGTGCCCCAAAACTGTGCTACCTTGATAAAAATCTCAGTGATCAGAAGTCTTTCAAGTGGTGGATATACTCGCAAGCCAGTGATTACCATGTAATTAGCAATATGTTAAAGCAAATATAAATGGATTACATAGAAGCTTAGAGCATGGTATGACTAAGGAGCAAGGAGAAATTTGACAGAGATTTCTACTTTACCTGGAAAAATGATAACTTGTGACATTAAAAAAATAAAAATTTTAAAGCCAAGAGAAAAAGAACATATTTCCTTTAACTGTGAGAATTGTGCACTGATCAGCAGCAGTTACATTATTTGATGATCACAGTTTGGACAGCTGGTTTCTGCCCACCAGGAACTGAATCAGATTCAGATCATTTGAACTCTGATGTCAAAGTCAGTCATATTTTCAACACCCTGGATATTCTTTTTTTAGTTATTAGTATACTTTGTTACATGTCCAGAACGTGCAGTTTTGTTACGTAGGTATACACATGCTATGGTGGTTTGCTGCACCCATCAACCCGTCATCTACATTAGGTATTTCTCCTAATGTTATCCCTCTCCCAGCACCCCCCACCCCCCCGACAGGCCCCAGTGTGTGATGTTCCCCTCCCTGTGTCCATGTGTCCTCATTGTTCAACTCCTAGTTATGAGTGAGAACATGCAGTGTTTGGTTTTCTGATCTTGGATATTCTATAACAGCAGTAGTTGGTTAACCCCTCTGTTCTTAGTTTCCTCATCTGTGTAGTAGGGATGATAATAATAATGTCTCACTGAGAGGATTACTGTGAAGATTAAATGAGTCAGAGCATGACAAACGCTTACAACAACACCTGGGACAAAGTGAGTGTTCAGTAAATGTTGGCATTTTAGTATGAGAGGACCAATTGAGTATCACTGAAAACTCATTTCAGAATGTTACTACATGAAAACCAGCGAAGAGGTGAAGAAAGTTACATCAGTCAGAGTTTCTCCCAAGAAACAGAACAATGAGGATGTACATATATTAAGAGATTTATTGCAAGGAATTGGCTATTGTGGGGGACTGGCTAGGCAAGTCCAAAATCTGTATATCAGGCCATCAGGAAGCGCAAACTGAAAATTTTAGGGCAGGAGCTAAAGATCCTGTCCACAGGCAGAATTTGTCCTTCAGAAAAGCCTCAGCGCTGCTTTTAAGGCTTTTCAATTAATTGTATCAGGCCCATCCAGATTATTGAAAAAAATTTGCTTTACTTAATTTTTAACAGCTTTTTTGAAATATAATTGGTATATAAAGAATTGCACATACTTAATGTGCACAATTTGATGACTTTTGACATATGGAAACACCTGTGATACCATCACAAGCTGATTAACATATCCAACACCTCCAAAAGTTTCCTTGTGTCAATTTACTTATTTATTTGTTTGTTTGTTTGTTTGTTAGAACACTTAACAGGAGATCTACTCACTTAACAAATTGTGAAGTGCACAATACTATACTGTTCACTATAAGCACTATGTTGTATATTACCTCTCTAGAACTTATTCATCTAACATGACTAAAACTTTATACTTATTAAACAACAACTCCCGAGTTCCTCACCTTCCAGCCCCTGGCAACCTCTATTGTATTCTCTGCTTCTATCAGTTTGACTATTGTACATGCTTCATTTAAGTGGAATCATGCAGTATTTGTCCTTCTGTGACCGGTTTAGTTCACTTAACATAGTGTTCACGATCACCCCTGATATGGTTTGGATATTCATCCCTTCCAAATCTCATGTTGAAACGTGATTCCCAATGTTGGAGCTGGGGCTTGGTGGGAGGTGTTTGGGTCATAGGGATGGAGTCTTCCTGAATAGCTTGGTGCCCTTCTTGCTGTAATGAGTGAGTTATTGCTTTGAGTTCACCCAGGAGCTGGTTGTTAAAGAGTCTGGCTCCTCCTCCCTCACTCTCTCATGCTCCTACTCTCACCGTGTTACATGCTGGCTCCCCTTCACCTTGCACCATGATTGCAAGCTTCCTGAGGCCCTCAGCAGAAGTGGATGGCAGCACCATGCTTTCTGTATAGCTTGCAGAACCATGAGCCAACCTAAACCTCTTTTCTTTGTAAATTACCCAGCCTCAAGTATAATGATGTAAGAACAGACTAACACAGTCCCTGTTGTCACAAATGGCAGGATTTCCTTCTTTTTTGAGGCTGAATAATATTTCATTGTATGTATATGCACCACATTTTCTTTATCCATTCATTCATCAATGAATATTTAAGTTATTACCATACCTCAGCTATTGTGAACAATGCTGCAATGAACCTGAGAGTGCAGACATCCTGTTCAAGATGCGGATTTCACTTCTGTTGTGTATTTACCCCAATGTGAGATTGCTGAACCATATGGTAATTCTATTTTAAATTTTTTGAAGAACCTCCATATTGTTTTCCATAGCTGCTGCACCATTTTATATTCCCAGCAACAATGTACAAAGGTTCCAATTTCTCCACATCCTCACCAATACTTGTTATCTTTTGTGTGTGTGCCTTTTTAAAAATAATAGCCACCTTAGCAGGTATAAGGTGGTATCTCATTGGAGTTTGATTTGCATTTTTCTGATAATTAATGATGCCAATCACCTTTGTATACACCTGTTGGCCATTTGTATGCCTTCTATGAGAAATGCCTATCCAAGTCTTATGTCAATTTTTTAATTGAGTTTTTTGTTTGTTTTGCTATTAAGTTGTAGGAGTTTCTTGTTTATTTAGACAACTAAACCTTTATCAGATACATGGTTTGGAAATATTTTATGCCATTCCATAGGTTTCCCATTAATTCTGTTGATTATTTCTTTTCTGTGCAGAAACTTTTTAGTTTGATGTAGTCCTACTTGTCTATTTTTGCTTTTATTACCTGTGCTTTTATCATTATATCCAATAAATAATTGCCAAGACCAATGTCAAGACTTTATCCTTATGCATTCTTCTAGGAGCTTTATAGTTTCAAGTTTTATGTTTCAGTCTTTAATCCATTTTGAGCTGATTTTTGTGTGTGATATAAGGTATAGATCTAATTTCATTTTTTATGTGAATATCCAGTTTTCCCAACACAATTTGTTGAAGAACTATCATTTCCCCATTGTGTATTATTGGCACCCTTCTCAAAGTTCAGTTGAATATAAATGCATAGTTTTGGTTTTGGCCTCTCTATTCTGTTCTATTGGTCTATTTGCCTATCTTTATGCCAATAAACAATATTTTAATTATTGTAGCTTTGTAATGTATTTTAAAATCAGGAAATGTGATGCCACCAGATTTGTTCTTCTTTCTCAAGATCATTTGGCTATTCTGGGTTGACAAAATTTAATACAATTTCATGATAAAATCACTCAACAAACTAGGTATACAAGAAATGTAACTTAATATAATAAAGACCATCTATGACAAGCTCACAGCTAACATCATACTCAATAGTAAAAAAATTAAAAGGTTTTCCTCTAAGATCAGGAAGAAGACAAGTATGCCCGCTCTCGTCATTTCCATTTAACATAGTCCTGGAACGCTGGGCAGGCGTGGTGGCTCAAGCCTGTAATCCCAGCACTTTAGGATTCCGAGGCGGGCAGATTACGAGCTCAAGAGATCGAGACCATCCTGGCCAACATGGTGAAACCCCATCTCTACTAAAAAAAAAAAAAAAAAAATTAGCTGGGCATGGTGGTGTGCGCCTATAGTCCCAGCTACTTGGGAGGCTGAGGCAAGAGAATCGCTTGAACCCAGGAGGCAGAGGTTGCAGTGAGCCGAGATCATGCCACTGCACTCCAGCCTGGCAAGAGAGCAGGACTCCATCAAAAAACAAAACAAACAACCAAAAAAAAGAAAAACCGTAGTCGTGGAAATTCTAGCCAGAGCAATTAGGGAAGATAAAATAAAAGGCAAACAAATCAGAAAGAAGAAGTAAAGTTATCTCTGTTTACAAATGATATAATCCTATATGTACAAAACCCTAACGGCTTCATGAAAATAAACTGTTAGATCTAATAAAGTAATTCAGGATAAAATAAAGTTGCAGGATACAAAATCAATATATAAGGATTAGTAACCTTTATGTATATTTACAATGAACCATCTGAAAAGGAAATTAAGAAAATACTTCCGTTTACAATAGCATCAAGAACAGTAAAATACTTATGGATAGACTTAACCAAAGAGTTGAAAGCCTTCTACACTGAAAACTACAAAATACTGATGAAAGAAATCAAAGAATACACAAATAAATGGAAAGACCTTTCATGTTCATGAATTGAAAGACTTAATGTTCAAATGTTCATACTACAAAAGTAATCTATAGATTTGAAGTTATCTCCATTAAAATCTCAAAGGCATTTTTTACAGAAATGGAAAAAGCAATCCTAAAATTCATATGGAACCACAAAACCTTCTTTACTTTAAAGTAAACTGATTATAAAATGTTTAACCACATATATAAAATAGATTGTTGTTTGATTGAATAACTGGGAACTGTTAGCCAGATAGCCTTGTTGACACATGAAGCTGACCATCACAAAAAGCTAGTGTACAATAAGTTGGCATAGCACATTTCTTTTAATGGGTTCAAGGCAATCGTAAAACAAGAGTAGGAGGGAGTAACCCGATCCCTCAGACCCACTTATCCATGCATTCTACAGACAGAGCTGAGGACCCCAGGGACAATGCACAGACTACTTGCCTTTGCATCCTTTTGTGTGGAAACAGTGAGCAGGTTCTTCCTCTGTATTGTTTGGTGTGCTCACTAAACCTTAGAGGATTCTAGTAGTTTACAGTTTCAACAAAGAATGGGGATTTTACACAGAGCAGACTCATGAGACCTTGATTCTAAGTTCCTGCTTCTATTAAGAGGTAGCATGGCATAACAACAACAACAAATATATATACATATATATGTATACATATATATATACACACATGTATATCAGCTGTGACATTAGACACCTGGGTTCAGATCCACTTTTGTCACTTACCAGGTGTCTAGTCAAGTCACATTCCCTCTCCAAGCCTGTAAATGGCACCTGTGAATGGCAGTTAACCTGTAAATAGTAATAATATTGTCATGTCATGGTTATTGCAAAGAACTAAAGACCATAAACACAAATGGCCTGGGTTTATAAAAGATGCTCAGTTAAGACAAGCTATGATGCTTAACTTCCTTTATTTCAAGGATTACCTAGTGTTAGTTGTGTAGTTTCAGAAAAGTTCCTTCATCTTTCTGTGCCTCAGTTTCCTCATCTGTAAAATAAGCATACAATAAGTTGTTCTGTGGATTAAGGGAGTTAATATGTCTGAAGTGCTCTGAACAACGTCTGGCACATAGTACGCACTATATACTTTTTAACTATTATAATTTGTGTTTGTGGGTAGTGATGAAATCAAGGAGGTACGAAAACCGGATTTTAGTCCACCCTGTACTGGGTGAACTGGCAGAAGTCACTTATCTGTCATCAATTTTCTTTTCTGTAAAAGGAGGGGGTTAATTAGACCATCTGTCAAGCTTATGCATTTTTTAAGATATTATACCTAAACTGCTCTGTGAGATGTAAGAACCTGAGAAGGTTTTCTGGCTTGTAGATAGTTTTGAGGTGCTGTGCTCTCACAGAGGTGTCAAGGCCTTCTTATTGATTCACACCAAGGACTCTGCCTCTGTCTCAGTTTTTCTGCAGGGTGGTTGATCTGTTTACTTTTCACCAAGATGCATTCCTCTGTCAGCTGCATCAGAGCTGTCATAAGCCAGCTTCATGCCAGGGAGAGAAGGAAAGACAGTGTTTTTATTTGTCTGCTTCACTGTGTCTTTCTTCCTTTGGGATCCCTTCTCAGAAAGTTCAGAATAAAATTCTGCAACTGCCCTGATGAGGAATGCTAGCTGATTGAAGAAAGAGGCCCCTGTAAGCAGCACTGCCTGCTGCTGAGAGGCCCCTGATGGAGTTCTGCCAAGCCTGACTCATCCTCCAGCTCAGGGAGGCCTGCTGGTCACTCCCTTTCTGCCCCAGCCAGAGAGCACATTGTAAACACCTTAAAGACTTGAGGTTGGCAGCTTAAGGGGGAACAGTAATTCACCAAAGCATGATGGAAAATCTAATGGAGAGCAAAGAAGGGGTGAATGGGATGTGTGCCCTGTCCCCTAAAGAAGGGAACTCCTGCGCTTTCCCATTTCAGGGGAGTGTTAAAAAAAAGTTGCTCCCACTTCTTTTCTTCTATTTGCTTCTGCCTCCTTTGCCTTTTTATTTGCTCCTTACAAAGGTAAAAGAGTACATATCTGATGTCAGATGCAGGCATTCAGTGAGCTGTACTTACTATCAGGCAAAGTTATGAGCCTCAAATACAAGGTACCAGGAACCACTCTTCTTCCTCTTTCTGTGTCTAAGCCCAGCAAGGTTTCTTCTGCTCCTTTCTCTGGAGCAGGTAAGGAGTGTGTGAATGCTGGGGTCAATAAGGAGGGGCTGGCACACAGAGAGAAAAACGTCTGATTGTAACAGCAGATCAATTCAGTGCTCTACAATGTGATGATCACAGTGCACATCGTGAGCGATTTTCCAAAGGACTGAATCATTTATTTGTTCCACTGTTTCACATTCATTGAAAAATGAGGTAGAACTTCATCCTACCTTGAATTAAAGGGGTTCCCATCACTCCTATCAAAGCTACATTGCATTGCATAGCATTTCAAGCAGAATGAGCTAAGCCTTTCATTGACTTCATTTTGCATCCTTTGCAACTAGAACTAATCTTAGCATCTCTGAATTAGAAGAAAGTTCAAAAACATCCCACCAAATTTTCTATAACTGTCTGCTTGACTTTACTACATTTCTTGCATGTGGTCCTGCAGTTTCTGCTTGAACATTTCCAGCAATAAAACACTTTTTAACAAACAGATTCTTTTGTTTGGTACAGGTTTATTGGAAAATGCTTCCTTTGTTACTCCTTTGTAACCTCTTAAAATTCTGTTTTTCCTACTTTTGGAATCAGAAAAAAATAAATTGTAATGCCTATTCCTACGATAGTACTTTAAGTACTTGGATGGTTCTTATACTAAGTTATGCAGCAGTAATCTCAGTGGCTGAGAACAACAAAGGCTTATTTCTTACCCACACATAGGTCATCTGAGAGTTCTGTACTACCCTCACTTAGGGACTCAGGTTGGCAGAACAGCCATGGTATTTCCGTGGAGCTCCACTGCTCCACAGTATTTCTGTAGAGTTCCACCCCTAGATTTACCTGTCAAGCTGTCTCTCCACAGTCCTCCTCCCCATTCAGTTCTCGGTCATTGCAATGGGCCATCTCACACTGCTCTCTGGTCTGCTTTGTCCCCACAACATGGACACAGCCCCTCCCCTTTATTCTCCAAGTCACCATCAGCATAATGATGTTATGGGTAGCAGATTTGCTGGAGTCTTGGGGTTAATGGAAGAAGGGCAAATTGGGAGAGGGGAATGGAGGGGCGATGTATGTAAATAATCTCACCTTGAAAATTAGACATCACAGTTTCCAAAATTCCTTACGTGTCTCTCCCCTCTTCCCACCCCAAACTGGGGTCCATCTTCAGCCCTCTGAGGAAACCCACCCTAATTTCTTCTCAATTCTCATGTCTTGGTCCCACTTCTGTGTCTCTAGTTGTTATCAAAGAGAAAATTCAACTTGACCATTACCTTTTTCAGCAGAGAAATGTAGCTCCTTTTGTCTTAATCTCTTCCATTCTTATTTATTCTAATGAATTCTCCTTCCTAACCAAAGGGCTTCTTAATATTTCTTAGGCAAAATAATTATCTGCCAAATCCTCCATATTTAAAGAGATAGCAGAAGCTGAGAAATTAGTTTTTCTTGATGTCTTAAAAAGGTCATTGCAAATGTTTTTCATTCCTACCGACCCCATTTTAGAAAAAGTTTCAAAGACTGTAAGTGTGAGGGTTAATATTAGGGGTCAACATGTTTGGATTGAAGGATGCCTAGGCAGCTGGAAAAGTCTTGTTTCTGGGTATGTCTGTGAGGGTATTGCCAGAGGAGACTGCCATCTGAGTCAGTGGACTGAGAGAGGCAGACTTACCCTCAACATGGGTGGGCACTATCCAATCGGCTGCTAGCACGGCTAGAACAAAGCAGGTAGAAGAAGGCGGTATAACCTTGCTTGCCTGCCGAGTCTTCTGATTTCCTTCTTTTTCCCATGCCGGATGCTTCCTTCCACTCTTCCTGCCCTTGGACATCAGAATCCAGGTTCTTTGGCCTTTGAACTCTGGGACTTGCATCAGTGGCTTCCTGGGGGCTCTCAGACCTTCAGCCACAGACTGAAGGCTGCACTGTCAGTTTCCCTGGTTTTGAGGCTTTCAGACTTGAACTGAGCCACTACTGGCTTCTCAGCTTGCAGATGGCCTAACATGATGGGACTTTGCCTTGTAATTGTGCGAGCCAATTCTCCGCGATAAACATCCTTTCATATATACATATATCCTATTAGTTCTGTCCCTCTGGAGAACCCTGACTAATACAGTAAGCAAGGATCATAAACGGTGAATTTGGGAATACTGAGGGAGTCAGATCATGAAAGACCTTGGAAGACCTGCTAGCCTATATACATTTTGATTTTAAGCAGGGAATTAACATAATTAGTGGGTTATAAGGGGGATAGGAGTACAAGAGAGACAAGGAGACAAGCTGGGAGACTGTTGTAGTAATGCAGATGAGAAGGAGCAGTAGGAATAGAGAGAAGTGCTGGAGTCAAGCCATAGTTAGGAGACAGAATGGAGAGGACCTGATGTGGGAGGGTGAGTGGAGAGAGGAATATCAGGAATGATGCCCAGTTTTCTGTTTGTAGCAACTGAATGAGTGTTGATGCAATTCACTGTGACAGAAAATAAATGAGTAGGAATAAATTTAGGGGGAAACGATGTTTCATTTTAGACAGATCATATTATAGATCTGTGAGGCATCCTGCAGGATCTGGGAACAGATTACCAAGTCAGATTTTTCAGGCAAGACTGGCCAGTGGGATCTGCACCCTGAAGAAGAACTAAGCTGCCTCTTAGATCCCCAATATTCCAAGGAAAACCTCTGAGCAAAAGGTCCCCTTTGCTGCCTTGATCTTATTTGAGGTCTGAGCTTCTTTCCTGCTAATCTTTGGCTTAAGATGTAGAAATGATATCTAAAGTGCTTAAGACTCCAATCCAGCCTCCACCCTGGGAATACATGGAGACCTCCTCTTCACTTAGATGTGTGACCAAGCACAGGGATTGCTGCTGATTCAGTCTAGTCACTCTAAAAAGTATCACTCAAGAGCTTAAGATTTAGCCCTTTTGTTAGAAGTGAATGGTTGCATCTTGTGTGTGATGGGTGCATAATATTTACCAGTGTGGTAAATATCTGGTATTGTCTGTGCACTATTTTCCAACCATTTTTCACATAGGTATGTTTAAAGATTTTTTGCCTTCCTAATAATTTTTGTTGTCGTTGCTATTTTGCCTTCAGAAAACAAAAATAGAAAAAGAAAAATGTGGTTAATATGGCCCCATTCAAATCATGAAGCAGGAGCTGCCATTGTGAAAGCTATATACATGGACTCAGGCATCTAACACGAATGTAAACCAGGGAGGCTACCTGCTATGCAAAAAAAGAGTACTGGAATTGGAAGCAGGGCACCTGCCTTCAAGTCCCAGGTTTTCATTCACTAGAAGGTCCCTTTGGCAAGTCACTTATCTCCCTTGGGTCTTACTGGCCTTATCTGAAGAATGGGCAAATCATTGTAGTCACTGCTGCATCACAGGGCCATTTGCAGATTGTGGCAAAAAGTCCAAGTAAAGGGCTATAGAAACCAGAATTACATCCCACATGCTCCAATCTTAGACTCCCAGGCTTTGGTTCCAGACCAAACAACTTTCATCTACTCTTTCTCATAAAGTTCACATTGCCTTCAGCTGCTGTGGCTACATTCTTAATTTTTTAAGAAAAATAATTGTTTTCTCTTACAGTGCATAGTATGGGACTGGGACTCCAATGGCAAGCATGACTTCATTGGAGAATTCACCTCGACATTCAAGGAGATGAGAGGAGCAATGGAAGGGAAACAGGTACGTGGTCAACCACTTTTGGTTTTGCCTCCAGTCTCTATGATGCATCCTTAGAACCCAGCTACAAATGAAACAGCGAGAGGCAAAACATCAATGTATGATTAAGTGTGATAAGAAGGGAGCATGGTAGGATGTGAGTACCTAGATTCTAGAACTAGCCCAACCCAAAGCAATTGTGTGTGCTTGGACAAGACACTGACCCCAAACGTTACAGTTTCTCCATTAGTAAAACAGGAAGTTTAGATGAGAGTATTTCTAACTTCCTTTAGCTGTGTAGCCTTGAAAAAGTGACTTAATCTCTCCATGCCTCATTTTGCTCACCTAAAAATATAAGAGTGATCATTGTACCTACCTCACAGAATTTTGTGAAGATTAAATGAGACAATCCTAGGTGCTAGCCAAGCACCTAGCACATAGCCAGCATTTCCAAAATATCTGCTATTAACAGTAATATTCCTTCTAGGTCTATATTTCCATGATTTGGTGACATTAATAACACTTTCATGCCTTGGAGAAATTATTTGAATCCTCCAAATTTTCATATAGGTACCAGGTTTTCTTCTAGTTCCATCATTTTACTCTTACACATTTGATGCCAAGACTTGTACACAAGCACTACCACATACCACTAAGACACATTGTCCCACACAGAAACCGAAACCCCTTCTGTGTTTCCCTCAGATACACACACTTTCATATCATATACTATCTAGACAGACAGACAGACAGACAGACAGACAGACAGACAGACAGATAGATAGATAGATAGATAGATAGATAGATAGATAGATAGATAGAGTTAGAAAGTCATCTGGGCCAAAATCATGCAACTTCTCTTTTTACCTGTTTATTGTTCACCTGCCCAATTTCCAGCTGAAATACCTCTTTGCCCGGGGGATTTCTCTATCTGCTGGAGCCTGTTTTATCCATGCCCAAAAGCAAGCTAGAAGTGTGGAGGAGATGTAACAGGAGGTAGCCCTCAACAAATAACTAATGGAAGTTGGGATATAAATACCCCAGCTCCCTTGCCCTTCAGTTGGCAAAACTCTGAGGTGTGTGCTCTATACAGTTTCCCAGAGTTCTCCAGCAGGCCCTGGTTATCCACAGTGGTAACTGACTTGATAATGCACCCTTTCTGGGATGCCTCTTCTATCTAATTTCTCACTCCTCTATTCATGTTTCCTGGTATCACCTCCCAGATGGCCTACTTGCACTTATATTCTTGCCTCAAATTTGCTTCTTGGGGAACTCAACCCAAGACACCTGCCATTCTTACTCTGGAGTTCACTGTCCTCATGGAGCAGAAAGGAGTGAAAGCAGAGGGCTCAGTGCTTTTGAGAAAGTCTTTTTCTTTAGAGATAATACTCTGTGCCTGTTCTGATCAGAAGTTCTAATTAGAGATGCCTCAACTCATTTTTCAACTCTCTCATATGTAAGGTCAGAATACAGTCAGACTGGATGGAAATGAACTAACATTTTTTTAGAGTCAGAAACTTAATATGAATGAGACCATTTGTTGAACACATACCTTTGGTCTGGAAACTCAATGGAAACAATGACAGCTTTCCACTTAGCTCCTGCAAAACCTGCTGTAAATGCTCTGTTAGGTACTCAGCATTAGAAGAAACTTGTCAAACACACAGAGACCACCACCCACAAGCCATGATGCAGAGTTTCAAAGCCATAGTTAAAACCAACACTAAATTATAAGCAAAGTCATTCCCAAGATAACAAGGAATATAGCTAGAGAATATTGCTCTATTGAATAGGCAGAACTAGTCCTATTTAGCTGCTAAATCAATGACAGCATTCATACCACCTGCTAGAGTTCTAAAGAGTTTTATAAAGTTTTGCCTTATCCACTTCTATGAATAGAAATAGTCCAAGCAGTAAATATGGGAAATATTTCATCTTATTAATTAAATATTAAAAGTAAGAATGTAACACATATCACAAATGAAATATACAAAAACCTAATGCTTTCAAACAGAGAGAAATCATTTAAGTTCCACTGAGGAAATGGACCATATGCTAATGTCCTTTTCTGAATCACTGAGATACCAGAAAAACTTTCATTTAACTACCAAGCCACTGTTTTGGTGTATTTATACAGTGGGAAATATTCTCTTATTTATTGTTTCTACAATATTTATCGAGTAGCACCTAGTAATTCCAAGCACTGTGACAGGCTCTAAATGCGCCATGACTAACAATGCTGACATGATCCCTGCCCTTCTGAAGCTTACAGATTGGTGGGAGTCAGAGTAGAATGTAAACACAAATTTAAAAAGTTAAAATGCAACTACAATTTATGACAAATGCTATTACAAAACTAAACCAGTTTCATTATAAAAGTGTGCATATAGAAAAGATAATCTGACATTTAAGTTGAGGCTCCTTAAGGATTAAAAAGAAGCCAATATGTAATGAGTGAGAGAAAAGCATTTGAAGTAAAAGGAATAGTAGTGTAAAGTACAGAGGAAGGGATGAGCTTGGTGTGATTGAGGACCTGGAAAAAGACCAGTGTATCTGAAGCAGAGAGTGAAAGAACCATTCATAGGATGTGGTCAGATATAGAGGCAGAGGCCAGGAAAAGCAGATTCTTCTAGATGTGATAAGAGCATGTGCAAGCTGTGTTTTCCTATACAGTAGCCACTAGCTGCATGTGGCTATTTAAATTTAAATTAATTAAAATAAAATTAAATAACAAATTAAGTTCCTCAGTCATGCTAGCCACATTTCAAATACTCAATAGTCTCATGTGGCTGGTGGCTACTATATTGGATAGTGCAGATTCAGAATATTCCAATTATTGAGAAAATTCTACTGGACAGTGCTGCAAAGTGTTCTAGCTAGAGAATGACATGATTGGTTTTAATTTTTTAAAATATTACTTTTGCTACTGTGTAGATAATTAAAGAGAGGCAAGGGAGATCTGTTAGGAGGCTACCACTATAGATAAGAGGTGATAATGACTTGGGTTAAGGAAATAGTCATAGAGATAGATAAATTGGAGAGACTTAAGACATATTTTGGAGATATGAGCTACAAGTTTTGTTGAAGGCTTGGATATAGGGAGCAAGGGAAGGAGGAAATGGTTGACTCAAGGATAGATTATTAAATGGTGCCATTTCCTGAGGTAAGGAAGAATTGTGGTAGGGAGGTCCAGTTTATGAGGAAGCTTTCAAAATTTGGTTTCAAAAACTGGTACTCAGAGGAGAGGTTTACCTGTAAATATATTTTAGGAGCCATCAACTAAGAGAGGACATTTAAAATCAAGAGAATGGATGAGTACACCTAGGGAAAGGGGACTGAAGAGAGGGTACAGGAGGCTCGAACCCTGAGGAATCTCAGTATGTAGCATCAGAGAAAAAAAGAGGAGAGAGCATCTTTCAACTTTCCTTTTCCTGTGGGAGTTATGATTCTACAGGTACAGGGTAAATTCTTAATTAACCTTGATTAATTCTTGAATAACATTTATAAGCATCCTTAGTTTGGGGTGGCCAAAGGGGATACTTGCAAGAATAGGAGAGCTACTCCAAGACCTTCTAGAAGAAGGCATTGTGGTTAATAGTGCAAGCTTTGGAATGAGACTGATGTGGGTGTGAATCCCAGGTCTACCAGTTACTACCTGTATGACCTGGGAAAGTTCTTTCTCTTCTCTGAGCCTCGTCTTCTATCTGTCAAAGTGGGCTGTGGGGAGAGTTAAATGGGATTGGGAAAGTCAAGTGCATAGCCCATAGTTATATGCCAACTTCATCCCAAGACAGATGCAAACTATTTAGATCTGGTCCATCAGGACCCCCCTACCCACCTCACAAGCACAAGGACCCCAAGTATCTATGGGTTTGATTCAACTTCCTTGGAGCCCTCTCCTGACTAAGCCAACCCATACTTGCTCATCTTAGCCTGAGAAGGAAGTGAGTAGACTTTTCATGGATAATCACTATAATTTTTAATAGAATTCAAAATCTTTAACTCAATATATCCTGCTTGATGGAAGAAATTGAGATTAATAGAAATCATTGAGAATGACAAAAAATGGCACAGCTAATTTTAGTGTCTTTTCTTTCCAAGTGATTTAGGGATTTGGTAAATCCCTAAACCACCTGTTTTACTGAAATATTAGAGGAAGCTTTGGGGCAAAAGACAGTATCAGTTTTGATAGGTTTGGGAGGAACTTGGGCTCTTTTGTCCAGAAATACTAAATCTACTTTGAGATGGACTATAATTCTTGTTTACCAAGTTCTACCCACTTGGAGAGTAAATGAGAAGAAAATCTGAGGGAGGAAAGAAAGACAACATTCATTATGGACAGATTAGGAGATTAGGCCTTTAAATGACAAAAACAAGGCTAGGGGTCTGATTTTAGATTCTGCTTTGAATGTTTTCTTCTTTCTTTCTTTCACCTAAGAATTCCATATTTTGAAGGAGTCATAGAGGACTCTTCACTGGTATAAGATCTCCCTCTTCCAAATCCTATGTAGTTGCCCAGTCCTGCTGGCACCTTCCAGTGATGAGAAACTACAGTATCAGTTATCTGTTGCTGATTGAAAAAATTAGCCTAAAACTTCCTGGCTGAAAACAACAATCACTATGTACTCAACATTCGCTGGGTTGGCAATTTTGGCTGAATTCTTCTCTGCTTCACATAGTGCTCCACGTGGTGCCAACAGAACTCACTCATGCATTTGTGCCTCAGCAGCCAGGATGGCCAGGATATTTCTCCAGGTATACTTTTATCCTCCTGGAGACCATTGTAGGCTTTTTAATATGGCCCTGAAAACTTCCCAGAAGCAAGAGAGGAGCCAGCCCCAATACACAGGTGCTTTTCAAGCCTCTGCTTATATCACATTTGCTAATGTCCCATTGGCCAAAATGAGTCATGTGACTAAATGCCTCATCATTGTGGGAGGGAGCTACACAAATGTATGGACACTGAGAGGAATAGATTATCGGAGGCCACTGCTATATCAGCCTATCCATTTGCACCTGCCTCAGAAACTACTTCATTTTCAGACACTTCTAATTCTCAGGTAGTGAAATTTTGTCTCTTGAGTAGAAATCCAGAGATTCAGCTTTCATAGGTTGATGGGCAGGAACATTCAACAACTCTTGGATATTTGATTCACAATTGATTTTTTCCCATTAAATCTTCTGTAGGCTGGAGACCTATTCCCCTTAGTTCCCAGCTGACTCAATTCCCAGCCACTCCTGTAGCTCTGATCTTATCCTTCAAAAAGGCCCCTTTGGAGATCTACTGTGTCATTTTTGGGACATAAGCCAACCCATTATTTTAGTTCTCCATGAAGTTCTATGTAAATTTATTACTGTCCCTACTAAATTTCTCTAGCCAGCATTCACTATTCCTAACCTTTTGAGTCAATTCTCGGGCAGTAAGCCTTAGTACTTGGTCATCACTCAACTGTATTCCTGCAGATTTCTTCTTCCCTGTACTGCTTTATTTGACCATATTAATAGTAAGCATAGACATGTGCCAGGCCCTGTTCTAAATTTATTACAAGGATTAATCAGTCTTCACAATAATCCTATGAGATAGAGTATAATTATAAGCTCCATTTTGCAGAGAAGATATCCAAGACATAGAGCAATCAAGTAACTTGCCAAAAGTCACATAGCAGGGAAGCAGAGTTGCTGGGATTCAAACCTAGAAGTCTGACAGTGAGTCTCACTCTCAACCACTCCCCCTATTGCTCCTCTAGATGCAAGAGTTACCACCTAGAGACTATTTGTCAGCCCTCTAGTTCAGTTTGTCCTCAGCAGCACCTAGGAGCTTGGCCTTATTGAAAGACTCAGCTTTTTCCTGAACAGATTCTCATGCTATGACCCTTCTTTCAGGTGCAGTGGGAGTGCATCAATCCCAAGTACAAAGCCAAGAAGAAGAATTACAAGAACTCAGGCATTGTGATTCTGAATCTGTGCAAGGTATGTACACAACCCTCTCCTCCAGGACTATGAAGCTAGGGCTATCTGAGAGGAAGAGTTCAGGTGGTGTGGTCAGAGGAAAAGAGTATCAAAAAGATGTGATCTTTTAAAATAAAAATAAAAAGTCATGTATTAAAGCATAAAATTAGAAATGTAAGCATGGGTGGTCATGGAGCTGTGGCAGCGCAGTGTCACTGTCCTCTCCCCAGGGACAGTTCTGCCCCAAAGACAGGACAGTTCCGCTGATAGGTTAGGATCATCTCTGCCCAGAGCAGTGCTAGAGGGAGATCTCCAAATGGGGAAGCCAACATTTCTAGAACACCTACTATGTGCCCTTCACAGTGTCCAGTGGTTTTTTTGTTTTGTTTTGGTTTGGTTTGGTTTGGTTTGGTTTGTTTGCTTTGTTTTGAGACAGAGTCTTGCTCTGTCGCCCAGGCTGGAATGCAGTGGTGTGATATCGGCTCACTGCAACCTCTGCCTCCCAGGTTCAAGTGATTCTCCTGCCTCAGCCTCCCAACTAGCTGGGACTACAGGTGCCTGCCACCACACCCAGCTAATTTTTTGTATTTTTAGTAGAGATGGGGTTTCACCATGTTAGCCAGGATGGTCTCAATCTCCTGACCTCATGATCCACCTGCCTCAGCCTCCCAAAGTGCTGGGATTACAGGTGTGAGCCACCATGCCCGGCCTGTCCAGTGTTTTATATGTGGTACCTTACTCATACTGAAAGCGTACCATAAAAACAAGACAACAGGCAAAGATTAAAGGGCTTATGAATTCCTTCCAGAGGGGCTACAACTTTGCAGAGAATCACATGTGCTAATAATTAAACTTCTTAACTCAAATCTGGGAGTGATGCTGCCACTAGTTGAGTACTTACTATGCAAAAATAACTATAATAAACTCTGTTTAACTCTTACCACAACCCTGAGATGTCTACTTTCAATTCAGGTTATGTACCTAGCTCAGAGTCACACAAGTAGTAAATTTAAGAGCTCAGATTTTAACCCACGTGTCTCTGACTCCTCCACACAGGACTCAATTGCTATCCAGATGATTGATGTGTGTGCATGTTGTGTGTGTGTGTGTGTGTGTGTGTGTGTATACAGGCATACATATACGTGTATATGTATATGTATATGTACAGAGGCCTATGTCAGGGATATTTTGGGTTCTATTCCAAACCAATGCAATACAGCAAGTCATACACATTCTTTCATTTCCCAGTGCATATAAAAGTTATGTTTACACTATACTGTAGTATATTAAGTATACATTAGCATTATGTCTAAAAATGTACATACTTTAATTTAAAAATACCTTATTGCTAAAAAATGCAACAGTCATATGAGCCTTGAGTAAGTCATAATCTTTTTGCTGGTGGAGGGTCTTATCTGGATATTGATGGTTGCTGACTGATCATGGTGGTAATTGCTGAAAGTTGGGGAGGCTGAGGTAACTTTTAAAAATAAGACAACAATGAAGTTTCTCATTAATTGACTCCTCCTTTAATGAAAGATCTCTCTGTAGCATGTGATGCTGTCTGATAGCATTTTGCCCACGGCAGAACTTCTTTCAAAAATGGAGTTAATCCTCTCAAAACCTGCCACTGCTTTATCAAATAAATTTAGGGAATATTCTAAATTATTTCTTGTCATTTCAACAGTGTTCACAGCATCTTCACCAGGAGCAGATTCAAGAAACCACTTTCTTTGTTTATCCATGAGAAGTAACTCCTCATCCATTCAAGTTTTATCAGTTGTAGCAATTCAGCCACATCTTCAGGCTCCACTTATAATTCCAGTTCCCTTGCTATTTCTACCACATCTCCAGTTTCTCCCACCACTGAAGTTTTGAACTCCTCAAGGTCATCCTAGAGAGTTAAAATCTACTTCTTCCAAACTCCTATTAGTGTTGATATTTCAACCTCCTCCCATGAATCATGAATGTTCTTAATGGCATCTAGAATCATGAATCTTTTACAGAAAGTTTTCAATTTACTTTTCTGAGATCTATCAGAAAAACTACCATAATGATAGTTATAACCTTATGAAATGTATTTCTTAAATAAGAAGACTTGAAAGTTGAAATTACCCCTAGATTCATGGGGTGCAGAATAGGATATTGTGTTAGCAGTCATGAAAACAACAATAAAACCCCTTGCACATCTCCATCAGAGCTTTTGGGTGACTAGGTCTGTTGTCAATGAACTGTAACATTTTGAAAGGAATCTTTTTTTCTGAGTAGGCTCGAAATATTCAGTAAATCATGCTGTAAACAGATGTGATGCCATCCAGGCTTTGCTGTTTCATTTATAGAGCATGGGCAGAGTAGATATAGCATAATTGTTAAGAGTGCTAGAATTTTTGAAATGGTAAATGAACATTGGCTTCCACTTAAAGTCACCAGCTGCAATGGCCCCTAATAAGAAAGTAAGCCTGCCCTTTGAAGATTCGAAGCCAGGCAGTGACTTCTCCTCTCTAGCCAGGAAAGTCCTGATGGCATCTTCTTCTTCCTTGTTCTACAATGAAAATCTGTTGTTTAGTGTAGTCATCTTCATCAAATGATTTTAGGTGGATCTTCTGGATAAATTGTGGCAGCTTTTCCATCAGCATTTGCTGCTTTACCTTACACTTTTATGTTACAGAGACAGTTTCTTTCCTTAAACCTCATGAACCAACCTCCTCTGCTAGCTTCAAACTTTTCTTCTGCATCTTCCTCACCTCTCTCAGCCTTCATAGAACTGAAGAGTTAGGGCTTTGCTCTAGATTAGGTTTTAGCTTAAGGGAATGATGTATCTGGTTTGATCTTTTATCTAAACCACTAAAACTTTCTTCACATAAGCAGTAAGTCTATTTCACTTTCTTATCGTTTGTATACTCACTGTTCTAATTTCAAGAACTTTTACTTTGCATTCACAACTTGGTTGTTTGGTGCAAGAGGCCTGACTTTTGGCCTACCTCAGCTACTGACATGCCTTCCTCACTAAGTTTAATCATTTCTAGCTTTTAATTTTAAGTAAGAGATGCATGACTCTTCCTTTCACTTGAACACTTAGAGGCCATTGTAGGGTTATTAACTGGCCTCATTTCAATAGAGTAGTGTCTCAGGAGATAGGGAGACCCAAGGAGAGGGAGAGACATGAAGGAATGGCCAGTTGGTGGAGCAGTGAGAACACACACAACACTTATCAATTAAGTTCACCATCTTATGTGGGCTTGGTTCATAGCACCCCAAAATAATTACAATAGTAACATCAAAGATAACGGATCACAGATCACCATAATAGATATAATAACAATGAAAAAGTTGGAAATATTACAACAATTACCAAAATGTGACACAGACACAATGCGAGCACATACTGTTGGGAAAATGGCACCAATAGTATTGCTCAATGCAATGTTGTCAGAAACCTTCGATCTGTAAAAAATATAAAGCTCAATAAAGTGAGGTACAATAAAAGAAGATACACCTATACATATATGTGTGTGTGTGTGTGTATACACACACACAGATGGTCTCCAATTTACGATGACTCAACTTATAATTTTTTGACCTTATGAAGGGCTTAGCATGTAACCACACTGTAAGTCCAGGAGCAGCTGTACATACATGTATATATGTATATATACAGTCATGCTCTGCGTAATAACATTTTGTCAATGATGGACCACCGATATGACAGTACTCCCATAAGATTATAATGGAGGTGAAAAATTCCTATCACCTAGTGACTCGTAGCCATTGTAATGTAATTACTTTATTTTTTAAATAAATTTAGTGTAGCTTAAGTGTTTGTAAGGTCTATAGTAGTGTATAGTAATAGTCTAGGCCTTCACATTCACTCACCTCTCACTCATTGACTCACTCAGAGCAACTTCTAGTCCTGCAGGCTCCATTCATGGTAAGTTCTCTATGCAGGTGTGCCATTTATTATATTTTATACCATATTTTTACTGTGCCTTTTTATGTTTAGATATGTTTAGATACACAAAGACTTACAGATGGGTTACAGTTGCTTACAATATTCAGTACAACAACATGATGTGCAGGCTTGTGGCCTAGGAACAATAGGCTATACCACATAGCCTAGGTGTATAGTGGGATATACCATCTAGGTTTGTGTAAGTATACTCTATGATGTTCACGCAATGATAAAATCACCTACAGTGTATTTCTCAGAATGTATTTCCATCATTAAATGACACATGATTGTATATATGTATATGTGTGTGTATGTGTGTGTTTATGTGTGTGTATACATACATAGATATATGTTTCCTAATATATTAGAAGGAACCTAATATGTATATATACAGGATCATATCCTTACATAACAAGATAGTGAAGGAAAAGAGTAATTGGTCTGCTTTGGGTCATATCCCTACCCTTTACACCAATCGCTGGGACTAGGGGATAATGTTTTATGACTGGCCATCTGGGGTCATTGTATTAATCTTTTTTTTAAAAAAAAGATTAAACATAAAAAGGCACAGTAAAAATATGGTATAAAATATAATAAATGGCACACCTGCATAGAGAACTTACCATGATAAAAAAAAAATACTTTTTGATGCTTTGACAACTTTAGGCCTTATGAACCTAAGAGGGACTACTCCCCCAGTGTTAGCTAATTCCTACAGACAGCAAACAACCTGCCTTTTAGCATGCCTTTGATATGCAAACCAATCATTTTTTAGTTCAAACCCCCAATCACCTCCCTTACCAAACTCTCACACACCAATCCAATGTTCTCCCACCTTATGTGACCCTAGGGTCAGGTCTCAGATAACTAGAAACCACTCATATGGTTTTGACAGATTTCAAAACCTGCTGAAATCATTCAAACTATCCAGTCCTAGGCCTGCTTAACTGCTTACCCTGCCTCGCCCACTCCTTCCTATGAAAAAAAAAAACACACAATAAATGACTTGCCCATACTTCCCCTCATTGCTTTTGCTTCCTGACCTATCCTGGTGCTTCCCCATGTGACCTTCCTGTGTGGCATAACATGCCTCCTATCCTTTGAAGAACTGTGAGCAATAAACTCTTCTTACAGATACAGGCATGTGTCTCCATGTCAGGCATCTTATCATAACTGTACAAATCAAATCCTGGGTACATTCTAAACAGTTATGTGACTATCCCTGTGCCCAAAGAAGCAGGAGAAAAGATCTAGATTCAATGGTTATCTTTCTCCTTAAGGTGACTGTGTACACACAAAATTTTTTTTTTCTTACATGAGTTGCTCTTAGAGTTCAGTGCTCAGAAGCACTGTTATTTTGCTCACTTTCAAGTTCTTATTTCTTTGATATGCAGACACAGTAGCACAGTGTCCCAACTATCAGGCAAAGCATTACCATCAGGACACCAAAAGTAAGCACTATTTAGAGGCCAAGTGAACATCAATTCTAAGAAAAGTATGCCAATAGATGTGTGCCACCTGGAGGTGGTATCTAGACAGACCAACACTGATTTTTTGGGTCAGTCTCTAAGAAGCTTCCTGAGCATTAGATGGAATCTGAGAAGTGACAGTCAAAAATTACAGTTACTGGCTGTCCAGGTAGAAGGATCCAGACTGTAAGTTCCATGACTGCAAGTACTGTATGTGTTTCTCTAATCACTGTAGTCCTAGAATCTAGTGCATAGTGAGTGTTCAATAAATAATTGTTGAATAAACGAACACATGAATATCACCAAGAGCCAAGCCAAGCAGCAAAATCACAAAGAATTGTAAATTAAGACCAGAAATCCCTAAGGTACTTGAGAACACAGATGATGGCAGTTGGCATAACGCAACAACCATACTGACTTCCAGCATAGAGGTCAAAAGGATAGAGTATGTAACCCAGACTTGCATCATTTGAGTCTCAACTCTACCGTTTATTAGCATTGTGATCTTGACCTAAATTTCCTCATCTATAAACAGGGTACAATAATAATAATTGTACCACCTTCATAGGGTTGTTCTGAGAATTAAATGAGGTAAAAGATGTTAAGTACCTGTCATTCAGTAATGCCCAATAAATGTTAGTCATTGTTGTTCATGGCAGGGGAAGCATTTAACTAACTGGAAATTGTCAGTAAATTACCTTCTCAGCTAATGGTATTTTAAAACTGCCTATCTAAATTACCTGCATATTAAGAATGTCACCAGGACTGGGACTTAGACACAGGGAGGCAAGACTGAAGTCAAGTGTGAGACATCATTGATTTCAAAACAGTAGTGACACTTGAAAATATAGTTTTAGTCTCACCTCAGAGGCATAAGCTGATTAAAATTTGCATAAACCATAATAGAGGGGAGCAATGGATGGATATTGGCAGCACTCATAGGCCCATCTGTATTGATATTGCTTTCCTTCTCTCCTTTAACAGAACAAACTAACTGACCCATCTTTTTTCAATGATGTCTGTCTGCCCTTTCCTCTGGTTTAGCAGCTTATCAGTCACCAACTTTTAGGCCTCCAATATATCAGGAAATAGACTGTGCTGTTATTAACCCAGTTTCCTCTCCCCTCCTATGCAGATTCACAAGATGCACTCTTTCTTGGACTACATCATGGGTGGCTGCCAAATCCAGTTTACAGTAAGTTGTTTTCATGTTGATTCCTTGATTCTTATTCAGGAATCAAGAGATGAGGAGTGGCACTGGGTTTGGGGGATAAGGATACAAAAGCTTATTAAAACCTTCAGGCAGCTTTGTTCAAGTCTCATTGTTGAAGCGTATGGTATCATGTTTTTGAAATGTGTTCACACTTCTGTTTTCTTTAATAAGTATAGTTTTCAGCATCATATCAAGAAATTTATGCCACTCAACCTCAGGTGGTCTAGGGAATCCTCCTAACGCTTCCCATTTCTTCAGTAACTATGTGAGGCATGAAGCAGTGTAGCCTGTCAGATTCCATCACCTGGTGAGAAAAATTGAAAGGAAGTAAGCCATGCAAGTAAGTTCCACTGAGCTAAGGCAGATGCCATGGTTGTGTTCATGTGACTAGACCACAGCACCAGTGTCATACCCAGTAGTCGGGACCAAGAGTAAGCCATACAAACAGTTCATTAGGCAATGAAAAGATGAATTCCAAAGATCGGAGAACCAGGCCGAGGTCAAGGTTGAGAAGTAGAGTGGGTGTCTAGACTCAGTGAGTGGATCGAGGATCATCCCCTGTATGTAATTCGAATCTGTGTGCCCTTGGGATTTACACACCCCTGATGTATATTTGACACGTAGGCTAAGTCTTTTTAAAGTGCCTAGGTAGGTCAAGGTTGTGAGTCCATCTACACTGGAACAACTGACTTTCACTGACTTAATATTCAAAATCCTCCTAGGTTTGGTCAGATGTGACTTCCAGAAAAAGAATCCCCAGATGGCAAAAGACAGATGTGCTAGAACCCTTTGGAAAGCAATGTGGACATAAACAAGAGAGATGCAACTTGTACAGTATTTATATCTCATCTTACAGAAATGTACTAATGAAGCTCAGCCCTGTTCAGCTCCCTGACTGGCTCAGTCATTTGAAAAAAGGAAAGAAAATGGGTTTAAATTTTTAGTCAAGCTTTGGGCCCAAGAGTGTAGACAGGACCAATATATTCCTGGAACCAGGGATGATGGTGCTCAAAGGACTAAAAGGAGTCTCAAAGGGATGAGATAAATGGTCATTTACTAAACCAGCTTCCCCTTAGCTAGGGAAGTATCCTCTGCCCTAATCTCAGGGAGGTCTACCTATGTCCTTCCTAAACTTGGGGTATTGTGCATTTATTTCTGAACACTTACAGGAGCAAATTTTAGAGTTTGGTCACCTCTTTAAAGTCTAAGATTCTCTAATGCACAGCCAGCAAGCCTTCCTACATTCACACTGTCACATACAGAAGGTAGCAAGCATGTTTACTGAGGATACACGTCTAACTCTAGCTATCCTGCAGGCTCATTGCTGCTCTGAGCATACCCAAATGGAAGTATGGAAGCAAGCAATATCATAAAGGAGAGCTACTGGAAATAGTTTCCCAAGATCTTAGGCAAAAACGGGATTTCAGGAAACTATTTATAGCTTTTCAAGGGAAAGCTCTATTGATTTCAGTCTGGTTTAGATTTTGTAGATCCCATGCTCTTGAACAACTCTGTATTCAACCTTCAGGGTCTTGCTCTGCCCTTCAAGTTGTGCTGCAAAGAATCAGCCCCAACAAAAATTAGGCACTGAATCCCAACCTAAAGGGTTCCTAGCTCCACATCCTGACTTTCAGATATCCCAGTGCCCTGCCTTGTTCTCCCCTTCTTTCTCAGTCTGCTGACCTTCCCCCACTGAGAGTATCACTTCAGTGTTTGTCACCAACAACACACCAGTTGCAGCTCCCCATGCCCTCCAGTGTCAACTGATAGACCTGTGGGAGGTGTGAGTGGGGAGAGCAGTCTGGAGCAAGGAATGAGAAGAGAAGAATGTACAGATGAATGCCGAGGAGAAGGGGCAGCCAACAATAGTTCCTCCACAAAGCCCTTCCTCCTGCAGGGTTTCAGGTTGGGGACTCAGAAGAGAATTGCTAGGTATTCTATTCCCAGTGTTCTGCTAAAGGAAACATACCAGTCACTTCTATGTCATTTTCTTCCAAAATTAAGTCAGCTTTCTCATTATAAATGTTTTATTGCTCAAGGGGTGCAACTTAATTTAAATTATAAGCTGTAATGCAAATCGTTAAGAAAAAGTATCGTTGTCTTATTTAATTTGGTCTGTAAGTGTTTATTATCTGCCTGGTTATTTTACTGAAACCATCTGGCAACATGAAAAGGAAGTGGCAGAGAGATGAGAAGTGAAGAGAGGAAGGTTCCCTGGCATGGAGATGGGCAGAGGAGAGAGAGAAAAGGGATGTTTCCTTGCAGTAATTATACCTCAGAGGCTTTCAGAGGCAAAACCCCCATTGGCACATTATGTGACCCTTGGCTCCTGAGCAACCAGGGAGCTTTAGCCAACACAAACTTTTTGTCTCCCTGGAGAAAGGCCTTCAAGCACCAGAGGTGACATAAAGTTCTGGATGTTCTCCATTTCCTCCCCTAGAGCCACTTTCCATCCTTCTCCACTCTCCCTTCTGTGCCCCAGGAAGCAAGCCTCCTTGGACGCACCACCCAAGCTCTCCAGCTCTTAGCTTTTGGTTGGGTTTGACCAATGAGAGGCAACCATCAGAGATCAAAGAATAGGAGGCGAGAGAACTTGAAATATTTATTTCTCTAGCCTCCTGCCTGCCAGGCTGTGGTTTGGCAGCGACCTTCTTCCTGACAGAAGGTCACAGTTCCTGTCAGGTGCCCTGTTCTGAAGATACTCCTCTTACTGAACTATAGTAACTGCTCCCTCCCACTCTTTCTGGTCAGTTTCCATTAACCTTTTCCACATGTTTGTGAATTGTCCCTTTATTAAACTTCCTCAATCACCTTTTGGGTGGACTTTTTGTTTCCTGTAGTGGCTCTGACCAATACAAAATATAAGCAGGAGCTAGGAGAAAGTCTTTGTATCTTCCATAGATGCTGGTGCTTCTGGTTCAATCTTAAGAGTGTTAAAGATGGGGGCATCTTTCTCCTCAGCTGCTAAGCTGCTCAAAATACTTTTGCTGAATTGTAATAATTGAACCCTAAACCTTCAAAAGGAGATAAGATTTAGAAAAAAGAACAAATTGGATAAATAAATATGATATTGGGGTTTTGCTTTAAAAAGCATCCCCCATAAACTTAAGTATTTATGCACCACTATATTCTAATTATAAATACTAAAACCTTAATTAGGAAAATGAATAAACAGGATGTATTTAGGGGAGTATTGGGGAAGCAGTTTGGGGTCAGAACTTGAAGGGCTTTGAATTTTGAGGTAATTTGGTGGATAATGCATGTTCAAAAGGATATTGAGGAGGGCCTTGAAGCAACAGGCACATGCTTTCGACAAGTAAACCTGGGAGTGTTTGATGGTGGTGACGGGGGGAATGAGAGATGAAGCAAGCAGAGATGGAAGCCCACTGCCACAGGCCTGGTGCCAGGTAAAAAGAAGCTAAACAAGAGTGGCAGCAGCAGGAGAGGTACTGTGGAAAGAGAAGCACTAAGCCTCTGCCTAGAATACAATGAGAAGACTGAAAGCAATAAAAGCTTTTGTGCCTGACTGACAGCATGGTGGACCTGGTCAGGGAAATATGCGAGGCAACAACAGCTGCAGGCAAGATGATGAATTTGGCTTTGGACACGTTGGAGGTACTTTCAGGTATCCCAGTGGAGATGGTACTTATAAATATGGACCTAGGTTTCAGGGGAGAGTCAGGAGCTACATGTATGTGGCTCTGGATGAGATGTCCCAAGAGAAGAATATAGAAGGAAAAGGGGCCTGATGACAAGAAATTGTAGAGGACCTCTATCTGGCAGCAGAGGAAAGAGGGGCAAACAGTTAAGAGAAGAAATGCCAGAGGAGAAGAAGGCCCAAGGGGAGGCAGTAACTCAGATGCCCAGGAGGAAAAAGCTAAGGTTAAGATCAAGGGCAACAATCTTGCATGCTAAAGAGAAGTCAGAGGGTGAAGAACAACATGATGAGTAGGCGTATATCATCTTCAAAAGAGCAACTTCAGCATAATGAGATAGGTGAGACCCAGGAGTTAGAGTGTAAACAGAAGGTAAGGAAGTGAACACAGCAGCTATAAGTATTCATTCAAGAAAGTTAACAGTGAAGGGAAGGCAAGAGGTAAAGGAGGATGGCAATTGAAAGATTAAAAGAGAAGAGATTTTAAGCTAGAATCAGACTATAAGCAGAGGCAACAGCCCACTGGAAGGAAAGAGACAAATGATGCTAAAAAGAGCCCTAGACAGTCAATGATTCTTATTCTTTTTTGGTCACCTGAACACTTGAGAATTTGATACATGATGTATAGCCTCTTACTGGGAAGTGCACACATCCAGTTTTGCATGCAGTTTTGGGAGGCCAAGGGCACTCGCTGAAGACAATCCTTGTACCTCACATGAATCCTTGAGTCATAAGAACTCTGGAGCAACTGTAGCATTGCAGTCTTTGAGGAGGTGGGTGGAGGTGAAACAGACCACAGGGTGAGAGATTGGGTTTGGCACATGGTAGAGCAGCTAAAAATAAAACCAGATACTAGAATTTCACACACAAAATACAAAGTTATAGATAACACAAAACAGAGAGATGCCGTAAGGTATTTGAAAAGAAAAAATGGTAGAAAAATCAAAAGGTTTTTTTGAAAGTTATTGCTTTTTCATATGCTCAAAAATGTTCATTGTAACACAGATTTTTACACAGGCACTCTGTCAGCAACCTAAATGTCTAACAATAAGGTAATGGCTATGTAAATTACAGTATTCCTTTAAATACTATGATATTTAGTATCTTAGTATTTAGTATTGACTATGATAAAGCCTATTTAAATTATAATTCTAAGGTTTAGATAATAACATGAGGTCATATTTATGACATAGTGTTATAAAAATGTAAAGCAGAGTTACTCTATGATTACAACTATATATATAAAATATCTAGAGAGGAAAGAACAATAAAATATGACTTACCAGCCTAGTGGCATGGTGAGTGATATTTTTTTCTTATTAATTTTAAATGGACATTTCTTTTGTGTCATTTTTAAAAATTGAAGATAATATTGCTTTCTCTTACCTCTGACTATAGTTTACATTTTAGTAATATAATATAATAAGCTGCTGAATGCAACTTCTCCCAGACTGGCCTTCAAACCTAAAAATTTAGATCACTCATTAAAGGTTCTCTCAGGAAATCTTTTTCTTTCTTTCTTTCTTCCTTTCTTCTTTTTGTTTTTTTTTTTGTTTTGTTTTGTTTTTTGAAACAGGTTCTCACTCTGTTTCCCAGAGCGCAGTGCAGTAGCACACTGGAAGCTCACTGTAACCTTAAACTCCTGAGCTCAAGTGATGCTCTTGCCTCAGCCTCCTGAGTAGCTGGGACTACAAGCATGTGCTACCACACTGGCTACTTTTTAAAACAAATTTTTGTAGAGACAGGGTCCAGCTGTGTTGCCCAGGCTGGTCTCAAACTCCTGGCCTCAAGTTATTCTTTCATCTCGGCCTCCCAAAGCATTGGGATTATAAGTGTGAGCCACCGTGCCCAGTCTCAGGAAATCTTTTCTAACCCTAAAACATTTAGGGCATCCTATGTCCACACTGTGGCCCAGTTTACATTTTTAAATCTTTATTTTACATCCCAGATTGAACACTGATCTACTCTGGTGTAGACCTTCGAATCTGCTTTCTGCTTAGTGAGCCCTGCTTACTGAATTTCTGTGCAAAGCCAGGGTACAATAGGTTAAAGAGGCAAATGCTTTGCCATTTCCAGAAAATGAACCAAGTAAGTTTAGGTGACTTTCCCTATTTTCCTATTTAACTGCCCTCTTAGTAAGTTTTCTGAAAATAGAAAAGAATAAAAATGTAACTTATTATTTAAGAAATGGTCCAGACCAAACAGTATGTCCACCTACAAGATTCATTGTATAGGTCCAAATTGTACACAGCTATTTAAAAAGAAAAGAAAGAAAGCTCCCCAAGAATGTGGTCCCAAAGGTAGACTGCAGGTACAACTAACCAGAGGTTGTTACACAGCAGCTTCCCTTAGAAAACATCGAGAAGGTTCACAAATGACCTGTTTGGCAGATGAAGGGAAGGGATCTGAGGAGCAGGGTTGTTTCATGTAAGAATCTAAAAATGCCCAAAGAAAGATGCTCATCATTTGCAACCAGCCTTTTCCCAGGAACAGCTCCACACACTGGGAATTTGGTGTCATGGAGGGAGCATTTTGCATTCTTACTTTACAAGGCTTTGCAAAGCTGCTCCACAGCTCTGCTTAATAATGAGCAGTGGCTTCCTGGGCAGAAGGAAAAAGCACTGGGCGCCTGTTCTTGTGCTGCCTGCAGAGAAGATTGGAGCACATACCAGAACCACAGGTTTCCATAAATGCTTCCTATCAGGAAATGAAAGCGTGGTGGCTCTGCGAGCTCACCGGTATTCAGAAAACCAGGCGTCAGTAGCCACCTCCACACACTGGCATTTTTCAGTCATTTTCTTGCTTTTATTTCTCAACTTAATCCCATCTTTCACTGCCTCCCTGTTGCTTTCTAAAATAAACCTAACCTTTCATTCTGCTCTCTTTCTACTAATGCTAACTTTAAAGAGCACAGAGAATTCTTGGTGGAAGACCACCCCCTGAAGATAAATATTTTATCTCCAGCTTCATAAAGGAGGTTTTAGGAACCACCACTTTCCAGAAAATAAAAATGAAAATATTTTAGCTGACTCATACTTAAGACTGTCCATTGGTGTCTAGTCACATGATAAAATATTTTTGTATTAAGCCATGAGAACTATAAAATGGGCTATATGGTAAGAATCATAAGCCTATTTCCTTTTTCATCAGTCAATTTTTAAGTTCATACCCTCCCCCAGGTCTATATGAGAATCTCCTGAGATGAAGTGGCCTCTCTCCTTGTCATAGACATAGGGGCCATTGCTATGGGAAAAGTGGAAACCCTAGAGGCCTGCCTGAAAAGAAATAGTAAAATTTCCACCAGGCATGTTCGAATGTTTATATAGTAGCACCAAGAACAGGCAGCCCAATACTAACCTTCTGGCATTAGCCTGTACCTTGTTTCATTACCTTCAAAATATATTATCCTCTTCTGTCCCCCCAAAACCTGGCCATTCCCTTTCCCTAACTGGCATCCAACTCCACATTCAATTGGTCACAAAATCCTATTCATTTTCTATCCTTACTTTCTTCAATCACTCTTTCCTTCTCACCATCATCTTTGCCCCACCCTAGTTAAGCATAAGAAAATTATTCCAAGCCTGACAATGAAGAGTTGATAGGAATGAAAATGACATAGTAGGGTCAGTATTGGAGGTAAAGCAGGAGATGTACCTGGGGTGCAAAATTAAGGAGACTCTCACTCTGCGGATTTTGCAAGTGTAGGGTCTGCTGAGAGTGAGTGCCTCCTTGGGTTTTACAAACTAGGCACTTCTTTTTGCCTCACCCCATCTCCAGCTCTGATTTTTTTTTTCATTATTTTAAAATACATTGTTGCCACAATCTATGTATGCTTGTCCAGACATTACACACACTTATCTAGATATAACATATTCATCCAGGTGATATATTCGGGCTCAGATGCTGCCACTAGGTGCCTGCATGCTCAGAGAATTTTGCCAATGCCTAGGAATGTTTCTTGAGCAGCCATTTTTCTTTATGGATTTTTTTCCTCTGGCCTATATAACCTGATTTCATTGTCTAGTTTTATATCAAGACACCAGCATGTTTTTGTCATCACAGAACACCCTTAACACTTCAGGGGTTTCAGTCAGGCAACCAGCACATGGAACAGATTGTTAACTTTAGTATCAAGAGGCAGAAGCATGATGCCTTCAGAGGTAAGGAGGTGGTGACCCATGATGAAAGGCATCATGAATAGAAGTGAGGTGGGCCACAAGGTGCTTGTTATTAATAATAAAGTATCAACACCTGCCAATGATTCACTTTTTAGACAAATTAAAGCAGGATCAAGGTAATCTCCATAACAACATCTTCACACTCTCTAGAATTCCCTGGAGTACTAACATGCATTCCTCAGGGGAAGAGAAAGGGGTGGCTTTACATCTGGCCTTCCCAGCATTACTTTTACCTTTTAAACACTATGTACACCTGTGCAAGTTGCCATTCTCCCTTAAACATGTCCCATTAGAAGTAAAAGGCTGAGAATGGTGTCTGTGAGTTGAGCTTGGTAAACCCAGGAGGCCCCCAAAGGTATGATTTTCTCAAACATTGTCTCTCAAACATATCTGGAGTGCTCCTCTCAGAAATTTTCCTGAAATTATCTGCATGAGTTTGGATCTCTATCTTGTTGAGGCCTCATTGGTAGATCCTGAGGTGCTTTTCACCTCCTTGTTCAGAAAATGCATGTAGTTTCCTCCCTCCCACCAGCTTTTCATCATAGTCCTTGATTAAAAGGGCCTCACCTATGGTCTTCCTTTTTTTTTTTTTTTCCCGGTGGGTTGGCTCTCACCTTCAGGATAAACCTGTCCCAGAAGACACTGGACTTTATTGGTCTCCCTAGATTACCTCCAGTCATCCTCAGTAACAATCCTCTCACTATTGTGTGTACAAACATACACACACACACACATTTCAGTTTTCCTTTTCTTAACTTTTACACCCATTTTGGTCACAAAGAGTTTATTCAAGGCAATTCTTCCCCAAATTACCATGGTTGCCTCCTAGCAAGTCTCCCTACCTCCAGGCCAAATCTCCTCCATTTTTTATTAGAATAATTATACCCATGAGAACTCTTGGTGTTTTGGTCGTCGACATACATGTTTTCCTGGATGTATGATGGCATAATGGAAAAAGGTAGAAAGGAACCATATAGACTTGGATTTAAACCCAACTCCAAGCCCTCTTACCCTATGTCACATGAAAATGGAATAATATCATGCATATAAATGAAGTAATATCATGCCCTCTGTGTCACACACAGTTAGCACAGTGCCTGACACAGAGATTATTTCTCTCTTCTTTCCTTTGTTATCCAAAGTAAGGGAATCTAAGGTTCAGGGAAGAACTGCAACTTTTCTTCAGATAACCTTTTTTTTTTTTTTTTTTTTTTTTTTTACATACTCTCAGTACTAGCATTTATCAGTAGGCATCCCCTGATTTTAAGAAATCTGGGTATTCTGAAAACAGGGTTTGAATCCTACCTAAGTTTATTTTTGACATAGTTCTGTGGAGAGGCAAGGAAGAAAAAGAAAAAAATAACAGAGATGAACATGTAATTTCATGAAAGAAAAGAGAAAAGCCTATAAATGAATTAATGTTAGCCTATTGCTTTTCTTTCCTAGTCACTTTGATTTGATTGCAGGGTACAATATCAGATGTGACTAACATTTTTTCCCCATCAACTTATACCTTAAGAAGCACAAACACACACATGGCATGTGTTCTCTATCCTTTCAGAAATAATGTTCCACCTTCATAGATCCAATGGGGCATTCCAGTTATTTGTTGTAATGGAATTTACCAAATAACATTTCCCATTATGATTCCCAGGATCATATGAAGAAATAGAGCCTTTCGGCCATAGTAAGCCAATGAATGTATTCTACTGTACCCCAGAAGGAAATGGAATTATGCAACATAAACATTTCTTTCTTCCCGTGTGACTTTTTATTTTAACCTTCTTCCCTCAAAGCTTAAGTGGCATTTTTAAAGAGATTTTTGCTGGGTTAACTTTTATTTAGATGGTGGTGATGTTGGAAATTAGAAGAAATGTTTCTTCTCATTTTAACACCCTCTGGCTTAAGCATTTTTTGTTCTTTCTTTTGTTATTAAGAAGTGTTCAGTGAGTCAATGTTTACTTACGTGATTATGATACTGGGGGTCAGAAGAAATTTGAGAAGTTGAAGGATAAATGACTAGTTGGTGGCAAGACAGGTTTCCCTTCTCCACTTCCCACTCACAATACGATAACATTCAGGCATCCCTTTTGTTGTAGGTAGGAGTTCTTACATGAATGAGAACCAAAATGTTGAATGCCTTACACAGAGCTGCTCCTTCCAGAAAATTTGTTATAACCACTCTAACACATCCCTCTGCATCTGGCCACTCATGGAAACATGACAATGGCTTTGGTATGAAGACTGTATCTTTAACACAGAATTTGGGTTTAAGGGATCTACCTATGCCGCGTAGATGGAATTGTTCTGCCCAGGGAGTGTAGAAGTCTTTGCTTAGTGAACTGTGAAATTGGAGGGCAGATATTCTATCCTTACTCTTGCTGCCTGGTGAGATCGATCAACAGCATCTGGGCTTTCTGATCTATGTCAATCTCAAGTTCCTATTAAACAGGGAGAAGAGAGTGCACTGGTGGGAAGGGAGACTGAAGACTGCAGAAATGGCCTCAACCAAATTAATAACTAGTTTTTCAAGCAAATTAGTTTATTCTCTTTCTTTATTGGCAGGGTATGTAATGTGCTACTGTTTTTGACCCGAGGCCAGGTCTCTCTCATGGCTGATCACAATTCCTAGGAGACGCATATACTTTAAATTTACCTTTTCTTATATTTTTCTCTTTTAGGTAGCTATAGATTTCACTGCCTCAAACGGGGACCCCAGGAACAGCTGTTCCTTGCACTACATCCACCCTTACCAACCCAATGAGTATCTGAAAGCTTTGGTAGCTGTGGGGGAGATTTGCCAAGACTATGACAGGTAAGAGGCTTCAGGACATTTGGAGCCTTATCATCTCTCATGTGGGTTCAGATGGTCTTCGGCTGATCCTGGGCAGAAAGTGGAAATTAAGTCTAGTAGCTCCTTATGTAGTGGCTTCAAAGGTTTCATTCCCTCTGTACTAGAAAAACTAAGTTTGTACCTTGCTCACGCTGGTCACCAAACAAAATCCTTTCTCAGCCTTCTTCTCTCAATTGGCTGGCAAGACGATTGGATAGCAATTTTGGTTTGCATTTTGTGAAGTCTTAGCATGTACCTTGCTACTCAAAATTGCTTATGCACTAGCAGCATTCTTAACCTACTGAATTTGAATCTGCATTTAACAAGATCCCCAGATGATTTGTATATACTTTAGAGTTGTAGAAGCACAGGTCTATTAGACATTATTACATCTGATCCTCACATTAACCCTTATATAGTATGTATTCCTTAAAAAGAAGGGAATACTGTACAGGAGGTTGAGTAATTTGTGCACTATCACGTAGCCAGAGGCAGGACTTGAGCCCAGGTCTACCCACTCCACAGCTTAGCCTATAATCACTATGCTTCACTGACCTCAAAAGCTATTGGTAACTTCAGCAGAGGGTGTGGCACATGTATGTAGCCAGGTGCATGTGTATGTTTGCATGTACGTATATAGAAAACATGATTTTAAGATCAAATCAATGTTCTATTTATTCTTACTTGATGATAAATATTGACCTTTCCTACCAAGAAAATTTCCTGTAAGGAATATCTTACATAAATTACGTTAAACTGAATGTATTCTGCCTTTCCAGTAGTTTTAGAATGAAGTAAAGGAATTTAGGTGCATGCATAAGGAAAGCTTTTTGAAGTGAAACCAATGTAAATATAAATATGTGTAAATCTCAGTTAACTCCCTGGTGTGATTGTAAACCAAGGCTAGTTAGTAATGAGCAGCGACAAATTGACCTTTCAAACCAGGAAAATAAAGCAACTCCATCCTTTAGGTTTCAGAGGAATTTTGTAAGATAGCATGATTTCTGTTCTTTCTAGTGTCATAATTGGTGATAATCATACTAAAAACCTGTTATCCTCCACACCATAGGAAATGACACATTTTAAGGACTAGAATGTACAGAGAAACTAATAGGACAGGGCAATGGGAAAGGTGCAGTCAGTCTCCCGCCTGCCTGTGTCTCTGGATTCAGCTTGGTCGTCACCAGTAACTCAAATGTAGTACAAAGCAAGTTGGGGAATGAATGAACAGGTCCAGTAAAATCAAAGAGCTTTAAACGCTCAGGCCCTTGCTGATACTTCCTCTCCTGTACATCCAGGAAAGAAGTCAATAGTTATTTTAAATTATCTTTTTGGAAAAACACCTCTTATACTTAATCTTGAGGTATTGACTATGAAGATAACTTGAATTTCAACACTGATTTATTCAAACCCCAATGCAGGCAGTGGGGGACGGGGTTCCTAGAGAAGTTTATATCATATGAAGATTTCCACCAGGGAGAGAAAAGACTGGCCAATTGCATCCACTACGTTGGAAACTTCTCCAAACGTCCCCAAGACACAAACACAAGAATTTTCTTCCGTCTTTATATCACACACACAGATGCATACACACATTAGTAATCTAGTATAATAATGTGTGCACATGTTGAGAGACAAGAAGGGGGAGAGTATCTTCAGGATTCTCAACTTTTCAATCTTGAAATGCTTGCAAAAGATAAAGTAGGTAAATGCACTTAACACAAATGTCAAACAGTAGATGCTTAATTAAAAAGTTAACTCAGAATCTGCGGGGAAGAAAGCAGTCTGATAATAAATTACAAAGAAAAGACTGATGGATTTTCCAGAAATGAAGATAGTAAGCCTCAGAGCCCTTATTATAGTTCTGCAGCAGATTTAGTGGATGATCTGGAAGAAGCTGCTGAACGTCTCCATTTCCTGATTGCCTCACATGCAAAATGCAGAGACTACAGTTGGAGTGGCATGTATATCTTGTAAAGCTTTTGTCCCTTTGTGAGCCAGACAAAGTCTGGGGAGCATTTTTTTTTCCTCAAAAATGCAGATTCAATAACAAAATAAGATATGAAACCTTAAGAGTTACATGAAGAATCATCATAAATGATTGTTTTAAAAATTTTAATAGAGTAAGATTGACATTATCATCCCCAACTGACCAAGAAAATCAAGTTTCTACAGCTCAGTGGGGCAATTCTTTTTTCCATATAAAGAAAGCAGCTCAACATTAAAATGGGCAAATACTTAAGGAAGAAAAAGGAGGATTGAAAAACTCCAATGCTCCTTTTAAAAAGCTCCCTAGAAGAATGTGTATTGCTCACTTGAAAACTGACAAGGTTCTGCTGTTTCTCCTTTGTGTGGGTGGATAGACAATAGACAGGCAGAGTCAGGAAATTTCAAGTCGGGGCTCTGGAATTAATTTATTCTCACATCAAAGTCAGTGCGGTTGGGGCTCAAAATGAAACACTTGAATAAAAACTGACAGAAGGCATCGTTCCCCCTCCTGCAGTGACACAGAGGTTTCTAATCCCCGTGAGCCTTAGAAATTCCTCCCAGCCTCTGGCAGCCAAGAGTTTTCTTTTTGCCTTGTACAGTCATTGCTACCAGGTCATTATGAGGTGATCCATGAGGTAGAACAGCTTGAGAGATGCATAAAACTCTTTTCAGGATGGCCTTGAAGGAAAGCTTCCCGCAGACAGCTCGTCCTCAAACCTGCCTGCCTGTTCTATCCTTCAGCCTCTGAAAGAGATGGTGCTGCTCATTTCCTCTGCCTTTGACCACCCACCCCAGCACAACTACTTGTACACACACAAAAAAAAACACACGCATGTATGTGTGCACACACACACAGGCCCACACAAGCTCAAGTTGTAGGACTTCTCCAGCTCCTGTATCCTGGTCTCCCTAGTCTGCTCAAAGCCAAGGTGACATCTTTTCCTTGGGACCAGCAGGGATATGGGTCTCTGAAAACCTGAAATGTTCTCTAATAAAAAGCATGGTCTATCTGCTATCAAGACAGTACAGAAACTGAATGTGTACATTTCTTGGAAATATGGATTGCCATTTTATAGAAGTGTCTACCCCAGAATGAGACAGATATCAGAAACCAAGGCAGGGTTTCTCCATGATGTACTTGTTATGGTATTAGAAGACAAAGTTAGAACTGAAACCCAATCTGACAGGTATTTTCAAGTGTAGAGCAGTTGCTTAGTGATGAGAAGACAGTTCAAATCACGTGCTACCTTTTCCACTCTACACCAGTCAGTGGTTCTCAGCCTTGGCTGTACATTGAAGCCGTTTGAAAAGCCTTAAAATATGACAATGCCTGCACCCCACCCCAGAATCTCTGATTTAACTGTCTGGTGTGCATCCTGGAAATTAGAATTCTTTATCCTGCTAGGTATCCAGGTTGAGACCCAGTGTTAAATCATGAGAGATGGCTCAGATGCAATGGCTAAGGTCCTATGCAGCATCTGTTTAAGCACCAAACACCTCATGGGGAGCTGTAAAGACAGAAAAATTAATGAAGCACAATTTTTCCTCAAGTAGCCCACAATCTCATTGGGGAGAAACACGTGTAAATACATTACAGCCCAGCATGGCCGGGGAAGTGTTGCCCTGTGTTGGGATTGGAACTGTATAAAAGAGGGAAGGGCTAACTCTATCCTTTGTGGGAAGAGGGGTGGTCAAGGAGGGAGTCCTGGGGATGATAATTTCTGGGCTGATCAGAATTTGGCCTTCAGCTTTGTTGTTATTAGAATGTGGATGGATTTGTTCTCCTTTTTCTGAATCAATAGACCAGGCAAGCCTTCTATGAGGACAGAATCAACAGGGATGATAGAGAGAGCATGGGGAACTGGTGACAGTTAGACCCAGGTTCAAATCCCAGCTCTGCTACCTCTGTTGTCATAAGATTTCCATTCTATGGGCCTTGGTTTTCTTCATTGTAAATTGAAGATGTATCACTTCCCTTGCAGAGCAGTTATAAGGATTAGATATAAAGCAGCTGGCTAACACAGGTTCTACCTGTTATAAATACTCAATAAATGTCAGAGGTTATTATCTTTAATACCCTAGATTTATGTTTTAAAAATGATCTGAACACAATGGGAGACAGAACTATAGTGTCAGTTCTGAAGTTCACTTTGGACCAATGATCTTTAAAATATTTTTGCTCATGTACTTTTAAAAAAATTATTAAAATGTATAGCTGTCACATTTTTTCACTGAAATCTGACATTTTTCATCATGAGTTTATATAGCGATAAAGAATGAAAATTCTAATGTGTTGTAAGTTTGGATATTTTATAATAAAACTCTTACATAACTCTTGTGACTGTGTCAAGTGGAATCTAAATGCCATAACTATTTCATATCCACCATCATCCATTTTGTAAAAAATGAGCAAGCTCTTCAATGTGAGTTGAGAATTGTAATTGTTTCTTCCTTTTCATCAACTTATATTTCCATTCTCTTCCCTCCGAAATTTTATCCTTATGTATCTTAATAAAATTGGTTTGAAATTCTGTTATAATCACTGTATATTTCTGTAGTAAAAATATAAATTTAAAATTTTTTAGTTTCTAAAAATTTCCAAGATGAAAAGATTCAAAATATTTTTTAAAATCTGAGTTTTTATTACAATTATTACTAGTGCATAATTGATCAAAAGAACATAAACGTACTAGAAATTTCAGTGTAATTTTTGCCTATAAAAACCTATCAGAAATCAGCTCTTACTGAAACAGATAATGGGGTGTTTTTCCAATTCGTTTATAGAGTGCTACCTATTACTAGAATGGGAGAGTCGAGCATCAATTCTAACTCAGTTTTTTTCTCTTATCAATGTAAATACTGAGAAAACCTGTTCTTATAAATAAGTATATGGAAGTAAATAACTTGACTAGCAGTATTACTCAATTCTTTCAAGTTATACACCAAAAAAATTACATAATGGCCAATCATCAAAATGTTTTCTTCAATGATCTACCAGCTGACATCAGCACCTGCCAAAATTTATTTAAAGCAAAACTTGGCAACTACCTGACTTGCAAAAGGATTTTTTTCCCCTAGTGAATCATTCATGTTTAGAATTATTCTTCTTCTATATGATGCTACAGAGTTTTTACACTCTGGAGCAATGGACCATGATGGTTAAGATTCAGAATAGGTAAAAGAGAAGGATAAGTGAAAGGGAAGGTATGAATGGAGAACAGCTCTCTCCATCACAGGCATTCCCAGAATATCAGTTTCAGCAAAAAATACATATGGATGTAGAGGAACTTAATACTGATTTCCCTTTAAAAAAAAGCCATGTCCTCATATCCACAGAAGTGCTTTGCATTTCCAGGTACCCCAGTTTTAAGAGCTCTGCTTTAGAGAACAGTTTTTATTAAATGTCTAGGTGCCCTGAGATGCCATATTGCTGTGAGCTTCATTTCCTTATGGATACAGTAATTTTTCTTTATGTTTATTAACATTTTGATTTATCTCAAAATCTTCCTTAACAGAAAGGAGAAAATGGTGGTTAAAAATAAATCTTCCATCTGGAGGTCATTTGACAATAGTCATCCCCTAAGCAGGTCAGGACAGCTTACTCATTACCATTGAAGCATGTAGGGTTTTTTTATTGTATTTTATACTATTTTATTCTGGTTATAAGAAAGATTGCCTTTACCCATGTGGTAATATACCCCTGAATTTTCCAGATTGTCCGTCTTTGTCAATCATTTTCCCAACAGTTGCTAAATGGCCCTTTGCTGGGTGCTGAGTGGATCCAATCTTGAGTTCTTAAAGTGTTAGTATACAGATGCTTTCTTTTGTGTTCAACTTGCATTCTTTTACTTCTTGTATAATAAGACTCTTCTCTGCCTAGTTTTATTTTAAAACAGAAATAATAGATGTTTAAATCCATCGTGCTTAGGCTTAAAACTTTTTCTTTAGTGTGTTTATTAGTTAGAGGCTTTCTGGTGGCTAAGTTCAGAGAATTTATCCCTCCTGGCTCATTAATTATTCCCCTTGTAGGTGAGGCATTTTCCCTACCTTCCTACTCTTGAAACTCAATTACATAACAGTGCATCAAGCTCAGCAAACATTGAATCCCCAAAAGTGGCTTAGAAAGTATAAAAGAAATATCATTAACGCCAGAACACCATAGGGATTAGAAATGGATGGAATGTTAGAGCTTACCCCTCCTAAACTCATCAAAAAAAGAAAATAAGGGTGTGGAGACTCCCAGTTTCTCTATTTTGACTTCTGGGTCATCTTCGAGTGTGAAGGACCAGGATCCATCCTCCACCCAGAAAAGCCTTACTTCAGGCTTAACTAGAAAGTACCCTAAAATCCCCCTCACAGATCTCTTCTCACACCCACCCATGCTTGTTTTGTTTAAGGAGGAATTGCTGAGGCAAAGTATTTCAGTATGTCCAAGGACCCAGAAGTATATTTTCTCCTATCTATAGCTAATCCTTCATAAGCTGTTGTGAGTCTCTATTTACCCACATTAATACCTTATCTAATACCTGCTAGATGCAATGCACCACAAAGCCTGGATTGACCCAACAGTGAGAAGTGGGAGTTGGTGATTTTCTGGAGAATTTAGACTTTGATTTCAAAGAATTCCAGCTTCCTTGTATCTCCCAGCCCCTAACCCCAAATTCAATATAGTTGGCTATGTTTTGGTAAAGTTTTGTCAAAACCATCATTGGCTAGTAATGAGCTCTTCATCAGTCAGGTGGTGATAAAGGAGAATCTAGCTTTGCTACTTTGATTTTTCTGTCAGCCTGGGGATTGGTGGGGCTCATCCCTTTTTCCTTATAGATGTTTAGGACAGTGAGCCCTAACCTGAATTGACTGAATACACCAAGAACAGAGAAATGTAGGAATTGTTCCAAAGAACAAATCTCAGTTAATTTCTTAATGGGAGAAGAAATAAAAGGTAGATGACATGAGAAGGACATGTCCTTGCCAAGAGCCCTATGGTGACAGCCACCCGACAGCACATCATTCGATTAAAGAGGGTCTTATTTGTTGTCTAGACAGGGGGGCAGATTACTGGAAGTACTAGTAGAAAATCACATTTAATACTACACATAATCATTAAATTATAATGGTATAATAGAAAGGTATGGGCTTTGGAATCACACAATTCTCCTTGGTAATCACCATAGGCCACTTAGCCTTTCTGAGGCTCTATTTACCTGTAAAATGGGAATAATAAGTAGGTGAAGCTTCCAGGATTGTGTGAGAATTTAATAAATAGATACATCATCTAGCAGGGGGCTGGTACATTGTATGCATCAATAAATGTTAATTATTCTCTTCCCCATCCTGTCAACTATAGTACAGTAAAGTTAGAGTTAAGATCCAATATATGTGAATGAATAATTAAGAGAGAAACTCCAGTGTGCATAAGATAACTCAAACCAAAGGATATGTAAGTGATTCTCTCAGGTTTTCACAAGAATCCTCCCTTCTTTTCATAGCCACATTTTAATAATTGAAATTCATGGATTATGTACTCATTAACTATTAAGCACACATTCCATGACAAGTACTATAATAAATGGTGGGGCAGGGAGCAGTTGAGGCAGAGGACAGTGGAGATATAAAGATTTTAATACCAAAAACAGGGTCTCTTTGAGTTCAAAAAAACAAGAAAAGACATGTAAACAACTTATCACCGCTTGTATGTGATAAAGTGGTGGGCACAATGAGTCATGTAGAGGGAACCAAGCTCTGTCAAATTAGCCAAACTTACAAGCTTTCCACTGCTTGTTATTTGCTTTTGTTTTGAGATGGAGTCTTGGTCTATTACCTAGGTTGGAGTGCAATGGTGCAGTCTTAGCTCACTGCAACCTCCGCCTCCAGGGTTCAAGCAATTCTCTTATGCCTCAGCCTCCTGAGTAGCTGGGATTACAGGAGTGCACCACCATGCCCAGCTAATTTTTGTATTTTTAGTAGAGATGGGGTTTCTCCATGTTGGCCGGACTGGTCTTGAACTCCCGGCCTCAAGTGATCTACCAACCTTGGCCTCCCAAAGTTCTGGGATTACAGGAGTGAGCCACTGCACCTGGCCCCATTGCTTTTTAATATCCATTTGGATTCAGTCTTATCTGTATTTGAACTCTAGCTCTAATTAGTGACATGATCTTGGGCAAGTCACTTTACGTCTCAAGGCATTTCCCCACCTGCAGAAGAGGAATAACAATCTCTCCCTGTAAGTATTTTAAAAGATGATACCTACAAAAGGTTCTAACACAGTGAACCATAACAGTTACCTAGTTCATGGTCACTTTTCAAAGGAAACAGAAAGTTGAAATTTGAAGTGGAGGCCATTGATGAAAGGGTAGGGCCATTTTATTTCTTAGTATAGAATCTAGCAAAAAAATTAAGGGAGGAAGTTGTAGACTAATGACTGTAATGAATTTAAGGGGTTATTTCTTGATTTTAATTATCCATGCTATTGCTACCCCCATCACCACAGACAATCAAGAAGCATGAGTCAGCACTGGCATAGCAACATGGCCTAGCAACCTAGTAATGTAGGTTAATGTTTTTCTTCCTCATTAAATGAATAAATGAAGCAACTTCTTGTTTTTTCTTTTCTTCATTTTGGTTTCAGTGACAAAATGTTCCCTGCCTTTGGGTTTGGTGCCAGGATACCTCCAGAGTACACGGTGAGTGAGTGGAGATGGGATCTTCTTCCACTTCACTGTGGTCAAAGGATAACTTGGGTTTTCTTTGCGGCAGTCTCACACTCTTGACTCCAACATAACTGTGTCAGTAGGGCCTAAAGAGTCAGAAATTGTCTTCAGAATCAGTGAGATTAACTCCCCAGGGCCCATCTCTTGATGAAACCCTATCTCCTGGTATTTTGGATGGGTCTTCTCAGAGGTCCAGATGAAGAGTTTCATTGTTTAGTTTCTTATAAATGTGGTCAGAGTCTGAGAAAACACTCAAGAAGTTGATCTCCAGGGGCTCAGAACCTATCCATTCATATATCCCCTAGGAAATAGAATTCTATTGGCAATGCCAACTGGGAAAGTCCATGACAATGGAGTCTACAAACTTTCTTATCCCAAGTCTCGGAGTCCAAGTCTTTATGGGAGACACAGAGAAGTTGTGAAGAAAGAACTATTATGACTTAGAGAATTGGGAAGTTGAAATGTTCTTATGAAGACATTGGAATCCTATTTGGTTTGGTAATGATTTCTCATGACGGAAAAAAGGCAAAGATTGTGTGCAGATAAATTTGCACTGTGATGAGGCTGAGACACTACTGTGATATTCTAGATGCTCCTGTAGAACATTCTCCACAGAGAACTCGTGCCCACTAGGTGGACAAGGCCTTGGAGAGACAGCAGGGTACCTGCCCCAGCCTCCACCTTACCTACCAGTGCCTCTGAGGTCTGAGCTAAGTACAAACAACACTGCCCAATCCTCAATTTCTCTTTTACTGGCTGTGTCTGAACCACAGGTGAGGAGGTAGATGCTGACATTTGCTCCCTCACTAGAGCCATCACATAAAGGGCTTTCCCCTTACGTATCCTTTTTGAAAGAGGAAATCAATCTCCCTGTCGCTCCTAGAGTGAACAGTGGATGGAAGGGCATGTCTCCCTGACCTGTTCTCCTTCTTTTTTGCCTTGTATTCCACACTGTCCTTCCTGCTGGGCATAGCTACATAATTCTAGAAGCATTTATTCGAAATAGAGCTTGTGGAGAGAAAGAATATAGAACAAGAGTTATCAACTGGTGGCCTGTAGACATTATTCAGGCTACAAATATGTTATATTTGACACACTTTTAAAAAACGAATTCAGCAATTGCACATATAAAATGTCAGATTTCTGGCTTCTCTTGAAAACCTGAAAGGCCTGGCAACACTAAGATTAAAAGATGACCTATACAAGAATAAGCTGGAGCTGAGGAGATCTAGGCCCCTGCAAATCGGGAATGTAAACAGGTGAATGCCCACTTTCTTCATAGAGCTGCTGAATAGCTCAATAGCCATCAGCCCAACTACCCGGGGATTCTTGAGTTTTCACCACATCCCCACCAGATGGTCTTCCAGCCTCAGGTTGGCCCAACAGGGCTGAGGACAGAGCTATGCACCATACCTTTTTCTCACTAATGACATCTTTTGTGTTCCCTTCCTGGAGTAACTAATCCTTCTTGCTCTTCTCTGAAGTCCTCTTGGTCACTTGATCCCCTAACTCCATCCTTCCTGTCAGCAAAATCCCCTGGTTTTTCTTGTTTCAATAGGCATCTCTCACATTTCCCCATTTCTGGTCCCCAGATATATTTCTGGTCCCCTAATTTCTCCCATTCCTCAGACAAGCACTGATGATTTCAGCAGCTCAGGTGTCCCCGGAGAGTTTACAAGGTTGCCACAATTTACTCCTTAGGACAAAATCTCAGAGTATGCATTGAAACTGAAACACAAGCACCTCTGTCTTAGTTTGCACTTTCTCAGAAACAGATCTTGAGACAAGGGTTTGGATGCAAATAGTTTATTTGAAAGGTGGAGGAAACCACAATAGAGTTGGGGAAGTGGAAGTCAGCACAGAGTATATTATCAAGTCAGTTACCAGTGTTGGCAACTGGTGCTTAACTCTGCTGAAGAACCCTAGGAGACAATATACAGCACACACAGACCCCGACCCCAAGGGATAAGGGAGCTGGGGTATGTATACATCACCTCCTGTTAATTACTGATTACTCCCAAGGGTCACTTTTAGCCTGTCACTTGGGCAAGCAAGGCAGGCCCTGGAGGCCAGGAAAAAACTTAAGGTAAACAAAGCAAATAAGATGACTGAAGTCAGCTGGCTTACCTGGAAGTGCTAAGAGCAGGAGAATAAGATAAGCACTGAGAGCATCACCGATCACCTCCCACTAAGAAAACAGGTGTCTTTTAACACAGTGACCTAATTTATAGATACCCAAAAGAGTCAGAGCTTGGAAATATCCTTTGAAATGAAATTCTCCATAAAATACCAAATGATTAAGTAAAAATGTCTAGATGCCAGAACATCTATCTTGTTTTATCAGGTTTTTGGAAAGAAAAAAGTAAACAATATGTTATTTGACCTTGTGCATAGGTTCTGCCAGGCAGAGGAATTTGTGTTGAAGTATTCCAAAGTATATTACTTTATTATGTTTCCAAAAGTAGAGTGCAGTCTGCTTTACCTGTAGGTATGTGAAAATCCTCCTGCCCTATAGTTCTGCATGTCATGTTAATGTTTCTTAAGTGTCAACTGCTTAGCTGAAGCTTTTATAACCATCGCTATCTTCAGCAGACAGCTTGGGTTATTGAGTTTTTTTGTTTTTATTTTTGTTTTAATCACTGGGTCCAAATAGAGCTCAGCCAAATCTAAGCCTCCAGTCTGTGGCCAGTTCTGTCTAGCAGCTATTTGAAGTTATCTTTCTGAAATTTTTTCTTGGATTTTTTTATAAGCCTTATTCTCCCCTCCTGACAGCATTTATCTGATTCTAGAAAATCTTCCTGTCATCTCAACTCCACAGGGAGCTTAGAATTCACCCTCCATCTCATATTGATTGTGTAAAGGCTTGAAATGGTTCCTGCTGCTTAACACATAATGAATGTAATGGGCATTTGTTTGCAAACTCTAAACCCCAGTGCCTTCTTATTGGATTAAAGTTGTAATTCTCCTTTCTTCCTGTTTTTTAAATTTTAATCGGTGTCTAGGTCTCTCATGACTTTGCAATCAACTTTAATGAAGACAACCCAGAATGTGCAGGTAAAGCACAACGTGAAAGAAAGCCAGCATCACAGTCCTTCCCTTTGCACCTTTCCCATTTTAGTTTATCTCTGCTGATGTAGCATATTAGTTACGATTGTCCACAGCATCTCTGCTTTCTGTATCAACATAAACCATGCTGCTCCACAGGCAAGAGAAAGCCATGATAACAGAGCAGGAAAATAAGAACTGGAAAAGACAGAATGCAGAAGAGTTCTTGAGTGTATGGCAATAATGTTGATCCCAGTCTGGGATTCCTTAGGCAATAATAATAATAATAATAATAATAATAATAATAATGATGATGATGATAAATGAAACTTCACCTGGTAGGCAGTGATACAATATCCCTCTTTCTGTTTTCCAAATTTTCATCAAGTGTTTTTTTTTTTTTTTTTACAACTTCATCTCTGTGCCGATATAAGGAGAGGGGGAAACATGGAAATCATTTCCCACTTTCGGCATATCAGCCAAGGACATGGCCTCAGCGAGTTTGAAAAAGCAGCATCATGGCTTTGTGCCAGAGAAAGCCTGCTCAAAGGTTCTGGTTCATGTTCCATTGTTTCCAGCCAAAATTCTCCGACATGATTTCACAAAATAATGATACTGAAACTATGATAATAATTATTATAATAAATTTTGTTCTAGAATGATTTTTTCTGTTTTCTAAGTAACAGAGCCAAGTACCTATGTTGCTATGAAGATCATAAGACATTTTTGCACTAGAAATGTCCATATCTCTCTCTTCCTTCTTGTCAAGGAGGAAGGAGGCTAAATCAGGATTAATTCAGATCCAGTAGCGTGTGTAAGGCATCTAGCAGTTAATGGCCAAGAATATGATATCAATACCATTAAGTCTGAATATAGTAACCTCCAAGACCCAATCTCCGTTCTGCCATTTTTTCCACTAATGTATTCTTTATCCTCAGTTTATTATGGATTAGACTTTCCTCATCCCCAACTACCCCCATTCTGCAATTGTAAGAGAGGTTTCCCCCACAGCAGAATGAAATATAAACCCTGGTATTCACCTGTTTTATACTCTTAGAATTCATCTGCCTGATACTTTTCAAGAGGAAATCAAACTTGCTTATCTTAGGCAAAAGCTCAAGAACCAAAAAAACATAAGGAGCTTCTATTCAGCATCACTTAACTTCAGAACAAGACTGCAAAATGACTTGGCATCTGTCTTTAGAATGATAGGCTTTGGGGTAGGGCCAAGTGGGTGCAGGATTCACAATGAGGTTGGGAGCATGTATGTAAGGGCAGAATAGAACAGAACTTGCTCATCTAAAGTACCCAAGAGCTATTTTGCAGTGCATGGTGGTTATGGAGAACAATCTCAGGAGGGAATTGTGTGGATCCCTCTGGCCAAAAACAGGACCAATGTGCTATTTCAGAATAGAAAGGGATAGAAGGATGAGCTGAATAGGGGAAGGCAAGCGATAACACAGGCACAGACAACAAGAGGAGCCATTTGAAAAAAAATCATTTGTAATGAGATTATTGCTGTGGGATCATAATGATAATATGAAAAGTGCAGTCAAGGTGTGTCAAGTGCTAGGAGAAGCTGTATAGATAGGACTGCCTCTCCTGGCAGAGTCCCATCCTTTTCTATTTCCTGGGCTCATATGGCCTCAGGATGGAAGCCCCCCTTTAAATGAGGGGTTGTCTGTGATGATAACCATCACTTATCTGTACTCAGCGCCCAGGAGATGAGTATATCAGCCACTTTGCTCATTCATCGCACACTTGGTGAGCATTACATTTGCTCGATACTGCCTCAAGCTCTTTGGGGAAATACAAAAAATAAGTAAGTCATGATTCCTGCCCACAAAGAGTATAACATCCAGAGAGATGGTCACGGGAACTCCTGACTCTTATAGTGGGCACGGGTAGTATCTACTAGAGTCAGCAAGATCGTGTGGAAACAAGTGCAACATTGAAGCTAGCTTGCTAGTGGCTAAGAACACAGTGCTTAGAGCCAGGCAAACCCAAGTTTAAATCCTGAGTCTTGAACACACTTGCTATGTGACCCAGAGCAGATCATTGAACATCTCTAAGCCTCTGTTTCTTCACCTATAAAATGGGTATAACATCTATTTCATTATGCTATGGGGAACGAATGAAATCTTATGTATAAAGTAGGATATTAGGGGAAATTTTGTGGAAATTGTTGCTTTTGACTTGAGCTTTTAAAGAGGAGAATGATTTCAGTGGGTAAGGAGGCAGCAACACTAGCAATATGGTATTCCTTTTTATCTTAAGAACATAAATGTGATGTTGATAAGGACTATTTGGGATATTTAATGCTTTACTTTTGTATGTGTTTGGCTATAAATATATATTTGGAGTGACTCTGGAGCTGTTGATCTTTCCCAATTTCACCTCAGGAATTCAAGGAGTTGTGGAAGCCTATCAGAGCTGTCTTCCTAAGCTCCAACTCTATGGTCCCACCAACATTGCCCCCATCATCCAGAAGGTTGCCAAGTCAGCGTCAGAGGAAACTAACACCAAGGAGGCATCGGTAAGGAGGGGGCTATTTGTCTCCTAAGGGGAGCTTACTCTTCCTCACCTGGATATTGGCCATAAGACCCATCTCACTCTGACAATAAATTCCAACACTTCTACTTGTGTGAATTTGGACAAATGACTTAACCTCCTTCTATCCTCAGTCTTGACATCTGAAACATGGGGATAATCAAACCCATCTTTGCTGGGTTGTGAGGCTAAGAGATGACACATGTCAAATGTCTACCACATTGTCTGAGACTCAACAATGGAAGCTACTATATTCACTAAAGTATGTCATATCCACCTCCTGTCCTTGAAAAGAAAAAAGAAAGGTTTAAAAATAAGCTTGCTTTTTAAGATACCCATACTATAGATGGATGCAAAGCACCACGGAAGTGAAACAATGGATGATTCTGCCTCCTGGTGGTAAAACGCGGCAGCACAAAACATCACAGCAAAAATTGGTTTCATATTCTACTGCTTTTCTTAAGAAAAATGCAAACCAAGACCAGAGTTTGAGTTTTGCCCCTAATATTTTAGAAGTAAATATATTACCATAATTTCTGTATTTATTTTAATAACATTAATACATGTCTTTTTAGCTTTATGATTTTTTCCAGATTTAGTAGAATATTACCAATGTCTGAAGTTTGCTCTGTAATTTTATCCTGGGTACTGAGTTTTTATATAAAAAAAATACTACTCCCTTATCTTCTTACATCAATTCATCTAACCTTCCTGCACTGTCTGCATGTTCTCAGCCTTCCTTCATGTTAGAATGGATGGAGGACCATGCTCCTACCTCATGTCAACATCTTCTTTTGTGTACTTGAGCACATCTCCTCTGAATTATCCAGGAACTTTGACTCTGCAGTTATATTCTCGCTCTTTCTCCTATCATCTATTGTTTTCCTTTCTGCTTCCCTTTGTACTGAAGACTCATTCCCATTAACAAGTACTCATTCAATAATATCTCCTGCTTTAAGTTAATATCTGCCCCTTGACTCCGCTTTGCCCTTTAGCTACTGTCCTTAACGTCTTCCCACTTATAATCTGCACTCCATGCAGAAACCAGATTGATCTTTTAAAAATATAATTAGTATTGCATCATTCCTTTGTTCTAAATTATCTAATACTTCTCATCATACTTGGAGTAAAATCTAAATTCCCTGATGTGGCTTAGAAGACACTATAGGATGTAATCTCTGCCTACCTCTCTGATCTTAATTCTTATCACTTTCTCTTTTGCTCCCTATATTTCAGTCACACTGACCTTCTTGCTGTTCCACAAACACACCAAATATATTCCCACATCGAGGCCTTTTCACTTACTGTTCCCCTGCCAGGGTTTCTCTCACCCAAACCTCCATATGATCCATTCTCTGACTGTGTTAACATCTCTGCTCAACTCTCAACCCCTCTGAAAGTTCCCCCTGGCTACCTTATCTAAAATAGCCAACCCACCCACCCACACCATGTCTCAGCTTTACTTTTCTTCTTAGTACCCATCACCATCTGAAATATTTTAGGTGCATCTACTAACCTGTATATTTTATGTCTCTCTACTTTCATATGGAAGCTCTACAATAAGACTTGTTCACTAGTATATCCCTAGTACACAAAACAATGCCTGTACACAGTACAGGCATTAAGTATGCTTAATAAATACTTAAAGAATGCATATAAAACCACTCTATTTTTCATATATATATATGATGAAAAGTACTTTACATTTTCTTTTGTAAAATTGGTGTGTATCTTAAATATTGCACATCTTATACGCCAGAAAATACAGTGTTCCTGTTTTCATTATAATTTGAAGTCTCTCCTACTTGAAAAGATCCAAATTCCCAAGGTCCCTAGAGAGAACAACAGTCACTGCATGCCTTTGATTCAGTCCACTGGCCCTTCCATACATCTCATTATCATCTTCAGCTACTCCGGGCTTGGGTCATTGAGTGACATGATCAATTCCTACAAGGGAATAGGAATAGTTTGAAGCAAAATTTTGTTTTAGACTCATAATTTTTCCATGTCTTTTTTATTAACATAGTTGACCACAGTTTCAAACCTCTACCCAACATCCATCAGGTGACCCATAGCTATCCATAAGATACAAATGGGTCTGATCTGTGGGGCATGTTCTCTCATCTCCTCTGTTCATTACATCATGTTCTTGAAATCACTAACCAGTGGTTTGACTATGAAAAGGACTGGAGACCCTGGGGAGCTAAGTGTGTGTTACTTCAAATAATTACTTTAGAATAGTGAATATATAAAACTGTGGATATATTAGCCTTTATGCTGGGCAGAGACACTCTGTAAGCTGAGATCTTGTCCAGCAGTAATGCTGAGGATTTAATCCAAGCCAAGTCTTTTCCAGGTGTGAAAGCTAAGAAAATCATGACTCCTCTCTGCTCATCTTTCCTCTTCTTTTCAGAAGCCATGAACACTATTAATTTTTTTTTTTTTTTTTGAGACAGGGTCTTGGTCTATCACCCAAGCTGAAGTGCAGTGGCACAATCATGGCTCACTACAGCTTTGAACCTTTTGGGCTCAAGCAATCCTCTGGCCCCAGCCTCCCAAATAGCTGGGACCAAAGACATGTGCCACCACGCCCAGCTAATTTTTATATTTTTTGTAGTGATGGGGTCTTGCTATGTTGCCCAGGCTGGTCTCAAACTCCTGGGCTCAAACAGTCCTCCTTCTTTAGCCTCCCAATGTTCTGGGGTTATAGGCACGAGCCAATGCATCTGGCTAACCACCAACACTTCTCAGGATTATAGACCAACATCTCCACCAGTGCGTGGGCCCTGCAAGCCTTCCCCAAATGCATCTCTTTCTGACCACAGAGGTCTTGGAGCAAATTTGAACCTTCATAGGTGCAAGATTTAGGAATAAGGTTTGGATGTGACCATTATTTTATTTTATTTTTTAACCTTTTTTCAGCACCAGAACCAATTCTTCAAATGATAACTTACTTAGAAACTCAACATATAAAATAGACTTAAAAAATACACTATTCTTGCCAAATTTGGTCTAAGGAGTAGAGTCAGAAACTTGTCCATTCTCTTTAGCTCCTTTATCCTCAAGAGCATCCAAGGCATCTCTAAGGGCTCCCCGGGGCCCAGTTTAAAAATTGGATGATCTCATCCCCTCTGGGGTACCAGGACTCACATGGCTAAAAAGAGAACAGAACTAATATAGGTCTGGATTTCAGGCTGGCATGAGTTTTTGGCCATCACTCACTCCCTCAGGGATAGCTGGGTCTGCAATGAAAGGACAGGTCATTAAATGGGACCACATGTAAGAAGCATCCAACCCACACATCTCCATATAAATTATCCCTATAGACCAAGAACATAAGCTTTTCCCCAGAGGTTTCTCCTGTCCTTTGAAAAGTCTGTGGTCCAGAGTCCTTTGTTATCTCTAAGGGTCATAAACTTGAACATCTTCAGCAAGCTGTGCCAGGGAGTCTGTTGCTATAGGATTTTCCCCTTGATTTTGTGGAACTCTTCCAGGTAAAAAATGCCCCTCTTTATCTAAACAGGACCTCAAGTATATTCAAAGACTATAATATTTCATCCATGAGCATTTTCCCAGTCTGACTTTAGAAGGAACTGTTATTGTTTGCTTTATTGGAAATTTCTATCAGGTTTCGATCCTGCAGTCTACAGCCTAGTGCCTTTAGCTAGATTAAACCTGGCAAGATCAGATTCCAGAATCCTGACAATCTCTTCAGACCAGCAGTTCTTAAACTTTTTGTTCCACAAACCCCTTTAGCAGCTGATAAAGTTCATAGATCCCTTCTCAGAAGTGGTTTTTTGTGGTTTTGTGTGTGTGGTTTTGTTTTGTTTTGTTTTGTTTTGTTTGAGATGGAGTCTTGCTCTGTTGCCAGGCTGGAGTGCAGTGGCAGCTCACTGCAACCTCTGACTCCCTAGTTCAAGTGATTCTCCTGCCTCAGCCTCCCGAGTAGCTGGGAATACAGGCACGTGCCACTACGCCCAGCCAATTTTTGTATTTTTAGTAGAGACGGGGTTTCACCATGTTGGCCAAGATGGTCTTGATCTCCCGACCTCATGATCCACCCACCTTGGCCTTCCAAAGTGCTGGGATTACAGGCGTGAGCCACCGCACCCAGCCAGAAATATTTTTAAATGTACAACATAAGACCCATATTATAAAGTAAACCAATTATATTGAAATGCAGTTAGCAAAATATTTTTTAAAAGGAAGATGGAGACATCATAAATACAGTAATAAAATGCTTCTGTATTTACATTTTAAATTATGAGAACCAGTAGTTTGTCTAATAATTCTGTAATTTCTATGTTGTGTTAAACATAAATGATACATTGCTATATATATAGGTACTATAATATAACAGGAAAATATGTGTTTTTTTATTAATAACCAAGCCACAAATAGAACTCATATTAATTTGATTTGTTGATTACACTTATAGTGAAAAAATGATGAATTTTACTTAGAGATTAGTGAAAATAAAAATGTAATTTACCCCAAGTTTACAGACTGCCTTAAATCTTGCAGTAGTCCATGGAGACAGGTTAAGAACCCCTAGTTTAGATCAGCAGTCAATAAACTATAACTAAACTAATCTGTTTTTCAATGGCTTGCAAGCTGAGAATGGTTTTTAGATTTTTTTTAATTGTTGAAAAAATCAAAAGTAGACTAATATTTGTATTTTGTGACATATGAAAACTTTGTGACATTAAAAATCAGTGTCCGTAAATAAAATATTATTGGAACACAGCCTCTCCCATTCATTTTAAATATTGTCTATGGCTGTTTTCACACTACAGTGGCAGTGTTAGGTAGTTGTGACAGAGACCATTATGGTCTACAAAGCCTAAAATACTTATTAATGTCCCTTGACAAAAAATAGTTTCCTGACCTCTGCTGTAGACCATTATGACTCTAAAGTTTCTCAATGTGGTAGTATGACTATCAGGTTGTTTTATTTCTTAAGGCATTTATCAGGTAGGGGAGATTCATCCACTGAACTCTAAGATCAGATCAGACAGGAGTTAGTTAGGGGAAGGTAGAGGATAAAGGTAGGAGACACAGAAGTGTGATTCCCTTGAGGGCCCACCTGTTCATGAATCAGAAGTAGTCTCTTTTTGGATGTGCCATCTGCCCTGGTCTTCCAGGTGTACTCTAGAGAGGGTGACTTATGATTCTGGTATATTCTATACTCCTTCCCCCCATCCCCAAACCACCAACGTTGCCTCTTTCTGCCGCTTCTCTCTGCACCTCCCTACCGCCTCCATCACTTCATCCTACTGAAATCCTTCTCTAAACTCTCAAGCCAACTTCCTTGTGAACATATACAACTCAGAAAATATAAACATAGATGGAAACATACAACTTGAATGAATCTGAAAACCAAACTGGGAATTCAGCTAGGATTAGGGGTGAGTGGTTAGTTAATGGACATGGAACAGAATTAGCCTTTACATTAGACTGCATGAAAAGCATTCAGAACATGTGGCTATCTTCATCATAGTGTGAAGTTCACCTACCTCCAGCTTACATTTTTCATTTAAAACATTTTTTCAGGCTCACAGAAAAAAAAATGAAATTCTTTAGTACTACCAAACTATTTGCAACATTAAGTATATGAGTCTCAAAACCAGATGTTTTCAAAATGTCACTCTTCTATCCAATCTTTCTCCTTGAAGTATGGTAACATGGAATGGCTTAATCTCACACTTACTACCTATAAATGTTGGGCATCTTGCAGGATTATATTGAAAGTTCTTTTCTGTTTAGCCTGAGCTGCATCTGACTAATCTGCTTCTCTTTCCTCTTACCAGTAAAGGCCATCATGATGCCTCTCATGTTGACTAAAAATAGTGATGACCTCCAATGGGTCATCCTTCTCCAGGCCCCAGAGCACTTTCCAAGGCTTCCCTGTGCTGCTGAGTACAGCACCTTTCCTCCAATTCCCATCTCTGCTGAGTCATCTTCCAGCTTTCCAGATGGAAAGGGGCCAGGCAGGCTGCAGGCCAGAAGTCAGGACTTAAAGCAGGAAGCCATGGGAGCACTGCAACCTTCTGCAAGTGTGCCTGGAGAAGAGCTGCCACCTTTGTGGCACATGGCCTTCAGAGGGAGAGACTGCAACCCTGACCCTCTTATAGCAGGACTTTAGACTAGTGCCATCCAGTGGAAATATAACACGAGTTATGTATACAATTTTAAATTCTTCAGTAACTGTATTTTAAAAAGTAAAAAGAAACAGAGAAATCCATTTTAATTATATATTTTATTTAACCCAACATAACCAATATATTGTTATTTTAGCATGTACTCCATATAAAAAAATTATTAATGAAATAATTTGCATTCTATTTTGTGTAATAAGTCTTCAAAATCCACATGTATTTTATACTTACAGCATGTCAATTTGGATGCTAAGTTATCATAAATACTTGATCTTTGTTTAGATTTTATAGTTACAGCTTAATTATAATAACTAACTCACTGACAGTTACAAACAAAGAAAAAGTAGATTAATCTACTGAAGTTGTTCCAAACATACTTAAAATGTTTCTAATAACTGAATTGGTTATCCAATTTTAATGTTAAATTTAAATTCATTACAATTAAATAAAATATAAAATTCAGTTCATCACTTGCTCTAGCCACATTTCAAGGGCTGAGTAGTCTCATGGGGTTTGTCATCATCGTATTGGATGTCATAGCTTTAGATTTTTAAATATCTTCAAGTAAAGAAGATCATATAAATTATTGGGTCCCACCTCTCATTTGAGAAGTGAAGAAGCTCAGACACAGAGGAGTTAAGGGATCGTCCCAGGGTCTCACAGAATGAGGCTTTGAAACCTGTCCTCCTAACTCTTGGCCTGCTGCTCTTCCTTTGTAACTGTCAGTGAAGTAGTTATTATAATTAAGCTATAATTGCCATGCCTACCTTTAAGCTCCATTCGTCAGAACCCTAAGCCTTTAGGACTATCAGCACAGACACTCAAAAAATGTCTGTCATCACTGTTGCTTTGGTCAATGTGCAGTGAGGCCACCTGGGTGTCTAACTGGTATTTTATTGTCCTTGTCTCCCTCACCTCTTCACCCCCCGTCATCACGCGGCATCTGATTGCAGCAATACTTCATCCTGCTGATCCTGACAGATGGTGTCATCACAGACATGGCCGACACCCGGGAGGCCATTGTCCATGCCTCCCACCTCCCCATGTCAGTCATCATCGTGGGAGTAGGGAACGCTGACTTCAGTGACATGCAGATGCTGGATGGTGATGATGGGATTCTGAGGTCACCCAAGGGGGAGCCTGTTCTTCGAGACATCGTCCAGTTCGTGCCCTTCAGGAACTTCAAACACGTATGCATATACACATTGGGGCACTGTCCACGGAAGAGCAGAACCAAAGCATGCTCACCTCCCACATTTGTCCACCAATGTTTATGGTGATCCACCATTCTTGAAGCAACACCAGCTATGCTCTACATACCCTTGCTGTGGGAGATGACCTGGCCTAGCTATCCCTTCCTGGGCCATGTCATCTCCCACAACAAGGATATATAGAGCATGACTCTTTGGAGAAAAAAATTATAAATGGAGTTACAGATCAGGAGCCATGCTAACTATTCTAGGCAAAATTTCACTGGTGCTTTACCTATAATTCATATAATTTAGGATCTCTAGTGCATCTAGGACTGCCTACAGATGGGCAACTTGTTCCCTGCCCAAAGGTGCCTGCCCAAAGTACCAAGGAGAAACTGAAATGCAGCCTATGTTTTGCTTGTCAAGCTATGTGGCCTGGCAGAAGTCTGTGTTTGCCTTGGCAAAGTATATTTCCAAAATGATAGAAACCTAAATCCGTTATAAAAAATATAGTAAGCAGCATCAAAAATTTATTTAACTCCTTCAAAACAAGATGATAAAGTTAGTTCAAAAGAGTATATAAGGCTGGGCACAGTGGCTCACCCCTGTAATCCCAGCACTTTGGGAGGCCAAGGTGGGTGGATCGCCTGAGGTCAGGAGTTTGAGACCAGCCTGGCCAACATGGTAAAATTCCATCTCTACTAAAAATACAAAAATTAGCTGGGCGTGGTGGCGGGCACCTGTAATCCCAGCTATTCGGGAGGCTGAGGCAGGAGAATCACTTGAACCGGGGAGGTGGAGGTTGCAGTGAGCTGAGATCACACCACTGCACTCCAGCCTGGGTGACGAGAGTGGGACTTGGTCTCAAAAAAAGTAAATAAATAAGACAGTTAATGTCAGTGGGAAAAAATGCTGAAAAAGTTTGCTAAGGTAGATTGAAAACTGATTAATGACCAAGAGGGTAAAAAAAAAAAAAATTGAATTGCCCTCTCTATGGGCCAGAAATTGCATGCTATCAGTTTTCTATAAATTAATACCTAACTGTACAGTCTTGGGCTCTTACCAGTAAGAAATAGTAAGTCAGTCAAGCAGCATTGCATTCCCCAAGGGCCTTGAGGCAGAACCATTAGACAATGCTCTAGTATGACATAGAAAAAATGCTCAGTAACAATTTTTCCACCTTCCCAGGTTATGATACATTGTGTACATGGAGGAAGGAACATTGTTTAAATTTCCACAAACCCTTGCATCTATTGAGCTATAATCACCCAGAAGGACATCTTGAATTCATAAAAGGCTCCCTTGGGGCTAATGGTAGTCCTGAAGACCCCTCTAGAGTATCCTAGCTGTGTCTAGGCACCTGTGGGGGTAACTTGGGTATTCCTGGAGAGCCTTTGTGTTTTTTGTTTTGTGCTTCTTGTGAAAGCCACCCAAGAGGCAGAGCATATGCCCAGCCCCTGCTTTCCACTGAGACCTTGCCCTCTGCACTGCTGCAGATGCCAACAATACCATCCCCAGGGCTGGTGACTAAACTTGAGCTGCCCTGGCAACAGGGAATCTTCAGAACCTTCAGTACCCTGAAGCTTATCTGTGGTCTCCTTGGAAAAGAAGAGAATCCTCTCCTTTCCATGCTACGGAGTCCCCTCTGTCACCTGAGTCATTAATGCAGTGAGATGTGTCTCCACATCTCAAAGACCCCTGCTGGAAAGTATCTTCATTAACTTCCACTGCAGTCCCACCCTGCATAGGGCTCAAATCAGTTATTTGGGTCAGGCAGGATGCCATCCCCTCCACTTCAACCTTATTTGGTAAAGCCTTTCTCCTCCAGTCAAAAACTCATTCAAATGAATCCCTGACATTCTTCATACTGAGTTTATCAGATATATCCAGACACATCTGACTCCCAATTTGGGTTCACACTGGAATCTCACTTATACTGTGTAAGGAAATTGCAGATGAGAGGTGGAAAGCTAAAGGGATCATCAAAACAATGATCCATCCATCCTCCCACCCCCATACGTACTTGACTGTAATCCTGGTACCAGTCCTAGTGTGAGAGCCTTTAGCATATGCTCGTCAGAAATTGCTGTTTGTTGTGCCACCTTCTTTGGACAGGCTTTAAAATGAGAATTCAGATAGATCACCAGCTCAGCAGCCTCAGCTGAACCCTATATTTCATGACCTGCCCAGACTTCATAGTCTGCAGGTCTATGAAGTAACTGCACCTTGGAAGTAACTGCACCTTCCAAGGCTCCTTGGATGATGAGGTATTGTTCATAACTGTACTGCCACACAATTACTACTCTTCTTTTAAGGAGGGCTGCAGTGTAATTAAAATCACTGAAGGAGAAGAAAATCAATCCCTGGCTACAGAGTTGAGTACAGAGAGAGTTTCTAAGTAACAGCAACAGCAGTCAATCTTCCCACAAGCTCCCAGGGCTGTGCATGTGGATGAGGGTTAATTGTGTTGTTATATGCCATCCTCAAGTTTCCCTAGGAAGAGATTTTCAAATAAAGGTACTCATTAATGAAAGAGATGCACTAAGCCCTCAAGTTGTCTGTCTATGGACAGCAAGGAGTAGAGTCAAAAAGAAGTAGTATTCTTTACAGACGGATGAGCTAGAGCAGGCTAAATTTGCTGCAATTATGTTCATTAATGAAGCTAGTTTCTCCCTAGGTGTCTAAGATGGAGGAAAGGGTGTTCTTCCTGATTTTAATGCTGTATTCTTTTTAGACAGACAAAATAGATAGACACATCACTGAATATCTGTGATAACTTTGCATAGTGCAGCAAGATCAAAGAGTTCACTCTAGGAGATTCATTAACTTTCCCAAATCACCCTCTCTCCCCTCTCCATCCCCCACCTCCCCACCTCCCCACATACACTTGTGTGCTGACACAATGTCACTGAGCTATGAAAGGTTCTAACCTCTACCCTCAAGTCTCCTCCTCTTCCCCAAAACACTTACAGAATGCTTGTTCTGTGCAAGGCACATGCTAGTCACTAGGACCACAATGAAATGATAGAACCATGGATCCAGGCCTCAAGACATTTACTGGAGAATTGCATGACTGGGAGGAAGGTATCAGCAGAAAAATCACATGCTAAGCAACCTGTGGGTGGTTGAGAAGAATTAAAATGTTGTTACAGGACCTCAAAGCAGAGAGAAGTAGCCATGGGAAAAGGCTTACAGCTCAAGTGTTTGAGGAAAGAAGAGCCTTGGAGAGCAGGGAATTTTGGGGACATTGTCAACAAGAGGAATGCTCGGGGCAGAGCAAGGAAGTAGGGTGCTGCTCACAGTCTCTGTGCTACACAGATTCTCTGGCTGCTCTGTGAATGACCAAGGAAGAACAGCAGGTGCATACTCACCCATCTTATCTTCATGGATTTCAAATTAGATTTTGAAAGCCATTTCATTACCCAAACTAATCTACTTTGAATTCAATAAACCATAAATAAAAGGGAAGGTAGCAGCTTAAATCATTTTATGTAAGCCATTAACCCATGAATTGCCTCTCTTTTTCTGCTCTGCATGATAACTCAGAGCTTTAGAGTTTACAGGGCACAAGTTATGTTATGGTCTTTTTTCCTGCTCATATAACAGAATATCATAGACTGAATAAAGAACAGAAGTTTATTTGGCTCATGGTTTTGGAGTCTGGGAAGTCCAAGAGCATAGCACCAGCACCTACAAGGGTCATCTCATGGCAGAAGTATGGAAGGCACAAGCAAACATGTAAGACACAAGGAGAAGGAAAGCACAAGGGGCAGACTCTCTTTTATAACAACCCACACTCATGATAACTAACCTGCTCCCATGATACTGACCTCTTATGAGGCCCCACTTCCCAACCCTGTTGCATTGATAATTAAGTTTCCAGCACATTAATTTAGGAGACACACTCAAACTATCATATGCTTTAAGCCATGTGACTCTGGGCAAGTTATTTAATCTCTCCATGCCACAGACTTTCATCTATAAAATGAGGTAAATGATACATGCATTGCAAAGATAAGGTGTTGTCTATATAAAGCTTAAGATAGTGCCTGGTCCATGTAGGTGGTTAGTAAATAAAGCTTTTATTACTGTTATTACCAACTTCATTCATATTCTTGACCCTTTCCCACCCAATACATGTCCCCAAAGCCTTATTTTCTTGCCAGCAAGATATGCAAGGGGATGGGGGATGCTTTGGGAACAATGCTGTCCAATATGGTAGCCACTAACCACATGTAGCTACTTACATTTAAGTTCATTAAAAGAAAATAAAATTTCAAACTCAGTTCCTCAGTCAGACTTGCCTTATTTCAAGGACTCAACAGTTGCATGAGACTAAGAACTCCCATACTGGACAGCACAGATGTAGAATATTACCATCATCAGAGGAAGATATATTTGACAGCCTGGTTTAGGAATATTTTTTGCTGCAAGCAACAGTAAATCCTTCTTACAGGGATTACGTAAATGGTTTTTAACCAAGGGTAACATTATGCCCCAGGAAACATTTTGGAATATCTGACATTTTTTTATGGTAACAAATATGGGGCTTCTATTCATATCTAGTGGGTAGAGGCCAAGGATGCTGCTAAACTTCCTGCAATGCACTGGGCAGTCCCCCACACAAAGAATTATTCAGCCCCAAATGTCAATAGTGTCAAGATTGAGAAACCCTGGATTATACAAATAGAACATATTTTTCTCATGTAGCTAGAAGTTAGGGGCTCATTGCTGCTGGAGTCAGTGATTCAACAGTGTCAGAGCCAGCACATTGTGATTCCCTTTGCTTTTCCTACATAATGATAAAATGGTTGCTATAGCTCCAGTAATCACATTCTATTTCAAGATAGATAGAAAGGAAGAGGAAAGGGACATAGGGCCAACTGTGTCTAGAGCATATTGGCTGAAGTCCCAAACTAAGTCCTGGACTATTACAATGGCAAAGGGATTAAACCAAAATGATCATCAGAAATGTACAAGTCTTCAAGGCCAGGTGCGGTGGCTCACGCCTGTAATTTCAGGACTTTGAGAGGCTGAGGTGGGCGGATCACCTGAGGTCAGGAGTTCGAGACCAGCCTGGCCAATATGGTGAAACCCCATGTCTACTAAAAATATACAATTATCTGGGCATGGTGGTGGGCGCCTGTAATCTCAGCTACTCTGGAGGCTGAAGCGGGAGAATTGCTCGAACCCGGGAAGCAGAGGTTACAGTGAGCTGAGATCACACTACTGCACTCCAGCCTGGGTGACAGAGTGAGACTCCATCTCGAAAAAAAAAAAAAAAGAAAAGAAAAAATGTACAAGTCTTCCAGAACACTAGCACCGTGACCTCCACACACTTTTACAGAGTTCCGAAATACTACTTCTGCTAATATTTCATATTTAATACTTTTACTACTCCTGTACTTAAAAAAACACACACACCTTTAAAAATAGCACATTTTGGTGATTTTTAACTATCTGAAAATTTTTTTGCATGTGTAGCCCTGAGTCCAGAATCTGTTAAACTCTTGTATTGTTAAAGACTTTTCACAAGGAAAAAGTCTTTTAACTTTTAACCAGGAGAGAAAAGCTTTCCAAAAAACCTCCCCCAGGAAATTTTCACTTATATCTCAAAGGATGGAATTGGGTCATATTGTTATCCCTAGATGTAAAGGAAGCTGGAAAATCAAGGATTTGACTTTCTAACCTTTGTATGAGAAACAGCCAGGCAGAAAAGGGTATAAATGACTTTTGTATCTGCCCCAGTATACACATGGACCATGGTCTAACACACAACCCTGAGCAGTTATTTATAAAATAAAGGGACATCTGTAGATCACAAATGTCCATCATGCTATGACATCTTCAAAATGTGAAAGATCACTTTAGAAAAACTCTTTACAGTGTTTTCAGATTGCTTAAAAGATACATGTCTCTTATTTTGAGACTCTGTGAGATAGAGTGAATTATTTTTCTTTTCTCTTTTGCCTCTAAGAACAGTGGGGCTTAGTAAAGTTAAATGGCCAAGTGGCAAGCCACATAGAAAAGAAAGAACTGAAAACCAGGTCACATGGTATTCAGTCCAGCCCTCTTTCTTTTGGAATCTCAAACACTTGTTAAGTCTGCCTCAAGTTTTCAATCTCTTCAATAATAGCTAATAATGAGGCTCAGGCCATTGAAGTTGCTTGCCCAGGGGTTGTATAGTTAGTACTAAATGCCAGAGCCAGGAGTAAAGCCCAGCTCTACATGACTCCAGAGTCCATGTATGATATCAGCTTCAACCTTTCTCTGCTACAGAATCATCACCATAAATCACATGGTCCTCCTGTGCCCCTGCCCCAAAATCATGCAGTAGATCCATAAGGCTGATAGAATAAAGGCTAAATGAATTAGTGTGGTATTCAAGACTCTCCATCACCTGGTCTCAAGCCAATTTTCCAACCAAATGCCCAACCAATCCTCCAACTACCCCTAAACCCCCTCATCCCCCACCTGCCATACACACTTCCTTCAGCTCCATCAGGTAACTCACTATCCCTATGATGGTCAAATGCCATTCCCCTACCCCTTCTCTATGTATTAAAATATGCTCAGCTTAAAAGCCACCTCCTTTTAGAAGCCTCCAAGATAAGTTAGTCTCTATGTTTTTTATGCCCTGGCCTCACTGTTTGTGATTCTCTGGAGAAGGGCTTCTCAAATTTTAATATGCATATGAATCACTAGAGCATCAAGTTAAAAGGCAGACTGTGATTCAGTAGCTCTGAGCTGGGTCTGAGAGTCTACATTGCTAATAAGCTCGCATATGATGTGACACTGCTGCTCTACAGCATGTATCATATTCTACCTCATAGCGGGGTTAATATTGGCCATGCCTAGCTCCCCTCATGTGATTACAGCCTTCCTGAGGCAAGAACCATAGACCCTTAAACCCTAGTGTGGCACCTGGAACATAAATAAGTGTCTAAAATTGAGTGAAAATTAGAAATAAAACTGCAGAACAATTCATTCTCCCACCCAACTTTTACTCGTCTTCAGATGTAAACAGTTTTATAGTTTGAGACAGGCATAAAAATATATAATAATGAAATTAAAAGTCCATTTTCCAACAATCTGACAACTGTCGCTTGAAGTAGACCCTTGACAAATAACGAATGAATGAAAGTGAATGAAACTTAGCTGCCCAGAGCAGGACTCAAATCTTTTAGGTCTGATTCCTTTGACCAGAAGCCAATGTCATGATGATTTCTTCTTCCCTGCAGGCATCTCCAGCTGCCCTGGCAAAGAGCGTGTTGGCTGAAGTCCCAAACCAAGTTGTGGACTATTACAATGGCAAAGGAATTAAACCAAAATGTTCATCAGAAATGTATGAATCTTCCAGAACACTAGCACCATGAACTCCCCACACAGTTTTACAGAGTTCTGAAATACTACTCCTGCTAATATTTCATATTTAATACTTCTACTACTCCTGTACTTTAAAAAAACAACATATACACATTTAAAAATAGCACGTTTTGGTGATTTTTAACTATCTGACAATTTTTTTTGCATGTGTAGCCCTGAGGCCTGGATCTGTTAAACCCTTGTATTGTTAACTTTTTACAAAGAAATACTGATAATAATAACTTACTATTTACATTACAGCATGTCGCCTTGAAATAAAATGGTATCTGTATCCGTTTTTTTATACAGGTTTGTTGAAATTTTGCTAAATTTCTTATCTTTACACTCTAAAGCATTTTGGAACATTTATTGAACGTTGATAGACAAAATATACTTGGTTTTATCTGCTGTAGGATGAGAGACTTTTTAAAATGGCAGATGCATGGACTGTATTTTGCATGTTTAAAATAAAAAGAGAAAAACCCACGTGGTTTTTGCAGTTGTTATCTCTAATTCCTCCCTTCTGAGAATGGTCTCTCTACTAAAGAAGAGGTTTATTCACTTCTTCTTTCTGAGGCGAGTCTTTTTGAGGTAAGTCTGGGTCATCTAGCCCAGCACCTCTCATACTTTTTACTGTGTACACAAATCACCTGAGAGTCTTATTAAAATTCAGATTGTGATACATAGGCCTGTGTGGGACCCAAGATTCTGCATCTTTAACAAGGTCCCAGGTGATGCTAATGCAGTCCCTGGACTATACCAAGAGGAGTGAGGATCTAGACTTTAGGGTGTCATGATGGAGACCATCAAAAACAGTGTGGCTTCTAGTCTGCTTGAGAATGACACCTCTTCCTGACAGTAGCATAAAAGTCCTGCCTGTCTCCAGAGGTGACAGTAGAAAGTAATGAGACTGACTCCAGAAGCTGCACACCTCAAATCAGTCTCGCTGCTTTATACTCACATCTCTTCCTTAGATAAGACTAGAAAGTGCTCCTCCTGGCCAGTCCCTGCCCTCTTAAAAGTGGCATCACACACCACTGCATGGATGCTGTCAATCCCTAGAAGTGACCCCAAAGAGTCTTCACTGGAACCACAACAAGAGAAACTTACACATGGCAAATAGCTATGCAGTACAGCTCCCGATATCTGGTCCACTAAGTTGACCTTTGAGCTTAGTGTGGGAATTTCTTGCCTCCTTTCTATCACTTCTGAGAGCAAATTCTATAAGCAGAAATGCCTGGAATTATTGTTTGGGGTGGAGGAGTTTTGTTTCAATATAAGCTGGCCAGTCGGGAACCAAAGGGACGAATGTTTAACTTGTATAATCTTGCAGAGAAACAGGCAAGTGTTTTTGCAAGCATAAAAGGCACAAAATAGAGTTTATTTTTGGTCAGAGAGATGAAGAAGTAAATCACAAGGCAAAATTTGTTGTTTGTTTAAAGGGGGGAGCAGTATTAGCAAGCAAATAAAATGCCTTGTATGATTTCCACAGTTACAATTATAGAACCTAATCTTGCAAATACATGTCAACCAAATGCACATTTTGGGTATGATGGTAAAATTGTATGACTGAAAAAATCATAAATATTTAAGCTATATTGTTTTATTAATAAATTGGGTACTTACAGAATTCTTCTAAGAGTTGTGGTCTTGTTTCTCTTTTCAAGGCAATTTCCTAACAATAATTTATTTCATGTAGGCAATGTGGCCTCAGATTAGAAGTAGCTCTTTCATGGTCCAATGGAAACATGGATCACTGCTTCTAATAAACAAGAAATTAAAATATTTAGGTGCAATATTACAGAAATATCTGGTGATTATATCTAACCCCAAACCAAGACATGAACTTACATGTCTATGTACCTGGAACACAGTAAACATTCAATAGACATTTCATAAATACAGAGATGACTAATAAAATAAGTAAATGAATGAATAGGCTTGTTAATAGGCCTTATGATCAATCTTTAATCCACTGTAGATTTCACAGGTAGGTTAAGTGTTTGTGTCTATCAATTAAATGATGCACCCTGTCATTCACAAAGATCTGTTAGGATCTCTACACTCATGTCAGGATTTCTGGAGTCTGTGAGATGGGGCAGAGAGGACAGAGTGAAGTTGGCCTGGCAGAACCTTAAGGCAGTTTACTTTCATTTTCAGTCAGACTCAAGTTCATTTCAAAAGAACAATAAAAATAATATCTATGAATTATTGAAGTGTGTCTTAGTCAGGTCAAGTTGCTATAACAGAACACCATAAACTGGGTAGCTTAAACAACAGAAATTTACTTCTCACAGTTCTGAAGTCTGGAAAGTCAAAGATCAAAGTACAAGTCAATTTGGCTCCTGGTGAGGGCTCACCTCTGGCTTGCAGACAGCCGTCTTCTTACTATGTCCTATCATGATAGAGAGAGCAAGCTAGCTTTCTGGTCTCTTCTTATAAGGGCACTAATCTTGTCACAAGGATCCCACCCTCATGACTTCATCTAAGCCTAATTATCTCCAAAAGTCCCCACCTCTTCAAACCATCACATTGAGGGGTAGGGCTTCATATATGAATTTTGGAGGAACACTAATATTCAGTTCATAACAAAAGGTTACTGTGTGCCAGGCACTGTTCTAAGTGCTTGTAATGTACTATCTCATTTAATCCTCCCAACATCCTCGTGAGATCGGTAGTATGAATAGCCTTACTTTGCAGATGAGGAAACTGAGACACAGAGAGATTAGGTAGCTTGCCAGGACTGCACAGCTATGGAAGCTCAGAGCCAGGATTTAAATATGGATACCCTGGCTCCTAAACCCAAACTCATTGTATAATCCCCATTTCAGCTATCCTTCTTGCACTATACTCATTCACTTGCCATATCAAGCAGCAGATTATTAGGAAATTTGAGAGAAATTAGCCTTAAAATATCCTTTGCTCCCAAATTCAGAAAGATCTGTCTCATCTGATGATCTCAGATTGTTGTTTTGGGCACTTGGTGTCTCGTGATGTACAACATCCCCCCTTGAAAGCAACAGAAAATTCTCAAGCCACAACCAGGTCTCCCCAACTTTTTGCCATCAAGGCGACCATTTAGGTCGGACATTACAAATACAGATGCTTCCAAGAACTGCGCAAGCCATAGGAATAACTAAGAAAAAACAGATTTTAACAGAGGGACACAAAGAGTAAAGTAAGAACAATGGAGGGAAACTGGAATGCGTGTGTCCAGAAGAAGGCAGCTGCTACCCAGGTCCAGGGGCCATGCAAGAATGTGGACCCAATGCAGCCAGCCCATCCAGTTTTTCAAGAAAACTGAAAAACATAGTATTTCACATAAAACCTACTGATCTATAAATATTGAAAGCTCATTTAAAATTCAGTAACTGTTTAAAAAAACGACAACAGCTGGCTGGGTGCGGTGGTTCACACCTGTAATCCCAGCACTTCGGGAGGCCGAGGCAGGCGGATCACCTGAGGTTAGGAGGTTGAGACCAGCCTGGCCAACACGGTGAAACTCCATCTCTACTAAAATACAAAAGTTAGCCGGGTGTGGTGGTACATGCCTGTAATCCCAGCTCCCCAGGGGGCTGAGGCAGGAGAACTGCTTGAACCTGAGGCAGAGGTTGCAGTGAGCCGAGATCGCACTACTGCACTCCAGCCTGGGTGACAGGGCAAGACTCGGTCTTAAAAAAAAAAAAAAAAAAATTGCAAGAACCAATCTGTGCAAGTCAAGTGAAAACTACCTCTGGGCTTATGTTTGCTCTGTGTGCAAATTTGGAACCACTGAGTCATATCTGTGTAGGGCCTGCTCTCCACTGGGTCTCAATAGATAATATACACACTTTAAAATTCTTGAAGACCCTAAAGACGCTTTATTTCTGTGCCTTATATTTACTAATATTTGCTATATTAGGAATTGAAACTGGAAATGGAATATATTTATTAATTTATTTAAATAGCAATAATAGACCCATTACATGATAACATAAATAACATACTTTCATAACAAACTATATTTTCAAAACCAAAAAATAGTCAGTGAGAAGTGCAGCATTGTTTTATAATTTTTCAAATCTTTAGTGTCTTGTTTAATAAAAGATTGCCAGATTCTTATATCTGCTTCTGTATTCAACGTGTTGTGAAATGATGTTTTGGTTGAAGTACAATGTTGAAAACCTGGCCTCACGTGGATATGTAGTTGGAAAGAGGAGAGCCATTTTTAGCTTTTTCAGATAATAATCCTTCTTTTTACCACATCCAAACTCAACAAGTGGTAGTTTTTTAAAGGTTAGTTGCAATGTAGAATATGAAATCATATCAATAAAATTGTCCTAGCATTTTCAATGGTTCTTTTACCCATGCACTATTTTGTAGCATCATGTACTGGTCATTCAGAAAATATTGATCCACTCAGCTATTTAGATGTTCCAAATGCTTGCACAGTTTATTTTATAATATCGAAAAGCCCTGCATTTTCTATTGCTGTATAATATCACTGCTGATTTCATCAGACAGTCTTTAAGTATGGAGAATTTGTCAAATTATGGTGGTAGGTTCAGGCTTTCCAAAACTCTGATCTTTGTTAGGAAGCTCAAATGTTATCATTGCCAACAAATACTGTCAGTTGTTTTTCTTGAAGTGACAGGCTCATTTCAATCATTTTTAAGAAAATATCTCCCAAGTCTGAATAGCTCTGGCTTATCTGTCAGTCATTTTACAAGGAAAAATGATGTTCTGTGAGGAAAAAAAGCAGCTAGATCAGCTCCAAACACAATGGCATGTATGCGTTTCTTTGAGGCAACCATTTTAGGTTAAAATGCAGCAAAAGCACTTTCTGGTGCTTTGCAATTTGTCTCCCAGAATTTGAAAAAGACATGAACTCACGGGTCAAGATTTAATAAAAATAATAATTTTCCTACTGCACCAGGAACAGTGTTAAGTAAAACTGTATGTTTTTTCTGCAAGTGTGTGATGGTGAAAAATACAGGGAACACTAGTACCGTGTGGTGCCACTTCCTTGATGTGCGCTAAAGCTCCAACAGTTTTACCCACCATCACTTTTGCACCACTGATGCCAGTGTCAATATAGAGAAAAAGGTGAAAAACATTTTAATGTTATTATGAAAATAGTTTTTACCTCAGAGACCCCCTGAAAGAGTCTCAGGGACCTCACTCTGAGAACTGCTTTTTATAGCCTACTTGCCAAAGTTGTATTTGTTTGCTATTTCTGCATAACACATCTACAAACTTAGTGTGTAAAACAACACACATTGATAACCTCACTGTTTCTATAGGTCAGAAATCCAAGAAGACGCAGGTGCATCCTCTGCTTAAAGTCTCATAAGGCTGAAATCAAGGTGTCAGTAGGGCTGTGTTCCTTACTAGATGCTCTGGAAAGAATCTGCTTCCAAGCTCACTTGGGTTGTTGGTTGCAGCTGCAGAACTGAAGTCCCTGTTTTCTTGCTGGCTATCAGCTGGGCAAGAAAGTAGAGGGGAGGGCTGTGTCAGGGATGGTGGGGTGGGGGCAGACACAATCTTTACTCTGAAGGGCTTCTCACATTCCCTCTCACGCTCTCCACGTGGCCCCCTCCAGCACTGGTGTGTCCTTCTCAAACATTGAATCTAACTTCTTTTTCTGCTGTATTCACTGACTCCAGCCAAATAAAGTTTTCTGCTTTTAAGGGTTTATGATTAGATTGGCCCACCCAGACAATCTAAGATACTAAGCTCTGTAACCATAATTATATCGTTCAAGTCGTAAATTCATAAACAGAACATGTTTATGGGTTCCAGGGACTAGGGCTTGGACTTATTTGGGGGGCCATTCTGCCTACCACAAAAGAAATGCAAAATATTACTAGATGATTCTTAGAGTAAATGTGTGTTGTTCAAGAATCTTAAAAAGGCTTCCCATGGTAATAGAAGAAAAATATAGACCAAGTCAAGGAGTGGTGTTAAAAATACCTGCTGATTCTAGACCTTGCCTGGGAGAGCTTATTCTAAATCTGCTTGAATACCTCCCTTTTTTTAGTCTACCCCACTTGATAAGCACCAACCTTGCACTAGGCTTGGGGGTGAGAACTAGGGGGATGGGAGTTAAAGTGAGAGAGGCAGAGATAAAAATATTTGGTCCCTGCTCCTGGAGGAGCTCACAGCCTAGAGCTGCCCTCTGACTCTAGGACTTTGGGATCCCATTAGACATATTATATATGCCTTAACAGTTAAGACATTTACTATTTGTGGACTTGCTCATGAAGATGTTCTCAAACACTGAAAGTAGAGTAGTGGTGTAGGAAGAGAGGTAAGGACACAGGTGAGAAGAACAATCAAGCCAGTCAACCATTTTTATCATCATCCCCTGCCTTGCCCTCCACATGAAATAGACAATCAAATCCCTCCTTAAAAAGCTTCTACTCTCTAATTCTGTCTTGACTCAGTGCGTTCCTCTTGAGCATGGTATGTGAAAATACCTGGTGTTTTCAAGCCAAAACAACATGAATTCAAATCCAATCTCTGCTATTTAAGAGTGGGATGGTATCTCTGAGCCTCAACTGCCCCATCTGTAGAATAGGGAGAATGATTCCTACTTTGACAAATTGCTGCGATTTCAGATAATGTATGCAAGCACCTTAGAACAATGTCTGGAGGTTGTATTCCCTGAAAAGCAAACTCTAAGATCAAGATTAGAATGCAGATAGACTATTAAGGGAGTATTATCAGGATCACGAACTGCAGAAGGAAAGAAAAGGAAGTGGCACTCTGATCCCCTAAGAAGCTTTGAAGGGGGCAGCCCTTTGAAGTGATCCCAAGCTGGGGAAAAGGGGCCTGGCCTTTATACCCCATCATAGATAAGCCAGCAGCTACCTCAAAAGAAAGGTTGGTTTTGGTCAAAGCATCTCTTTTCAACTAAGGAAATTTCAGAAAAGTTGAGCCTCTGGGTCTCAGCAACTGGAAGAATAAATTCTCAAGCCTGAATGGGGAGATCTGGGTTGCAAAGCACAACATCTGTGACACCTGGCATTTGCCACACTACTCAGTATATTGTGATATTTGCTATTATTACTGCCATCATTTTTTATTATTAATTTTTAAAATTTTTATTTTTTGAGACACAGTTCCACTCTTGTTGCCCAGGCTGGAGTTCAGTGGCGCAATCTCGGCTCACTACAACCTCTGCCTCCCGGGTTCAAGCAATTCTCTTGCCTCAGCCTCCCTAGCTGGGATTACAGGCATGCCCGGCTAATTTTGTATCTTTAGTAGAGATTGGGTGTCACCATGGTCAGGCTAGTCTCAAACTCCTGACCTCAAGAGATCCACCCACCTCAGCCTCCCAAAGTGCTGGGATTACAGGCATAAGCCACCACACCCGGTTTTTATTATTATATTATTTTGTTGAGACGCAGTCTCACTCTGTCGCCCAGGCTGGAGTGCAGTGGCGTCATCTCAGCTAATTGCAATCTCTGCCTCCCAGGTTCAAGCGATTCTCATGCCTCAATCACCTGAGTAGCTGGGATTACAGGCACCTGCCACCGCACCCGGCTAATTTATGTATTTTTTTTTAGTAGAGACGGGGTTTCACCACGTTGGCCAAGCTGGTCTCAAACTCCTGACCTCAGGTGATCCACCTGCCTCGGCCTCCCAAAGTGCTGGGATTACAGGTGTAAGCCACCGCACCCGACCCCAGCTAATTATTTTCAATTTTTGTAGAGATGGGGTCTTACTATGTTGTCCAGGCTGATCTTGAACTCCTGGCCTCAAATAATTCTCCTGCCTCGGCCTCCAAAAGTGCTGGGATTACAGGCATGAGCCACCTCGTCCGGCCTCTCCCTGAGTAACCTCAGTCACTGGTTTCACGCTCACAGCATCAGCGTACCCAGTCGTTGACGCCAGGCATAGCGTCCGCACTCATGGCTGCAGTCCTGGCATAAAGCAAGGGCTCAACACAGAACGAACGCAGAGGAGCTGGGAGAATACCTGAGGTCTGAGAGGAACCTAAGAAGTCCCCGCCCCTCCTCTATCACATGACAGTCGGGTAAAGTGAGGCCCGGAGAGAGAGGCTTCAGCGGCTCACCCAGCCCCCGTGGGCCTGGATCCAGGGCGTGAAGCTGTGCACGTGCTCCACGCTGAGTCCGGCCAGGGTGTCCCCCAGCCCGGCCACGCGCCGGGTCAGCTCCATGGCCAGGTCCAGGGGCTCCGGGGAAGGAAGCGGGGGCCCGGGGCATGCTCAGCTTGGGCGAGAGCCGTCCTCCCGGCTACAGAACAGCTCCACCAGGCGGACGAAAGAGCCGGAGGACAGGCCGACTAGCTTGCTGCGCAGGGCGGGGTCCCAGGCCAGCAGGGCTAGGCGGAGATTTCAGTTGCTCTTGGACCAGCTGTTCCAGCCGCTGGGCCACCAAGACATAGAAGTCTGGAGTAGCTGGGCCAGGCTCTGAACCATAGCAGGGGAGGATGGACAGAGAGCAAGGCTGAGGGGACTCAGAGGGGGCTGCTCCTCGCCCCAGGGAGCAAGGAAGACATCTTCGAAGGCGGCTCAGGAAGTCTGTTGGCTCTTCTTGGGCAGGGCTTCTAGATGGAGTTGGAACAGGAGACCCGGCAGTCTCACCACGCCTGAGGAAGGCAGCTAGGACCCTCAGCGTGTCTTCCCGGAACCCCAGCTCTTCAGAGCCTGCCATGGAGGCATCTGGTCCGGGGCTCCACTGCTGCCTCCTCCACTCAACTTGCCATCTCCTCCACTCAACTCCTACTGTCATCATTTTTACACTTCTTTGTATAGCCACTGCTCCTGACTTATTCTAACCTTATCCCCTCTTGTCTAGAATGTAAAAGATTTTCCTAACTGGTTTCTGTAATCCGTATTACCTTCATCCAATCTGCTCTCCATACTGCTGCCACAGTGGTAGTTATGAAATAAATCTGAGCATATCATTGCCCTGCCTAAAATACTTTAATGGCTCTCCACCAACTTCAGAATGAAATCCTAATTTTTGAATATGACCTTGAACATAACATGTATCTGACTTTCATCATGATCCTTGCACACTTTTCTGCCCACTTTTAGCCACCCCACCCCACCCTACACCGCTAACAAACTCTTCACATTGGTTTGTTGTTTCCCCCATCCCACCCCTTCACCCAGTTAATGTCTGCTTATCTTGGGAGACTCAGCTCACATGTCAACTCCTCTCAGAAGCCCTCCTAGGCCTGGCGCGGTGGCTCATGCCTGTAATCCCAGCACTTCGGGAGGCCAAGGTGGGCAGAGTACCTGAGGTCAGGAGTTCGAAACCAACCTGGCCAACATGGTGAAACCCCGTTTCTACTAAAAATACAAAAATTAGCCAGGCATGGTAGTGCAGACCTGTAATCCTAGCTACTCGGGAGGCTGAGGTGGGAGAATCGCTTGAACCTGGGAGGCAGAGGTTGCAGTGAGCCAAAATCATGCCACTGCACTCCAGGCTGGGTGACAGAGCGAGACTCCGTCTCGGAAAAAAAAAGAAAGAAAAGAAAAAAGCCCTCCTAAACCTCTCTTCCCTACCCTAGATTAAACTAAGTATTTATCTTGTGGGTTCCCTTTTCACCTGTGCATACCTCTGTCAGAACTTTTCTCCCCACCTAGTACCTTAGTTTCTCCCAGAGAACACAGCCCTGTCTTACCTTTAAACTGATACCCTATTTAGTGCCCAATACATGATTAGAGCATGCAGAAATAAATCTGTAAGAGAAGTCATCCTTCTGGTGGGAGGGGAACCACTTACAATAGACCCTCAATGCAGTTTTTTAAGAAATATAGCTGGCCCAGCACTTTGGGAGGCTGAAGAGATCGAGGCCATCCTGGCAACATGGTGAAACCCCGTCTCTACTAAAAATACAAAAATTAGCTGGACGTGGTGGTGGGCACCTGTAGTCCCAGCTAGTTGGGAGGCTGAGGCAGGAGAATCACCTGAACCTGGGAGGTGGAGGTTGCAGTGAGCTGAGAGATCACGCCACTGCACTCCAGCCTGGCAATAGAGTGAGACTCCATCTCAAAAAAAAAAAAAAAGAAAAAGAAAGAAAGAAATATAGCTGGTAAGCACAAATCAAATTCTGGTGCATTAACTGTTATTACACCAAAATTCTCAGTTTAGCACCAAGATTTTGAGGCAAACATTATTAAGTACAACAAACTTATAATACAAGAGAATGTGACCAGTTTCCCAAGGTTTATGTAATGCAGTTATGTAATTCAGATGTCCCCCAAGTTTCTCCAGCCTTCCAACAAAATATCCTGACAGGAATGTTATCACCCTATTGGCGTATTTTGTTGGAGCTAGATAGAGGTGGTGGCTCACAACATTTTGAATGTACTAAATGTCACTAAATTTTCCACTTTAAAATGACTAATTTTATGTTATATAGGTTATGTTATGTGAATTTCACGTCAACCTAAATAACACACAATAAAATATTCTAATACCCCAGTTTATTAGATTAGCATGCCACCCAGTCACTCACCTGGGTCCCCTCCCAACCCATCCTCACCTCTCACTTTGGATGTGGCTCCAGGTTCCTCTGCTAATTATCTCCTGCCTTTGTATCACATTAACAGATTTCTAGGTGGCTGCATTTTTCTTTAAATCATACCCCACACCCACCACCCCTGATACCACCATGGACACATTTTCCTTGCTTAATCCTCCAAAGTGCAACCAAGAACAGAAAGTAGTGTTTAACAAAGTTTTCCTGAAAATTTGTAGTGAACAAAGGAAATTATTATGCAAAAGAGATAAACGTAAAACTGAATCCTGTGTTTGCTGTAAGAAGTCATGGGCTATAAAATATATTGTTAATTTAATAACTCAGGAGAAAAGAATAATCTCATTAAACATTTACAAAGGTTTCATTTTAAAAATTTCATAGTTGCCAATAATAAGACAAATGTATCCCTGCAATTCCATTATCCTTTCTTCTTCAGTGTCAAAATGCATCTAAGCCTTCTTCATATTGTTAATTTAAAGGTTCTTCTGCCATTTGCAGTTATACAGAGCATCACAAAGAAATGTTGGTATTCATAACTGTGTGTGGGATCCTGACCTTTTTGGGTCTTTAGTATGTATAATGTAATAATCAAGCTTACTCAGAAACACTGAAGTTTTGTAGGCATTTCTTATTTTATTAAATGTACAGTGTTTTCTAATTTTAAAACCCCAGTGTAAATTCATAAAGGTGCATCAGGCTGCCATTCCATTCCTGTTTGTGATTCCTGAGAATATAGCAGGATTCTAAAACTCCAGCCTTGTTGATGGAACAAAAAATGCTTTTTCCTAAAAAGTAAATATGGCTTCAAGCTCTGAAATAATTTCTTTAGTGTTGCCCAGGAATTTATGAGGGAAAAAATAGATTCAAAAATATAATGGTATCTTATACTATACAGTGTTCTTTTAGGTATATAGAACATACATGCATAGATATATAATATATAATATATATTATATATATTATATATATAATATATATAATAAATATATATTATATATATAATATATATATTATATATATAAAATATAATATATATTATATATATAAAATATATAATATATATTATATATATAAAATATATAATATATATTATATATATATATAAAATATATATATATCATCCTTCCCTTTTACAAAATTTGAAAGCACGCCTGAGTTTGGCAGGGCTTACTCTAAGGTAGGCAGACACCACTTCCCCATTAATGTTCCCATCCTGATAGCCAGAGTAGTTTCTAAGACAAGAATTTCTTTTACTGGTGATGAACAGTTTTGGTATATTTCAAGAGGAAGATTTTTTCTTCACTCTTGCATATCAAATCATTTTTCCAAGTAATGTAAAAATGCTAAAAAGGACTTGCCTGCATTCATTAATAACCCAGAGGTAATCCTTGGCAATGCTGGGATCCACTGGGATTGCAATCCCTGCATCATGGAAAGCAATCAGAGCCCCAAATGTCAAACCCAGGTGGAATGCAGTGTGGGATATTAAAAATATCTACACCCACAGGAACTGAATTAGACTGAGAAAATAATTTCATAATCTAAACTAATTCATTTAGAATTTAATATTAAGCAAATGAATTGAAAGTGACTAAAAATATCATTAAATTATAGCCACAGCTCAGAAATTACCATCCTATTCTGTCTATGTTTTGTTTTTAGTATCTTTAGGATCAAAATGAGCTTACCTGAGCTGGCCCACATGAACTGCCTCACCTGTGGGATTTAGTCTTTATTTTTTTCCTGCAGATCTCAGCCTATCCTAGAAAGTACATTTGTCTATTCTAGCAAGAATGGATAACAAGCTGATCTGATCCTCCAAAAGAAGGCAGAATCATTATGACTATGACCAAGAGTTTTGGTGCCAGGCAGAAACAGTTTCCCCAGAGAATGTGTAAATTTAGTTAACCTCTCTGACCTTCAGGTTTCTTTTTTTTTTTTTTTTTTTTTTTTAGTTGGATGAACAGTTTATTTTTTTCTTTTCTTTTTTTTTTTAATTGGCAATTATTTTTTATTAGCAATTAAAAAATAAAAATACAAATATTATACCCAATAATGATTTAAGGGGCAGCTAATGTGATAGAATGTTCCAGGATATTTTCTTTTTTTTTTTTTCATGTTAGATATTTATTTATTTTTTATTTATGTGTAAAGTGAAGACAATGTTATCTACCTCTTAAGAGTTCTTGTGAGTACTTAAGAAGATAATATCTTTAAAGTGTTATATCAATGTATGGCACATCGTAAAGTGTCTATAAGTCACTATTTATAGTGTAATGGGCAAGTTGTACAGCCTAGAAGGCAAAAGCTTGGCAATACATAAATAAATAAAGCAAGATGAAAAAATGCGAAAACCTATAGCATTTCATGGCTCTCAATATAGTGACTAGCTCATTGATAAATGTTTGACCTGAGCCAGGCCAAATAATTCAAACCCAGGACTTTTGGGCTTGGATTATTTTGCTGGAGCTCTTAGGAGAATAGAACTCCTTTGGGGTTACTACACTATGAGAATAGGAATCCGCGTGTGCAGGAGGCCATCCTGCCGCCTCATGGAAATGAGGCCAAAACAGAAGAGAGCAGAACATAAGAGATAAAACTGAAAAAAGAATAAGATAGCATCCTGATGGCCTCAGTTGGGCTCTGGATCCAGCATTGCCTAAAGTGAGATCTACCATTGAAATTTTCAGCCACAAACGCCTATGAATTTTCTTTTCATTTAATTCAGTTGAAGCTGGACTTTTGTTGCTTGCAATTAAAGGTTTCTGACTAATATAGCTTGGCTTTTGGCAGAGAGAAATATAGTGGGGCAGAGGTAGACAGAGGCAGTGCTGCACGGCCATTCCTCCTCTACCCCACCAGCCACCAAGGGAACTCATTCCCATGACCTCCTTTCTGGTCCTTGAACCCTTATGGCAAAAAGAAGTATCTAAATTAATATGATGATATTGCTAATCTAATATTTTATTCTAAGTATTCTGCCCCGAACCTTGGAGAACAGGTTCATCTTTGATTTCCCCATGGGACTAAGCACATAGCTAGCAGATAGCATGTAGACAGCAGATGCACATAGGATTTGGAACACAGAAGGTGCCTGGATATTTGTTGAAGAAGGCAAAAATATTGCCCAATCACCAACCTCTACTTCACTTTCTTACATGAGATGGAAAAGAGACAGAGGCGATTCAATTTGCTGTAGCCTAGATCAAATCATTTGAGTTGCTACCGCAGAGAAAAGGCATAAGGACAGACCATTATAGTGTCCTCCTCTCTCCATCTCTGGGAAACCCACTGTATGCCTTCCCATTATTTCCTATTGACCACTCCTTACTATTTCCCTGGTGTGCATTATATGATGGCTCCTTACATATTTTATTTCAGGATTTGGAATAAGATGATTCACACTTATATGCATAATACAATGGGGTGAGTTAAAAAAAAATCTCATATTCCTGGAAGCAGGAAGGACACAGTGATTATGGTGTTTTCTAAATTTGCTGGAAGTTTGATGGAAGGAACTGAGGGTTTAAGGGAGAATGGCTTCTTGTCCCCCATGCTGGCTTCATTTTCTTCCTCAGAAGACCCCTGTGCTTTAAAGTCCAAGAAAGTATCCATTGCAACCAGCACCTTTTTTCTGCTTGAGACTTCCCATGTGCCCATTGTTGGGACATTCCCCTGTGCTCACGGGAGAAAGTGTCCAGTTTAGATGACGAAGTCTATTTCCCTTAGAATCAATGTTGATATATCTTATTTTCTTCTCTGACCGAGTCACAGGCTTCTTTTTGCAAAGGACTTGCCTACTCATAATGACATTTTACGTGTGAACATTTCCAATCTAATTGATGTTTCATTTTTTAAATTATTTTCCCCTTCCTTTCTGGCCATAACTTAAGCAAGGAGACATTTTATAAAGAATTCTGCTTTCAGTCTCCCAAAACAGCAAGCTCAAAGGCCGAGGATCACATGAAGTGGAAATAATAAGAATGTGAATTAGGAGACCTTGGGTCTAAACCAGGTTGTACTAGGTAAATGGCTTCACGAGGGATGTTTCTAGATATGTTGTCTTGGACAATTTACCTAACCTCTCCAACCACAGTACTTTCCTCATAGATTGTTGTGGGAATGAAATGAAATAATATTTGCAAAACATTTAGCATAACACCAGACACTACATAAATAAATTCAAAAATAAATTTATTATTGGTGATTTTATTACTGCTATTATTACTGTCATGGTATAACAGGAGTTCCTTTGCCAAAGAACACACATTCTCTCAAACAAATTATCATTCCCATCATGATGAACTCACTTGAAGGAACTTGTTTTCTTTTAAAGTCAAGTCTGCAGACACACCTGGCATTCTCTGCAATGCTCCTGGACTGGGGACTGTGAACTTAAAGGAGGAAGAAAGAGATGGAAGGAAGAGAGGCAAGTGCACCTTGTCCAGAAAGGAGTCGTGGCTTCCTGGTGCAGTTAATGACAATGATGCTGCTGACGATCTTTTTAAACAGTGAAAACACTACTTTTGCATATGTTGTATTTCCATAGTAGTAAAAGGAAGCCGGCAAACGTGAAGATAAAGGACACTAGAGGCCAAAAGAATGACGACAGGTTCTCCTAATATCTTCTTAGGAGTCTTGCATGATTACATCAAGATGAATTATTCATGCTAAAAACACCAATGAGAAAGTTAGAAAAGGATGTATTGAGATTTTTTATAATGATTATAATACCTAACAAAGTGAATATAAATATTATTATTAACAATTGTAGTCAGCATTATTTTAGTTCTTACTATGTGCCAGGTACTGTGTTGAGCACTTTATATACATTACTTCCTTTAATCTGTACTGTTACCTTGTGAAGGAAGTATTTTTTTCATACTTTAAAGATAAGGAAGCTCAGAGAAACTAAGTGATTCACCGAGATTCATAGAAATAGTGACAAAAATAGGATTTAGGATTTGAACCAAGACCTGACATTTCTTAAAAGAAAAGTTCTTAGCTATTATATGAGTATATCAATATTAAGCCCTCTGCTTCTGCTAACGTTGCTGGTGGAGGAGGCAGAAGCATGCCAATGGGCAAGACAGAAACTCTTCGTTCTGCTAGATGTTTGGTAACCCAAGTTCAGGCCTTTTCACCCAAGCCATAGTTCTGGGGTTGCCTCTACTCCTGCTGGTATGGTAATTCTGGCTACTCTCTCAGTATTTCATACCAGATTTCCACATATTTTTGAGTTTTTTGTTATTGAAGTATAATTCACATACCATGAAAGTCACCCTTTCAACATGAACAGGTCAGTTGTTAGTACATGCACAAAGTACACGCATCTGCAACCATCACTTCTAAGATTTCCAAGTGTTTCTGGAGCTCTTATTATAAATACGGGGTTCCTGGAAAGGCCAAACAACCATATCCTATGACTCTGTCTTTACAGAGTTTGCAATTTAATTGAGAAGTCATGATTTAGAAGCTTGAGGCTTCTCACTACTTATAATAAAAGAGAATGATACCATGCAAGAATATAAATATATATTATACACACATACACACACACACACACACCCCACAATAATTGCTAAGAAAAGGGGGGAGCTAACAGCCAGGGCTATTGATTATGAGAAAGTCCTCATGGAGGGGGCAGGCCTAAGGTAGGCCTTGCAGATGAGGGAGAATTGGAGAGGTGGTGTGAGCAAGGAGGGACATCAGATGCAAGGAACTGTCAGGCTAAATGGTTTAGGTGTTAAACTCTTGCCAAGCATAACTGTTTGCCCTACTGAGAGACTGGCTGAGACTTTAATAGGAAATAAAAAAGAGATCAGATGAAGCACAGTGATTTCAGCCAGGCAGCTCCTGGTCTATTTCAAGGTAATTTATATAATCGTGACCAGAAGCTCGTCTCAGAAGCTCAGGTGTGTTGCTCATTCGCTTCAGCGGGATGTGTGCTTTGTGAAGCAAGGATACATTTGGACCTGGGTTGGAAATTCCCACTTTAAAAAGCCATTTTGTTCCATTTTGAAATAAACGGACAGTGAAAGCCATGCCCCATGATGCTTCATGGTTACTAAAACTGCAAAGGCATTTATTTCTGCCTGGGCATAAAGAATTATTTTAAGCATCATCTCCCGGGTTCCTTGGTTACTAAGGGAATCCTGTCTCGTCTCAGCTCAGCGGCACAGATGGGTAAGTTGCCATGACGATCCTGAAAGGCCTGGTTGGAGTCTAATACCACAAATGGAGGGACCACTGTCATCGCATGACCCCTGAAAGCTAGCAGTGCCCTTTCTCCCCCTTGCAGCTTGTCCATTCCTCCTACTGGACCCACATCAGCTGCCCAGTCCTTGCCACTGGGGGTCACAGGCACAGTGGAAAGGGAGCTCAATGTCAGCGGCTCACCCTGTTTGATGGTAAACCTCCCCTTCTGTCCCAGACTGTGCTGTTGACGCTGGATCATAGTCAAGTCCCCATATCCTTTTGGGCATATACAATTCTTCAAGCCTGGCCTTTGAAGGGAGGACACACTAGTTTTTTATCCAAAAGCTACACTGGGTAGCACAAGAAAATATGGAATAAAGCTTATTTTTTCTCCTGTAAGCCAGCCAGACATAGCCTGAAGCTTTTTCACAAGGTAAAAACACCCCACACAATAATTGCTAAGAAACAGGGGAGCTAACAGCCAGGACTATTGATTATGAGAAAGTCCTCATGGAGGGGGCAGGCCTAAGGCAGGCCTTGCAGATGAGGGAGAATTGGAGAGGTGGTGTGAGCAAGGAGGGACATCAGATGCAAGGAACTGTCAGGCTAAATGGTTCAAGTGTTAAACTCTTGATAGTCAGAATTGGTCAATCCCTGCAACTACCCAGATGCAACTTCATTATTTCACACGGACATATGCATGGTGCTTGTGGTTCTAAAGATGGCTGCAACAATCTTCCATCCACGTGTTCTTCTTACAATGTGGCTTTGCCATGTTCACATTCAGGGGTGGGTCTGTGTTTCTTCCCTTTAAATATGGGCCAGCTTGTGACTGAAGTCAAGTGATACTATGTGACTTTCAAGGCTAGGTCACACCAAAGGAAATCTGGTTCTCTTGGCTAGCTTGCCCTGGGAACCCAACCACCAAATTTTGTACATACATCTCTGCTTTGGCACTTACCTCCTCCTGTTTACCTCCTTTGTCTTTTCTGCTACACTGTGAGTTGCTCGAAGACTGAGATTTTTGTCTTGATGCTCTAAGAGTAGAAGAAAAATGGGAGAGTGATTGGAGGTTTTAGAGCCAGACAAACCTAGTTTTGAATTTCCACTGTGCTACCTATTAGCCAAGTGTTCAAGTTGCTTACCTTTTTTTCACTCTTGTTGCCCAGGCTGGAGTGCAATGGCACGACCTTGGCTCACTGCAACCTCCACCTCCTGGGTTCAAGCAATTCTCCTGCCTCAGCCTCCCAAGTAGCTGGGATTACAGGCGCCTGCCACCACACCCGGCTAATTTTTGTATTTTTAGTAGAGATGGGTTTCTCCATATTGGTCAGGCTGGTCTCGAACTCCCGACCTCAGGTGATCCACCCACCTCAGCCACCCAAAGTGCTAAGATTACAGGTTTGTAAGCCACTGCACCCGGCCAAGTTGCTTACTCTTTAACTGACATGCACTCACATATGTAAAATAGTGAACATATCTATCATTATTGTCAGGAGAAACTTCGATGGTGTCTATTCCGAGCCAATTACCTGACATATAAAATGCCCAATAAATAACAGGTATTATCATTGTTATTTTATCTTCTACATTGAGTGAAGTGTGATTCAAATTCATTTGATTATTTAAACAATATTTGTCAAGCACCTACTACTAAAAACTGTATATTTCACAGTTGATATGCAATCAAGTATTTTCAATATATGGATGTACCAAATAATGAAACTGATCATTAATTTGGATTTTTAAAGGATATAAGCCTTCTTACCAAAAATTACCTTTTTAAATTTCAACAGCTTTGGGGGTACTAGTGGTTTATGGTTACATGGATAAACTGTATAGTGGTGAAGTCTGAGATTTTAGTGCATCCTTCCCCTGTGTAGTGTACATTGTAACCAATGTGTAGTTTTCTTAATCCCTCACTGCCAACTCACCCTCTCCTTTCTGAGCACCTAAAGTCCATTATACCTTCTGTCTGCCTTTATGTACCCATAGCTTGGTTCCCACTTATAAGTAAGAACATACAGTATTTGGTTTTCCACCCCTGGGTTACTTCACTTAGAATTATGATCTACAGCTCCATCCAAGTTTCTGCAAAAGACATTATTAAATTCTTTTTTAAATGTCTGCGTAGTATTCCATGGTGCATATATACCAAATTTTCTTTATCCATTCACTGGTTGATAATTGCAATTGTGAATTGTGCCATAATAAACATATGCCTGCAGGTGTCTCCTTGATATAATGGCTTCTCTTGGGTAGATACCCACTAGTGGGATTGTTGGATTCAATGGTAAATCTATTTTTAGTTTTTTAAGAATTCTCCATACTGTTTTCCGTAGAAGTTATACTAGTTTACATTCCCACCAGTAGTGTATAAATATTCACTTTTCACCACATCCATGCCAATATGTACTGTTTTTTGACTTTTTAGTAATGGCCACTCTGGCTGGGATATGGAGATATCTCATTGTGGTTTTCATTTGCATTTATCTGACAATTAGTGATGTTAAACATATTTTCATATTTTTTGTTGGCCATTTGTATATCTTGTTTTGATAAATGTCTCTTCATGTCATTTTCTCACTTTTTTAAATCTTTTTTTATTATTATACTTTAAGTTTTAGGGTATATGTGCACAACGTGCAGGTTTGTTACATATGTATACATGTGCCATGTTGGTGTGCTGCACCCATTAACTCGTCATTTACATTAGGTATCTCTCCTAATGCTATCCCTACCCGCTACCCCCACCCTATGACAGGCCCTGGTGTGTGATGTTCCCCTTCCTGTGTCCAAGTGTTCTCATTGTTCAATTCCCACCTATGAGTGAGAACATGCGGTGTTTGGTTTTTTGTCCTTGCAATAGTTTGCTGAGAATGATGGTTCCAGCTTCATCCATGTCCCTACAAAGGACATGAACTCATCCTTTTTTATGGCTGCATAGTATTCCATGGTGTATATGTGCCACATTTTCTTAATCCAGTCTATCATTGATGGACATTTGGGTTGGTTCCAAGTCTTTGCTATTGTGAATAGTGCCGCAATAAACATACATGTGCATGTGTCTTTATAGCAGCATGATTTATAATCCTTTGGGTATATACCCAGTAATGGGATGGCAGGGTCAAATGGTATTTCTAGTTCTAGATCCTTGAGGAATCACCACACTGTCTTCCAAAATGGTTGAACCAGTTTACAATCCCACCAACAGTGTAAAAGTGTTCCTATTTTTCCACATCCTCTCCAGCATCTGTTGTTTCCTGACTTTTTAATGATCGCCATTCTAACTGGTGTGAGATGGTATCTCATTGTGGTTTTGATTTGCATTTCTCTGATGGCCAGTGATGATGAGCATCTTTTCATGTGTCTGTTGGCTACATAAATGTCTTCTTTTGAGAAGTGTCTGTTCATATCCTTCACCCACTTTTTGATGGGGTTGTTTTTTCCCTGTAAATTTGTTTGAGTTCATTGTACATTCTGGATATTAGCCTTTTGTCAGATGAGTAGGTTGCAAAAATTTTCTCCCATTCTGTAGGTTGCCTGTTCACTCTGATGGTAGTTTCTTTTGCTGTGCAGAAGCTCTTTAGTTTAATTAGATCCCATTTGTCAATTTTGGCTTTTGTTGCCATTGCTTTTGGTGTTTTAGTCATGAAGTCCTTGCCTATGCCTATGTCCTGAATGGTATTGCCTAGGTTTTCTTCTAGGGTTTTTATGGTTTTAGGTCTAACATTTAAGTCTTTGATCCATCTTGAATTAATTTTTGTATAAGGTGTAAGGAAGGGATCCAGTTTCAGCATTCTACATATGGCTAGCCAGTTTTCCCAGCACCATTTATTAAACAGGGAATCCTTTCCTCATTTCTTGTTGTTGTCAGGTTTGTCAAAGATCACATGGTTGTAGCTGTGTGGTATTATTTCTGAGGGCTCTGTTCTCTTTCATTGGTCTGTATCTCTGTTTTGGTACCAGTACCATGCTGTTTTGGTAATTGTAGCCTTTTAGTATAGTTTGAAGTCACATTTGCCCACTTTTTGATGGGATTATCTGTTGTTGTTGTTTTTTCTTGATGATTTGTTTGAGTTTTGCCAAGACCAGCTCAGCTGGGGAGACCCTAACCCAGTGGTGCTAGAGGAATTAAAGACACACACACAGAAATATAGAGGTGTGAAGTGCAAAATCAGGGGTCTCACAGCCTTCAGAGCTGACAGCCTCAAACTGATATTTACCCACATATTTATTAACAGCAAGCCAGTCATTAGCATTGTTTCTATAGATATTAAATTAACTAAAAGTATCCCTTATGGGAAATGAAGGGATGGGCCAAATTAAGGGAATAGGTTGGGCTAGTTAACTGCAGCAGGAGCATGTCCTTAAGGCACAGATCTCTCATGCTATTGTTTGTGGCTTAAGAATGCCTTTAAGTGGTTTTCCGCCCTGGGCGGGCCAGGTGTTCCTTGCCCTCATTCCGGTAAGCCCATCACCTTCCAGTGTGGGCGTTATGGCCATCATGAACATGTCACAGTGCTGCAGAGATTTTGTTTATGGCCAGTTTTAGGGTCAGTTTATGGCCAGATTTTGGGGGCCTTGTTTGCAACAAGTTTCTTGTAGATTGTGGATATTAGTCCTTTATTGCATACAAGGTTTGCAAATATTTTCTTCCATCTGTGGGCTGCCTGTGTCAGGCCTCTGAGCTCAAGCTAAGCCATCATATCCCCTGTGACATTTGGTGTCGTGACTTGGATCGGGGGACCTCCTTTGGGAGATTCTCCTGTCCTCCTGCTCTTTGCTCTGTCAGAAAGATCCACCTGCAACCTCAGGTCCTCAGACCAACCAGCCCAAGGAACATCTCACCAATTTTAAATTGGGTAAGTGGCCTCTTTTTACTCTCTTCTCCAACCTCTCTCACTGTCCCTGAACCTCTTTCTCCTTTAAATCTTGGCACCATCCTTCAATCTCTCCCTTCTCTTATTTTCAATTCCATTCCTTTTCTGGTAGAGACAGAGGAGACACATTTTATCCATGAACTCAAAACTCCAGCGCTGGTCACGGACTTGGGAAGACAGTCTTCCCTTGGTGTTTAATCACTGTGGGGACACCTGCTTGATTATTCACCCACGTTTCAGAGGTGTCTGATCGCCGCAGGGATGCCTGCCTTGATCCTTCACCCTTAGTGGCAAGCACCACTTTCCTGGGGGACAAGCAGGAAAGTGATGCTTTCCTGTCTCTACCTGCGCTTTCATGTCTCTACCCGCTCTTTTCTCTGGGCTTGCCTCCTTCACTATGGGCAACCTTCCACTTTCCATTCCTCCCTTTTCTCCCTTAGCCTGTGTTCTCAAAAACTTAAAACCTCTTCAACTCACAACCGACCTAAAGCTAAATGCCTTATTTTCTTCTGCAAAACCACTTGGCCCTAATACAAACTTGATAATGGCTCTAAATGGCCAGAAAATGGCACTTTCATTTTCTGCATCCTACAAGACCTAGATAACTTTTGTCAAAAAATGGGCAAATGGTCTGAGGTGCCTTACATCCAGGCATTTTTCACACTTCGTTCCCTCCCTAGTCTCTGATCCCAATGTGACTCATCCCAAATCCTCCTTCTTTCCCTCTCACCTGTCCCCTCAGTCCCAACCCCAAGCATCACTGAGTCTTTTCAATCTTCCTTTTCTACTGACCCATCTGACCTCTCCCCTTCTCCCCAGACTCCTCCTCAGGTCACTCCCTGCAAGGCTGAATCAGGCTCCAATTCTTCCTCAGCCTCTGCTCCCCCACCCTATAATCCTTCTATCACCTCCCCTCCTCACACCTGATCTGGCTTACAGTTTCCTTCCGTGACTAGCTCTCCCCAACTTGCCCCAAAATTTCCTATTAAAAAGGCGGCTGGAGCTAAAGGCATTGTCAAGGTTAATGCTCCTTTTTCTTTATCCAACCTTTCCCAAATCAGTTAGCGTTTAGGCTCTTTTTCATCAAATATAAAAACCCAGCCCAATTCATGACTCGTTTGGCAGCAACCCTGAGACACTTTACAGCCTAGACCCTAAAAGGTCAGAAGGCCGTCTTATTCTCAATATGCATTTTATTACCCAGTCCACTCCTGACATTAAATAAAGCTCCAAAAATTAGATTTTGTCCCTCAAACCCCACAACAGGACTTAATCTCGCCTTCAAGGTGTAAAATAACAGAGAAGAGTTGCAATTACTTGCCTCTGCTGTGAGAGAAACCCCAGCCACATCTCCAGCACACAAGAACTTCAAAACGCCTAAGCCACAGCGGTCAGGCATTCCTTCAGGACTTCCTCCCCCAGGATCTTGCTTTAAGTGCTGGCAATCTGGCCACTAACCCAAGAAATGCCTGCAGCCCCAGATTCCTCCTAAGCTGTGTCCCATCTGTGCAGGACCCCACTGGAAATCGGACTGTCCAACTCACCCGACAGCCACTCCCAGAGCCCCTGGAACTCTGGCCTAAGGCTTTCTGACTGACTCCTTCCCAGATCTTCTCGGCTTAGCGGCTGAAGACTGACACTGCCCGATCACCTTAGAAGCCTCCTGGACCATCATGGACACTTTGCGTAACTCTTACAGTGGAGGGAAGTCCGTCCCCTTCTTAATCAATATGGAGGCTATCCTCTCCACATTACCTTCTTTTCAAGGGCCCTGTTTCCCTTGCCTCCTAACTGTTGCAGGTATTGATGGCCAGGCTTCTAAACCTCTTAAAACTCCGCTATCTTACCTGTCCAAAAACCAGACAAGTCTTAAAGGTTGGTTCAGGATCTTCACCTCATTAATCAAATTGTCCTTCTCATCCATCCTATAGTGCCAAACCCACATATTCTGTTCTGGATCTCCAAGATGCTTTCATTACTATTCCTTTGCACCCTTCACCCAGCCTCTGTTTGCTTTCACTTGGACTGACCCTGACACCCATCAGCATCAGCAACTTACCTGGGCTGTACTGCCTCAAGGCTTCAGGAACAGCCCCCATTATTTCAGTCAAGCCCTTTCTCATGATTTACTTTCTTTCCATTCATCTGCTTCTCACCTTATTAAATATTTTGATGACCTTCTACCTTATTCAATATTTTGATGACCTTCTACTTTAGAGCCCCGCCCCTACAAATCTTCTCAACAAGACACCTTCCTGCTTCTCCAACATCTATTTTCAAAGGGATATCACATATCCCCCTCCAAAGCCCAAATTTCTTCCTCATCTGTTACCAATCTCAACATAATTCTTCATAAAAACACATGTGCTCTCCCTGCTGATTGTGTCTGTCCAATCTCCCAAACCCCAACCCCTTCTATAAAACAACAACTCCTTTCCTTCCTGGGCATGGTTGGATACTTTTGCCTTTGGCTACCTGGTTTTACCATCCTAATAAAACCATTATATAAACTCACAAAGGGAAACCTAGCCAACCCCATAAATCCTAAATCCTTTCTCCACCCCTCTTTCCATTCCTTAAAAACAGCCCTAAAAGCTGCTCTCACACTAGCTCTCCCTAACTCATCCCAACTCTTTTTCATTACACACAGCCAAAGTTCAGGGCTGTGCAGTCAGAATTCTTACACAAGAGCTGGGATCATGTCCTGTAGCCTTTCTGTCCAAACAACTTGATCTTACTATTTTAGGCTGGCCCCCACATTATTCCTGATACCACACCTGACCCCCATGACTGTATATCTCTGATCTACCTGGCAGTCACTCCATTTCCCCAATTTCCTTCTTTTCTGTTCGTCTCCCTAATCACACTTGGTTTATTAATGGCAATTCCACCAGGCCTAATCGCCACTCACCAGCAAAGGCAGGCTATGCTATAGTATCTTCCACATGTATCATTGAGGCTACTGTTCTGACCCCTCCACTACCTCTCAGCAAGCTGAACTCATTGCCTTAACTTGGGCCCTCACTCTTGCAAAGGGACTACGCATCAATATTTATACTGACTCTAAATATGCTTTCCATATCCTGCACCACCATGCTGTTATATGGGCTGAAAGAGGTTTCCTCACTACGCAAGGGTCCTCCATCATTAATGCCTCTTTAATAAAAACTCTTCTCAAAGCTGCTTTACTTCCAAAGGAAGCTGGAGTCATTCATTGCAAGGGCCATCAAAAGGCATCAGATCCAATCACTCAGGGCAATGCTTATGCTGATAAGGTAGCTAAAGCAGCAGCTAGCTTCCAACTTCTGTGCCTCATGGCCAGTTTTTCTCCTTCTCATTGGTCACTCCTATTTACTCTCCAAATGAAGTTTCCACCTATCAATCTCTCTCCACTCAAGGCAGATGGTTCTTAGACCAAAATGTATATATATATATATATATATATATATATATATATATATATATATCTCCTTCCAGCCTCATAAGCCCATTGTATTCTGTCATCATTTCATAACCTCTTCCTTGTAGGTTACAAGCCATTAGCCCACCTCTTAAAACCTCTCATTTCCTTTCCATCATGAAAATCTATCCCCAATCTGCCACTCTTGACTCCCTCTTGGAGTGGATAGATGATCTTTGCTGACGGAACACACTCCAATACTTTCACCCTGATGAAGTCCTATTCCTTACTTTTATACTCACTCTTATTCTAGTTCCCATTCTTATGCCACCCTCTACCTCTCCCCAGCTATCTCCACCACACTATCACTCTTACTCACTCTCTCCTAGCCATTTCTAATCCTTCTTTAACAAACAATCGCTGGCTTTGCATTTGTCTTTCCTCCAAAATTGCCGAGGCCTCGATTTACCCACTGCTGAAAAAGGAGGACTCTATATATTTTTAAATGAAGAGTGTGTTTTTCTCTTTACCTAAATCAATCTGGCCTGGTATATGACAACATAAAAAAACTCAAGGATAGAGCCCAAAAACTCGCCATCAAGCAAATAATTATGCTGAACCCCCTTGAGCACTCTCTGTTTGGATGTCCTGGGTCCTCCCAATTCTTAGTCCTATAATAACTCTTTTTCTCCTTCTCTTATTTGGACCTTGTGTCTTCTGTTTAGCCCCTCAATTCATAAAAAAAATGCATCCAGGCCATTACCAATCATTCTATATGACGAATGCTCCTTCTAACAACCCCACAATATCACTTTTTACCCCAAAATCTTTCTTCAGTTTAATCTCTCCCACTCTAGGTTCCCACACTGCCCCTAATCCTGCTCGAAGCAGCCCTGATAAACATCATCCATTATCTCTCCATACCACCCCCAAAAATTTTCGCCACCCCAACACTTCACCACTATTTTGTTTTGTTTTTCTTATTAATATAAGAAGACAGGAATGTCAGGCCTCTGAGCCCAAGCGTAGCCATCATATCCCCTGTGACCTGCATGTATACATCCAGATGGCCTGAAGCAACTGAAGATCCACAAAAGGAGTGAAAATAGCCTTAACTGATGACATTCCACCATTGTGATTTTTTCCTGCCCCACCCTAACTGATACGATATAGCCTTCCCTCCCCGCCCTTAAGAAGGTACTTTGTAATATTCTCCCCTCCCCTCTTAAGAGGGTACTTTGTAATATTCTCCCCTGCTCTTAAGAATGTACTTTGTATGCCTATCCCAAACCTATAAGAACTAATGATAATCCCACCACCCTTTGCTGACTCCTTTTTTGGACTCAGCCTGCCTGCATCCAGGTGAAATAAACAGCCTTGTTGCTCACACAAAGCCTGTTTGGTGGACTGCCTTCACAAGGACGCGTGTGACATTCTGTTTACCCTGATGATGATTTCTTTTGCTGTACAGAAGCTTTTTAGTTAAATTAGGTCCCATTTATTTATTTTTATTTTTATTGCATTTGCTTTTGGGGTCTTACTCATACTAATAATGATTTTTTTAGACCTCCAAAGGAAACTAGAAAACAGAATACTGGCTGGGTGTGGTGGCTCATGCCTGTAATCCTAGCACTTTGGGAGGCTACAGCAGGAGGATTGCATGAGGCCAGGAGTTTCAGTCCAGCCTGAACAACACAGCAAGACCCTGTCTCTCCAAAAAAATGAAAAATTTAGCCAGGCATGGTGGCACTCACCTGTAGTCCTAGCTACTCAGAAGGCAGGCAGGAGGATCGCTTAAGCCAACAAGTTTGAGGCTGCAGTGAGCCATATCATGCTACTGCACTCCAGCCTAGGTGACAGAGCAAGACCCCATCTCTAAAAAAAAAAAAAGTAAACAAAACTAAATAAAGAAAATAGAACAGTTCCTTTTAAAATCTTGATGTTATATCTCAAAATATTCCAAAATCAAATTCTTTTTGCTATATGAGTTACCAGCATTTTGAACTTTGGGCTTAATTGTCTATAATGATTTTCCATTTCTGCTATAACAAAGTACCCAAAGCTAAATGGCTTAAACAACACAAATTTGTTATTTTACAATTCTAGGGGTCAACAGTTTGACACAAGTCTCACTGGGCTACTATGAAAGTGTCTGCAGGGTTGCATTCTATTCTGGAGCTCCTACAGGAGAATATATTTCCTTGCCTTTTCCAGCTTCTAGAGGTCACTGCATTCATTGACTTGTGGACCCCTTCTTCCATCTTCCAGGCAAACACTGTTAGGTTGATTCTTTTTACATTGCATTTATCTTACCCTTCCTCCATTGTTAATTTCTCACCACAGCCAGAAATGTTCTCAGATTTTAAGGACTCGTAATTACATTGGGCCCACCCAGATAATCTAGTATAATTTCCACATCTCAAGGTTCAAAACTCTAATTACATCTGCAAAGTCCCTTTTGTCATGTAATAAAGCACATTTACAGATTTCGAGAATTAGGACATAAATATTTAGAATAATGTGACTATTGTGGCTGGGCGCAGCCCAGCACTTTAGGAGGCTGAGGCAGGTGGATCACAAGGTCAAGAGATCAAGAACATCTTGGCCAACATGGTGAAACCTGTCTCTACTTAAAAACAAAACAAAACGAAACAAAAATTAGCTGGGCATGGTGGCGGGCCCCTGTAAACCCAGCTACTTGGTATGCTGAGGGGGACAATCGCTTGAACCCAGGAGGCGGAGGTTGCAGTGAGCCTTGATCACGCCACTGCACTCCAGCCTGGTGACAGAGTGAGACTCTGCACTCCAGCCTGGTGACAGAGCTAGACTCCATCTTTACAAAAAAAAAAAAAAAAAAAGAAGGAAGAATAATATGACTATTGTTTTCTACCTTCCAGAAAGACTTTCACTTAGAAGACTAGAACAGGCCTCAGCTGGGCAGATGAACAGGCAGACAGGTGAAGTGATTTACTCTGTGTCACACTGCTAGTTAAGTTTAGACCTGAGATTGAATCCCAAGTCTCTTGGCTCTGAGTTCACAGCCATTTTTAGAATGCTGCTACCCAATATGTGGTCAGCACTGACATCATCTTGAGTTGTTAGAAATGCAGACTCTCAGATCTCACCCTAGAGCTAATGAATCACGTTCCGCATTTTAGCAAGATTCCCAGGTAAATCTTGTACACATTCAGGGTTGAGAATCACAGGCTTTTGACATCACGTGGGCTCTGAAGAGCCTCCAATGAGGTTGCATAGGAATTGAATGGGTGAATATCTCAAGCAGTTCGGCCTCATCATTCTCTCTTGAGACCGACTGATTCTGATCTAGACTGATCAGACGCCTAAAGATGCAGGCTTAGCACTATCATCATCAATCTTTGCTGGTCTGGGGCATCCTCTGGATGCTGAGCTGAGTGTTCCAATAATGTGCTATGCAGCTTTCTCTTCTAAGGAAAGAGGCAGTACAGCAGATCAGTTAAGCATTTGGACTCTAGACCGCCTGCCTGGCCTCAACTCCTGGCTCCACTACTTACTTAACAAATGTAAAGTTTGTGCACTTGAATGACCTGCTCATCTTCTCTGTGCCTCAGTTTCCATATTTGTAAAATGGGGATGAGACTAACAGTACCCACTTCACAGGTGAGGATTAAATAGGTTAATATATGGAACGCACATAGATCAGTGTCTGCCACTTAGCAAAAGCATGCAAATATTAGTTATTTATCATTTTTCAGGGAACCCCTAGGCCTCCTCTAAGTGGAATCAAAATCCTAAATGAACTCAGTCTTTAGAATTTCTCCAGATTCTGTATCTGTAAGGCTCAGAGGGGTAATCCTGATTATGATTCTAGGTGACTAGAGTATCCACTGGTTTAGAGCTATACTCTAGCCATCAAAACTACACTGGCATTGGGAGGAAGACCAGGGAGGAAGAGACGGCCTTTTGATAAGCATTGGTTCCCTGGCATGTGATGCTACATTGTCTGTTGCTAATATTTTTTCTAAGTAATCAAAGAACTTTAAAAAACGCACATTGGTATAATTACATTAAGTTTTGAAACCTTAAACCCAGATTCCTACATGGCCATACTGCTTTTTTCTATATTTTTTAGGCTTTCTTCAAGCCAAATGAATTTTAATTCTGATCATCTCTTGGAATCCTAAAGTCTGTGGGCTTACTTGGGAATTTACAAATAAAAATTATGTTTTAAAACCAATATATTAAAGTTACAAATTGTGATTTGGCCTTACTGAAGGACACTGAAGCAGAATTCATTCTCTTATTGAATGAGTATCTGTGGATTTTGTAATACAGCCTTTCAAATTTTCTATTTCAGCCAGCAATGTAATCTTAAAGTTCAAAAATCTCTTAAAGTTTATTTTATCTATATCCCCATTGGATGCTTGACTCGCCTTTATAACATCTTTACTGATTTTAAAATATGCTAGATTCTCACAACTTGAGAAAAATGGAGAAAAAAAAAGGATAACTTAGTAAATCCAAACTCATTGTTTAAAAGATTTCTAATTTCAAATATAAGGTATGTTATAAACTAAGAGACAGCATAAATGAATACTAAAATGGAAATTACCCAACAAAAAATTTACCATCTTGCAATAATCCAACTATACAGGATGTATCACAAACATTATAAGAGCTAATGGTAGAGCCTAATGGCAGGAACACATATAAAAGTTTATTTCCAGTGAACTCTTGCTTTGAAATCTGTTCCTTCTATGATTCTCTTGTATTGAACATGGCTTTAGTAATTCAAAAATGAATCTATTCCTAATGTTTTATTTAATAAGAGAAGGTTTATGAGATCATCTGTTGGTCTGAATTAGCGGAGTAAGTGTTATAGAACTGTAGCACTAAAAAGAGAAAGTGCAAGTTATCTTCGTTCCAATAAGGAATTGAAATCTTAGCGAGGCAAAACGGCATTACAGTTTCAGGGTCTAAGGCTGTGTCTGAAGGATGACATCGGAAATAACAGGAAGCTCTAGGTCAGTGCCTGACTGCCCTAGAAAAGCCTAGGCTGGGTCCCTTGACGACTGGGCCTGGTAACTTTCAGTTAGCAGCATATTGCAGTGACTAAATCAAGTATGACACCACTCAGCCCTGGCTGGCAATCAGGAGACACATTTTTCACGACAGCAGACAAACCATGTTTTACTTTGATTCAGTTCAGCAGTGGTGCCTGCTGTCAAGGTCCTCCTTATGGACTAGGAGATATTTGGTACTATGGGAAAATGTTAGACCAAATGGCTACCTCTTCAATCCTCACTGACCACTGCATGTGATATGTTTACTTACCGATTTTCCTCTTTAGCCTTAAAGAAATTCCAAGGCAAGAGTAATGACATATTTGTCATAGAGAGCCAAAGAAACAAAATGTCTAAAAGCATAAGCTCTATCTATGGTCACAGTCTTTGGCTCTACCAGTTAATAGCTGGGTGATTTTATTTAAGTTATGTAATCTCTGTATGCCTATTTTCTTAACTGTAAGATCCAGATAATTATACTATTGTCACAGCAGATTGTCATAACAATCAAGTGAGAAAATATACTGAGAGAGTAAAAATGAATACTATTAGTAACCGGACTGCAGTGTTTATAGCAGAACATCAATACAATATTTCTTTTTTTTTTTTTGAGATGGAGTCTTGCTCTGTCACCCAGGCTGGAGTGCAGTGGCTCAATCTCCGCTCACTGCAAGCTCCGCCTCCCAGGTTCACACCATTCTCCTGCCTCAGCCTCCCGAGTAGCTGGGACTACAGGCGCCCGCCACTACACCCAGCTAATTCTTTTTTGTATTTTTAGTAGAGAAGGGGTTTCACCATGTCAGCCAGGATGATCTCAATCTCCTGACCTCGTGATCCACCCGCCTTGACATCCCAAAGTGCTGAGCCACCACTCCCAGCCCATCATTACAATATTTCTTACAGACCGTACTGTAGGCCACACCACTGCTGCAAAATGACTAACAGTTCCTTCTTCTGAGTGATTGCTTTCTTATGAACATCATGTCCACTTCCTCTCTGTTCTTCCTGTCTCTAGAACAGATTATCAAGATATCCAATTGCTGAACTATCCTTTCTTCTTGACAGCATCCATTCTAAAACAAGTTCCTGCTTCTCTGATGCCACCTTAAAATCACTCAGCCTTAAGTCCAAATTTCATTTCAAGCCCCTCCCAGGTCACTCTTTTGGAAACATCCTCAGACATATGCTGTCTTTTGCTGCATCAAGCTAATTAAACTCAACTTTGTATGAGTTCACGTTTTCTTCTAGTAGCCTTGGCTGATGGGCTTCCACAATGCTGAGCACATACTCTAGCACACTATATGGGTAAGAAATGTTAGTTATTGGCAGTGGTACAGAAATCTTCTTCTTATTCTCAACTTCTTGCATGTAGCACATCTCAAAACATGTTTGTTCAATGACGAGCCATCCTTAAGTATCTGGGAAGCCAGGCAACATGGCTAGAATGAAGAGATGTAGTTTTTCCTTCAAGGTCCAAAATATTATTGAAAAGTGTCTAAGGTAACTGCAACAGCAATAAGTGGAATGAATGGACAAGCAAAGCAAAGATTTTTTAGCCCACTAAAGTCCAAGTAATGGCCAGGAATTGACCATTGTGTGGATCTGTTAAGCCAAGATAGCCAGATCTCTAGTAAAAAGAGAAGGTTGAAATAGCTACACTTTAAAGTTCTTATTTCCAAATTTCTTCAAACAGTAATCTGACAAATAAGGGAATTAGTAGAAGAATAAATGTCCTAGTCACATACATGGTCATTAGGCTAGATCTGGAACCCAAGACAGGGGATTTTTTGTGCAGAAGGTGTAGTATTAGCTATCTATTACTATATAACAAATTACCCTAAAGCTTAATGACTCAAAAAAACAGTAATCATTTATTTTCTGTGGCAATTTCTCCTAGTCAGGAATTCATGAGCTGCCTGGCTGGGAGATTCAGGCTTAACGTCTCCATGAGTTGCAGCCTAGGACTGGTGGATCCACTTCCTAGGTGGCTCAGTCATGACTGGCTAGTTGATTCCTCTTTATATGTTCCTCCCTGCAGAGCTGTTTGAGTGTCAGCAGGAAATGAACGCTAGCTTTCTCCATAGGGCCAATCCAAGAGACAAAAACTGAAGTAACAATATGTTTTATGATTCAGCCCTAGAAGGGATACATCATTTCTATGGGTGTAGTCTATTGATAACACATGCCAACCCTGTTTCAGTGCCAACTCTGCTCCTCTGCCAGATATGTTGTTTTGGACCAGCACCTAAATTCTGAGTCAGTTTCCTCATTTATAATAGAAAAATAACTACTTCCTTTCAGGACCGTTTTTTATGATTAACAAATATAGGATTATCAAGCGCTGCTTAGCATAATGCATTGCCTCACAACGGGCACTATTTAGAAGTGTCTCCATTTTCCTTAGCGTCCTCAGGAAGTCTGTCCTTATTCTTCCAAAGTTTAAACTCTGAACATCCCTTTTATTTTACCCCTGGAGAGGCGAGTCAGTCCCCACCCACCCCTACCTACTCCAACTCAGATCCAAAGTAGGACAACGGTGGAAGCGGAACTATAGTTTCGGGGAGCGACTCTAGTGCCCGGAGTTCATTGTAAAACGCACCGGAAGTGGGTCCGGCGGGTTTCTTTCCGTCGCGGAGGGCATCGGCCGGCTACTGTTCCGGTGGTCATTGCGACAATTTCCCCACGGCTACTGCGTCCACGTGGCGGTGGTGTGGGGACTCCCTGAAAGCAGAGCGGCGGGGCGCCCGGAAGTCGTGAGTCGAGTCTTCCCGGGCTAATCCATGCCGGGTTGGAGGCTGCTGACGCAGGTCGGCGCCCAGGTGCTGGGTCGAGTCGCGGACGGCCTGGGTGGTGCCCTGGGCCCGGGGAACAGGTAGGAAGGTGTGAGGGTGTCCTACCTGCACAGTTGCGTCCTACAGCAGTGGAATGGCCTGGTGCAGTTGGGCCTCCCCTGAGTGTAGGAGGAAGGGGCTCTGTTGAGACGTGGGACACAGAAGAATAAGGGCCGTTAACCTAAGGAAGCACGTTCTAAGGGGATTGAAGTGGTGATTTTTAAAAAACCCTTATGAGCCAGCCACTAGCCGCGAACGCTATTAACAGCAATCATATCTTACAATTAGTGAGCGTTTGCCAGGTACTAAGCGCTCTGCTAAGTGTATTAGGTGCCTTATGTAGCCTCACGGGAGCAAACTACTATCATAAGGTTTACAGATAAAACTGAAGGTTAGAGAGGTGAGTTAATTTGCCCAAAGTCACTCAACTAATAAGTAGAAAATTAGGAATCTAGCCTGAATTTACCTGACTACAAAAGGAGAGTAGACTGCAGAAAGCTTTACTTCTGTTCTGACTCTCCATGCAAGAATTATACCCCTTCTTCCTGACCTCCACCCACTAAGGTCTTTCTTGGTACGTTCACCTGTTCAGAGGTCATGCCTTTTATGGATCTTTTAACTTTGCACACCCAGTTTCTTCACTTCTCTGAACCTAGGCTATGTCATTGCAGGGAGGAGGTGAGCTTGTTAGACAAAGATCAGCATGCCACCTTCTGCCACCTCCACTGAATGTAAGACTATTAAGGTACACTTCCAAATGGGTTAGTGGCTTTTCATGTCTATAGGTAGGACTGTTTTTTTGGGAATATGTTTATCTGCGAGGAGAAGATGAATTTTTTTCTCCAGGGTAACGACTAACAGTTTAAATGTGAGCCTTATCCGAAGGAATGTGGGGGGTGAGGAAAAGGTTGGAGACACGAAAAAAAGGTATATAGAATCCAAGCCCTTTCCCAAGGCCCTGACTACACTTTCCAATTTGTGACTTCCCTTTTCTGTATTAAGTGGAGGAAGTTTTTAAATTGTGGTTTGGTTTTATTTATTTTTTCTTTTTATAGAACACACATCTGGCTTTTTGTTAGAGGTCTTCATGGAAAGAGTGGTACATGGTGGGATGAGCATCTTTCTGAAGAAAATGTCCCATTCATTAAGCAGTTGGTCTCTGATGAAGATAAAGCCCAATTAGCAAGTAAACTATGTCCTCTGAAAGATGAACCATGGCCTATACATCCTTGGGAACCAGGTGATTATTTTGTATTTGATGAGCTCTCATTTCCTAATTACTGTGTGGCTGGACACATTTAAAATCATAGTGACTGCTTGATAATTTATCATTTCTTGAATTTATTTTTCATGTGCTGCGTCTGTTTTATTGTGGTTTGTTTTGCAAGTTTATTTCCAGCCTCCTAGTCTAGTTTTAGTGAATGTCTGATGATAATAAAGACCTCCTTGAGAAACTGTTTTATAGGTGAAGGGAGAATCATTCTGCATACATTCTCTTGTTTACTTCAGCTAAAAAGAATATAAATCAGGAAAGAAAGGCTGGAAGAGTATGATGTAAATTGTAATGTGTTGCATGGATGTTCACTTGGGATGCTCTAGCACTGTAGATTTGGGAAGCATAACCCCTGAATCAGCTCTTTGTGTCTAGAAGGATGCTAAACCCATGTGTGGCCAGACCAAGAGGAATAAGGCCTTTTCTATTAAGTGTGTGTTCCCTGGTTAGGGTTTATTGTGACAGTCGAATTGGATAGTTATCAAAACTTCTTAGTGAGGCAACTTTACCAGTTTATGCAAAGAATCTAAGTGTCTTGTTGTAGACCGACATATTTTAGCAATATATGACCAGTTGTGGCATCTCTATAGCCTCAGCTATCTTCTCAGAGTTTGAGTGATAGATGTTTTCTAATGAATAAAGTTGGGTAAGAATTGATACTAGGAAAGCAAAATGATGGATTTATCATGCCCTATATGAATGCCATTATTTAAAACCAGAATATATTTAACTTATCTGTTTTCTTTATTTCATATATTTATGTTTATTCATTTTACAAATATTTATTGAGCACCAATATGTCATGCCAGGCATGGTTGAAGGCACTTACATCTGTAAAGAACAGTCCTATTTTACTCTGTGAATATATTAGCATATTTCTTATGTGCCTGCTCCTCATACTGAAACCTGATTTTAGGAAAAACGATTTCATAATGTTGGTGAATGTTGCAAAAGCTTTTGTTCACATTGCTTTGGTTTTAATTGCCAGGTTCCTTTAGAGTTGGTCTTATTGCCTTGAAGCTGGGCATGATGCCTTTATGGACCAAGGATGGTCAAAAGCATGTGGTCACATTACTTCAGGTAAGAGAAAAACAGAAGACGTAAGAGATATCTGTGTTTCAAGATCTGTTTGTGCAAACTTTAACAAGAACTATTTGTATCCTGAAACATGGAACTGTATGGTGAAGAAAGGGGTAATGTTGAACATAAATAGTATTAAAGAACTTATGGTGGTTTCAGGAATGTTCTCACCCTTGCCTGAGCAGTGGCCTTCTGATACTGGTATTGGGATAACTGGAGCAATGAATTTTTTTTTAAGTATAACCTAGCCTTTTACAGATCCCCTTGTTTACTTCATAATCGGAAAAAAATCTCAATCCCATTTTGTTTTCTTTTATGGAGTTCTTTCAACTCCAAATTACATTTTTGATCTTTTTGCTAACAGAATATAATAGTCTTGTCTGGTGAGGCTGTATTTTGTTCACTAAGGTAAGGTATAGTCTAATGGGTAAGAATGTGTGTCCTGAGACCAGAATACCTGAGTTGCAATCCTGATTCTGCCACTTACTAGTGTGTTCCTTGGAGCACTGTGCCTCATCTGCAAAAGATACTCTATTCTGTAAAAGAAATAATTGTGACCTACTGCAAAAGGTCATTGTGTAGATTGCACAAGATGATAAATGTCAGGCACTTGAAACAATGTCAAGTGTCTACTAAATATTAGCTACTATTGTCTTTATCATTATCATTGTTGTTATTATTGTTATTCTTATAGAAAGATACTGGTAAGAGATCATCACTCCCCAAATCACTTTGAACAACTCAGTTGATCTTGGGGCTTAGTCTTAGGCAAGTAATGATACAGGTGATGTAAAGTAAGAGCTCATGCACCTAAGTGCTTAGAGTGCTAATAAGGCACAAAGAGTCTATAGATCCTTTGCAAATTATTATTGGCTCTGAATGATCAAGTATAAGACAATAGTTTTGTGAACTCTGAAGAAACTGGCGGGGGCGGGGGGCTTTCAGTAATGGCTGGTGGGATTGTAAATTGGTACAAAACCATTTTGGAAAACACTTTAGCATTATGTGGCAAAATTAAGACAGGTTAGCCTTGTAGTCTAGCAATTCCACTTCCAAGTATTACTAGAAAACTTGAGCAGCAGCATCACACTTAATGCCAACAAACTAGAAATAACCCAAGTCTCTGTCCACAGTAGAACAGGTAAACAAATCATGTTATATTCACATAATGAAATGTTGTACAGCAATGAAAATGAACAGAATAGAGCTACACACAATATAGATGAATCTTACAAATATGTTAAGTGAAGTAAGACATGGAAGAGTACATAAAATCCATAAAATCTGATTCCATTTATATAAAGTTTAAAGCAGACAATACTTTCCAATATAGTAATTATAAAGAAAAGTAAATGGTTACCATAAATGTCAAGAGTTATTTCTAGGGCAGTACTTCTCAAACTTTAGTGAACCTCAGAATCACTTAGAGGTCTTATAAAACAGAAAGATTCTGATTCAGTAGGTCTGGATTGAGGCCTGAGAATCAGCATCTTAAGTTCCCAGGAAATCTTGACACTGCTTGTCTGGTGACCATACTTTTGAGAACTCCTGCCCTAGGGTAAAAAGATGAGGAGGTGATTGGGAAGAGACATACACGGGCTTTTGGGATTCTGCTTCTTGAGCTGGGTGGTGGTTACATGTATATTTTGTTTATACTCATTTTGTTGTATATGTTCTTTTCTGTATGTATTTAATCTTTTTTTTTTTTTTTTGAGTCGGAGTCTTGCTCTGTCCCCCAAGCTGGAGTGCAGTGGCGCGATGATCTTGGCTTACTGCAAGCTCCGCCTCCTGGGTTCTTGCCATTCTCCTGCCTCAGCCTCCCGAGTAGCTGGGACTATAGGCGCCCACCACCATGCCTGGCTAATTTTTTGTATTTTTAGTAGAGATGGGGTTTCACCGTGTTAGCCAGGATGGTCTCGATCTCCTGACCTCATGATCTGCCCGCCTCGGCCTCCCAAAGTGCATATTAAATGATTTTTTTTTTTTTTAATTTATGTTTTTAAGATTGTGGTTGGTGTTAGAGGAAAGATGAGGTAAGTAACTGTAGGGAATTCCTATTTGTCCTAAGGTCTCAATGTGGCTGGTTTGTAATGTTAAAATATATATTGGCACATGCTTAGTTTTTTTATGTTTGTTTTTTTAGGTACAAGACTGTCATGTCTTAAAATATACTTCAAAGGAAAACCATAATGGAAAAATGGCAACCCTGTCCGTAGGAGGAAAAACTGTATCACGTTTTCGTGTAAGGATGTATTTTCATAGCTAGAATACTGCATTTTTCATCAGTTTCAAATCTGGATGAGTTTATGTTTTGAGATTGTTTCACAGCCACAAACTTGCATTTGTTTGTGAGGTAAATTGTGTATTTGGGGGAGGCAGTCTGGCACAGCCATTTTGCCCAGGAGTCTTGGAGACTCTTGAGTTTGTTCTAATACCTCTCCCTGTATCTGGAACAAGTAATTTTACCTCTCTAAGCTGTAGTGCTTGTATATCTGTACAATGGGAATAAAAATACTACATACCTGATAGGTTTATCACAAGGATTAAATTAGGTTTTTCAGATGTGCCGGGAATATAACAGACACTCAGTAGATTTGGTTATTTTGTTATTGTTTTATGTTTCATTTCACTTTCTTCCTGTGGAAAATTGTCTTAACTCTTGACACCAAGAGCATGTGGAAATTAATTTTGTGTATTCTAGAAGGAGCTTTCAGTGTTTGGGAGAAAGCTGTATGAGAACCCAAATCAGATTTTTTTTAATAAAGCATTTTTTTTTTAAGTAGAGTACTGAGTTTGTAGTTTAAGTTTGGAAAAGCTGCCCAATGAGTATCCTGTATTGAATAACTAAAACCAGAAAACCTTTCTCAAAATGGTGATGGTTTTCAGTAAACATCTTTAGGTTTACTAGAACACATTGCTTATCTCTAAGACAAACTTTTTTTTCATTGTAAACTGTTTATGAAATGAACAAGGCAGAAATTAGGGTACAACCCATACTCTCTGACTGTCAAAACTATCAGGTGTTTATCCTACTAACTACTCTTATTTTCTTATAGTTAACTTTTATTGAACATTTATTACATGCCACGTGCATAAGTATTACGCCTTTTTCATTTGTTACTTTATGTAAACTTTTCAGCCTCTGAGGCTAACGCAGTTAACTAACGCATTCAAAGTCACCCACTGGTAAAAGGTAGAGCGACAGACACCAGAGTCTTACTTAACTGTGTCTTGATATCTACCCACTGGGAGCTCATAAGCTAGTGAGGAAGTTACACAAATAAACCAGCCATCCCAGTACAATATTATAAATCCAAGGAGCACAGAACCGGAGACAGCCAGTTCTGCCAGGGAAAATCCCAGGAGGTTTCACAGGGAGAACAGAAAGGAAAATGGGTGTTACAGGCATGCCAGAGAGAATGGCCTCTGCAGAAGCAGAGACGACATGGAAGAGCATGTGTGCTTGGGGAGAGAAGTGTAATGTGGCTGCACTTTAGTGTGCAGGCCTGGGCCAGTGTTGGGAGGGTGGTGAAGCTGCAGCTATCAAGGTAGTGTGTGAGGTTTAGACTTCATCTTATGGACTTTGAGGTGCTTTCTGAATTCTTTAACTAGGTCAGTAACTTGTTCAGATTGTTAAATTAGTTAACTGAAATTTTAAAAATCTGATAGGAGGAAAGAGTTTTTAGGAAATTGTTTTAAGAGATCAGGGAAGAGTTGATAAGAGCCTTTAGAAGCAAGGCAGTTGCATTGAGATTGGAAGGGGCAGGGATTGGAAAGGACTGGGTGGGAGGACACAACTAGGTCAGTGCTGATTGCATACTCTGGGATAGGAACAAGGAAAAGGGAAGCTTTGGAGGAAAGAGATGTTTGAGATGTTCACAGGAAATCATAGTTCTATAAATGGTGAGAAATACTGATTAGTCAATAAGTGGTGTTGGAAATCACTGAAATCTGTGACATGGTTTATTTTGTTTCGTGTTACAGAAGTTAGCTATTTTTGAATATTATGGTAGCATACTCCATTTATTTTTCTTTAAAGCTTTGTCATAATATCTGTCCTGCTATTCTTAACAGTTTATTGACTAACAAACTCGGGTTTCACATAACTCCATAGTAATTATAGAGTACAATGAGATATTTATGGGAACTTTTTAAAAAAATCAAGTGTTTGACTTTTTAAAAATTTATTGTGTACCAGCCTTCATATGAGTAATTCTTTGGTTTGATAGATGCCACTGTTTTCTACTTGATTGTACTTCTGTGTTTTTGCGATGACTAGCATCATCATCTTCATTTTCATTACCAGTTTTGTAAATTGATGCCTTCATGGCCTTGATATTTGTAAATCAAGCATGCTAGCGTAATCCCTTCTGCCCCAGCCAGGTCTGTGAAGATTGCTTCCTCTGAAATATGAGGTGGTGAGAAAACAAGTGATGTGGGATCAGAAAAGTTGAGTTCTAATCCTGATTTCTACCTTTAGGTGCCCTTTACTCACCTTTTGAACATCTGTTTTCTTACCCATAAAAACAAGGAATAGTACTTGATGGTCTCTGAATTATCTTCCAGTTCTGAAAGTCTCACATTGGTTCTCTGAATATTTTAATTCTCAAGAAAAAACAAGTTTGGAGAAAAAAAGTACATGGGAGCTCAATTTATTCTATTTTACTTAGTGATGAAGATGTGTTATAATCAAAATTTTATGAAAGTAATACTAATAGTATTACTATAACAGTACTAATAATTAAAAATATTACAGAAATGATAGGTATTGCATTTCATAGTCAAGGCTGTTCACACATTTTTTTCTCTTCAGCTTATTCTGATAGCTTTATTCTCTTCAGTGGTTATATAGCACAGCAGGGTGATTTGGATGCTGTGTTCTAATGTTGTGGTGGATTTTGACCCACTTAATTTACATAAACTTTGAAAACTTCACTTCTCTAGCATAGAAAGTACTGCAAAGGACCTTCTTTCTTCAAGATATAAAATTTCTTCAGGATACAAAATTTCTAAGTCCAGATGACATTTATTACAATAACAAGAAAAAGCTTTGTCTATAAAATGACCTTTCTTCAAAATGAAATGTGAAAATGAAGTTTTAGAATTCTTTGTAAATACAGCATTTTTGTTTGAAAACAAAGATTTTTGAAACTAAAAGTATACAGACTTCCATATTATAGCTCTCAGGAAAAAATGCAAATAGATTGATTATAGAGGATTTTTTAAAAAATGAAGACCAATGAATATAAAATTTCATATATCTAAACATTTGGAAATTAAATCACTTTATAATAGTGTTAGAACTGTTTTCTTTTAATCTGTAAAGAATTTATGCCTCCAAGAAATTAGACTACGTTGCCTTTTTATTTTGTACCTTATTATAAATAAAAACTGATGTAGTACATAGTGTTTTTGAATGAGGAAGTTAAGTGGCCTTAAACATTGATTAAATCAATTCATCTTAGGAGGAGAGGCATTTTCATTGTGGGAAGGATAATTGCAGAGAACTTTGAAGTGGGGGAAAAGAATGCAGCCTCATAGATAGGATTATCCAAGTGTGACAGTACTGTCAGTCTTTTAAATTGCCTTTTGAAATCATTTACTTATTTAGAAGTTTGAAAAAAAGAAAAAAGTCTTTTACAGTGCTTCTGGTTTTAACTCTACTTGAGCATTTGGTTTTCCTCCTGACTGAGACCTAATTAGTTTTATAATATTTTGATTTTAAAAGAAAAAAGTATTTACTATTAGTGAAATTGGATGATAATCAAGAAGTATGTTTTACGTTGGTTCTATTTATGGTTTAGTCTAAAAAGTTACTTAGGATGAGATGTTTATATATATTGTCTGTTTTGTATTACTAGAATAGTAAAGGATTTTCCTCAGAAGCTTCCAGATATGCTTAAAAAGCTGGCATTAACAAAATAATATGCTTTTAAAATCATGTGGAATAGGTGAATGTCAAAAATAAACTTGAAGTCCATTCTAAAATTTAATAAATCTGAATTTTATACATCAGGAAAATAATTTCAAGGAGCCATACTGTTAAATGAAAATTTTGTGTTTGCTCTTGTTGCAGAAGTGAGTATGATTGAAGATGAAAAACAGGGGACTTGATAATAGTGGTGTTGGGTGTTAGTGTTATTTCAGCATGTAGGAAATAAAATAATAGAGAATGATTGGAATGAATTTGTGTTATCACTCTTGTGGAGGAACGGATAGCTTCTTGAGAGAACTCTGTGAGGTATAGAACAGTCTTCAGTGGCATCAAAGTAGAGCTTCTCGGCATTTGTTGTAGGCTCCACTGGAGAGCCCCAGGGGGATTCCTGGTAAGTTGTAGACTGATCCAAAAATTAAACTGTGTGCTTACAGGCCAGTGCCACCCAATTTCATGTCAACTATAGGCAACTGAGTAAGTCATAAGTACTAATGGTTTACATTTTAAACTGAACAAGTAACTAAAGTTTGCTAAGTATTCACATATTATATTCTACAAACAAGTCTGACTCTGCAGGCACGTCATTGGAATTTGGGGGAAGGATACTTTGTTATTATCAGTGTCATCTTGAGTTGGTTAGGGTTTTTTAGTTGCTGCTATTCTTGCTTTTTGAAGATTACAAATTACTATTGGTTTGGTTTTATAATAGTTTCTTGCCGATTTGTTCGTCCTCAGAGCAAGTCATGATATATCTCTTAGGCCTATGCTTTTACAGTAACTAGACCTGAAGATTGAGGCCACAAACACAGTAACGTCATGTTCCAAGAACTGATGCAGCAGAAGAGTAGAAAAGTGGGAGGAGTTAGACAAACTTTATACCCAGATGGTTGCCTGTCCTTTATCTTCTGTTTCTTTTCATCGTTGGTTTAGCCCACTTCTTTATTATCTAACCTGCCACTGTGCTTAGCTGTAAAGTTAGAGACACAGATGAATGAAAAACAGCCTTTACCATCCAGGTGCTCACAGGTCAGCATGCTGACCAACATTTGAGTAGATAAGTGTATGGTGATATGGACAGTAATTGAGATATTCCAGTGTCTAGTGTTGGCATAGACAAAGGAGTAGTGTGCTCTGGTAAGGCTGCTCAGAGAGGGATCTGGATAGGAAATATAACTGAATTTAGTACTAGAGACATGTACTTATATTTCCCAATGTGAAGAGTGCCTCTTTCACCAGAATAAAACCAACACAGATACATCTACCTGCTGTTCCCTCTTCCTCAACTTTGAAGCTTTGGAGATGCAGGGTAGGGAGGAGATCACAGATGAAGAGAGTGGTGCAGACAGATTCAGGTAAGCATACATAGAGTACCATAGCCATTGGGGGCCTGCAGGTTCTTCATTTATGGTTAGAAAGTTGAGGGAGAGCGAACAGCAGGAAAATAGATGTACTATGTTGTATTGTGATGAAAGAGGCACTCTTCACATCAGGAAATAAAAAGTGGCATAACTTTTTTGTCAAGTCCTATAGCAATCTATATGGAGTCTTCAGAATTAATGTGGGGGGAGGACCCAGGAATTATAAGAAAATAAGATGTCCATAGGTTTTGTTTTTAGTGACACTGGTTGTAGTGGTATTTACAATAGCAGGACAGAAGGCAGGAGTGGAGAGCAGACAGCAGGATCTACCAGGAGCTGGGGATATAGCAGCAACTAAAGCAAGTCTCTGCTTTCAGGAAGCTTACATTTGGGTAGGTTTGGGGGTGAAATGGGGAGGCTGTTACATAGAACAGGGGTCCCCATCCCCCAGGCTGTAGACTGCTCTGTGGCCTGTAGGAACGGGACTGTACAGCAGGAGGTGAATGGCAGGTGAGTGAGCATTAGTTACCACCTGAGCTCTACCTCCTGTCAGTCAGATCAGTGGCAGCATTAGATTCTTATAGGAGCGCAAACCCTATAGGAGCTGTGCATGCGAGGGATCTAGGTTGCATGCTCCTTATGAGATTCTAATGCCTGATAATCTGAGGTGGAACAGTTTCATTCTGAAACCATCCCTCTTGCTGCCTTCACTGGTCTGTGGAAAAATGGTCTTCCGTGAAACCAGTCCCTGGTACCAAAAAGGTTGGGTACTGCTGACAGAAACAGTAAATAATGTGTATCATGACACATGGAGATAAATGCTTTGAAGGGTAATACTAAAAATGTAAAGGATTTTTCTCAGAAGCTTCCTGGTATGCCTAAAAAACTGGTATTAATAAAATGATATGCTTTAATAAAATAAAAGTAGCCTGAGGGGATAAGTGACAAAAAAATGGTGCTATTTCAGATTGAGTAATTAGACAAGGTAAGTTGATATTTTGATTGATACCTGAATAAGTAAGGGAGCCAGTCATGCAAAAATATGGCAGAAAAGCATTCTAGACAGAGGCAATAGGATGCGCAAAGGTCTTGAGGCCAGTGTTTGATGCGTTCTTGGGCCAATAAGGGAGTGCATTTTTTCTGAAGCAGGGTGAGTCAGGAGGAGAGTAAAAGATGAGGTCAGATTGTGTAGAACATTTTAAACCATGGTAAGGACTTAGGACTTGATTCTGCAAGAAGTAGAAGCCACTGTAGATATATGATATGGCTTGAGTTTTAAAATGATAATGCCAGCCTGTAAATTGAGAACAGACAAGAGAGTCAGGAGTGTGGAAGCTTGGAGACCAGTTTGGAGGCTATTGAAGTAATCCAGGCAGAAGATAGTGGATGAGGTTGACATTGGGATGGGGTGGTAAGTGGTTGGCGTGGGCTGTATTTTTAAATAGTCTGGAGGAATTGCTGATGAATGGGATGTGGAATGTGAAGAAGAAAAGAATCAAGGGTGACTATAAGATTTTTGACCTATACGGCAGCATTATGGAGTTACCGTTTTTATTGAGATTTGGAAGAAGGCCTGGGAAGGGCAGGCTTGGTGAAGGGAGTTGAGTTCAGTTTTAGACACGTTAAGCTTAAGTTTCTATATGACATTGAAGTGGAGATAATGACTTGGCAGTTGGACATGTGAATGTGTAGTTCAAAGTAGAATTTGGAATTGAAGTTAGAAATGTGCAGACATTCACATATACGAGAACTGAGAGAGTAGTAACTGGAAGCCAAGAGAAAGTCTTCCATGGAGAGAGTGGTCACCTGTGTTAAGCATTGCTGGTAGATTCAGTAAAATGAGTATCAACCAGTGTGGTTGACCGTATGGAGATCCTTGGTGAATGACAAGCACTTTGCATTGAATGCTAGGAGCTGAAAGCGCTGATTAAACTAAACTGGGTTCACAGAATGGGAGGAGAGAAAGTAGACTTGGCAAGTCTTTCCAGGAGCTTTGCTGTAAGGGGGAACAGAAATATTAGCTAAAGAATATGTGGTCAAGAAAAAGTTTGTTTTAATATGTGAATTATTGTGACATGTTATATATAGTGATAGGAAGTTCCAGTAGAAAGGGGAAAAAAATGAAGATTTCTTAGAAGAGAGTGGGGACAATTTCAGGAGGAAACCATTGAATAGGTGAGAAGGGGTGGGAATTAGTGCTTTTAATAAAAGTATGGAGAGCTCATCTATCAGGATGATTTCCAGCCCCAGTTTGACATAGAAATCATGTGAGGTGCTTGAAAATTAGCAATGTCTAGACCCCACACTAGACAGTGAAATTACAATCTCTTAAGCAGAGGGCCCTTGCCGTTGGCATTTTCTAGAAGCTCTCCATGTGCATCTCATGTGTAACCTAGAGTGGGGTGGGAGGATAGTACTGTTAATATATTAGTGCTGGTATAGACAGTTTGATTTGGTAAAAGCATGGAGAAGTTCTCTTAATTCTTTTATTTGATCAACTCAAAGGGAGGAAGAGGAAACAGTGCTGAAGATTTTAAAAGAGGATGTGACTTAGTTTCCTTATAGAGTGTGAAAATGATTTAACCAGAGATATGTAGGTATCTCTAGATATAACCAGGCCACATTTGAGATTCTGAAGTTTGTGGTCATAACATTTAAATGTAACATACCGTGTTTTCTTCCAGTTTAGACTAAGTGCAGAATAGGCAGAAAGTTGATTTTTCGGGGTTTAGGTTCTTAATTCAGACAGTCTCCAGTCAGAATTTAAATATGAGCACAACTCTTTATTTTCCTGCAGAACAGAGGTCTTTCCCAGTGTGCTATATTTGAACACTATGTACATGGTTGGAATCTAAGTAGTAAGATTATTCACAGAGATGTAATGAAATATAGCTATAAATCTCACCTCCTTTAAATAAGGGGAATTGGGTGCCCTTTGTTCATTAAGGAATAAGGTTTGCTTTGATTTATTTTCTGGGGTGTTAATAACTTGGTTTAGATCTCTATGCATTCAATTCCACTTTTAATATTCAATGTATTACTTATATGTGCTGCTTTTCCTCTAGAAAGCTACATCCATATTGGAATTTTACCGGGAACTTGGATTGCCGCCGAAACAGACAGTTAAAATCTTTAATATAACAGATAATGCTGCAATTAAACCAGGTAATTTGAGGTTGGGGAGAGGAGGGAGGTAAAAATACCCAAATATGCAATTTGTTTAATGTCAGCCCTTTCAATAAAGCTACATCTAAAATGCAAAGTGTCAAACACTTACTTTTAAATACAAAACTGTATCTGATTTTTTTTTTTTTTTTTTTTTTTTTTTAGTGGAAAAACCTGTAGATAACTCTTTGCTTTCTGTGAGAGAGGGAGGAACGCTGTTGTTTTTAATGTAGAGAGAGTTTAACATTTGAAAAAGCCACCTCAAAGAAATACACTAACTTTTAAAATTCAAAGATCATTGTTCACAGGCTGGCATTCATGAAAAATAGCCAGGCTCTTGCTTAGATAGAAGAATTGGAGAAAATATAACAACAGAAGGGACCGACCATAGCATTAGCACCTCAATGTAAAGATTCTTACTTAAAATTTCCAAGATATTTTGCCTAATCCATGGACTGTCAAAGAGTAAAGATTTGGCATATGATTATATTGGCTCATATGGTTAGCAAAATATAACATTTTGATGTCTGAACTTCAGAAAAGCTCCCTGATCTCTGAACTTGAGTTCTGACAAGAAGACAGTAGAATGCTGTTTTAAGATTTGGTATTTAATATCTGAACTAAACTGCTTTAAGTAAAATACAGTTGCAGTAGGCTTTTATTGGTGTGACAGAGGGTCAGCCTTGATATAAGGTAGAATTAAAAGTATTCTTTGAAGTTAAGATTTTGCGATTTTAAGGCAAAGTAAATGGAATTAAACAAATATAAAAATTAGTAGAGGTACTTGGGCCATTGTATATTAGAATAGTTTATAATGGAAATACTTTAAATATAAAGGGATAGTTCTAAAATATTTGGTTGTGTAGACAGTTCTGAAGCACTTTTTAATATTCTCTTTGGTATTAACACATCTAACTTTCTTAAACTCTTTGTTTATGTTTATGATAAAGATAAAATTAAGCCACATTAACTTTTGCTGTAGCTCAAATCATACAAAATTGTTTTTGGGGTCAAAAATGGTCAAAAATCAGCAATTCAACCTCATAAAAGGTCACTTAATTTCTTTTTAAAAAATTAATACTATTTTTGATTGACAAATCATAATTATATACATTTATGGGATACAGTGTGATATTTTGATAATATGTAGATAATGTGGAATGCTTAAATCTCTATATTTTCTTCATTCAAGGTTTTTCTCTGCCTATATAAATCCAGGTTGGGTTATAATTTAAAGGAAATTCCCCCCCTGCAATCTTACAGCACTTTGCTGCTTGTATTAAATAAACTATAACTATAATCAACTTTCAGTTACATTCTCTACTACAGTGGTTTCTGCCACCTAAAAAAATATCTTATTTGATGATGTTAATGTTTATTCTTCACCAAGATAATAAATTTCTTGCTGTCAGGGGCCATGTCTTATATTCTTATATTCTTGAATTTCTAGCTGCACATATTTGTAAGTGCCCTATAAATATTTGCTAATTAATTGCCAAATAGTTCTCATAAATGTTACTTTCAAGTTTATGTAAACAATATTATGAAGGGCTTTGATTCATCACAAAATTTAAAACTTTTTAAAATAACATTTCCCAAGTACATTTAAAGTAAGACTTTATTTGCATACAACTAGTTTTGTAAATATTTCTATGTAAAATTTAATAAGAGTGTCTACAAAGGCAATTTTTTGCTATTCTAATTATCTAGGCATGAACTGGAGAACTATATTTTATTGGTACAATGAAGAGTTCACCCAAAATCTGATATGTAGAGGCTTTATATAGATGTCATACATACCATGATCATTGCACACCATATGAGGGACTTGGGTTCAAGTAATTGTTTCCTGTTTGTCCAGTGGGTGCAAGATATTTAATGAAGCCCCAACATTTTTTAGTTATTCTTGTTTTTTGTTTTCCCAATGTGAAAACAAGAAACATATCTTAATTTAGTATACTGTTATTCACTAAAACAACCAAGAATCATCAAATTTATGTGTTTGACAGCAATAACACTGTGTTGTCATGGGAATCACTCATTTCAAACCACCACTTTTGGTCTCTGTGAAGTCAATCAAAAGACATATTTGTTGAATAATTTCATTGTTTCGATGTTTCTAATTGCAGAAGAGAATCTCTTACCATTTTTGAAATCAGATAGCTAGAAGCCTTCCTGGATATAGTTTATGTTGAATAAAGTTGTTTCTGTGCTGTCAAATTTCATATTGATTTTTCATTTTCTTTTCATAAAGGCACTCCTCTTTATGCTGCTCACTTTCGTCCAGGACAGTATGTGGATGTCACAGCCAAAACGTAGGTCCTCATAGCGAGTTCTCTTTTCCTTTTGTTTTCATCCATTAAAAGAGAACAGAATAAGTGAAAGAAGTACAGTCTTTCAAGTCAGTGAATAATGGATAAATATATTTCTCATTCTGAATTCAAATCTTTCATGTTACCTACACTAGTTTTTAAATTGTGCCAAATTAATTGTATGTAAAGAGTTCACATCAGGTTATAGCTTTTATTTTTATTTTATTATACTTTAAGTTCTGGGGTACACGTGCACAACGTGCAGGTTTGATACACAGGTAGACGTGTGCCATGTTGGTTTGCTGCACCCATCAACTCGTCATGTATATTAGGTATTTCTCCTAATGCTATCCCTCCCCCAGTGCCTCACCCCTGACAGGGCCTGGTGTGTGATGTTCCCCACTCTGTGTCCAAGTGTTCTCATTGTTCAGTTCCCACCTATGAGTGAGAACATGTGGTGTTTGGTTTTCTGTCCTTGCGATAGTTTGCTCAGAATGATGGTTTGCAGCTTCCATGTCCCTGCAAAGGACATGAACTCATCTTTTTTTATGGCTGCATAGTATTCCATGGTGTATATGTGCCACATTTTCTTAATCCAGTCTATCATTGATGGACATTTGGGTTGGTTCTAAGTCTTTGCTATTGTGAATAGTGCCACAGTAAACATATGTGTGCATGTGTCTTTATAGCAGCATGATTTATAATCCTTTGGGTATATACCCAGTAATGGGATTGCTGGGTCAAATGGTATTTCTAGTTATAGATCCTTGAGGAATCGCCACACTGTCTTCCGTAATGGTTGAACTAATTTACACTCCCACCAACAGTGTAAAAGCGTTCGTATTTCTCCACATCCTCTCCAGCATCTGTTGTTTCCTTTTTAATGATCGCCATTCTAACTGGCATGAGATGGTATCTCATTGTGGTTTTGATTTGCATTTCTCTGATGACCAGTGATGAAGAGCATTTTTTCATGTGTCTGTTGGCTGCATAGATGTCTTCTTTTGAGAAGTGTCTGTTCATATCCTTTGCACACTTTTTGATGGGGTTATTTTTTTTCTTGTAAATTTGTTTGAGTTCTTTGTAGATTCTGGATATTAGCCCTTTGTCAGATGGGTAGATTACAAAAATTTTCTCCCATTCTGTAGGTTGCCTGTTCACTCTGGTGGTAGGTTTTTTTTTTTTTTTTTTTTTTTTTTTTTGCCGTGCAGAAGCTCTTTAGTTTAATTAGATCCCATTTGTCAATTTTGGCTTTTGTTGCCATTGCTTTTGGTGTTTCGGTCATGAAGTCTTTGCCCATGCCTGTGTCCCAAATAGTATTGCCTAGGTTTTCTTCTAGGGTTTTTATGGTTTTAGGTCTAACATTTAAGTCTTTAATCCATCTTGAATTAATTTTTGTATAAGGTGTAAGGAATGGATCCAGTTTCATCTTTCTACACATGGCTAGCCAGTTTTCCCAGCACCATTTGTTAAATAGGGAATCCTTTCCCCATTTCTTGTTGTCAGGTTTTTCAAAGATCAGATGTTTGTTTCTTCAACATAAATGATAATTTCATTTCTTTTGATGCCTCAGTTTTCTCCTTTTTGTTGCATGATAATTCTGCAGGGATTATTGTAATTAGGAACCCTCTGAAAAATATGCCATTGTTTACAGATGCTCTGGGATAGATTTGTAATCACAGAGATTGAGCCAGAGCACCTTTTATCAAAAGAAACTGGGCGACTGCTAGTATCACTTTCCTTCACATGGTTAAGATGCATTCTTCCTAGTTTCAAATATAGGTCATTGCAAAAGCTGCTGGCTGCTTTAATAACCTTCATTTCGCTATTTAGAAATGAAATGTGGGATAGATTGATAATAAGATGAGTCTTCTTTTTAAAGAGATTGTAAACCTGTCCCCCTTTTTTTTTCCTGCGTCCTGATTATCATGAACTTGTTCCTAGTTACAAGAACCCCTGAAATCACTGGTTCCTTGGTAACTCTGTTTTGCTTTCCTTTGGCAAGAACTCAAAATATTGGAGCTTAAAAGCTTTGATTTGGTTAGTTGGGGAAATATGTGTGTTGTAAATCAGATTATTTTACTTGTTAATTTTTGAATTATTGCATATAAAATGCCACATAGTAATTTTGTTAATTTATACACAGTTAATGTTGTGTGAATTCCATTATGTATTTCATACAATATGGGATATTCTAAGAAACCATGCAAAGTCAGAGGCCTTTGTTAACATTTGCCTTGTGGCTGGTCTTGTGACTAACTTGGATTAGAGCCTAGCTTTTCAAATGCCTATGCTCAGTGAATGCTTTCATCTCATATGCTTCTGTTTGGTTTCCTTGGCTTCTTTAAAGTGATTTTTAAAACTTTAGCTGCCTTCTTGTAAGCATAAAGTAAAAGAGGAAAACTTTTGTTTTTTGGTTTTTCGTAAGATCGTTTTCATAGAAAACAAGATTATGTAAAGCCATGAACCAGCTTCAGGATTAAATAGCTGATAAGAGTTGGGGGAACAACCAGCCCTGGAATTTAAAGTAGTGACAGTCAACTCCGGAGAAGTGAGGACCTCCATTTGAGAAGATCACCACTGTTACATGGGCTACAATACAATATTCTGTTTAACTTTTACTGTATTAACAGTGGGGCAGGGTTTTCCTTGCATGTGTGTGTGCATATCTTCATGAGGTATTTATTACTTACGTGAGAATGAATTGGACTTTATTTGACCTTTTGCTAAATGTTACCAATAACTGTAGCTCTTGTAGCTGACATGTTATTATTGCTGTAAGGTGCTTTTAATTTTAAATGCTTGTAAATTTATAGGATTCGTTGTCCTTCTCATCTGGAACTGTTTTGAATTTCCTCTGAGTGCAGCATTGTATTCCCAGCTGCATACAGCCCTAGTTGCCACTGCCTCTTCTCTCTGCCACTGACTTCCCACGTGTGTACATGTACACATACATGTACATACATTTGTTTAACTTTTTTTTTCTTTTTTAAACTCCTCTCTCTTCTTTCCTTAATGCATTTTGGAACTTTTGGGCTCTATCTTCCGGATATTAATCCTGTTAGAAGGGTGAACACTAGGGGAACAATATGTGCAGTGCCATGGTTAAGGGAGTGATGAAAGGACATGGATTTATAGGCTGGAGCAGTGGTTCTCATGCTTGAGTGGGCTTTATAATCTCCTGGAGTTTTAGTTGAGCACAAATTGATGGACCCCACCCACGGAGCTTCTGATTCTGTAGGTCTGGGGTTAATACCTGAGAATTTGCATTTCTACCAAGTTTCCAGGTGATATAGATGCTGCTGGTCCGGAAACACACATTGAGAACCACTGGACTGGAAAATAGAAGCTCATCAGTTAAACCACTTTTCCTCCTCACTCCTCTACCTAGCACAGAATTCAGAATGCCTTTCTTTCCTTAACTCTGCTTGAATTATAACATATAAACATCTGTTTAAAAGCAAGCAAGTTTAATGTAATTAAAATAACATTGCCAATAAAAGTGGGTATTTATTACATTTTAGTTAGCATAAAACTGAAAACTAGTCTGTTTAGTAATTGGCTTCATTATCTTTTCATTAGAAAAGAGAAAAATCTCAATCCCTAATTTCTTAATTTTTCTCATGCTATAATGTATTTTAATGATCAGTCTTCACTTATATTTTTAGTACTGGATTTCAATGTTTCAATGTTATACCTTCAACTTTAATTGCTGAGTTAAATGTACTTTAGAAATAACTAAGAAAATTTTTTATAGGAACAAACACTATCTGCATTTCAAGAAAATAGTGCTAGAAGAATCTGTCTACCTCAGGAATGAAATTGTCTGCAGACAGTTTTTTAAAAAGTGGCCAGTAACCAACAGTAACAGCTTCTTGAAGATATACTTACAATTTTTAAGAGTTTCTTTTAAAATAAAATTTTGTTAGGAAACTTGCTTACATGAAAGATACATTGTATTTACCTATACTGATGTTGGTTATAAGTCTCTAGATAAATAGGTAAATTTACCAGTGTCACGTTAGGGTGTGAGGTGAATATATAATTTGCCAGAATTCATTTTAATTTTTACTTGTAATATCAGCAATAGTTTTTCATCAAAAGGATGGTAGAAGACAAATTTTATTTAGATTGTATGGGGAAGATTTTTACATCTAATAAATAAAACTGCCTAGCAGAACATTTTTACATAGTTTTATTATACTATCAATAGATAATGAAGCCCAGTCTTTGAAATATGGCAGTTTATGTAATTCATTCCAAATAAAATCTTTAAGCTAGCACGTATCATGATGTCTTTTCTCCCTGCCCCTACCCTGGGTACATTTTTAAGGTTTATGTTCTTGTTCTATAGTAGCAATTATATTCCATTGTAACTTTTAATAGATGATGGTTTAGAGTCTAACATTTTCCCATTCTTTCAGTCTCGATTTTGAAGAGGGAACAACTATAGATAATGTATAAATAGTGAGTAAGCTGAGGTATGACTGTTAATTCCATCCTCAACATAGGATGTTTAGCCCATTTTTTTTCTGTTGAATTCTGGTGGTGCTTATTATAACTTGTTAAAAAAAAAAAAAAAAAGGAAGAAATGAGAGAATGAAACAAAGAACAAATAAAAAGAAAACTAAAGATACTTTCTGCTGTGGTTAGGGAGCGGTGTTAGGTATCTGCCTGAAAGGACTTGAAGGACAGAGATGGTAGTGATGCATTCATAATAGCACGGAGAGACACTTCCTGCTAGGTGTCTTGTTGAACTTTGAATTCATGACAGTGCATACCTGAAGTAATTTTTCTTCTGGTTATCTGTAATTTATTTATTTACTTAAAATTTGAAGTCAGAAGACTTCAGGTACTTAAAATATTTTTTTCTTTCTGAAAGAAGGATAATTTAAAAATCTTGTCTACAAGTCTGGGCTGATTAAAACAACTCATATTTTCAGGAATAATCTTACTACTTTACAGTTGTCAGTGTCCTTTAAATTCTCATTACCCTTTGGTCTCAAAACAGAAAAATAACTACTTGACAATGTTATCATTCGTAATAAATTTTTTTTTTTTTTTTTGAGATGGAGTCTTGCTCTGTTGCCCAGGCTGGAGTGCAGTGGCACAATCTCGGCTCACTGCAAGCTCTGCCTCCCAGGTTCACGCCATTCTCCTGCCTCAGCCTCCCGAGTAGCTGGACTACAGGCAATTGCCACCACGCCCAGCTAATTTTTTGTATTTTTAGTAGAGATGGAGTTTCACTGTTTTAGCCAGGATGGTCTCGATCTCCTGACCTCGTGATCTGCCTGCCTCAGCCTCCCAAAGTGCTGGGATTATAGGCGTGAGCCACCATGCCTGGCCAGCAATAAAAATTAAGGGGAGTGGGGTGGAGGAGATTAGGTATTGGAGCACCTTGGCACATTTACTGAGATTCAGTTAGTTTGGATTCTTTCATTCAAATACCAAAATGTGTAAAGAAGTATTGTTGCCTACCAAAGTCTTAAAGATGTTTAAACTGTCAACATGGGTTCTTAAAAGAGTAAAGACTTTGTGGGCTGTATACCTAGCCCAGTACACTGTTGAGTGAAGAGTGTCTACATACTGTCAGAAACTCTGCCCACAAGCTCATCGTTCTAACTGGTAGATGTTTGTTGTAAACTCTGGAAGGAGAAAGCAAGGTATATGCTGCCTTCAGGATACAGTTGCTGTGCTGTCCTGTACATTTTCAATTTTATTTCATTTTTAACAAGTAACTTTATGTACTGGTTATTCAAAGCAGTATGTTTTTAATGTATTAGTGAAACAGTTTTCAAGATGAGTGATTAAACTATAGAGAGAAATAATCTTTGTAAAAATTAATCCCTCTTAAATCAGTCAAAATGAATGATTGGAGAGTGGTGTGTTGGGGTTATATTTAGTTGTTTTGTTGGGTTAAAAATTTTATTAGTGGTCATCTATAATTGCCTCCCTGTTTACAAAGCAGCATGTTTTTACTCAAGCTTAGCAAAATTAAGACCTAATAAGAGGCAATGTAAGGTGGTGGCTAAAAGCATGGGCTTTTCAGTAGCTCTGTGACCTAGATAACTTTCTTAATCTCTTTGCTGCTTCATTTTTAACATAAGAATAATTGTAAATGTACTTCATAGCCATATTACAAAGATTGAATGACAGTGCATAGAAAGCTCCTAGCTCAAGGCCTGGCACATAATAAATGCTCAGGAGTATTAGCTACTATCACTATTATTGATGTTGCTGCTTTGTAATTAGTTTCAATTTTAAAAAGAAAGATCCATGTTTTCCTGAATAGAAAATATCTTTCAAAATGAATAGAAAACATGACATTATTAGGAATTCAATTCTGGTGTTTTCTAATACATTAAGTTTTGCCTTTATATTTTATGTAACAAAGTAGTAGCTTTACAAAACACTCTAGGTAATTTTAAGATCACATACTATCTATTGTATCTGGAATTTACAGAGTAATGAGGATGCCCTTGAAATGGCTTCATGCCTCTCCGACGTGCTGGAATATTTTAATATTTTTCTTCTAATCTGTTTCTTGAGAGGCACTATGACCTGGGTTGAAAGCGTGGCCGAATGCTTCCATTTCCAGCGATTTGATTTTGGGCAAGTGGCTTAACTTGTGGGGATTTCGATTTCGTTATCTTTAACCTGAGGGTCTGAGGCTAAATGGCTTCTAAGGTTTCTTTCAATTCTAAAAATCTGTTTCCAAAAAATAATTCCTCAGTTTTCCAAGTGGCATAACTCACCCTTATCTATACTAATGAAGAAATAATACATGACAGTAGATTCATAGCTCATGGCAATATGGCTTTCTGATCTATTGAAGAACATTATATGGCTGAAGACCTTCAGAAAATTTGTGTCCTTTCATGATATTGTAGAATTGTTTATTTGTGTTTTCTTTTTTTGAGAAGAACAGAGTGTGCCCAAGACAGCAAATGTGGTGTTCTGGGTTTATTTAGTGCAGTTGGGAAATTGAAGGAATCACTGCACAGTTGACTCTTTGTACTATTAAATGAGCTAGATTTGATGTCAGAAAAGCCGTAAGCAGTGCACGCCTCGCACTCTTATTGATAAAAATGTTCCCAGATATTGATGGGAGGTTTGTGGTTTTTAGACAGAAATCATATACCTGCATATCAGGTCATGCTATCACAAATTCGTCCTAAAGAGTTGCAGCTATACTGATATTCCATGCCACCTTCTAACTCTATGTGAATGGAACACAAAGCAACTGGAAAATTCCACCATGGCTGACTTGTGGGCTCAGCAGCTGTTCATCACTGATCAAGTAGGTTTAGACAGCAACACTGAATTGGGTAGAAATTGACTGCCACACTTTACAGGGATCTTCAGTAGAGATGCTATGTGGAAATGCAAGTAAGTAGGAAACATCTGGGTGAGTTTGCTGAAATGAGGAGAAGCTATAGTAAAAGATTAAAATGTTTGTGCCATATTAGTTCATCATGAGTTAAAAGCTAATCTTGAGGGAGATTGTCAGCTAGCTAATAAGCCTTTTGTATACATGTAATATGTTTTGGCAAAAATTAATTCTTTTTTGTTTATTAGATTTTTTTGTTTGTTTTAAAACTAAGAACATTTGGATAGTTTGAATCTAAAGCATAGTAAAGTGATTATTATATCCTACCAGAATTTCTTTTGATGTTGATTTAGACATTTTGCTTTTATATTCAGTAATACTTTATCACAGTTAAAAGATTAAAAGATTTTATCTTAATTCTTTTATTTTTTTCTTTTTTTTTTTTTGAGACGGAGTCTCACTCTGTCGCCCAGGCTGGAGTGCAGTGGCGCGATCTCGGCTCACTGCAAACTCTGCCTCCCAGGTTCATGCCATTCTCCTGCCTCAGCCTCCCAAGTAGCTGGGACTACAGGCACCTGCCACCACACCCAGCTGTTTTTTTGTATTTTTAGTAGAGATGGGGTTTCACCGTGTTATCCAGGATGGTCTGGATCTCCTGACCTTGTGATCCGCCCGCCTTGGCCTCCCAAAGTACTGGGATTACAGGCGTGAGCCACCATGCCTGGCCCAATTTCATCTTAATTCTAATCTGTTTTATAGGTTCATTTCAGCTCAGTGTTGATTTTAGCTAGAAACCCAGGTGAATCTCCATTTTCCTGTGAATCTCCATTTTACCATAACAGAGAAGCTGATTTTTAAACCAGTAATTTCTTCACCTTCCCACCCCCACTTCTATTTATTAAATTTTTAAAATGTAGCCTGATTTGGGTGTATTCTTAAAGAAGTCAAGTGTCCTTTCTCCATTTGGTACACAGTTACTGGTTATTTGAGTGATATATGTACAAGTCACGTAAACTTCTTACAGCATAAAGAGAGAAAGTGAAAACTTAATTTGGAGGGCATACTCGTAGACCTTGCCTGACTGTGCTCATGGCCAGGCAGGGGGGACAGTGTATGCAAGAATAATTTGGAGTTCCTGCCAGCTCTAACCAGCTTCATCAGTGGCTGGATAAATTGCAGGACTCTAAACATTTCCCTGAAGAAAAAAAGAAAACTTAATTTGGAAATGGTTCTAATTGAAAAACCTCTACTTAAGAGTATGGATTTTGATTTTTAAAAATTAAAAATCAAATATTTTGGGCTGGGCATAGTGGCTCACACCTGTAATCCCGGCACTTTGGGAGGCCAGAGTGGACAGATGACTTGAGGCCAGGAGTTTGGGACCAGCCTGACCAACATAGCGAAACTTCGTCTCTACTAAAAAGACAAAAAATTAGCCGTGGTGGCAGGTGCTACTTGGGAGGCTGAGGCATGAGAATTGCTTGAACCTGGGAGGTGGGGCTTTGCAGTAAGCCAAGATCACACCACTATACTCCAGCCTGGTAAACAGCGTGAGAGTCTGTCTCAAAAAAAAAAAAAAAAAAAAATCGAATATTTCACAGGTGATGCAATTTGATATTAAATACTTGGTTGTTTTTTCATGACAATAGTGGGAAGATAGACAATGTAGTATGAAGGGTGTTTGAGGCAGAAGGAACAAAATGAACAAAGGCATGGAAGAGTGGCTTATTTAGGGACTCATGGAGTAATCTGCTACGACTAAGATTTTTCAGTGTTTGGAAGTCAGGTTGGATCCAGTTATAAAAAACCTTATATATTCTAAGCTAAAAATACTACTGGGGAACCATCTAAGTTTGTTTGCTTGTTTTTTTTAAAGCAGAGTACAAATTTATGTGATTAGATTACCACCTTGGGAATTCTGCCCTAGTGGCTGTGAAGGATAACTTGAAGGAAGAGAGATGTTTGGTTTGTTTCTGAAACACTGCAAGTGAATGGCTGAGGTACTTCCAATTGGATATGGTTGGTACATCTGTAGAATGGGATCATGGCAAAATTCTTGCCAGAGTGCAAGATTGTGGAACTCCAGCTTATTACTAATAACTTCAGGGGTCTAAAAACTTTTTCTCAAAGAATGGGAAGTAAATATCTTAGGTTTGCAGACATTATGTTCTCTCTTGCCCATGAGAGAACTAACTTATTTTGCCATTACAGCTCTAAATTGGAGATGTAAATTAGTGTGCATGACTCTATCCCAATAAAACTTTATTTACGAAAACATACGGCCAGCACAGGCCAGTTTGCCAACCCCTGTTTTAAACCTTAGTGAGAAGAGAATCAGAGGCAGCAAGAGGAAAGAGATTTCTCAAAGAACATTAGGGAAGCCGGAAAATAGGGAGGAAATGATGACAATGGAAAGGAGCGGGACGTTAAGGGGTACAGGAAAACCCTGTGGAGAGATTCTATTTTAAAAGATCCTGTAGAAATCTAAACACCGATGTTAAGAAATTACTAAATTTTTTAGGTTGTGATAATGGTATTGTGGTTTTGTTCTTCAAAAGTATTCTTATCTTTTAGAGATCTCTACTGAAATATTTGTGAATGAAATGATAGGGTATCTGGAGTTTGCCTCACAATAATCTATTGGAGTTGTCAGAGGAGAGGAACAGATGAAAAAAATAAATAGGCCTTGAGTCGATTATTGTTCGACACTGGATGATGGATACATAGGGATTTATTGAGTTAATCTCTCTGCTCCTGAATATTCCTTAAAACTTCCATAATAAAAAGCTGTTTTAGTAAAAGACTTGGATTTGGGATTTGGGGATTAACCTCAGAGTGAATTCCAAAGAGTAATTGGAGAGGAAGATGGATTGCAGAGAGTGGATGGTAGATGAGAGAAGGAGAAGCAGTTTGTGTTCCAGTGAAAGAGGAGGAGGGATATGAAGGGAAAAGAAGGTAGGAGAATCCAGTGGCTTCTCAAGGGAGATACTCAGGGGATGGGAATTTTAGAGGAAGTTCTCAGAGGACACAGAATGGATGGGTTTAAAAGCAGGTATATGGTCACTCTTCACCTTATGGACATTTCATTTTATCCCCATAGACAAGTATATCCAGAATCATGCAATGAAAGGCAGTTTCTCACAAAGTAAAGAAATACATGATGGATTTGTATTAAAACCTGTGTGTCTGCTGGTAGGCATTTGTCACAGTATAGCAAGGGAATACAATTCTCATAGTAAGAATCTCTAGAGATTTATAGAATTCAGTGGGAAACATTAAATTGTGCATTCCCTTCTGCAGGATTATTAGCCATACCTTTAAGCTTCTCCCCTTTTCTTCAAACCATCTTTTCAAACTAAAAGGCATGCCCATTATACAATAATCGGAAACTGTAGGACAGAAGAAAGGAGACTTAATCCCCTATCTTCCCAGGACACAGCTATAGCCAGTAACAAATTTTACTCTGCTTCTCTAGACTGGGCACTACAGCTAAATAATACACAGTTTCTACCCTTCGTGCACTGAAAGTGTACTAAGGGGAAATGGACTGAGAAGCAAGGACAATAATGTTTCCTAGATTAAATGATACATCTGAATTTCTATATTTTAGTATAGATACTCTAAATAAAATATATCTTTTATGTCTTCTTAATTTTCAAATATATCTCACTAAAATTGGGATCTCTATGTTCTTTCCATTTAAGCTTTCCTTTGATTTTTTTTCTGCTATCATTAATTAAAAACTAAGCAGAAAATGGGTAAGGGATATAAAATATAAAGTATGTTGTATATTATTTTTAGTAAAATGAAGATTTTATTTTATATGACCTGTGAAAGCCTTTTACTTGAAATGTGTCTGGCTATGCTAAGTATAGATTAGTTCATTTCTTGCTTTTGTTTTATTTTTGTTCTCAAGTTGAGTGACAACTGAGAGTAGTATAAATACCTGTACCTCCCGTGGATCAACAGATACACTCTGTTCTCCCTAGTCTGAATTCAGCCAATAATTTGTCATGTTATTTGTGTTTTGTTCTTTTTTTTAAAGGTTACTGAAGAGGTTCTCATTGTACAGAGAATACATAACTACATCATATATTCTAGAGCTAGATTGAAAAGCAATCTGTAATTAGCCAACAGATAATTAGCACTTTCAGGATACCACTTTTATCTTATAATTATTTACGCTTAAAATGAGCTAAATTATCTTCTGTAGTTCACCTGGCATGTGTTCTATTGGTGCATGCACTCATGCTCTCTTTTTAAGTAAGAGATCATCAGTTTTAAGAACACAGAAGTACCAGTAAACTTTCTACCAAGAATGGCCAATGTAACATGTTCATTTAGATTAGTGTTGCCAGTCTCTCTCTCTCCTTTTCTCTTTGAAGTGTTGTTTGCCAAATGATATGGTAAGTTCAAATTACTCTTTAGGTATTTCCTTTTCATTTTTAAATTGCCAAGCACTGTACTTTCCAATTAGGTTCTAAAATTCAATGTTAAGTGGAAACATTTGTTAAATTTCTAAAGCATAAAATATTTGATTATTCTCTTCTTAGATGTTAGTTTACATAATTAATAGTGGGTTTTTATTTAATATGTGTTATGTTTTAGCTCTTTGATCAGGTATACACATTATTTTGAGTTTTCACCTCCAAAAAATTATATACACACTGTTCACGGGCTTAATGTGAAGAATGTGGTATAAGCTACGTTTAAATTATTCTTATAAAAGTAACTTTTGACCTATGATTTGATAGTATTCACCTGTTAAGTTGTACATGTAATGTATCATTTTTGTTTTTAAGTTTGAGGTCTCACTATGTTGGCCAGGCTGGCCTCCCCTGACCTCAAGCAGCCCTCCCACCTCAACTTCCCAAAGTGCTGGGATTACAGGCATGTGCCACCACACCCAGCCTTATCCTTATTTTTAGAGTAGATTTTTGATATATTGAAAACAAACTGTATTATTCACATAGGCTTTCTTCAAACCATTGCTAATTGTTTGCTGAATGCATAGCAAAGTCCTAGTGGAAATAAGTTTGTTTTTATAATCTTTTTCTTTTTGTCCTCTTTGTAAATGGCCTGAACAGTACACTGTATAATAATAGCTAACATTGGTGGAGTTAGGGAACACTCTGTTAAAAATATGTTGATGTTTTATCTAGTAAAAGGTGAGAAAAATCTTCATTTTAAGAGTAAAAATATGTCACATGCCTGGCATGGTGGCTCACACCTGTAATCCCAACACTTTGGGAGGCCCAGGTGGGAGGATCACTCAAGGCTGGAAGTTCGAGACCAGCCTAAGCAACAAAGCAAAATCCCTCTATCTACCAAAAAAATTAAAAATTAGCTGAGTGTGGTGGCATGCACCTGTAGTCTGTAGTCCTAGCTACTCACGAGGTTGAGACAGGAGGATTGCTTGAGCCCAGGAGTTTATTAAGACTGCAGTGAGTTATCACTGTACCACTGCACTCCAGCGTGGTTGGCAGAGTAAGACCCTGTCTCTTTAAAAAAAAAAAAAAAAAAAAAAAATTAAAAAGTCTAGTACAGTCTGAGAATTTTTTCCAGTCTTTTTATTGTGTCATTTATACTGATATAAGCAAAGACAAATTTTATTTCTAATTGACACATTGCAGTTGTATTTATGGGGTACAAGTTGATGTTTTAATATGTGTGTATATTGTATAATGATCAAATTAGGGTAGTTACGGTACCTGTTACTTCATGCATTTATCATTTTTTTGTGGCAAGAGCATTCAAAAACATTCCTAGCTATTTTGTAATATATAATAATTTACTGTTAACTATAGATACTCTAGTGTACCATAGAACACCAGAACTTATTCCTTCTATCTACCTGTTAACCAACCTCTCCCCATCCTCCTCATTCCCATCCCCATCCTCTCCCCAGTTTCTGGGTAATCACTGTTGCACTCTCTACTTCTATGATAGCAGCATTTTTTAGATTCCACGTGTGAGTGAGATCATACATTATTTGTCTTTCTGTGTCTGGTATATTTCACTTAACATAATGTCCTCCAGTTTCATTAATGTTGTTGCAAATGGCAGGATTTTATTTTTTATGACAGAATCATATTCCATGTGTATATGTGCCACATTTCCTTTATTCATTTGTCTGTTGTTGGACACTTAGGTTGATTCTGTATCTTGGCTATTGTGAATGGTGCTCAATAAATATAAGATATCTCTTCAACATGTTGATTTCATGTCCTTTGGATATCTACCCCATAGTGGGATTGCTGGATCATATGGTCGTCATATTTTTAATGTTTTGAGGGATGCTTCCATACTGTTTTCCATAGTGGCTATACTAATTTATATCCCCACTAACAGTGTATGTGTTCTCTTGTCCACATTCTCACCAACGCTTGTTTTCTTTTGTCTTTTTGACAGTAGCCATTCTAACTGGAATGAGATGGTATCTCATTGTGGTTTTGATTTGCATTTCCCTGATAATTAGTGGTTTTGAACATTTTTCGTATACTTGGCCATTTCTTTGTCTCTTTTTGAGAAATGTGTTAAGATATTTTGCTCATTTTTTAATTGGGTTACTTGGGTTTTTTTTTACTTGTTGGAGTTCCTTTGCAGTTATTTTAGGTTTTTTTGCAGTTCTTTTAGTATATATTTTGGATATCTCTTGTCAGATGTAGTTTGCAGATGTTTTCTCACATTCTGTAGGTTGTCTCTTTGCTTTGTTTCTTTTGCTGTGCAAAAAGCTTTTGAGTTTGATGTAATGTGTCTTTTCTGTTGTTGCCTGTGCTTTTGAGGTCTCATTTAAAAATACTTGCCCAGCCCAGTATTGTGAAGCATTTCCCCTATATTTTCTTCTAGTCATTTCATACTTTTTTTTTTCATTAAGTCTTTAATCCATTTTGAATTGATTTTTGCATATGGTGAGAGAGAGGGGTCTAACCTCATTACATGGGGGTATTCAAGTTTTCCAGCACCATTTATAGAAGAGACTGTCTTTCCCCAGTGTGTGGTATTGCCACCTTTGTCAAAAATCAATTGCCCATGATGTGTGAATTTATTTCTGGGCTCTCTGTTCTGTTCCATTGTTCTGTGTGTCTGTTTTTATGCCAGTAGCATGCTGTTTTGGCTCCTATAGCTTTGTGTAGTACGTTTTGAAGTCAAGTAGTATGATGTCTCCAGCTTTTTTATTCTTACTCAGGATTGCTTTGGCTATTCAGTGTCTTTTGTGGTTCCGTATGAATTCTAGGATTATTTTTTCTATTTCTGTGAAGAGTGTCATTGGTATTTTGATAGAGGTTGCATTAAATCTGTAGACCACTTTGTATAGTATGGCCGTTTTAGCAGTTCTTCCAGTTCATGAACAACGGATAACTTTCCATTTACCCACATCCTCTGCAGTTTCTTTCATCAATGTTTTATCATTTTCAGTGTAGAAATCTTTCACTTCCATTATTAAGTTTATTCCTGGGTATTTATTTTTTCGTAGCTATTGGAAATGGAATTGTTTTCTTGATTTTTTTTTTTCAGATAGTTCACTATTAGTATATAGAAACACTACCAATTTTTATATGTTAATTTTATATCCTGCAACTTTACTGAATTTATTCTAACACTTTTTTGGTGGAGTCTAGGATTTCCTATATATGATATATCATTTGCAAATGGGACAACTTCTTCCTTTACAATTTGGATACCTTTTATTTCTTTCTCTTGCCTAATTGCTCTAAGACTTCTAGCACTGTGTTGAATGGAAGTGGTGAAAGTGGGCATACTTGTCTTGTTCCTGATCTTAGGGGAATAGCTGAAAGCATAACATCAGTATGGTTGTCATATATGGCCTTTGTTGTTTCAAGCTGCATACCTTCTATACCTAATATAGTGAGCATTTCAGAAACAAACTTTAATAATGCTTTAGCGTTAGTGTTGTTTGCTTTCTACCTGGATCATGGGGTGTTCTTCTAGGTTAACAGAATTTGAAAATAGAGTGATTTCATTTTAAAAGGAGATTTTAGATTAGTAAGAAATTGTTACTCTCTGATTTTATTTCTCCATTTGTTTCTTCTCAACCCTGAGATGAAGATCCTTCTGATATCTTCTAAGATAAAATTTGTTCAGCATTTAGAGCATTATTTTTTTCTATTTAGTCCTCTATTATACTAGTACCTATTGCTGCCTAACACATTATCCTAAAACTTAATAGCTTAAAGTAACAAACATTTATTACCTCAGTTTCTGTGCTCAGAAATCCCATTATAACTTACCTGGATGCCTCTGACTTGGGGTCTCTCCCAAAGCTGCAGTCAAGCATCAGCCAGGGCTGTAGTCATGTTAAGGTTCTAATTGGGGAGAATCTACCTCCGTACCTACTAATAGTCCATTGGCAGACCTCAGGTCCTTCGTTAATAGCTGGAGACATCCTTGCAGCATGTCTCTCCGTAGGACAGTTTACACTAGCTGTGGAAGTTGGCTTCTTTCAGAGCCTGGCAAGCAAGAGAGTACCAAGATGGAAGCTGCAGTCTCTTTGTAACCAAATCTCAGAAGTGACATCTCATCACTCTTGCCATATTTTGTTTATTAGAAGCAAGGGACTAGGTTCACCCAGACTCAAGGGGAGGGAATTAAGCAAGAGCATGAGAACCAGGAGGTGGTGATCTTTGGGTTCCATCTTAATGGCTGCTTGCCATATCTGTTATAAGTACTTTGAAACTTCTAGAGCTTTTCCATTTTTACTGTGTCATCTTCACAGAATTAGGATGATAAAACTCCTGTTCAGATAAAATTCCCTGTGCTTAGCTTGCTGGTGTCTCACAATCTTGAATTAATCATTTTATATAGAATTAGACTCCAGGAAGGGGTGCAGACCAAGACAGAGATAAAGGAATGTTTATTTGCAGTTTTACTTGTATAGCCTTTTCTAGTTATTTAAATAAGAAGCTTTGTTAAATCTCTAACAATAATGTGTACAGTTGGTACTAGAAAGTGTACAATTGGGAATGGTCTATGCTCTTTTCATTATGAAAATTCTAACTTTTGTTTTGTTCAGTATTGGTAAAGGTTTTCAAGGTGTCATGAAAAGATGGGGATTTAAAGGCCAGCCTGCTACGCATGGTCAAACGAAAACCCACAGGAGACCTGGAGCTGTTGCAACTGGTGTGAGTATAACTAGTGAAGCTCTTTTTAATGCTAAATATTCAACTTCTGCACATGTAGTCCTCAGTCCGTCCTTGATATGAAGTCACATAATGTTAGTCTGACACCGGGGGGCTCCATGTACTTGTCACCCTTTTATGGATCCTTGCCCCTCACTCATTTCCCAGAGCCAGACTAGAATTAGTTATATTCCACAAGGTTAGCTGAGCATCTGTAGTTTGGCTGTATATACCCTGAGTCTAAATTTAAAATGTACTTTGTGCAAATGTTGAATTCAGTTTGTCTTTTGAATTAGTATCAGTTAATAATTACGAAATAATTTTCTGTGAATTGTAGGATTGAGTAGATAAGTAAATGTATTGATAATGGAGCTGGGTTTCTCACTGTTGGAAAAGGGCGTTAAAGTATGAAAATGGGAAAATTAAAATGAACCCTATAGTGTTGAATTCAAACTATAAGTATGCATATACTGTTTGGTGGGGGAGGGGAATGCATGCATGCACACAAGGAAAAAATGTAGCACACAGAGAAATAGAGGGGTGTGTGTGTGTGTGTGTGTGTGTGTGTGTGTGTGTGTGTGTGTGTGTGTCTCAGTTCTGTCTACTGGAACGTTGTAGTCATGTATAACGGAATATATTTGTAGAATGAGTAAGAGTGATACTTAGTCTGTAATACTCAGAATTGTCTTTTAAGCCTGTTGGTTACATATTAAACATATCTAATGCCATGATGAGGTTCTTCCACTGGGAGTTTCACCTGTTAATGTGAGAGCAGCTGATGGAAAAGTGTTTATATTGTGAGAATTCATGTGTTGTAAGAAGCTGTTCCATTTTAGTCATAATTCAGATTTGCTTCTTTAGATGTAGAACTATTATCCGTTATCAGAGTCAAAATCAGAGACTGTGTGAAGCTGTTGGATTTATGTAAATCAGAGAAAACCAGGGCTAGACAAACTAGTATTCTAATAACTAACTCTGTCCTTGAATAATTTTGGTCAAGGAAAGTAACATCTAAAGCAAGGAGCAGTAGGACCATTCCAGCACCAGTGGTATGGATGAAGTCCATTAAGTCAGTTAATACAGAACATGAGTTCAAAACAGGCCTGGCAGTCCATTTTTTTCTTTGAATGATGGTGTCGGTGTGTCTGTATGCCCTTGTCCTTTTTTAATTCTTAGCCAGTATTAGGTCAGTTGTTACTGAGTTTTTCTCCTAAATCTGTTTCTTAGTCTGTATTTATTTTATCAGTCTAGTCTCATTAGAAAGGAAATCCTCTAGGAGTAAATATGTCTAAATCCATATTTAGTTCCTTACTGGGACCCAGCAGAATAGGGGAAAAATAAAACATTTTAATAATTTATATTTTTAGTTTGCATTGTGGTTTGTTCAGTGCTGTTTAAAATTGATAGTACTTAAAAGTGTTAACTTTAGTTTTCTCATTTAGGATATTGGCAGAGTCTGGCCTGGAACTAAAATGCCTGGAAAAATGGGAAACATATACAGGACAGAATATGGACTGAAAGTAAGTGTTACAAGTGGTTCTTTTTAGGAACAGCTAAATTGTCTAAATGCAAAGGCAGCAGAATATGTATTTAATCTGTGTCTGTACCATTGTTCTAAGAGGCTTTAAAATTATTGAGGAAAAGAGGATACATGAATTGTGTGTGTGTGTATGTACACTCTAGTTGTAGTAATGGTGGTAGTAATGATAGTGTATATTTCAAGCCATGAAAAGTGCAGTCATTAAAGAGACAAAATTAGTAGTCCACTCTTGGACCTGGAAGATTTTTACAAGATATTGTTGCATGAAAAAAGTAAGATTCAGAGCATTCAGTATAAGACTCTTTATTGAGTAAAAGATTGAACAAAAGCTCTCTACATGTGTATGTTGCTGTGCCATCATATAGTCACAGAAGAGTGGAAGGGTATATACCAGGTTCTTGGATTATATATCAAATGTGTGTGTGTGTGTGTAAGTGGATGTAGGTAAGGAGTAGAGTGGGAGACAATCAAAATAGAAGGAAACAATAGCACTACAAAAGGATTATGATATACATCCGTTTTTATAAAAAATATCTGTGTATATTTAAAAGAGAAGTTGAATTCAATCTCTACCAATGAGAAATGTATCTAAGTAAAACTGAGTTATACTATAATGGATGCTGTATAATTATATTTCTGTTAAACAACTAATGTTTATATTTGTTTGCATGTATGTTTTAAAGTGTAGGAAGTACAAAGAAGAAAATAAGCCACCCATAAGAACAATACCCAAAGACAATCACTGGAAACATTTTGGTGCCTATCCTCCCAGTCTCTATTCTAGATACCTTTTATATATAAATTTTGACCAGGAGAAGTTTTCAAATTTTATATAATTAAACCTAAGATTTTTTTACCCCTTCTATTACATTTATACTCATCAGAGACCATCTATTTGCTGTATTTTCTTCGTGTGTGTGATTTCAATTTCTGTAATATTTAATACTTATTCATTATTAGATAGGCGCCATGGGTCAAACTTGATTCCTTCTCCAAATATTTTATTTTCTCAGTACCATTTTTTGACCAATCATTCTCTCCCATTTATGTACGTTTTTTCTCCACATGAAGATCTTTTGAGGATCATCTACTCAGCCCACTTACTTTAGAAATTAGAATCAGTGAGGTTGTGGCTTCTCCAGCCTCTAGTTACAGCAAACTAGTATTAACTAAAAATAAAATAAAATTGAATTTCCACTTGTTATTGTTAATGGTGCCAACAGAGTCCTTTGAGATATCCAAATAGTCTTGATCATTCAGTCACATCTCTATTTAAAGTGAGAGTTTTCTACTACTTCCATAAGATATATCTGCTATGGTCTTCTATTACAAGTCATCCATAGGACTTGAAGTTTTTCAGTTCTTATTCAACATTCTGAAGTACTGGTAAGATTATTACTTTACAAGCAACTTACATCCTCAGCTTTTAGTAACATTGTTTTAATACAAGTATATCCTAAAATTTTTGGTTTTATTTCATGCTTTAGGTGTGGAGAATAAACACAAAGCACAACATAATCTATGTAAATGGCTCTGTACCTGGACATAAAAATTGCTTAGTAAAGGTAAGTATAAGCGTCTTCTTTTTTTTCCTTTTATTTTATTTTTTTTTGTTTCTTACTCACAAGCTAACAAATTACTATCTTTATTTTCTATTGTTTATATATGTGGATATTTGCCATAAAGTCTCCTTTGACTCATATATGTGGCTTATAAATAAATGGCTGTTTTTCCACATGTTCTCTCCTGAATCTTTCTGCTTTTTAGTAGCACCTGAGTGAAAAAAATGCGCAAGATAACCTGTATTCTATTTCTTTAAAACCAAGAACCTGTAAAAAGGGTAAGGCTGTGTATTAGTCCATCCTAATAGAATGGATGGACGCCTATAAAGAAACACCTAAGATTGGGTAATTTATAAATAAAAGAGGTTTAATTGGCTCGGGGTTCTGCAGGCTGTTCAGGAAGCATGGCTAGGGAGGCCTCGGAAACTTACAATCATGGCAAAAGGGGAAGGAGAGACGGACATGTCTTACATGGCTGGAGCAGGAGGAAGAGAGGGAAGGGGGAGGTGCTACACATTTTTAAACAACAATATCTTGTGAGAACTCACTATCACGAGAACAGCAAGGGGGAAGTCTGCCCCCATGATCCAATCACTTCCCACCAGGCCCCTCTTCCAACATTGGGGATTACAATTTGACATTAGATTTGGGCGGGGACAAAAATCCAAACCATATCAGGCCAGTAAGCAGAAAGATCTTCAGGAATATGAGAAAGATATTTGGAAAACTATTGCCAAAATACCAGTATATCTCTGTCCTTCCAAAAGGAACATGTTAGCTTTTTAAAGTGCCCCATCTACAAATGAATGGATAAAGAAGATGTGGTGGGTAGGGGTGTGTGTGTATGTGTGTGTGTGCGTATGGCTGAAGAATATTCTAGAGAATGCACACACACACACACACTAGAATAATCTTCAGCCATAAACAGAATGAATTGCTATTGTTTGTGGTGATATGGATAAACCTGGAGGACATTATGTTAAGTGTAATGAGCTAGGCACAGAAAGACAAATATTGCATGATCTCACTTTTATGTAGAATCTAAAAGTTGATTTCATAGAAGTAGAGAGCAGAATGGTTTTACCAGAGGCTGGGGGAAGATAGTGGGGAGGAGAGCTGGCAGAGGTGGTCTACAAGCACAGAGTTAGTTAGGGAGAATACATTCTGGTGTTCTGTTATATAGTAGGGTGACTGACTATAGCTAATAGTAATGTATATTTCAATATAGGTAGAAGAGAGGATTTTGAATGTTATCACCATAAAAGAAATGATACATGCTTAAAGTAATGGATATGCTAGTTATCCTGATTTTATCATTATACAATGTATATGTATTGAGACATCACACCGTACCCCATATGTATGTACAATTATGTGTCAATTATAAGTAAACCCTGCCCCCATCCCCGCAAAAAAAATGCTTTTTGGCTTTTAAAAGAGTTACTTTGACAAAACATAAATACATGAGGTAAAAATTGGAATCATCAAAAGTGGTTAAAGGTAGACATTTGAGGGGGAGCTTTTTTATTATTACTAGCACCATGCTCTGATTATATCTTTTAAGTGTTTTTCTTAAAAAAAAAAAAAGTAAAAAATTTGTGCCGATAGCTCAGATACATTTTAATGAAAACTCTTCAAGTTCTCAGAGACTTACTTCCATAAAATAGAAAATAAATATTCTGCCTGGGGTTTATTCCAACATAATACAAATTTTCTTACCTCTGAGTTTTGAATCTTCCATGCTGAAAATAAATTTGTATTAGAAGTTATGTCAGCTGTTCTCCAGAGTATATTCTTCATTGATATTCCAGTGATAGCAGCAAAGAAATAGTGAAACGTAATCTTCTGATTTTTTAAACTCAGTGTTTCCTTATATATTTTTTTCATTTCTAGGTTCCATTACTAGCATAGGGAATAATTTTTTGAAATCTTGCAAGGAATAAGAATTTTGCTTTTTAAAATTACCTTTCTGAGACACTTCACTTACTGACTGGAATATTCTCATTTTTCTTAAAGAAAAAAATGCATTTAAGCCAGGCCTGGTGGCTTGCATCTGTAATTCCAGCTACTCAGGAGGCTGAAGTGGGAGGATAGGATCACGTGGCCTCAGGAGTTGGAGGCTGCAGTGAGCTATGATCACACTATTGCATTCTAGCCTGGGCAACAGAGTGGGACCTCGCTTAAAAAAAAAAAAAGAAAAAGAAAAAAAAAGAAAAGTGTATTTGATGAATTTTTGTAAGTTTTGTTTTTTCCTTAAGTTTGCAGGTTTTTAAGTTTAAGTAGGTTTCTAGTCCCCAAGTAAGGCAGTCATACTTACAGTGACAGATAGTTGAAGCCAGAGTATTGTCATTGTACTTCCCATAGTATTTTGTCTTCATAATTCATATGAAGACATATCTTCATATCCCTGGCCCCACATTTCAGATCACAGGTTATAAATAGCACAACCTGATAAAGGAGAAGAATTATTTTTTATAATAAAAGTATACTGGACACCAGATTAATTTTTAAATGTCAGATCCTTCTTTTCTGCCTATTTTTCTACATACATGATTCTAGGCTGGTTTTCTAGCTGAACCTTACCATTAATTGCTGTGACTTCTCAAGTACTACTACAACATCTTCTCAAGTACTTCTACAATATCCCTGTTACCAGCGGAGATGAATGGTCAATTATCTTGAAAAACTATAGTACATACAATGACATTCTGATGTAGTTGTATAAATAGTTGATAGCCAGTAACATTTATTACTCAGATTTATCGCCTACTTCAATAAAAGCTTACTTCCAAAAACTCTATTTACTCTCATGATCGATAATAGTTTGCCATCACTGAAGATACTCAGAAGATACACCAAAGAGTTCTGAAACAGGAGTCTAAATACATTTTGAGAAACTGGCATCAGAACAATGTCTAGTCCCCTTTGAACTATTAACACACTAGTGAGTATATTTCCAGCAAGTATATTTGTATAATAAAAGAACACATCCTGTAAAAAAATCTTTGAAATATGGTGCTTAAATAACTTTCTTTTGTAACCTTAAAGTATCTGCCCAGGCATTAATTAAGGTATGAATTTGGGGAACATTTTGTAGGTTTGAGTTTTAAATGGTAAAACTTGCTATGTCCTTTCACTCCATTATTTCCATTCTTCCAATGACTCCGTAGCAGGTAAATTAGTCCTTCCTTGCCTATGGGTTTTGAGCCACTTCCTAGTGGGCAGCCAACTTTGTTAACATCCACTCACTTCTTGGGAGCTTTTGTTTCCTCAGAGTACAGGGTTACCAATAACTTTTTTTTAAGATTCCAAAGTTAGTAAAGATAGTCTTAGAGATGACCAACCTATTTAATTGGCATTAGCTTTTTGTTTTGCTGTTTGGATTCACTAAATGTATTAATGATGACTAAATATTAATGATGACTAAATATTGTCATAAATGATGACTAAAATGATTAATAATGACTAAAGAACTATTGTTTACAGCATAAGTATAAATGTATGTTCTAAAATACGTTCATTTTATAAAATGAACATACATTTATAAAATGTATGTTCATTCCTATGTCTTATATATCATTTATTTTCAGATTTGCCTGGCTTTTGTCTGTCCTTCCCCCACATTTTCTTAAAAGATTTAGACTGGTTTGCTGATAGACATAAAAAGAATGAGGTAGATAATTGAGGGAGTCTTGGTGCAGGCAGGGAAATAATAAACCTGAGGTAAGATTAAATACACAAAAATACATATGGGCTGCAGACCTTTGGCCCTCGATTTTTGCACCACTAAGACAAAAATGGTTGAGATGTCATTTACATTTCAGATCCATGAATTATAATACTTAGATTTTACAAACAGTGCTTCCATCATCTAAAATATTTCTCAGGTATAATAGTTCTATAAAAGTGTGAAAGCAACTGAGAATTATCTCTTTGGGTCATTGATGACTAAATTTTTATTTCTCAAGTTAGCACAGAAAGTTTTGTTGTGATTGATTTTATTGGTTTTTTTGCTTGGGTTTTATTTCCAATCCTAAATACTGAGCAAGTTTAAATTGGTAAGAATATGACTTTTTCCCTTCTTAAAGTTCAATATAAGATTAATGGATTGGGGGGACAAAACTAAACAAGTTTACTTTCTTCTGGGTAATTTACTGATAATTTCTTGAAACAATTTTAATAAAAGGGATTAAAGTAGATCTGTTTTTCTGTACTAAGCTGTTCCTAGCAGCTGTGTACTTTATTTCAACCAAATTATTCATTTCTTATTGCTAAAGCAATTATGCCTCATTTTACTGTGTGTATATAATTACATGTAATTTTTTAAAAAAATTTATTTATGAATGAAGGCTGTAGAATGAGTCAGAAGTTCTGAAGAATCCAATAATGTTTTCCAAAAATAAAACTCAACATTTTAGATCACATCAGTACCTATATTAAAATTGTTCAGTCTGTGAATTCACAGATATAATTAGAATTTTTGAGAATATATAGAGTTAACAGAGCTCTTATAAAGACTCATAGGTCTGTTATTGTTTTTGCTAAATATTATTCTGTCTTTAACTTATCAATAAGAATGTATGCTCTGACATACATTGTGCTGCATTTATTGTATATGAAGATAGGATTGGTTCTTGTTGCTCACACCTATAAGCAGAAAAATGCACTAAGGCCATGGGAGTATTCAGTGCTAAATCAAGAATGATATAAAATAGTCTCAACTTAAAGGCCCTTACCCAGATTTGAAAATGCTGAAGAATTATCTTTACATCTTCCATCAATACAGGACTTTTTTTTTTTTTGACCATGTGACATAGAAATACAATCTTGTTTGTTTTATTTGTTGGAGAAATGACTCGGGGAAGAAAAATGTAAGCTAATTTCCTTAATAAGAGGTGATATTTTTGATTATGTGCTCTTAGAGTTAAGACTAACAAAAATGCTAGTTTGTCAGGTCATTATATTTGAAAATGAATCCATATAAATGAAATTCAAGTAGTAATTTTAGAATGTGATTTCATCCTGTGGGGCAATCCTAGAGATTCTTACAAGTTAAGATACAAAGTAACAATCACCAAATTTAACAAAGTAACAAATCACCAATTGTTATTGGTGATTTTATCCTTATAGCTTCTTGAGTTTTTGTTACTGGATTAGTCAAATTTTTTAGAATTAAAGGAAAGCATTGACTTGAGTTCTTTTTACTCCATGTATGTAACAGTTGTGTTATTCACATTAGAAAATGTAGTCGCAGGTATTTCTTTGATTATGAATAATAGCTGAAAAGTCTGCCTTTAAAGAACTTAATTGGTATCACTTACTAAGATTTTTGCCTTCTCTCAGGTCAGAGATTCTAAACTGCCTGCATATAAGGATCTCGGTAAAAATCTACCATTCCCTACATATTTTCCTGATGGAGATGAAGAGGAACTGCCGGAAGATTTGTATGATGAAAACGTGTGTCAGCCCGGTGCGCCTTCTATTACATTCGCCTAACATCTTTGGACGTGCCAGAACCTTACATATTCTGTGAGCTTCGATGAGCCAGAGTGATATAATAACCACCAGAAATCATATTCTCCTTTCTTAGTCGCAACAAAATCACACATGTCATCTTTGTCAAGGGCATAAATATATCATTCATACCCCCATTAAATTTTGTTAGAAAAATTACCACATTAAATATATGAGTTAAGTAGATTGGATTTGCTGAAATTGGTGTTGGGCATATTAGCAAAATATTCTTAATTTGTGGACTCGATTCTTTTTTACTACATATTTCCCAAGTTATCTTAAGATGTCTGTAAATTTAACTTTTATTAAAGTTTCATCAATCTTTGTGACATAGTGGTTGTGGAACAGTAGAAAACCATATGGGGACTATAGTGTAACCTATTTGGGTAAAGAAACCATTTGCAAAAATGGAGAAAGTAAATAGATTTTTATTTAAATTACAGAAACATGTTAAAGGCCGGACAAGGGAAAGACAATAAAATCATAAATTATCGGTCCTGTTTACATTTTTGTTGGGAGAGGTGATTACTTTTTAGTTTTATCACTCAATTATAAGATCAGTGTGTTTTGTTTTTGTTTTGTTTCGTTTTGTTTTGTATTTTTTAGGCAGGGTTTTGCTGTGTTGCCCAGGCTGGAGTGCAGTGCAATGGTGCGATTTTGGCTCACTGCAGCCACGACCTTCTGAGCTCAAGTGATCCTTCCACCTCAGCCTCCCAAGTATCTGGGACTATAGGTGCCCACCACCATGCCTGGCTAATATTTGTATTTTTTTGTAAAAATGGGATCCCACTATGTTGCCCAGGGTGGTCTTGAACTTCTGAGTTCAAGCTTTTTACCTTCCGTGGCCTCGCAAAGTGTCAGGATTACAGGCATGAGCCACTGCGCCCAGCCTACCTTTCAAAAAGAATTTATAATGATCTAAGATTGTATGTTCAACAAACTTTTATTAATCATGTATTAATCAAAATGCTAATGGTTTGTGGGTTTCTTTTTATTTGTATGAAATTAACATGTATTTACTAATGGCTAGTCATGACAAATAAGCTTAACCATGTGTATAAGCAGACCTCAGTTTAAATACTTGATTTCCTCTGAACCAGATTGTTAATCTACATCACCCAATACGTTTGTTAGTCATAGTGTTAGATCTCCATGTGCTATACTGTCCTGGTTGTATCACATTTTTCACTTCAAATCCAAAGATAGCCACGTTTTTTTAAAGTTTTTATTTATACTTTATCTTATTCCATTAAAAATGTATGGCAATTGATAGGAAATCCACTCAATAAAATAGAAAAATAAGAGAAAAACATTTAGGATAATATAAATTAGAATAGGCGGTATTTTGGGGGAGGGAATAGTGTCAATGTCATATAGATGAGCAGGCTGTGCTGTGCAGAGTTGTTATATTCAGATAGTTTGGTTTTGAGCTTCCTGGGTGCTAAAGTAAAACACAACATTATTTTTTACATACTGTTCGTTATTCATGAGTTTGATTAGGGATAATAATAGACTGTCATAGTCTTTAACTGGAGTAGATTACATTTAAAACCACCACACCATATTTGGTTAAAAAAAAATCAAACTAGAAATTTGTTAACTTGTTAAAAGTTATCTCTAATAATCATCATATACAAGGGTAAAATGCTAGAAGAATTCTTTTCAGGGATCAAACAAGGATACCCTCTACAACTTCTATTCAACAGTATTCTTGGGTGTCCTAGCCAGTGCAGTAAGACAAGTAAAAGTAATGAGATAAATTGGAAAGTAGGAGCAAATCTCATTATTTGTAAGAAATATTTACCTAGAAGATGAAAGGTAGACAACTGACAAGCTATCAGAACCAATAGAGTTGAAAAAGGTAACAGTACAAGATTAATATACAAACATGTAGCAATATTTTATGGGAAAAATGGATATTTATTTATAATAGCAATTAAAAATCACCTAGGGAAAGCCTAACAAGAAATATGCTAGAGTCTTATGTTCTTTTTTGAAAGATGGATAAGAAAACTTCAGTAATGGAGAAGAATATCATGGCCATGAATGGGAAGGTTGTATTGTAAATAATTCATTTCAATCCTGTTTTAAAACTCTCAATAGGACTTAGAGCTAGTCAAACTGATTTAAAATTCATGTGAAAGTGTAAATTCAAGAATAGCCACTACTTAAAATGGTACACGTTAGATATGCCCCCATACTATGCTTAGGAACTTACACAGACATAACCTTAGAGATATTGTGGATTTGGTTTCAGACCACGGCAATAAAGCAAATATCACAATAAAGCAAATCACAGAATTTTAATTTCCTGATGCATATAGAAGTTATACTGTACTGTAGTCTATAATGTGTTTCAATAGCATTGTATCTTTAAAAATATACATACCTTAATTTTAAAATATTGTCAGAAAATGCCAAAGATCTTCTGAGCCCTTAGCAAGTTGTAATCTTTTTAGTGGTAGAGGGCCTTGCCTCAAAGTTGATGGCTGCTGACTGATCAGGGTGGTAGTTTCTGGAAGGTTGGGTGGCTGTGGCAGTTTCTTAGCATAAGGCAATGGACTTTGCCACTTGATTGACTCTTCCTTTCACAAAAGATTCCCTGTAGCATCGAATGCTGCTTGATAGCATTTTGCCCACAGTAGAACTTCTTTCAGAGTTTGAGTCAATCCTCTCATACCCTGCTACTGCCTTACAACTAAATTTGTGGAATTTTCTAAATCCTTTGTTTTCATTTCAACAGTGTTCACAGCATCTCCACCATAAGTAGATCCAATCTCAAGAAACCACTTTCTTTACTCATCCATAAGAAGCACCTCCTTATCTGTTCAAGTTTTAGCATGAGATTGCAGCAATTCAGTCACATTTTCAGGCTCCACTTCTGCAGTTCATTCCTCCACTGGAGCCTTGAACCCCTCAGAGCCACTCATGAGAGTTAGAATCAACTTCCAAACACCTGTTAATGTTGATATTTTTACTTTCTCCCATGAATCATGAATGTTCTTAATGGCATCTAAAATGGTGAATCCTTTCCTGAAGGATTATGGCAACTTTATATATTAAGGACTATGGCAACTGTAACCTTACAAAACATATTTCTTAAATGATTAGAGTTTGAAAGTCACAATTACACGTTTATGCATGGACTACAGAATAGATGTGTTAGAAACAACATTATTCTTGTACATCTTCATCAGAGCTCTTGACTAACTTAGGTGCATTGTCAGTGAGCTGTTACCTTGCGAGACAAATGGACAATTACTTCTGGGAGAACGTAAAATCTTTTACCTGCATTATTTGTGAAAAAGGAATCAGTATATGAAGGTAGCCAGTTGCCCAGACATGAGATGTTTTGACGAAGGCAGGGAACCTGCACTTAAAGAGCCTGCCCCAAACTTACCATCTTCTTTCATTATAGTCGGTGGTCTGTGGATCTGTTTTTGAGTTTTAAAATAGGATTTCTGATCACCTTCCAGGATTACAAGTATGATCCCTGTCTTCTAGAGTCAGGGAACAAAACTTTCACTCTCACCCCCCAACCCCAACCAGTCCCCACTGCCAGCAGCTTCTACAGGTACATATCCTTTGAAGAGGATCCAGACTCCATTCTGGCAAACTGAGTGGCCCAGACGAACTGTGTCCTTCTCTCCAGTTGTGGAATACCTAAACCAGTCTGCCTAGTCCAACACTACAAAATGTGATTTCCCAAGAACCTTAGGGTTACTATTTCTGGCTACAGCACAAGCATTTTGCCTCAGCAGCTGTCCTCAAATGTTCAGCTCGGAAATGGAAGTCTGCCTACTATAGATAGGGAGTACATGGTCCCAGTACTCTCCTGCTCAACTCTCTGGATCCCAGGCAGTACTAGAAGCCTGCTCTCGAGCAGTGCTGACCACTGGACAGATACGGTGGCAATTCACTTCTCAGCAGTGGAGCCGTCTTGGGCCTGAGTTGAGCTTGAGTTTGATTTACTGTTTTAGATTTTGTCTTGAAATGGAGAACCTTTTTGTAATTAAACTTCATTCAAATTAGACATTTGTTCCAGCATACTTGGTACTAGCTATTAGGAATAAAATATGGAAATACTGAACCTTGTATAATTCTCTAAGTTTTAGAGAGGCCAACAGATTAAGGGATACTTTCAAGAGTATCCCTTACACTACTTAGACTACTGGTCATCCTTCCTCTCCAAGACCTTTATCCTACCTGCTAGGATAGCCGAAGCTGAAATGCAAATGTTAATTAGTCCTATTTCCACAGTGGCCCCTGGCATGGGTAAATTGGATGATGCCAGCTGTCACAAACATTAAGCTGTAAATGAAAATATTTCTTACAGCAAGTATAAGGATATACTTTACAAGAGTATTAAGCATTTCAGAATCAGTAGTGCTTTTGAGTCAGTAGTGCTTTTGCAGTCTAATGGTGAGGTACAAATCTGCTTTTCAGCTTTCCTCAAGTGGTAGAATATAAGGATGACCTTTACAGCTAATTTCCAAAGTAAATTTGCAGATGGGACCTGACCATGTTTCAGCACATATGGAGAAATGTGTATAGAACTATGGCCTGTTTTTCTAGTGTAAAGAGTATTAGAATACAGTCAAACACACAGAAGCTGAATTCGTACTTAGGGTTCCTCATATGCAGAATGAATTCCGTTAGTCTGTAGGATTACTTGCCTTACATCCAGTAGCTTATTTTGTTGTACTAATCAAAAAACCCCTCTTTGAGAAAGAATGTGTCAGAGTGAAGTCTCTCCTGATTCCAGCAAAATTGAACCTACGCCCTAAGTCATTGCCCAAAGAGACTGTTGGCTGTGTCACAGTGAAAACCCATTATGGGAGGAAAGAGCAGTGTTCAGATTGCTGACTCTGAACCTGTTATTTGGACCTCTGGGATGAATACCTTTAAATGTTTGTGTTATTCCTCATTTTTGTCAGAGTAGAAACACAGTGTGGGCTTCCTGTGGCATTGAGTCTTGCAAACTTGTCTTCTAGCCTGGAGTGTGATGTGCTTCTACTAGCTACGTTATTTTTCTATGGCTGATTCTTTTCCCTTGGTAGGATGTGTGTGATTCTAAAAATGCCTTTTACTGCCTGTTTTGCCTGAAGGTCACCACTTGGGAAGTTTTCCCCACTTTTGCAGGAACTATGGGAAGAATGTTATGTTTCTATTATGGTACTTATCATGATACTGCTTATCATGCTTTTATGAACAGTTTTATAATGGAGCACTTTTGTGATGAGGTAGGGCATGTTGCTGATAACTTACTGAACTGCTGAACCAAGAGAGTGAAGACAGGCAGACAGAAGCAACTTACTATGCTATGAGGCCACCTTGGGCAAACATCTTCAATAGCTTTATAATCATGTGTTACTTCATGGCTACCTGTTTTCTCTATGGGAAGAAGTTCTTCACATGAGAGTTTATTTTAGTAGTGATAGATAAAGCTTCTACTCTCTTCAGGGACTTTCCTTAAAGTTGACTTTACTGTAACAACAGACAGTTCTTCAGTTTTCAGTTTTATTGCTATTTCTGCTGGAACACCTCATCCACCAGCTTGGCCCCATAAATGATAGTGGTCTCTCAAAGCATGTCCTACCAGACAAATGAAGACTGTCATTCAGACTTTGCCTCCAGCAATTACCTAGGATTCCCTGGAATGAGAGGACTCAGTGTCATTATCCCCTCCAGAAAACAGCCAGTCCTGAGCGTGCAGGGTTGCCAGCCTCAATTTCATCATTTGCTTTTCTGCTTTTAAATGTTTGCAAACAACAGCAGTCCATGTCACATGTTTTATTCTTTTTAGATTAATGAGGTGGCCTGTTCAAGTTAGACAGGCCATATTAATCTCAGTGAATGCGGTCCTTAGCACCACAAAAGCAAACAAATGATTTTAACTCAACTGGACAAAGAGTCTTGGCATAGTAGGTGTGTAATTGTTGGTTTTTGGATTTGACTGGAGAGTGAGAGTTGTGATTTTGATTCTTCAAAAGCAGACTATATGAGCACCAAGTGTATTTTAGGTCATTTAGAAAGTTTGTTGTTTGAACAAATGAGGATAAGACATCCATCAGTTTTTGACACTGCACCAAATCTGCTTTATTTCAAAAGGAACTAACTAAACACTCCATCACAGGAGTCCTGACAAAGATGCACGGATGGCTATATTAACGAGACTGTGTCAAAATGAATAATAATAAATGGCTGTCTTGAGAATCCAATGTAAATTTCCTTATCTAAAATAGTGGTTTGTTTAAATGATGAAGCAAAGATGGCATTGGAGCTGTTGGCTGACTGTCCCTTTTTTTCTGTTAACTGCAGAAGCACTGAATCTGATGCCCTACCTTGTGGGGTAATGGTGTGCTTATCTCCCCCTCCTCAAACAGAGTTTGGCACGTTGCTAATAACAGCCAGCCTACTGCTAAAATATCAATGACAGAACAGAAGAAATAGATATTTAGGAAAACATAAATCAAAGCTGAGGAAGTAGGCAAAAAGTACAGAAAGCAAATAAAGGAAAGATCTATAATACTGGGACAGGAGGCATCTCCCTGCTTGCATGGTAATTTTCTTTAGCCAGTAACCAATGAGGATGCCTGCCATGGGAAGAAGGTGTGATTTTATGATTTAATGATCCAAAGCCCATTTTTAGACACCACTTAGCCATAAAGAGAGGTCCAAGTTTCTGTGGTCCAGGAATCATTGAGATAAGTATTTATGACAAGGTCCACCCAAACACAAGGGGACACAAGAAGGGGGCATGTCAGGCACAGGGAATTTTCACAGTGGACAAAGGCAAGTCTTACCCTCACCTAACACAGTAGTTCTCCACACTGGCTGCATGTTAGGTCCCCACAAAAGAGCTTTTAAAATCCCCAGTCCAATATTCTTGGAATTGGGGGGCAGGAGAGAGTAGGAGACCCAGTCATCAGTGGTTTTTAAAGCTCCCCAGTTAAATATTTAACTCCCGTTTGAAGAGGGGCTAATAAGCCGAGATTAAGAAATACTGACCTAAAACAATGTAACGTAGACAGGCAAATCATTTGTGGAACTCAGGCCAGTTAATTGGTCATCTCCCTGAAACAATTCAAATTGGAGAAATTTCTATACAAATGTAATAATAGTGATGTTTTATATGTGTATAGTATTTTAAATCTTAAGGTGTTTATATGTTCATGTGAGGGTGCTCTCAGGAAAATGCTTAGCATCTTGTAAAACTGCAAATGTTAGATATCATCAACCCAGTGTTATAATTGAGAAAACAAACAGAGTGCAAGTCTAGGACTTATTTGGAGTCTCACTAAAGAAGTGGCTGGCAGAGCCTAAAATTGGGGCACTGGACACTTTCCTATATTCTTCTATCCTGGGAATCATGATTTCCTTTGAAGAATGCTGTAAAATGTTGAGTGTATTTGTTTTTGTCTGTTATGAACTGTGATTGGCCTCACACATAAATAATGAATTCTTTTAGGTTGCTTTAGGAATGTGTTACTTTAGTATCTCAAATCAATAATACAATCACAAGTGAAACAAGCTGTCAGTCTTGCCTAAAGTTTTTAAGTTAGGGTTGTCCTGCGTCTGCACCAAGTATCAAAGATTTAAGAAAGAGTAGTGAGAGGAAAAATTGAGAATGAAGAAAGTTTTATCCATTAACTTAGTTTCTGTTTTTGCAAACTGGGATAGATCGAGATTGTTATTTTCTTTTTATGGCTGAATGTTTTAGTACAACTCCAGAGAAACTGGTGTGGAGATGGATAATCTTGAGTATAGGATGACATTGCACCAGCAGATTCCTAATGGTTGACTTAGTAATCAATGAATCCTCCTTCCCAGGCCTCATCAGGGCCACTCTCCCTTAATACTTGAAGTTTTGAGTCAAAACTACGTGGCATTTATTGAACACCCACTGTCAGATGTTTCACACATGGTCTCTCATTTAATCCTCAATCACCCTGCCCGGTAGTTGTTATCTTTGCTTCATAGATGAGAACATTGAGACTTAGAGATTATGTAACTTTTCTGAGTCAAAATATCTAATGAGTGGCTAATGTAAGACTAAGAGCTAAAGGTTGCCTCTGCACTCCAAGTCATTCATTCTGAGAAGAACCCCAGCTTCCAGTCACCCAAGTTTCCTAGCCATTCTGGTAAATGCCACTGCATAAGCCCTCTCTTAAGCTTTGGGGAGAGATGAATCCCCCTCCCCTGTGTCATACCCAAAGTCATGGCATAGACAAATTTTCTGGGAGGCAGTTTCTCCCATGTATCCAAAAGAAAAGAAAATGCAGCGTGTCCTTTAAGTTCTCCACTTCCCTCTTCTCCCATCACCTGAGCCAGGAAGACAGTTGAAAGAAGATTGCTAGAGCTTGTATGAGGGTGGGCCAGTTCACCTACTGGACTGCAGAACTCTGGGTGATGCCATTCCTATTTATATTTGAGTGAAATTGCATATTTTTCAGGGCTGTCTTCACCATCCTCAGAGGGGAAAAGGGTTGAGTATGTATTGGAGGGGCTGAGTGCTGTTGAGGATAAATTAAAAATAAGGAAAACATTTGCCCTTTCACTTCAGGTTGCTGGTCAAGATGGTCAAATTACCCTCTCAACAAACTCCAAAATTAGACTTGAGCAAGGGTCCTGGGCCTAACAGATATTGTTTAGACCTGGAAATAGCTCTGAGCAGTAAAACATGTGAAACTTTTTTTTTTTAATCTTGGAAATTTTTCCTTATTAGTACTACAGAGCTACGTCTGAAGGCTCTAGGGGAGGATTCTTTTTGCCTCCCAGCTTTTAGGGGTTCCAGGCTTTCCTTGGCTTGTGGCTTCCTTTGTTTTCACATGGCCTTCTTGAAACTTTCTTTAAGAAGACAAATTCTTAGTTTCTGGAATATCAAAGAAGTCATATAAGCCAAAACTGCTGAGTCATCTAAGGATTGATTCAAACTTTAATTAAAGAGAGTTCTTGCAGCTTTTTAAGGACGATGTTCCAATTTTCTCTCCACCTAACAAAGTGGTAAGGTACATTGGACAAGACAGAGAGGCAACCTTGACTTCCGCATGTCTCTTCATGGACAGGCAGACCTAGGAAGAATATCCGTGGATGAGTCATTTCTCTTCTTTACTTGATAAATTAGGTTGACCTAATCAACCTGATTAGGTTGATCTGGCCAACTTTAAGAAATCCTCTAGTGATCCTTTTCTCTTACCATTAAGCAGAAAAGTGTCTGAATGTCGTGTTGCCCTTAAAGCATAACATTACTTATGTAATTTCCCAGCTGAGAATGCATAACCTGGATCTAATCATTGAGAAATATTAAATCCCACCAAAAAAAAAAATGTATTTCTCCACACTCCTTGGTGGCCTCACATGTACACATCCCCAGGGGTCACCCACCCCCCGACCTTGACCCCTTGTGAGCTCAAAAAAAATAGAGAAGAGAATGTATTCTTCAAAAATGTCAAATGTGTGTCTTTTATGGCAAATCAAACCACCTTTTAAAAGAGAGGAAAGGCAGACTTGGTGGCACACCTTTGACCCTCTCTCAAAAAAAAAAAAAAAAGAAGCGGGAAGGAAGAAAGGGAGATCGACTGGAGGCTTTTGCGAGTGGCTGATTTGAAACTGGAACTGTAATTCTTTGGTTCCACTTTAGTTTACCTAAATGTATTCCCTCCCATTTATCCAGAAGGAGTTGGACATGACAGATGTTCATTGAATTCTTGTTTACTAAAGACTTAAATTCAGGAGTTAGGAAAGTACTTGAGGTCATGTTTCCCAATACTTCCTTGTGGGAAGGAAGGATGAAGAAAAGAAGGAAGGAGAAATAAGTGATGGCCTGGGAACATCTCTTTAAACTACAGATAGAGCCTAGAGCTAGAATTAGCACTGCAGAGAAGTTATGCCAGCCATTTCTCCCCGCTATGAATGATGCTTGCATCTGAGGGTTCAAGCCTAATCTATAGACAAGTGATCTAGGGCACATTCCAGGGTCTCTGATTCTGCCAGTGCTTCTAGTAACACAAACTGATGTTTCTAAACAGAGATGACAGACTCCTAAGAGATGCTGAGAAGCTGTTAAAGGCTAAAGAAGGGAGCAGCATGCACGTTGAACCCATTCATTGTAATTTTCACTGGTGTCTGATAACCTTAATTGCTTATTGCAGAACACAGAAAGCCAAGGTCTGCATGCTTTCAATTGATGCCATGGAAGTCCCTGCCTTTTCCAGGTAGTTCTGTCCCATGGGGCAGGATATAGAGAGTGGAGCTCTGAGGAAAAGTCTCCAGATTTTAAATTATATTTTTCTCAAGAGAATTTTCTTTAATGTATGATATACTGGCATTCCTTTTTGTGTACAGTTTTTCTAGACTGTAAATTAACAAATTATGAATTAATCATACAACATTAAATCTCATCAAACTATTGATAATTTTCCAACAAGCACTTTACTACCTGCTGTGTTAAGCAGGGCTTTCTACTATTATTTCATCCACCTAGTTATTTTATTTGCTTTTCTCTGGTCTGGTTTCCCTTCTGCATCCCCATGTCTAGTACAGTGCCTGGCAAATGACATCTAGAAGTTCCAGAAGGCTATTTGGTAAATGGATGAAATGAACATAGAATCTTCTTTGTCTTCATCTTTTTATTTCCTTGATTATTTGTTTGATTTTCTCTCAGTTGACTTCAATACCATAGTGATATTCTTGTAAAAGTTTAAGATCATTCTAGAATCTTACAAGCCAATAGCACATCCATGTACCCTATGCGTATTACAGAAGATATGCCCATTAGAAATGTTGGTCACATTAAAACTTTAATAAATGGAGAGCAGACCTGTTGCTGATGAAGAGACTGCATACCACAAAATTCCCTGTTATTTCTAAGTTAATTTGTAGGTTCAACACAGTGCCATATTCCACCAGCATTGAGGAGAGCCGTGAGTAGAAAAGGCATGGGGGGTATAATTTTGGAAAAGTGGTTCTAAAATTCATCCAGAATAATACGTAATAGGGGCAAGATTTATCTTTCCAGACTCTAAACCATAGACTCTGTCTTAAGAATGAACAAAGTGCATGTGGTACTAGCACAACAATAAGTAGATTTAAAAAATAGAACAAGTACAGAAAAATACTTTTAAAGGTCAGCTTACTATTTTTAAACTTGGAAAACAGGAATCCGGAGTTCATACGCATAATAATAAATAAACAAGAGAAAAGGGAGGACTGTCGATTATAGTAGAATGTTGAGTATCAACTAATAAATATAGTAGGGGTGTTAGAGTTGGAAAATCCAACTTTATTATTAACTTCATTATTTTGCAACCATCATGATAAAGATTGGTTCAGATAAGAATCATCAATGGATACTAAGTCTAGGATTAGGGAGGGATAGTTTTTGTTGGGGAGCAGGATATGTGTATGGTCTTAAAGTGTCTCCCCACAGCTTGCTTATTAGTTGAAAGAGGAAAATTCTAACTACAATGATTACTAAGTGAACAAAATTAATATGTCAAATGAGGGACAAATGAACATCATTTTTCACCAGATATGAGACACCAAAGACATAACATCACTTATGTAATATCCCAGCTGGGAATGCATAACCCAGATGTAATCATTAAGAAATATCAGGCAAAGCCCACCAAAAGAAAAAGAGAATTTCTTGAAAAATGTTAAATGTCATAAAAGAGCAAACAGAAGACTATATACACCAGATTAAAAGAGACTAGGGAGCCATGACAACTAAATGTAATACCTGATGCTAGACTGAATCCTGTATTGGATCAATTGGTAAATCCAGAATATGTACTTTAGAGAAAAATATGTTATCAATGTTTACTTGATAACCCTACTGTGGTTATATAAGAGAAACTCTTATTTCTAGAAAATGCACACTGAAGGTATATAGAGGTAAATAGATATGGGATATACAACTTAGTTACTCTCAAATGTTCAAGAAGAGGCTCAGAAAAAAATATTTAGGTAGATGATAGAGATATATAGGTAGGTAGGAAAGTAAATAATAAAGCAAATAGAGGCAAAATATTACCAATACGTAAATCTGAGCAAAGGGCATATGAATGCACTGTACTATTATTGCAACTTGTGTGTAAGTTTGAAATTATTTCTAAAGTTTAGGAATACATACAGTTATGGTTCCATTTATATGAAGTTCAAGAGTAGGCAAAACTATTATTTTATATGAAGTTCAAGAACAGGCAAAACTAATATGTAGTACTAGAGATCAGAATTGAAATTGGCAAGTTACTTCCACAGAGGAGAGGATATTGACTGAGAAGGAGCTCACAGGAGCCATCTGTAATGTTGGAAATGCTCTGTATCTCTATCTGGGTAATGACTACGTGAGAGTATATGTTTATATGTAAAATTTTATTGTGTTCACTTAAAACTTATGCACTTATATATGCCATATCTCAATTCAAAATGAATTTAAAATATTTTTTATTAATTGTCTGTTAAGAGCAAGTCGTGTATGGAAGGGTGGAAATGGAAAGTAAGGGATATAATGAAGGGCTGTCGGATGGGCTCAAAAGTGAGTAATAGAATGGTGCCAAAGAAAAACTTCAAAATTTGCCTCAAAACTTTATAAGTGAAGCAACTATTTTAAAGTACCATAGAACCATGCACAACAGAATAATAATAATATACTTTTACCCACCATTGCTGAAGGGATTCTAAGAGAAGGATTGTCAGAAGAGTTGCTTAGGAAAGATATCCAGGAGACTTGAGCTAGGATTTGAAAGGAAATTTAGAAGTTGGAGGTAAAGGGAAATATACAGCATACTTCTTCCAAATTTATCTTCTTTGACCATTTATGTAAGCTTTTAGGTTGGTAAGGCCTTTGTTTGAGACTAGTTTGGTCTTCTTTTTAGTGCACAAATATAGGACTAAAAAATTACACCTATAAGATAAAGAAATGAATGAACATCTCTCTCTTAGAAGAGGCTTTTAAAAAGGACTGTAGTGATAGATTCTCAAAACATGAGGCTTCGAGATAAGGCTGGCACCTACCAAGTCAACAAACTCAAATCAGCATTTATGGAGGACCTCTCCCATGTCCTGGACATTGTACTAACTGGGGAGACCATGATGTGGAGCTCATAGCCCCTGCCTTCCAGGAGCTTATATACTTATAGGATTATGTAACAGAGTAATATTAAGAATGGCAAGTTGGGACTTCTGGTAAACAAAGTGAAATGAGATCATGTTTTTTTTGCACCTCCTTTGCTTCAAAACATAGCAGTGATAGATTAAGTATAAAAATAGACAGCCATGTTTCACAACAAGATAAACCATAAAAGGAAAAAAAAAAACCATAAAGCAGAGAATAAACTGAAGCACAAGACTCTTAGGACATAGGTAAGAAGAAAAATGATAGCAGTGGGATTTAAGGGGACCAAAATGCCTCACCCAAGAGGAGAGACCAAAGCCAAACTTGTTGCATGAAGCCAGAGGTTCAGAAGGAATTTCACCACTCCAACATCTACATCAAATGAAGACAAGAAAGAAAAACTGTACTGTTGCCTATGGCATTTGCTTGCCTGAGGATGTGGAAGATCACCTTCGAAATTTTATGACACCTAAGGGATAAACTAAGTTTTCATTGGCTCAGTAACAGAAATTGCAAAGTCTTCAGCATCATCAAAGGTCAGGATCCCTTGAGGCCATTTTGTACTGCGGGCTCAGAAGCCAGATAGAAGCAACTATGAAAACATCAAATAAGGACAGACGAGCATTGAAATATAAAGACAAATAGAAAATACTGCTTTTTTGTTTTTTTGAGACGGAGTCTTGCTCTATCACCCAAGCTGGAGTGCAGTGGCACAATCTTGGCTCACTACAACCTCCACCTCCTGGGTTCAAGCGAATCTCCTGCCTCAGCCTCCTGAGGAGCTGGGACTACAGGTGCGTGCCACCATGCCTGGCTCATTTGTGGTATTTTTAGTAGAGACAGGGTTTCACCATTTTAGCCACGATGGTCTCGATATCCTGACCTCATGATCCGCCTGCCTTGGCCTCCCAAAGTGCTGGGATTACAGGCATGAGCCACCACACCCAGCCAAGAAAATGCATTGTTAAGAGGAAATAAAATATCTCCCATTTAAAATCCAAATTCTAAAACATAAAAAATCAATGCAAAGAAAGAGCCAATATGGGTCAGGAGCGGTGGCTCATGCCTATAATCCCAGCACTTTGGGAGGCCGAGGCAGGCGGATCACTTGAGGTCAGGAGCTCAAGACCAGCCTGGCCAAAACAGTGAAACCCTGTCTCTACTAAAAATAAAAACATTAGCTGGGCATGGTGGAGGGCACTTGTAATCCCAGCTACTCAGGAGGCTGAAGCAGGAGAATAGCTTGAACCCAGGAGGCAGAGGTTGCAGTGAGTCAAGATCGTGCCATTGCACTCCAGCCTGGGTGACAGAGTGAAACTCTGTCTCAAAAAAAAAAAAAAAAAAAAAAGCCAATATGATCAACAGAACAAATGTCTTCCATGTAAAATTAATTTATGCAAGAGTCCAACAAAAGTCTTAATATGTTTAGGATGCTGCTATGGTCTGAATATGTCTTCCTAAAATTAATATGTTGAAACTTAACTGCCAATGTGATAATATTAAGAGGTGGGACCTTTAGGAGGTGACTAAGTGATGAGGACAAAGCCCTCATGAACAAGATCAGCACCCTGATCGGTTCGAGGTTCAAGGGAGCTATTTGCCCCCTTTTTCCATGTGAAGACACATAAGGAAGTGATATCTTGGAAGCAGAGAGCAGCCCTTACCAGACACCAAATCTGCCAACACCTTGATTTTTAACTGTTCAGCCTCCAGAACTGTGAATAAAAATAGATTTCTGTTTTTTATAAATTACCCAATCTTAGATATTTTTATAGCAGTAGGAGTGAATTAAAACAGATGCTCAAGGAGGTAAATAAAACTAAATTTTATTCAACATAGCAAGAAATTACAAAATAAAAATAGGCAGATAGGAAACAAGAATGGATTTCCATGAAGAATTTAAATGCTAGAAATGAAAAAACTCAATATTTAATACAAACTTTAGATGACTAAAAGGAGAATTAAGAAAGAAGAGAAAGTCATACAAACTATAATAAATGTAAAAGGATTAAATTTACCTATAAAAGATCGAGATTGTGAGATTAAAGAAATACCAGCTAGATGTCATTAATGAGAGATCTCCTAAAACCACAAAGAAGGGTTTAAAATATTTTGAAAGGAAAACTATGTGTATCAAGAAAATATTAACAAAAAGAAAGCTGATTGTAGCAAGATTGACATCAGACAATGTCAAATTTAAGCAAAAACTGTTAGCAGAGATAAAGAGGAACACTAAATAATAATACAAAGAAAAAAAGGGCTCGGTGCAATGGCTTATGCCTGTAATTCCAGTACTTTTGGAGGCCAAGGTGGGAGGATAACTTGAGCCCAGGAGCTTGAGACCAGCATAAGCAACATAGCAAGACCCCCATCTCTACCAAAAAAAAAAAAAAAAAAATTAGCTGGGTATGGTGGCATGTACCTGTAGTCCTAGCTACTAGGGAGGCTGAGGTGGGAGGATCACTTGAGCCCAAGAGTTCAAGGTTACAATGAGCTATGATCACGTCACCATACTCCAGCCTGAGCAACAGAGTGAGACCCTGTCCCTTAAAAAAAAAAAAAAAAAAGTAAAATCTTTTATCAACAACTTTTATAGTTATTACATGTTGAACACAAACAATTTCATGTACACCAACAGCAGACTAGGCTACTCTGACCATAATGGAGCAAGACAAAAATAAGTTCTCTCTAAAGTTGTGTCCAAACACAGAAAAAACAAGAACAATCCAACCCATTAAAAATGACCAAATATCACCCTCTTTTAGCTAATATGAGTGATTACTTGTTCACAAATTACAGCCTTTAACTTGCTTTATTCCTCTCATCTCCTATATAAAAATTATTAAGGCATAATAGAATTGCTCCCACTTCTAGACAGCACTCAATTCAGAGCAAAACAATACTTTGAATTCTCTCCCACATCACCTAACACAAGTTCATATTCCTGTAAACAGCCTTACCCTAACATATTGTTTCAGAAATGCCTCATGGCCTCTTTTGATGTGGTATTTTCCTTACTGCAGCAAGCCACTGAAGGAACTGTTTAATTATAGTGTATTCTTTATGGTCTTTGGCTAGAGGATATTGGTAGCTCCATTTAACACATAAGAAAACAGGCACAGAAAAGGTTAAGTAACTCAGTTACACAGGATATTGGGCTGCAAACGGTGGTCCTCAATCCTGGCTGAACATCAAGTTATTTGGAGATAGGGCCTAAGTATTCATATATTTTAAAAGCTCCTTACAGTGATATGCAGCCAAGATTGAGAAACATAGATGATGTCTATAGCAGTACTTCTCAAACTTTCACATCCCTATTTATCACTTGAGAATTTGTTAAATAAAATGCAGATTCTGATTCAGTAATTTTGGGTGGAGCCTGAGATGCCACTTTTCTAACAATTTAGCAGGTGATGCTGATGCTGCTGGCCAACAGAGCATATTTTGAATAACAGGGTCTAAAGTACCTTACAGCTCCAAATCACTGACTTTCTAGAAAAGTGCTTTGTTTGCCGGGGGCAGTGGCTCCCACCTGTAATCCTAGCACTTTGGGAGGCTGAGGCGGGCAGTTCACCTGAGGTTGGGATTTCGAGACCAGCCTGATCAACATGGAGAAACCCCGTCTCTACTAACAATACAAAAATTAGCCAGGCATGGTGGCAGGTGCCTGTAATCCCAGCTACTCAGGAAGGCTGAGGCAGGAGAATCACTTGAACCCAGGAGGCAGAGGCTGCAGTGAGCCGAGATCACACCATTGCACTCCAGCCTGGGCAACAAAAGCAAAACTCCGTCTCAAAAAAGAAGAAAAAAAGAAAAAGAAAAGTGCTTTGTTTATCAAAAATTTTTATGTTTTCATTTATTGAACACGTGTAATTTATCCAGCAACATCCTAGGCAGTGGAAATCCAACAGTAACCAGACAGAAAATGTCTCTGCCCACCCAAGTATCAGGCTGTCCAACTAAAGCAAGGAGTCTGGAGACCTAGGATCAGCTTTTTATGCTTCCACTGTAGCTTGGTGACTTTGACGATGGTTGGGATCCTGATATCTTCCTTCTAGCATTAACATTTTATTTTATTTTTCCCCTGAATAGTATGATTTGGGGAATCATACGTTGTTTCTAGATGCATTTGTTTGCTAAAATAGCAGGAATGGTGTTGGGGGAGGAAGGAAGACCAATATACAGGTCATGAAAATACAAAGCATGTTGTTATTTTAAAACCACAGCAACTATAATGGAATTTAAAAGTAAATTATTTAGCGTCCACGAGCTAATCCCCCAAAGATTATCACAGTTTTAAAGTAGGTCAGCTTCTGAGACTATGTGTCTCTAGACTGTACCTATAATAAGTAAAATTCAAATGTTTTCATTGTTCTTGCATTCAAATAGTTTGAATGCAAATTTTATTATTTTTGCATTCAAATTTTAATTTGTCTTCAAAAGCATTCTACTGTTGGGAGCTTGAGGAACATGTTAACCCTGCCTTTTGTGTTTCTCCTGAATGGGAGACTAGTAAAGCCAGTTTATTTAAAACTGGAATTTTCTTTCTCTTAATGTGTGGTTCTAAGGGGTGACAAAAGTGAAAAGCAGTCCTTGACACCTGGAAGCTGGCCTGGTACTATCAGCTGGGCCTTGGTGTTCTCCTGTCGAACACAGCACTTTCACAGAAAAACATCAGAGAAGGCCACTCAGTGACCCTGATGGATCAAAACAAAACAAGACCCACTGTAATCATGTCTGAACATGAAGCATGAACATTGTCCAAATCACAAAAATGACCAAACATCCCACATTCTAGCTAATGTGAGTGACTTCTGCTTCTTTGACACTTCCAACTTTTGCCTTGGTCTATTCTCTCCTCCTCCTAGACAAGATTTACAAAGTAACTTAATCATAGAATTCTCCTGGCATATAGTGGCCACTCACAATAGAATTGTTGAATAAAACTCCAAATTCTTGATTTCATACACTCCTTTCTCTGACCACTATTTTCTGTTCTAGCTCATCTGCCTTATCTCATATGCACTGATCTTATTTAAAGCAAAGCCTGGCTTTTCATCTTCTCCAGGCCTGGCCTCAGCAGCTGAACATTGCTGGAGAAAAATCACACCACTTTAGGTTCATGAACTTGGGCAGTATCAGACTGCTCACACGTATTGTGGGGCTTGTAGGACAGATGATGCAGGATATTTTCCTGGTGGTAATGCTGAGCAGCGTTAAAATCGGGAAGGGAAGAGAAGTTTGAGATGGAACTGAAGGTGTGATGGAGAAAGCAAAACTTCCAGTATTCGGTTAGGCAAACATGACAGCCTGGGGCTGGCGGCAGAGGAAGGCCAGGTAAATTGACACTACTGCTGTTTGTTGAGAAGTGGCTGGAAACACCAGGGGCTGAAACCTTTGCAGAAAACCCTTTTATTTTCTGAAATGATCACTCAGTTCACGCAATTCCAGTGTTCCCATTGCAATGTTTAGCTCTCACTTATAAGTGTACCCAATATTTAGCTCTCACTTATAAATGTGAACATCCAGTATTTGCTTTTCAGTTCCTGCATTAATTTGCTTAGGCCTAGTTGAGAAGAGAGCTCAGTGGAGCTCAGCTAAAGTTTGGTCAAGGAGGGAGTCTTTATCAGAGCTAAGAAACAGTTTAAGAGGGCAACCCACTTGGGTCCCCTTCCACACTGTGCAAGCTTTGTTCTTTTGCCCTTCACAATAAATCTTGCTGCTGCTCAAAAAAAAAAAAAAAAAAAAAAAAAAGTTTAAGTAGATCTGTTGATATCATGGAGGATAGTGAAGAAACTTCATACTGCTGATCTCCAGGTTTCTTTTATGTGAAAGAAAAGTCCAATCCCTAATTTGTTTTGAGAGAAATTGTTGTCTCCAATATGAGCTGAATACAGTTGCTAACTGATACATTCCTAATAACTGACCTCCCTTGAATACTTACCATGGGTTCAATTTTGCTGCACCAAAAACTACTTCGCTTCCTAAAACAATTTTGATGAGCTGTCTGTGTTCTGGAGTGCCCTGTGGGGTTGGTCAAAGGTTTGTCAGTCCTGTATCAGGGTTCACCTTCTTCCGCCACCTCATTCTTCTTGCTCCCTGCCTCTTCTACAGGTATTGATCTCTAAAAAACATCCTGTGCCCCAAACTCCATCTCAGCCTCTGCTTCAGGAGATCTAACCAGATATACACTCTGTGATTTGTACTTGCTAGGGTATATCTGGTTCTAATGGTCAGAGTGGAAATAAAAAGGGAGAAAAATAGTGTAGAGAGCAAGGACATGGGCAAGCCTGGTTTAAATTCTATGCTTCCTAGCCGTGTAACCTTGAAGTAATGATTTGAGTTTTCACATCTTTGAGAGACAATATTCTCTCCTTTAGAGAATTATTATATGAATTAAAATGAGTTAAGGCTAGGCATGGTGGCTCACACCTGTAATCCCAGCACTTTGGGAGGCCAAGGTGGGTGAATCACTTGAGGTCAGGGTTTGAGACCAGCTTGGCCAACGTGGCAAAACTCCATCTCTACTAAAAATACAAAAATTAGCCAGATGTGGTGGCACATGCCTGTAGTCCCAGCTACTTGGGAGGCTGAGGCAGGAGAATTGCTTGAACCTGGGAGGCAAAGGTTGCAGTGAGCTGAGATCACTCCATTGTACTCCAGCCTGGGTGACAAAATGAGACTATGTCTCAAAAAAAAAAAAAAAGAAAAAAAAAAGTTAATGTTCCAAGCACAGTGGTTCATCCCTGTAATCCCAGTGCTTTGGGAGGCTGAAGTGGGAGAATTACTTGAGGCCAGGAATTCAAGGCCAGCCTGGGCAACATAGCAAGACCCTATCTCTAAAAATTAGCCAGACATGGTAGTGCACACTTGTAGTCCTACCTATTCGGGAGGCTGAGGCAGGAGGATCACTTGAGCTCAGGAATTAGAGGCTGCAGTGAGCTATGATCATGCCACTGCACTCCAGCCTGGGTGTCTGTTACAAAAAAATTAAAGTTTAAAAAGTTAAAAGATAAAATAAAATGAACTAATACATGTAAAGTAACTGGCATATATAATAGTATATGCTAATAACATTATTAAAACTATTCTTTTGGCAAAACCTTATTGTCTTCTCTGCTTCATACAGTGACCTACATAAAAGAGCTATATATCAAATGCTTATTAAGCAGCAAACACTGAGATTTATATGTATTTTCTCATTTAATGCTCATGGGAACCCTATAAGGCGATAGTTGTTGTTACCTCCATTTTACAGGTGAGGAAGTTGAAGCTCAGAGAAGTTGAGTAACTTGCCCAAGATCACATAGCAAGTAAGTATTAGAGCCAAGATTCATATCTGGGTCTCTGTGTGTCCAGAAGCTAAAGGCATAACTATTTTGCTGCACAGCCTTCTGTCCTGTGGCTCGTTCCCCAACATGAAACCCTTATATGGGTAGTGGGAGCTAAAATAAAGGTTGTTAGTTTAATATTAGGCATTGGAAGATCTCGGGGAGAATAGATATAAAAATATTTACTTATGTGCATTTATATTTGTATTTAAAAAATTTTTTTGTATATGTAGAAAGATAACCTCAACACCTGCCCTGGATCAAACTAGGAACATGACTGAAGAATAAAATTGCTCCACCTGCAAAGATGGAAGAATGTTGAGCTCTGTGAGAGCTCCCCACAGCATGAGGAAATAAAGGGGTTGAAACCAGAGAGAAGCTGAGTGGAGACCAAGCAAGAAGGCAGGAAAGTAGGACCCAGGAAGAGACAGTGAGTAGCAAGGTACAGGTGGGAGGATTGGTGGAGGAACTTCTGAAAACAGGGATCCCTGATATCTGATATTAACTGACCTGCTGTGTTTACGCACAGGGCCTCCCAACCCCAGAACTGTGATTGCTCCCACAGACCCAGTAGCAAAGGCTCCACAGGAGTGTGAGGTATATTGGAGAAGGCAGGGAAAGAAAGTTGGATCCAATGTTTGGGTGGATGCAAGGCAGAAAGGAAGTGGCTGCGAGGGACAGCAATCAACAGAAGCAGGAAATCAGAGCAAGCAATAACTACAAAAAACATGTGCTTTCAAGAATCCCGCCAAATATAGGGGGGGGCCGGGATTCTGGAGGACTTGAGACAGTCCAGTGGTGCTAGGTCGGACAGATTAAAAGCCAACTGGGTGGCTTCTGCCTGGTGTCGACTGCACCTGCACTGGCAGATTCAGGGCCTAGGATGTTCCCACCAAGCCCTTTAAAGGATACTATTAGGGGCAGGGGGAGAGAGAGATACTGTCCCACCCTGGGTTACCTAGAAGCATGTAGGGGACAGGGAGGAGGGTTTTCTAAGACTGGGGCTGGCACTTCCTTGGTCTCCCCTTAGGCTCCAGCTCTCACAGTTCTCCAGTGCCTTTGAGATCCTGAAGAAGGGAGAACCTCAGTAAAGGTTGCTGAGGGCTGCAGGGAGTCATGCACATGAATGGGTCCTGCGAAGACCTAACATTTTGTCTCCTGTAACCACAGTAAAAATAAATGCCTCTAATATCAATACTTATAAGGTTAAGTTCTGCAAGTTAATGGAAATCACTGAAGAGAAGCCACCTGGAGGGAGAAAAACAAGGGGGACATTAACAGCTATCAACTAGTGAGACCCAAGTAAATTAGACTCATAAGATATTGGCTCCCTATAAAATCAAAAGATGACATCTTGACATATGTTCTTGAGTTATTTTTTTTCCCAACAAATGGAAAAAGTTGACCACCATCAAGTAGACCTCAGTTAAGAAGGAATTGAGAACTACATTCTGACCATTGTTCTTTGTTCTAAATTTCTTCCTGAGGGGCCTGGAAAAGGTCATGCCCACAGACCACACCTTAACATTTCTTTCTGCTGACCCCAAGTTTTTAGCAAAAGCCTTGCTTCCTTGACCAATTGCAAAATCAAAGAATCTCTGAATTCATCTATGACTCGTAAGCTCCCACTTCAAGATATCCTACCTTTTTGGGCCAAACCAATATATAACTTCCATGTATTCACCTATGATTTTACATGTAACTTCTGCTTTCTTAAAATATACCCCTGCCTTTCAAAACCCTTGCTTGTAAGCCATCAGAGAGTTCAGGTCTTAAGCATTAGCTGCCTGATTCTCCTTGCTTGGCACCCTACAATAAATGCAATAATTTCTCTTGCTGCAAATCTTAATATTAGTGTTTGGCTTTTTCTGCACACAGGGCAAGTAGACCCAAGTTCAGTTTGGTAACACAGCCAAGTCTCTCTCCATTTCCCAACCCATGGAACTGTGAGAGATTAATAAATTACTACCTTTGCTTTAAGGTTCTAAATTTTGGAGAGATTTGTTATACAGCAATAGAAAACCAGTATATTTCATTGTATATCTAAATTTCAAGTAAATTTTCATTTGAAAAACTCTTGCTTAAAACAAAACAACAACAAACAAAAAATTGTAATAGTCTAATCCAACTTTCTTAATTCATTGATGGAGAAACAAGCCATGAAAGGTCAAGACAGTGACATAACCAAGTCATGGCAGAGCCAAGACTAGCACATAACCTTGATTTCTACTTAATTCCAAAATCTATGGCCTATGCATCTATTATTCTCTATCATTCACTGTTGTCATTTCAATAGAGGTGTTCCTAGTCATTTTCCAGATGGGAAGTGTCATAGTGAGGCTATCTTTCCAGGCTATCTTTCTACTTTCCTGAAGGATTCTATTCAACGAGATTAGATATTCAGGGAAGAAAGTACTAAGAGTGTTGTTTAAAGAAAAGACCGATTTATCCAACCTAGTTATTAAGACAAGTACCAAGATATTCTTAAGTTTAGATAAATATGTTCTTCAGTGTTGATTTGACAGGAAGAGTTGAAGTAAATGGTAAAAGAACTTACTGTTAATCACTACCCTGAATATAATGAATGATGAGTTGGAACTTTATGGGCCTTTTAAAAAACACATGTATTTTATAAACAAGTTTAGAACTCCTCAATCCATTAACTAAAAAGCTTTGCTGCCCAAACATGACAATTTCCTAAACACCAAATCAGTGATTTGCTGCATAAGTAAAGCAATCAGAGTGATGAAAATAGAAGGCTTCAGCAAAATCCACTTCTGAAAGCTGCTGCCAAAGGGAGAAGGAAAAGCATTTTCAAGCTAAAATTTTGACTGAAAATGACCTAGAATAAGCTGAAAATTATCACTTCTCCCTGAAACCTACCGGTTAATTATGCTGTTTCACAGCAAGGTAGGTACAGGTGCAGTTGGGATAAAAGAGAAATAAACGCACATTCAGAGAGAATTCAAACCACAATTTCGTTGATGGTATATTACACGCCTTTTTTTCTAACATAGGCCAGGTTGCAAATGTTATGCTGATTTCAGTAGTAGTTGTGAAATTGCTAGAAAATGTCTACAAGTCTTTGCTCTGTCTTTTCAAATGACCTGTTACCAGATCTCTCATTTCAACACTCCCTTTTCATTGCTTATTTATGTTCCCATCTGGGAGCATATGGCAGTGATGTGGGAGAAGCCCCAGAACTTGCTGAAGTTCTGGTTGCTTCCTTAGACTGTATAGCAAAAACTAGAATGTCTCTTATGTGCAGCTGCTGGGGTCACTGCAACTCTAGAGGAACATTCTTTCCCCTCAATGGACTCAAGATATGCTTTATATTATTATTTAATTTTTATATAAATGTCATCTACTTATTGAAGACAGACATTAATAGGACTGTTAAAACAATTAGAGCAATCATATTAGCTCATGCAGCAGGATCATTTACTGAGAAATCAATTTGTAGATTTCCACAACCTTCTCTCCTCAAGTCCTAAACTGGTATTCAGGTCCATAATATTTCCTTGCCTTGAGGATTCTTGTAGAGGAAATAATAGAAAATGCTTACAGTTGAAAGCACGTCTTGATTGTTGTGAAATGCTTGACCTCAACAAATAGCTCAGTCTAAGATGGGCAGAGGGGAGCACAGAATCCCTAGAAAAGTAGTAGAGAGAGAGACTTCCCCTGAGACAGAGAAGAAGAAGAAAGATCTGTGAATGCAGGCCCACAGCCTGGTTTGTGGCAACACCTTTGGAAAAGACCCTCCAGAGAGGGAGATATGTGGTGCACTCAGCAGGAGTAGACCCAGGTTTAGGGGCCCAAAACTTCTGGAGGACTTCCTTTAAGGAATTTACACAGAATAAGGCGTCAGTGTTAATATTTATTTAGAGTAAAAAAAAAAAGATTGCAACAAATGAAAAATTAAAATGTTCTAACAGAAACCACATGCATTATAAAATCCAGAAAAAAAGTGATAGTTTGATTAATTAACTGCCCACCACACTTCTATAATGTTTTTTCTCTATATTTTTAGTTGTAAATTCTTTTATCTCTTTTTTCATATAAAAGTTCTGTAACATTATTTTCTATAGAGAAAATGGAAAGATTGTATATTAACTAACATGGCTGATTGAAACTGTTATTTTTTTGTTTTATTTTTTATTTGTTTTTAATTTTTATGGGTGTATAGGTATATACATTTATGGGGTACATGACGTATTTTGATAGAGGCATACAATAATCACAGGATAATAATCACATCAGGATAAATGGGGTATCCATCACTTCAAGCATTCATCTTTTCTTTGTGTTAAAAATAATTGAATTATACTCTTAGTTATTTATAAATGTACAATAAATTACTGTTGTCTGTAGCCACCCTGTTGTGCTATCAAATACCAGATCTTATTCTTTTTTTTTTTTTTTTGAGACAGAGTCTTGCTCTGTTGCCCAGGCTGGAATGCAGTGGCAGGATGTCGGCTCACTGCAACCTCTGCTTCCCAGGTTCAAGAGATCCTCCTGCCTCAGTCTCCTGAGTAGCTGGGATTACAGGCATGTGCCATGATGCCCGGCTAATTTTTCTATTTTTAGTAGAGACAGAGTTTCACCATGTTGGCCAGGCTGGTTTTGAACTTCTGACCCCAAGTGATCTGCCTGCCTCGGCCTCCCATGTAGATCTTATTCATTCTATCTAACTATATTTTTGTACCCACTAACCACCCCCACTTTTTCCCACCCCCCACTACCCTTTCCAGCCTCTGGTAATCATCATTCTATTAATACTTTCTATCTCCATGAATTCACTTGTTTTAATTTTTAGCTTCCATACATGAGTGAGAATATATGAAATTTGACTTTCTGTACCTGGCTTATTTCACTTAACATAATGTCCTCCAATTCCATCCATGTTGTTGCAAATGAAACTATCTGATTCTTTTTTATGGCTGAATAATACTCCACTGTGCATATGTACTACTTTTTCATTATCCATTTGTCTGTTGATGGACACTTAGGTTGCTTCTAAATCTTGACTTTTGTGAATAGTGCTGCAATAAACATAGGAGTGCAGATATCTCTTTGATATGCTGATTTCCTTTCTTTGGGATGTATACCTAGCAGTAAAATTGCTGGATCATATGGTACTTCTGTTTTAGGTTTTTGAGGAACCTCCAAACTGTTTTCCATACTGGCTGTACTAACTTACATTCTCACCAACAATGTGTAAGGGTTTCCTTTTCTCCACATCCTTGCCATCATTTGTTATTGCCTGTCTTTTGCATAAAAGCCATTTTTACTGCAGTGAGATAATATCTCATTGTAGTTTTGATTTGCATGTCTCTGATGATCAATGATGTTGAGCACCTTTTCATATACCCGTTTGCCATTTGTATGTCTTCTTTTGAGAAATGTCTATTCAGATTTTTTGCCCATTTTTAAATTGTCTCATATTTTTTCCTATAGAGTTGTTTGAACTCCTTATTCTGGTTATTAATCCTTTGTTAGATGGATAGTTTGCAAATATTTTGTCCCATTCTGTGGGTTGTCTCTTCACTTTGTTGATTGTATCCTTTACTGCACAGAGGCTTTTCCATTTGATGTGATCCCATTTGTCCATTTTTGCTTTGGTTGCCTGTGCTTGTGGAATATTACTCAAGAAATCTTTGCCTAATTACTCTAAGACTTCCAGTATTATGTTAAATAAGAATGCTGACAGTGGGCATCCTTGCTGTGTTCCAGATCTTAGAGGAAAAGATTTCCATTTTTCTCCATTCAGTATGATACTAACTGTGGGTCTGCCTACATTGCTTTTATTGTGTTGAGGTATGTTCATTCTAGACTCAGTTTTTTGATGGTTTTTATCATGAAGAAATGTTGAATTTTATTAAATGCCTTTTCAGCATCAATTGAAATGATCATATGATTTTTACCCTTTATTCTGTTGAATGCTGTATCACATTGATTGATTTGTGTATGTTGAACTGTCTTTGCATCCAAGGGATGAATCTCACTTGGTCATGGTGAATGATCTTTTTAATATGTTGTTAATTTTGGTTTGCTAGTATTTTGTTGAAGATTTTTGCATCAATATTCATGAGGGATATTGGCCTGTAGTTTTTTTAAATGTATCTTAGTCTGGTTTTGGTATCAGGGTAATACTGGCTTTATAGAATGAGTTTGGAAGTATTCCTTCCTCCACGTATTTTTTGAGTTTGAGAATTGGTTTTCATTCTTCTTTAAATATTTAGTAGAATTCGGCAGTGAAGCCATCAGGTTTAAGCTTTTCTTTGCTGGGAGACTTTATTATGGCTGTGATCTCATTACTTGTTATTGGTCTTTTCAGGTTTTGGATTTTTTCATGGTTCAATATTTGTAGGTTGTATGTGACTAACTATTTATCCATTTCTTCTAGATTTTCAATTTGCTGGCATATAGTTGCTCATAGTAGTCTCTAATGATCCTGTGAATTTTTGCAGTATCAGTTGTAATGTCTCCTTTTTCATCTCTGATTTTGTTTGAGTTTTCTTTTTTTTCTTAGCCTAAAGATTTGTCAATTTTATCTTTTCAAAAAAATCAATTTTTCATTTTGTTGTTCTGTTCTATTTTTTGTTTCAGTTTCATTTATTTCTGCTTGATGTTTATTATTTATTTTCATCTACTAATTTTGAGTTTGCTTTGCTCTTGCTTTTCTAGTTCTTTAAGATGCATTGTTGGGTTATTTGAAGTTTTTCTACATTTTTGATTTAGGTAATTTTTGCTATAAACTTTCCTCTTAGTGCTGCTTTCACTGAATCCCATGTTTTGATATGTTGTGTTTTCATTTTTGTTTGTTTCAAGACATTTTAAAATTTCCTTCTTAATTTCTTCATCGATCCACTGGTCATTCAGGAGCATATTGTTTAATTTCTGTGTGTTTATATAGTTTCCAAATTTCCTCTTGTTATTAGTTTCTAGTTTTATTTATTTGTGGTTAGAGAAGATACTTGATATGATTTCCACTAAAAAAATTAAGTCTTGTTTTGTGGCCTAACATATGGCCTATCCCTGAGAATGATCCATGTGCTAAGGAAAATAATGTATATTCTGCAGCCATTGGCTGAAGTGTTTTACAAGTATCTAATCTATTAGATCTATTTGATCTATAATGCAGATTAAGCCCAATGTTTCTTTGTTGATATTCTGTCTGGGAGATCTGTCCAGTGCTGAAAGTGGGGGTGCTAAAGTCTCCAGCTATTATTATATTGGGGTCTATCTCTCTCATTAGCTCTAATAGTATTTGCTTTATATTATATCTGGGTGCCTTAGTGTTGGGTGCATATACGTTTACAATATCCTCTTACTGAATTGACTCCTTTATTGTCATATAATGACCTTCTTTGTCCTTTTTATAGTTTTTGTTTTGAAATTTATTTTGTCTGGTGTAAGTATAGCTACTCCTACTCCTTTTTGGCTTCCATTTTCATGGCACATCTTTTTCTATCCCTTTATTTTTAGTCTGTGTGTGTCTTTATAGGTGTAGTATGTTTCTTGTAGGCAACAGATTATTGGGTCTTATTTTTTAATCAGTTTAGCCACTCTGTTTTTGTTGTTGTTGTGATTTGTTTGTTTGTTTTTAGAGACTGGGACTCACTCTCTTGCACAGGCAGGCACGCAGTGGTGCACAATTATAACTCACTGTAACCTCAAACTGCTGGGTTCAAGCAATCCTCCCACCTCAGTTTCCCGAGTAGCTGGGACTACAAGTGTGCACCACCACACCTGGCTAATTTTATTTTTTGTAGAGATGAGGTCTCACTATGTTGCCCAGGCTGGTCTTAAACGCCTGGGCTCAAAGCAATTCTCCCACCTCAGCCTCCCAAAGTACTGAGATTGTAGGCATGAGCCACTGTGCCTAGGCCACACCCTATGTCTTTTGATTGGAGAGTTTAGCCCGTTTACATTCCATGTTGTTAGTAATAGATAAGGACTTAATACAGCCAGTTGGTTATTTGTTTTCTGGTTGTTTTGTGGCCTTCCCTCCCTCCCTCCCTCCCTCCTTTCCTTCCTTCCTCCCTCCCTCCCTCCCTCCCTCCCTCCCTCCTTCCTCCATCCTTTCCTTCCTTCCTTCCTTCCTTCCTTCCTTCTTTCTTCCCTTCTTCCTTCCATCCATCCTTCCTTCCTTTTTTGTGAAGGTGATTTTCTCTGGCAGTAGGTTTTAATTTCTTGCTTTTTATTTTTAGGTTTTATTTTTGCATCTGTTATAGGTTTCTTGATTTAAGGTTACCACAAGGCTTAAAAATAACATCTTATAACCCATTATTTTAAACTGATGACAACTTACCATTAACTGCAGAAACAAACTAACTAATGAAGAAGCAGAGAGAAAATTAATAAAAACTCTACACTTCAACTTCATTCCCCCTGCTTTTTAACTTTTTGTTTCTATTTATACCTTATTGTACTGTCTATGTCTTGAAAAGTTGCTGTAGTTATTATTTTTGAGAGGTTCAACTTTTAGTCTTTCTACACAACATATGAGTAGCTTACACACTGCAATTACAGTGTTATAATATTCTGTGTTTTTCTGTGTACTTACTATTATGAGTGAGTTTTGTACATTCAGATGATTTCTTATTGCTCATTAACATTCTTTTCTTTCAGATTGAAGAACTGCCTTTAGCAATTCTTGCGGGATAGGCCAGGTGTTGATGAAATCCATCGGCTTTTGTTTGTCTGGGTTAGTTTTTATTTCTTCTTCATATTTAAATGATATTTTCACTGAGTATACTATTCTAGAATAAAAGTTTGTTTCCTTCAGCTCCTTAAATGCCACTCTCTCCTGGACTGTAAGGTTTCCACTAAGAATTCTATTGTATTCTATTGTATGTATTCTATTGTATGTATTGGAGCTCCTTTGTATGTTATTTATTTCTTTTCTCTTGCTGCTTTTAGGGTTTTTTCCTTTATCTTTGATCTTCAGGACTTTGATTATTAAGTGCTTTAAGGTAGTCTTATTTCACTTAAATCTGCTTGGTGTTCTATAAACTTCTTAGATTTGAATATTAATATCTTTCTCTAGGTTTGGAAAGTTTATTTGTTATTATCTGTTTGAATAAACTTTCTACCCCAATCTCTCTCTTTACCTCCTCTTTAAGACCAATAACTCTTAGATTTTGAGGATATTTTCTATATCCTCTAGTTTCAATAACTCTTAGATTTTTCCCTTTTGAGGCTATTTTCTGTATCCTCTAGTCATGCTTCATTCTTTTTTATTCTTTTTTCTTTTGTCTTCTCTCACTCTATATTTTCAAATAGCCTGTCTTCAAGCTCACTAATCCTTTCTTTCACTTGATCAATTCTGCTGTTGAGAGACTCTGATGCATTCTTCAGTATGTCAATAGTATTTGTCAGCTCTGGAATTTCTGCCTGATTTTTAAAAAATTATTTCAATCTCTTTGTTAAGTTTTTCTGATAGGATTCTGGAATGTTTCTCTGTGTTATCTTGAATTTCATTGAGCTTCCTCAAAACAGCTATTTTGAATTTTCTGTCTGAAAAGTCAGATATCTTTGTCACTCTGGGATTGGTCACTGGTGCCTTATTTAGTATGTTTGGTGAGGTCATGTTTTTCTGGATGGTCAATGCTTGTGGATGTTCATTGATGTCTGGGCATTGAAGAGTTAGGTATTTATTGTAGTCTTTGCAGTCTGGGCTTGTTTGTACCCATCCTTCCTGAGAAGTCTTTTCGAGTATTCATAGGAACTTATGCACTGTGATCTAAGCCTTTTGTCACTGTAGCTGTATCTGCATTAGGGGACATCCCAAGCCCAGTAATGTTGTGACTATTGCAGACTTTTATAGGTACTGCCTTTGTGGCCTGGGGTAAGATTCAAGAGAATTCCCTGGATTACCACGCAGAGACTCTTGTTCTCTTCTCTTACTTTCCCCCAAACAGAGTCTCTCTCTGTGTTGAGCTGCCTGGAACTAGAGGAGGGGTGACACAAATGACCCTGTGGCCCCCACCAATGGGACTGCAGTGGGTCAGACCTGAAGCCAGTGCAGCACTGGGTCTCACCCAAAGCCCACAGTGACCTCTACCTGGCTACTGCTGATGTTCACTCAAGGCCCCGAGCTCTTCAGTCAGCAGGTGGCAAATCCAGCGATGTTTGTGTCTTTCCCTTCAGGGTGGCAAGCTCCCCACCAGCCCAGGACTGGTCCAGAAATGCTGTTCAGGAGCCAGGGCCTGGAGTCAGGAACCTTAGAAATCTGCTGTTTTCTACTGTGGCTGAGTTGGCACCAAAGCTGCAAGACAAAGTCCTTCTCACTCTTCTCTCTTATTTCCTCAACCTGAAGGAGTCTTTCTTCACAGCCACCACCACCTCAGGCCTATGGTGAGTACTGCTTGGCTACCACTGATGTTTACTCGAGGCACGAAGGCTCTTCAATAAGCTTGTGGTGAATGCTACAAGGCCTCGGTCTCTCCTCTCTGGGAAATGGGCTCCCCTCTGGCCCAGGACCAGTTCAGAAATGTTGTCCAAGACCCAAGGCCTGGAATTGGGTACCTCAGGAGCCAGTTTGGTGCTTACCCCACTATGGGCCGAGCTGATACCTAAGCTGCAAGACAAAGGTCCCTTATTTTTCCCTCTCCTTTTCTCAAACAGAAGAAGTCTCTCCTTGTGGCCACCACAGGTCAGAATATGTTGGGTCTCCCCTGAAACCAGCACAGCACTGGGTCTCACCTAAGGCCCACAGGGAGTACTACGTGGCTACCACTGGTGTTTATTCAAGGCCCAGAGTTCTTCAGTCAGCAGGTGATGAATCCTGCCAAGACTGGGTTCTTCCCTTCAAGGCAGTGGGTTCCCTTCTGGCCCAGGGTGTACCTAGAAATGTCATTCAGGAGCTAGGGCCTGGAATGGTTTTCTATTATACCATGGCTGAGCTGGTATCCACATTGCAAGACAACATCCTCCTTACTCTCCCCTCTTTTCTCCTTAAGTGGAAGGAAGGAGTCTGTCCCAGAGCTCTGAGCTATGCTCCTGGGGTTGGGGGATTCGGGGAGGGATGATGCAAGCACTTCCTTGGCTGCTCCATCTGGTGTCTCACTAGGGCCTGTATACCCCAAGTCCACTGGATTCAAAGCCCAGTAACACCGGGACTTGATTAGGATATGCAGTCCTTGTGGTCTAGAATACCTTGCAAGTTTATTTAGAACCCCAGAAGGCTTTAGCCTGCGGCGATGGGATTAGCTGGAACTCAGGTTCCAGTTGCTGGAAGAGATGATTCCTCTCTGGCTAAAGGCTGATCTAAATGCTCTTTCCATGGGTGCCAGCTGAGTTCTGCCCTGTGTTGCTTTCCGCTATTATAGGGCAGCACTGAGTTTCAATGCAAGTTCCACAATCACTGCCCTGTCCCTCCCCTGAGTACACAGATTTTCCCTTCCACATCATGTGGCCACTGCCAGGGGATGGAAGAGGGGTGGTGCTGGCGATTCAGGACTGTCTTTCCTACTCTCTTCAGTGCCTGTTTCCTTGATATGATGTTAAAACCAGGTACTTTGATCACTTACCTGATTTGGGATTCTTATGGAGGTGTTCTTTTGTGTGGATAGTTGTTCAACGTGTTATTCCTGTGGGGGGAATGATCATTGGAGGGTTGTATTTGGCCATCTTGCTTCTGTTAACATTATTTAGTTTTTGTTTTTTTTTTTAAGACAAGGTCTTGCTCAGTTGCCCAGGCTGGAGTGCAGTGGCATGGTAATAGCTCACTGCAGCCTTGATCTCCTGGGCTCAAGAGCCTCCTCAGTAGCTGGAACTACAGATGTGTGCCACCACACCAGGCTAATTTTTTATTTTTATTTTTTGTAGAGATGAGGTCTTTCTATGTTGCCCACGCTGATTCAAACTCCTGAGCTCAACCAATTATTTTGCCTTGACCTCCCAAAGTGCCAGGAATACAGGCCTGAGTCACTATGCCTGACCTGTTATCATTGTTGATAGCTCTGAAAAGTTTCTTTGATCTTTAGTGCTCCTTATTGTAAAGTTATATAGGATTTCAGAATTGTGGTTGAATTAACAAATTATCCAGTTCCTTTCACATATGCATTGGAAGATTTTGAGGTATGTTTTATGTGAGTGGGTGTAAAAATTGCTTCTAGGTATACTGATTGCTTAGTGCACAAGAATTATCCAATCAGTATACTTAGAAACCATTTCTGTGCCCAGTCACATACAACAAACCCAGTATTACGGGTTTGAATTTATATATGAGCCAATGTCTACAAAACTCTCCTAAGAAACCAGCCTGCTACCTTGCTAATGAGTTATCAACCTCACAGGTGTTAAGAAAGATCACTTCCTGGCAGGCCAGGAACTTTAGAAAATTGAGTAGACTTCAAGACAATAGGAACTAACCAAATTTACAGGTTCTCCAGGACAGATACGGTGGAAAGGTTTATTGGTCTTTGTTTCCAAGCTTTGGGGTAGGAAAGGAAATAGAGACTTTCCCAAGTTCAATATGAGAGTCCTAATCTTTGACATCTTCATTTTATACTTGTATGAAAGCCATTTATGTAACGTTTTGAAAAGTATTCTTTAACACCTACACTATAAATATTCCAGCACTTTTGTAATGTGCCTCCATAGCCCAATCTTCCCACCCAGGTTATACTGTACAACCAGATTAAGCTTCCCAGTGCCTAGCTCTGACTGTATCACTCCCTTGCTCAAAACACTACAATAGCCCGTTCCTCTGGATTCAAGATGGTTGGTATTCAAGCCCTCTTACCATCATACCCCAGCCTCTCTACATCTACCCTGGGCTCCAGGCACACAGAATTCTTCACCTCCCCAGATACCTTTTACTCTCTCACCTCATCACAATTACTCTTACTGTTTTCTCTGCATAGAATGGCCTCTGGTTAAATCTTCTTCCGTCCACCTTGCAAAGCTTTTATCAAACACCCCATGACCACCAGCAGATATTCTTTCTTCTCTACTCCCACAGTCCTTTGATTTGAATATCCTTCAATTACATTTCATGTTGGTCTTATAGTCAAAACTAGATTTAAACACTTTAAATTCTTTGAGGACAGTGTCTAGCCCAGTATTATGCATACAGTAGGTACCCAATAAAAGTTGATAACAAATGAATGAATGAGCAAATTGGTTAATTCATTATACCATTTATCTAAATGTAATGGTTTGCTTTTTGTTTTTAACAAAGAATGAAAGCTATTCCTTACCCTTATTGTGTGTGTCACCTTAAATATTTTCTTGTCATCCTTGTCTTAATGGGACTTACCTCAGAAGATAAGGATTCAAGTACAAGTAGTTTAAGAGGTTATCCAAGAAAATACCAGCAAAGGAGTAGGAGAGTGAGTCAAGGAAAAGAAAGAGGCAATAAAGGATATGTTATTAAGCCAATTCCCACTGTGAGCAACGGGAGCTAAGTCCTATTGGGGTGATCTAGGGGGTAGTGCAAGACCCTCTTCAGAGCTGTCCCAACCAACAGGTGAGGACTCTGAGCGGGTATTTATCTACCAGTTGGGTGAGTGTTGCTTCTAGGGATGTTATCTCCTGAAACTTCTAGCTTACCCTGCACACAGACCAAGCATACTCCCTTGGCCAGGCAAAAACCCTCAAGCTGAGAGTCAATGGTGTTTGCAGCATGCAACTATCAGTGTGCTGAGGGAATGTAGGTGAGACACCTACAGCTTGTGCTGTAATACTGGAGAAGCTCCCAGCCAAGCAATTCCATGTATGTCCTCCAGCTAAAGAGAAAAAACAAGTCCCATTCTCCCACCGTCTCTCTGTGTGTCCAAAGATGACTTTTTTTTTTCTGATTGTACTCTGACACTGCAGGGTTCCATCACAGTCCTAGATTTAGCATTATGGTTTTGGAATATGTTGACGGATCTCAGGAGTCAGGACTCATTAATGTTTGGCCATAAAGGAAACTAGATGTCTGCATTTTTTTTTTTTTTAAGATTGTATAATGTGGCTGGGTGCGGTGGCTCACGCCTGTAATCCCAGCACTTTGAGAGGCTGAGGTGGGTGGATCACGAGGTCAGGAGATGGAGACCATCCTAGCTGATACGGTGAAACCCCGTTTCTCCTAAAAATACAAAAAAAAATTAGCCAGGCGTGGTGGCGGGAGTATGTAGTCCCAGCTACTTGGGAGGCTGAGGCAGGAAAATGGCATGAACCCGGGAGGCTGAGCTTGCAGTGAGCCGAGATCGTGCCACTGCACTCCAGCCTGGGCGACAGAGAGAGACTCCATCTCAAAAACAAAAAAACAAACAAAAAAAAAAACAAAGGTTTATCAATTACAAGCAAGATGAGTTGCCTTTATGGTATTACTTCTCTATGCATTTAATGTGCTCCCTCTGAGCTCTATTTAGCATGCTATTTACTGTGCTGGGAAGCAGAGGGAGGAGGAAAGGCCAAATGCTAGAAATTTGAATCATCCTTGTTAAAAAGATATTCTACATGCAAATAAGGAAAGAGAGGAGGGAGGTTCATGTCCCTCTCCAAGGGGTGCTTGAAAAGCAATCACAGGAAGCCATCTGATCACCTCTGGAATGGAAACCAGAATGGAACACAGATTTGGGAACCCAGTGGGTCATGAGACATTTTAATTGGTGACAAAATTTAACTACCAATATGCTGCTCTACTGGTAGATGGCTGATTGTCAGTTCAGAGCGGATAATTACACCTGGAGAAATGCTACAGGCCATTAATTTATGCACCAAGCTGCTAGTCCTCTACCACTTCCCTTCGTCTCCCTCCCCCATCTCCAGCATGCTTCTTACCTCTCCATGGTTCCAGTGTTCTTAGAGGCACATTCAGACTTATAGTTATACTCAGGAACAGTGGTTCTCAAACTTCAGCCATATCAGCATCACCTAGGATATCTGTGTTAAAACACAGATTGCTGGAATATACTCCAGAGTTTCCAATTCAGCAGATCTGGGGTGAATTTACAACTGTAACAAGTTTCCATGTGATGCTGATACTGCTGGTCCAAAGATCATACTTTGAAAACTACTGCTCTGGGAAGAGTAGCAATTGGAGACAGATCTTTAGAGCCACCAAACATCTGCTCAGTCTTTACAAAACTGGTAAAAATATAGCACATATTCCAAAAACCCATGCATGTCACTCAGCTCAGCTTTAGGCTGAAACTATCAGAACATCCCATGCTGGGCCTCTGAATTTTGTAATTTGCATCAGAAAGACCTCAAAAATTATCCGATCCACAATGGTCTACATTTTTGTTTCTCCTAAAAGCTTGTGGATTTTACTTGAGACCCCAGATGCATTCTTTTCATTAAATCTTTCACTCCCAAAAAGCCAAATAGTTGTCTGGTATAAGTATGACTGCTGTACATATGGGAAAAAAGAGTATATATCCCAGGAATCAAATCTAGAGATTATCATGGACCATGAACCAGTTGAATTGTTGAATTTAATGGAATTTGGGACTGGGGTCTTCTGGCTAAATAGTTGTGTCACTCTGGTTCTCTGGTCCTTTCTTTTTTTTTTTTTTTTTTTGAGACATGGTCTCACTCTATCACTCAGGTTGGAGTGCAGTGGCATGGTCATGGCTCACTGTAGCCTCGATGTCTCAGGCTCAAGCAATCCTCCCACCTCAGCCTCCTGAGTAGCTGGGACTACAGGCATGCACCACCACACCCAGCTAAATTTTTGGTTTTTTGTAGAGACACGGTTTTGCCATGTTGCCCAGGTTAGTCTCAAACTCCTGTGTTCAAGCGATCCACCTGCCTTGGCCTCCCAAGGTGCTGGAATTACAGGCATGAGCCACTGTGCTGGCCATAAATCCTTTCAATTAATTTTCTTACTTCAAGGACAGCCTTTGGGTCACAACTGGGAAAAAAAAAAAGTAGCACCTTTGGAAATTAGAGCCCTGCATCCCAATATCCCAGTTCATTATACTTAATGGATGCTTTAGGCATTAGAATTTTATTTTCTCATAGAATAGTCAGAAAGGGTGAGTGGTCAAGAAAAAGGAGTAGTTCTCAATTTTTTTCAAAAGTAGAATTCCTTTATATGGTCAATTTTTTTTTTTTTTTTTTTTTTTTAGATGGAGTCTCGCTCTGTCACCCAGGTTGGAGTGCAGTGGCACCATCTTGGCTCACTGCAACCTCCACCTCCCGGGTTCAAGTGATTCTCCTGCCTAAGCCTCCCGAGCAGCTGAGGCTACAGGTGCGCGCCACCATGCCTAGCTAATTTTTGTATTTTTAGTAAAGCCGGGGTTTCACCATATTGGTCAGGCTGGTCTCGAACTCCTGACCTCATGATCTGCCCACCTCAGCCTCCCAAAGTGCTGGGATTACACATGTAAGCCACTGCGCCCGGCCAGTCAAAATATTTTGTATGTTCCCTTGCCCAGGTGAGTACGTATTAAATAGAAAGATAACTGACCCTTTAAAAAAAACCCAACACCTAATGTCCCCAGCTTGGAACTACAGTCCAGGCTCAGCAATTAGATGCTCAGTGGGTCATGGTCAGGCAGGCCACAGGGACAAATGAGTAAAAGTGATCAAGTTGAGATGAGAGGTAAAGCGAGGCAAGCAGGCAGGAGCCAGGAAGCAGGAGTTCCCAGAAGCTGGAATAAACCCCAAAGTCAAGAACAACACAGCATAGACAAGAGATTTTGAAAATGAGGGAAGATATGGCCACCTTACTTCTGGCAGAAAGTCTTCTCTATGTCTGTGGTTATATTAGCATCAGCTGATGCTAGGACATGGCCCTCCAGAGTCCAGGACTCAAAGTATAGATTAGTACAACAATCCTCAATACTTTACAGGGTCTAATAATGTGGGTCTAGGAAAGAGAGGGCTAGGAAGCAACATAACGATTAGAAGTCCAGATTCTGAAACCAAACTGCCTTTGTTCAAATTCTGCCTCTGCCACTTGCTAGCTGTGTGGCATTGGCTGGCCCTGAATTATTTGCTAGAGCTGGCTTGTCTGGTTCCTGAGAGCTGATTGTGCATATCTTCTCCCAACTCCCTGCTCAGTGATACTCTGTTGGTGGATTGAAATCAGCCATATTAGGTATGTTCACATCATGGAATCCTACTGCAAATCAGGGCTTCCTCCATACTATCTCCACCCCCAGAGCTGGTTGTTAAGCATCTACCAGCATACCACTGCTCACTGCTAACATTTATGGGGCTCAGAATAAGAGTATAAGGACTTATCATGTATACATCCAAATATTTAAAAGTTATAGATTATTCTAGCAAACTGTCACATAGAATTATTCTATCTTCAACCTTGGCAAATGTATCTTCATAATGACCTGGAGTACCTCCTTTTTTTTTGTTTGTTTGTTTTTTTTTTTTGAGACAGAGTCACTATGTTGCCGAGGCTGTACTGGAATGGAATTGCTGGACTCAATGGTTCCTCCTGTCTCAGGCTTCCCAAGTAGCTGGGACTACAGGTGCGCACCATTGCACTTGGCTCTGGAGTGCCATTTTTAAACGTAGAATTCTAATGTTCTTCAGAGTTTTGTGTTAGGTGGCAGTGAGGGAAGAGCCAGCCCTCCTATTTTCCCTCTCTTTCTACTCTGCCCCCAGCTCCCTCCCTCACCATGTGAGGACTCCCCATCCTACACACTCAAGCTGCCCCTAAACCTCACAATCAAAATAGCTGCTTCTTGGCCATCCCTCTGGCCCAAGGGTACACACATGTGAGGGAAGGTCCACACTCTGGAGGCCAGCCCTGGAGGAAAATGCCTGCACAGGACCTGGAAGTGTTCTCAGGGCTGTTTGGGCAGGGAATTCTAGGGTACATGGCTGTGGTCTAGAAGGTAGAACAGAGCCTCCAGTTAAGCAAGCATCTTGGCCCCACTAATTCCTCATCCCACAGGCTACAATAGGCAAGAGGAGACCAGAATGGGGCCCTCTAAAGCCTAAGGCCCAGGGTTCCTGTTGTCCAAGTCTAAAGGAGGTACTGACTTTGGGCCAGTTACTTAACCTTTCTGTACTCAGTTGTCTCTTTTCACTATAAATGGCAAATAAGAGTAGTACTTACCTCCTAGGGTCATCATGAGAATTAAATATATTAATACTTGTGCAGCACTTAGTGCTGGCCCGTAAGTGCTTGTATAAGGTTTTGTGACATATATAAAGCAAGCATTCATGACTTGAAATGCACACTGGACTGGAAGTCTAAAATCCTAGACTCTAGCCACTGCTTGCCATCTATTAACTCAGGGACATTCTTTCACTTCTCTGAGACTCAGTTTTCTTATCAGTAAGAATGAGAGTTGGACTAAATAATCTTGAAGGTCCCATAATTTACCATGGTTTATTTTTGTAATTAGTAGAAATTCCAGAAAAATCTTGTATTCACAAGGAAAGAAAAGATAAGAAACTTTCCATGGGGAGCAAAAAAAATTATCTCTAAACCTAGTATTTTTGACTGAATTGGAATTTTAACCACATATAACCAAATGTCATTTAAATTTCTTCCTCCCTAGGATATATAATTTGAAGGGTATTCTTGTATTAATTATGAGTTTAGTATTATATTTTGATGACATTTACATTTGAAGAATCCCAGGCTGATCCTTCCAGGTCAGTGGCAGTGGAGTGACCTGCTCCTCAGCAAGGCTGCAGATACGACTGGCAGTGAGGTACCACACAGATGGTGGCCAATCTCCATAGCTCCTCTCGCCTGTTCCTTCCTCATCTCAGCAGTGCTCAAGGATTCTGTAGCAGTTATCTATTGCTGTGTAACAAAGTAGCCCAAACTTAGTAGTGTAAACAGCAACTGCCATCTATTATTAGATCTTTCACAGGTCTGAGGTCTGACTAAGCTCAGCTAGGTGGTTCTTAATTGGGGTCTCTCATGCATTTGTTTGTATTCAGATGGTGGCTGGGGCTGGGGTCATCTCAAAGGCTTCTTCATCCACTTGTCCAATGCCTGGGTTAGGTAGACTCAAGCAGCTGGGAGCTGGAACGGCTGGGGCTGCTCAGATATCTCTTTGCTCTCTCAACATGGGCTCTGCATCTGGTCCCCCAGTACAGCAGCTTCAGAGTGGACCTATTTCTTGCATCACAGCTGAGAGAACAAAAGGTGCATGTTCCAAAGAGAGACCCAGGCAGAGAAGCTCTATCACTTTTCATGATCTAAACTTGGAAATCACACAGCATCACTTTTGCTACATTCTATTCATTAAAAATGAATCATTAAGGTTGGCCTGTATGCAAGGGGAGGGAAACTAAAGTCCACCTCTTGCAAAAAGGAGTGTCAAAGAATTTGCAGACATGCTTTGAAACCACCACAGATTCCTCACACAGAGATTGGATGAAGTTAGAACACAAGGAAATGGACAGGGCCCTCCCTTCCCAAGGAAGTTTGTAAGCCTTGGGGAAAGAAGAGGCCAAACTGAAGTCCACAGGGACCAAGTAAGGAGCCACACTCCTCATAGAAGGCTGGGAAATCCTCAGGCAGAGTGGGGCTTTGTTGGCCTGTCTCTTCAGAGTCCAGCACAGGGTCAAGCATGCCCTGTAGGTGAGAGCCCTTACTCTGTGCACCAGGAGAAGCTAGTTTTTCCAAGTCTACACTCTTCTGCCTGTAGAATCTGCCCCTTCTTGGGGAAGACAATGACTAGCTGGACCAATTCTGGGATTCTGAGGGAGTTTCCTGAAGCAAAGCAGTTCTTTTCAACACTAGACCTACCATTGTTTCCCTACAACTAGATTAAGGTTTGGGGCTAGTTGGACAGTACATCTAGCTAATAACTATGTATCTAGGTAGGAAGAACATATTTACTAGAACTTCTCTCAGAGAGAAGGTAAAATATGATAGAAAGAAATACTCTGATATTTCTTTGATGTTTGAGTCTCAAAGGGTATACTTTAGAAATGCTTTAAAATTGTCTTTTGTCACATAGCAAACTACCCAAAACTTAGTGGTTCAAAGCATCAATAATCCATTATTTCTCATGATTCTGTGGTTTGACTGGACAGTTTCTCTTCTAGTCTTACTGGGGCTCACTCATGTGGCTGTATCAGCTGGTTTGGTTGGGTTTTGAGGCCAAGATGGCTTCCCTTGCATGTCTGACAATTGGTGGTGGCTGTTGGCTGGGGCACCTCAATTCTCCTCCACATGGTTGCTTATAGTCCTGGAGCCAGACTGGCTTTCTTACATGTTGGTCTCTGGGCATTGTACCAAGTAAAACATGTGTCTCTTAAAGCCCAGTCTCAACAGTTGATAAACAACACTTCTGCCATTTTATGTTGGTCAAAGCAAGTCACAAAGCTAGCCTATATTCAGAGGGGGAGGAAACAGACTCCACCTGTTGGTGGAAGGAGTGGCAAAGGAGCATGCATATTGGGATGGGAGGAATTTGTAGCCATTTTGTTGCACTCTCCCTCAAGAAACACTTGATTTCTTCTAAGGAAGGTGGGCCCTGGAAACTCAGGACTTAAGGACCAAAGCTGAACTGTTTGGGAACACTAAGTGTGAGACTGAGCCCTGCCTCCAGCATTCCCCATCTCTGCCCTTACCCCTCCCTCAATCCCCTAGCTTTCATCTGAATGTATATCTTAAGGCTATTTAAAAGGGTACTAAGTTATTAGCCTTACTGCATTAGTAACCACATGCCTCAGTATGACCTTACCTGTCCACTCCCCCATGCCCAAAATTTATGGCAAAGATTCTCTGATACCCACTGAAGGGAGAACACCCAAGTGGCCATAGAAGATCCCATCAACTTGAGAGATGAAATAAACAAACAGAGGGTGGCCACACCATTTAAAAATAGAACTCTGATCCACAAACTCAGCAGCAACCAGTCCAGAAAGCCAAACCACCTCTGCAGCAGTTGGTCTAAAATGGTCACAACTTGGCCAGCTTCCAACTCAGGACCAACCAGAGAAAACCAAATATGCTCCCCAACCCAATCACGTAGGGTGCCTTGCTTCTAGTTAGCCCATTTCCTGCTTCCCCATACCAACAACTTCCAATCTAGCAAACATGAAGCCTTCCCTTTTCACACTATAAATCATTCACACTGCGTTGCTTGCCTTTGAGTCTGTGCCAACCAAAAGGAATGGAGGCCAACTCTCTTGCTATAGCCAACTCTGAATAGATAGTTTCTGTTGATTTTCATTAGAGTGGTCTTCATTTATTTCCACAAACCCAAGGGTTTCCCTCTAAAAAGGACTACAGAAGTAAGTTTTGTTGAGAGGTGGTAATGGTTTGCACCTGGTAGCAGGGGAGCAGGTGAGAACCAGAGGGTTTCTGAAAATATTTTAAAAGGAAGCTGTAGGAGTTGCTGATGGATCAAATATGTGGTCAGAGAAAGGTTAAGGATGACAAAGAGTTTTGGACCCTAAGCAACTGGGTGAATGACGAAACCGTTTTCCGAGATGGTGAACACTGGATCAAGAGTTTAATTTTAAACATTTTGAGGTTACAGTTGAAGGTATAAATTTAGGAGTCACCAACTAGTAGATGGGCCTTAAAGTCATGACACTGGATGATATCACACTGGGAAACACCATTTCTTTTACTCAATATGAATTGAGTACTTACTCTGTGCCAGGCATTATTTAAGCTTTGTGGATTTAGTGGAAGAAGACATAGACACTGGCCCACCATTGAGAAGTATATAGTATGAATTAACAGCGCTGTATTGTACATTTTAAAGACATTTGTTAAGAGGGTGGAGCTCATGTTAAGTGTTCCCGCCATGATACATTTTTTTTAATTGCAGTTTTGAGATCTTGCTACTGGAATTTATTCATGCCAGTGAATAGGGGACAAATATTATGAGAAGCAGTAATGAGAGATATGACCCAGAAGGAGACTTCTGAGTTGAGACTTAACTAAATGATGATTTGTTGTTAGCCAGGTGAAATGGAAAGAAGAAATCATTTCTGGCAGGGGTAAGAGCATGTGCAAAGGTCCTGTGGAAGAAGAGAGCTTGCCGTGTTGGACAGACAAGAGGCCATTTGGGTTATGAGCTCAGAGGTGGAGGGGCAGCCTCATGGGAGATAAACAGTCAGGGTCTAGACCATGTAGAACCTCATAGGACATGGAAACATGCAGAGTTTGGGTTGTTGTTGTTTTCTAAAAACAATGGGAAGTGATAGGAGGATTTTAAACAGGATCTGATTGGTTTAAAATACAGGGTCCCAAAACCTACCCTTGGAGACTCTGATTTAGGAGGTCTGGCCTGAGACTTAGGTTATTTGAATTTTCAGCCAGCACCCCAGGGCATGCTGTCAAACGTATGAACCCCACTTGAAGAAGTACTGAGACATTCCTATTTCTCAAAGTGTTGCTAAGCATCCAGTGACACTAAACAAGACTTGGGCATTGCAGAAGTTTGCCTCAGAAAGGGATACCTGTGGCCAGGTGCAGTGGCTCATGCCTGTAATCCCAGCACTTTGGGAGGCCAAGGCGGGCAGATCACGAGGTCAGGAGATCGAGACCATCTTGGCTAACACAGTGAAACCCCATCTCTACTAAAAATGCAAAAAAAAAAACAAAAAAAAAAAAATTAGCCGGGCATGGTGGCGGGCGCCTGTAGTCCCAGCTGCTTGGGAGACCGAAGAGGAGACTGGCATGAACTCGGGAGGCGGAGCTTGCAGTGAGCCGAGATGGTGCCACTGCACTCCAGCCTGGGTGACAGAGCGAGACTCCGTCAAAAAAAAAAAAAAAAAAAAAGAAAGAAAGAAAGAGAGAGAAAAAAAAGAGAAGAGAAGAGATACCTGTGGGGTTTTACCAAGGCCATATGGTGCCTGATTAAAATAGAAGAAAATGCATGGAGAGGAATGTGCTACCTTGCAGGCACAGAAGGCAGAGGACTCTGTCAGCCTGCTAACCATGTGTGTGCTCCCAAGACAGCCGGCTTTGCATAGTTTCTTTTCTGTTCATGGTGGTTAAGCTGGGCTTTTCAGTAGTTGGATTTCAAAATTGCAAGTTCGTAATTCCCAAGACTGGTGTTTGGAGAATATCAGCTCCAAACTTTGGGAAATCCCTATCCAAGCTCCTCTTCCTATTCTCCTTGCTGCTCATACAGACCTTTTCTCTGAGAAGTTAGTACCCACAATATTTGACTTCAGGTTACTAATTTGTTGACAAATATCACTGTAGCTCAGCCAAACCCTCACTCCTCACCCCTTCTGTACAATGATTTGTCTTCATGCCCCTTGCATTCCTGAAATGAAAAAGAGGCAACAGAAAAATAATCAGCAATTGTGACTTTATTACCTCTAAAATTTGAGAGCTTATTAAAAACAAGTATAGTCTAAAGGAAATGAAGACACAAAAAGGTATTTGAATGCTTTTTCTTGATCTCGTGAGAATCTGGGCAGGTGATAGTGGCTTGAACTAGGGTTGTGACAGTGGAGATAGAGAGAAATCGACTGAATTGCCAAACAGTTTAGAGGTAAAAGCAACTGCAAATTTCACCTTTAGTCCTTTGACTAGATTGCAAAAAGAGTTCTCAAATAATTACTAGGATTTTTCATGATCAGGGTGACAGGATTATGGGAAGGTCCTTCCTTAAATGACAGAATGCAAATCTCCCAGAGAAAGATAGCACCATCTCAATCCTTTTCTAGCCTTATCACCTTCCTGTGACTGACTTGACACTGACATGTGCACAGGAGTCCCAGCCCAAAGGCCTTCCTGGCCTGGCAGATAAAGTAAAAGCCCCTCTACTTGCAAAAGAATAAACAGTGGTCAACACTGTTGCCAGGCAACATGAGGAGTGCTGAGAACAGTGGAGATCTGCAAATCAAGCCTGCGTCTGGAAACAGCAGTTTTCCCAGCCCAGCCCATTGCTGGCTCCTGACAAGGTGAGCACAGGATTGCTGGTTTCTGCCTTTCTAAGAGAAGCCAAAAAATGTGGATTTTTCAAAAAGTGTGAGATCTTTTCATTTTTAAATATTGGAAATCAACTCAAACTTTAAGAAACTCTGTTGTCCAGACTGTATGCTCAGACATTAACTCATTTAATCCTTACATTCATCCTATGAGGTTAAGTGTGATTGTTCTGTTCTGCAAATGAGAAAAACAAATCTCAAACGGCGTGGGGCTTGCTCTATTTTAGTCCGAGATCATAGGCCTGAGTTTCTGTATCTGTAGAATGAGGAAGGGGTGGTTTCTGAGTCCCCTGAACTTGGGTGCGAGGGTCTGTACCAATGAAAATGTAGGCCGTTTGCTCAGAAACAAATCCATAGGCTTCATCATATTTTCAAAGAGGTTCCTGATCCAAGCAGGCTGGGTGTCACCATCCCAGAGAGGATTGAATGAATTCTAGCAGGTAGTCAGATGTCCAAAAACATGAAAAGATGCTCAGCTTTCCTGTAGTCAGGGAAATGTAAATGAAAGAAATGGGCTTGTCAGAAAGATTAAGCTATGCATGTCTAAGTGCACATGGCTGGTGCAGTGAAACTGTAAATGGCTCATTCAATCATTTATGGATCCTTTGGTCACCCACTTTTCTCTTTCTGTCTGTGGTAGTTCTAGAGCTGATACATGCTGACATGTGCCCAATAGTGTCACAATTTCTGTGCACCAACCTTCAAGGAACAATTTTAAAGCTCAGTGCTTCAGATTACACTGTTCAAGGCCAATTCTGGCTGTTTAAAACCATTTGGGTGTCTTTTTACTGGTTTTATAACACCCTGTCCTCCTCTATACTGCAAAAAAATTTTCAGTAATAATCATGGAATGAAACTAATAATGAAGATAAGAAAAGAAATGCAGACTGAGAATGTTTCTATTATTGTATTATATATGTATAATTATGCCAAAAAATTAAAAAATTAAACAAATATTGTATTACAAAAAGGAAAAATAATTATTAATGTTTTAAAATTATATCAATCTGATTTTTGAAAAAAGAAAAAAATTACCAACTTTATCTCAGTAATGAAAACATTATATTTCTGTTTTAAAAATATTTTTATATTTCAATTTTTTTTGGGGGAACAGGTCGTGTTTGGTTATATGTATAAGTGCTTTGGTGGTGATTTCTGAGATTTGGCACTCATTATCCAAGCAGTGTACACTGAGCCCAATGTGAAGTCTTTTATCCCTCACCCTCCTCCCACTCTTTTCCCCAAGTCCCCGAAGTCTGTTGTATCATTCTTATGTCTTTGTGTCCTCATAGCTTAGCTCCCACATAGGAGTGAGAACATATGATGTTTGATTTTCCATTCCTGAGTTACTTCACTTAGAAAAATGGTCTCCAGTTCCACCCAGGTTGCTGCAAATGCGATTATTTCATCCCTTTTTATGGCTGAGTAGTATCCATGATATGTATGTATGTATATATACACACATATACGTATATGTGTATATATATTATATATTGTATATTTATGTATATGTATTATATATAAAATACATATATAATATGTGTATTTATAATACACATATAATATATATATTATATATGTATGTATATATACCACATTTTCTTTATCCACTCCTTGATTGATGGGAATTTGGGCTAGTTCCATATTTTTGCAATGGCGAATTGTGCTGCTATAAACATCTGTGTGCAAGTATCTTTTTCGTATAATGACTTCTTTTCCTCTGGGTAGATACACAGTTGTGGAATTGCTGGATCAAACCGTAGATCTACTTTTAGTTCTTTAAGGAATCTCCACACTGTTTTCCAAAGTGGTTGTACTAGTTTACATTCCCACCAACAGTGTAAAAGTGTTCCCTTTTCACCACATCCACACCAACATCTATTGTTTTTTTTTTTTTTGATTATGGCCATTCTTGCAGGAGTAAGATGGTATCATATTGTGGTTTTGATTTGCATTTTCATAATAATTAGTGATGCTGAGCATTTTTTCATATTTGTTGGCCATTGGTATATCTTCTTTTGAGAATTGTCTATTCATGTCCTTAACCCACTTTTGGATGGGATTGTTTGTTTTGTTCCTGCTAATTTGTTTGAGGTCCTCGTAGATTCTGAATATTAGTCCTTTGTTAGATGTATAGATTGCAAAGCTTTTCTCCCACTGTGTGTGAGAGAGAAAAAGCTGTCTGTTAACTCTGCTGATTATTTCTTTTGCTGTGCGGAAGCTTTTTGGTTTAATTAAGTCCTATCTATTTATCTTTGTTTTTGTTGCATTTGCTTTTGGGTTGTTGGTCATGACGTCTTTGTCTAAGCCAGTGGCTAGAAGGGTCTCTCCAAAGTTATCTTCTAGAATTTTTATGGTTTCAGGTCTTAGATTTAAGTCTCTGATCCATCTTGAGTTGATTTTTTTATAAGGTAAGAGATGAGGATCCAGTTTCATTCTTCTACATGTGGCTAGCCAGTTATCCCAGCACTGTTTGTTGAATAGGGTGTCCTTTCCCCACTTTATGTTTTTGTTTGCTTTGTCGAAGATCAGTTAGCTGGAAGTATTTGGCTTTATTTCTGAGTTCTCTATTCTGTTCCATTGGTCTATATGCCTATTTTTATATCAATACCATGCTGTTTTGGTGACTGTGTTAGTCAGAGTTCTCTAGAGGGACAGAACTCATAGGATATATATAGAGAGAGAACTCTGAGGGGTTGAAGGGGAGTTTATTAAGTGTTAACTCACACGATCACAAGGTCCCACAATAGGCTGTCTGCAAGCTGAGGAGCAAGGAAGCCAGTCCCAGTCCCAAAACTGAAGAACTTGGAGTCCAATGTTCGAGGGCAGGAAGCATCCAGCACAGGAGGAAGATGTAGGCTGGGAGGCTAGGCTCTCCTAGTCTTTTCGTGTTTTTCTGCCTGATTTATATTCTAGCTGTGCTGGTAGCTGATTAGATTGTGTCCACCCAGATTAAGGGTGGGTTTGCCTTTCCCAGCCCACTGACTCAAATGTTAATCTCCTTTGGCAACACCATCACAGACACAACCAAGATGAATACTTTGCATCATTCAATCCAATCAAGTTGACACTCGGTATTAACAGTGACAATAGCCCTATAGTATAGTTTGAAATCAGGTAATGTGATGCCTCCAGATTTGTTCCTTTGCTTAGGCTTGCTTTGGCTATGTGGGCTCTTTTTTGGTTGCATATGAATTTTAGGATTTTTTTTTTATAGCTCTGTGAAGAATGATGGTGGTATTTTGATGAAAATTGCATTGAATTTGTAGATTGCTTTTGGCAATATGATCATTTTTACAATATTGATTCTACCCATCCATGAACATGGGATATGTTTCCATTTGTTTGTATCATCTATGATTTCTTTCAGTAGTTTTGTGATTTTTCTTGTAGAGGTCTTTTACTTCCTTGATTAAGTATATTCCAAAGTATTTTAATTTTTTTGCAGCCGTTATAAAAAGGGTTGAGTTCAAGGGGTCAGATTCTCAGCTTGGTCACTCTTGGTGTATAGCAGAGCTACTGATTTGTGCATATTAATTTTATATCCTGAAACTTTGCTGAAGTCATTACCAGTTCAAGGAGATTTTTGGATGAGTCTTTAGGGTTTTCTTGGTATACAATCATATCATCAGCAAACATGACAGTTTGACTTCCTCTTTACCTATTTGGATGCCCTTTATCTAATTCTCTTGTCTGATGGCTCTGGCTAGGACCTACAGTACTATGTTGAATAGAAGTGGTGAAAATGGGCATCTTTGTCTTGTTTCAGTTCTCGGGGGAATGCCTTCAGCCTTTCCCCATTCCATATAATGTTGGCTGTGGGCTTGTCATAGATGGTTTTATTACATTGAGGTAAGTCCCTTGTATGCTGATTTTGCTGAGGGTTTAATCATAAAGGAATGCTGGATTTTGTCAAATGCTTTTTCTGCATCTATTGAGATGATCATGAGGTTTTTGTTTTTAATTCTGTTTATGTGGTGTATCACATTTATTGAGTTGCATATATTAAAGCATCCCTGCATTCTTGGTATGAAACTCACTTGATCATGGTGGATTATCTTTTTGATACATTGTTGGATTCTCTTAGCTAGTCATTTTGTTGAGGATTTTTGCATGTATGTTCATCAGGGATATTGGTCTGTAGTTTTCTTTTTTGTTACGTCCTTTCCTAGTTTTGGTATTAGGGTGATACTGGCTTCATAGAATGATTTAGGGAGGATTTCCTCTTTCTCTATCTTTTGCAATAGTGTCAATAGGATTGTTACCAATTCTTCTTTGAATGTCTGATAGAATTCAGTTGTGAATCCATCTGGTCCTGGACTTTTCTTGTTGGCAGTTTTTAAATTACCATTTCAATCTCGCTGCTTGTTATTTATCTGTTCAGAGTTTCTATTTCTTCCTGGTTTAATCTAGGAGGGTTGTATATTTCCAGGAATTTATCCATCTCCCCTAGGTTTTCTAGTTTATGCACGTAAAGGTGCTTATAGTAGCCTTGAGTGATCTTTTGTATTTCTGTGGTGTCAGTTGTAATATCTCCTATTGCATTTCTAATTGAGCTTATTTGGATCTTCTCTCTTTGTTTTGTTTTGTTTTGTTTAGTCTCATGAATGGTCTATCAATTTTATTTATCTTTTCAAAGAACCAGCTTTTTGTTTCATCTATCTTTTGTAATTTTTTTGTTTCAATTTCATTTAGTTATGCTCTGATCTTTGCTATTTCTTTTCTTCTGCTGGGTTTGTGTCTGATTTGTTCTTGTTTCTGTAGTTTCTTGAGGTGTGACCTTACATTTTGTATTTGTGGTTTTTCAGACTTTTTGACATAGGCATTTAATGCTCTGAACTTTCCTCTTAGCACCGCTTTTGCTGTATCCCAGAGGTTTTGATAGGTTGTGTCAATATTATTGTTCAGTTCAAATAATTTTTTAATTTCTATCTTTATTTCATTGCTGACCCAACAATCATTCAGGAGTAGGTTATTTAATTTCCATGTATTTGCATGGTTTTGAGGGTTCCGTTTGGAGTTGATTTCTAATTTTATTCCCCTGTGGTCTGAGAGAGTACTTGATATCATTTTGATTTTCTTAAATTTGTTGATACTTGTTTTGTGGCCTATTATATGGACTATCTTGGAGAATGTTCCATGTGCTGATGAATAGAATGTATATTTTCCAGTTGTTGGGTAGAATGTTCTGTAAATATCTGTTAAATTCATTTGTTCTAGGATATAGTTCAAGTCCATTGTTTCTTGGCTGACATTCTATCCTGATGACCTGTCTAGTGCTGTCAGTGGAGTATTGAAGTCCCCCACTATTATTGTGTTGCTGTTTATCTCATTTCTTAGGTCTAGGAGTGATTATTTTATAAATTTGGGAGCTTCATTGTTAGGTGCATATATATTTAGGATTGTGATATTTTCCTGTTGGACTAGTCCTTTTATCATTATATAATGTCCCTCTTTGTCTTTTTTTAACTGCTGTTGCTTTAAAGTTTGTTTTGTCTGATATAAGAATAGCTACTCCTGCTGATTTTTGGTTTCCATTTGCATGGAATATCTTTTTCCACCCCTTTACCTTAAGTTTATGTGAGTCCTTCTGTGTCAGGTGAGTCTCTTAAAGACAGCAGATACTTGGTTGGTGAATTCTTTCTGCCATTTTGTATCTTTTAAGTGGAGCAGTTAGGCCATTTACATTCATCTTAGTATTGAGATGTGAGGTACTATTCTGTTCATTGTGCGATTTGTTGCCTGAATATCTTGTGCTTTTTTTCATCATGTCATTATTATATAGGTCCTGTCAGAATTATGCTTTAAGGAGATTATATTTTGGTGTATTTTGAGGATTTGTTAGAGCTCCTTTTAGCAGTTCTTGTAGTGCTGGCTTGGTAGTGGTGAATTCTCTCAGCACTTGCTTGTCTGAAAAAGACTGTATCTTTCCCTCATTTATGAAGCTTAGTTTCACTGGAGACAGAATTATTGGCTGATAATTGTTTTGTTTAAAGAGGCTAAAGATAAGACCCCAATCCCTTCTAGCTTGTAGGGTTTCTGCTAAGAGATCTGCTGTTAATCTGATAGATTTTCCTTTATAGGTTACCTGATGCTTTTGCCTCACAACTCTTAAGGTTCTTTTCTTTGTCTTCACTTTAGATAATCTGATGACTATGTTCTGAGGCGGTAATTTTTTGTGTGATGAATTCCCCAGGTGTTCTTTGAGTGTCTTGGATTTGGATTTCTAAATCTCTACCAAGGCCGGGGATGTTTTCCTCAATTATTCCCTCAGATATATTTTCCAAACTTTTAGATTTCTCTTCTTCCTTGGGAACACCAATTATTGTTAGATTTGGTAATTTAATGTAATCCCTTCTTGTCAGGGATTACAAACTCTTGGAGGCTTTGTACATTTTAAAAAATTATTTTTTCTTTGTCTTTGTTGGATTGGGTTAATTTGAAAGCCTTCTACTTGTTTGATTCTATTGCTGAGACTTTCCAGTGCATTTTTGCAGTTCTCTAAGTGTGTCCTTCATCTTCAGAAGTTGTGATTGTTTTTTATTTATGCTATCTATTTCACTGGAGACTTTTCCATTCATATCCTGCATCTTTTTTTTTTTAATTTCTTTAAGTCAGACTTCACCTTTCTCTGGTGCCTCCTTTATTAGCTTAATAATTGACCTTGTGAATTCTTTTCCTGGTGGTTTTTCTCCAGCAATTCAGAGATTTTGTCTTGATTTGGATCCAATGCTGGTGAGCTAGTGTGATCTTTTGATGGTGTTAAAGAACCTTGTTTTATCATATTACTAGAATTGTTTTTCAGGTTTCTTCTCATTTGGGTAGACTGGGTCAGAGGGAAGATCTGAGAATCAAGGATTGCTGTTCAGATTATTTTGCCCCACAGGGGTGCTCCCTTGATGAGGTCCTCTCCCCCTTCTCCTAGGGATAGGGCTTCCTGAGAGCCAAACTGCAGTGATTGTTATTTCTCTTCTGGATCTAGCCACTCAGCAGAACTACCAGGCTCCACACTGGTACTGGAGAATGTCTACAAGGAGTTTTTTTATGTGACTCATCTTCTGGTCTGTCGGCCGTGGATACCAGCACCTGCTCCGGTAGAGGTGACAGGGGAGTGAAGTGGACTCTGTGAGGGTCCTTGGTTGTATTTTTCTTAAGTGCACTGGTCTTGTGTTGGCCGGTCTCCAGCCAGGAGGTGGTGCTTTCAAGAGTGCATCAGCTGCAGTAGGATAGGGAGGATACAAGCTTGTCCTTGGTCAGGTGGTGTGCTGGGCCACAGAGCTCCTAAGAGATTATGTCCTTTGTCCTTGGAGTTCCTCGGCTGTCCCATGGAGCCTGCAGTGGCAATCCACCTCCTTCAAAGGGCTTGCGGATTCTCTTCTCTTGGCTTTCCTGGTATATTCCTGTGGTGGTTCTTGGAGCAAAATTTCACGATGTGGGTCTCCACATGCTGGTCTGTCTATCCGAGTGAGAACTGCAAGTTAGTCCTGCGTCCTATCCACCATTTTCCTCTGAAAACATTACATTTCTTGATTTTGAGCTTTAACTTTTGCAAATGTCAGTTATTTTGTCAACATTTGCATATTCATGTTAAAGAAACAGCCAGATTTGTCCACCTATCTTCACTCACAGTTCATTAAAAACCCATTATTAATTTTAATTTTGAAAGTTTCTTTAACACGAAGCAACAGATAAATCTTTAGAAAAGTCTTAAGCATAAAGATAAATTAGAGATTAATAAAAATCACATTTCACAATAAATTCCAGAAATTATACCATTGTTCACATCTTTGTTTCTTCAGGATTGACCTCAGTGGATTTCAAATGTCTCTGCAGTTGAAACACTTCCACTAAAATATTTTTGCCAGAAAACTCATTGTAAGTTTCTATTACATTTTAGAAAATCTCTGAAGGTTCCTCTTCTACTAAAACTTAACAAATGATTGAATAGTGAACACTGACATGATTTGATCCACTGCTGTAGAGTAAATGTCTAGTTCTTGGTGAAAATAATCAAGATGTTCAAATGTTGCCCTTGTGATTTCTTGGCACTATAAGACCAGCACATTTTATCATTTTTCCTGGCACTCTTGTTCAACATTTGATTATGCTTTCTATGGAATTATTTATTTCCTTATTTTTTATGGTTATTGCATTGTTCATGGGCTTCTCCACAATTTCTGTGCACCAAACTTCAAGGAACAATTTTAAAGCCTGGTGCTAATGTATCTTCAGAGTACATTATTCAAAACTGATTCTAACTGTTTGGAAATATTTTTGTGGTTTTTTTAATCTCAAAAAAGAAAAATTGCGTTCAGCTGTCATGGTTTATTTTAAATCTCCCGTTTAAGCACAAAAATGTATGGTACCACAATGGCCACATACATAAACCACACCTGAAGTTAGAGAGAATTTTTGAGAACCTCGTAAATTTACTCTTGAAACAAACATGTGTAGCTGAGTCCATGTGTGTTTGAGGCCAAGTACATAACTGGGATTTGAAGCTTTACATATGTATTCTATCTATCTTAAGACTCAACAGTAACCACAGAAATTGCCTAGAAGTTAGGCCAATGAAAGATTTTTGAGGGGAGGGATATGTTACCAATAACACTGTTTAGCATGGCCAGTGTCTGGTGATAATAAAAAGCAAACCAACTTTTAGTCAGTTTTATTACTGTTTTTGTATCCTCTACATACAGTGTGACATTTTATTGTTTATACCTTGGGCAGCTACTCCCACCGTTCCACCCTTGGTATGCTAATGTTGACAGATATTACATTCATTAATAATTCTGAGAGTCATTAAAAGATGTGATAGCATGCAGTGCTGGCCAGGATGGGGGTATCTGGAGTAGGGGGAGACAGAAGAGGAAAAGAGAGGGCAGATTACAGTAGACTCATGCATTGCTGGAGGACATGGGGATCATTCTAGCCCTTGGGATAGAATTTGGCAATAGCTATTAAAATTAAATGTAAACATTCCTTTTAGTTCAACAATCCTACTCCTGGGAATCAATCCTGTAGAAATAGAAGTTTTAGTTTATAAGGATCTATGGCCAGTAATGTTTATTGGGCATTGCCTGTGATAGAAAAAATGAAAAGAAGCATATCAATAAAGGAAGATTGGAAATATTGTCATATGTCTGAACCATGGAATTCCACACAGCCACTAATAAATTAGATTTGTACTGGCCAACTTAGAATGATTTTCATAATGTTTTATTAAGTGAAAAAAGAAAGTGGGCTAAAAGTGTTTATCAACAACAACAAGGCCTTATGCATGTGAATATGTGACTTTATATGGTTGTAAGAGCCTAGAGAAAAACTTTTATGAATCAAAGGAGTCATGCATTCTTTGTTTATTAGAGAGAAGAGAGGGGAAAGGCCAAAGGAAGAGAAGAAATATTTTAAAAGCTGTTTTTAATTGTGGGGCTCTTCTTTATTCTCTTTTATCTACAGCTTTTTACCATTTATGTAAAATTATGTGTGTGTCTGTACATAGCCACAGAGGGCTATAAGAGAGAATGCCAGCAGACTCTCCAGCATCATCCACTAACACTTTCTAAGATGACAGAAATGTGCTATACCTGCACTGTCCAAAACAGTAGCCATGAGCCTCCTGAGCTGCTGAGCACTTGGAATATGGTTAGTGTGACCAAGGAAGTAAATTGTACTGTACTGGCTCTTAAATAGTTTAACTATTGTAGACAGTAGTTTTCTATAAGCAATACAGTTGCAGTTTATTTGTATTTTCTTCCTTCTACTCTTCTATAGTGTTTAAATATTTCTATAGTTACTAATTATGTAATCAGAAAAAAATTAGGGAGAAGTAGTATGTGTAGTGATTAAGAGCTCAGAGTTAGATCCAAACAGCCTGGTTCAAATCCTAGCCCTCCTTCTTCATTGCTTAAAATTTTGAGAACATTTGATAATCTGAAATTATTTCCCTCACTGTGCCTCAGTTTTCTCACCAGTAAAACGGACATAATCATGATACCTATCTCATGGAGTTATCATGAGGATTAAATGAATGTATACTTGTAAGTGTTTAGAACAATACCTAGCACATGGGAAGTGTTTGATAAGGTTTACAAATAGAAATATTATTGGTTGTACTTGTCAAGGGTCTTAGTTGCAAGGAATAGAAGATTCTGGCTAAAGAATTTACTGAATGGATACTTGTGAGCTCACAAAAATGTTGATGTGTCTGGAGGATCAAGTTCAAGGCCAAAGGGCAGATCCCAAATGATATCTTATTACTGGTTCTGGTGAGGAAGCCGCTGTGCTAATGTTGTCTGAGAGTAATTGCTTCCCTTCTATTCCAGAGTAAAAGTCTTTGCTGGTGCATCAGATTGGCAGAACATAGATCACATGTCTCTGCCCTAGCTGCAAGGGAGTCTAGGTAAGCAAGCCCTTTCTAACACTTTCAGCTTCTGTTGGGAAGGTGACCAAAAGTTGGGAGCTCCCTGCAAATAAAAATGAACTTCATGTGCTGGGCAGCCAAAAACAAAAGATTTTTAAAATATACAATAAATGCCATTTAAACTAGGGAAAGGCTGGGGAGAAAGGGAAACTAATGTAAAATTTTTAAGTAGACCTGGATTCTGGACTCATTAAATACATTTTAGAGGTAACTAGCTCTCTGAAACCTTGTTTTTGTATCTGAAATCAAAGTGTTGAATCAGATGAACTCTCTGGATGTTGATGCTGTGAAGTGTCACATTCTCAGATCATCTCTGTGGTTGGCATGACTTGAAACAAAGAAACAAGAAGATCCCATAATTATGCTGAAAAAATGATTATTTTTATCTTAAGTCACCCCAAAATTTGTATTTAGAAATGGACAAGGTAAACATTTTTATAGGAATTTTTATTTCTTCCTTTAAAGTAACTTGTCAGTATTATACTGTTGGTTATTGGATTTGAGAGAAGACCTTCTCTCTCCAGACCCAAAGCCCGTCATCTTGTGCTCTCTGAAATGGACCAGACTATTTTTAAAAGGGAGAGAAAGAGGTGCCATGAGGTGATAAAAGGGACAAAAAAAGGTAGACTTTGTTTCTGTAAAAGTTTTTTGGAACATGATAGCTTTTTTCATGTCAGAGATAAGAGAGAAAAACTCCTGTCTAGTTCTCCTACATCTGCCATGAAAGTTACTAGGGTTCTTATAGGCTTTTCTTCTGAATTACTATAATATATATTTAGGATTATCCCTATTTCATCTGAAAGTTTTTGTTTAAATGTACTGCTTGTATGCACATGTTTGTTTAAGTTTTGCTGAAATCTTAAGTATCATTCCGTGACTTCTTAATTTCTCTTCCTGTAGGGGATGTTTCTCTTACTTCATAAACCGAAGACAGGGCTTTCCAAAAATGTTCACATCCAAGCACTCATAAAAATTGTATTTCTATCTGAGGTTACTTCAGATCCTGAGTTGTCTTGGGGACTCCAGCCTAACCACCCTGAAAACTGAGGGCACCAGTGATACTGCCATCTGTCACTTTCCTCGTTCACCAGTGCGTGAGGCACTCCTCAGAAAACTCTGGCCTAAGCCCATGGGAAAAATTAGGTTTGATATACCAAAGCAGTCTTTACATACAGTTTTCCAGGGATGGGTCTGCTAAAGCATGCAATATATCAGAAAGGATAGATTTCATGAAAGTGAAGAGAATGGTGGACTAGCCCAGAGATCTGTTTCAGTGAACTGAAATAGATGAGGAAACTGAGGCCCAGAGAGATAAGTGACTTGGCCTAGGTCACATAGCCACTTGGCAGCAGGCCAGGCCGAGACTGCCAGGTGAAGAACCCTCTCAGTTCTATCAGTTAGAAGAGGTTTGGCCTCAAACTTAAGCGTTGATATCAAATGCATTTTAGAATCTTGGAGTTTTATTTTTATCTAATAGTAGAGTTCTACAAATTATAATCTTGGGATTTACCCAAGCAATTAGTTCAATGATTCTTTTGTAAAGTTTGTAGACACTGGGGTTAAAAAGGAACGAAACAGTACTTTCTTTTAAGCAGCTTAATTAATGTCTTTAGCTACTCCATCTATTTATCGCTTTATTCTAGAGTGTTTTTGCAATGCCCAATTCTTTGGCAGTGCATAGAGAAACACAGTTATTAATTACTGTTATCATAATCACTTCACAAAGCAATAAGTACTCATACTTCCTAGGAGTGAAAGTTTCACACCAACATTCCTCCAAGATAAGCATCTTTAGAGTAAAATATTCATATGAATCATCAAGAGCTATTATTAAACACTTTTCAGAGTTTCTGAGTCATTACCTTAAAGATTTAACTTAGGTTTACTTTGAGAGGAAAATGGAAGGCTAGCATTTAATATCTTTTCTTCTCCTGTAAGAAGTGCTGGTTCTTGACCAGGCCTCCGTGGGCGGCCTTCCCTACCACTCTTATGGGGGAAGTAGACTCAGAGGTGCATTGTGTCTATAAGGAACATGTTCAGGCCTCTTCCTCTTTCTGTTAAGATGGTATACGAGCATGGGCTGATTCCCTTCCCCTTAATTTACTGCAGATAGCTCCAGAAGCAGATGCAATCAAAGCTCTGAGGAAATTATCAGTGACACCCAAAAGAGTGAGAATGCCCTGGAGAGACAGAAGGCCGTCTAGCGTAGGAGTGTGAGGAATGAGCGGTGGCAGGCTGGGGCAGACAGCTGGGCATGTGCAGCAGGCAGAGGGGATAGTGGAGGAAGGCCTTTGGGTTCTGCCTTTTCCTCTTCACTGCCTGGCTTTAAATGAATCCTTGCTGGTCCCTTTGCCATTGAAACTGGCAGCATCAACGCAGGCTGCTAGTGTTGTCAGGGTGCATCCCAACTGCAAAAACCCTGTTGGGATGAGGGTTGATGAAAACAGGACTGGCCAGCTGATATTTAACATCCACTCATCCACCTCTTCCACATCAAACTCCCTGGGATGGCAGATTTTAATCGAGGCAACTGTTGCCCACAGGAGTTGCCTAGCAGAGTGGTACCAAAAATAGTAGCCTATCGAATTCTGTGGTATCTGGAGCATCCAGCTCTGGGGTTTATTCCTTCTCTGTTCTTAAACTCACATGGAGGGATTCAGCTCCTGCTTAAAACACATTACCAGGCAGGGGAGATTAAAACAGAAACATGATTTCCCAGGGCAATATAACTGTCTCCTAAAGACAACAAACATTGACTGGAACTTATAGAGCAAGAGCTTAAGTAAACATAACAAATATAACTTAAATTGAGAATGTATTAGCAATCTGAAGCAGGAAAAGAATGTTTCAGAGTTATATACATATGTGAACATTTATCAAATTGTACACTTTAAATATTTGCAGTTTATTTTATGCAAAGTATACCACAATGAAGCTGTTAAAAAGAAAACGAACCACTTACTCACAAAATAAAATGCAAATCTAACAATATCACCCTATTTAACACTCTTCAATGGTTTCCCAATTATCTTAGGATAAAATTCAGTCTTTAGATTGTGGCTTGGAAAGCTTGCATGATCTGGTCCCTACTCAATACATCTTTTCCATACCCAAACTCTCAAATAGGATACCCAGACATCTCAATTTCTTTCAATTCTTGGGTCTGCCTCCGAGCATTTGCATTCTGTTGCTTGTTAGAACATTTTTCCCATATTCCACCCCTACACATACATATACACATTTACCTGGATAATTGCTTTAGGATTCTGCTTAGATATCCTTTTCATGAAGCTCTCACTGACCATCTCTCCCACCCCCATGACTGGGTGGAGTCCCTCCTATGCGCACCTGCAGTACTCTGGGCTTCCCATATTGCTGCAACATGGGTGTAGTTTATTTGACCCCATGAGTCTCATGTTGAAATTTGATCCCCAGTGTTGCAGGTGGAGCCTGGTGGGAGGTGTTTGGGTCATAGGGATGGACCCCTTATGAATGGCTATCTGATGCCATCCTCACTGGGAGTCCTCATTCTTTGTTCCAATCAGAACTCATTGTTGAAAAAAGCCTAGCACCTCCCTCCCCTCTCTGTTGCTCCCTCTCTCACAATGTGACACACTGGCTTCTCTTTGCCTTCTGCCATGAGTGGAAGCAGCCTGAGGCTTCTGCCCACAGCAGATGCTGGCACCATGCTTCTTGTACAGCCTGTAGAACTGTGAGTCAAATAAACCTCTTTTCTTTATAAGTTACCCAGCCTCAAGTATTCCTTTATAGCAACAAAAATGGATTAAGACACATAGCTTATCATGTATCCCTGTGTCTTGTGAGTGCCTGTTTACTTCTCTGATGCCTCACACCATCCTGTGAGAATGTTTGAGAGCAATAAATTGTCCCTGTCTTGTGTATCGCAGCTCCAGTGCCTTGGATACTATCTAGAATATGGTGTATTTGTTTAATGATTCAATCAATAAGTCAGTGGGACATGGAGGATCCGAGAGTAAGTCTTAATACCAAATTTAAAGGAAACTGAGGACAACCCTGTGAAAGGGAGAGAAGCAGGGAAGTACAGGGGTAAGAGCTCAAGCAATGTCAGGTAGACTTGGGTTCTCATATCAGCTCTGTCACTTAGTAATGTGACCTTGTGGAAGCTCCCTAACCTCACTGTGCCTCACAATATCCTCATCTGTTAAGTGGAGATAATAGTGATACCTATTTCATTGGATTATTTTGAGGATAAAATGAGATAATCAGTGTAACTTTAGGTTCAATGCCTAGTTTGGCCCAATAAGTGTTAATTATAACTAAACAAAACAATATCATAGTGATTAAGAGCAAAAAGAACTAAATAATAACAAAAGCCAGTCAAATAAATGTTTCTGGTGTTACCAAAATGGAAAAGCCCATTATAGGTAAGTAGCAGATTTGATCAATGGTAGCTCGAACTTACAGCTTAGCCTTACAGGCTTTCTGCCCAGTTTTCCTGTAGTGTTGGTGAGTCTAAGGGTACTGAAGTTTGTGTTTCATGTTTTTGGGATTTCTGATTTTCTTCAAAACCTTGCTGAAGTAGTATCTAGAGCTGCGGAGCCCATAAGAACGTTCTAGCTAGGGAAGGTAGGGAGGAGATGCCACTCTCTGCTTACACGTGAAGAAGCCCTTTGCAGTGGAGACTGCGGTGTGTTTCCCGGAACCTCCACTCTAGGACCGAAGCATTCATTCCTCCGGCTTCTAGGTGTGTTGAAGTCCAACATTCAGGTGAGACACTATCTGGGAATTTGCCATGGCTAGAGAGAGCTACCTCCCCCAAAGTCACTCTCTTCCCAGGGCGGCCTACATCTAACAGCTGATTGAAGTGGGAGTACAAAGGCATCAACCTCTCACACCAGTTGGGCAAATCTCTGAAGGCCATTCTAGCCCCAGGCCTCCTTGTAGAATTGACCTCTGTGGTGGGTACATAGCAGTTCAACATTTCTCTCTGCCCAGTATGTGCCTGAGAGCACTTATCAACAAACTCCTTGCCTGCACATCTCAGGCTCGGAAGCTGCTCTCCTGGAAACTGGACCTGTGACTACCATCTCTTGACCCACTGGATGCCTCAATGCCCATATATCCAGGTGTCACTGGGCAAGCAGTCAATGCAGAGATTGGCCACATTCTCTGAAGCTGAAGCAATGGGACAGCAAAGAGTGTCTGGGATCAGAAGAATAAAGGAAAATTGCCACCATCCTTAGGAATTTGACATATGGAGTTATATTTCAGACAACATTTTGAGGAGAGGCCTTGAGTTTATTGAATGATCAGAAGAAAAAGGTATTTAGGATGGAAATCTGGGAGATCAAGGCACAGTTGACTGAACCATTCCAATTCCAAATTGTAAGCTCCATGAGGGCAGGGATTTTTGTCTAGTTTGTTCATTGCTGCATCTCCAGCCAGACCTAAAACAGCGTCTGGCATATAAGAGGTACTCAATCAATATTTAGTGAGTCAATGACTATGGAATTCAGCAGAGGAGAGGTGGGCAGGGAAGGAGGCAAAGCTAAAAAGCAAAATGAGAAATGTGACTTAATTCAAGTCCTAGAGAGGGGATGAGGCAGTGAAATTTGGCGAATCAGATCATGAGCTGTGACCACAGGCAGATTTGAGTTCAACTCAGGCTTTGCTACTTAGTAGCTCTATGACTACTGGAAAAATCATTTAGCCTCTCCAAGACTCAGTTTTATCATCTGTACAATGGGACTTACATTAAATATGGTGATTCTGCAAATTAAATATGGTGATTTGCATGACATATCTTGTACATAGTAGACAATTATCTGTTCGTAAGGAGGCACATATGGTACATACATATGCATACACACACACACACACACACACACACATGCACACACATATGCACAATCTCAAGGGATTCTAGGGTAATAGTGTTTATAACATGCTTTCATATCCCCAAGAGGAAGAAGTATGCTACTTCGTCAGTTGTAAAAGGCTAGATAATATATTGGCTTTAAGGAGGACACAAATTAATGCAAAAAACATGTGAGCAAGTGGAGCTGATAAATTTACAAGGCTGCACCAGCCCGTTACTTTGAGTCCTAACCATATGACTAAGTTTTTAGTTGCTTAAGCAAATAAATGTTATCAAACACCCTTTGAAGAACAAGTTAATTTGAAATTGAAGTTTTTTCTTAAATTGACCATTTGAGATATTGCTGCTGAGGTTTAAATATTCAGCTTTGACTTAAAGTAGAACAGTTATGCCAGATAGATGAGAGGCCATTTGACCCTTTTATCTCTGCCCAAGCATTCTAAACAACACAAGCTATGGACACAGATTGGCTATGTTTTTAGTTACCACAGTATATAAGCTGCACAATCCATTTCTGACTTTGGTCTCTTATTAAATATGGGGTGGAAGTGGGTAGGCTGTCAAGGAGAACCAACAATTTCATATACATCCTTCAATTCCAGGGAATTGTTTGAAATCAGGCAGAAAATACAAGTGTCATTTGTGAACCTTTTGTACTTCAATTGACAAAAATAATCATGCACTTAATTTGGAGACAGAGTTCTGCCTTCCATGACACTCTTATTGTGGTTCTCTTCCTCTCCTCATTGAATGGTAGCCATGAAATTTGATCCTATCCCTCTTGGCACAGTGACGGCTTTAGGTCGCCCAGGTCTCAGTCAATCAGCCCAATCCCTTCCTCTGACCACAGGGATTGGTTCAGGGTGGACCAATCATTGCAAACGTAAGGACTGTCTCTTAGATTCAAATAAGGGGAACCAGCCTTGCAGTGGAGCCTTCACTATACATATTAGAGTCTAGTGAAACAGAAAAACTGAATTATCAAGCCCCTGGATCAAATTCCCCTGAAACTCATATACCCTGAGATTTTCCAGTATATGAACCAAAAAGGATTAAATTGGATTTTCTATTATTTACAACCAATGACTTCATAAATAATACATGTCCATCAGCAAATGAAAATGTGTTTGCATTTCCAAAACTATATTTGACTTCCTACATTCCATGACAGGGGGCTCAGCACACAACTCCCTGTATTGGCACGTATAATAAAGGGAGATAGGCTTACTTAAGCAAAATGATTTTTATTCACATTGGAAGTAGAGTTTGAGTCCTGAATTTGCAGCTTGTTTGTATGTGAGCACTGAATTTGAGCTATAGAGTTCCAGTCATTATGGCTGCCTCCATAAGTAGTGTGATTAAGCAGTTACTGCTCAGAAAGTCATGCAGAATCAGAATTAGATCTGGCACCCACCTGACAGGTCCAACATCAATGAGGCAACCAGACAGGCAAAACACCTTAATATCCATTAGCCAATGAATAGGTCAGTAGAAATTAAGGGTGAGTGCCAATACTTCTACAGGGTTAACTTCAAAAGGTCAGTTTTCTAGCTTCCTTTGTCAACAAGAAAGGGCAGATGGGTTTGCTTAAGGAAGTTTGGAATGAAGTTTATTAGTGAGCTTACCCACCTTTTTCTTCCTGTCCATTTTGTTTGGTCTTCCATAATTGGTAAGCAGCATTTATTAATACATGTTCCTGACATAAAGCTGTGAAGTAGGTTTTCCTCTTCTAGTAAGAAATTCAGTCAAAACCACCCAGGTGCCCACATCTCAATTAAAAACAAATAAAAAGACAGGAAACAATTGGATAGTTCTACTGGTTTTTAATGTTCTGTTTGTTCACAGCCCAGAATGTTCTAATTGGGAATGACAAGATTGCAGATCACAGGCAGAGCTGGGAGGTTTTCAGCCAAATTTAATGATACCTGAAAAATCCACCATTCTTCCAATGGGCTTGGTTTACTGGAAATAACACCCGCTGTAAATAATTTACATCTTAGTATATGGGATAAATTGCATGAATAGTTTTTTGTTGGTTTGTTTGTTTTTTGAGATGGAGTGTCACTCTTATTGACCAGGCTGGAGTGCAATGGCATGATCTCAGCTCACTGCAAACTCTGCCTCCTGGGTTCAAGTGATTCTCTGGCCTCAGCCTCCCAAGTAGCTGGGATTACAGGAGTACGCCACAATGCCTGGGTAATTTTATATTTTTAGTAGAGTTGGGGTTTCACCATGTTGGTCAGGCTAGTTTCGAACTCCTGACCTCAAGTGATCCACCCACCTTGGCCTCCCAAAGTGCTGGGATTATAGGCGTGAGCCACCGGGCCCGGCCGCATGAATAGTTTTAATTCTCTACCTCTCCTTGTATCTGTTCCCGCCTGTTACCATTTGAACTTTGAAGTTCCTCTTACCAAAAGGCAGAATATATTTCCCTGCCTCTTAACTTTGGGTTCAGCCGTGTGACTTGCTTTCACCAATGGAATGTTAGTGGGTGTGGTATCACTAATGGCTGGAAAAGCACTTGTGTAATTGTTCCTTGCTTCACTGCTGTAACCAAGAGATGAACATCTTGATCTAGCCCGCTGGTCCCAGGAGAAGGATGAGAAACACATGCAGCAAAATCAGTCCCAGCCAAGCCCAACCCAGAATAGCTAACTCCAGGCCAGCTGGAGGGCTGCAGGCACACAAGCTAAATAGATGATTACGTTGCTCACTGCTGACATTGTGTGTTGTTATAGAGTATTATTGTGGTAATTGTTAATTACCATGCCTCCTTCTGAACATAATTTTGTTTCCATTTTAGTAATGTCTCTGTTGCTCCATTTTTTATCCTTGAAACTTTGTAGTTTTCCCCCACTTAAAGAGTGCACTTCCAGACCTTTCTTCATGCATTGATATAAATGAGTGATACTAACTTAATACCTTGACATCCAATACAGAGCTCCAAGGGAAATGTGGCTTGCCTAAGATTTTTAGCAAAGACTTTTGTTATACCACTGGCTATAACATATGAACTTGCAGGCTTAACCTGCCCACTACAACCAACATATGACAAATTGCCACCAGCTGTCATACTAGCAGATCTGCAGTGATGATTTACTAATTTAATTCCCTTAAAATGTCATAATGGGCCAAGTGTGGTGGCTCATGCCTGTAATCTCAACACTTTGGGAGGCCGAGGCAGGTGAAGGACTTGAGCCCAGGAATTCAAGACCAGCCTGGGCAATGTGGCAAAACCCTGTCTCTACCAAAAAATATATGTATATATATATATAAAAAATTAGCCAGGTGTGGTGGCAAACACCTGTAGCTATTTGTGGGGTCTGAGGTGGAACACCTGTAGCTATTTGTGGGGGCTGAGGTGGAAGGGTCACCTGAACCCAGGGAGGTCAAGGCTGCAGTCAGCTGTGATCACACCACACTGCACTCCAGCCTGGGTGACAGAGTGAGACCCCTTTCTCTCTCTCTCTCTCTCTCTATATATATATATATATATACACACACACACACACACACACAGATATACATTCATATAGATAGAGATAAATATACCACTATATATATATGATATCATGAAACAGGAACAATATTACTTCTCAACTCACCAATGTTATCTTTAAAAGCTCCACGTAGCTAATACATAAAGATATTTATTTTAGTATTGAGCACTATTGAAAAAAATTATGATTATTCTACAGTTTTTTTAAAGATAGACCTTCACACTAAGAAGATGAATGATAAAATTTCAGGTATCAGCCAATAGGTGGGAGAGGGTCTGAGGAGTGTCTCTAGGAACCAATAAAACCTTATTACATGGTAATCGATAAGAATGGCCTTAAGTTCCAAACTTCAACATGTACCTTAGGTAAATTTATCTGTTCTGTACCCATCATTTGAGTGTAATGGTAGTAAGTTGCTAGGATGGTAATAAGTTGCTGAGATACCTCCAAGCAGCCTTATAAGTTTACTTTGTTAAACTATATCCTATGAATTAAGAATTATTAAGTGTTTTGATTGGATGAGGTGGGAAGTGTTTATTTGCATTATGAGGAAACCAAGGAGTGCCCTTTGAGATTTGTCCAATCCCTTCATTTGTTTTACAGATTACATTATTAAAATAAATATTTATTGAGCACATTCTGTGTGTCAGGCACTGTGCTAAATAATGGAAAATACAGGGTACCCTTGAGAGGTTCACAGAAGACAGGGAGACCAAGAACCAGTAAGGTTAGGGAAGTTGCCCAAGGTCATAGGACCTTGTAAAAGAGACTTGAATCTTAGTCCAGTGCTGTTTGCCACAATGTGAGAAAACTCTTGACAAAAGTTAATATAAATTAATATTCAAAATGAACTTCTATTTGGAGGCTTCTTTAGCTTCCATAAGAGCCAAGACTTCTCATGAAGCATGTGTTCAATAAGCATTTTACTGAGTGCTTATTGAGTTTACTTCATAAGAAACATATCATATGCTGGGGAAATAAAGTCGTGTTCTAGTAGGGCCAAAAGCAATTTAAACACAGAATCCTGGGCATTGACATATGCACTATTGCAGAGTCATACTCTGGTTGCAATGGTAGCCCAGAAGAGAGGGGGCGAAAGCTGCCCTAAAGGGATTATGAGTTTTGAAGGACAAGTCAGACATTACAGGGGCTCTTGACAAGTGGGACATTCCAGGAATGAACAGCATGTGAGTTGCACTTAATGTGATTAATGTTACTAAAAAGAGGATTGACATTTTCTCAGTAGTGTCTGAGAGCAAGATGCCTGATACCTATGGAGACCATGTGTCCAGTTTCAAACATTCAGCTTCTTTGTCCTAAAAATTGGAAGTACTGTGGCAGACCACAGATCTGAGTTTGGGAAATGAGGTATTAAAGCCAATATTTGAACAGATCTTTGGGTACAAAGTGTTGGATTCTCAGATAGGGGATGGGCCTACACATCATTGACATTTCTGACTCCTCACCTCTCAGACATCACTGCATTCCATAGGCTCTTTCTTAGAAGTCACTTAAGACTTCACCTGCCTCTGAGGTGAAAATGAGGCTTATCTCCTGTGTTTCACCCACTCTGAGACATCATTGATTGCAACGTGCATTAATATTTTAGGTACCATTAAGAAAGAAAAATACTGCCATGGAGCCATAACATGATGTTTTCTTGCCAATTAAAAGGTATTTTTAAAATTTTCTGCACATTAAAAAAGATCTTTCAGACTAATTTAGACATGAGCTTTTATTATAGATCACTTTTGTACATACACAGAAAGGAAATATAAGCAAAATAAAATGATTTAGATATCTCTAAAACTTCTACACAGCATCCTTCTCTTTGAACCACTTCAAATTGGGATCATAGGTGTCTGTATCTTTCTATAAAACATCATCCTCTGTGCCATTAAGAGCCATGATTTGCAATGTTTCTTAAGAGTTCCCCACATTCGTCTCTTGGATTTCTTCCCAAGCTGCTGACATTCCTTCTAAAACTTTTAAAGCCGTATGCAGCAAATATCAAATATGTCAAGAACAAAACCTGGCATCAATTGTAAGACTCATTCCTATTTCAGAGATTTTAAAGATGTGTGTCTTAGAATACCTGAAACAACGGTAAGCCAGACCTGAGGTTTCTTAGAACATTATTACGGCTTTAAAACTTAGAAGAAAAAAGTCCAGAATCCAGAACTTTCCCTCTGACTTTTTACATGGCACCAACCTGTGTCCATCTGTAGAGGTTTCTAACATGTGATTTGGCAGCCTCATGTCTGTCAGGCCCATGTGAGGTGGGAGTAGGATGACAGCTGCAAGTCAAGCACCGGAGCAAGACCTGCTGCCAAGCACTTTGATTTTAATCCTGTCAGTTAGTGCTTGGCACCATCTGAAATGTATTCAGGGCTGTGACAGGGTTCTCAGATCCAGTGCCTCCTTTTTACAACAAGGATTTGGGCCTGGTGGGGTGGCTCACGCCTGTAATCCCAGCACTTTGGGAGGCCGAGGTGGGTGGGTCACATGGTGGAGAGATGGAGACCATCCTGGCCAACATGGTGAGACCCGTCTCTACTAAAAATACAAAAATTAGCCGGGCGTGGTGGTGGGCGCTTGTAATCCCAGCTACTTGGGAGGCTGAGGCAGGAGAATTGCTTGAACCCAGGAGGCGGAGGTTGCAGTGAGCTGAGATTGCACCACTGCACTCCAGCCTGGCAACAAAGCAAGATTCTGTCTCAAAATAAATAAATCATAAAAAATACAATAAGGATTTGGGGACACTGTAGCAGATTGTATTTTCCAAAGATTGCCATAGAATATCTCCTGTCCCACACCGTCTTCCAGAACTGTGCTGCTCCTTTATCAAGATTTGGAGCCCAGTCCTCCCACTCCTTGAATTTGTGAGTTTGTATCTAGTTTGTTACCAATGGAATGCGGGAAAAGTAAAGTTGTGTGACTTATAAGGCTGAGTCAGAAAAGGCCATGCGACTTCCACCTTGCTTGATGGAACATTCATGCTGGAGCCCAGACCTGCCACGTAAGCAGTCTCACTGCTATAAGGTGGCCATGCTGTAAGGAAGCCCAAACAGACAACATGGAGAGGCCCTGAGATGATCTGAAGAGAGAGAGACTACTGCTCTCAGTTGAGAGACTACTCAAGCTCCCAGCTACTCGAGCTCCCGCCTCCATCTGACTGCAACCATGAATTGCTGTTATTCTAACCCACTAAATGTGGGGATGGTTCGTTATATGACATTGGTAACAGGAAGACTCCCTTTAAGGAGGGGTGTCACTCCCGTGGAAGACAACTGCCTTAGGGACATTAAATCCTCCATGTGACCACCAAGTACACCAACACCAAGGAAAGGCTTCAGGTTCAGAGGCCAGCGTTTGTCAGTCACTTACACTCACTGGGGTTCGATTACTCTCTCTCCCTCACCTCTTATCCTCTTCATCACCCCTAAGTCCTGGTATAGAACATTTACATAACTTACCGTCTCTTGGATAAATAAGGAATAACTTCAGTTAGTTCTACTAACTGAAAAAAACTCAGACAGATGATAGTTATTTCCCTATTCGTTATGCTCCAGCTTTCTCGTTTGGGTCTCAGCCCCAGCATCAGGGTCTTCCGGGAAGATAAGATAGTGAAAAGCTACTTCCGGCCCCACTTCACTCCATCCAAGTGGCCAGGGCTGCCAGGCCTCAATGCATGGGCAGAGCTACGTGTTGTGTGGGGCTTGAATCTTTTACAACTCTGGGAACACTTTTTAAGAAAAAAGAAATCAAAATTAGATATGAAAGGAAAGTGATTTAGAATATAAATTCACAACAAATTACAACTTGAAAGAACTAAGAAATTCTACAATCATGAAAAAATCCAGAAAAATAACATAATTAATTACCTAATATGCTCTTATAATTTTTTTTACCTTTTTTTAGTTGCATACTATTTGATTAGTCTTCATATGACGATTTTATGCTATCATTCTACACATGGTGAATTGGAAGTTTATTCAGTTTTCTTTCCTCTAGGATGGTAATCAAACTGTGTTTTTAATTACTGATAGTTTAAACAGTTTTTTTTTTTGGTTTCACAACTTGTTATTGGTAACATAATGTAAAGTTTTAAAATTTTTGTCAAATGTTAAAAAAAATCTCAAGTTTTTTGTGTTTTTGTTTGTTTTTGTATATGAGCTGTAAGATTAGGAAGAATTTTCCACAGACTAGCTTCTGGCAATATTAATTTCTAGCCTTTTTTCCTTTTTATTATTCTTGTAATTCCAGGTTGGATGCCATAGGACATGCTTCTAACATAACATGATCTCTGGCCCTGCACCTTTGTGTGAGTTCACCTGGCTTTGTTCTCCCCGCTGTGTGGTGGACATCAGGTGTTTGTGCTATATACTGCCTCCTCCCATACAGATCTTCTTCTCCCCCAGAACTTGATCTGGTGAGACTGGCAATCACAACTCTCCACCCTGCTGGCCACAGAGAGAGCAGAGGGCCCAGTCACACTGCATATTCCAGTCAGCACAGGGGATCCATGCGAGCACACGGCCCAGAGTCAGTCAATCAGCCTCTAATCTGATTTTGATCACTTGGGGCTGGGGAAGAGATCTTCCTTCAACTCCACATATTACCCCAAAATGCTTATTGGGATAGGTCCCCACTTACCCATGAGCCCTTTTTTTTGTTTTTTTAGATGTATTAGGGCTGGTTTCTATACACTCACAAGAAAAAAATAGTTCCTTTTTATTATTTTTAACTAGTCATTTTATGACCATAGAATACATACATATTGTGCAAGATTCGAACAATATAGAAAGGCATAACAGGAATATTTCAGAGTGTCTGTCCCTGTAATTTATTTCTAGTTTTACTACATGTGGTCCAGAACTTGGTATGTGCTTTATTATTTCTTAGAGGGTGATAGAAGACCAGAGGATTTACTGAGGTTATATATATATATATATATATATACACTGTAAGTTTTCATGTGCAGAATGTGCAGGTTTGTTACATAGGTATACACGTGCCATGGTGGTTTGCTGCACCCATCAACCTGTCATCTACATTAGGTAGTTCTCCTAATGCTATCCCTCCCCTAGTCCCCCAACCCCCATCAGGCCCCGATGTGTGATGTTCCCCTGAAGTTTTGTTGTTGTTGTTGTTTGTTTTGAGATAGAGCCTCTCCCTGTCACCCAAGCTGGGGTGCAGTAGCACGATATCAGATCACTGTAACCTTCACCTCCCAGGTTCGAGCAATTCTCCTGCCTCAGCCTCCTGAGTAGCTGAGATGACAGGTATGAGCCACTATACCTGGCTAGTTTTTTTGTGTGTGTCTGTTTTTAGTAAAGACGGGGTTTCACCATGGTGGCCAGGCTGGTCTCAAACTACTGACCTCAGGTGATCCACATGCCTTGGTGGCATGAGCCACTGTGCTCGGCCTACTGAGGTTTTATAAGGTCCAATAAATGACTAATTTGCTAAATGTTTCCTGACCCTTTAAAATTATATTCACTGCTTGAAGTTACAGAGCTCAATATTTAAGCAAAGTACATTCATTATATTTTTGACTTTTGTGCTGAGTCTGTTTCGAGTATGAAGACAATAGTATCCCTATATCATAAGATTGTTCTAAGGACTCAATATGTTAATACATGAAAAGAGCTTAGAATAGTGCCTGCTACACAGTAGGCATCCCTAAAATGTTCATTGTCATCAGCATCTTCCTTTTTATTCTTTTTCGATACTACATAGGCATACTTACACTTGACATTTTAACTGTCAAACATTGATGAAAGTATGTTAGCACTCTCTTAATTAATACTATTTTATTAATTTCTAATAGACTTTGCTGTATATAATCTGAAATTGTTGGTGATTATGTGATTATTGTGGATAATCTTTTAATCAATTAAAGAATTCTAGTGCCTTTGATATTAATATTACGATGATCTCTTTTTTACTGTAATTCCCTGGCATTCTTTCTCATCTTTTCATATTCAGCCAGAATCATATTGTTTTGATATGTACTTTGAAATAGTAAAATTTCACGAGTCTTACCATTTTCAGAAACCAAATCCTGCTAATTTCCTTAGCAGAATCACATTTTTATGCTTCTTTCTCCCTCCTCATTGCTCACTTTTACTAAAATAAGTGAGAACCTGGGAACTAGCATAAAATCAAATGATTTTTTGTCATTCTTTATAAAATAATTATTTATTATGCTCAATATACATATTTCCTTTCAGATGTTAACATATTGTTTGATAGCCATCATTAACACAGTACTTAACACTAAAATTGTACATAATAGGAGCCACTGCCTCACAGCCAGCTCACAAATTTCCTACAGTTTTCCTGTCGATCAGTTATTTACTTTGATTCATTCTGTACGTTCCTGAAAAACATCTGTATGGTTTTCCAGTAAAACTACATGAGTAATATCCATGCTTTTGCACTTAAATGTCAATTTAGACAGACATGCAATTTGTGCTGTAGTAAGTGACCTAATTCTCCTACCTTACAAATTTCTTTCACACAAAAAACATTCTGATGCTTTTTAGTTTTTATCTTTTTGTTCCCCTGAACATAGTGAGTACTGCCCACTTCTGGTGTAGTATCTTGAGTTTAGGGAAGTTTTCTTCCTGTTTCCTCTAAAATGTTGTTCCTGTTACATGTGTTGTTAGTATTTTCCTTCTATCACTTAACAAGACTCTGGATTCTCATTGTCTGATCTCTATATCTATGATATTCTCTTTGGCCATTTTCCTTGTATTGCACTTTTTCTCTGGGTTCTAGGGGATTTTCTTAAGCCTGGTCTCCATATCAGAGGTAGATTTTCCTGGGGCTGATGATGCTTTTGCTGTTTCTAGGGTAATGTTAAGTTCTCTAACAGAGAGATCCCTCTCCTTAAATTCTTTCTTGGTGTTGCCAGCTGTTCCTGCATGTCTTATCTTTTCTCTCACCTCATTTCAGAGTCCCTGCTCTCCTTAAATGTCCTGAGTAAATACCACTTCTACTCCTTGGAATGAATCTTCCAGAGCACGGTCTTTATCATGTGCATCTGGTGCTCACATCCTCTTCTATTTAACAGACCTATGTTACTTGCTGTTTACTTAAATTAATTAGGGGCAATTCTCTTTTGGTTTCAAACAATTGGGGTCATTCACCTGTTCTCCCTTCCTTGTTTACCTGGCCTTTCCCTACATCCACAACCTAGGACTAGTGCTGGATAACAGGATGTTGTAAACCCATCAGTTCTGTCTTCTAGAGACCTGAAGAAGGTGGGAGGACTGGGACTGTAGGTGAGGGTCTTGGCTGAGTCCAGGAGCTTTCTATACTTGTTGAAAACCCCATCCAGGGGTTGTTATCCTGAGTGGAAAGAGGGAATCCTCTGCCCCTGCATCACCTGGGAATGCCTGTGGTGGGTACATACCCATGGTGAGGGCACAGGCAGCAGCTCCAATCTGCATCTGTGCATCAGGATGAGCAGCACTTTGGTGAAAATGCTAGACACACAAACTCCCTCCATCTGGGAGCTGTTGGTGAGGAGCTTCCTTTTCTTGTTTTATGTCCTTCCCAAAGTCCCTTTGCTATTCTTGCTTTTCGAGTGTAAGAAAGGTTCCTTTGCAAGATTTCATCTCTGCCCAGCTGGCCCCTGTAGACTACCTCTACCCCTAAAGGGAGCATGGCCCCTGTAGACTACCTCTACCCCTAAAGGGAGCCTCATTTGCCCAAGCCAGAAGGGAAGTGGGGAGAAGGCACATGGTTTCTCTTTGTGGGGGCCGTAAGTCCATGGGGGTTTCCCATTTTTCCTTTTTCCTCTGCCCTGCCCATACTCCTCTTCCTCAGAATTGAACATGTTGTAAATAAAATCCCCTACCTGGCCCTTCTATACTTCTCTGAGAAGGGCCAAGATCCAGCATCTTTTACTTCGGCTCAAATTCTGATGCCATCCAATGATTTGTTTACAGACTAAACTTTTTCCTCTAGTTTTGACTCTATGACACCCGTTTATGATTCTATTGGAGATAAAGGTTTCAAAAACATTTCTGTGCAATAAACTGAAACTCATATAGGAAACATGCCTTCCCTGTTCTCTTCCCCTCCCCTTGTCTGTTTCACTGGCCGGCTCCCGGCTCTAAGGGTTCCGGTAACTAGGAAAGGAGGAAGTCACTGTTGCCTCAAATGTTCCGGCCCAAAGCAGCAGCTTTGCCATATGCCAGGTGACCACAGAGGACTTTGTCTCAGGACAGGGTGGGGCTCAAAGTGTTTTTATTCTGCACCAGCAGAAAAGTGCAATGCTGAGAAGTGGGAACATCTTGCTGATTATGCTGAGAAAGGCAGAAACACGTGTTTGTGGAGAGGCAGCTGGGCCACTCACCTTGCAAGAAACAAAATGTGCTGTGAAGCAGGAAAGTACATGGCATCCTGTACTTTCATATCGCTCAATGCATCTCTGCAAGCTTATCCCAAGTGCTGCCTCATCTGATCTCACCACAGGAATCACAGCAACATTTCAGATAAGGAAAAGGAGGTCAAGGGCTTGGGTCAAAGTCACCACAGCAGTTAGTGGGGGTCAAAGATTGCAATGAGCATTTCTCTTCTTCCCGCCCCAGATGATTGGACTTAACAAGGCCAAGGAAAGCTTAAGTGGGTCATCATCCCTGGCCTTAAACATCAGCAGGGTGGGAATGGCTAACAGGAGGAGAAACACAGAGTGTGAACTTGTATCACCCCCCACCTGCCTACCCAGAGACTGTCTACGTGAGTGAGATGAACACAAACCCCAGTACAGTGAAACACTTTTATGAAGGCTGCCTGAGAAGTAATCTACTGACTTGGAGAGTATGTTCAAGGGATCATACAGGAAAGTCATGGGCTCTTCCCCACACAACCATCTCCAGAGACCTAAATAAAAAGCAAATTTAATACAGTTAAGTGGACAGATGAGCTGCCCAGTAGGCAGGTACTGAGAGACTGATCAGTGGGATACTCAAGCAGAGTGAGACAGAGCGGAACCTTCCAAGTGGTATTAATGTTGACCTGGATTACATCCCATAATGAGTTCTGGATCCAGAATTACCTGAGGGAAGGGGTCTGTTAGCAGTGCCATAAAGGGTCAGTGACTCTGATCTCCCAGGCGTCAGGGTCCCTTGCAGAGATGACTGAGAACCAAGTGCACAAAGCACAGATGAAGCTGCTACAGGCTGGGACCCCAGGGGCCACTGGAATGTCCATTTCCTGCAGCCTGCCTATACTGAGGTTTAATCTAGGTAACGTTTGACAAAAGGGTCAGGGTAAGATTAGGAGATGATAATTAACCTCTAGGAATCTACCTCATTGTACAGCTGCTCCCCCACTGGGTACTCCCATTCTTCTAAGACCAAGGGCTGCCAGTGGGAACCACATTGCTCTGCATCAAGCTTCCAGACCACTGCCACCCTCCCTTCCTCAAAAGGCTCTCACCTGGGAGATGCGATCCTGTCATGCCTGCTTTCCCCTCTGGCAGGTGCCACTGGCCTTGTGGCCACTCCTCTTGTTCACCAAGGATGCTGACTCCTAGGTCACACCATTCTCCCCAACATCTGTCGGTTTCTTGCTTCAGCACCCATGTGGAGGCTCACCCTGCCCTCCAGCCTCACCAACCCTAGATTTCACTTCTTAAGGCTCCTCCCTGGCTCTGGCCAGCAACCCCAGGTCATACCCTCTATTTTGCCTTTACCTGAGATTGCTCCACCTCTCAGTTTCCAAAGCACTCCTGTCTGGCTCAAATATACCTCCCTGCCCAACTCCTCACCATGCTGGAGTTTCTATCTTGTCAAGACCTCTAATTTCCTAATCCCTCCATAGTCACCTCCTGTTTTCAATTCCAATTTCTTGGTCAGATTAAACCTTAGACTGCACATTTCATCACTACAATTTCTCCTGTGTATGTCCTCTGAACTGACCCATCTTTCTCTCAACTCCTTTTACTTCCCTGGCAAAACCCCAACACTGCAGTAAGTGTACCCATCCCAGCTCCTGAATCCTGATGAGGGGAAGACAGCTGCGTGCAGAGGCCCACTCAATGCATACACACCTGAGTGCCCAGCATCCTACTCTAAACTGACCATCTCAGAGCTCAGCCTTGCCCTGTCCTTCTGCTGTTTCCTTAATCAACCTGTTTTCCAACACCTAGGAAAACATCTACTTCATACCTTCTGAGAACGTGCTCCACCCACATCTAGCTGATAGTCTCACTTCATTTCACAAAGAAGAGATTCAAACTCCTTCATCATTTCCCCATTAATTTAGTCATCCTAATCTTCTATACTTGCCCCTTTCTGTTTTATTGAGCACTATGAGGCTGCAGGGCTGTGTCTCTTCCTACAAAGGTCCCATCCCTCCTCCTTTCTCATGGACTCTGCTCCTTCAGGGGTCCTCCTCTTTGTGCCCCTCCCATCTCTCTCATCACACCATCTTGACTGTTGCCATCTATATTGGCATGCTCTACCTCCCATCTTAAACATGCCTTGACTCCATAGCTCTCTATTATTAACCTGAGCCCCCTGAAGGCCAACTTCTCACACGTTCTACTCCCCAACTTTCCATTCACTCAACCAATACAGCCTGCCTTCCACACCACCCTTCCTGAAACTCCTGCCATCATAGTCATCAAACACTTCATGTTACTGAATTCAGTGGACAGTTCTGCCTCTGTTTTAGTGAAACCCTCACAAGCACTCAGCATAGTCCACTTTCTTGTCTTCTTTAACGTGCCTGGTTCCCTCTGCCCAAACTTTTAGGATTGGGCTTCCTCAGGGCCTTGTCCTGAGCCCTCTTCTTTTTCTCTCTCCATGGATTACCTCCTCCAGTCTATGTTTTTATACCACCTTTATGTAGACGAAGTGAAGGCAGGGTGGTGCTAGACTGGGGTGGGTCAATTCCCTTCTGATAGTCTCAGAGTCTCAGGCATCCCAAAGATGAAAGCTCTAGAGGAGAGACACCAGTTCTCACAGGTCTCATATCCACGCTCAGTCCAAGGAGACCTAGCCACTTCCTTACCCTTCCTGCTCAGTTTCAGAAGAAAAGGATTGGGGATTGGTTGGGCTGGGCTGCTCTCCCACCTTTTAAGAGCCAACTGCTTTGGTCACCACTCAAGACAAGAGCAAGTCTATTTTCAGGAAGCACAGGGGGTGCTCTGTTTCTCTATCCTCCCTAACAAATAGACTGGGCTAGACCCTGGAGGGCAGCCATGGAGGAGTGTGGGAAGGATTCACCCTTGCTTCAGAAGCTCCTTGCAATCAGGGACCAGGGTATGGTGACAAATGCCACTTCAAGGTTAAACTGGACATGACCAGGGGAAGGTGTCAGGCTGTGTGTTGTTACAGATTGTATATTTGCATGCCTGGGGGTTACCAGGCTGTACACATATAAACAGGGAGGAGGCAGGCTCTGAGAACCTGCCAGGGTGCCTGGGATGAGCTGTGACTTTTTGCCCCCGATGCCATAAGTTGGAGGGTCCTCTGCTCAAAACATATGGTACACACTTCTCCTTCTTTTAATCTGGTATCATGTATCATCTCTTAGGTCCAGTAAGAAAACATTCCCACGTCCTTCCCTCCCTCCCTAGTACCAAGGTCCTCATCTCAGTTTTCATGGGTCCATGGAGGGCTGCCTCTAGTGATGAGCTGGAATCTTAAGGCCTGAAATAGAGCCAGACTGCAGCAGTCCCAAGTCCTGGAGAGCTTCAAGTAACTGCTCCCGGGCAGAGCCAATAAAGGAATTCTCCAGGAAGGTAGGCAGGCCTCCCACACCATCCCGCAGGGTATACAGGGGCACTCGCACCAGGCCCAGCACCTGTAAAAGGAAGGAGACAGGAGACATTGGGGCCCCAGGTAGCTCATTCCCTTAACTCCATCCTCTCTCCAGCAGATCAGGCCTCACCCCTTAATACTCCAGCAGAACCAGGCCCAAGGCTCACACCTCACTAAAGCCTAGTGGCCCAACCTTCTGCAGGAAAATGACCCAAAACATATTAAGTAGCTCTATCAATTAATCTTTCCCACATCTGCTTCTCAACCTCTAGTGGCTACTGCCTCAAAGATGTATTCATACCCTTTCACCAGTGGTTGTCAAAATGTGGTCCTCAGATTATTCGCATCAGCATTATTTGGGAACTTTTGAAAACTACAAATTCTCAGGTTTCCTCTCCCCCTACCCCGCCACCAATGCAGGAATGCTGAGAGAAATCGCTATTTTAATAAGATGCCCCGATGATTCTGCTACCTGCCAAATTTTGAGAACCACCTTCATACACAATCTATCTACTAGCCCTGCCTGAAATATCAGGGCCACATCTCCTACACAAGAAAAGCAAACCCCAAGAATAAAACCTAGGTTGCCACACCTAGCTAATGTGATAATCTATCACACTGTCAATAGGGAACAGCAGAGAGACATGGATGAGTGTGTTCTAGAAAGGATCTCTCCTGGTAAAGGGTGGGAAAGACCTTTACAGAAAGCCCAGGTTGGCAGTACTAATTCAAAGTATAGATGGCCACGATCCCAACTCCACCAAGAAAACTGGGGAGAGGGCAAGGTCAGAGGGGCAAAGACTTTTCTCCAGGGATGTTTTCTTGCAGGAGAGAAAGCTTTGGGAGAAGAGGAAATTGGGAAAGGGACAGAGTCCCAGGCTGGTCCCACCTCCAGCCCGTGGTCCTTGGCGCGTGTTGCGCCGGCCTCCACAGCCAACAGCTGCTCGAGCGTCAGACGCTTGGCATAGAAGTGGGCCACAACGCGTGGCCCTGACCCGACGTGGGAGCTGCGGTAGTCAGTGCGCTCCACGCGGAAAGCGGCAGCCGCTTCCCCCAGCTCCTCGCGCAGCTCGCGGTTCAGCCCGTCCTCTAGGCCTCTGTCCTGCGTGTCCACGAATCCGCCGGGGAAGCCCAGGCGTCCATCGAAGCGCATCTGCATCTGTGGGAGGGGGAAGCGGGGATTGGCAGGGGCGCCCCAGAGGAGACCCCCAGAGAGGGTGGGGGGCTCAGGCAGAAAGTGGCCGGGCGCGCCCCCTTCTCACCAGTATGGCGTAGCGCAGCGGGATGCGGCCGAAGAGCATCCCAGGGTCCGGCGCGTAGAGGAGAGCGTGGCACGCATGACGCCAGCCCGACCCCAGCGCCAGGGCCTCGCCTAGCTCCAGCCTGCGGGCTCCGGCCATGGCCGGACACTGCTCCTCTGCTGTCCCGAAGACCCAAGTGGGCAGAGGGGCGGGTCTCACCTCGGACCAATCCGAGCCTGGGCGGTGCCGCAAGGCCCAATCCCTGCAGGGATAAGGGGAGGAACCTCGGCGCCTTAGGGCGGGGCGCCGCGACCGGTGCGGAAGGCAGCTAATCAGGGCGGGGCTTGCAGACCGGGTTGAAGTCCAGGGCCCAGGAACCCTAGAGAAACCGAAAGCAAGCCTCTGGGTTGGGCCTGCGGTGGGGCGGGGCTAGAGGTGTGGCCGCGCCCTAAACCTGGAGCAAGGCCGGTACCTAAAGGCTCCTGGGAGCCAAAAGAGCAAGTCCGGAAACTAGCTTTGGCTGGGTTCGGTGGTACACAAAGCACAAGGCCTGGGTTGGAGTCAGGAGGAAATGAGACTTGCGGCGAGGCGGGGCTGAAGATGTGTCAGTTCCCTGAACCTGGAGAGAGGCTGGTACGTAAACGCCTACGTCACAATCTGGAGTCAGCTGGAGTGTCCCAGCAGGTGAGGAAGAGTTGGGGCGCTCAGTTGAGTGCTGGGAGCCAAAGAAGCAATAACTACCTTTGGTTGGGTGTGGTGGTACACAAAGCACAAGGCCTGGGTGGGGGTTAGGAGGAAATGAGGCAGAGTTGGCCTCAGACACCAAGGCCTATCCTAGGGAAATGAGGATGGAGAGGCGCCGTGGTCTGACAACTATCTTGAGTGATGAAACTGAGGGGACTTGGTAACTGAGTGAATGGGGAAGAGGGAACGCTGGGCTAGTGGTGGTTCCGAGTTTCCTGGATGTGCTGTCATTTTCTGAGAGGGGGAGAGTAGGAGAAGGGTGAGCAGTGATAAGTGTAGTTCTAGTCAGGAATTGGGGTGGCCATAGGCAGTGGGCAGCTGATCGTGGGGGTCTGACGCACAGGAAGTGGCACATGGAGAAGTCACAGGGCAGTGAGATTTTCAGGGGAAGGGTGGGGGTGGAAGGAGCTGTGAGTGAAATCCTGTGGCACAGGACTGGGAGTGAGGAGGGGTGAGAGGTAGAAGAAGCCTCCTAGGCTTTCTAGTCTTTCCCTCAAACACCCTCAGACCTTTGAGCTATGAAGGAGGGTGGGTTACCCTACCACGAGGGCAGAGGCCTCCTCAGGGCCTGATGCTGAGGAGCAGGGATTTAGGATCTCTCACTCCAGGCCAGGCCTTCCCCACCCTGCAGAGCGCCCCTACACCAGGTGTCAATATTGATTATGCAATAGAAAGCAGGAGGCAGCTCCTTGAGGGGGGCTGGGCATAAAGTCAAAGCCTGTAAGTGACAGCATATGGTGGGAAAGAGTTCGGACCCACCCAGAAACGGGTTTGTGCCCTTAACAAGTCACTTAACTCTCTCAGATCCCAGCAGCTCATCTGTTAAGTGGAGATGATACCAACCTATTAGGGATGTTGAGATATGTAAGGCACTTAGAACAGTGCCAGGCAGGAAGTAAATGTAGCCATTCTTGGAGTTGAGGGTTGGGGCACAGTGCTATGTCTTACGTTGAGGACCCAGGGCTGGGCACATACCTATAATCCCAGCACTGTGAGAGGCGAGGTGAGAGGATCATTCAAGTTCATGAATTTGAGACCAGTCTGGGCAACATAGCGAGACCCCGTCTCTACAAAAAATAATAATAATAAATAAAGACCCAAGTGTTGGAACTGAGCTGCACTCATCAGGCTCCAGTGTTCCAAGGAGGGATGAGCTGTATGACATCATCTTTCCTAGCTTAGTCTTCTGCGTTGTGGGGCAGGGATATTATCTAATAACATGAAGCAACTGCATTAAAGTGATGAGTCTGTAGGTGCAACACAATTGTCATTGGCCTGCTAGAGTTCCAGGGGGTTTGGAAATAGCCCTGCTTTAACATTAGAGTTACCTCGCAAAAAGCTTATAAAAATTTTTAACAGCTGCCACTTTTTCCTACCACAGACCAATTGAATCAGAATGTATGGGGTCCTGCAGGGACATACGCGGTTTTTAAAATATGTTTTAGGTAACTAATAACCAGGGTGGAGAACCAGGGCCTTCCCCCTTCCACTAGCATTCCAAAGGCGAGTTGGTTTTTCTCCTAGATAGGCTACCTTTAATGATTTAGGATCAAACATGCCCTTTCCAGATCTTCACGCTGTTCTTTCTTTCCTGGTTACTTGAGGAGACTTTAAAGACGGACTTTTAAAGATGACTTCAAAGATTTCGAAGGCAACATGAAAAACTGTAAAACCAGGGCAACAGCTATACGAGTTTTCATGATTTTGGAGACCAGAGCTTTTTCTAGATGAATATGATGACTATGGAAATCCTTTAGAGCCCCCAACCTTGCCATCCCTTTCAAATCCTTCTCTGCCTCTGCCCCACCCCCACCAACCATCCCCCATTCCACTATCCTAAGGCAGAATGCCCAGAACTCAAGGCTGCAGGTAGAGGGCTGAGCCATGTACCTAAAGAGCTGCTCCAAGTTCATAATGGTACCTGGAACCAAAAATAACTCTGTGGTCAGCCTGGGAGGATTCTAGAAAACCAATCTATTATTTTAAAAATAATAATGAAAAGAACTAAGCATTTATCCTGCCTTTTTTATATGAGCTCTTCCTCAGGGCCACCAAATAGTTAATGAGAGGAAATTTATTTCACAAAGTATTCCAGGTAATCAAAGAGGAAGGACAGAGCCAATCAAAATTTTAACACTTGTTAAACTTTAAGGAATTAATGGAATCTAGGGAATGATCATCAATGGTTGCTAACATCATGAATAGACAGTTGTTATACACATTGTGATAAAAGAGCACACTACCTCCTTTGGATTATTTCTGCCAAAATATTGAACTGTCGTCTTGATCTAACAATTTATAAGAAATTCAAAGGAATACCTATTTAAAATATTAGGAAGAGACTAGAATGATCTATGTAGTAATAGATTAGAGTTTGAAACATCAGTATGAATTCATTTTTAGCTTGATGTAGATATGGCTATATATATACACACATACATGCACACACATATGTATACATACAAAGGTTAGTGTGCACACATATTTCCTTCCTCTGTCAGCTGAGTGGGCTTAGAAGCAATGATATTCCAGTAGCAACAAACACACCAACTGCCACATTTTGGTTTCTAATACCATTTTCCATAAAAGGAATCAAAGCCCTTTGGAGAAACGGCTGATTCTAACATTGGGCCAGGAAATATGCAACATGGATATATAATAAGCCTAAAGCATCTTGTGATGCCAGAAATTAAGAAAGTTCACCAAATAAAAAAGGACAAAAATCGATATTGATGGAGGTATGTCAAAGAAACAGATGCAGAGACCAGCTGAAAAAGTTCCTAGTGGCCAAAGCTGAAAGAATTTGAGCAACAAAATAAGTAGTATTGGATTATAACTTGAAGTATCAAATAAATATCTACAGGCCCATACTGATAATACAAATAAATAATGAAAATTTGTTAGTAAATAAATGGAGGAGAAGAGAAAAACATCCCATGCAGAAGAACTGGAAATAATTCATATAGCTACTCTGCCCTCAAGGAGGTGGAGCATAGCTCCCCACTCCTTGTGGGTTGTGAATAATGACTTCCTTCCAAAGAGTACAATATGAAAACAGGAGAAGAAAGGAGTAACTTTGTGGAGAAACCTGACAAACACTACCTTGAACACGTGATCAAGGTCAAAATCATCATTGACAAGTCACGTTGGTAGAATGCACCCTTAATATGAAGTAATGAAAACGGTACTTTTGTCTGTGGTTTTCCCTCAAAAAGATATAATCCCTTTCTAACCATGAGAAAAGCACCAAGCAAATCACAGTGAAGGGACATTCTACACAATACCCGACCAGTAAGCCTCAAAATTGTTATTGTCTTAATCCATTAGGGCTGCTGGAACAAAATTCCACAGATTGGGTGGCTTAGAAACAACAAATACTTGATTTCTCCCAGTTCTGGGGCCTGAGAAGTACAAGATCCAGGTACTGGCAGATTGGGTGCCTACTAAGGCTCCACTTCTGGGTTCATAGAAGATAGTCTTGTGCTGAAACCTCACGTGTGAGAAGGGGTGAGGGAGCTCTCTAGGGTCTCTTTTATAAAGTCACTAATTTCAGTCATGAGAGCTCTGTCCTCATGACCTAATAACTTTTCAAAGGCCCTACTTCCAAATACCAACACAATTGGAGTTAGGATTTCAACATAAGAATTTGAGAAGAAAAATATTCAGTCTATAGCAATCATGAAGTATAATGAAAGTCTGAGAAATTCTCACAACAAAGATGAGCCTAAGAAGACATAACATGATTAAATGGAATGTGGTATCCTGGAGAAGAAAAAGGACATTAGAGAAAAACTCAGGAAATCTGAATAAAGCATAGATTTTGATTGACGATAATGTATCAAAATTGATTTATTATTATAAGAAATGTTTTATAATAATGTAGATGTTAATTATAGGGTAAAGTAGGTAGAGTATATGGGAACTCTGTACTATTTTTATAAATTTTCTGTATATGTAAAACTTCTAAAAAGTAGGTTTGTTTTAAATCAGGAGAATACAAACAGTGAAATATAAACTGAACAAAAATTTAAAGGAAAAATGACCTGATTTATTTAATAAATAAATTACAAAGGAAAAAAAGGCATGGTGGCAGAATCTATACATTAAGAGATTGAGGAAACATATCAATTGAAGCAGTTGGTTTATTTGATTCCTAATTTGTCCAAACAAACTTACTGATCATTGTTTGAGGTGCAAATAGTATGGTGGCTGTTTTGTTAGGGTTCTTTATCTGTTAGAGATACATACTAAAACATTTGTGAATGACATGATAAAAATAATTCAATGAAGGGGCAGAGGCTGAAGTTATAATAAAATAAAATTGGCCATGAATTGATAGTTTTTGAAGCTGGGTGATGATGGGTCTATTAAGGACTTATGTTATTCTGCTTACTTTTACTTTTATATAGCTTGATGTTTCCATAGTAAAAAGTTAAAAAATAAAAAGATCTTTGGCATCTCATGAAGTTAAAGGTAAAAGTTGTCGTTTACATTTGAATAAAACTTTGCATTTTACAAAATTCTTTCACAGACAGAATCCCTTTGGTCAAGGAGAGGGAGAGAGAGGTAAGGGTCTGGTCTTACTTTTTAGGCAGGAAGAAGACTACAAACCGCCATCTACCATCTGCCAGGTAATTTTAAACCAGTCCACTTAATCCCCATCAGATTTTCCAGATGCTTTGAATGCAGAGCTAAGGTTGAGAACCACTGATTTAGACAAATATACTATGGGGGAAGGGGAAGGAGGTTCCACCGGCAGAGAGCAACCAGCTAGAGCCATTTGGGGCTTATCACAAAGGACTTCTTGTCAGGGAAATTCACCTATTGAGAGACATTTTGGTTGTTTCCAATTCTGGGCCATTGAAAAGAATACTAATAAGCAAAGCCCCTCTTCTGCTATGAAACTAAGAGTGGGCAGATATTCCCTCTCTGGCCCTTGAGTAACTGAAAGTAGGCTTATGACCAAAGCACAGCCAATGAGATGCTCCCGCTCAGGATATTGATTTTGGAGAAGTGACGCGAGGTATATGATCAGAGTTGAGGGTTCAGTAGGCCAGTAATGAGTGCCAGTGGTGTTGGTTCCAGCAGCACAATGGTAAGTATCCAGTTTAGAAGGCTCGGGTGGCAGCATCCTAAGCCCACTATCCCTAGTGAGATGCTGGCTGTGCCTCACCAACCCTCATCCCTGCGTCATCCTTGTTCTCCAGCCTCCCATTAAAACTGTGAGCTTCCTAATAACTTTCCAATAAATTAAATTTTGTCATAAATATACCATAATCCATTTCTATTGTTTGTTTGTTTGTTTCTTTTTTTTTCTTTTCTTTTTTTTTTTTTTTTTTTTTTTTTTTTTTGAGACAGAGTCTTGCTCTGTCGCCCAGGCTGGAGTGCAATGGCACAATCTCGGCTCATGGCAGCCTCCAGTTCCCAGGTTCAAGCGATTCTCCTGCCTCAGCCTCCCGACTAGCTGGAATTACAGGTGTATGCCACCATGCCCGGCTAATTTTTGTATTTTTAGTAGAGATGGGGTTTTGCCATGTTGGCCAGGATGGTCTCAAACTCTGGACCTCAAATGATCCAGCTGTCTTGGCCTCTCAAAGTGCTAAGATTACAGGCGTGAGACACCACACCCAATGATTTCTATTGTTTCTATCCAAGAACATTGATGAGTATATGAGGACAAAAATACTAATCAAAAAGTCACATACAAATGAATGATTTGAAATGGCAATAAGTGATTTGAAGAAGAGTTACATGGGTGAAATTAATCTGGTCTGGAAGGTCAGAGTATAAAGAATGCTTCCCTTAGGAAATGACACAAATGGAGACAGACTCAGAGTTAATGATATAAAACATGTGGAGGGGTGGAGCGGTGGGAGGGTGATGGGTAGTAACAAGGGGAAAGAAGAGTGGGAAATGCAGCGCCAGTAGCCTGAGATCAAAATGGCTTTCTTAGCTCTGGTTGGTTTGGAGGGTAAGAAACTAAAGAGGAGGTGATTGAAATGCAGGTGACACATCTCAATGGAATATTATGATCCTTGTGGAGACTGCATAGTACCATGGAGCAAATATTATGGTTGAAGATAGCAGACCAGTAGTTCATACACCAAAGAATTAAGGAATCACGCATGCCTATTGGAACGAAGGGGTAGGTAGAATACCTGGCCTTGTTTTTCCCCCTGTGGCGGACATCAGGTGTTTGTGCTATATACTGCCTCCTCCCCTTACAGAACTGCTGCTTCCCCAAATCTTGATCTGGTGGGATTGCCAACCACAGCTCTCCACTCCCCTGGCCACAGTGAGGGCAGAGGATCCAGGCCTGACCAGTCAGACTGCATATTCCAATCAGCACAGGGGTATCCATGTGAGCACACGGCTCAGACTCAGGCAGGCAGGGTCTGCTCTGATTTTGTTCATTTCGGGCTGGAGAAGAGATCTTTCCTCAACTCCACAAATTACCCCAGTATTCTTCCTGGGATGGATCCTTGCCCACCCATGAATCCTTTTTGGTTTTGCTTTTTGATTTATTAGGGCTACTTTCTGTATATATATAATGAAAAAATTTTTTACTTTTTAACTGTTGTTTTATGACCATAGAATACATACATATTGTACAAGATTCAAACAATAAGAAAACACATAAAGAAGACCATTTCAGAGTTTCTATCCCTGTCATATATTTCTAGTTTTACTACATGAGGTAGTCTAGAACAATGTGATCTACGATTTCTGAGAGGGACTAGAAGATTCAAGAAGATTTACTGAGGTTTGATAAGGTCCAATATATGACTAATTTGGTAAATGCTTCCTGAGCCCGTAAAGGTATATTCTCTGAAGTTTCAGAGTGCAATATTTATCTGTTAGGCAAAGTATATCAATTACATTTTTGGCCTTTGTGCTGGGTCTATTTGGAGTATAGAGATAATAGTATCCCTATATCATAAGGTTGTCCTAAGGACTAAATATGTTAATACATGAAAATAACTTATAATAGTGCCTGCCACACAGTAAATATCCCCCAAATGTTAATTGTTTTCATCATCATCGTCATTTTTATTCTCTTTAGATCCAGATATGCATACTTAGAAGCTGACATTTTGGCCGGGTACAGTGGCTCAGGCCTGTAATCCCAGCACTTTGGGAGGCTGAGGCAGGCGGATCATGAGGTCGAGAGATTAAGACCATCCTGGCTAACACGATGAAGCCCCGTTTCTACTAAAAATACAAAAAAATTAGCCGGGTGAGGTGGTGGGTGCCTGTGGTCCCAGCTACTCGGGAGGTTGAGGCAGGAGAATCGCTTGAACCTGGGAGGCAGAGGTTGCAGTGAGCGGAGATCGCACCACTGTACTCCAGCTAGGCAACAGAGCGAGATTCTATCTCAAAAAAAAAAAAAAAAAGCTGACATTTTATCTGTCAAGCACCAAAGGAAGTGTGTTTGCACTCCTCAATCTATTTTATTAATTTCATCCTACATTTGCAGATCATGCTATATATAATCTGAAGTTGGTGGTAATTATATGATCATTGTAGATAATCTCCTAGTCAATTAAAGAATTCTAATGCATTTGACATTCAATTCTGATATTAATATTATGATGATTTCTTACCTTTGACTGTAATTCCTTGACATTCTTTCATATTCAGCAGAATCTATTGCTTTGGTATGTCCCTTAAAGTAGTAAAATTTCACAAAGACTCTTATCATCTTCAAAAACTAAATCATGCTACTCATCCCCTCTGCATAATTAGCACATTTTTATTCTTCTCCATACTCCCTATTATCTAATTTTCATGGAATGGCCTAGAATTGTGGGGCTATCATGTTAATCAAATTATTTATTTTTTATATTACATACATTTCCATGTATTGGTAACATATTGATAGCCATAACACAGTAACTTAGCATTAAATTTGTACATAATAGGACCCACTGCCTCACAACAAGCTCACAGATTTCTTACACAATTTTCCTGATTAGTTAGTTACTTTGATTCGTTTTGTGCCTTCCTGAAAAACACCTGTATGGTTTTCCAGTAAATCCAAGCATATCCATGCTTTTCCACATCAATTTAGATAGACATGCAGTTTGTGCTGTAGTAAGTGGCCTAATTCTCCTACCTTACAAATGTTTTTCAATGAAAAACATTCTGAAGTTGTTTTTCAGTTTTTATCTTTTTGTTCCCCTGAACATAGTGAGTACTGCCCACTTCTGGTGTAGTATCTTTTGAGTTTAGGAAACTTTTCTTCTTGTTTCCTCTAAAATGTTGTTCCTGTTACATGTGTTCTGTTAATATTTTTCTTCCATCACTTAACAAGACTCTGGATTCTCATTGTCTGATCTCTTTATCTACGATATTTTCTTTAGCCATTTTCCTTGTTTTGCACTTTTTCTCTGGATTCTAGGGGATTTTCTTAAGCCTGGTCCCCACATCAGAGGTAGATTTTCCTGGGGCTGATGATGCTCTTGCTGTTTCTAGGGTAACGTTAAGTTCTCTAACAGAGAGATCCCTCTCCTTAAATCCTTTCTTGGTGTTGCCAGCTGTTCCTGCATGTCCTATCTTTTCTTTCACCTCATTCCAGAGTCTGTGCTCTCCTTAAATGCCCTGAGCAAATACTGCTTCTACTCCTTGGAATGGATCTTCCAGAGCATGGTCTGTATCGTGTGCATCTGCTGCTCACATACTCTTCCATTTTGTAGTATTTCTGGAACAGACCTATTAATATTACTTGCTGTTTACTTAATCAGAGGCAATTATTCTGCTCTTTTGCTCTCAAACCATTGGGGTCATTCACCTGTTCTCCCCTCCCTGTTTACCTGGCTTTTCCCTACATCCACAGCCTGGAATTACAGGATGTTGTAATAACAGGATGCTGGATAACAGGATGTTGTAAACCCATTGGTTCTGTTTTTCAGATACCTGAAGAAGGTGAGGGGACTGGGACTGTGGGTGAGAGTCCTGTTTGGGATTTGTTTATACAGGAGCTTTTTATACTTGTTGAAAACCCCACCCAGGGGTTGTCATCCTGAATGAAAGGAGGGTATCCTCTGCCACCATATCAGCTGAGAATGCCCATGGTGGGTTCCTAGGTGGGGAGACAGGGGTGCAGCTCAGGTTTAAATCAGGATAGCAGCACTTTCGTGAAAAGCCTAGGCACACAGACTCCATCATCAGGGAGCTGTTGGTGTGGAGCTTCCTTTTCTTGTTTCATGTCCTTCCCGAAGTCCCACTGCTATTCTTGCTTTTGGAGTGTGAGTGCTGCCTTTGAGAAGACTTCTTCTCTGCCCAGCTGGCCCCTGCAGACTGCCTCCAGCCCTAAAGGGAGCATGAACTGCCTCATTTGCTGAAGGCAGAAGGGAAGCGGGGAAGCAGGGAGAAAGCACATGGTTTCTCTTTGCTGGGGCCTTAAGTCCATGAGGGAGTTTCCCATTTTTCCTTTTTCCTCTGCCCTGCCCATACTCCTCTTCCTCAGAACTGAACATGTTTTAAATAGAATCCCCCAACCTGAGTTCTTCTGCACTTCTCTGTCTGATAAGGGCCAAGGTCCAGCATTTTTACTCTGGCTCAAATTCTGATGCCATCTAATGATTTGCTTACAGACTAAATTTTTCCCCCATTTTTGACTCCCCCACACCCATTTGTGCTTCCATTAGAGATAAAGGATTTCAAAACATTTCTGTGAAATAAACTGAAAATGAAACATGGCTTCCCTCTTCTCTTCCCCTCCCTTTGTATGTTTCACTGGCTGGCTCTGAGCGTCCGGGTAACTGGGGAAGGAGGAAGTCACTGTTGCCTCAAATGTTCCAGCCAAGAAGTAGCAGCTTTGCCATATGCTAGGTGACTTTGTCTCAGGACAGTGTGGGGCCAAAGTGTTTATTCTGCACCAGCAGCTAGCAGACTCAAGGGAAAAGTGCAATGCTGAGAAGTGGGAACATCTTGCTGATTACAGTGAGAAAGGCAGAAATATGTGTTTGTGGGGAGGCAGCCAGGCCACTCACCTTCCAAGAAACAAAATGTGCTATGAAGCAGGAAGCACACACGGCATCCTGTACTTTCATATGGCTGGATGCATCTCTTCAAGCTTATCCCAAGTGCTGCCTCTCTAACCTCACCACACGAATCACAGCAACATTGCAGATAAGGAAATGGAGGTCAAGGGCTTGGCTCAAAGTCACCACAGCAGTTAGTGGGGGTCAAATATTGCAATGAGCATTTCTCTTCTTCCTGCCCCAGATGATTGTACTTAACAAGGCCAAGGAAAGCTTAAGTGGGTCTTGATCCTTGGCTTTCCTTAAATCTCAGCAGGGTGGGAATGAGTAAGAGGAGGAGAAGTATAGAGTGTGAGCTTCTATCGCCCACTGCCTGCCTACCCAGGGACTGTAAGGTCTAGGTAGTGAGATGAACTCAAAACTGACAACAATGAAACACTTTTATGAAAGCTACCGGAGAAGAAATCTACTGACTTGGAAGTTACGTTCAAGGGATCATACAGGAAAGTCATGGGCTCCTCAGCCATCTCCAGACACCTAAATAAAAAGCAAATTTAATAAAAGGGACTGATCACTGGGATACTCAAGCAGAGTAAGACTGAGTGTTGTAAAGGAACCTTCCAAATGGTATTAACGTTGACCTGGATTACATCCAGAATGAGTTCTGGGTCCAGAATTGCCTAGGACCGGATCCTCAGGGAAGGGATCTATTAGCAGTGTCATCAATGGTGAGTGACTCTGATCTTCCAGTCTTCAGGGTCCCTTGCAGAGATGACTGAGAGCCAAGTGCACAAAGCACAGATGAAGCTGCTATAGGCTGGGACCCCGGGAGCCACTGGAATGTCCATTTCCTGCAGCCTGCCTATACTGAGGTTTAATCTAGATAACGTTTGACAAAGGGGTCATGGTGACATTAAGGAGAAGAAGGTAATTTACCCCACCAGGAGTCTATCTACCTAATCTATACAGCTGTTCCCCCACCAGCCACTCCCATTTTTCCAAGACCAAGGGCTGCCAGTGGGAACCACATTGCTCTGCATTCAGTTTCCAGACCACTGCTTACCCTCCCTTCCTGAAAAGGCCCTTGCCTGGAAGGCAGTATCCTGTCATGCTTGTTTTCCCCTCTGGCAGGTGCCACTGGCCTTGTGGTTCACCAAGGACACTGGCTCCTAGGTCACACTATCCTCCCCAACATCTGCCCTCTAGCCTGGCTAACCCCAGATCTCACCTCTTAAGCCTCTTCCTCTGGCTCTGGCCAGCAACTCCAGGTCATACCCTTGACTTTGCCTTTTCCTGAGATTGCTCCACCTCTCAATTTCCAAAGCACTCCTGTCTGGCTCAAATACACCTCCCCGCCCAGCCCCTCACCATGCTGGAGTTTCTACCTCGTCAAGACCTCTAATTTCCTAATCCCTCCCTAGTCACCTCAGTTTTCAGTTTCCGTCTTGGTCAGATGGAAACTCAGACCACACATTTCATCACTACAATTTCTCCCCACATTCCAGCAGACCTAGGACCCAGGCCAGCCCTTGTGGACCCAGTTTTCATGTCAGTAACTGCATACCCAGCTTTCAGGTCAGCCCCCACAGCTACAGCTACAGGCTCCAGGCCAGCCCCCATGGCTCCAGGCTCCACATTAGCACCCATGATCCCAAGCTTTAGACCAGCCCTTGCAGTTTCAAGCTCCATGCCTGACCCAGCACCAGGCTGGGCCCAGGCTCCAGGTCAGTGCTCATGGCTCCAGTTTTGACCCATAGTCCAGGCCTGCTCCAGCAAACCCAGAGTCTAGACCCCAGCCCAGCAGACCTTGGTGCCAGGCTGGGCCCTGTGGGCCGAGGTTGCAGGACCACATCTATAGGCCTAGACTCCAGACCAGGCCTTGTGGACACAAGACCCAAGATAGCCCCGCCAAGGACTCAGGTTTCAGGTCCAACCCAGTGTCAGGCCAGTCCCTGTAGACTCAAGAGTATAGGCCCATTCCAGTGGATCTAGGCACCCATTCCCTGCCAGTGCCTGGCTGGCCTATGCAGACTCAGGGTCAAGATGTATACTAGTGTCAAGTCAGCCCCTGTGGACCCAAGCTTCAGGCTAGTCATTGCAGAAGTAGGCTCCAGGCCTGCCGTCATGGACCTAACCTCCAGGACCCCACTTTCTGACCCAGACACCAGACAAACCTATCTCAGGAGTCCAGCAGCAAGCCTGCCTGCAGACCATACCAGATGGCCTGCCTAGAATTTCTGGACAAGCTGACTGGTAAAAGGCTACCCCAGACGACACAAGCTTGAAAAGACTGGAATAAGTCCCCGTTTTTTCAAATGTGTGGATATCAACACTCAGCCACAAGGATCCAGAGCAATCAGGCAAACATGACCCACCCCTAACCCCCTCCCTGCAAAGAACTAAATAAAGAACCAGTATCCAAACTTAAAGAAAAGGAGACTCATCATCTTCTTGACAAATCAAAATAATTATTTTAAGGAAGCTCAGCAAACATCAAAAAAACACAGATAGATAATTCAATAAAATGAAGAAAATAATAACCAAGAGATTAGAATTATATTTTTAAAAATTCAGAAATTCTGGAGCTGGAAAATACCATGAATGAAATAAAAAATGTAATAGAATATCAACAGCAGAATTGATCAAGCAGAAAAAATAATGTATGAACTCAAAGAGAGTTTATCTGAAAATATATAGTAAGAAGATAAAAATAAAAAAGAATGAAGACACCCTATGAGATTTATGGAGCAGCATCAAAAGAGGAAATATTTGAGTTATAAGAGCTCAAGAAGAAGAAAAGGAAGAAAAAGGGCTAGAAAGTATATTTAAAGAAATAACAGCATAAAATTTTCCAAATCTGGGGTCAGGAAGGTGAAAGATCTCCAAAAAGATTCAATCTAAACAAAACTATACCAAGATATGCTATAATCCAGCTATCAAAAATCAAGGCAAGGAGAAGATCCTAAAAGCAGCAAGAGAAAAGAAAAGAAATAACATATAAGGGAGTTCCAATACGGTTATCAGCAGATTTCTCAGCATAAACCTTACAGGTCATGCGAGAGTGGGATGATATATTCAGTGTTGAAGGAAATAAATGCTTGAACAATAATACTGTACCTGGAAAAACTGCCTTCAAGAATGAAAGAGAGATAAAAACTTTCCCAGACAAAGAAAAGCTGAGGAACTTCATTATTATCAGACATGTCTTACAAGACATGCTACAGGGAGTTCTTTAAGTTGAAAGAAAATTATGCTAATTAGTAACACTAAGCATATGAAATTCTAAAACTCACTGGAAAAAGTAAGTGCACAGTCAAATTCAGGTGCTGTATAAATCACTTATATCTTTAATATAATGGTTAAAAGACAAATCTATTAAGATACTAGTGACAAAAATTTGTTAAGGTATACACAATAGAAAAAGATGTAAATTATAACATTAAGGATGGAGTAAAAGTGTAGAGTTTCTGTATACAATTAACATTTAGTTGTAGTCAGCTTAAAATAGCCTATTACAATTACGTTTTATGTATGCCTTATGGTAACCACAAAGCAAAATACAGTAGACACATAAAAGATAAAAAGCGAAAAATCAGAGAATACAATTTTTAAAATCACCTAATCACAAAAGACAGCAAGACAGAAAGAAACGAACAAAAGACCTATAGAGAATGAGAAAATGATTAACAAAATGGCAGTTGTAAGTCCTTACTTATCAATAATTACTTCGAGCTGAGATAGCGCAACTCCACTCCAGCTTGGGTGACAGACTGAGACTCTGTCTCAAAATAAATAAATAAATAAATAAAAATATATGGAGTGGTTGAATGAATTTAAAAAAATAACCCAACAACATGCCAGAAGAGACTTCCTTCATCTTTCAGGACACACATAGACTGAAAGTGTAGGGATGGAAAAAAATATTCCATGCAAATGGAAACTAAAAGAGATTAAGGGAAATCTACATATCTATATGTAGATATAATTACTTCAAATAGACTTAAAGTCAAAAACTGTGAAAAGAGACAAAAGAAGATCTTTATATAACCAGAAAGAGGTCAGTTCATTAAAAGGATATAACAATTATAAATACGTATGCACCCAACATCAGAGCACCTAAATATATAAAGCAAATATTAATAAATCTCAAGAGAGAGACAGACTGTAATACAATAATAGTAGAAGACTTTAATACCCCACTTTCAGCAATGGACAAATCATACAGAAAATAAGTAAATAAAACATCAGACTTAACAAATTTAGTGAGATTAAAATCATATCAAGTATATTTTCCAACCACAATGGCATAAAACTAGAAATCAATAACAGAAGGAATTTCAGAAAATTCACAAATACATGGAAATGAAACAACATGCTCCTGAACAATCAATGGGTCAAAGAAGATATTAAAAGGGAAATTAAAAATTACCTTAAAATAAATAAAAATGGACACACAACATACCAAAACCTATGTGATGCAGCAAAATCAGGTCTAAGAAGGAAGTTTATAGGATTAAACACTAACATCGAAAAGAAAAATGACCTAAATAAATAACCTAAGAGTATACCTCAAGGAACTAGAACAAACTAAGCCTAAAGAACTAAGCCTAAAGAACAAACTAAGCCTAAAGTTAGAAAAAGAAAATAATAAAGATCAGAGTAGAAATGAATGAAATAGAGACTAGAAAAACAATAGGTCAATGAGACTAAGAAGTTGGCTTTCTGAAAAGATAAAATTGACAAACCTTTATCAAGACTAAGAAAAAAAAGATGATTCAAATAAAATAAGAAATCAAAGAGGAAACATCAGAACTGATACTACAGAAATGCAAAAGACCACCAGAGGCTACTATAAACAAGTATATGCCAACAAATTGAATAACCTAGAAGAAACAGATAAATTCCTAGACACACACAATTCTACCAATACTGAATCATGAAGAAAAATAAAATCTAATCAGACCAATAACAAGTAGATGAATTAATAAGAAATGCTTTCCCATCAAAGAAAAGCCCAGAACCTGATGGTTTCATTGCTGAATTCTACCAAAAATTTAAAGAACAATTCTTCTCAAATTCTTCAAAAAACTGAAGAAGAGTAAATACTGCCAAATTCATTTTATGAGGCCAGCATTACCCTGATGCTAAAGCCAAAGACGCTACAGGAAAAGGAAACTATAGGTCAATATGCCTGATGAACACAGATGCGAAAATCTCAAACAAAAAATGCTAGCAAACTGAATTCAACAGCACACGAAAAGGATCAGTCACCGTGATCAAATGGGATGTATTCCTGGGATGCAAGGATAGACCTTGTCAACAAGTGCAAATCAATGTGATTCATCCTATTAACAGAATGGATAAAAAACATGTAATCATCCCAATAGGTACATTTGATAAAATTTAACTTCCTTTCATGATAAAAACTCTCAACACATTAAGCATAGAAGAAATGTACCTCAGCATAATAAAGGCCATATATGACCCCCACACAGCTGACATCATACTCAATGGTAAAAAGTTGAAAGCTTTTCCTCTAAGATTATAAATAAGAGAAGGATGCAACACAGTACTGGAAGTCCTACTCAGAGCAATTAGTCAAAAGAAAGAAATAAAAGGCATTCGAATTGGATAAGAAGTTAAATTTTCCCTGTTTACAGACATGATCTTATATATAGAAAACCCTAAAGACCGTAGCAAAAAAAAGTTAGAACTAAAAAACAAATTCAGTAAAGTTGCAGGAAACAAAGTCAACATACAAAAATCAGTAGCATTTCTGTACAATAAAAAACAAACTATCTAAAAGAGAAATTGAGAAAACAATCCCATTTACAATAGCTACCAAAAGATTAAAATACTTAGGAATAAATTTAATCAGATAGATGAAAGACCTGTACACTGAAAACTATAAGACATTGATGAAAGTAATTGAAAGCCAGGTGGGGTGGCTCATGCCTATAATCCCAGCACTCTGGGAGGCCAAGGTGGGTGGATCACCTGAGGTCAGAAGTTGGAGACAAGCCTGGCCAACATGGCAAAACCCCATCTCTAGTAAAATTCAAAAATTAGTTGGGCATGATGGTGCATGCCTGTAGTTCCAGCTACTCAGGAAGCTGAGGCAGGAGACTTGCTTGAACCTGGGAGGAGGTTGCAGTGAGCCAAGATGGTGCCACTGCACTCAATCCTGGGTGACAAAGTGAGACTCTGTCTCAAAAAAAAAAAAAAAAAAAAGGAATTGAAGAAGACACAAATAAATGGCCCAACAAATAAATGAAAACAAATCCCTTGTTAATGAACTGGAAGAATTTATGTTGTTAAAATGTCCATATTACTTAAAGCAATCTGCAGATTCAATGCAATCCCTATCAAAATTCCAATGACTTTTTTCAAAGAAATAGAAAAACAGTTCAAAGATTCATATGAAACTATAAAAAAACCTTGAATAGACAAAAAATCTTAACCAAAACAACAAAGCTAGAGGTATCACATTGCTTGACTTCACAATATATCATAAAGCTATAGTAACCAAAACAGCATGGTACTGTCATAAAAACAGACACACAGACCAATGGAACAGAAGAGAGATCCTGGAAATAAATCCACACATTTATGGTCAATTGATTTTCCATAGAGGGTAAGAATACACAATGAGGAAAAGATAATCCCTTCAATAAATGGTGTTGGGACAACTGCATATCTCTGTGCAGAAGAATAAAATTAGAACCTTATCTCATACCATATAAAAAATAAACTCAAAATAGATTAAAGACTTATATGCAAGACCTGAAACTATAAAGCTACAGAAAACAGGGGAAAAGCTCCATGACATTGGTCTGGACAATGATTTTTTTGGATAAGACTTCAAAAGCACAGGCAACAACAACAAGAATAGACAAATGGGATTATGTCAAACTAAAACTTTCTGCACAGCACAGGAAACAGTCAACACAGTAAAGGGACAATCTATAGAATGGGAGAAAATAACTTCAAATTGCACAACTGATGAGAGGTTAATAGCCAAAATATATAAGGAACATGAACAACTCAATAGCAAGAAAACAAATAACCCAATTAAAAATGAGGCAGATGACCTGAATAGACATTTCTCAAAGAAAGGCAAATAGGTGTATGAAAAAATGCTCAACATCACTAATTATTAGGGAAATGAAAATCAAAACCACTATGGAATATCACCCCATACTTGTTAGAATGGCTATGATTAAAAAAGATGAAAGATAAGTATTAGAGAAAATATGAAGAAAAGGGAACACTTATACAGTATTGGTGGAAATGTACATTAGTATGGTCATCATGGAAAACAGCATGGAGGTATTTACAAATAAAGAACTACTATATGGTCCAGTAATCCTATTACAGGATATTTATTCAAAGGAATTGAAATTAGGATCTGGAGAGATATCTGCACTCCCATGTTCACTGCAACACTATTCACAATAGCCAAGATGTGGAATCAACCTAAGTGTAGATCAACAGATAAATGAATAAAGAAAATGTGGTATATATACACAATGGAATACTATTTGGCCTTAAAATAGAAGGAAATCCTGTCATTTGTGACAATATGGATTAACCTAGATGACATGTTAAATGAAATAAGCCAGGTGAAAACACCAAATGACCTCACTTATATATGGCATCTAAAAAAGTTAAACACATAGAAACAGAGAGTAAAATAATGGTTACCAGGGGTTGGGGGTAGGGAACAGTAATTGAGAAGATATTAATCAAAGAATATAAAACTTCAGTTAGGAGAAATAAGTTCAAAAGATCTGTTGCACAAATGGTGACTACAGTTAATAAACTGCATTATATTTGTGAAAATTGCTAAGAGTAAATTTTGTGTTCTTACCATGAAAAATGATAAATATGTGAGGTAATGCATATGTTAGTTAGCTCAATTTAGCCACGCTATAATGTATACATATTTGAAAGCATCATTTTGTACACAGTAAACATAGGCAATTTTTATTAGTCAATGTTAGAAAATATTTTTTTAAAAACTATGTAGTTTACAAAGCTTAAAATATTTGCTATCTGGCTTTTAAGAAAATGTTTGCCCATCCCTTCCCTGGAGTCTTGGAGAGCAAGGATGGCTCTCTATACCTTTTATAGTACCTGGCATTTAGTAGGTACGTATTAAATATCTGTTGAAAGAAGTGAAGAGCCTCAAGGCCCAGCTCTAACTCCTCTTTAATGGGAGGCTCTTTTTTTGGCAGGGCAGGGCTAGACAGGTATGGGTCAGTTCTCTTCTGATAGTCCCAGAGTCTACAGCGAACCAAAGATGAAAGCTCTGAAGGAGAGACACCAGTACTCACAGGTCTCACGTCTATGCTCCGTCCAAGGGGACCTAGCTACTTCCTTACCCCTTCTCAGTTTCAGGAGAAGAAAAGTGTTGGAGATCGGTTAAGACCCTCTCCCACCAATTGCTGTGGTGAACCCTCCAGCAAGGGCATGGCTACTTTCAGTAAAGCAAAGAGGGTCCTCTGCTTCTCTATCCTTCCCAAAAAACATGGGCTGGGCTAGACCCTAAAGAGCAGCCATGGAGGACTGTGGGAAGGACTCACCCTTGCTGTAGAAGCTCTCTGCAAAGCAAGAGGCAGGGTATGGTAACAAATGCCAATTCCTGGTTAAATTGGACTTGATAGGTGAAAGATGTCAGGCTGTGTGTGGTCACATTGTACATATGCATGCCTGGTGGTTACAAGGCTGTGTGCAAATGTACAAGGAAGGGGTAGGCTCTGAGAACCTGCCAGGGCCCCTGGGATGAGCTGTGGATTTTTGCCCCTGATCCCATGATTTGGAAGGTCCTCTGCTCAAAACATATGATATACATGTCTTCGTTTAATTTGGTATCATCTTTAGATCCAGAAGAGAAAACATTCCCTTCCTTGTACCAAAGTCCTCATCTCAGGTTCCCTGAGTCCACAGAGGGTTGCCTCAGACGAACTGGGATCTGAAGGCCTGAGAAAGCACCAGCTTCCACCACTCCCAAGTCCTGGAGGGTATCCAGTAACTGCTCCCGGGCAGCACCAATAAAGCAATTCTCCAGAAAGATGGGCAGGCCTCCCACACCATCATGCAGGGTATACAGGGGCACTCGCACCAGGCCCAGCACCTGTAAAAGTAAGGAGACAGGAGACACTGGGACTCCAGGTAGCTCATGTCACTACCTCCATCCTCTCTTTAGCAGATCTTTCTAGAGCAGATGCCTCAACTCTTAATACTCCAGCAGAAACAAGCCCAAGGCTCCTATCTAAAGGAGGCCCAGTGGGCTCAACCCTCTGCAGACAAATGACCCAAGACATGCTATCCAGCTCCATCAGTGTTAATCCTTAAGACTTCTGTCCCCTAAACCTCTAGTGGCTCCTAACGCCAAAATTCATGCTTAGCCCTGCAGCAATGGTTCTCAAAATGGGAAACCTAGACCAGCGTTATCAGCATCACTTGGGAACTTTTGAAAAAAGCAATCTCAGATTTCTGAACCCCTGCCCCCCCAGGACTTGGGAGTGGTGGAAGCTGGTGCTTTCTCCCCCACAACCAGCGTTCTGGGAGTAGAATCTAGTCATTTTTGTTTTTATAAGCCTCAGAGATGATTCTGATACTTGACAAAATTTGAGAACCACCTCCATATACAATCTGTCTCCCACCCTGGCCTTAAGTATTAGGGCCATATCTTCTTCCTAAGAAAAACAGAGGCCCAACAATAAGAGATTAGGGTAGATGCCTGGCCATTTTCACAGTTTCAATAGAGAGCAGCAGAGAGATGTAGATATGTGTGTTCTAGAAAAATCTCTCCAGAGCCCAGTAAAGGGCGAGGTGGGTGGAAATCTTCCCAGGAAGCCTAGGTTGGCAGTACCATTCAATAAGAAAAGACCAAGATCCCAACTCCACCAAGAAAATGGGGAAGAGGGCGTCTGACAGACGGGGACCTCAATCCAAAAAGAGTTTCTGAGGCAAAGGAAGACATGGAAGGAAAAGGAATAGGATATGGGGCATGGTCCCAGACTGGCCCCACCTCCAGCCCGTGGTCCTTGGCGCCTGTTGCGCTGGCCTCCACAGCCGACAGCTGCTCGAGCGTCAGAGACTTGGAATAGAAGTGGGCCACAACGCGTGGCCCTGATCCGGCGTGGGAGCTGCGGTAGTCAGGGCGCTCCACGCGGAAGGCGGCCGCCGCCTCGCCCAGCTGTTCCAGCAGACCACGGTTCAGCCCGTCCTCCAGGCTGCTGTCTTGCGAGTCCACGAATCCGCCAGGGAAGCCCAGGCGCCCATCGAAGCGCATCTGCATCTGAGAGAGGAGGAAGCTGGGATTGGCAGGGACACCCAAGAGTAGCGCCGCCAAGGAGGGTGCAGGGCCACAGTGGAGAGTGACCAGGCGCGCCCCCTCCTCACCAGTATGGCGTAGCGCAGAGGGAGGCGGCCAAAGAGAATTCCAGGGTCCGGCGCGTGCAGGAGCGCATAGCAGGCATGCCTCCAGCCTGGCCCCAGCGCCAGAGCCTCGGCCAGCTCCAGCCTGCGGGCCCTGGCCATGGCGCGACACTGCTCTTCCGCTGTCCCGAAGGCCCACAAGGGCACAAGGGCGAATCTCACTTCGGACCAATCCAAGCGTGGGCGGTGCCGCAAGGCACCATCCCTGCAGGGATAAGGGGAGGAACCTAGGCGCCTTACGTCGGGGCGCCGCGACCGGTGCGGGAGGCAGCCAATCAGGACGGGGCTTGCAGACCCGACTGATGTCCAGGGCCCAGTAACCTTAGGGAAACCACAAGCAACCTCTGGGTTGGGCTTGTGGCGGGGCGGGGCGGGGCTGAAGGTGTAGCAGCGCCCTCAACCTGGAGCAGGACTGGTACGTAAAAGCCTACGTCACAATCTGGAGTCAGCTGGAGTGTCCCAGCAGGTAAGGAAGAGCTGGGGCGCTCAGCTGAGTGCTGGCAGCCAAAGAAGTAATAACTACCTTTGGTTGGGTGTGGTGGTACACAAAGCACAAGGCCTGGGTGGGGGTTAGGAGGAAATGAGGCAGGGTTGGCCTCAGACACCAAGGCCTATCCTAGGGAAATGGGAATGGAGAGGCGCCATGGTCTAACAACTATCTTGAGTGGTGAAACTGAGGGGACTTGGTAACTGAGTGAATGGGGAAGAGGGAACGCTGGGCTAGTGGTGGTTCCGAGTTTCCTGATGTGGTGTCATTTTCTGAGAGGGGGAGAGTAGGAGAAGGGTGAGCAGTGATAAGTGTAGTTCTAGTCAGGAATTGGGGTGGCCATAGGCAGTGGGCAGCTGATCGTGGGGGTCTGACGCACAGGAAGTGGCACATGGAGAAGTCACAGGGCAGTGAGATTTTCAGGGGAAGGGTGGGGGTGGAAGGAGCTGTGAGTGAAATCCTGTGGCAGGACTGGGAGTGAGGAAGAGTGAGAGGTAGAAGAAGCCTCCTAGGCTTTCTAGTCTTTCCCTCAAACACCCTCAGACCTCTGAGCTATGAAGGAGGGTGGGTTACCCTACCGCAAGGGCAGGAGCCTACTCAGGGCCTGATGCTGAGATGCAGGATCCCTCACTGCAGGCCAGGCCTTCCCCACCCTGCAGAGCGCCCCTACACCAGGTGTCAATATTGATTATGCAATAGAAAGCAGGAGGCAGCTCCTTGAGGGGGGCTGGGCATAAAGTCACAGCCTGTAAGTGACAGCATGTGGTGGGAAAGAGTCCAGACCCACCCAGAAACAGGCTTGTAACCTTAACAAGCCACTTAACTCTCTTAGATCCCAGCAGCTCATCTGTTAAGTGGAGATGATACCAACCTATTAGGGATGTTGAGATATGTAAAGCACTTAGAACAGTGCAAGGCAGAAAGTAAATGTATCCATTCTTGGAGTCCAGGGTTGGGGCACACTGCTGTGTGTTATGTTAAAGACCCAGGAGTCAGAATTGAGCCACACTCATCAAGGCCCCAGTGTTTCAAGCAGGGATGAAAACTGTTAGGCATCATTTTTCCTAGCTTACTTAGTCTTCTGAGTTGCGGGGTGGAGATGCCAAATACTAACATCAGATGGGCAAATCAAGGTGATAAAGCTGTAGGTGTGACACAATCCATGTTGGCCTGCTATCATTCTGGGGACTTGGAAATGGCCCTGGCTTACACTCACCTTGCTCTAAAAGCTGATAGCAACTGCCAATTTCAGGGTTCCAACCAGAGCAACTGAATCAGAATCTGTGGAGGTAATACAGGATATACGTGGCTTTTCAAAGATGTTTCAGGTAACTAATAGCCAAGGTGGAGAAGAGGTGATCTACCCGTCTCCCCAGCATTTCAAAGGTGACCTTGTCTCCTAGAATAGCTACTTTTAAGGATTTAGGTTTAAACATGCCCTTTCCAGATCTTCAGGGTGTTCTTTCTTTCCTGGTTGCTTGAAGAGACTTTTAAAGATGGACTCAACTATTTATAAGGCAACATGAAAATCTATAAAAACCAAGGCAACAGCTACACTGGAATTAATGCTTTGGAGACCAGAGCTTTTTCTGGATGAAGAAAATGGAAGCCCATAAGAGCCCCCAACCTTGCCATCCCTTTCAAATCCCTCTCTGCCTCTGCCCCACCTCCCCACCCCCACCAACCATCCCCCATTCACTATCCTGAGGCAGAATGCCCAGGACTCAAGGCTGGAGGTAGAGGGCTGAGCAATGTACCTAAAAAGCTGCTTCAAGTTCGTAATGGTACGCGGAACCAAAAATAGCTCTGTGGTCAGTCTGGCAGGATGCTAAGGAACCAATTCATTTTTAAAATAATGCGGAAAAGAATTAAGCATTTATCATGCTTTTAAATTTTATGTATGTGTGTATTTATTTATTTATTTGAGATGGAGTCTTGCTCTGTCACCCAGGCTGGAGTGCAGTGGCGCAATCTCGGCTCACTGCAACCTCTGCCTCCCAGGTTCAAGCGATTCTCATGCCTCAGCCTCCCTGAGTAGCTGGGCTTACAGGTGTCCACCACCACGCCCAGCTAATTTTTGTATTTTGAGTAGAGACAGGGTTTTGCCATGTTGGCCAGGTTGGTTTTGAACTCCTGACCTCATGTGATCTGTCTGCCTTGGCCTCCCAAAGTGCTGGGATTACAGGTGTGAGCTATGGCTCCCAGCCCATCCTGCCTTTTTTATATGGGCTCTTCCTCAGGGCTACTAAATAGTTGATGAGAGGAAATTTTATAAGTATTCTAGCTAATCAAAGAAGAAGGAGCCAATCAAAATTTTACAATTTTTCTAAACTTTAAAGAATTAATGGATCCTAGGGAATGATCATCAATGGTTGCTAAAATCATGAAAAGGCAACCAGTTACTGTGCACTTCATGATGGAAGAATACATCACCTCCTATTAATTTTTATTGCACAAAATTGAAGTTGAATCTCAACCTAAATACCAGTTATAAGAAATATAAAGGTGCCCCTTTTTAAAATATCAGGAAGAGACTAGAATGATCCATGTAATAGTGGATTCAAGTTGGAGACATCAGTATTAACTCATGTTTAACTTAATATAGCTACATATGTTTATATAGGGAAATATTTGTAGATATGTGCACACCTCTTTTATAAAGTCACTAATCTAATTTGTGAGGCCCCTGCCCTCATGACCTAATCACCTCCCAAAGGCCCTACTTCCAGATGCCAATAAATTGGGAGTTAGGATTTCAACATATGAATTTAGGGGGAACACAAATGTTCAGTCGATAGGAATCATGAAATACAATGAAAGTCTGAGAAACTCTCACAACAAAGACTAGCCTAAGGACACATGACATGACTAAATGGATTAGATAAATCTGAATAAGGTATAGACTTTGTCTAATGATAATGTATCAAAATTGGCTCATTATTGCAAGAAATGTACCATAATAATGTAAGATGTTAATTATAGAGTAAATTAGGTGGAGTGATGGGAACTCTAGGTACTATCTCCACGCTTTTCCTGTAAATGTAAAACACTTTAAAAAATATATAGAGGATGTCTCAGTATATTGCCCAAGCTGGTCTCCAACTCCTGACCTCGAGCTATCTTCGCACCTGCACTTCCTAAAATATTAGGATTACAGGCGTGAGCCACTGCACCTGGCCTGCAAATGTAAAACTTTTTTAGAAGTTTGTTTTTAAAACACACGAGGATGCAATCAGTAAATCCTAGACTGAAGGAAAGTTTACAAGAAAAATGACCTGGTTTCATTAATAAATGAATTACAAGGGAAAAAGAAATATGGTGGTAGACTCTATACATTAAAAGAGATTGAGGAGACATATCAGTTGAAGCAACTGGGCTTTATTCTAATTTGAACAAACAGAAATTCAAATACTGAGGGACATGAGAATACCGATTGGATATTTTATATACAGGAATTATGGATAATTGAGATGTGATAGTATTGTGGCTGTGTTTCTTAAAAGAGTTATCTTTTAGAGATACATATATTTGAATAAAGTTTTGCATTGTACAAAACTCTTTCAATGAGAGGATCCCCTTTGGTTCAGGAGAGGGAGAGAGGTAAGAGTGTAGTCTCACTTTCTAGGCAGGAAAAAAATGACAGCAAACATCTGCCATCTGACAGTTATTTTTAAACCATTCCACTTAATCCTCTTGAAATTTTCCAGGTGCTTTGAATGCAGAGCCAAGGTTGAGAACTACTAATTTAGAAGACTATACCATGGTGGGAGTGGGGAGGAGATGCCACCAGCAGAGAGCTATCAGCTAGAGGCTGTAATTTTACCCAGTTACTTCGTGAAAGTGCTAGATGCTGTTGCTTATTATTATTATTATTATTATTATTACTAAGCATTCACATAACCTAAAATCCCATTCAGGAGCCTTAAAGGAGGTGCATTTTCTAGAAGCTAACACTGTTTTTGGTTATTTGCAGGTATAGCATCAAAACTATCCACTGCTCTGTTATCTGGAGTTCATTAAGTAGATCCATTTCACACTATCAGGACAGAATTTTTCAGACACCTGAAGCTCCATGCCTAGACCTTTTATTTATTTATTTATTTATTTATTTATTTATTTTTATTTATTTATTTTTTGAGACAGAGTCTCGCTGTGTCGCCCAGGCTGGAGTGCAGTGGCGTGATCTTGGCTCACTGCAACCTCCATCTGCCAGGTTCAAGCAATTCTCCTGCCTTGCCCTCCCCAGTAGCCGGGATTACAGGCGCCCGCTGCCATGCCTGGCTACTTTTTTATTTTAGGAGAGATGGGGTTTCACCATGTTGGCGAGGTTGGTCTTGAACACCTGACCTCGTGATCCGCCCACCTCAGCCTCCCAAAGTGTTGGAATTACAGGCGTGAGCCACCGAGCCCGGCGCCTAGACCTCTTTAACTGAATACCCCACAAGCACCCCAAACTCAAAACACCCAGGAATGAACTCAGTATTTTTCCCACCGCCCAATCTGCATGTCTTCCTGTATCCCCAGCTCTGTGAATGACCTATCTCCTGCCAGTCACCCTTGCTGTAAAACTACCAGTCCTCACAGACCACTCCATCACTCCTCTACCCAACCAGTCAGTCCTCAGTTCTCCCTCATGATCTCCCCTCAGGATGTCCTGACTTCATCAGATGCAAGTCAGGCCTTCATCTTTTCTCACCTGGACAAACCTCCTGCCTTTCTGTGCTGCCTCCAGTCTCACCCTTTTCAAACCTGTTCTGCACCCAGTGCCGTGATGCAGCTAAAGATCATGTTCATCAATAACTTTGCAGTGGCTGCCCCTAAATACAGGACACAGCAGAGCAAATGTGACAGCATATATCTGAGCTTTGCCTTCTGTATTGGTGATGTTTTGCTGAAACATACTGTAAAATGTGTTAACACCATCACAAGAAACATTCATTATTTCACAGTGTCTGTAGGTCAGGAATTAAAAGGGAGTGGTTCTAGCTCAGAGTTTCTCATGAGGTTTTAGTCCAGATGTCAGCCAGATCTGTAGTCAAATGTAGGCTTGACCAGGGCTGGAGAATATGCTTCCCATAGCTCACTGACACAGCTGGCAAGGTGGTGCTGGCTGTTGGCAAAATGCCCCAATTTTTTATCCCATAGATCTCTCCATAGGGTTGCCTACATGTTCTTACAACATAGTGGCTGGCTTCCTCCAGTGTGGGTGATACAGATGAAATCCGTGCTTTTTTTTTTTTTTTTGAAGAATTCTATCAGATAAATTTATTATTTTTTATTTTTTTTCTTTTATTATTATTATACTTTAAGTTTTAGGGTACATGTGCACAATGTGCAGGTTAGTTACATATGTATACATGTGCCATGTTGGTGTGCTGCACCCATTAACTCATCATTTAGCATTAGGTATATCTCCTAATGCTATCCCTCCCCCATCGCCCCACCCCACAACAGTCCCCGGAGTGTGATGTTCCCCTTCCTGGGTCCATGTGTTCTCATTGTTCAATTCCCATCTATGAGTGAGAACATGCAGTGTTTGGTTTTGTGTCCTTGTAATAGTTTGCTGAGAATGATGATTTCCAGTTTCATCCATGTCCCTACAAAGGACATGAACTCATCATTTTTTACGGCTGCATAGTATTCCATGGTGTATATGTGCCACATTTTCTTAATCCAGTCTATCATTGTTGGACATTTGGGTTGGTTCCAAGTCTTTGCTATTGTGAATAGTGCCGCAATAAACATACATCTGCATGTGTCTTTATAGCAGCATGATTTATAGTCCTTTAGGTATATACCCAGTAATGGGATGGCTGGGTCAAATGGTATTTCTAGTTCTAGATCCCTGAGGAATCGCCACGCTGACTTCCACAATGGTTGAACTAGTTTATAGTCCCACCAACAGTGTAAAAGTGTTCCTATTTCTCCACATCCTCTCCAGCACCTGTTGTTTCCTGACTTTTTAATGATTTTCTAACTGGTGTGAGATGGTATCTCATTGTGGTTTTGATTTGCATTTCTCTGATGGCCAGTGATGATGAGCATTTTTTCATGTGTCTTTTGGCTGTATAAATGTCTTCTTTTGAGAAGTGTCTGTTCATATCCTTTGCCCACTTTTTGATGGGGTTGTTTGTTTTTTTCTTGTAAATTTGTTTGAGTTCATTGTAGATTCTGGATATTAGCCCTTTGTCAGATGAGTAGGTTGCGAAAATTTTCTCCAATTTTGTAGGTTGCCTGTTCACTCTGATGGTAGTTTCTTTTGCTGTGCAGAAGCTCTTTAGTTTAATTAGATCCCATTTGTCAATTTTGGCTTTTGTTGCCATTGCTTTTGGTGTTTTAGACATGAAGTCCTTGCCCATGCCTATGTCCTGAATGGTATTGCCTAGGTTTTCTTCTAGGGTTTTTATGGTTTTAGGTCTAACATGTAAGTCTTTAATCCATCTTGAATTAATTTTTGTATAAGGTGTAAGGAAGGGATCCAGTTTCAGCTTTCTACATATGGCTAGCCAGTTTTCCCAGCACCATTTATGAAATGGAATCCTTTCCCCATTGCTTGTTTTTGTCAGGTTTGTCAAAGATCAGATAGTTGTAGATATGCGGCATTATTTCTGAGGGCTCTGTTCTGTTCCATTGGTCTATATCTCTGTTTTGGTACCAGTACCATGTTGTTTTGGTTACTGTAGCCTTGTAGTATAGTTTGAAGTCAGGTAGTGTGATGCCTCCGGCTTTGTTCTTTTGGCTTAGGATTGACTTGGCGACATGGGCTCTTTTTTGGTTCCATATGAACTTTAAAGTATTTTTTTCCAATTCTGTGAAGAAAGTCATTGGTAGCTTGATGGGGATGGCATTGAATCTATAAATTACCTTGGGCAGTATGGCCATTTTCACGATATTCATTCTTCAACCCATGAGCATGGAATGTTATTCCATTTGTTTGTATCCTCTTATTTCATTGAGCAGTGGTTTGTAGTTCTCCTTGAAGAGGTCCTTCATGTCCCTTGTCAGTTGGATTCCTAGGTATTTTATTCTCTTTGACGCAATTGTGAATGGGAGTTCACTCATGATTTGGCTCTCTGTTTGTCTGTTATTGGTGTATAAGAATGCTTGTGATTTTTGTACATTGATTTTGTATCCTGAGACTTTGCTGAAGTTGCCTATCAGCTTAAGGAGATTTTGGGCTGAGACAATAGGGTTTTCTAGATATACAATCATGTCATCTGCAAACAGGGACAATTTGACTTCCACTTTTCCTAATTGAATACCCTTTATTTCCGTCTCCTGCCTAATTGCCCTGGCCAGAACTTCCAACACTATGTTGAATAGGAGTGGTGAGAGAGGGCATCCCTGTCTTGTGCCAGTTTTCAAAGGAAATGCTTCCAGTTTTTGCCCATTCAGTATGATATTGGCTGTGGGTTTGTCATAGATAGCTCTTATTATTTTGAGATATGTCTCATCAATACCTAATTTATTGAGAGTTTTTAGCATGAAGGTTGTTGAATTTTGTCAAAGGCCTTTTCTGCATCTATTGAGATAATCATGTGGTTTTTGTCTTTGGTTCTGTTTATATGCTGGATTATATTTATTGATTTGCATATGTTGAACCAGCCTTGCATCCGGGGATGAAGCCCACTTGATCATGGTAGATAAGCTTTTTGATGTGCTGCTGGATTCAGTTTGCCAGTATTTTATTGAGGATTTTTGCATCAATGTTCATCAAGGATATTGGTCTAAAATTCTCTTTTTTGGTTGTGTCTCTGCCCAGCTTTGGTATCAGGATGATGCTGGCCTCATAAAATGAGTTAGGGAGGATTCCCTCTTTTTCTATTGATTGGAATAGTTTCAGAAGGAATGGTACCAGTTCCTCCTTGTACCTCTGGTAGAATTCGGCTGTGAATCCATCTGGTCCTGGACTCTTTTTGGTTGGTAAGCTATTGATTATTGCCACAATTTCAGCTCCTGTTATTGGTCTATTCAGAGATTGAACTTCTTCCTGGTTTAGTCTTGGGAGAGTGGTTTAGTCTTGGGAGAGTGAGGAATTTATCCATTTCTTCTAGATTTTCTAGTTTATTTGCATAGAGGTGTTTGTAGTATTCTCTGATGGTAGTTTGTATTTCTGTGGGATTGGTGGTGATATCCCCTTTATCATTTTTTATTGCATCTATTTGATTCTTCTCTCTTTTTTTCTTTATTAGTCTTGCTAGTGGTCTATCAATTTTGTTGATCCTTTCAAAAAACCAGCTCCTGGATTCATTAATTTTTTGAAGGGTTTTTTGTGTCTCTATTTCCTTCAGTTCTGCTCTGATTTTAGTTATTTCTTGCCTTCTGCTAGCTTTTGAATGTGTTTGCTCTTGCTTTTCTAGCTCTTTTAATTGTGATGTTAGGGTGTCAATTTTGGATCTTTTCTGCTTTCTCTTGTGGGCATTTAGTGCTATAAATTTCCCTCTACACACTGCTTTGAATGCATCCCAGAGATTCTGGTATGTTGTGTCTTGGTTCTCTTTGGTTTCAAAGAACATCTTTATTTCTGCCTTCATTTCGTTATGTACCCAGTAGTCATTCAGGAGCAGGTTGTTCAGTTTCCATGTAGTTGAGTGGTTTTGAGTGAGATTCTTAATCCTGAGTTCTAGCTTGATTGCACTGTGATTTGAGAGATAGTTTGTTATAATTTCTGTTCTTTTACGTTTGCTGAGGAGAGCTTTACTTCCAAGTATGTGGTCAATTTTGGAATAGGTGTGGTGTGGTGCTGAAAAAAATGTATATTCTGTTGATTTGGGGTGAAGAGTTCTGTAGATGTCTATTAGGTCCACTTGGTGCAGAGCTGAGTTCAATTCCTGGGTATCCTTGTTGACTTTCTGTCTCGTTGATCTGTCTAATGTTGACAGTGGGGTGTTAAAGTCTCCCATTATTAATGTGTGGGAGTCTAAGTCTCTTTGTAGTTCACTCAGGTCTTGCTTTATGAATCTGGGTGCTCCTGTATTGGGTGCATATATATTTAGGATAGTTAGCTCTTCTTGTTGAATTGATCCCTTTACCATTATGTAATAGCCTTCTTTGTCTCTTTTGATCTTTGTTGGTTTAAAGTCTATTTTATCAGAGACTAGGATTGCAACCCCTGCCTTTTTTTGTTTTCCATTTCCTTGGTAGATCTTCCTGCATCCCTTTATTTTGAGCCTATGTGTGTCTCTGCATGTGAGATGGGTTTCCTGAATACAGCACACTGATGGGTCTTGACTCTTTATCCAATTTGCCAGTCTGTGTCTTTTAATTGGAGCATTTAGTCCATTTACATTTAAAGTTAATATTGTTATGTGTGAATTTGATCCTGTCATTATGATGTTAGCTGGTTATTTTGCTCGTTAGTTGATGCAGTTTCTTCTTAGCCTTGATGGTCTTTACAATTTGGCATGTTTTTGCAGTGGCTGGTACCGGTTGTTCCTTTCCATGTTAATGCTTCCTTCAGGAGCTCTTTTAGGGCAGGCCTGGTGGTGACCAAATCTCTCAGCATTTGCTTGTCTGTAAAGTATTTTATTTCTCCTTCACTTATGAAGCTTAGTTTGGCTGGATATGAAATTCTGGGTTGATAAAAAGCCAAAATTGACGAATGGGATCTAATTAAACTAAGGAGCTTTTGCACAGGAAAAGAAACTACCATCAGAGTGAACAGGCCACCTACAAAATTGGAGAATATTTTCGCAACCTACTCATCTGACAAAGGGCTAATATCCAGAATCTACAATGAACTCAAACAAATTTACAAGAAAGAAACAAACAACCCCATCAAAAAGTGGGCGAAGGATATAAACAGACACTTCTCAAAAGAAGATATTTATGCAGCCAAAAGACATATGAAAAAATGCTCGTCATCACTGGCCATCAGAGAAATGCAAATCAAAACCACAATGAGATACCATCTCACACCAGTTAGAATGGCGATCATTAAAAAGTCAGGAAACAACAGGTGCTGGAGAGGATGTGGAGAAATAGGAACACTTTTACACTGTTGGTGGGACTATAAACTAGTTCAACCATTGTGGAAGTCAGCGTGGCGATTCCTCAGGGATCTAGAACTAGAAATACCATTTGACCCAGCCATCCCATTACTGGGTATATACCCAAAGGACTACAAATCATGCTGCTATAAAGACACAGGCAGACGTATGTTTATTGTGGCACTATTCACAATAGCAAAGACTTGGAACCAACCCAAATGTCCAACAATGATAGACTGGATTAAGAAAATGTGGCACATATACACCATGGAATACTATGCAGCCATAAAAAATGATGAGTTCATGTCCTTTGTAGGGACATAGATGAAATTGGAAATCATCATTCTCAGTAAACTATCGCAAGGACAAAAAACCAAACATTGCATGTTCTCACTCATAGATGGGAATTGAACAATGAGAACACATGGACACAGGAAGGGGAACATCACACTCTGGGGACTGTTGTTGGGTGGGGGGAGGGGGGAGGGATAGCATTGGGAGATATACCTAATGCTGAATGGCGAGTTAATGGGTATAGCACACCAGCATGGCACATGTATACATATGTAACTAACCTGCACATTGTGCACATGTACCCTAAAACTTAAAGTATAGTAATAAAAAAAAAAAAAAAAAAGAATGTTGAATATTGGCCCCCACTTTCTTCTGGCTTGTAGAGTTTCTGCCGAGAGATCCGCTGTTAGTCTGATGGACTTCCCTTTGTGGGTAACCCAACCTTTCTCTCTGGCTGCCCTTAACATTTTTTCCTTCATTTCAATTTTGGTGAATAGACAATTATGTGTCTTGGAGTTGCTCTTCTCGAGGAGTATCTTTGTGGTGTTCTCTGTATTTCCTGAATCTGAATGTTGGCCTGCCTTGCTAGATTGGGGAAGTTCTCCTGGATAATATCCTGCAGAGTGTTTTCCAACTTGGTTCCATTCTCCCCGTCACTTTCAGGTACACCAATCAGATGCAGATATGGTCTTTTCACATAGTCCCATATTTCTTGGAGACTTTGTTCATTTCTTTTTATTCTTTTTTTTCTAAACTTCCCTTCTCGCTTCATTTCCTTCATTTCATCTTCCATTACTGATACCCTTTCTTCCAGTTGATCGCATCGGCTCCTGAGGCTTCTGCATTCTTCACGTAGTTTTCAAGTCTTGGCTTTCAGCTCCATCAGCTCCTTTAAGCACTTCTCTGCATTGGTTATTCTAGTTATACATACATCTAATTTTTTTTCAAAGTTTTTAACTTCCTTGCCATTGGTTTGAATTTCGTCCTGTAGCTCGGAGTAGTTTGATCGTCTGAAGCCTTCTTCTCTCAACTCCTCAAAGTCATTCTCCGTCCAGCTTGGTTCCGTTGGGGTAAGGAACTGCGTTCCTTTGGAGGAGGAGAGGCGCTCTGCTTTTTAGAGTTTCCAGTTTTTCTGCTCTGTTTTTTCTCCATCTTTGTGGTTTTATCTACTTTTGGTCTTTAATGATGGTGACGTACAGATGGGTTTTTGGTGTGGATGTCCTTTCTGTTTGTTAGTTTTCCTTCTAACAGACAGGACCCTCAGCTTCAGGTCTGTTGGAGTTTGCTTGAGGTCCACTCCAGACCCTGTTTGCCTGGGTATCAGCAGCGGTGGCTGTAGAACAGCGGTGGCTGTAGAACAGCAGATTTTCGTGAACCACAAATGCTGCTGCCTGATCGTTCCTCTGGGAAGTCTTATCTCAGAGGAGTACCCAACCGTGTGAGGTGTCAGTCTGCCCCTACTGGGGGGTGCCTCCCAGTTAGGCTGCTCGGGGGTCAGGGACCCACTTGAGGAGGCAGTCTGCCCTTTCTCAGATCTCCAGGTGTGTGCTGGGAGAACCACTACTCTCTTCAAAGCTGTCAGACAGGGACGTTTAAGTCTGCAGAGGTTACCGCTGTCTTTTTGTTTGTCTGTGCCCTGCTCCCAGAGTTGGAGCCTACAGAGGCAGGCAGGCCTCCTTGAGCTGTGGTGGGCTCCACCCAGTTCGAGCTTCCCGTCTGCTTTGTTTACCTAAGCAAGCCTGGGCAATGGCAGGCGCCCCTCCCCCAGCCTCGCTGCCACCTTGCAGTTTGATCTCAGACTGCTGTGCTAGCAATCAGGGAGACTCTGTGGGCGTAGGACCCTCCGAGACACGTGCGGGATATAATCTCCTGGTGTGCTGTTTTTTAAGCCTGTTGGAAAAGCACAGTATTAGGGTGGGAGTGACCCGATTTTACAGGTGCCGTCTGTCACCCCTTTCTTTGACTAGGAAAGGGAACTCCCTGACCCCTTGCACTTCCCGAGGGAGGCAGTGCCTCACCCTGCTTCGGCTCGCACACGGTGCGCTGCACCCACTGTCCTTCACCCACTGTCTGGCACTCCCTAGTGAGATGAACCTGGTACCTCAGATGGAAATGCAGAAATCACCCGTCTTCTGCATTGCTCACGCTGGGAGCTGTAGACTGGAGCTGTTCCTATTCGGCCATCTTCAGGTAAATTTATCTGAAGAAATCCGTGTGTTTTATGATCTAGTCTCAGAAGTCACACACCATCACTTCTACATTATTCTGTTGGTCATACAGGCTGCCCCGAGGCAGTGTGGGAAGGATCTACACAGGACATGAATACCAGAAGTGAGAATCACTGGAAGTCATGTTGGAGGCTGGCCACCATCCCCTTCTCTCTAAACCTGACATTATCACTCTCATATTTCATGTTCCACCAGCACCAAAAGATTTCAGATTCCCAGAACCTATAGGGCTGTGTCTTCCGTCTTTGTATTCCTCATGCCTGCAAGATCTTTTCCTCCCTTTTATTTGTCTGGTGAATTCTTATCATTCAAAATTGTGTGCCTATACTTAATGCCTAGTACAGAATGGGAGCTCAACAGACATTGAGCTGAAATCCAAAGAATAGAATTAGAAGGGATAGTCCAGGTAGGCTCCATGCTATCATCCCACATTACCTTGAAATATGCTGAAGGCCAGAAAAGTCAGAGTTTGTGGCTCACCTGGGCCATATTGAAAAAGGGTATCTATATTTTTTCTAAGAAGCCACAGAATAATTTAGTTGGAGACAAACTTCCTCCAGATTTATAAAAATCAATGCCAGAAAGCAAAAAAAAAGCCCAAGGATTTGATTAAAAACAAACAAAAAAAAGTGTTGGAGGAGGAATAAAGAGAGTGATGTCAGGAGAAGGAAGACATGTTGGTTAGCTTATTGACATAATAATGCCACATAACAACCAGCCACAAATCCTGAATAGCATGCAGCAAGAAATATGTATCTCTTGCCTGGGAGTTTGTACATCACATGGAGCGGCTCTGCTTTGCTCTGCAGTGGCTGAGATGACTTTGCGTCACTCTATGGGTTGGCTGGGGTGGCTCTGTTCCATCTCTGTCATCCTCCTATGATAGACAGGCTGGCTGGTGATGAGGGAGACACAAGAGAACATATCCAACTGCACCGACACGTTTCCAGCCCCTTAGTACCTTCCTCTGCCACAACAAGTTCCATGGCCAAACTCAGAGTCAAGGAGTGGGGAAATATTGAGAACTACAAAGTTATAAGGCAATAGTCAGGGGTTTAGGGAGGGGTAAATTGGGACTAAAAATTCAAACTATCAAAGTGGGAAAAGCCACAATATTTGGGAAGAAAAAAGAATGTTTCTAGCTGTTGAAAGAGTGTCTCCTGAACTCAACCTAAAAATCTGCTTTGAAAATATTCCTACTGGGGCCAGGTGCAGTGGCTCATGCCTGTAATCCCAGCACTTTGGGAGGCCAAGGCAGGCGGATCACCTGAGGTCAGGAGTTCAAGACCAGCCTGGCCAACATGGTGAAACCCTGGCTCTACTAAAGTACAAAAAATAATAGCCAGGTGTGGTGGCACTTGCCTGTAATCCCCGCTACTCAGGAGGCTGAGGCAGGTGAATCGCTTGAACCCGGGAGGTGGAGGTTGTGGTGAGCTGAGATCGCACCATTCCACTTTAGCCTGGGCGACAGAATGAGACTCTGTCTCAAAAATAAACAAATGAATGAAATAAAAAAGAAAATATTCCTATTGGTGTCAAGTTTTCAATTCTGTATAAATGTTAATAACTATGGTACTCCTAGTGAATATTTGTGTATTATTTTATAATGTATATTTGTTGAACCAAATTTCTGAACTTCCTTCTAAGGTTAAGGAAAACTTGAGCATCCTAAGATTTCTGGCAATGATGAACACTGTGGCGTTGCAGATTCATGAAGTGGGTTGAGGCACTGAAAGAAAGCAAGGCTGGTCTGGAGAGTTCAGTGACTTGCCTTCCAGAGCTGTCTTCCTCATGTTTCTGTCAGCTCTTAGCTGGCTCTCAGCTAATTTCTTGTCAAGTGCTAGCTGAAAATGGCTAAAAGTGTTTATCTTTCAGGGTGCATTTGGATGGTGATTATAGAAGCCTAGAAACCTAAGGAAGTCTTCAGGGATGAATCTCCAGTGGTGGAAGATGAGGCAGCTTGATAATACATTTAATGATTTTTTTTTTCCTCAAAGTTGAGAACATTTTATGGCATTTAAAGCATTTCTACATATTAGGCTGAATCACATTGGCAATTTCATGTGATTCAACCTGTTGTATTATTTATTCTTTACAGCAATCTTCAGACACAGGCAGGAAACAGATTCAGAGGAAATCACTTACTTGCTTTAGATCACACAGTAAATGGTAAGAGTAGGCCTGGAATCCAAGTCATCTGCTATCAAGTTCAATTTTTTTCCTTACACAGGTGTGGCAGAAGTACTTTAAAACATTTTTTTGCTCTGTGTCCACCCGTGCCTCTCTCCTTCCCCCAGCCCCACACCTTCTCCTTCTCTTTGCCTGTTTATCACCTTAGTGGCCTGGCCCCATTCCCTTCTGATACACTAGCTAGTGAACCCATCATCTTGAAAGAGGAATGTGGTGTATTTTCCCCTGTTGAGCTACTGCTTAATTTGTCAGCCTCCTTTACTCTGAGCCCACTGTGATGGCTGGACTCTTATAATATACCTAGGGCTTTGCTCCAACTTCAGCCCCAAAGACATTAAATAATTAACTTCCAGCACTCTCCTTTGTGTGCTTTATCTCTGCATCACCCAAAATAGCTGGTGGCATTTCCTCTGTATAAATAGAAAGCAGAAAGGTCAATTGGCATTTTTGAAATATATATGTATATATTTTTTTACAAAGCAGCAAGCTAGCAGGGTCCCTTTATTTGCTCATACCTGGGACTGTTTCATAACAAGAAACTTCCTAGTTTAACTCCTTAGTCAATTTCCCCCACCATCTTGCAGTTGGATCGTTACTAATACAATTTGAAGTGGTTCAAAATTAAGACTGAGTACAGCTGAAAGAGAAAGCATTTTCTCAATGGTGATAAGTAAAAGATTTAACATTCAAGTAATGTTAAATCTTTTACCCCACTCCCACCCCAGTGAACCAAATGAAAGTAAACTTGAGTGAGCTTCTCTTTAGAGGCATGGAGCTATGATTCAAAATGATATTTCTTCCTAGCTCTTTTTTCTTTTGAACCTGATGAAGTGCATAACACAAATCCCTGGAGAGTAAGCTGTTTTTAGTCTGCACCTGTCTTCTAAGAACCATGTTCTGAAATGCAAGATAGGAATGTGAATCTGTTTGTGAAAGAGACTATTTGAAAATCTAGCTATTTCCTCTTAGGACCCAGCACACAAGTTTTGTTCTGTTCTAATGTTATAAAAACCATCGACAAGACGATTCAGCAATTTTTATTAACTGGGGTAATATTATGGTCCCCGCTCTTCCAGTCACATTTGCAATCTGGTTGGTCACAAAAGGGCATGTGAGCTCTGGGGAGCATTTTCTGGGGTGAGGTCTCTTCCCTGTTAATGTGATGGCAGTTTGCATGCCTGCTGTTAGCAGCAGTGTGGCCACATGCCCCCATCATCCTAGATTTCCCAGGGCAAACCTGATCTTCAGTGTTCTACCATGGCAACAACCATGGGTCATAGATTTTGACCTGGGAAACACACTCAAGTTCCAAATTCTGAAAAGTCTCAGATCCCACCTCCAGAAGCCAGTATTTGAGGTCTGCTTTTCCTGCTGCAGACAGAGGGGCTGTGAGAGCACAGACATGCTCCTGACCCCCAGCCTCCCAGCCAGGAATAATTCTCCAGTATGCAGGGAGGGAGGGTGAGAATGGGCATCGTTAGCTTTGGGAAGAGGCAGAATGAAGATTTGTGCAGCCCCCAAAACCTCTCCATAGTGTAAGGGAGTTGTGGGTACTTAGAAGAGTGATGTTCATAACCCTTGAGCACTAGAGAAATTGTGGGTTCACCTGGGTGGTTCCTTTGGTTGCTGGGCAGGGATAGAAGTGAAGCCACAGGATAGAGCGTTAGGGCACGGTGGCCATGCCCCTTTGTCCTTAAAATAAGCCCATTAAGTTCTCTCAAGTTATTCACACTGACTCCCCTACCACTCCACCCCAATCACTACTTGTTTATATTCGCTGTGAAGCATTTGAAGTCTTTGGACCCTTCTTTGAAGTCCTCATACCACCTTCCAAGATGTGAGATTAATTAAGCCCCCAATTAAGAGCAGCCAAAACACTGTTCCAAAAAGAGGGAGGGGGAGAAGAGAGACAACAGAAAGAAAGGTCTTGAACAATGGTTCTGTGTGGTACCAGTGGCATTGGCACCACCTGGAAACGTGTTAGAAACCCTGACCTCTTGAATCAGAAATGCTGGTGATGGAATCCACCAATCTATGCTTCAGCAAGCACTCCAGGTGATTCGAATGCATGCTCAAATGTGAGAATCACTGGTCTAAAAGAGTGCATCATGCAGGAAGCACAGCACCACTGAAAACAGGTTAGTAAGATAAAGAAACTCTCTTAGTTTCCTCAGTCATCAGCGGGAGGCAGAAAAGTGAATAACAGTACTGAGGGCATCAAATTCACCCAGACAGTTCTGAAACCATAGATATGTTTTAGCCCCTTATCTCCCCAGAGAAGGGAGTGGGGTGGGTCTTGGTATTGACAAAGATTATCTCCTTGACCAAACTTTAGACAGGCTCTTTTGAGCCCTCTTTTTTATGAGGCCTCATTCTTGGCTCTGTCTGCAGCCTGCCAAACCCAGTTTTAGCAAGAATTCTGGTAAAGTCAGTTTATTGAGAATACTCCACATTTGATAGCTGATCACCCTCAGTATCTGATCAAATTCCTCATCACCTGCCCTCAATCTCTGATGACCCTGGCCTGCCTCCAGTGGGAATCTTAAGTCAGTTTAGCAGGAATCTCCCTGCTATGGTTTGAATATTTGCCCGCTCCAGAACTTATGTTGAAATTTGATCGCCAAAGTGGTGATGTTGGGAGGTGGGGCCTAGTGGAAAATGTTTGGATTATGGGGGAGCACCCTCAAAAATAGCTTGCTACTGCTCTGGAGTAGTGAGTGAGTTCTTGCTCTCTAGGCTGGATTGTTTCCCCAAAGGGTGGGTGTTATAATGCCAGGACACCCCTCAGGTTTCCCTATCTTCGTACTTGTCCACTTCCCCTTCATTGCCGTGTTGTGATGGAACACGACAGCTTTTGCCAGAAGCCAGGGCCATGCCGTTGAACTTCTCAGCCTACAAAACTGTGAGCTAAACTTCTTTTCTTTATAAATTACTCAGTTTCTGGTATTCTTTTATGGCAACACTAGACAGATGAATACAACCCCCAACCTTTGAATACTCCTCTTAGAAATTTTCCATCCACCAAGGCCCCTATCCTGCTAATTGGCTATTAATCTCTAGTTTTCTTTGCTTCAGCAAAGAAACTTCAGAGTTGAGCCCAATGCCTCTCCCATATTGCAATATTGCTGATACCTATCAAAATAGTCCTGATTAGTCTTTTTGCCATTTCAATAAGTGTCAGAATAATTTTTTCATTAACAGTATATTTAAATGTGTCTATGTTTAAAAAGCTTCACAAGCAAATCTAATGTAGTTCCATGGTTGAAAATTCTGATAGACAGTGGTTAAGAGTATGGATTCTGGAATGAGACAGACCTGGTTTGAAATGCCAACTCTGCTTCTTGCAGCCAAGTGACTAAGCAAATTACCTAACCTGAGCATCTCTTTCTCTGTTGTCTCTCTCTCTCTCTCTCTCTTACACTCTATCTCTCTCAAGTTAGTGAAAAGATCCAATGAAGGCCCTTAAACTACTAAGCACAGTACTAGTACCCAGCAGGCACCAAATTAACCAAATATTACTCGCTGTAAGTAATAATTATCAAAGGATGGATATGTTACATTCAATAAGAAAGTTTTACATAAGGAAAAGATAAAATAGGTGATTTATTTTGTAACTGTGAAAACTATGTTTATTTTGAATACAAATCTTGAATTATGTATGGATGAGTTTGAAATAAATCATAGAAGAGAATCACTTTTTGGATTTTTAATCCAGGTCCTTGTGTGTGTATGAAATACACACACATCTTCCTTGTTAGTCATAGAAGGGCAAAAGTGGACCCAAAACAGTTCAGCTAAGACAGGCATGTCTGGCTTCTGGGCTGTAGCTCAGCATGTTGTAGGCTAGGGTCCAGTGACCTTCACTGGCAGGCTGCCCACAGTCCATGAGACCCTAGGCAGTCAGGCACTGAGCTCTGTCCTCCAGCTGAAAATGATGAAGAGCACACGGCTTCTCCCTGGTCATTGTCAGGGTGACTCAATCCTGCTGGAAGCCCTGAGGGCACACATGAGCGAAATGCTTTTCAAGGGAGCCAAACTTGATTTATAAGCTTATCTCAGGGTATAGTCCAAATAACACTTATGACTCCAACCATAGGCAGCCATGCTTACTACTCTCTAAAGAAGCCAGTACTTCTGACGAGGAATTGAAAGTCAAGATGAGAGCTCTGCTTTTGTATCCATTCCCCATAATAGAGTTCAACTTATATGTTAAATGAATTTTCACATAAATTTGTCCACTTGAACTTCTGCTTCTTTTTGATAGTTGCCTAGAGATGGTTCTGGAGAGTAGGTTCTTTTCCCATCGTGATCAGCAACTGCTCTTCAAAGTACAGGAGCTGGTCCACTTCAAAACAGTCGCTGGCTCGAGGCACCACTTTTTCCAAACACTCCCGGATCTCTGCTTCACTAGCATTCTGATGCCTTGCTCTCTTGAGGTAATTATAGACCTCTTCAAATACTTCTGTCCCCAGCTTCTGCATGGCTGATCTGTCAAAAAAGTTACAAAAGATTACAAAGAGTTACACATTAAGATCACCTGCAGGAAAATGTGCTTTTAAATCATTGATTTTACAAACATTGTCATTCCGGGATTTAGAAAAAAAGGGGGAAGAAAAGGCACAATGTCTCCACCCTAAACATTTAACAATATTCAACAAATAATGCCTCAATGTCTATTATGTGCCAGGTACCCTTTAAGGAACTGGGAATATAGTAGTAAACAAGTTAGGCAAAGTCCTGCCCTTGTGTGTGTATATATATATAATACACAGATATACACACAGATGTGTTTATATAAACGTATGTATATATACACATATACACATAAGATATCAGATGGTTCTAAGTGCAATGAAGAAAAAGGGTGAGGCGGGCAGGAAAATCCTTCTGAGGAAGTGTCATTTGAGCAAAAGCTCTCAGGAAGTAAGACAAATACTAGGGGCAAGAGAATTTGGGCCCTAAGGCTAAAACATATTGGAAAAATAACAAGAAAGCTATTGTGGCTGGAGTTAGTAGAACAAAGGGAAACAGGATGGTGGGATATAAAATCCAGAAATAGTTAATAATAACAAAATAATAATGAGGAGGAGGAGGAGGAAAATGAGGGGGAGAATAGTTTTATTTGTCACTTGCCAGGTCCTTTTCTACTCACTTTGCCCTTTCAATCACACTTAACCTTTACAACAGCTTTATGAAGGAGGCAATTTTTTAAATCCCTGTTTTACAGATGAAGAAACTGAGGCTTAAAAGAGGTAAAGTTATTTGGCCAAGTTTCCACCCAGGCCAACATTCATTTTTTCCACACTTTGAGTGTTTGTCCATATGTCAACATAATCTTTATGTTATAATCATATTGCCATATCTAGTATGTTTATTTCACCATTGACTATTTTCCTCTATCTCCAGAAAGGGTCACAAACTAAAGACCTATGGGCAAAATTTGGCCCGTAACATGTTTTGTATTTCAATACCATGTTTTATCTTCCTTTATTATTTTTAAATGTTTTAATGTGAATGTCTTTATGTGGGGCCTGCAAGCACTCTGTACTCTGCATTTTCTGACCGTCTTTGACCTACCTCCCCTATCTTTTATCATCTTATACCAGGCTGCTTCTCATAGTTCTTCTACCCGCTTAACTCAAGGGCATTCAAGTTGGTGGATTTTGTTCTGCGGTTCTTCACAGTTGTCATTTTTAATGGCTCTATATTGTTCCACTAAATTTATGTGCCAATATTTACTCCATTTTCCCTTCACCAAACAATGAGCTTTTTTTTTGCTCCTTTTCACTATAACATAGTGTGAATATCTCATATTTAGATATTAGGCTTTTTCATTTTAGGGGAATATATTATGACATCGAATTTTTAGGAGTTGGGCTATTATGTGTGTGTTCACTCTAAAAATTTATATGTGTACTTATGGTTTCTGCACTTTTCTCTGAAGAACAGAGAAAAGAGTAAATATATATTGTGCTTGATTAAATGATAAAAATGTTATGGGAATGAGATTATTAGGTCAAAGTGTATAAATATTTGTGTGACTTTAACTTGAAGAAATATTACTTTTTCTTCATTTCAATGGATTTGGTAAAAAGAAAAACCAGGATGTGTATTTTTTTTTTTTTTTTTTTTTTGAGACGAAGTCTCTGCACTGGTGTGATCTCAGCTCACTGCATCCTCTGCCTCCCAGGTTCAAGCAATTCTCCTGCCTCAGTCTCCTGAGTAGCTGGGATTATAGGCACCTGCCACCACGCCTGGCTAATTTTTATAATTTTGGTAGAGACGGGATTTCACCATGTTGGCCAGGCTGGTCTCGAATTCCTGACCTCAGGTGATCCCAAAGTGCTGGGATTACAGGCCCACCTTGGCCTCCCAAAGTGCTGGGATTACAGGTGTGAGCCACCGCATCCTGCCTTTTTTCACAATTTTTGAAGCATTAATGCTTAAGAGTAATGATGGTAATGTTGATAATAACATGGGAGACATTAGTCACAGACTCATTCATTTTATAAGCTTTTATAAGAATAAAAGCTTATTCAGTGTTATTCAACCTTGTAATCTCTAAATCATAGGATATGTGTTACATATTGTGGCCTATAAAGAGATGAACAGGTAATTCTTCTAGCACTGGTTTAAAGGCTAGTCATGACAATGCAAGACATAAATTTTTAATTTTAACTAACATTTCTATAGCCCTTTAGAGCTTGCAAAGTGTTTTTGCATTCATTATTTCAGATGCTCCTTGTGAACTAGGCAATTCATTGAACATTTGTCTTCATTTTACAGATGAAAATAAGTAGGTTTTTAGTAGGCTTTCACAAGCTCACACAGTTAGTGTGGTAGTTTGGACTCAAATGCTCATCTTAAAACACCAGATGCTGGAGAAACCAGCAGCCCTAGCCTCCACAATAGGTTTCCCACCTTCTATCATGAGATTATCAGGACTGATTCCAGCATGCCTAACATCCCTAGTCACCTCAGTCTCCCCCCAAAATTCAGGTGTTTCTTTTGCTGACATCTACCAAACCCTGATCATTCCCTTCATACACTGATTACTTCAGTAACTAGCCTGCTCTTTCTTCCACCTTGTACTCTTGTCATCATTCTTAACTTCTGTATTCTTGCTGTCTCTGGTTTTGAACTGCCTCACATTCAGCCATCATTTTTTTTTTACCCTGAGTTGCCCATTCCCATGATCATATCAATTGACCTCATCAGTGCCAATGACTACATGACCTCTGAAATTGATTTCAAGCTTCCTACTCTCTACCCCCTCAATGCCCTCCCACCATACTTACCAGCTAATCTTCCACTTCATGGTGCCTTTCACTTCGACTCTACCCCCATGATAATAATTACTCACTTCTTTTGTAACTTCATATACTCACTCCACACCTACCTCCTCACAGTTAATTTCATGGCCCATCATCATAACCATTATCTCGCACATACCTTTGACTTTTTCCACCCCTTTTCCCTTTGTTTGGCAAAGACCTAATGGTTAAACTCAGTCGTATACCTACTCCATGGCTGTACCCAAACAAGAGAATATTTATGGAGAAAAGCATCCAAATATACCAAGTCTCTCATTTAAGATGATAATCTTGATTCAGAATGGCACTCAGCACTGCCCAACGATCTCACCGTATTTCCCCAGTATGTTTATTTTCCTCCCCAAATGACTATTTCAAATGTTTTCCTTTATTCTTTTAAAAAATATTTTATTTTTGATTTTTAAATTTTATTGTGTATATTTGAGGTTTACAACATGATGTTTTGGGATACATACAGATAATAAAATGGTTACTATAGTGAAGCAGATTAACATATCTGTGACCTCACATAGTTACTTTTTTATGACAAGAACAGCTAAAATCTACTTATTTAACAAAAATTCCCAATACAATATAATTTTATTAATTTTGGTCTTCATATTGCACATTAGATCTCTAGACTTGTCCATCCTACGTATCTACTGTTTTGTATCCTTTGACCTACATTCCTTCATTTCCTCTCCCCTACCAACCCTGCCTGAGGTAACCATTGTTTCATTCTCTATCTCTGTGTACTTGAGCTCTTTTTTTTTAAATATTCCATATATAATTGAGGTCACGCAATATTTTTATTCCTATGTCTGGCTATTTTTCACTTAGCATAATGTCCTCCAGGTCTATCCATGTTATGGCAAATTACAGGATATCCTTTTATAAGGCTGAATAATATTCCATTGTATATATATGCCACACTTTCTTTATCCACTTCTCCATTGATAGACATTTAAGTTGTTTCCATATCTTGGCTATTGTGAACAATGTTGCAATGAACATGGGAGATATCTTTATGAGGTGGTATTTTCTTCTCCTTTTGGTATATACCCAGAAGAGGGATTGCTGGGTCATTGGTAGTTATACTTTTAATTTCTTTAGGAACCTCTATATTGTTTTCCATAGTGGCTGTACCAGTCTACTGTCCCCCAGCAGTATATATTAGGGTTCTCTTTTCTCCACACCAACATTTGTTATTTCTTCTTTTTGATAACAGACATTCTTAGGGGTGTGAGGTGATATTTTATAGGTTTTAATTTGCATTTTCCTAATGATTAGTGACCCTGAGCACCTTTTCATATATCTGTTGGCCATTTTTATGTTATCTTTGGAGAGATATCTGTTCAGGTCCTCTGCCCATTTTAAAAATTGAGTTATTTGGTTTTTTGCAGTTAAGTTGTAAGAGTTTTTATAAATTTTGGATATTAACCACTTATTAGATATGTGGTTTGCAAATATTTTTTCCCAGTCTTGAGGTTGTCTTTTCCTTTGTTAATTGTTTCCTTTGCTGTGTAGAATCTTTTTAGTTTTACATACTCCCATTAATTTATTTTTGCAAAAGATCAGAATAAAAATAAATCAAATAGGGAATAAAAAACATAGAAAAAAATTAATCAAACCAAGAGTTGGTCATTTGAAAAACAAAACACAATTGACAAAGCCCTAGCTAGACTATGAAAAAAAGAAAAGATGCAAATAATAAATCAAATCAGAAATAAAAGTGAAGACATTACAACAGATGCATCAGAAATAAAAAAGGATTATAAGGGACTGATATAGTTTGGATATCTGTCCCTGTGCAAATCTCATGTTGAATTGTAATCTCCAGTGTTGGCGGTGGGGCCTGGTGGGAGGTGTTTGGGTCTTGGGAGCTGTTCCCTCATGGCTTGGTGCTGTCCTTGTGATAGGGAATGAATTCTCACAAGATCTGGTTATTCTAAAGTGTGGCACCTCTCACCTCCCCACTCTCTCTCTCTCTTGCTTTTGCTATGGTACATGCCTGCTCCCACTTCCCCTTCTGCCATGAGTAAAAGCTCCCTAAGGCCTTCCCAGAAGCCAAGCAGGTGTTGGTGCTATGCTTGTACAGGCTGAAAAACCATAAGCCAATTAAACTTCCTTCTTTATAAATTACCCAGTCTCAGATATTTCTTTATAGCAATGCAACAATAGCCTAATACAGAAAATTGATACCAAGGAGAGGGGCATTGCTATAAAGATTCCTGAAAGTGTGGAAGCAGCTTTGGAACCTGGGTAATGGGCAGAAATTGGAAGAATTCAGATGGCTCAGAAGAAGACAGGAAGATGAGGAAAAGTTTAGAACTTCTTAGAGACTGGTTAAATGGTTGTGACCAAAATGCTGAAAGTGATATGAACAGTGAAGTCCAGGCTGACAAGGTGTCAGATGGAAATGAGGAACTTATTGGGAACTGGAGCAAAGGTCACAGGTGTTATGCCTTAGCAAAGAGCTTAGCTGCAGTCTGTCTATGCCCTAGGGATCTGTGGAAGTTTGAATTTCAAAGTGATGATTGAGGGTATCTAGTGGAAGAAATTTCTAAGCAGCAAAGCTTTCAAGATGTGTCCTGGCTGCTTCTAACAACCTATGTTCAGATATTGGAGCAAAGAAATGACAAAATTTGGAATTTATATTTAAAAGGGAAGGAGAGCATAAAAGTTTGGAAAATTTGCAGCTAGCCATGTGACAAAGAAAGAAAAAGCTTTTTTGGGGGAGAGAAATTCAAGCAGGCTATGGAGCAACCACTTGCTAGAGATATTTGCATACCTAAAAGGGGGTCAAGTGTAAATATCCAGACAATGAGGAAAAGGCCTCAAAGGCATTTCAGTAATATTCATGGCAGTCCCTCCCATGACAGGCCCAGAGGCCTAGGAGGGAAGAATGGGTTCAGGAGCCAGGCTCAGGGACCCACTGCCCTGCACAACCTCGGGACACTGCTTCTCATATCCCAGCTGCTCTGGTTTCAGCCTTGGTTCAAAGAGGCCCAGCTCAGGCCAGAGCTTCAGAGGGTGCAAGCCATAAGCTCTGGCAGCTTCTACATGGTGTTAAGCCTGCAGGTGCACAGAATGCAAGAGTGAAAGTGGCTTGGAAGCATCTGCCTAGGTTTCAGAGAATGTATGCAAAAACCTGGTGTTCAGACAGAAGCCTGCTGCAGGGGTGAAGCCTTCACAGAGATACTCTACTGGGGCAGTGTGGAAGGAGAATGTAAGGTTGGACCCTCAGCCTAGTTCTCAGCCAATGACTTCACCTATTTTCTCAAATGGAAAACCAAAACAATCACATGAACATTCCATTTTCCTAGTACTCAAACTGCCCACTTATTTGGATCAGTAACTATATACTTGGCCTCCTCTTCTGTGCCTAATTAAGGGATCCTCCCTGCTCCTATCAAAGACAAAACTCTACCTGAGTGCTCTGGATCCTGGCCTCTGTCACCATCACAGTGACATTCCCTCCTGCAGTCATCTTCTCTCTTTACCTCACAATCTCTTTCTACCACTACTGGATCATTCCTGTTAGGGTACACACATGACCTGCTGTATCTTTTCCTAAACAATAAAACCTCCTTTAACCTCCACATCTCCCAAGGCTCATCCCCTTCTCAACCCATCACTTTGATCTCTATTCCCAACAAAACTTCTTGAGTTATGTTTGTTGCTTTTTTACTGCACACTCTTTCTCAATCCACTCCTCTTGAGTCTTGGCCCTCTCTTTTTCCCTGAAACTACTCTCACTATGGTATCAATGACTTTCATATGGCCAATTCCCCTGGTCACTTCTTTGTATACATATATTTTTCCTTTTTTAAAAATTGACGTGAAAGTCATTTATCATAAAATTCCTGTTGTTTATAAATTGGCCAGTCTGAAGTATTTTGTTACAGCATCGGAATGGAGTAAAACATTTAAATTTTCTATGTCTTTGGTTTATTATATTTAAGTGGGGATTTCATACACAAACATACACGCATACATATACACACACATACACCCCCCTTATCGTGATAGCTATTATTTTACTATCATGCACGTTATTGTTGCTTTCTCAGTGGTGAATTGCATAGCAATCCTATTTCTGTTAAACTGGAAGCCTCAAACAATTTTGTAGCTCTATCTTGGTTAAGATACTATTTTAGATTTTTTAACTTCTCTGGATGATTTGAAAAAAAAAAAAAAAAGACACCAGGAGACTAGTGACACAGTGGGAGTGAAAAACATGTAATTTCTTAGAAATAATCATGAAAACCTGGTTTACCAGAAAGCCTTAAGAGAACACAGGCATAGTTTAAGGAAACCCTGAAAATGATTTTATGGAATATAAGAAATCTCTGCACATCAAATATGTGTGAGTCACTGCAGGAATGGAATGGTACAATGTATTTTACCTTTAATATTGTCATTTCAACAATCATTTGGTGCTAACAAGCATCGGGAATCTTCATTAAGGATACATTTTACAGAAAGAGGTTTAAAATTCTCCATGTGTAGTGTTTCAAATGGCTGTCTCTGAATCAGGTGGGCAAAGACAGAACAGCTCTCTCTCCAGAAGCAGGCAGGTGAACTGGTAGAGGCTTCCATAGCCTGCAGCGTGCCCACATAGAGCATGTGCCTTGAAGGCCTCTTTCTGTCAATGGCACTTCCCTCTTGCTCAGTTCACCCTGGGCAGGATCCTGAGTGCAAATGTTGGTTGAATATACTGTTAAAAACCATTTCTAAAAGGATTATTTTAATTGTGACTTAAATACCCACCATCATTCATAATTGTAGTAAATGTAAATGGACTAGACTCACTGACTACAAAGCAAAATCCAGCTAGGTGTTGTTACAAGAAATATACCTATAACATGAGGGCATTGAAAGATTGAAAGTAAAATAATTTTTGACAAAGCTACCAGGCAAATAATAACCAAAAGAAATCTAGGGTAGCCATATTAATATGATAAAAATACATTTTAAGTTAAAAAAGCATTATTAGAGATAAAGAAAGTCACTGCATAATAATTCAATTCACAAAGAAGAAAAAAAGAATTCTAAATGAGCATGCATCTAATAAAACAATCAAAATACATAAAGGACTATAAAGAGAAACTGTCAGATATATTCTCACAATGTTGGATTTTAATATACCTTGCTCAGTTATTGATAAGTGAAGCATTCAAAGTATTAGTAATGATAGAAAATATCTGAATAACATACTTAATAAGCTGAACTTAATAGAGACACATAAAGCAAGACATTCTTCCCAGGCTCTCATGTAACATTTGCGAAAACTGACCATGTGCTAGACAATTTAAGCCTCAATAAATGCTGAATAATTGGTTTCATATAAAATCTAGTGTCTGACCACAATAAAATTGTTAGAAATCTGTAATAAAAATAAAGATTAAACATTTACACATGTGAGTAAATTTTAAAATAATACATTCTAAATAAATTATGGGTCAAAAACAAAACCAGTCATTCCATAAACAAACTCATTTTAGGCTGACAGAAAAGCTATGGGTGTTCTAGTCTTGGAATATTGCTGTGTAAATTTATTCTGATATTTGGAAAACACACTATATTAGTTCTGCAATGATGCATTTGAATTTTTAGGATTTATAAATAGAAAATTCAATTTAAGAGGACTCTCTTGCTGTTATCTAAGATGTGAGAAGGGAGGGCAGTATTCTCTGTGCTGTTCAAATTAAAAGAGTTCCTATGTTTCCTTTTTCAAAGAGAGGGACATGGGGTGGCAGGAACTATTCCTTTAGTTAGTTGAGTATCTCAAATAAAAAGAACTTATATTTTCATTTTTTCTATTTCTTTCTATGCTGCATTTCCTTTCTAAATTTTATCACTTTGTTCAAGAATCAAAAGCCTTTTAAGTTTTTCAGGGATCGTCAAACATCATTTTAGTCCAAATACTTCATTTACAGGTTGTTTTGCCCAAGACTGAATTGGCAGTTGGGGACAAATAGGGGACTAGAGTCCAGGTTTCAGGACTCTCAGGACAGTGCTCGTCGGGCTGGATAATGGTCCCTTGACACAGGAGTCCTGAAGGAAGGTTCCCTAATGTTCCAAAATTTGAACTGCTTGGGGTCACATCCCGAATATGTGTTTGGCTGACTCCCTTGCTGATGCAAAATTATTAAACACCAAGAAAGCTCTTCTCTCCCCTGACCATTTCCTCCAAACTCAATCTCTCATCCTCCAAATTCCTTTACTTACCTCTTCCTGTGCTTACCTTTCATTTACAAAAAATTCATTTTATCACATCTACTTATTTGCCCATCAATTATAGACTATGCTGTGTACCTTCTAATCATTTATCTCTATCTCCTAAGGGCTCTAAAGAATAGAGCCATAGCTGCTTAGTTTTATAAGAATAATATCTAAAATGTCCTCATATTTTAAACATTATTTTAATTTTGAATCAATCCCATACTTACAGAAAAGTTATAGGAAAAGAATAAAGAACTCTTTTGTCCCTGAGTCTTTTGAGAATAAGTTGCTACCCCAATGTCCCCCACTCATACTTCATGTGTATTTTCTACGAATAAAAACACTTCTACATAACCACAGAACTGCCACAAAAATCAGGAAATTCACATTAATCTGATTCTCTTATCTTGTATATGGAAACATTCAGATTTCCCCCAATTGTCCAATAACACTGCCTTATAACAAAGCATTCAAAAATAATCATGAGTTCCATTTACTTGTCATGTCCCTTTAGTTTCCTTCAATGATCTGGATGCTAGAATGTCCCTCAATTTGCATTGCTTATGCCTTTGGGATTTACCAGCTCTTACCGTCTCGTCATCCATCCTTTTATGTATTAGCCTAAAGGATGACTTCAGGAGTAGTGTCTTTCATTATCTTGGGGCATTATTAGAGAGCTCCACCTACACCAGTTCAAAAAGGTTCTTACTGCTCTTTGGTAAAAACAAAGCCCTGAAAGTAACAGGAGAGGGATCTTGCCACTTCCAGGTGCCTACTAATGATTCTTCCATGCAATCTGTTCCTGTTGTTCCTGTTTACTATAAGAAACAAGGACTCCTGTTAGGGAAGGGAAGCAGCTTGTGAAGTGAGTTTCCAGAAGCTCAGAATACAATGCTTTGTCCCAAATATTTCCCTGTACCCCCACCATCACACTTTATAAATCCTACCAGTGAAGGGTACATTCACACAGCTGAAGAAATCACTTCTCAAAGCAGCTGTTAGCTTCTTAGGATAAGATTCAGGGACTGCAAAGATGAGCACAGTGAAAAGACCAAAGCCCCATCAGACACTCTAAGTGCTGGCTGGGATTCTGCCACCAACTTTCTAGGTGGCACTGGCTGAGTGACTTTCACTTTTCAGAGCCTCAGTCACTTCATCTGCAATGTAGACTAACTGATTTCTAAGGATTCCTTCAGCTCTAAATGTTCAGATTCAATTATAAGTGAGAGCTCAGGAAGACATTCTTTGCTTATAGGTGATCGATAATTATTTGTTGAAAAAAATGAAGTAAAAAATGACTTAAAAGCCAGAAGAAAATAGACACTTTGTGAGTCATGAATTTCACTCTTTTTAAAAATAATATCTGAGTAAGCAAATTCTTTTTAAGGGCTTTCAATCATGAGTAATTCTTGCTCAGGGAAAGGAGGGGAAAATAGAAGAAAACTTGTTTTTTAAAGAGTCTGTTAAGTACCAGGAACGTTTTGTTTTTATTTCATCTTTGTGGGATTCCCTCTTTTATTTTTTATATATTTTTTAAATTGATAAAAAATATATATAACAAAATTTCTTCTTTTGAATGTACAGATCTATGAGTTTTGACAAACTCATTCAGCCATCTAACTCACACCTCAACTGAGATACAGAGCAATTTCATCACACTCCAGAATTCCCTCATATCCTTTTGTAACCAAGTCCTCCCTCCACCCCTTGGTGATAACTGACCTGTTTTTGTTCCTTCAGTTTTGCCTTTTCCAGAATGTCATATGAATGGAATCATTCAGAATGTAGCTTTTAAAGAACTGGTGCCTTTCACTTAACATAGCATCTTTGAGATTCATCTAAACTGCTGTGTGTATTATAATTTGTTCCTTTTATTGCTGATCAGTGTTTCACTGTATGGATGTGCTGCAGTTGGTTTATCCATTCATAGCTGACCAATATTTGGGTTGTTCCCAGTTTTTGAAGATTGTGAATAAAGTTGCTATATGTATTCATATGTAGGTTTTTGTGTGGACATATATTTTCACTTGACTTGGATAAATACCTAGGAGTGGAATTTCTGGGTTGTATGGTAAGTGTATATTTAACTTTATAAGAAACTGCTTATTGCTTCTCAGCCGTTTGGCGGAGATCAAGTGTGAAGAAACCACTCAACTGTTTTCCAAAGCGGGTGTTCCATTTTGCATTCCCACCAGCAGTGTATGACAGTCTTAGTTGTTCCATATCTTTGCCAGACTTAGTATTAAAAAAAAAAAAAAAAAAAAAAACAGCTGGGTGCAGTGGCTCATGCCTGTAATCCCAACACTTTGGGAGGCTGAGGCCAGTGGATCACGAGGTCAGGAGATCAAGACCATCCTGGCCAATATGGTGAAACCCCGTCTCTACTATAAATACAAAAATAAGCCGGGCATGGCAGCATGTGCCAGTAGTCCCAGCTACTCGGGAGGCTGAGGCAGGAGAATTGCTTGAACCCAGGAGTTGGAGGCTGCAGTGAGCCGAGATGGTGCCGCTGCAGTGAGCTGAGATCACGCCACTGCACTCCAGCCTGGGTGACAGAGCAAGACTCTGTCTGCACTCTGGGGAAGAAGGAGTACATTGAAGGGAGATTGGCACCCAGTGGCCAGGAGCTTGCCAGGAACCCAGTGGCCAGGGAGCGTGGCACTTAGCTTTGTCCCTTGCTTCATTCTTGTGACATGATAAAACTGGGCACAGCTCTTAAATAGAAACGAAAAAAAAAAAAAAAAAATTTATGCCAAGCACTTGATATCTATTTTTTAATGTGTTATTTACACAATCATATGAGGTATGCGATATAACTCCTGTTTCACAGTTGAAGAAACTGAGGCACAGATGTTAAGTATCTTAACCACTAAATGGCACTACATGGTGGGGGATTCAGATTGATTCTCATTCAGGCTTTGCTCCTAGCTAGCTGTGCGGTCTAGTCACTCAGTTATCTAGGCCAGTCACTGTCTTCCTTTTTAAATGAAGACATTAACTTCTGGAACAATCTCTAAGCTGATTTTTAATATCTATTAATTCTTAACAAACTGGAGACATTGCTAATGGTTTAATGGATACACGGAAGGTCATTATCATCTAATATTCATTACTCAAGCCCCCAAATTTACAAGGATTTTTAAAGCATCAGAACTTAAAAATATCTACTGATAAATGATTGTGTATAAAATTAGTCCACCCTGAAAACTGCCTCTTTGCTGAATGCTAGTTTCTATCTCTGTCCGTCACACTAAGAGTTCTGTTACCGGTGAGCTGTGACAAGGTAAACACAAAGTGCAAATGCAAAGTAAACTGACTTCATTAAAATGGCATTGCAAAACTTGCAGATGCAGGATTTCACATAGTGCATGAATGTGTCCCCCAGGGTTCACGTGTTGGAAACTTAATCCCCATTGCAGCAGTGTTAAAAGGTGGGACCTTTAAGAAGTAATTTGGTCTTGAGAGCTCTGCCTTATGAATGGATTAATGCTGTTATTATGGGAGTGGTTAGTTATTGTAGGAGTGGGTTCCTGATAAAAGGATGATTTTGCCCCCCCTCTTCCTTCTCTCTTTTCCCCTCTCTCTTGCCCTTCCGACTTTTGCCATGGGATGATGCAGCAAGATGGCCCTTACCAGATGCTGGCACCTTGATATTTGACTTCCCATCCTCCAGAACTGTGAGAAACAAATTTCTTTTCTTTATAAATTACTCAGACTGTGGTGTTCTGTTACAGCAACACAAAATGGACTATGTGAAGAAAACCATGTTGGAATCTTGTGCTGTCATTAATAAGAAAGGATCTGAGCATTAGGTCAATTACCAAAAAACTGAAAAATCAGTAACAATGATGACAGACTCTTCAAATAGGATGATTTAAATTTTAGGAAATTGGAGGAAGACTCTGAGAAACTTAACAAGGTCCTCCAATATTTTTCCCAAAATGATCTTCTCTGATTTGACTATGCTTGTTCCTCCATATCTCCCTGATCCCTAGACATCTTCTGTCCTCTATCCACATTCTCTCCCAAGGTGGGTCATCTAGTTTCATGGCTTTAAATCCTCCCTTAAACTGTTGGTCCTCAAATATGCACTTGTCACTTCTCTCCTAAACTCCAGACTCATGTATTCAACTACCTACTTGACACTTCCGTGTGGATGTCTAGTAGGTAATAATCTTAGAATTATTGTGCCCTGTCAAATTCCTGCTCTTCCCTCTAAAATATCTTAATGCTATTCAGTCTTCCCCATTTCTGTTTATGTCAGTTCCTGCTCAGGTCAAAAACCTCTGAGTTATCTTTGACTCCTCTCTTTCTCTCACATTCTAGTAGTCTAGTTTCTTTCATAATCAGATCAATTAGTAAGCCCTATCAGCTCCATTTTAAAAATGTAACTAGGATCCCAACACTTCTCACCATTTCCACTACTACTCTGTCTCCCACCTGATTCTTTCAGCAGCCTCTCGATTAGTTTCCTGCTTCTACCCTCACTACTCTACAGTCTATTGTCAACTCAGCAGCCACGGTAAGCTACTTTCAGTTCTCTGCTTAAAACTCTATTGGACTCTTCATCTCAGAGTAAAGGTCTTTCCAGTGGTATACAATATCCAATCATATCTCTCCAGATTGCCTACCTTCCTCCCCTCACTCCCTCCATTCCAGCTGCACTGGCTCCTTGCTCTTCTTTGAACACATTAGGCACATCCTGCTCCGGGACATTTGCACTTGATGTTCCCTCTAACTAGAATGCTCTTTCTCTGGATAGCCATAGTTTCTCTCCTCATCACCTTCAAATCTTTTCCCTCATGTCATCTTCTCAGAGAGACATATTCTGACCACCCTCTTTAAACTGTAATCTTTACCAATATTCTGTACTACTTATTCAGCATCTCTGCTTTTGTATTTTCTTCTTAGTACTTGCTACTTTCCAGCATGATCTGCTTTTCCCTAATATTTTATGGTTTATCAATCACCCATTAGAATATAAGGTCCATGAGAACACGAAAAATGTTTTCTTCTTTTATTTATTTATTTATTTTTTTGACTGATCCCACTGCCTAGAACAGTGCTTGGTGCATAGTAATTACTCAATAAATATTTGTTGGATGAATGAGTAGATGTCTTGAAAGTCAAATAGGAAGGAATATGGTGATGTCATACAATTTTATTAAAAAATATATGCATCCCTAGTATGCTAAGAATTAGCACATAGTAAAATTATAGCCTAATTTTATAAACTCTAAAATCACTTTTATGGTTTTTAGCTGCTGTTTTTCAAGATAAAACTCCAAACAAGTACAGTTTTCAGTATTTCTTATGATATATTCATCATTATTTCAAATGAATTGGCTTTATGGGGCCTGCACAATCATCTTTAGATAAAAATGACCTCTTATATTTCTGGGTGACTAGACACAAGCCTTAATTTTTAAAAAGGAATTCTATGCAGAAGGGACAGTGTTTCTGCCTGTCTTCTTTCATACTGCACACCCAGGCCATCTGGAGTGAAACTGAAGTCTGCCCAGAGCTGCTGGAAGCCCCAGCTGCCCTGCTGCCCACGGAGTCCTCTGAGAAGGACGACTCCAGAGGCCCTCAACTCCTTGGAGGAGATAAGCAGCCAACACAGTGTTGTTCAACAGATGCCACCGTCTGCCATGTAAGTTAAATAAGGCAGACAGCAGCAGCTAAGGAGATTTTAGCCTCCTGTTCTAAACAATATTTTAGCTTAACAGCAGAAAACGTTTAACACGATCCCCCCCTCCTAGAAAAACAAGCAATTTATCTTCAGGGAGAGGGAGAAAAAGCACTTTCCACCATTCTGATGGGTCATCAAAGTTTAAAAGCTCTCTTATCCCTAAACCTTTAGAGAAACTAACAGAAAGTATGTTTCCCTTTCCCTGGAGCTTATTTACCTTGCAAATTGTTTGTCTGCCCAGAAGTGCCACAATAATGGCTACATATATATTTTTGTTTCCAGATTCATTAATGATGTCAGCAGTGTAAAACTAAAAGCAGAAGACTTTTGTTTTCAAATATTGCTCCCCAACTAGGCTTGGCGACCCATGAAGGCAGAGGAACTTCTGAGTTATCTTTGTACCCTGCATAGTCCTAGCACAAAATAGCACCTAAGTCATTCATTTAGCAAATTTTTTAAAACAATATTCCTGTCATGACACATTCAGCAATTATTTATTTATTTATATTATTTCTAGAAACAGGGTCTTGCTCTGTCACCCTGGCTGGAGTGCAGTGGTGCGATCATAGCTGCAACCTCAACCTCCCAGGCTTAAGTGATCCTCCCACCTCAGCCTGTAGAATAGCTGGGACTACAGGAATACACCACCACAACCCAGCTCATTCAAAAAAAATTTTTGTAGAGACAAGGGTGTCTTGCTATGTTTCCCAGGCTGGTCTCAAACTCCTAGCCTCAAGCAATCTTCTCATGCTGGCCCCCCAAATCACTAGAAGTACAGGCATGAGGCACCATGCTTGGCTATAAGCACATTTTTAATGGGCACTTAGTATGTGCCACATGCTGCAGATGTAGCCACAAGCCTCTGACCTCACAGAACTCATATTAAACAAGTAAACAAATAAGGTAGTTTTAGATTTTTTTCAGTGCTACAAAATAGAAACAGGGAAATAGGAGAGAGAGTAGAGAACAGGACTTTGAGAAGAAAGTCTGGAATCCCCAAGAAGGCGGGTGTCAGAAAAGAGATTTCTAAGGAATTTGGCACAGACTCCCCCCCCGTTTTTTTTTTTTTTTTTTTTTTAACCACCAGGCCCTGGAATTTGAACCATCATCTTCTGGACTGACTCAAATGCAGAGGAAGCCAGGCCTGCTGCTAACATTTCTGAGAGGTGGCAAGAGTATAAATGGAGATCCACATATGTATAAATAATTAAAGAGTGTGAATCAAGCTAACAAACTGTTTAATAAAATATGATCTACACTCTGAGCTTGACAAATCAACTTTTCAAACACCTGGAAGAACAAGTTTGCACTCAGGAGTCTTAGACTCCTCAGAGTTCTGCACTGGGATGTGGAAGGGCTGTGCAAGCCAGCCCTTGGGTCCCTGATCCCTGCCTCCTGGCCTGTGCCCGTCTCTTCTCAGCCTGGCTCCAGCTCCCATTGAGAGGAAGTTCTTGTACACATATGATAATATGATACTGCAGCCCCTATGTCTAATATTTATCCATACCTTCTGCAAACAGCCACTGTGTGACCACCCTTGGGCTTCCCAGGGGTCTGCAAACTGACAATACAGACAAAGGGAACCAAGGCAGAGGCTCACAGACTGTTGAAATGGGCTTGGGGCAATTTGGGCAGAGACTTGTGGAATCCCAGGTAAGCAGGGCATCTTAGTTTGCTTGTGCTGCTTAAACAAAATACTACGGACGAGGTAATTTATAAATATTAGAATTTATTTCTCAGAGTTCTGGAGGCTGGGAAGTCCAAGGTCCAGGTCAAGGTGCTAGCAGATTTGCTGTCTGGTGGGAGCTGCTCCCTCTGCTTCCAAGATGGCACTTTTTTGCTGTGTCCTCTGGAGGGGAAGAAAGTTTAGATGGGCAAAAGGGGGCAATTATCTCTCTGAGACCTCTTTTGTAAAGGTATTAATCCATTCCTGAGGGCTCTGCCCTCATGGCTTAATCACTTTCCCAAAATCACATCTCTTAATACTACCTCAATGAAGATTAAGTTTCTACATGAATTTTGAAGGGGTCACATTCAAGCCACAGCACAGAGCATGACCTGGCAGAGGAAATGCAAGCTCTGGGTGTGCAAGTCCCCTTTGCTCCATGGACTTCTTGCTTCATGGGAAGGGATGTGGCTGGAGGGTACCCCTCTACAGCACAGGGCCCAGAGCACCCCTCTTGCCTTGGGTTTAGGGATAGTATAGGTGGTGGTGGTGAGGCTACTTTTGCTCATTAAGAAAAGCCTCTTTGAGGGGTGGGACCGAGAATGACATTTGAATGGAAACTTGAATCATAAAGATGAGTCATACAAGCCAAGACTTGGGAGAAGGGCATTCCTAAGTGACAGAAGAGGATATGCCCAGCTCTCATAAGCTCTAAGGAAGAGTGACCAACTGGGGTGGGTGGAGCCTAATTAAGAGGAGAAGAATGGTAAGAGATGAGGTGAGATGGTCAGGCAGGAGTAGGGAGCCTGGAGGTCAGGCAAGGGGGCTTGACTTTGCCATGGGTGCAATGGGAAGCCTCTGGAGGGTTGATATGATTTGAATTCTGTTATAGCATGATCACTCTGGGTGCTGTGTAAAATGGATGAATAGCAAGGAGCTGCAGCCAAAAGCAAATCAACAGAAGCACCACTCAGAATGCCTCAGTACCCATTACATAAGGATTCTTGTGATTAATTCTTCCCCAAAATTTAGAGCCAAGAAAAATCCAGCTCTCCTACCAAGAGTTGTAGATTAGAGCTTCTGTTTCTAATCTACAAACAAATGTGTGCAATGTCTTTTCATGACAATTCCAACTTTATCATAAGGCTGTCTACTAAGAAACCAGTAGGCAGGTTTCTCTTCTTGTCTAGACCACCTGAAAGCTCATAGCTGAGTTCACACTTAGTTGCAGAGTAAACTGCCCATTTATCAATCTGGCATCCAATCACAACTTTTTAGCTAACTACCTATATGTTTTCATAAACTTTTCTCACACAGTATAAATTTTAAATAAATAACAATAGCAATTACTCATATAAGTAGTAACAACTTGAGACTGGTATCTGACTAGTGGTTCTTTCACCAGTGTGTACACTGGAAGTTTTGTTTGTTTTGTTTTTTGATGTTTGTACATTGTAATTGCAGGACAGGTAGTAAGAAGATTTTAAATTCACATTAGCTTTGCTACCACTAAATTATGGTGACTGTTTCTAATTTGCAAACAAATGTATGCAATCTCTTTTTATGATTATCCTGACTTTATCATAAGGTTGTTATATTTTAAGACATATGAAAAGGTATAAAGTATAATACAGTGAATACATATATATATATATAACTCCCAGTTTAAGAAATAAAACGTTAGCAAATACAGCTGAAGTTCCATGAATTCCCCTCCCAAATCATACTCCCTTCCCAAATCATACTCCCTTCCCACCCGCAGAGGGAACCTCTATTCTGAGCCTGGTGTTTATCACCACCAAGAATTAAAAAAATACTTTTACTATATATACACAAGTATGTACCCCTTAGAAATGAGTAGTAGTAAGTACTGTTTTGTGTGTCTTTACACTTTAAATGGTATAAAAGTTTTTTCTTGTTTTTGCTCAAAATTGTTGATATTTATGCCCTTTGATTCTATAGCTGATTGACTTTCACTGTGAGTTATTCCATCATTATTTCTGTATTCATTCTCCTGCTGAAGTACATTTCAGGTTGTTGCTATTCCTCTCCTGATCCCCCTCCCCCAACACACATGCTTTTATTAATAAATCTGCTGGAACATTCTTGCATACATCTCCTTGGATGTGTTATGCTGGAACATTCTTGCATACATCTCCTTGGATGTGTTGTATCATAAACCACAAAATATACTGAGCTTTTCAGACACAGGTTCTACATTAAGTCATTATTTTCCGATTGATTTACCATTGCTCATATTCAATCCTTTAGAATGGCCTCAAGAGGATATTTTATAATAATGGAGCACAATCCAGAGAGGGACGAGTAATTTTAAAAATTGGAATTATAGAATTTTTTTAAATCCTTGTAAGGTACCAAGGAGCTCACCTAATCGAACACCTTCATTTTATGGACAAGAAAACCAATGCTCAGAGGGGGAAGGAGTTGTCTAGTAGTGAGCACTGGGCTATCAGAGGAAGCAGATACCTTCATTGAGCCTCTACTGTGATGGACATGTGTACAAACCATAAAAATAAACCCCTTGCTTTCCCTTCTGTTCTCTAAGCCTCACTAAACAATGTGCCATGAAACATAGCCCACTTGATGAAATCCTTCCTGAATGAATTACAATTGTGCTTCCTTTATCAATTCAAGCCACACTTTTTTTCATTTTTGAAGAGTCAATTTCACCACAGCTTTACTGAAGTAGAAGCAAAGATCAGAAGATAAAATAGATTTCTTTACCAAGCATAACTAGAATAACTAGATTTACAAAGGACAATTTTTTAAAAATCACAAAGAAGAAAATAGAGCATAAAGTTGGAAGAATTTCTCAGAGCAAGGATGAGTTCCCATGACTGGGAAACTATTCAGTTTCCTTAGTTAAGAGTGAATTTTAAAATCTGCATTTCATTTGGTGAATTTCAACAAGGACTCTTTCCTTGACCAAACCCTAATCATGTTCCTCTGAGGCCTCTTCTTGACTAGGCCTGGTCCCGACCTGCAGAGCCCAGCTCAGCAAGAATCCCCCGACCCTTGATACCTAACCAAATCCTCTTAGTAATTTCCCATCCACTGACCCCTTCGCCATGCCCATTGGCCATAAATCCCCAGCTGTCCCTGCTGCAACCAGAGTCAAGATTAATCTCTCCCTTGCTGCAATAGTCTTGAATAAAGCCATCCTTGCCTGTTTAATTATGTTTCATGCTTTTATTCTTCAACAGATTCACCTCCCAATACCAAACTGTCACTGAGTCCTTCATCCCAAACTGCGTGTAATTAGGATGGCCATGTGTAGCCCTTTACTGAGACAGTCCCAGTGCATGCCTGACACAGAAGCACAATTATCAATGGCTGCCCAATCTACTCTCAAAAGTGCCTTGGTTTGCACAATAAATTGTTTTTGCACACATGAGGTGTGAAATTTACTGGCTAGAGACACTCATTAAGAAGAGGACTTTAAAAATGGTGCTACAGCAATATACACAGAACGAAAGAGAGCAAATTCATGAAACTAGAACACTCCCCTTTTCATAGTGCCTCCAGAGGCATAGTTACATTTGATTTGTATCATATTCTATCCAAGTTAAGTGTTTCACCATAAATAAAAATTGATTTTCATGAATTTCTCATTCAAATTATGCCTCTCCTTTGGCAACTACAAATGGGTTTATTATAGAACACTGGCCGGAAATGTGACATGCATTCCAGAAAGAGACGAAGATGGGGGAAGGAGACAGGTAGAAAGGAGATAGATAGAAAGAGACCAGGAAGGCCAATGTGGTATAGGCTTCAGGAAAAACAGCTGAGATTGGGGAATCATACCTCATTTTACAGAAATTGCATTAAATGACTGAAATGAATTTGCAAAACAATAATTGAGGCTGACACCTGCTGTTGACAGAAGGGATGAATCAAGACTGAGCTGTGCTTTAGCACCTGCTGTGGGGAGAAAAAACAAGAGGGGAACTGCTAAAGCTTTTTGCCTAGAAATGCTGAGTTTTTTAATTGCTTTCTGAAGCCAAGAGAGAAAATTCCTCATTAAGGTGGGATTTGCTGAGTGATTTTTGAGCAATAGTTTGTTTGTTTGTCCTAGCTACTTCCACGTATTTGAAAACATTTGCAAGAGGCCCTTATTCTGCAGAGCTTTCTTAGATCTGATGGAATGAGATGAGAATAACAACTGCACACTCAGTGAGTAGGATCTCAGGCATGGGCTTTCAGACATAAGATGTGATGCAGGGGAGAAGGGAACAAGTTAGATCATATAATCTCCAAAGTTTCCTCTAACTGGAAAGTCTGAGGTTCTGCCATTCAGTGGACTCTCTACATGGGTTTGTTAATCCGATTTTACAGAAGGAAAGATTCAAACAAGGAGAGAGCAAGGACACTGAAGGGGAGCGGAGGCCTCTTCATCAGTGCTCAGTATGTGACCCACAGGGTCAGACTGACAATTTAGAAAAGAGGAGCCAAGGCCATCACAATGATGCTCCACTGAAGCCTCAAGGAAATGTGATCCCACCAGCAGCACTGCATCACATGTGAGCTGCTTAGACATGCAGAATCTCTCACCCCTCCTCAGACCTACTAATCACAATCTGCATTTAACGAGACCCCAAGTTCTTCATATACACATTAGAGTTCGAGAAACACAGGCTCTGGTTTGCATTTCTCTGATGATTAGTGATGTTGAGCAGTGATTACACTTATAGTAGCAAGACTCTAGAAAGTAGTTACAACTATGAACTAGCTTTTTAAAAAATATAATTTCAACTTTATTTTAGATTTGGGGGCATGCATACATGTGCAGGTTTGTTACATGGGTATATTGTATATTGTGTGATGCTGAAGTTTGGGATATGAATGACCCCATCACCCAGATAGCAAGCATAGTACTCAACAGTTTTTCAACACTTTCCCCTTCTCTCCCTCCCTCCTCTAGTGGTCTTCAGTGTCTATAAGTGACGACATGTGGTATTTGGTTTCTGTTCCTACAATAATTTGCTTAGAATAATGGTCTCCAGCTGCATCCATGTTGCTGCAAAGGACATGATTACATTCTTTTTTATGGCTGCAGCATATTCCATGGTGTATATGTACCACATTTTCTTTATCCAGTCCACCATTGATGAGCACCTACCTTGATTCCATGTCTTTGCTATTGTGAATAGTGTGCGATGAACATACATGTGCATGTGTCTTTTTGGTTGAACACTTTGTTTTCTTTTAGATATATACCCAGTAATGGGATTGCTAGGTCAAAAGGTATTCCTGTTTTAAATTCTTTAAGAAATCTCCAAGCCGCTTTCCACAGTGGTTGAACTAATTTACATTCCCACCAACAGTGTATAAACCTTCCCTTTTCTCTGCAGCCTCACTAGCATTTGTTGTTTTTTGATTTTTTGATAATAGCCATTCTGACTGATGTGAGATGGTATCTCATTGTGGTTTTGATTTCCATTTCTCTGATATTTAGTGATGTGAGCACGCTTTCATGTTTCTTGGCCACTTGTATGTCTTCTTTTCAGAGGTGTCCATGTCTTGCCCATTTTTTAAATGGGGTTATTTGGGTTTTTGCTTGTTTAATTATTTAAGTTCCTTAAATATTCTGGATACTAGACCTTTGTTACATAGTTTGCAAATACTTTCTCCCATTCTGTAGGTTGTCTGTTTACTCTGTTGATAGTTTCTTTTGCTGTGCAGAAGCTTTTTCATTTAATTAGGTTCCACTTGTCAATTTTTGCTTGTGTTGGAATTGCTTTTGAGAACTTATTCATATATTATTTCCCAAGGCTGATGTCCAGCATGGTGTTTCCTAGGTTTTCTTCTAGAATTCTTACAGTTTGAGGTCTTACATTTAAATCTTTAATCCATCTTTAGTTAATTTTTATATATGGTAAAAGGTAGGGATCCTGTTTTATTCTTCTGCATATGGCTAGCCAGCTATCCCAGCACCATTTATTGAATAGGGAGTCCTTTCCCCATTGCTTATTTTTGGAAGACTTCGTCAAAGATTAGATGGCTGTAGGTGTGAGGCTTATTTCTGGGTTGTCTATTCTGTTCCATTGGCCTATGTGTCTGTTTTTGTACCATTATCATGCTGTTTTGGTTACTGTAGCCTTATAGCACAGTTTGAAGCCAGGTAATGTGATGCCTCCAGCTTTGTTCTTTTTGCTTATGATTGCTTTGGCTATTTGGGCTCTTTTTACTTCAATGTGAATTTTATAATAGTTTTTTTTCTAATTCTGTGAAAAAATTATGTTGGTCATTTGGTGGCAATAGCATTGAATCTGTAGATTGCTTTGGGTAGTATTGCCATTTTAACAATATTGATTCTCCCAATTCATGAATATGGAATGTTTTTGTATTTGTGTGTGTCATCTATGATTTCTGGGCAGTGTTTTGTAGTTCTCTTTGTAGAGATATTTCAACTCCTCTGTTAGATATATTCCCAGGTATTTTATTTTTGTCTGGCTATTGTAAATGGGATTGCCTTATGAACTAGCATTGACATAGAATGCTGACATTCTTACAGGATCAGGCCAGCTTTCTAAGCTGGGAGGCATTGTTTCCCATACAGCATCCTCTACTGAAATACTAAGCTTTCTTTTTTATAATATGAGTTTAAATCTGGTAAAGGTACTGTAGAAGGAGTCACCATCAATTTCAGGCTACAGCTGTCTTTCCTTCTCTCTCTCTCTCCCTCCTCTTCCCCATCTCTGGAGGACAGATTTGCATTAATAATAGTTTTGATTTTTAACACATTGTTAGTATTAATCAGTCTACTTTTCTATGTCTTAAGAGGAGAACACCAGCCTTGCATGAGATGGAGATTATGAATCACAGTTTGGTAGTTTGCTGGATCTCCTTGTTCACATTTTACTCCTGACTTCTAATTCTGCATTGGCTAGAATTTTCTTTGCTTAACTAAGCAGGAAACCATTTTCTCTTTAATTTGGGTACTACTACATTCTAATTTTATTTTACTGATGATCTGACTAGAAAGTGACAACAAAGCATAAACCTGTGTTAATAATTTAATTTTTCTTTTATTTTCTTTGTATCTGGGGAAGGTATTGCAGAAATTATTTGTTGTAAAACAGTTTTGATAAGATGTATCATATGGGCAATCCTGGGGAAGAAACAAAAAGAATTAAATCACAGGTTTTATGTTGAGCTATATGGAATTGCCATTTTTACAGGTTAAAAACAAGTCAAAGATGGGCAATTTCATATAGTTCAGATTAATTAGAATATTTTAATTTAGAATTTCTTGACTTAAGAAATATTGAGAAAATAGAAAGTGCTATTTGTGCAGGCTGCATTGTTTATTTTACTTGGAGACTTGTTTTCATGAAATTAAAAAAAATGTTTTTTCAGAGGCTAGATAACCATCTTTGTATTCTAAGCCACCATAAAGAATAGTGTGTTAGAAAGTAAGGTTCAGTTATAGATTCAGGATGAATGTATGTGTCCTTGAAGGAGATTTATTTTTTGCATGTGTGAAAGAAAGATATAAATGGTACTAGACTTTGACACCAAAAACTAGGGCAAGTTTCTTTTCTACTTCCTTGTCACAGTCAGGTAAACTCTGCTAGGAGTAAGAAGAGAAGACATTTCCCCTACAGACCCACCACCAAGTTACCACCACTCTAGTTGGAAGGTGGGAGAGTATTTGAATATTTCAAAGCAAAGTACTCCCTTTTTGGTTAATTGTTACAATTATACTATAAGCATGCTGAGTTTCCATGGCACTCTGGGCATAATTCTAGGACAGTCTGAACTGCATCACAGTGTAGTTTCAATGTCTGTTTTTCCCATACCAGCCCAATATCACACTTTGAGTAGTAAAGTAGGAATCATGCTTATTTGTAATGATGTGCCTAGTGAGTGCCAAGGGAGCTTAGCACACAGTAGGCATTAATAATTATTTTCTTTCAAATGTAAAAGTTTGTTAAATAAATGACTTTTAATAACAATTCACATTAGAAAAAATTGAAGATTATATTAAAAATCTTTGTGGAGTACGGAAATCAACTTGGCAATAAGTAAGAATCCTGTGAACTAGTAATTATAATAAAAGGTCACACCTATGAACTAGTAATTACAAGATATTTATCTTAGTCTGAAATTTGAAAATAGCATTAGGTAAAAAAAAGTTTATGTCAACATTATATATGAGTTATAAAACTGAAAACAACCCAAAAACCCAAGAGTACAATATTATATTATAGAGAAATTAATGATGTTTTTGGAATATTTAATAACATTGGAAAATGCTCAAGGTGGGTCAAAAATAAAAAATGATATTAATGTCCTGCTTACATTAGTTCAATTAGCATTACATCACAAGAATGTCCTAAGTTATTCAAATTTCTACCAAAATAGTTTTTGTAATGGCTATAGAATATTCCATTGGATATAAATATTATAAATTATCAACTGTTTTATAAATATATATATATACACACGTACACACATACTAAACAATGACATATGGATGAGATCATATTATGCCTATTGTTCTGCATCTTCGTTTTCTCAGTTAACAATATATTCTAGAGAGCTCACCACACAAGTGTGTGCAGATTTTTCTCACTTCTTTTTAATGCCAGGATAGTATGCCTTTGCAGAGATATATGTTGATTTTCCAAAACAACTCTTATTGATACTTTTAGGCTATTTATAGCTTTTTGTTATTAAAAACTTCTGTATGTATATACATATACAACATTGATATATGTTTTTGTGCATTTATACAAGTATTTATGTAGCATAAATTCTGAAATTTGCTGAATTAAAGAGAATTTTCACTTAAAAAATTTGAACAGACATTGCCAAATTGCTCTCCAAATTATCACACTAATTAACATTCTCTTCTGCATGAAAGTAACTGCTTCATTTTAAAATGGAAATAATGAATGGGATATATTTGTGTTTACATATTTGTTTGGGATTGAAATAGAGCTCAAGAACTCCAATGATACTATGGCACAACTAAAGTAAGTTTTGCTCCCTCCTTCCCTATCTCCCTTCCCACCTCTTCTTCCTCTTCATCTTCCTTCAATTTTTCTTTCCTTACTTCCCTCTTTCCCCTCTTCCTCCTTTCTTTCCCATCATTCTACCTCATTATTTATCTAATGGGAGAAGAGATAGAGGAAAAATTAGACTGAAGGACAGTGAAGAATCTGAAGAAAGCAGGAAATGGGCTTAAGTTGGAAGCAGACTGTTGGGAATACATGGAAATCTGCAGAGTGGAGCAAGTCAGACATACTGAGGAGGACAGTTTGGATATGATTTTCTCATTGGGGAACTTGTTTAAAAATGCAGAGGTCTGCAGTAGGGCCTAAGATACTGCATTTCTTTCTCTCTTTCCCTCCCCCTCCCCCTCCCTTTCCTCCTCCCCCTCTCCTCCTCCTCCTCCTCCTCCTTCTCCTTCTTCTTGGGTAGGGGTAGAGACAGGGGTTTCAGTATGTCACCCAAGGGTTTCACTGTGTCACCCAGACTGGTCTTGAATTCCTGGCCCCAAGCAATTCTCCCGTCTCAGTCTCCCAAAGTGCTAGGATTACAAGCATGAGCCACCACAGCTGGTCAGATTCTGCATTTCTAATGGGACCTCCAGTGATACTGCGGCTCCTCATCTGGGACCACACTTTGAGGAACAGCAATTAGTTGCCATAAATTACAGGCAGGAGTGTTCCTAATCAGTGTTAAGGACTGTGATCATCATTATTTACAGCCAAGGATGCCTCCTGGAAATGTAACAAGGGGATGAAAGCAATGAGCGGGAGCAGTGTATCACTACTGCTTCACCCATCAGTTGCAACCTGTGCTGAAACCACCACCAGGACCAAACCGCTGCTGCACTCATACCAATGCTTAGTTTTTCACTCTGGCAGGAACCCTTATTGAGGAATCAGGTCAAATTTTATTCGTTTCATCTCTAAAGCTCTGTCACAGAGTCCTTCAACATTTCCTTGATTCACATAATATCTGGTGCTGCTGACACTGTCCTAGGTTTAAGTAGCAATTGCTTGCCTTGGCTTCAGTCCTGAGGGTGCCCACAAACTGCAGCTGGTAGGATGGAAGCCTCACCCCATTATTTTCTATATTGGATGAGAAGAACAAAAAGGAAATTATTGCCTAAAGGCCCAGCATTAAAATAGTTCGAGTCCAAGCTTGAAAGCATCTCAACTTCCATTTGAAATTTTAAGCCATTTTTAAGCTCCTCTATAAACTCTCCATGATCCACTGAAATAGTTTTTGAAGTATTACATTCCAGCAAAGTTGGGATTGTTCGTGTATGCTTTGGAACCAGGTGCTTTTATATTTAATTCTTCCTGTGTAATAGTTTCTCTACCCTCAGTTTTTGCAAATCAAGGAAAGTACAAATGCTAACTTCAGAAAACTCGCAAGCCGAAGTTGAGGGGAATATTTTCTACCTCTCTGATCTAAGCCAGACAGTGTTGGATGCTGGCATGCCTAGGTTTTCCCTCTCTCAGTTTCCGTCTAAGGACAGGATAACATAAAGATACTGTTTTTAAAGTATCAACAAAAAAAGCAAAAACAAAGAAAGAAAAACAAAAAAGCAAAAACGCACATAATCAAAATACAGGCAGGAGCTCAGGCTTGGAGCCTTAAGAAAACTAGTTAATGCATATATTCTCGTTTACAAAATATAATCAAAAGGACTACACTCAGAATAGCACAGGTCTTAAGAACTTTGTCACCCAGTGAAGCTGTTAAATGTAACTTCTGTGTCATGCCTAGGATGATGGCACTTGCATTTGAGAAATAGGTTCAATGTGAGTAAAACTGTATGTTTCTCTAAAGCTGGGGAGGGGAACAGGCATGCAGGGTTAGCTTTATGAGTGACAGATACAAATTAAGGACACACAAGAAAAGTTTCTAATATGGCAGTATTCACTTTAGATTTTTCTCTAATTAAGGATAATTTTAAAATATAATGATTAGCAATTAGGTTGTTTTATGCTTGATTCATGCTTTTATTTGAAATAAAAAGTTCTATTTAAGTAGAAAATAAGATAGGCATAATGTTTCTTTCCTTTTTCAGAAAATTAGGCTGTTTGAATCATATGTTTGTAGTAACCACAGAACTACTGTCTGTCTACCTGGTGTATGAAACAAAACAAATAACCTTTTGAGAATTTTCTTTGTATATCCATACATAGAAAGCCATAAAAATATTTATGCCTTTGTACTGATAACTAAAAAAATAGAAGCATGCCATCAATAATAGACTGGATAAAGAAAATGTGGTAAATATACACCATAGACTACTATGCAGCCATAAGAAGGAATGAAATCATGTCCTTTGCAGGGACATGAATGGAGTTGGAAGCCATTATCCTCAGCAAAGTAACACAGGAACAGAAAACCAAATACCACATGTTCTCACTTACAAGTGGAAGCTGAATAATGAGAATACATAGACACAAGGGTGGAACAACACATACTGGGGCCTGTCGGGGGCTGGTGGGGGAGGGATAGCATCAGGAAAAATAACTAATGGATGCTGGGCTTAATACCTGGATGATGGGATGATCTGTGCAGCAAACCACCATGGCACATGTTTACCTATGTAACAAACCTGCACATCCTGCACATGTACCCTGGAACTTAAAATAAGAGCTGAAGAAAAAAAAAAGAAGCATGGCAAGATATAGAAATAACCTGTGTTTACTGATGGATGAATACACACACACAAATACACACACACACACACACACACACACACACACACATACATATAGGAATATTATTCAGCTTTAAAAAGAGGAGATCCTGCCACTTGTGACAGCGTGGATGAACTTAGAGGACATTGTGCTAAGTGAAATAAGCCAGACACAGAAAGAAAAATACTGCATTATCAGAATCTAAAAAAGAAAATAGATTGCATACAGCACATAGAAACAGAGAATAGAATGGTGGCTGTTGGGGGAAGGGATTAAATGGGAAGATGTAAGTCAAAGCGTACACAGTTGCAGGTAGGATGAATAGTCTAAAGATGTAATATACAACATGAAGACTAGAGTCAGAAATATTGTATTGTATACTGGTAATTTGCCAAGATAGTACATTTTAGGTACTTTTATTACATACACACAAAGAACCTATATGAGATGATGGATATGTTAATTTGCTTGACTACAGTAATTGCTTCACTATGTATGTGTATATCAAGGTACATATATCAAAACATCATGTTGTGTACCTTAAATATGTACAATAAAAAGGAAGTGAAATAAAAATAAAATATAATAAGTGCCTCAGCAATTTCCATCCCTTAAGATAATTTATAAGTTATTTGTTTGTTGCCTTTTAAAAATATTTAACTTGAAGCTTGTTTGTCTGCTGTATTTGGCATTGAATAATGAGCGAATAAGGTAATAAAATATGTTTTAAAAACATGAGTATGGGAGCTTAGAAAGGCTTGTCCCAGGATAACTGAAGTCAAGGCTGTTTTCCACCTAGGACGCTGAAGGAATTGCTCAAGTTTCATGGTGAAGCAAGAAACACAGAAGCATGATATGCTCCAAGAATGTTTTTGGTGTGTGGTGGGCAGGCAAGTTGTGCAGTTTCTCAGCTATTATCTCAGCTCCAAGCCCACTCTTCTGTACTCCGCCTTGTGATGTTGAGCCCAAGGCTCTGCCAACCCTATTATAGCTTTCCAGCTGCTTCCTACTAGGTAGGCTCTGCCAATAGGAGGTGCTAAAGAGAGATTGGAAAGCTGGAAGAGAAAAAGACTTATCCTACAGTTTCTGTGAATGTCATGGTGAATGATGGACAAGTTGAGAATAGCTGGGTAGGATTCCTTTTCAATATATAACATTCTTAAGCATAGAGGATTTTCTCAAAAGATTTGTTGTGTAATTTGATATTAAATCAGCTATGGGTGGAACAGCCTGGTCCTTGTGTGGAACATCAGAAATGAGCACAAGAGAACACAGTATTCTTGATGGTTGTTCCATGAGTTTCCACCTCCAGCTCCTGCTGTCGATGCTGTAACAGCACAGAAGATAAACAGCATGATGTGGTGCAAAATTGTGGTTACAGTATTCTACAACTTCCTTAATGCAAGACACACACACACACACACACACACACACACAAACACACACACACTTTTTCTCCATGGATAAATTGGAAGAAAGCAATGAGATACTTCTGGAGAAGAATCTGGAGATTATCAATCAGAATACTGGGTACAGTTAAACAAAGAGAATTAGATATCATTACAAGAATAAATGCCAGCATTGTTGAGTTGGCAGCTGACACTTATTTCCCAATATATTGGACTGAAAAGTAAATATACCTTAACTTGAAAACCTTTTAAATGAGTTTTAAAAATTGCCAATTCATTTATTGTTAGGAAAACGCACAATGTTGAAATGCTACTTGGTTCATATGTAAACCTGTGGGGCAAAACTGTTATCCCGACTTCGCACTAAAATGCTACTGTTGTAAAAGCAGTGTTGTAAAAGTCTCCTTCCTGAAAATTCCTAAGATTGTTTTGTTCGTGTTGGTTTAAAACAGCAAAATTGTGCATGGAGACATGGTAATATGAACATTTTCAGATGTGTTGCTCTGTCTATAACATAGTGAGGACTGTGAAAACTTCCTATGTCTTACTTTTCAGAAGAAGATATACGTGTGGCCAACAAACATACCAAAAAAAGCCCTCAAGATCATGGATCATTAGAGAAATACAAATCAAAACCATCATGAGATAGCATCTCACACCAGTCAGAATGGCTGTGATTATAAAGTCAAAAAATAACAGATCCTGGCAAGGTTGCAGAGAAAAGAGAACACTTACACACTGCTGGTGGGAGGTAAATTAGTTTAACCATTGTGGAAAGCAGTGTGGAGATTCCTCAAAAAGCTAAAATAGAACTACCATTCGACCCAGTGATCCCATTACTGGGTATGTAACCAAAGGAATATAAATCATTCTATCATAAAGATACATGCATGTGTATATTCACTGCAGCACCATTTATAATAGCAAAGACATGGAATCAACCTCAATGCCGATCAATGGTAGACTGGATAAAGAAAATGTGGTACATATACACCATGGAATACTATGCAGCTGTAAAAAATGAGATCATGTCCTTTGCAGCAATATAGATGGAGCTGGAGGCCATAATCCTTAGCGAACTAACACAGGAACAGAAAACCAAATGTCACATGTTCTCACTTGTAAGTGGAAGCTAAATGATGAGAACACATGGACCCAAAGAAGGGAACAACAGACACTGGGGCCTACTAGAAGGTGGAGGGTGGGAGGAAGAAGAGGAGTGGAAAAAATAACTACTATTGGGTAGTAGGCCCCTGACACGAGTTTACCTATATAACAAAGCTGCACATGTACCCTTGAACTAAAAAAAAGTTTTTTAAAAAAACTTATGTCTTGTCTACTTCCTTCACCTCTACTTTTTAGCCTTCCTATTTGAACTATTCTGAAACAGGTGCTCATGAGTGTCTTAGGGGTTCTGAAACTTGGCTGAATCACCCTTGGCCCTATTCTAGATTAGAAGGGATCAACTTGAGTTTGTGCTGTTTGTTACAGATGTAGAAGGTACGATTATGAGGCTGAGTTGACTGACCATTCAATAAATATTAAATGTCTTCTAAAGAAACAGATTCAGGCTATGAATAGATTCCTCAGAGGAAGGAGCCCTGGAGCCCAAACTCACCCTGGTACCTACACTATACATAAATTGCCTGGACTAGTTCTCAGGAAATTTGGATTCTAGGTCTTCTCTGTACATATGTTGACGCTTAGAAGAGACTTGTTTCATCTGTAAAATGGGCTCATGTCTACAGTGATTATCCCACCCTCACTCCCCCATTGCCCCAAGGTCTTGGCTTTCCGTGAGTCCATTATGCGAATCACTTAATGTGTTATCTAATTATTTCAACCCTGGAAAGCAGGCATTGTTATCCACATCTTATAGATGACTAAATTAAACCTTGAAGAGGTAAAGCAACCTGCCTAAGATCATAAAATTGTTTAGGGGCAAGAAAAATCAGAGTCCAAGTCTCCCTGACTTAAAGAACCATGCTCCTAACATCTCAGGGCAATCTCACATGTCCTCATCCAACTCTACCCTTCCCCATTTTGGCTTTACATGCCCTCTCTTGGACAATTCAAATTTTTTGGACAAAACCCATGTCTTCTTGGGTGACTGTGGCCTGGTTGCCTTCCGAGCTTTTCTATATATACCTGGTAACTATGGCAGGTTCTAACATTTTCCTAAGATACGTTACCCAACCAGTTGTTTCAAATCAAAAATAAGTTCAAATATCTCTAGACTTTGTGGGCTTCCATTGAATTTTTCAGCAGCTCTCTAAAACAACAGACAGTGGTTTACAATTTTTGCTAAATCTTTATCTTCTCTGGGATGTTTATCACTAGATTTTACTGATTTGCATACAACAAATATTTGCAAGAACTATACTCTTCAAACATATTCCTTTCAGTGCTGCTCTCAAGTCTCACTTCCAAGTGGCAAATGTCAGCTGCCTTAGCACACTCTGTAATACTTCTGCTGTTCCACAATCATCCATGTTTCTAACATTATTCACTCAGCAATATTAAGCCAACACCACAGAATACAACAAGGTGCTTCTATTTGCTTTGTTGCATTTAATTCAAGGTTCATAATAAACCAATGAGAGTAGGCAACATTAATGATCTTTTACATTTAATGGAGCAGGAAGAGGAAGCCCGGAAAACTTAGGCAATTTGCCCAAAGCTACAGGACTAGTAAGTCACAGAGGTGATTTAAAAGTCTTGGGCTTTCTTGTGTGGGGCTGAGGGGGGTGAACAAAAGTTGGTTAATGGATACAAACATACAGGTAGATAGAAGGAGTAAGTTCTGATGTTTGACAGCAGAGTAGGGTGACTATAGTTAACCACAATGTATTGTATATTTCAAAATAGCCACAAGAGAGGACTTGAAATGTTCCCAACACATAGAAATGATAAATGCTGGAAGTCATGGATATCCTAAATACCCTGACTCATTACACACTCAATGCAGGTGACAAAATATCACATGTATCCCATAAATATGTACAAATATTATGCATTGGTTTAAAAACTTTTTGAAAAAAAGTCCAGGGCTTCTAAATCTCCCAAAGCTGATATGATTCTGTATATATTTACTTAAGCAAAGGATGAGGGATCCCGGGAACCCCACTAATCCACAGGGGAGTTAGGAGAGGGGAAAATAGCTATCAGGGTCAATAGATATTTCCTTCTCTCCTAACCATGGCTTAGGAAGGAGGTCTATGATGCCCATGCTGTGGAGCTAGAAGCAATTACTAGGCTGCATATTTTCAGACATCCTATCAAGGGTATTGACAACAGCAGCTTAAAAAATGAAACACCTTCATTTTAGGGCACAGTCTGGGTGATGCAAACTGCCTAAGGTGCTGCATTAATGTTGCTGTGTGACTCCTGTCTTTTCCTGCATTTGTCATTCTTCTGTGCAGATACACACTGTATTTTTTTCCTGCAGATGTTTTAGAAGCAGCCAAGAAACACATCTCCCTGCAGCTGACACTCAAAAGGTGTGAATACCAGCACCTCTGACATCGCTTTTCACTTTAAAGTTTGAAAGTATATTTGTCATGTATAAAGTAAAAGTAAGAAACAAAGAAGAAAAATTGAGATGCAAGGGATTTTTAAAATAAAAATCTTTAGAAGATAATAGCTAAGTCGTTCATCAGTGAAGTTGTCTACAAAATCTCTTGCATCTAATCCTGAAAATTAGTCTTTGAGGTCTATGAGGTATCTCCTATAATCACCTCGTATTAATCATCACATTAAAACCCAGTTCCTCACTGGAGCCTTGCATCTTGTCCAGAGAAAACAAACCTATGGGCACCTGAAAACTGTCCCTAGAACCCATTTTTCTTAAGCCTAATCACAATCCATTTAGGATAATCAAAGATCTGAATTATCATAAATTAGTGAGCAAACTTTTGGAGACTCAAGGGTACAATAGAGAATAAATACTTTTTATGACCTCATATTTCATTCATTCATCTATTCACTCACCCAACAGCTATTTATTGAGCACTGAACTTTGTGCTGGGGAATTAGCAATGAACCAATGAATCCTGTCTAAACCATTTGTCTTTTTTTTTCAATAGACAAAATGCAATAAGGAAATCATGTAATCATATCTACAGGTTTTTTTTTTTTTTTTTTTGAAACATGGTCTCATTCTCTCACCCAGGCTGGAGTGTAGTGGCATGATCATAGCTTACTGCAGCTTCACTCTCTTAGGCTCAACCGATCCTCCTGCCTCAGCCTCCTGAGTAGCTGGGACTACAGGCATGTGCCACCAAGCTTGATTAATTTGTCTTTTTAATTTTTAGTAAGAATGACTCTTACGATGTTGTCTAGGTTGATCTCAAGCTCCTGAGCTCAAGTGCCTTTTAAAATAAAATGTTTTACCCTCTTATTTCTGAACAAAAGGGTAGTTTTATTTATAGAATTCTTCAGGCTGTCTGGCAAAAGACCCACTTCCTTAATTTACTCAATATCCATTCTTCCACTTCGGCAGATAATATTGTCAAAAAAAAATAGAAAGCATTTTTCTTGTACCTAGATGTTCCAGTTCATAAAGAATCTTGGTGTAATTTCGAGAGGTAATGAAACATCACTGTTTGGGACTTGTGTTTAATGAGAACATCTTCCTGAGCTACTGCAAGTAGGAGGAGAGGAGGCTGTTTTAAGACATCTATGCTTCTGACAGTAGAAGATCCATTTTACCCTGGATTTCAACTAGGAAATGACTCTATGCCAATGATTACTTTTTTTAACAATCCAAATAATGATGCCAGAGCCCAGCTTATGTTGCTTTGTTTCTCCCCCCAAAGATTCAATTAGGAAAGAGTATGTGTCAATGAATTTTAAAATGCCTTTCCCAGGACCACAGCAGGTAGAACACTTACACAGATAACAAGAATCCCAAAGTTAGAGAGTGATACAGGCCAAACAAACAGCAGAAAGCATTCTGGGGGAATTAAGTAACACCAAGCATTTCACCTAGTGCGTTAGAGCAGGGGTCCCCAATCCTTAGGCCGCGGACCAGTACCAGTCCATGGCCTGTTAGGAACTGGGCCACACAGCAGGAGGTGAGCAGCAGGTGAGCGAGCATTACCACCTGAGCTCTGCCTCCTGTCAAACCAGTGGCAGCATTAGATTCTCATAGGAACACAAACTCTGTGGTGAACTGCATATGCGAGGGATCTAGGTTGTGTGCTCCTTATGAGATTCTAACTAATGCCTGATGGTCTGAGATAGAACAGTTTCATCCCGAAACCATCCCCCACCCTACCCCCACCCCATCCTTGGAAAAATTGTCTTCCACAAAACCGGTCCCTGGTGTCAAAAAAGTCAGGGACTGCTGCGTTAGATGATGCACAGGTTATAGAAATCATCCAAAGGCAATTACACTTAAGTTGAATCTTGAGAATCCTCAGGTGCATGTATAAACTTTTGCAAATTATAAAAGGACTCTGTTACAAAGAATAGATTATCCTAGTTCAGAATAGAATGGGACATGCAGAAGACCATCAGCAAAATGTGTACCATACAAGGAAGAGAAAAATGTAGACCAGATGGGAGAAGTCATACAGTGAGAGGGTAATTCCGAATTCTTAAAGACAGGGGTGTAAATTTATTGAGCTCACTTACTCTTGTCCTCTGCCCCCATTCACTTAGCCATCAGAATTTGTTTTTATATACTTTTGCATTCATAAATTATTCTCATGCCAGAGTGTAAAGTTGATTACACACAACAAATCCTTGAGCTGCTTTAGACAATTCTGAGTTAAGAACTGTTTTATTATATTAAGACTTTCTTGACTATTATGGGTAAGATTCTACTGCCTAAAGAATGGGCAAACCAACCCAGCAGAACCCCTTACTAAAGACTGATGAGGCTCCATACTGAGTTACTAATGGATGCTATTCTGCATCTTGCCTTTCTTAGAATATCAATAATAGTAATTGTGCTTTAACACTCCTTGATTAAGAGGTGACCATAAAAATAGAAAGTCAAAACACAGTTAATTAATGCATGACAGAGAAGCATACTCATCAAATCAGCCAAGGGCATTCCTGTCATTTATTCCTCTGAGAATTTAAATCAAAATCTGCCTTCAGTTTTTTTTTCCTTCTTCAAGTGTCACATATTTTTAATTTTAAAAAGTGAGAAGCAAACATTTAATTTTAATTAAAGCCAACAGATTATAAATTCTCTAGGTACTTGAAATTTTACCACTGAATAGAGTTAGACCCTTGGAAGGCTACATAGTTTGGTTCATTATAGAACAGCTTTTTGTCACCAAAGAAACCATCTTTATAAAATTCACACTGCACTTCATGCAGAACTATTGAAGATATTGCTGTGCTCAATATGCTCTATATAAAACATTACATGATAAGCTCTGTCTTCCCTGAAGAACTGGCAGCACATTTGCATTCTTGATAATGAGAGCTAGGAATTGTATCATGTTTTCCCTTTTTGACCTGGCTTCCTGGAAGCTCAAACTATATATTCACACAGCAACTATGGTCAGCACATTGACTTCCTCACCTTCCCTTTGATCTTCACTTTCTATAGATATTACTTTATTATTAGCCTTACTATATATTGCATTTGATGTAAAAGGGGATTAAATAAATGTCTCTCAGATAACTCTAATGAGTTGAGCCCTGCTCAGCAAAATGTTCTACACATATGCATCAACTGGCAACTTGATTTTTAAATCCTTTTGACAAAGAGTTCGGGAACAAATATATTTTCAAATGAAGTAGACCTTCAGTCTCTCAAAGGCAAAGACTATTCTATTTCTCTCTCCACTTTATAGCAGTAAGCACTATTCTCTGCAAACAGCAGTGGCTCAGTAAAGGATACTGAAGGCAACAAGAGTTAACACTTGTTTATTGAGGATTTGGTTTATATTTCTTGAAAGTTGATATAACTTGGGAGGCTATTTTTAATCCCAAAATAGGAGGTACAGGATACAAAGATAGGTGGAGGACTTCTAGTTTCTCATTTTCCATGAAAGTCACTTAGAAGGCATCACTCCCTCCTAATAAGTAAAAGGCTGAACAGAGTTTTAAAAAAATCAACAACTCTTTTAGGATCCATTAGAGAGGTGAGGACACAGGGCAAACCTCTGCCCCCAAGATTAGAGACACAGGCAGGCAAATCCATGGAGTCATGGCTTACCAGAGGAAACTCACAAGTAGAAACCATTGCGAGGACCAGTGCTGGGGTAGGAAAACATGAACTGTAATTGATGAATTCCTGGAGGCTCAGTGTGGACAAATCAGAAAGTTAAAAACTCCCAGGAAACCCAGTTATACAGGGTCCCCATAATTGTGTGAGATATACCTCCAGGAGCTTGACTATGTTATCCCAGTAAATATGGGAGAAACAGTCCTCCATGCTTCCAGTAGGGAGAAAAGAGAAGGAACCATTTTGAAATATGTCAGTGCACTCTGTTCTTCTTAGCAAGCCTTGCTCTTAGAAGAAATTAGTTAACCAGAACCTAATCTACTAATCAGAGCCTAACTGGCCCAGGTGAAAGAAAATGTCCAACTCGTTAGTTCTAGCCTTCCATGTGGAAGAAGAAAAACACCCAGCTCTAGCCCACTCAACATGAGAGAAGGGAAATACCCAACTATAGCCCACTTTAGCCATCTTGCCCCTGAGAAACTGAGAACTGAGAAAGGCTTGCAAAGTTCACAGCCAGAGGCACAGACACGTTAAAAAAGAGAGAACTTATTCCTAGGAGTGTAGAATGCTTCTCCTCCCCCTACACTTACTGCAACATTACTAAAGGCCTATTTACAGCAGAACTTTTACTCAGTGTAACATGTTTGGTTATCAAAACAAAAATTATAAGATATATTAAAACGTAAAAAACACACTTTGAAGAGACAAAGCACCAGAACAAGACATGGCAGGGATGTTGAAATTATCATACTGGGAATTTAAAACAACTATGATTAAGCTAAGGTCTCTAATGGATAAAGTAGATAGCATGTACGAAAAGATGGGCAACATAAGCAGAAATCTTAGGATTTCTTAAATCCTAAGAAAGAACCAAATTTCGTAAGAAATCTTAGGATTTCTTAAATCCTAAGAAAGAACCAAAAAGAAATGCTACAGATAAAAAACGAGGGCCCAAGCCAAAATGGCTGTCTAGACACAGCCAGGAGGAACATATCCCATCAAGAGATGGGGACATTGGGAAGACTGGGACACTCCAAGCAGATCTTTGGAGAGAAGGCATTGAGAGTGGTTAGAGGGAGGACCCAGATGCTTAGCTGTAAGGGGAAGAAGCTCGGAGCCCTGCATGGGGCTGTCAAGAACCAAGACTCATTCCTAGCCCCAGTGACTCTGAGAAAGGGTGAGTTGAATAGGTGAGGAATGGCCCACTCTTGCCATGAACCTCTGGAATCCTAGCAGCAGAAGACCCCAAGATCCCCAAGGACACTTGAGCTGGCAGGGAGAACTGTTTAGAGAGGTGGATGGGGTGAGATTCCAGCCTGTGCAGAACTCAGAGGGTTTGGTGTAGGAACATCTGCAGTGGAACCAGGGACAAGACAAGCCAATTCCCCAAGGCTCACCGTGCTCCTTTAGGAGACTTTAACCTTAGGGAGACTGTTGGACCTAGGCAGAGCAGGGTAATCTTGCCTGTGGAATGGGGCCAGTCCAATCTGAGCACTCCTATGTCTGCTGGCTTCTCCTGGGGCCCCACCCTCACCATGTCTGCTAGCAGTGCAGCCTTGGATGCCCAACCAGGATATTTCTCAGGGGCCCTCATCATAGCTCTTTCACCAGCAGGCCACAGTTGACTGTTGGAGAGCTCCAGCAGACCTGCCCCTGCCAAAACACACCAGCTCACCTGAAGCTTCCCTTTGCCATTTTGTTAGCACACACTCACCAATGACCTTCTTACCATTGTTTTGCTGCCATGCATGTGTAGACAGACCTTCCCTCCCTCCCCCGCCAGTGTACACACCATAGCACTGCTTCTGCTGGTGTGAGCGCACCCCACTGCCCCCTCCACCGATGTGTGGGCACCCCACCATGCTGCCACCACAAATGCATGCACAGATGTTGGAAATCCCTCCCCTGCTGCCACCAGCACAAGCACACACATGCTGGCAACCCCACCCCTGCTTGCACCCCACTCAGTCATGCCACCACTGCCACCAGCACGAGTGGGTGCAGGAATGCCATCACTTCATTCCCAATGGTGCTCCACCCCAGCTGACACATGTATACCCCATGACTGTCTCAGCTGCTGGCATGTGCGCGTGAACACAGATCCCACTGCCATTGCCCCAGCAGAACTCTTTGGCCAGCACCAACTATTGGCATGTTGTGGCTAGCAGACCGGGAACACCTCAACCCCCCCAGTGCAGCAGGTTCCTAACCTCAAGGGTCCAGAGAACAAAGCTCGGGGACTGGTACCAGCCTCTAGAGTTAGAGCACACAGCTCAGCTTATTCCATAAACAAAGCCAGATGCCTGAACCCACCCCGTACCACAATCAAACTCCCAAGGGCATTAAAGAAGATAAAAGCAAAAAACCCATCCACAAGAAAGCAACTTCAAAGATTGAAGGAACATCAGCCCACAAATATGAGAAAGAACCAGCACAAGAACTCTGGCAACTCAAAAAGTCAGAGTGTCTTCTTACCTCCAAATAACTGCACAAGTTCCCCAGCAATGGTTCTTAACTTGGCTGAAATGACAGACGTAGAATTCAGAATATGGATAGAAAAGATCATTGAGATTCAGGAGAAAGTCAAAACCCAATCCAAGAAATCTAAGGAATACAATAAAACAATACAGGAACTGAAATATGAAAGGCCATTTTAAGAAAGGACCAAACTGATCTGATAGAGCTGAAAAACTCACTTCCAGAATTTCATAATACAATTGCAAATAGTAATACCAGAATAGACCAAGCTGTGGAAAAAATTTCAAAGCTCAAACGCTGGTTCTCCAAATTAACTCCGACAAAAATAAAGAAAAAAGGATAAAAAAGAATGAACCTCCAAAAATATGGAATTATGTAAAGAGACCAAATCTATGACTCACTGGTATATGTGAAAGAGAGGGAGAGAAAGCAAGAATTATGTAAAGAGACCAAATCTATGACTCACTGGCATCTCTTAAAGAGAGGGAGAGAAAGCAAGCAATTTGGAACATATATTTAAGGATACTGTCTATAAAAATTTTCCCCACCTTGTTAGAGAGGCCAATATTCAAAATCAGGAAGTGCAGAGAACACTTGTGAGATACTATACAAAGATGAGCATCCCCAAGACACAGTCATCAGATTCTCCAAGGTCAAAATGAAAGAAAAAATGCTAAAGGCAGCTAGAGAGAAGGGACAGGTCACCTACGAAGGGAACCCCATCAGGCTAATGGCAGACCTCTCAACAGAAACTCTACAAGCCAGAAGACATAGGGGGCCTATATCCAGCATTTTTAAAGAAACAAAATTCCAATCAAGAATTTCATACCCAGCCAACTAAGCTTCATAAACAAAAAATTAAAACATAACAACAACAAAAAAACCCTAAGATCCTTTTAAGACAAGCAAATTCTAAGGAAATTCATTACCATCAGACCCACCTTACAAAAGATCCTTTAGGGAGTGCTAAATATGAAAAGGAAAGACAGTTACCAGCTACCACAAAAGCACACTTAAATACATAGACCGTTGACACTATAAAACAACTACACAATCAAGTCTGTATAATAACCCCAGCTAATAACATGATGACAGGATCAAGTCCACACATATCAATATTAACCTTGAATGTAAACAGACCAAATGCCACAATTAAAAGGCACTGTGTCGAGTTGGATAAAGAAGCAAGGCTCAACTCTATGCTATCTTCAAAAGACCCATCTCACATGCAATGGCACACATAGGCTCAAAGTAAAGGGACTTAGAAAAATCTACTACGAAAATGGAAAACAGGAAAAAGCAGAGGCACTATTCTAATTTCAGACCAAACAGACTTTATACCAACAATAATCAAAAAAGACAAAGAAGGGCACTACATAATGGTAAAGGGTTCAATTCAACAAGAAGACCTAACTATCCTAAATATATACGCACCCAACACAGAAGCACCATGTTCTGAGAGACCTACAAAGAGACTTAGATAACCACACAATAATAATGAGAGACTTCAACACCCCACCGACAGTATCAGACAGAGCACCGAGGCAGAAAACAGATATTCAGGACTTGAACTTGACGTTTGACCAAAAGGACCTGACAGACATCTACAGAACTCTCCACCCCAAACAACAGAATATACATTCTTCTCATTGCCACATGGCACATACTCTAAAATCAAACATACAATCAGCCACAACACAATTCTCAGCAAATTGAAAAAAAATCGAAATCATACCAACCAAGCTCTCAGTCCACAGCACAATACAAACAAATCTCTAAGGAGATCTCTAAAAACCATATAAGTACATGAAAATTAAACAATCTTCTCCTGAATGACTTTTGGGTAAGCAATGCAATTAAGTTAGACATCAAGAAATTCTTTGAAACTAATGAGAACAAAGATACGACATACCAGAATCTCTGGGACACAGCTAAAGTAGTGTTAAGAGGAAAGTTTATAGTGCTAGATGCTCACATCAAAAAGTTAGATCTCAAATTAACAACCTAACATCACAACTACAAGAACTAGAAAAACAAGAGGCAAACCAACCCCAAAGCTGAAGGTAAGAACTAACCAAAATCAGAGCTGAACTGAATGAAACTGAGATGTGAAAAACCTCCAAAAGATTAATGAATTCAGGAGTTTGTTTTTTAAAAGAATAAATAAGACTGATACACCACTAGCTAGAATAATAAAGAAAAAAATGAGAAGACCCAAATAAACACAATTAGAAATAAGAAATCGGACATTACTACCAACCCCATAGAAATAATAAAAAAAAAAACCTCAGCGACTACTACAAACATATCTATGCACACAAACTGAAAAACCTGGAAGAAACTGATACATTCCTGGAAACCTACAACCTCCCAACATTGAACCAGGAAGAAAATGAACTCTTGAAAACAGACCAGTAATGAGGTCCAAAACTGAATTAGTGATAAAAAGCCTGCCAACAAGAGAAAGTCCCATACCAGGGAGATTCACAACTGAATTCTTCCAGATGTATAAAGAAGACCTGGTACCATGCCTCTGGAAACTATTCCAAAAAATTAAGGAGGAGGGACTCCTCCCTAACTCACTCTATGAGGCCAGCATCATCCTGATACCAAAATATGACAGAGACACAACAATACCCTGATGAACATAGATGCAAAAATCCTCAATAAAATGCTAGCAAACCAAATCCAGCAGCACATCAAAAAGCTAAACCACCATGATCAAGTAGGCTTTATTACTGGGATGCAAGGTTGGTTCAACATACACAAATCAATGAATGTGATTCATCACAGAAACAGAACTAAAAACAAAAACCACATGATCATCTCAATAGATGAAGAAAAGGGTTTTGAAAAAATTTAACATATTTTCATGTTAAAAACCCTCCACAACAAACTAGGCATTGAAGGAACGTATCTCAAAATAATGAGGCATCTCTGACAAACCCACAGCCAACATCATACTGAAAGAAAAAAAAAAAAGCTGTAGCATTCCCCTTGAGAAACAGAACAAGACAAGGATGCCCATTCTCACCATTTCTATTCAACAAAGTACTGTAAGTCCTAGTCAGGGCAATCAAGAAAGACAAAGAAATAAAAGGCTTCCAAATAGGAGAAGAAATCAAACTATCTGTTTGTAGACAATATGAGTCTATACCTAGAAAACCCCACAGTCTCTGTTCAAAAGCTCCTAAATCTGATAAATGACCTCAGCAAAGCTTCAGCCTATAAAATCAATGTACAAAAATCAGTAGCATTTCTATAAACCATCAACGTCCAAGCTGAGGGCCAAATCAAGAATGCAATCTCTTTCACAATAGCCACAGAAAGAACAAAACATCTGGGAATATAGTTAAACAGGGAGTGAAAATTCTGTACAATGAGAATTATAAAACATTGCTCAAAGAAATCAGAGATTACACAAACAAATAGAAAAATATTTCATACTCATGATTAGGAAGAACCAGTATTGTTAAAATAGCCATACTGCCCAAAGCAATTTACATATTCAATGCTATTCCTATCAAACTAATAATGATATTCTTCACAGTATTACAAAACACTAGTTTAAAATTCATATGAACCTTAAATAGAGCCCTAATAGCCAAGGCAATCTTAAGCAAAAGAACAAAGTTAGAGGCATCACATCACCTGGCTTCAAACTATATCACAAGGATACCATAACTAAAACAGTATGTACTGGTACAGAAAACAGACACATAGAGCAATGGAACAGAACAGACAGCCCAGGAATGAAGTCACACACCTACAACCATCTGATCTTGGACAAAGTTGACAAAAACAAGCAGTGGGGAAAGACTTCCTATTCAATAAATGGTGTTGGGATAACTGGCTAGCCATATGCAGAAGATTGAAACTGGACCCCTTCCTTACACCATATACAAAAATCAACTCAAGATGGATTAAAGACTTACATGTAAAACCTAAAACAATAAAAATCCTGGAAGGTAATCTAGGAAATACCATTCTGCACATAGACCTTGGTAAAGATTTCATGATGAAGATGACAAAAATAATTGCAATAAAAATAAAAATTGACAAATGAAACTTAAATTAAAGAGCTTCTGCACATCAAAAGAAAATGTCAACAGAGTAAACAAACAGCCTACAGAATGGGAGAAAATATTTACAAACTATACATCTGACAGGTCTAATATCCAGAATCTATAAGGAACTTAAACAAATCAGCAAGCAAAAAACCAACAACCCCATTAAAAAGTGTACAAAGGATATGAACAGACACTTCTTAAAAGAAGACATACACATGTGGCCAACAAACATATGAAAAATGCTCGATATCACTAATCCTCAGAGAAATGCATATCAAAACCACAATGAAATACCATTTCCCACCAGTCACAATGGCTATTATTAAAAAGTCAGAAAACAACAGATGCCGAAGAGGATGCAGAGAAAAGGGAATGCTTATACACTGCCAGTGGGAATGTAAATTAGTTCAGCTATTTTGGAAACCAGCTTGATAATTTCTCAAATAACTTAAAAATAGAACTACCAATCATCCTAGCAATTCCATTATTGGGTATGTATCCAAAAGAATAGAAATCATACTAAGATAAAGACGAGTGCAACACATATGTTCATTGCAGCACTATTCACAAAAGCAAAGACATAGAATCAACCTAAATGTTAATCAGTGGTAGACTAGATAAAGAAAACGTAGTACATATACACCATGGAATATTATACAGTCATAAAAAGAATGAGATCATATCCTTTGCAGCAACGTGGATGGAGCTGGAGGCCATTATCCTAAGCAAGCTAACACAGGAATAGAAAACCAAATGCTGTATGTTCTCACTTATAAGTGGAAGCTAAACATTGAGTATACATGAACACAAAGAAGGGAAAAACAGACACTCGGGCCTACTGAGAGGTAGACGGTGGGAGGAGGGTAAGGATCAAAAACTACCTATCAAGGGCCAGGCATGGTGGCTGATGCCTGGAATCGCAGCACTTTTGGGAGGCTGAGGCAGGTGGATCACTTGAGGCCAGGAGTTCGAGACTAGCCTGGACATCATGGTAAAACCCTGTCTTTACTAAAAATATTACTGTGATGGCACACACCTGTAATCCCAGTTACTCAGGAGGCTAAGGCATTAGAATCACTCGAAACCAGGAGGCGGAGGTTACAGTGAGCCGAGATGGCACGACAGAGCAGATTTCAAATCAAGGGAAGCTATGATTTGATTTATTTATATATAAATATATTTATATTTATATATAAATATATTATTATTAAAAATAAAAAATATATTTATTTATAAATAAAGGCATTACATAATAATAAAGGGGTCAATTCTCTAAGAAGTCAAAACAATCCTTAACACACATGTTCCTTAATGTGTATGTGTCTAACAACAGAGTGTCAAAATACATGAAGCAAAAACTGACAGCACTGAAAGGAAAAATAGATAAATCCACTATCATCATTGGAGACTTCCAACATCCTTCTTTCAGAAATAGACAGATACAGCAGATAGAAAATCAGTAAGGACATAGTTGAACTTGACAATACCATTGATCAAAAGGATAAAACTGACATCTACAGACTACTTCATTCAACAGCAGCAGAATACAAATCTTCTCAAGCTCACATGTAATATTCACCGAGACAGACTATATTTAGGGCCATAAAAGACATAGACTTTTTTAAAAAATAGAAATCATACAATGTCTGCACTCAGACCACAGTGGAACTAAATTAGAAATCAATAACAGAATAACTAGAAAATCCTGAAACACATGGAGATTAAACAACACACTTCTAAATAACACATGGGTTAAAGAAGAAATCTCAAGACAAATTTTAACGTATTTTGAACTAAATACAAATGAAAACACAACTTATCAAAATTTGTGGATATAGTGAAAGCAATGCTTAGGAAAAAATTTATAGCATTGAATGCATATATTGGAAAAGAAGAAAGATATAAAATCCATAATCTAAGTTTTTACCTTAGAAAAAGAAAAGCAAATTTAATCAAAGTAAGCAGAAGGAAAGAAGTAAGAATTAGAGTGGAAATCAATGAAATTCAAAATGGGAAATCAATACAGAAAATCAAGAAGACCAAAAGCTGGTTCTTTGAAAAGATCAGTAAAATTGATAAGCCACTAGACAGGCTAATTAAGAAAAAAAGAGAGAGAACACAAATGGCTAGTATCAGAAATGAAAGAGGGGACATCACTATAGATGTAAGAAACATTTACAAGATCATAAAACAATACTATGAAGGATTCTATGTCCACAAATTTGATAACTTAGATGAAATGCACCAATTCCTTGAAAGACACAAGTTGCTAAAACTCATACAAGAATAGACCATTTATTTATTCAATAAATTGAATCAATAATTAATAACCTTCCACATCAGAAAGCACCAGGCCCAGATGGGTTCACTGTTGCTTCTACCAAACACTTAAGGAAGAAATTATAACAATTCCCTAGAATCTCTTTCAGAGGATAGAAGCAGAAGGAATATTTCCTAACTCATTCTATGAGACCACCATCAACCTAAACCAAAATAAAAACCAAAACCAAAGACGTTATAAGAAAATTAAACTACAGACCAGTATTTTTCATAAACATGCACGTAAAAAGTGTTAACAAAATATTTGCAAATAAAATCCAACAATATATAAAAAGAATTATACAACATGACCAAGTGGGATTTATCCCCTCTAAGTGAGGCTAGTTCAGTGTTCAAAAATCAATTAATGTAATTCATTACATCAATAGACTAAAAATAAAAATATCACATGATCATATAAATAGACACAAACAAAAGCTTTTGACAAAATACAACACCCATTCATGATAAAAACTCTCAGTAAACTAGGAATACAGGAAAAATTCCTCAACCTGATAAAGAATATCTACAAAAAACTTACAGTTAACATCATACTTAAGGGTGAGAAACTCAAAGCTTTTCCAACTAATGTCAGTTACAAGGCAAAAATGTTCTCTCTCACCACACTTTTTCAACATTGTACTGGAAGATCTAGCTAATGCAACAAGATAAAAAAGGAAATAAATATATAAAGATTGGGAAAGAAGAAATAATGTTCTCCTTCAGTGATGACACGATTGTCTATGTAGAAAATAAAAAAAAATAGATAAAAAGACTGCTGGAACTAATAAGTGATTCTAGCTAGGTTGCAGGATACAAGGTTAATATACAAAGGTCAATCACTTTTCTATATATCAGCAATGAATAAGTGGAATTTGAAATTAAAAGCATAATATCATTTACATCAGCACCCCCTCCCCAAATGAAACAGGTATAAATCTAACATAATATATACAAGATCTATATGAGGGAAATTATGAAGCTCTGATGAAATAAATCAAATAAGAACTAAAAAAATGGAGAGAGATTTTATACTAATGGTTAACAAGACTTATTATTGGCAAGATGTTAGTTCTATTAGCTGGACGTAGTGGTGCACCTCTGTAGTCTCAGCTACTTGGGAGCCTGAGGCAGAAGGATCACCTGAGCCCAGGAGTTTGAGGCTGCAGTGAGCTATCATCACACCACTGCACTCCAGCCTGGGCTACAGAGTGAGACTCTATCTCTAAAAAAAAAAAAAAAAAAAAAGATGTTAGTTCCTCCCAACTTCATCAATAGATGCAAAGCAATCCCAATAAAAATCCCAGCAAGTTACTTTGTGGATGTTGACAAACAGATTCTAAAGTTTATATGGAGAGGTAAAAAAGGTTTAGAATAGTCAACACAATTGAAAACAAAGTTTGAAAACTAACAATATCTGACATCAAGAGTTACCATAAAGGTACAGTAATCAAGACAATGTAGTATTGGCAAAAGAACAGACAAATAGATCAATGAAACAGAACAGGAAGTCCAGAAATAGACCCACATAAATGTAGTCAATTGATCTTTGACAGATTACAAAAGGCAATGCAGTGAAACAAAGACAGTCTTTTCAATAAATGGTGCTGGAACAACAGTACATCCATATGCAAATAATTGAATCTCGGCACAGACCTTACACCCTTCACAAGAATTATCTCAAAATGGATCATAGACCTAAATGTAAAGTGTAAGACTATAAAACTCCTAGAAGATAACATAAAAGAAAACCTAGATTACCTCGAGTATGGCAGTGACTTTTTAGATACAATAAAGGCATGATTTTTGAGAGCAAGAAATGATAATCTGGACCGCTCTGCGAAAGACAATGTCAAGAGAATGAGAAGACAAGCCACATACTGGGAGAAGATATTTGCAAAACACTTATCTGATAATGGGCTATTATGCAAAATATACAAAGAACTCTTAAAACTCAACAATAAGATAACAAACAACCTAACTAAAAAATGGGCCTTAACAGGTACCTCACCAAAGAAAATATATAGATGGCAAGTAAGCATATGAAAAGATGTTCCATATCATATGTCATCAGGGAAATGCAAATTAAGACAATGAGATACTACTACATACTTATTAGAATGACTAAAATCTGGAACACTAACAACACCAAATGCTGACAAGGATGAGGAGCAACAGGAACTCTCACTCATTGCTGGAGGGAATGCAAAATGGTTCAGCCATTTTGGAAGACAGTTTGGAGGATTTCTTGTTTTATTTTGTTTTTTGTTTTTACAAAACTGCACATATTTTTACCATATGATTCTGTAATCACACTCCTTGGTATTTACCTAAAGGAGTTGAAAATATGTCCACAGAGAGAATTGAACATGGATGTTTATAGCAGCTTTATTTATAGTTGCCAAAACTTGGAAGCAACCAAGATGTCTTTCAGCAGATGAATGGATAAACTGTGGTATATCCAGACAATGGGATATTATACAATGCTAAAAAGAAATAACCTATTAAGCCATGAAAAGACATGGAGGAATCTTAAATATTACTAAGTGAAAGAAGCCAAACTGAAAAGGGGCACATACTATATCATTACAACTATATGACATTCCAGAAAAGGCAAAACTGTGGAGACAGTAAAAAGATCAGTGGTTGCCAGGGGTTGGGAGGGATGACTAAGCAGAGTACAGAGTATTTTTAAGGTAGTGAAACTATTCTGTATGATACTATAATGATGGATACATGACATTATACATTGGTTCAAACCCATAGAATGTACAACACCAACAGTGAGCCTTAAAGCTAACTGTAGACTTTGGGTGATTATGCTGTATGAATGCAGGTTCATCAGTTGCAACAAATGTACCATCTTGGTGCAGGGCGTTGATAATGGGGAGGCTATGCATGTGTGGGGGCAGGGGATATATGGGAAATCTCTGTATCTTCCTCTCAATTTTGCTGTGAACCTAAAACTAAAAACACCTTTTAAAAAAAGAAAGGGAAGATCTTGATTTTTCCAGTAAGCAGTTATCTGATCTTACAGAGTTTGGCATACTAGTAGAAATCTAGATGCATGGTTGAAAGCTGTCTCAAGCCTCCTGCATCAAGTGCTGGGTGGGGTCACAGAGAGTCTGGCAGCATGACCGCAGCAGGGGCCATCCCTGGGCCTAGAACACTAATTGACAATTGTCTAGTCAACAATGACTTTGGCAAGAGACAAAGGAGACAGAACCCCTGACCTGGGTAGCAGCCTGGGCTTATGTAAGCTGCATTCTCCCTGCTTCTCTCAAGTCTCAGCTAGTTCATTGATTTTCACCATGGTGAACATCACAGTTTCTTGAGATCAGAACATTGCTGCTGACAAAATACACTGCAAAATAATTCTGCCTTCTTTTCTTTTACAAGCTGATACAACAGCAGAGGCACTCCTGCTATGTCTGAAATTCTTCTTGCCTCTCATTTTTGACCTGACACTGCTGAGGGTGCACACATTTTGATGTAAGGCAGGACCACACATTAGCTCAGTTTCCTACCCATGCTGCCAGGCATCAAGGGTAAATCTATGACCAAGAACTGTAACAGGGCTCTGCCCAATAGTGTAATTAACAGTGCAAAACAGAGGCTGAGCCATTTCTGACTTGCATGGGAAAATATATTTCAGTGTCTGATAATTATTTGTCTGTTCAGAGACCTGGATAATGAGTTGGCTTTCTTCAGACCTCCTGGAAAACTCACTCAGTTGTCTGCTTCAATCAAAGGCCCTGTGTTTTAACTGCTGGTGTCAAGAATTTGGACACTTTGACTTGCAGAGATAATGTTAAGAAATCAGAGTTCTGTCTCCATCTTTGGATGACAGGTAAGGCAAAGATGGGCATGCTCTTTCCCATTTCTCCAAGCTGTGTTGGACCATGACAGTGAAGTCAGTAGCACTGGGTTTGTCTTATCAAGAACCTCGGGGTGATAACAGACCATCCTGAGAATAATCTGTGTGAAAGTCAGGTGTGCCCTGGACCAGTTGTTGCTGAGATACAAGCTGTGGTGCTGCCGGCAGGTCTGGAACTGTACACCACCTAGAACCTGAGACCTAGACACAGGAGTGGACAAAAATTTCTAATGGGAGAGCATAAGGCTTGTCCTCTTTATCTGTCACAGGTGACACTAAGCAAAAAAGGTTACAAACCAAATCCCATCAGTCACCTCTGTTCTACAGGAGGAGGTCCTTTGGAAGGCATTTGATGCTACTGCCATGGTCTGTGCAAGTGCCTTCCAAACACTCATACCTATCCCTCATGACCAAGGGAGAAAAGGGCCTGTAAGAAAGTCCTTCCACCACAGATAATAAAAACACCTTACGTTATAGACTGAACTGTGTATCTCCCAAATTCATATGTTGAAGTCCTAACCCCCATTACCTCTGAATATTTGTATATTTGTAGACCAGGCCTTGAAAGAGGTGATTAAGTTAAAACAAGGCTGTTATTGTGGGCCCTAATCTAATCTGACTGGTGTCCTTATAAGAAGAAATTTGGACTCACAGAGACATCAGGGATGTGGGTCCACACAGAAAAAAGGACATATGAGAACACTGAAAGAAGACAGCCATCTGTAAGCTAAGGAGAGAGCCCTGAGGAGGAACCAAACCTGCTGGCACCTTGATCTTGGACTTACAGCCTTGAAAACTGTCAGAAAATACATTTCTGTTGTTTAAGCAACTTGGTTATGGTACTTTGTTATGGCAACCCGAGCAGACTAATACACCTGATTTTTCTGATGAGTTCTGATGAGTAGCTTTAATCTGGGAGGGGAAAGGAACGTTTTTAATCTCCATTTTATAGTTCTGCAATTTATTTATTACTATCTACCCTTGCATTTCACAAAGCATTTGAGGGAGCCTAAAAGAACATATATTATACTATACAAAACATTAAACTAATTAGTTGAAATCAGGGTAGAGGAAAGATAAAGTCAGGAAAGTCATAATCCAAGAGTAAGATTAACACAGAAATGCATACCATATAGGCGGGGTGCGGTGGCTCATGCCTGTAATCCCAGCACTTTGGGAGGCCAAGGCGGGCGGATCACCTGAGGTCGGGAGTTCGAGACCAGTCAGACCTACATGGAGAAACCCCATCTCTACTAAAAATACAAAATTAGCCAGGCATGGTGGTGCATGCCTATAATCCTAGCTACTCAGGAGGCTGAGGCAGAAGAATCGCTTGAACCTGGGAGACAGAAGCTGCAGTGAGCCTAGATCACGCCATTGCACTCTAGCCTGGGCAACAAGAGTGAAACTCCGTCTCAAAAAAAAAAAAATAGAAAGAAATGCATACCATATAATCTTCGAAGAGAGAGGTAAATTTGATTCTATGATTCCTAGTGGCAAAGCAGAAAAGATTATCAGTATGCTCACCAACTCAAACCCTAGGATTAAAAACAAACCTGCTACTCAGGAAAAACAGCTTCCCAGATACTAAGGCAGCAGAGAAAGAGAACATTGCAATGTGGAGGAGGAAGACCTGAAAACATGGCATGATACAGAAGGTGACAATATCTCTTGTCATATCCTTAATTGAAATCAGCAGCATGAAATCAGAACACACTCTGGACAAACAACTGGGAGTGAGAGCAAGTGGTCAGAGGAGACCTCTCTCCCCTTAAATGTCATGGTCATGAAATAGGTGGATCCAGTAGTAAGATTTAGAAGATGGGGAGAAATTGGTGGTGGTCATATCTTTCCAGCAAACCTTTATGAATATGAATTTTTGCCACCAGGTTTTTTATGAATATTGGACAGCAAAGAACTCATGATAGTTTCTATGGCAGGAACATAGAATGCATGTAAATCTATATCATGTCCAGAGAAAGAGATACCCCTGGGATGAAGTAGAGAATGTTAAGGCAAACCAAAATCTCAGCCTTCCTTACATAATATTACTGGAATAATAGTGTTCTCCAAGGGCTGAGATGCCACGAGGAAGCACAAATCAGAATGCTCTGGAGTTAGACCAAGGTGGGCCGGCTCAGCTTGGCATCTGGAGGGTTGAAGGACTTGTGGCAAGTAGGTCAAATCCACAGCCTTTCCCATGTTGATAGAGGGAGGATAGCATTTATGAGATACTCTTATAATTCAGATATCCCCTGGGCCTTAAAAATCTTGGATAGAAGTAGGCTTGAAACAAAGATCTTTGGCAGGGCGCAGTGGCTCACTCCTGTAATCCCACCACTTTGGGAGGCCGAGGCAGGTGGATCACCTGAGGTCAGGAGTTCGAGACCAGCCTGGCCAACATGGCGAAACCCCTTCTCTACTAAAAATGTAAAAATTAGCCAGGCGTAGTGGCGCATGCCTGTAATCCCAGCTACTCAGGAGGCTGAGGTGGGAAGATTGCTTGAACCTGGGAGGCGGAGGTTGCAGTGAGCTGAGATCGCACCACTGCACCCCAGCCCAGGCAACAGAGTGAGACCCTGTCTCAAAACAAACAAACAAACAAACATCTTTGGACCATCCTTGAAACAGATCAAGTGGGCCATGGGTCCCATTCCCATGATACACCCTTACCTCTTGTTCTGGAGGCAGGGATCTCTGTGTCTCCTGAACAATCCTTGGCTGCACCAAAGAGCATGCCTGCTCCTATGAGATTACCTTTCCCTGCAGTCCAGCTTCCATGGGCACAGATGGACAGAAAAAAACTGCTATTTCATATGGAGTGGGAAATACTAGGGCTCTAATATTCTTCCAGTTTTTCTAAGGTTTCACCCATTATTCTGCACCTGACTCTACCTAGAGTGCTTCTGGCTGCTCTGTTTGCGCATTCATGTTGCACAAGGGTGACTTACCTGCATGTGCCCCTCACACCCCGAGGGGCTTAATGAAGGACAGGTGCAACTCCTTGTTTCTACCCCCACCTTATCAAGAATCCAAAATAATCTCTTTGTAAATTTTTTTTGTCAATATCTTCATACCATACTGTCAGAGTAAACTTGCCTCCTTTCTGAGATCCCAGGCATTGGAAGCCCAGATATGCCAGTTTATTCTGAGAATTGAAAGGTTCATGTTGCATGCTTTCTTTTTCTAATTTGGCAATTTGAAAACTATCAGGCAAAACTCATTGATACAGAAATAAAAACAAAATTTCCTGCTTAGCCTGTAGTACCTGCTGGTGTTTAGGTTTTTCAACACTCAATAATATAATATAGATATTTCAAAATACTATAGAAACAGCTGTATCCATTTATTTAATTTTATCATAAAACATGCTTAATTGTTTAAAAATATCTAGCCCTCAGCTGGGAAAAGTACACTTTACTACAATTCAGGCATGGTCATAATGGAAATCAAATGCATATAACATAGTTTACTTACAGCTCTAAGAAGAAAAAAGAAATATGAAAAAGAAAGAGTAAACAGGGGCCACTAGGAACACTGAAGAAGCCTTGGCACTGTGAACATAAATACTGCCCAAGAAGTCCTTGAACTCTGCTCCCACATGCCCCCCACACCCCAACCCTGGCCATCTGTTTTGCAGTTGATAATAGCTAATCGGTCTGCTTTAGGATTGTTTGCTTGGAAGCACGATTTCAAATTTGTGTAGTGAAAAAACTAACAGAACAAATATTTTCATAGTCAATGAGACACTAACTCCTAAAGTCAGGGCCTGCAGAATGGCAGTTGAAGTGGCCGAGAAAGAAGGGTAGAAGGGATGGTATTTACTGAGTGACCACTTCATACACAATATAGTGCTATTTTTAATTATTCCTCCGTTGTACAGGTGAAGAAACTGAGGCTCTGAGAAGTAAAGGGACTTGTCTAAGACCACAGAGTAAAAGTAGCCAAGTTGCAAACCCAGATTGTTCAGGTCCTAAAATCCACATTGTTCTCATTATGGCGATTTATCTCTCTGATACTTCCCATCATTATTGAAATGGAGCAAATGGAATTAGGGTACAAATGTGTTAAGCATCAGCTGGCACAGACATGCATGCACACACATGGAAATTGTTTATTTAGAAAACAATAGGCAAGGATGACTTTTGTGAAGAAAGATGAAAGCCTGAGGACATAGATATTAGTAAAGAAGCGGAAGAATGACTCAGGTGCCCGCATGAGAAAAGTTTGTTTTGCTCCTGAGAAACGTGGGAAAGCGAGAGATGCCAGAAAACTGGAATGGAGCTGGGGATGAAGACTGTTTTTCAGAATAGAGAAGTTTTATTCTCCACCTACTTGGAGTGCCCTTGGGAGACAGATTTCTGCCATCAGCCCTCTTGAAGAATTGCCCTCAGCTGAGCTCAGCTCAAGAACTGCCTCATCAGGGCTCATGCCCTTCCTGCATTCCTGCAGCGAGTGACTGGTAGACGCAGGGCTCTTGAGCTCAGCCCCCTCGATGAACTCTGCAAGGCCATCCCAGCTTCAATGCACCCTGTGCTGTTGACCAGGCCTTGCTGAGATGGTACCACAAGCCTACTTTCTCTCTCTGCCCACTCCTGTTTCCTTCCTTGCCCCTACATAAATGGATCCAGAGAGCTGGCCATCCCCAGAAACCTTTCCACATGAAAATCATCTCAGAGCCTCCTTTCCAATGGGCCCACCTGCTAAAGAGCATTTTTAAAGAACAGGGATGCCTAATGATTAGTTTGAAGTTGCTTATGTCCTTGTGACATGAGGCTTTTATTGCTAGCTTTCAAATATTCAAAAAAGTCAAGTGTACTCACAGAAGATTTGGGTGAATAGGAGTACATTATTCAGGGTTCTCTAGAGGGACAGAACTCATAGGATAGATGTATATATGAAAGGGAGTTTATTAAGGAGTATTGACTTACACAATCACAAGGTGAAGTCCCACAGTAGGCCATCTGGAGCCAGGAAGCCAGGTCGAGTCTCAAAACCTCAAAAGTAGGGAGGGCAACAGTGCAGCCTTCAATCTGTGGCTGAAGGCTTGAGAGCCCCTAGCAAACCACTTGTGTAAGTTCAAGAGTCCAAGAGCTGAAGAACTTGGAGTCTGATGTTTAAGGGCAGGAAGCATCCAGTATGGGAGAAAGATGAAGGTCAGAAGACTCAGCCAGTCTAGTCCTTCCAGGTTCTTCTGCTTGCTTTTATTCTAGCCATGCTGGCAGCTGATTAGATAGTGCCCACCCAGATTGAGGGTAGGTCTGCTTCTCCCAGTCCACTGACTCAAATGTTAATCTCCTTTGGCAACACCCTCACAGACACACCCTTGATTGGATTTGCATTCTTCAGTCCAATCAAGTTGACACTCACTTAACCATCACAGGGAGTACTGGGGAAAATGAATTAAAAGGCTAGATTTTTCACTGTGCGTCAATATGGGTCAGAATGGGGACAATAGAGACAGAAGCCCAGAGGATGAGATCACCACAGCACCCAAGAGTTTGTAGAAGTCTTAGGAAAGGCTTTGAGCTACCATAGGGCATGTCCTAAGGGCTTAAGTCAAAGTTGCCTAGACCTGGAGAGGCAGGGACAAGCTGGCTGACATCTGGGCTACAGTTATGCTAGTGAACCTCCGCTTCAGAGGAAGATGATAAGTCATTCCTGGAGCAGGGAAACAAATACAACAGGTCCATTTCAGGGAGAAGTGCATGAATCTGCTCACTCCTTTATAAGAGATGGGCCTCCTCCTCTGAACTTCCAGGGTGCTGGCTCCACTCCAGTGACTCCTGGCATTTGCCCTCAGTCTTGTATATCACACTTACAGGTGTCCAGTTTCCCTAGCTAGGTTGTAAGGTGTCTGTTCTATGCCCCAAAGCACAATGCCTCACACCTAACAGATTCTCAACAAGAATTCAATTAATTGCTTCCAGGCCTTGAGACAGCTGAGTAAGAGGTCTGACAGGCTCTTTAAAGGATCTCTTAAAACCGACATACAAATTTAGAGCCACTACTCTTTGGGTAAGGAGCCCTCATTTGCTGGTTACCAAGCTTTTGTTACGTACAAACTTTTGTTGTTTTGAAATTGAAATGCTGATTTCAATCAGCAATTTCTTCTGAAACACTGCCTGATACTGACCTTTTATTTTAAAAAGGGAATGTTGGAGGTATAACTAGCACTTTTTCAATGAGATTTGGAAAAGGAATGAGAAAAGAACCATCACTGCATCTGTTTCTCCCTTAAAGGGTTACTTCAATCAGTGAAACAGAATGAGCTTTGTTCATAAAGCACTTGGAAATCTTGAAATAGTAAAATAGTACATTCTAGTGATATGAACACACACACACACACACACACACACAGTAATAGCCTGAGCTCAGAGAATGAGATGCTGTCAAAATACAAATACCAATACCTGCCAATTCAGAAAAGCATGTGAAAGGGCATAAAACATGATAGCAGACAGACCAACCCTAGAATCCAGCTTTGGTCTTGGGTGTTTAACTTAACCTCTTTGAATCACAGCTTCTGCATCTTTAAGGTGAGTTGGTTTGTACTTATGGCTACCAAATGAAAACAAATAGGTTCCAGAGCATGATGCCAGGTACATAAAGGGCCTGTGGTAATTAGGAGGCTTCTTTAGAGTTCCTGATGAGATCTAGACTTTAGCATCACTCAGCTCCCACTGTTCCCATCTCATCTTGGCAGTACTTTCCTACTCTAGTTTTAGAATTAACTACACTTCTATTTGAAATGTAGCCTTGCCACTTACTAGCTATATGGCAATGGGAGGGTTTCTTCACCTCTTGAAATACAAACTCTTTACCTATAAAATGGAGAATCTTCTGCACCTCACAGGTATATGGTGAGAACTTCAGGAAACAGAAGGTGTCTGGCTTAGCACACTCCCTGGCACAAAGGAGGCATGCATTGAAAGTAAGTTTCCCTCCATATAAACATTGCTATGGCTTTGGTCCAGTTCAAAAACTGAGCTGGTACGATTATAAACTTCATGTTACTACCCCATCTTAGGAACATTTTTAGCAAGTGCTTAATGTCTCACCATCATTTTTACAAGTGATCGCTACTGTACCATGAGCTATATATCAGTTTAACAAGAAGGACAATAAAGATCATGGACTTCTCATGTTCTGTTTAGATCTTCCTGTCAAGATCTTCCTGTGATTGAAAGTGAAAGAGAAATTTCAAGAACTTGTGAACCAGCTATCTGAGACTGAATCAGTTATGAGGTCTGACCTCACTGTTATTTATAGAAAATCCCTGTGCCTTCTGCAGCCTCTAAATAGTTGACTTCAGCCCTCATGGCAGCACTCTACCAGGGCTGTGCTCTGACCTGGGGAGGAGAACAGGCATCTATGACACAGATGCAAAAATACAGAAACCTGTTTTGAGCATCAGCAGTGGCATGCACTGTGGTAGCCATTCAATATACCAGGGCATGAGACAGCTCTATGAAGATCACCTTACCCCTCATCTTCCTCTATAAATACTATAGACACAATGTCCACATATAGGAGAAGCAATGCCCATTTGGGCATGATGTGCATGTCACTACACTGATCTCTATGGCATTAATAACGCCAGACTAATGTCTGATCTCTAGGCATTAATAATCTAAAACGGATGACACCAAAATCAGCAGCCCTGGAAAGGTGATTCCTCCTAGATACTAGAGATTTAGAACACCACAAACCCCTACTCCTCATTAAGATAATTTAAACAAAAATCTCTGGCTAAATAGCTAAATGATAAGAAAAAAAAGTATCGCTTTTATTAATCTTTGCAAGCAACACAATTTGACTCCCAGTAAGCAAGGTTTCTGGAAAGCTGTGTTGGATATCTCAGCTGAAACCTGAGGCTAAAAGTGGTTTCTTCCCTTCCACTCCAAATTTAGATGTGGGGACATTTTGTGTACTTTAATCTCAAGTGTGTTTACTGTAAGACATGAAAATATAGCTTCCTAAATTCCAAAAACTATACCAAAAGCAAGCGAAATAGACCACACTATGAAATAGTATATTTATAAAAGACAAAAGTAGATATACAATAGATGGATGGACGGATAGATAGATAGGCAGACAGACAGGCAGAATAAACTCCAAAAGTTTGATAACATACTTTGTGGGGGAAACATCACTCTCATACATTGCTGGTGAGAATGCAAAGCGGCTTTTGGAAATATCTACCAAAATTATGCATGCATTTATTCTCTAACTAAGCAATCTCACTTCTAGAAATCTATCTCAAAGATACGCTGGCAATAAAACAAACAAAAAACCCTGAATGTGCTAAGGCTATTCATTACAGCACTATTCGTACTAGTGAAAGATTGCAAATACTCGTATGTCCGTCATTAGGTTACAGGTTGAATAAACAATAGTACATCTACACAGAGGAGAACCTGGAAGCTGTAAAAAGAAGTGAAGAATATTGCCATATACTACTGTGCTCCAGCATATATTACTAAATAAAGGAGACAAAATGTATATAATATGTTACCAATTTCTTAAGCAGTAGGAGAGAGATTCATTTATCTGAATATATTTTTAAATGAAAGGATGAACCCTGAAATTTTTAAACGTGGAAGGGAGGAAATAGGGCAAGGGATCAAGGATAGAAGCTAGTCTTCATTAAATATGGCTTTTAATAGATCTGACTTTCGACCCATGGAAACATGTTACATAATTAACAAAAGTATTAAAACAAAAGCAGTTTCAAAAAATGTGAAGCAAAAGAAATCAATAAACCTGTGTATACCCACACATACAGTGTGATTCAGCTGAGTGTAGACCAGCACATGCATGTGAGGAGATTACTGAGCTGAGAGAGAGAAGGACACGAGAGGGTGAGAGAGAATATACTTGGGGCTCACGTTGGGCCATGAATAGTGCCTCTTCAGACCTTCATACTTGCCAAACTGGTAAACCTGGTCATTCATCAGCCATTGCATAAAGAACCCAGAAGGGTCTTGCTGCAGTAATGGGAAATGACCAGCTGTAGCCTAAATGCTGCCCTGGTCCCACATAACAAAGCTCAAAAGTAAAAACCAAAAGTATCAAACTGCTTCCAAGCAACTAAAACAAAGATCCAGGCTATTTATTGGAATACAAAATTAACCAGCACCCAAACAGGGTGAGTTTTAACTCACAATGTCAAAGACATCAACATAATTAGTATAACCGTACTCTACTTGTTAAATAGAGGAAATACGGAACATGTTAAGCAGAGACAAGAAAGATGTAACAAAAAGACTCAAACAAAACTTCTAGAGATGAAAACTTAATGTCTAAGATGAAGAATACACTGAATGTTCCAGTCAATTTTGCTATGAATCTCAAACTGCTTATAATGTCTATTTATAAACATAAACTGAATGAGATTAACAGTAGATTAGATACTGCAGAAGAAAAGATTAATAAATTTTAAGACATAGCAAAATAAACTATCCAAAATGACAGACAAAGAGGGAAAAAAAGCCTTAAAAAAAAAAAGAGCATAGCACCAGTAAGCTGTGGGACAACTTCAAATAGCCTACTATATGTGTAATTGCAGTTCCTAAAGTGGAGAACACATATCCCTACAAAGATTATTTTTTTCCTGTGCTCACTGCATGAATTGGCAATGCAAAGGTGATTCAGAGAATGTCACCAGAGAATGATGCCATCCCTGTCATTAAACTGTTTCTTAGGGCCCAGATGTTTTTCAGGTCCCTGACTTCCAACTGGAAAAGTGGGCTCAGAAGCTCCTCCAGATTCTCAGGCCTTTTCCATTATTGAGCTTTTTGGTGAGGTGGATCTGATCCCTAGAAATCTCAATAGAGCAAGACGAAGGAGACTCCCTCTACTCACACTGTTCCCAGGAACTAAGGCCTCCCAGTCATTGCAAAAAGCTGACAAGTCTGACAGGGAAACCAGCAGTTCAGCCTCAAAATTTTCTGGGTAGCAAGTTTCTCTAACAGCAGACTCTTACTGGGGCCAGAAACCTTCGGGAAAGCTGCTAGTGAGGTGCCTGTGACTTTAATGCCAGACCTGAGTCTCCTTGTGACAGTTCTGTGGGGAATGAAGTTATTCAAAATTGCAAGGCTCTAGCATATGACTATGCATAGATCTAGATCCATATTCATAACTAACTATCCAGTTAAATGGGGGTCTATGATGCTAAGTGATGATTTCACTAATATGACATTATAAAAAGGAAAAACTATAGGGACAGAAAGTAGACCATGCTTGTGAGGTACAGGGTATGGTGGGAGGAGCTGACTACAAAGGGGGAGCACAGGGAATTTTCGGGGACAGAGAACTGTTCTATAATAATCTTGATTGTGCTGATAATTATATGACTATTTGCACTTGTCAACATTGATAGAACTGTTTACTAAAAAGAGTGAATCTTATTGTATACAAATCAAAATTTATAGAACTATATATAAAAAGAGGTGAGTTTTGCTGCATGTAAATTATATACTCCTTATTAAAACAAATGGAAACTAAGTGAATTTATTTTATTTTTTGAGACCAAGTTTCGCTCTTGTTGACCAGTCTGGAGTGCAACGGCGTGATCTCAGCTCACTGCAACCTGTCTCCTGGGTTCAAGCAATTCTCCTGTCTCAGCCTCCCTAGTAGCTGGGATTACAGATGTGTGCCACCATGCCCGGCTAATTTTTGTATTTTTAGTAAAGACAGGGTTTCACCATGTTGATCAGGCTGGTCTCGAACTCCTGACCTCAGGTGATCAACCTGCCTCAGTCTCTCAAAGTGCTGGGATTACAGGTGTGAGCTGCCACTCCCAGCATAAGTAAATTTTTAAAAGTCAAAAATATTAGGGCCTTAAAACATAAATATATTAAAATATTTTATATAATATTTGATTTTTATTAAGACTGATTCCAACTCACATTCTGGTAACAAATGTCTCAAACTTTAATGTGTATATGAATTTCCAAATAGTTTAAAATTCAGATTCTGATTCAGGAGGGATGAGGCCAGAGAGTTTGCATTTCTCACGGGTTTCCCGATGATGTCCCTGGTGCCGGTCAGGGACCACACTCTAAGTAGTAAAACACAGCACACCAGTGGTCTTACTTGATGTATAAAGCTGAGGCCAAGAGGATAATTCATTTAGATAGAGCAGGCCCTTCGTGTACATTGCCTTGGTCTCTGTGAGTTAAAGGACCAGTCTTAGTCACAGTGTGCCCCTTGCCCTCCTCAGAGCTGAAAGCTGACGAGCTGTCATTCCACGGGGTCTCCTTTTTGGCCTCTAGTGGGAGCATGGAGCCAGGCCTGGAATTTAATCTGGCTTGAGGTGGTAAAAAAACAAGAAACAAAACGAAACAAAAAACTTTTTTGAACAGAAACCCTTTCCTGAGAGCAGAAGTTTCAGGAGGACCATGGAGCCACAAAGGCCCACTTATCCACCCGTTCACCCATCCATCCACCTACCTATCCATCAATTCATCTATCCATTCATCATTTATCTATCCATACATGAATAGCAACCTCTCTTCAAATGTACATGGAAATTCCTCAGTCAGAAAAGAAGTCAACACTGACTTCTTGTCATTCTGCCAACATTCCAGTGACTTTGAGCAGTACCACCTAATAACTTCTGAGAGCTGGTGTTGTCTGTGCACCAGTAGGGGAGTTTCATTTATGGAGTAGTCTCCCTGCAAGAGTGAGAAGTGGCTGTGGCCAGAAGTCAGTTGGAGAATGGCAAATGGCTGGAATTTATATTAAACAACTTCATGGCATTTTCTCAGAGAATTCACACTAGCACTTTTTGCATGCTAAAAAGATACTACATGCATGTCTTAACAAACAGCTGCTTCACTTACCAATGCCCTCAGGTATAAAACATCACTAACACATGTCAACACCTTCAGATACTTGGCTTGGGGATTTTCAAAGTGAAGCAACCACACATATATTGAGAGTCTAAGTTGTTAACATTTACTGAGCACTTACTATGTGCCATAAACTATTCTTAGTGCATTTCATACATTATCTCAACTCACCCTAACAACAACTCTATGAGGCAAAAATCATTATTAGTCCCACTTCACAGATGGGAAATCTGAGGCCCAAAGAGTTTGGTTAACTTGTCCAAGGACACATATTATTCAGTGGCAAGGAGGGATATAAATCCCCGCAGCTTGCCCCCTGCATCTTCCCTTCTGACCACTGTGCTAGGGTCTACTCTATGCCTGACATTGCATATATTAATACTTACAAGCCCCAGGGCCCCCAGTTTAGGGAACTTGGAGAAGGATGGCAGCATGATCACCAGGTGTGTTGCCACCCAACTTCTTCATAGAGGAGATGACAAAGTCATTTGCCTGATATCCTTAAACTGTCACACACTAAGTAAGCCTTCAGGCACTACTTACTGAGCTGGAAGGTTCTTTCTTACCTAGATCTTGCCTTTGCTTATGTAACAATGGGGAAGGCTGTGGAGGGGGCAGGTGTGGTAGGGAAATTTAGGAGTTCAGTTTTGGAAATCCTGAGCTTGAGATGCCTAATGGACATCTAAGGGAAAGTGTCAAAGAGCAGATTAAAATTCACGTATTTACTGAAATATTTATGGATATAACATATGATGAATAGGACTTCCTTAAAAGTAACATGTGAGAACAGGTGGAAGTATAGAAAAACAAGATTGGTCATGGGTGATAACTGTTGAACTGGTTGGGTTGATTAGTCTATAGAAAAATTATACTACTCTGACTACTTTTATATGTGGCTGAAACTTCCTATAATTAAATGTTTAAAAGTTCAGGACACACAATATTTCTTATGTAGGCTACCACCAAAAGTGTATAACCTGAAGCTTATAATGAGGAAACAATAGACAAACCCACAGTAAGAGATATCTTACAAAACAACTGGCCTGCACTCTTCAAAAATGTCAGTGTCATGACAGACGAAGAATGACTGAGGAACCATTCTAGAGTAAATACACCAAAGAGACATAGCAACTGAGTGTAATGTGTGATCCTGGCTTGTATCCTGAATCAGAAAAACAATTGCTATAATGGGTATTATTGGGATAATCAATGACATCTGAATATGGATTTGTATGTTAAATAATAGTATGTACTGATGTGAAATTTCCTAAATTCAATCATCATACTGTGGTTATATAAGAGAATGTTCTTGTTTTTAGAAGCTACTCATTTAAATATTTAGGGATGAAGAATCATGAAGCATGGAATCTATTCTCAAATGGATCGGTAATAATAATAATTTATAAGTGTATATGTATATATATTATATAGATAGATATAAAGAAAATTACAAAAATGTGACAAAGTGTTAACAACTGGTAAATCTAGATGAAGTCAATACTGGTAAATACAGAAGTGAACATCTTGCTCAGTCACGGCCCCTTCCCAGAGTGGCCCACATGCAATGTCTGATTGACTTGGGGTTACAAAGGCCCTCTTGTCCCAACTCAGGACAGTTCTGCAGGGCCATTTAGCCCCAGAACTCCCTATGGGGTTGGCAGAGGCCTCTAATGACCCATGTCACAGCTTGACTTCTCCCTGACCAGTCTGCTTCCTTCCTCCTCCTTTCTACAGGTGTTGGTCTCCAGAAGATTCCCTCACAAACCTCCTCCTACACATTAATCTCCATCTCTGAGTATGCTTCCTGGGAATCCAGCTGTGGCAATTAATATGACCATTTTACAGATAAAGAAACTGAATCTTAGAAAATCACTTGTCAAAGGTTAGACAGCCATTTATTAGTGAAGCCAAGACTCAGACACCAAATCTGCTGACCTCCAGCTTCTCCTCCTTTTTCTTTACCTCTCCAAATTACAGCCCTCTGTGAAGGCCAAGGTGAAGGCTAAGTCCCTGCTTCTCCTAGAGGCTTCCCAACTTCCCCTTTCTGACCTTAGAGCTCTCATCATCTGTTTGGCTCATGGCCATGCTCTTATTTGGGGACTTTTCTTAACCATCACTTCATATTACATAACCATTATGTTGTCACTTAACGTTTTGCATTTGAAGTTCTGTGTTTTCTCTATATTATAATCTCTATGGAGACAAATGTCATTAACTGTTCTTCTTGGCATCCCAATAGTTGCCATCCATATGCTAAGCATGCAGTATATCACAGTGCAGAGAAAGAACAGCAAGATTTCCTCTCTCTGGCTGGCTTCTAAGTCTTTGAAACTGAGAAAACACAACATGCTCAAAAGATATGCAGATTTGCAGCCTTGATTTCCTTTTTGTCTTTTCTGGAATGGCATAAGGATTCACAATATAAAATATAAAAGGATGGCAGGTTATTCCACTAGAGGAGCAATACCATCCATGGGGGAGTAACCCAAACTGCAGTAGCCCACATTAAAAAGGTGAGCCAGAAAGTACTTGGTCAATTACAGCCAAGCAATAAGGAGAAAAACAACACACTAGGAATAAAATCATTAGAATGCATCTTGGCCAATTAATTTAGCAAAATATTTTCATTTTAATTATTTAAAACATTTCATAATATGCTAGGAAATGGGGTATTGTGTACTTTGCAAAAGTAATGAAGTCTTAGATCAAAAATCTGACACCACATTGTTAACTTTTACGGGTAAAATAAGCAAACCACTTTTCTTCTCTTTAAAGACTATCAACTGGGAAATGAGCAACACCTTCTATATTATCTCCTCCAAGCAAGGAGAGGTGGAGGTAGTTTCCCTCTACAGAGGGAAAAATTAATCCATACTCCCTCACTTTCAATTTCTGGGAATCACTTCTTGCCATGGTAATAATGTTATTATATGACCACTCTGCTACAGGTAGGGCTGGAAAACAATAAGTATATAAACATATTAACAGCTTTAGGCTTGGAAATAATTTTCAGCATTTTTTTCTCCTTTGCTTTCAAACATTAGCGTGGATGAGAATGTGCTGTGCTGCAAGAATACTATAAGTGCAAATCAACTGAAAAATAATTCTTGCCAAACTTCCCTAATTATTTGACCAGCACCAATACAGAAAGTGAATTTTAGAGAGAAGTTTCTAAGTTGGAACAGCTTAGTCCCAGGTATTTTGTTACAGCAGCACAAATGGACTAAGACAGTATCACATGACTGGGTCACACGCTTGGTCAATATGCTTTAACACTGCACCTTCCTAGGGGGCAGGCAACATGCTACTTACTCCCTCATGCGTTTCATCTTGGTCCCGGCCATCGCACTGTTGAAAATTGTTGGTCCTGGGGACATGTCTTCAGCCATGCTGGTGATGGTCTTTGTGTCTGAAAATCAATGCACAGCCCTTATTGACTTCATCAGCAATCCTGAAACTTCAAGGCGATGTTCAAGGGCAATCAGAAAACAGAAGCTAATCCACCTTTGCCACATGGTAATGCTACATTAATTAGAGATGAATTCAATTATAACACGCACATTAAGAAGATTTATTCCAAATGACAAGATTATTTACAGTTTTAATATGCACAAGGCATTCCAGGACGAAGCCTCTCTCACAAAGGATTGTTTAAACAAAACACCATTATTTAAAAGATGAGCTTTTTATCCTAGAAAACTCAGGGGGAAATGTATCTATAGAAAAGCAAGTGTTCCTGAGGACACTTTGGCCATTCTCTTTCAGCAGGTGTGAATGTTTGACTAAGTGACCAGGAATTTTTCTAACAAGCTTAGTTTTCCTTTTATCTTAATCTTATACCTGAGCATTAGCTTTTTTGCAATGGAAAGCAAAATGCTGACCAGAGGTCATATCTGCAGCTTTAAACTTCAGCAGAATGGAGCAGAAGGCCAAAGTTGTGTTCAGAGGGTAAGAGTTGGTAATGAAAGTTGAGGTGTAATGAAATCTGCTGAGAGAGCTACAGTTTTTAATGAAACATCCTGAAGGCTCTTATAAAACATGTTGAAACTGAGGGAAAGAAATAGTCCATCAACTGAAACAACACTACTTTCCATTAAAAAGCTAAAACTGGGCTGGGTGCAGTGGCTCATGCCTGTAATCCCGGCACTTTGGAAGGCTGAGGTGGGCGGATCACCTGAGGTCAGGAGTTTGGGACCAGCCTGGCCAACATGGTGAAACCTCGTCTCTACTAAAAATATAAAAATTAGCTGGGTGTGGTGGCACTTGCCTGTAATCCCAGCTACTCTGGAGGCTGAGACAGGAGAATCACTTGAACTTGGGAGGCAGAGGTTGCAATGAGCTAAGATCGCACCACTGCACTCCAGCCTGGGTGAAAGAACAAGGCTCTGTCTCAAAAAAAAAAAAAAAGAAGCTAAAACTGGCCCGTTAGCAAGAGCTCAGGGCAATCCATAGAGCTGATTTTACAATTTGGCCCTGTGCTACTCTTTCCTCCGTGGAACTGGGGGCAGAGTACTCCCTGTGCACTTCCTTAGATCTCTTATAAGGTGCTTCACATCCCATCAGTAAAAAACTGTCCACTCTAATGATCATTTATAAATTATATCCATATAGTTGCTATGTCAGAAAGAAGAGACTCATGTTATGAAATTCCCATTCTTTTCTCAACATATCTCATATAACACGTGCCTGCTTGACTTAGGGACAAAGTAAAGAAGCAAGGTGGAGTCCCCATTTTACATATTAGTAAAGCTTTTTCTTCTTTTTTTTTTTTGAGACGGAGTTTCGCTCTTGCTGCCCAGGCTGGAGTGCAATGGTGTGATCTTGGCTCACTGCAACCTCCGCCTCCCGGGTTCAAGTGATTCTCCTGCCTCAGTCTCCTGAGTAGCTGGGATTACAGGCGTGCGCCGCCATGCCTGGCTAATTTTGTATTTTTAGTAGAGACAGGTTATCTCCTGTTGGTCTCCTGTTGGTCAGGCTGGTCTTAAACTCCCGACCTCAGGTGATCCGCCCACCTCAGCCTCCCAAACTGCTGGAATTACAGGCATGAGCCACCACACCCGACCTTTTTATTTTTTTGAGATGGAGTTTTGCTCTTGTTGCCCAGGCTGGAGTGCAATAGAGAGATCTCGGCTCACTGCACCCTCCGCCTCCTGGGTTCAAGCAATTCTCCTGCCTCAGCCTCCCAAGTAGCTGGGATTACAGGCTCCCGCCACCATGCCCGGCTAATTTTTTTTCTTTTTAGTAGATACAGGGTTTTGCCATGTTGGTCAGGCTGGTCTCGAACTCCTGACCTGAGGTGATCCGCCTGCCTCGGCCTCCCAAAGTGCTGGGATTACAGGCGTGAGCCACCCCGACCAGCCCTATTTTTTAAATTTTAAAAGTTAAATGCAAATTCTAATATGTCTCACATACATCCTCCTTTTGCACTACCTGTCAGGGCATGCATCCCACTTTGAACTTCTTGCTCCTATAGATATAATTGAGATGAATATTCTCCAGCTTAATTCTGTGCCAAAGTCTCTGATCTTTCCTTAGACTAGATCCCTAGTTATGGAAATACTGGATTAACAGGGACAAACCTTGTAAAGGGCATAATACAAATTAACAATGTGTTGCTCATAGTACGTTCACCATTTATGCCTTCATGATAAAGACACAAGTACCAGCGACTGATTGTTCCCATTTCTCTCACTCCTGGAGATTACCCCTTCCACACCTGGAGAGAAAATTTGCCTCAGCCCTCACTGCAACTGGACAGCAGCTTTCTGTCAGCTCCAACCTTCCCACTAGCTCTGGCCAGGACAGATACTTTTCCCCAGGGAAGCTTGGGGAGTGGGCAAGAGGAAGGCATAGGGGTTTATTTCATATTTCTGTTGGTTGCTTTTTACAATAATCTTTCCTAGAACCTAAAAAGTTACTAAAACAACACCAACCATACCATGCCAAGTAACTCACATGCAGGCTCAAAAATCAGTTCTGCCAAGAATAAAAATAAGGTGCTCCTTTCCCATCTTTTCCAGAGCTAGCAAATTTTGAAGACTTATGCAAATTAAGGTCAAAGCAATTTCCAGGAGAGCTGCAGTTTATTTTAAGCTGGCTACAGTTCCCCTCAATAAGGCACTCAGTGCTGCTAGGAAACATGCTAAGCCTTAAGCCCAAGGGTAGAAAACAGGGCAAGTATAATTTCAAGCAACAGGGTTGGCAAAGCTTGGTGCTCAGAGCAATTCCTTTTTCAGTGTTTCTTATTGGCCAACTTTCTTTCCCTCTGCCTCCCATCTTCCAACATGAATAGTAGTTGCTTTATGTCAAAGAAAAGGACAATTCATTGAACAATCATAATAAAAATAATTGGGGCTAGAATCATAGATGTCATCCAATAGGTGACTGAATCCCAGAGTGTGTTCTAGACCACTGCTTCTCAAACTTTAATGTCATACAAATCATCCAGGGATCTTGTTAAAATGCAGATTCTTCTTTAGTAGGTTTGGGTAGGGCTTGGGATTCTGCGTTTCCATAAGTTCCTAGGTGATACCAATGCTGCTGGTCCTACAACCACACTTTGAGTAATAAGGCTCTAGACAGGCCAGCTACATAATTTGTGGGGCCCAGTGCTAAATGACAACGCAGAAATCCTTGTTCAAGAAACAAGAGAAAAGCTGTTTTTTTTGGGGGGGGGTCTGTATTTGTCTGTGGACCTGTCATTGTGCTTTTTGTTGGGTATTTAATGTCATTCTCCCTTGGGAACTAGGGCAGATACTCTGCAGGGGAGTGTAGACACTTATAGGGACCTGGCAGTCTTACCTCACCGCAACCCTTCCTCACTATTACCTAGGATCCCACTGGGAATGGAAGATTGCAGTAGTTATGGGATGGGGATTAAGGGCTAGGTGGCAGAGGAACCTTCCCAGGTAGATGTCTTAAAGGCAAGACAGCACATGAGCAAGGCTTTAAGCCCTGAGCCTGTGTTCCACTGTGTTATCAGCTTTCACTCATAAAACACAAATTCAAGATAAAATTTTATGAAATCCCATGTATGGGCTCCTTTCTGAACCTAGGGCTCTGTGTAACTGCACTGGTCTCACATCCATGAAACCCTGGTTCTAGAGCTCTGCTTTCTTAAAGCTCTGCTTTCTGAAAAATAGCTGAATCCTTAATCCCCATGTTAATTTTCAAAAACTAATTTTGGATGGAACGGGCAAGATGGCCAAATAGGAACAGCTCCAGTCAGCAGCTGCCAGTGGGATCAACACAGAAGGCGAGTGATTTCTCCATTTCCAACTGAGGTACACAGCTCATCTCATTGGGACTGGTTAGACAGTGGGTGCAGCCCACAGAGGGTGAGCTGAAGCAGGGTGGGGCATCACCTCACCAGGGAGGTGCGAGCCTCCCTTCCCTAGCCAAGGGAAGCCATGAGGGACTGTGCCATGAGGAATGGTGCACTCTGGCCCAGATACTATGCTTTTCCCATGGTCTTCACAAGCCAGAGACCAGGAGATTCCCTCGGGTGCCTATGCCACCAGGGCCCTGGGTTTCAAGCACAAAACTGGGTGGCCATTTGAGCAGACACTGAGCTAGCTGCAGGAGTTGTTTTTCATACTCCAGTGGCACCTGGAATGCCAGCGAGACAAAATCGTTCACTCCCCTGGAAAGGGGGCTGAAGCCAGGGAGCCAAGTGGTCTAGCTCAGCGGATCCCACCCCCACAGAGCCCAGAAAGCTAAGATCCACCAGCTTGAAATTTGCGCTGCCAGCACAGTAGTCTGAAGTCAACCTGGGATGCTCAAGCTTGGTGGGGGGAGGGGCATCTGCCATTACTGAGGCTTGAGTAGGTGGTTTTCCCCTCACAGTGTAAACAAAGCTGCTGGGAAGTTTGAACTGGGCAGAGCCCACCGCAGCTTGGCAAAGCCTCTGTAGCCAGACTGTCTCTCTAGATTCCTCCTCTCTGGGCAGGGCATCACCGAAAAAAAGGCAGCAGCCCCCGTCAGGGGATTAAAGATAAAACCCCAATCTCCCTGGGACAGAGCACATGAGGGAAGGGGAGGCTGTGGGCATAGCTTCAGCAGACTTAAACGTCCCTGCCTGCTGGCTCTGAAGAGAGCAGTGGATCTCCCAACACAGTGTTCGAGCTCTGCTAAGGGACAGACTGCCTCCTTAAGTGGGTCCCTGATCCCCATGCCTCCTGACTGGGAGACACCTCCCAGCAGGGGTTGACAGACAAATACAGGAGAGTTTGGGCTGGAATCTGGTAGGTGCCCTTCTGGGATGAAGCTTCCAGAGGAAGGAACAGGCAGCAATCATTGCTGTTCTGCAGCCTCCACTGGTGGTACCCAGGCAAACAGGGTCTGGAGTGGACCTCCAGCAAACTCCAGCAGACCTGCAGCAGAGGGGCCTGGCTGTTAGAAGGAAAACTAACAAACAGAAAGGAATAGCATCAACATCAACAAAAAGGACATCCACTCAGAAACCCCATCTGAAGGTCACCATCAAAGACCAATGGTAGATAAATCCATGAAGATGAGGAAAAACCAGCACAAAAAGACTGAAAATTCCAAAAATCAGAATGCCTCTTCCCCTCCAAAGGATCACAACTCCTCACCGGCAAGGGAACAAAATTGGAGGGAGAATGAGCTTGACAAATTGACAGAAGTAGGCTTCAGAAGGTGGGTAATAACAAACTCCTCTGAGCTAAAAAAGCATGTTCTAACCAAATGCAAGGAAACTAAGAACGTTGATAAAAGGTTAGATGAATTGCTAATTAGAATAACCAGTTTAGAGAAGAACATAAATGACGAGAACTTCGTGAAGCATACACAAGTATCAATAGCTGAATTGATCAAGTGGAAGAAAGGATATCAGAGACTATCAACTTAATGAAATAAAGCATGAAGACAAGATTAGAGAAAAAAGAATGAAAAGGAATGAACAAAGCCTCCAAGAAATATGGGACTATGTGAAGAAACCAAACCTATGTTTGATTAGTGTACCTGAAAGTGATGGGGAGTATGGAACCAAGTTGGAAAACACATTTCAGGATATTATCCAGGAGAACTTCCCCAACCTAGCAAGACAGGCCAACTTTCAAATTCAGGAAATACAGAGAACACCACAAAGATACTCATCGAGAAGAGCAACCGCAAGACACATAATCGTCAGATTCACCAAGGTTGAAATGAAGGAAAAAAGGTTAAGGGCAGCCAGAGAGAAAGGTCAGGTTACCCACAAAGGGAAGCCCATCAGACTAACAGTGGATCACTCAGCAGAAACCCTACAAGCCAGAAGAGAGTGGGGGCCAATATTCAACATTCTTAAAGAAAAGAATTTTCAACCCAGAATTTCATATCCAGCTAAACTAAGCTTCATAAGCGAGGGAGAAATAAAATCCTTTACAGACAAACAAATGTTGAGCGATTTTTATCACCACCAGGCCTGCCTTACAAGAGCTCCTCAAGGAAGCACTAAACATGGAAAGGAACAACCAGTACCTGCCACTGTAAAAACATGCTAAATTGTAAAGACCATTGAAACTATGAAGAAACTGCATCAACTAATGAGCAAAATAACCAGCTAGCATCATAATGACAGGATCAAATTCACACATAACAATATTAATCTTAAATGTCAACGGGCTAAATGCCCCAATTAAAAGACATGGACTAGCAAATTGGATAGAGAGTCAAGACTCATCAGTGTGCTGTATTCAGGAGACCCATCTCACATGCAGAGACACACATAGGCTTAAAATAAAGGGATGGAATAATATTTACCAAGCAAATGGAAAGCAAAAAAAAGCAGGTGTTGCAATTCTAGTCTCTGATAAAACAGACTTTAAACCAACAAAGGTTAAAAGAGACAAAGAAGGGCATGGCATAATGGTAAAGGGATCAATGCAACAAGAATAGCTAACTATCCTAAATGTATATGCACTCAATACAGGAGCACCCAGATTCATAAAGCAAGCCCTTAGAGACTGACAAAGAGACTTACACTCCCACACAATAATAGTGAGAGACTTTATTAGACAGATCAATGAGACAGAAAATTAACAAGGATATTCAAGACTTGAACTCAGATCTGGACCAGGCAGACCTAATAGACATCTACAGAACTCTCCACCCCAAATCAACAGAATATACATTCTTCTCAGCACCACATCACACTTATTCTAAAATTCACCACATAATTGGAAGTAAAAACACTCCTTTAGCAAATGCAAAGGAATGGAAATCATAACAAACAGTTTCTCAGACCACAGTGCAATCAAATTAGAACTGAGGATTAAGAAACTCACTCAAACCACACAACTACATGGAAACTGAACAAGCTGCTCCTGAATGGCTACTGGGTAAATAACGAAATAGGCGGAAATAAATAAGTTCTTTGAAACCGATGAGAACAAAGAAACAACGTACCAGAATCTCTGGGACACAGCTAAAGCAGTGTTTAGAGGGAAATTTATAGCACTAAATGTCCACAAGCAAAAGCAGGAAAAATCTCAAATTGACACCCTAACATCACAATTAAAGAACTAGAGAAGGAAGAGCAAACAAATTCAAAAGCTAGCAGAAGGCAAGAAATAACTGAGATCAGAGCAAAACTGAAGGAGTTAGAGACAGGAAAAACCCTTCAAAAAATCAATGAATCCAGGAGTTGGTTTACTGACAACAAAATAGATATACCACTAGCCAGATTAATAAAGAAGAAAAGAGAGAAGAATCAAATAGACACAAGAAAAAATGATAAAGGGGATATCACCACTGATTCCACAGAAATACAAACTACCATCAGAGAATATTATAAACACCTCTATGCAAATAAACTAGAAAATCTAGAAGAAATGGATAAATTCCTGGACACATACACCCTCCCAAGTCTAAATCAGGAAGAAGTTAAATCCCTGAATAGACCAATAACACATTCTGAAATTGGGGCAGTAATTAACAGTCTACCAACCAAAAAAAGTCCGGGACCAGATGGATTCACAGCCGAATTCTACCAGAGGTACAAAGAAAAGCTGGTACCATTCCTTCTGAAAGTATTCCAAACAATAGAAAAAAAGGGATTCCTCCCTGACTTTTTATGAGGCCAGCATCATCCTGATACCAAAACCTGGTAGAGACACACACACAAAAAATTTCAGGCCAATATTCCTGATAAACATCGCTGCGAAAATCCTCAATAAAATACTGGCAAACTGAATCCAGCAGCACATCAAAAAGCTTATCCACTACAATCAAGTCAGCTTCATCCCTGTGATGCAAGGCTGGTTAAACTTAGGCAAATCAATAAAAGTAATCCATCACTTAAACAGAACCAATGACAAAAACCACATGATTATCTCAATAGACACAGAAAAGGCCTTCAACAAAATTCAACACCCCTTCATGCTAAAAACTCTCAATAAACTAAGTATTGACAGAACATATCTCAAAATAATAAGAGCTATTTATGACAAACTCACAGCCAGTATCATACTGAATGGGCAAAAGCTGGAAGCATTCCCTTTGAAAACTGGCACAAGACAAGAATGACCTCTCTCATCACTCCTATTCAACATAGTATTGGAAGTACTGGCCAGGGCAATCAGGCAAGAGAAGGAAATACAGGGTATTCAAATAGGAAGAGAGGAAGTCAAATCGTCTCTCTTTGCAGATGACATGAGTCTATAGAAAACCCCCTCGTCTCAGCCCAAAAACCACTTAAGCTGATAAGCAACTTCAGCAAAGTCTCAGGATACAAAATCAATGTGCAAAAATCTCAAGCATTCCTATACACCAATAACAGACAAACAGAGAACCAAATCATGAGTGAACTCCCATTCACAATTGCTTCAAAGAGAATAAAATACCTAGGAATCCAGCTTTCAAGGGATGTGAAGGACCTCTTCAAGGAGAACTACAAACCACTGTTCCATGAAATAAAAGAGGATACAAACAAATGGAAAATCATTCCATGCTCATGGATAGGAAGAATCAATATTGTGAAAATGGCCATACTGCCCAAGGTAATTTATAGATTCAATGCCATCCCCATCAAGCTACCAATGACTTTCTTCACAGAATTGGAAAAAAACGACTTTAAACTTCATATGGAACCAAAAAAGAGCCCACATTGCTAAGACAATCCTAAGCCAAAAGAACAAAGCTGGAGGCATCACACTACCTGACTTCAAACTACGCTACAGGCTACAGTAACCAAAACAGCATGGTACTGGTCCCAACAGAACAGAGCCCTCAGAAATAATACCACACATCTACAACCATCTGATCTTTGACAAACCTGACAAAAAGAAATGGGGAAAGGATTCCCTATTTAATAAATGGTGCTGGGAAAACTGGCTAGCCATATGCAGAAAGATGAAACTGGATCCCTTCCTTACACCTTATACAAAAATTAATTCAAGATGGATTAAAGACTTAAATGTTAGACCTAAAACCATAAAAATCCTAGAAGAAAACCTAGGCAATACCATTCAGGACATAGGCATGGGCAAGGACTTCATGACTAAAACACCAAAAGCAATGACAACAAAGCCAAAATTGACAAATGGGATCTAATTAAACTAAAGAACTTCTGCACAGCAAAAGAAACTACCATCAGAATGAATAGGCAACCTACAGAATGGGAGAAAATTTTTACAATCTACTCATCTGACAAAGGGCTAATATCTAGAATCTACAAAGAACTTAAACAAATTTACAAGAAAAAATCAAACAACCTCATCAGAAAGTGGGCAAAGTATATGAACAAACACTTCTCCAAAGAAGACATTTATGCAGCCAAAAGACACATGAAAAAATGCTCATCAACACTGGCCATCAGAGAAATGCAAATCAAAAGCACAGTGAGATACCATCTCACACCAGTTAGAATGGCAATCATCAAAAAGTCAGGAAACAACAGGTGCTGGAGAGGATGTGGAGAAATAGGAACACTTTTACACTGTTGGTGGGACTGTAAACTAGTTCAACCATTGTGGAAGACAGTGTGGTGATTCCTCAAGGATCTAGAACTAGAAATACCATTTGACCCAGTGACCCCATTACTGGGTATATACCCAAAGGATTATAAATCATGCTGGTATAAAGACACATGCACATGTATGTTTACTGCGGCATTATTCACAATAACAAAGACTTGGAACCAACCCAAATGTCCATCAATGTTAGGCTGGATTAAGAAAATGTGGCCAACTATTGCAAGGACAGAAAATCAAACAAAAAGAGCCCACATTGCCAAGACAATCCTAAGCCAAAAGAACAAAGCTGGAGGCATCACACTACCTGACTTCAAACTACACTACAAGGCTACAGTAACCAAAACAGCATGGTACTTGTACCAAAACAGAGATATAGACCAATGGAATGGAACAGAGCCCTCAGAAATAATACCACACATCTACAACCATCTGATCTTTGACAAACCTGACAAAAACAAGAAATGGGGAAAGGATTTCCCATTTAATAAATGGTGCTGGGAAAACCAGTGAGAACCTCATGCTCTCACTCATTGGTAAGAATTGAACAACGAGAACACTTGGACACAGGGTGGAGAACATCACATACCAGGGCCTGTTGTGGGGTGGGTGGAGGAGGGAGGGATGGAATTAGGAGATATACCTAATGTAAATGACGAGTTAATGGGTGCACACACCAACATGGCACATGTATACATACATAACAAACCTGCACGTTGTGTACATGTACCCTAGAACTTAAAGTATAATTTAAAAAAATGTGGCACGTATACACCATTGAATACTATGGAGCCATAAAAATGGATGAGTTCATGTCCTCTGCAGGGAGATGGATGAAACTAGAAACCATCATTCTCAGCAAACTAACACAAGAACAGAAAACCAAACACTGCATGTTCTCACTCATAAGTGAGAGTTCAACAATGAGAACACATGGACTCAGAGAGGGGGACATCATACACCAGGGCCTGTCGGGGGTTGGGGGACAAGTAGAGGGATAGCATTAGGAGAAATACCTAATGTAGATGACGGGCTGATGGGTGCAACAAATCACCATGGCATGTGTATAGCTATGTAACAAACCTGTACCTTCTGCACATGTATCCCAGAACTTAAAGTATAATACAAAACCCTAATTTTGCCTTTATTAAAATACTAGTAAGTCAAATCCAGTAACATGAAAAAAGGATAGTATAACTTTCCTCCTGACAAGAATGTCTTCTCTTGCCATTTTTATACAACATTGTACAACATAGCCAGGGAAATTGGGCAAGAAAAAGAAATCAAAGGAATCCAAATTGGAAAGGAAAAAGTAAAATTATCTCAATTTGCAGATAACATGATTTTGTACACAGAAAATCTATGTCCTATAGAATATGATAGGCATATTCAGGTTTTCTATTTCTTTTTGTTAAAAAAATTATTTGTGTATTTATGTTTAGAGACAGACCCTTGCTATGTTGCCCAGGCTGACTTTGAACTCCTAGGCTCAAGTGATTCTCCCACCTCAGCATCCCAATAGTTGGGACTACAGGTGCACATCCCTGTATTCAGCTTTCTATTGCTTCTGAGTCAGTTTCAGTAATTTTTGTCTTTCTAGAAATGTGTCCATTTCATCTAATTTATCTGATTTGTTGGTATACTGTTGTTCGTAGTATACTTTTACAATCCTTTTTATTTCTTTAAGGTTAGTAGTAATGTCCCCTCTTTCATTCCTGATGTATTAATTTGAATCTTCTCTTTTATTTTGTTGGTCAATATTTGTTGATCTTTACAAAGAACCTATTTTTTTTTGTTTCACTGACATCCTTTATTGTTTTTCCATTCTTTATTTTGCTTATTTCCACTCTGGTTTTTGTAATTTTCTCCCTTCAATTTGCTTTGGCTTTAATTTGCTCATCTTTTTCCAGTTTTTTAAGCCATATATTTTATATGCTCAATAGGTGGGAGTTAAATCAAAAGCAATATAAATAGTAGCTGTGATTCTTAACCTATAAAAATCTTGCAGTCAACTAAGAAGATAGGCTATCTATACAGATGATCCCTAGTAGTACATATACACAAGACACTATACTATGTATGGGGCATGAAAAGAGGTACAATGAGGTCTGTGGAAAAAGCAATAACCTTCAAGTTAGGGGACCACAGTTATTCTTTTAGTTATCTCACCAGCTCAGGCCACCTCCCTGGGCCTCACTTCCCTCATTTTATATTTCAGTAGTTTCATTAGACTGAAGGCCTTCCCTCAATTCTAACATTCTGTGATCTGATATAAGATATAGGTCAGAGGCATAGCATTTACTTGGGAAGACAATGCCTATGCTAACAAAGACAAAGAGCAATCAAAGGAAACAAATGCTAAGAAGCAAATGGCTGGGACCAACAGTAAATGTTATGGCATTATGTCAGGCAAAATCATCCTGAAGTCTATTTTCTCATCTGTGAAATATAGAATGATGAGGATTATGACACTTGACAATATCCCATGGGGATGTTTTGACAATGAGATGAAAACAAAATGATACGAAGACACATTTGGCAATTGGATGCTGTGTTTCCTAAGAGTGCAAAGCACAGCTCATAATAATAATATTGTCAGGATTCCTCCTGTTCTATGGTCTCTCACCAGCAAAGGTATTTTCCCTGAAGGAGTGACAGCTTGATAATTCTGACATTTCACCAGCAGAGAGAGTTTCTTCTCTCATTTCTTTGAAAAATTTCTTCTAAAATTTCCCTTTACCCATTTCAGTTGCTGGACAAATGATCTTGATCATAAAAGAAAAAGCTGTGTTTGCCCTCCCTGCTAAACACCCTGCCATGTGGGTAATAAAGAGCTGATGCAGGGACCACAGAGGTGGATATTTTGGCAAACAAGATCTCACTTAAGCACCTGAGACATTGCTTACTCAGGAATCCTCACAGACACTGCCCTTGGTGCACTGTACCTTTAGAATGCTTCTTACCTAATCTTTAACCCTCCTCTTGCTCTTAATTTCCTAAGGAATACTTAGGAAACAGCAGTTACTTGACTGATACCACTCTTTGCCAAATTATTGCAAAGGCATATCCTCATGGCTCATATTTCTCCTCCTACTCCTTGGAATGCAACATGATGGAGGATTTGCCTAGATCAAGGTCAGCAAACCTTTTTCTGTAAAGGGGCGGGCAGTAAATATTCTAGACCTTATAGACCGTAGAATTTCTGTTGCAACTCAAGTCTGCTTCAGTAGCATGAAAACAGCTATAGACAATAGGTAAATGAATGAGCATAGCTGTGTTCTAGTAACATTTTATTTACAAAAACAGGCAGTGAGACAGATTTGGAATGCAGGCCATAGTTTGCTGACCTCTGGCCTAAATGATAGAGATTCATCATGATTCTGAGCTGGATGTGACCCTAGAACACCTCAAGTCAAATTTCTTCATCTCGCAGGTGTGGAGACTTAGGCCAAGAGAGGTTTTATGACTTGCACAAGGTCATAGAAAGGGGCAGAGCCCAGACTAGAACTGTGGTTTCCTGACTCCCAAATGAGTGCTCTTTCTAACATCCCATAGAAGTGCCACACCCAAATAACGAGTTTCATGTGATAATTAAAAAAAAATAAGATCATCAGACAAAACTTCCCCTCTAAAAGGTTGAAATTTGGGGTGATCATTATGTCTTCCATCTCATTTCTCCACCTCTCCAGATGACAGCCCCATGACTTATTATGAGGGGCTGTGAATCAGCAGGGCATTGTGAAAGCTGCTCTACTCTGCTGAGAGGCTTAGCTGACCCAAACTTGGTGAAGATTTTTTCCTTAAGCTTCTCCTGTGACAAAAGTGGACATCAGAATGGCAACAAAACTGTTGAAGAATCTGCAAAACAGGGTAGTCTCTGCACTGCCTCACCCCAACACCTCAACACCCCAGAAATGCAGATGCACTACGCATATCCTCCTTGAAGGAAGAACTTGCTACCCCAGCTGCTGGGAGTAGACAGACAGCCTCCAGCTGTGGCCCCTTCAGGAACTTCTTCAGCCACAGAAAGCTGCCTTGCCACAAATCATGCACCTCCAAGTAGCAACCTTTAATGACTGATCATGGTAGAGGTAGAGAACCTAACCATTATGGCCTTTGCTGGCAACACCGATGGGACTGGAGCTCCCTGTGGGTTTGGCTAAGGCTTGTCAGGCCTGCATCACTGCTCAACTTCTCCCTCTGCCTCATCCTGCATCCTTCTCCTTCTGTCCACAGGGTCAATCCCAAGGGCACTCCTGCGTAAAAGTCCTGCCTACTCAACTCTGTCAGAGACGGCTTCCTAGAAAACCCAGCCTAAAGGTTGAAGTGGACAAGGTTGAGGGCACGGAGATTATTGTCTTGGTTCCTTTAATAAGTTGGGTATTTGATAAGAGCAGTATTAGAAATAATGACATGACCATTCCTACCACTTCTTGTCCATCCCCAGCTCTTTCAGAGAATTGATTTTATTGGTACAGGGCAGAAGCCACTGCCAAGGAAGTTGTTGTCAACCCTGTGGCATCAGCGGTGTCAATGCCAAACCACATTAGGATGCTGGAGTAGAAAAGCACAGGAGGAAAAGGAAGAAGATGGTCTAGGAGAGAACAACCTCAAATGCTTTCCAGTAGGTAGGGAGCTGGAGCATATTAGGACAAGTATGTGAGCTGGCTTAGAGGACTTGGGTTTGAATCCTGATTCTGTGATGTCTGGAAAGGTAAAAATCTGTGACTCAGTTGCCTCATTGATACAAAAAAAGAGCCCTATCTTCTATGGCTCTAGTAAAGCTTAAATGTATATTAAACTTATATATAAAGGTGAATTATTGCTACAAAAGACCCAAGGCAAATTTACACTGCCTCCCCATGATGTCCACCACAATGCTTTGCATGGAGCAGCTTCTCAGTATGTCAATAGGACTCCACTGCCTACGCCAAAATTAAACAGTTGGGAAAAAGTGGATCAACTTGGGAAAAGCAAACTTGCTACTTATAGGAAATATGATAAATACCAGAAGATAGAAAATAAAATATTTTTATTATGGTTATTTCACACTGCAAATATTCACTTGAATTTTATAGATGATTAAAAACAACAAGAGTTAAGGAGTTTGGAAATTCTTGTTTCCTTTTGAATACACCAGGAAAAACCTCTAAGAACAGTAGCTACCAGTAAAAGGAGGAGACGAAGTGTCTGTTTTTTGGATTGACATTCAGTAATTAAATGTGGATACAGGCTAAGATGAGATTTGTGGAAGCACAACTTTTTCATTTGTGCTTTCCCTGTGGAGACAGTAGCCAATGTTTGGGGAGTTTAATTATTCTTATCTGCCAACATGAAGAAACTTAGCTTTAAAAACAAAACCTGCTTTTCTGTAACAGGAGGTTGATCTGGCTTCAAGACTGATTCAAATACTTAAGGAAAGTGTATCAGCAGTACTTCCTTCTCTTTTTTTAAGTTTTTTAAATTTTTGTTTTATTTTATTTCAATAGTTTTTGGGGAACAGGTGGTTTTTAGCTATATGGATAAGTTCTTTAGTGATGATTTCTGAGATTTGGGTGCACCCATCACTAGAACAGTGTGTACTGTACCCAATGTGTAGTCTTTTATTCCTCACCCCCTCCTACCCTTCCCCCTGAGTCCCCAGAGTCCATTATATCGTTCTTCTGCCTTTGTGTCCCCACAGCTTAGCTCCCACTTATAAGTGAGAACATATGATGTTTGGTTTTCCATTCCTGAGTTACTTCACTTAGAATAATGGCCCCTCTAACTCTATCCAGGTTGCTGTGCATGCCATTATTTTGTTCTTTTTTATGGCTGAGTAGTGTTCTATGGTGTATATATATACCACATTTTCTTTACTCATTGGTTGATGAACATTTATGCTGGTTCCATATTTTTGCAATTGTGAATTGTGCTGCTATAAACATGCATGTGCAAGTATCTTTTTTCATATAATGACTTCTTTTCCTTTGGGTAGATACCCAATAGTGAGATTGCTGGATTGAATGGTAGTTCTACATTTAGTTCTTTAAGGAATCTCCATACTGTTTTCCATAGTGGTTGTACTAGTTTACGTTACCACCAGGATGCATTCTCACTTTTCATTAGAATGTGAATCCTGACAATTGCAGGGGAAGCATGTAGCTCACTCTATAGTCAGCAGAACAGAAGATAAATTGAAAAATGATTACCTGGCATCACCTACTCCTTAGCTTCTATGAAAGCCAAAAGAGAAAATGTTTCCACAAGACACCGCAAGAGCCATCTCTCCTTTCACATCTCTAGTTATTCCTAAAATTCTATCCTTACAACAGTGGAGCTCATTAGTATAGTAAATATTTGTTATTTTTGGCCTTACATTCTCATTTCCCTTGTAAGGGGAATCTTCTACTTTGTGAGACAGAGCCTGGCTCCTGTTAAAGCCATGAATGCCGAAGACTAACTTACCAGTCTCCCATGTCATTAGGGTGTAGAAATATGACCAGCCTCTGCGAGTAAGATGAATTTGGCTGGACATGGTAGTTCACATCTGTAATCCCAGCACTTTGGGAGGCTGAGTCAGGTGAACCACTTGAGCCCAGGGGTTCAAGACCAGCCTGAGCAACATGGCAAAACCCCATCTCTACAAAAAATACAAAAAAAAAATTAGCCAGGCATAGTGGCACATGCCTGTAGTCCCTGCTGTGTGGGAGACTGAGGCAGGAGGATTACCCTGAGCCCAGGAGGTCAAGGCTGCAGTGAGCCATGATTCTGCCACTGTACTCCAGTGCAGGCAATAGAGTGAGACCCTGTCTTAAAAAAAAAATTGATAATGAGAAGAATCAGAGACCACATGAAGTCCATCCAGGCAGGTTTGGGGTAGGAACATCAGCCACATCCAGGTTCCCAAGGTAGCAATGTTGGTCAGTCTAAAAACTGTGCCCAGTGTCTAACATTATTAGGCTTGAGGACACTCAAGATTCTCTGTGGAAAGGCCAATTTGGAGGGGATCTGAGGCCAACTGTGTGAGTCATCTGGGAAATGCAATCTCCAGCCCCAGTCAAGCCTTCAGATGATTGTGGCCCTGGCTAATAACTAACTGCAAACTCATGAGACACCCTGAGCCAGAACCAGCCGGTTACACCCTCCTAAATTCATGACCTACAGCAACTATGAGAGGTAATAAATGATTATCATTGTTTTCAGCCCATATGTTTTTGAGTAATTTGTTATGCATCCATAGAGGACCAATATAGGCAGTGAGCTTTTATGGTAGGTCAGGATAAGAAACAAACACATAAAAAATATTTCTGCATTTACCTTAAAACCAGTTCTGAAATCACTATATTGGTGCATAGTCTTTGTAGAAGATCTATGTTACAGTAAGTTTTTAGAACTTAGGGTTAAAAGATTAAATTTGAACAAATTAATTTCTTAAATATCTTAAAAATGTTTTAAATTTTGTTTTCATTGACACATAATTATTGTATGTAATTATGGGATATAATGTGGTGTTTAGATAAATGTATACATTGTATAAAAATCAAATCAGTGTATTTAGCATATCCATCACCTTATACATTCATCATTTCTTCGTGGTAAGAACATTCAAAATCTTCTCTTCTAGCCATTTTGAAATGTACAATATGATATTGCTAACCATAGTCACCCAACTGTGCAATAGAATACCGAAACTTATTCCTCCTATCTAATTTTAACTTTCTACTCATTGACCAATCTCTTCCTATCTTCCTCTCTTCTCTCCTCCCCAGCCTTTGGAGACAAATTTAACTGTTTATTTAAGCAAAGAATGATTTATGAATTGGACAGCCCTCAGAACCACAAGAGGTTTGGAGAACTCTATTCTGCAGGCAAGCAGCATTTATTGATAGAAAATGGAAGTGAGGTATAGAACCAGCTTTATTGGTTACAGCTGGGCATTTGCCTTATTTAGACATGGTCTAATCAGTTGGCAACCCAAGGAAAGCTTTACAGAGAAGTAGAAGGTTTGTAATTCTAGTATTTGTGAGGACAGGGCAAGGTTATGTTCACTGTAATATTCTCAGAGGCCAACACATAGTATGGTATACAACTTTTTTTTTCAATAATCACCTAATGAATGAATAGAAAGATAGAAGTAGAGCTGCCAAGCAGTCAGGAGGGGAAGCAGTCTCTAGAAAGGGTCAAGCAGTGTGAAAGCTCAGAAGTGTGAAACAACTGAGTATATTCATGGAAATATCAAGAAGTTTGGTGTTACTGGAATGTAAGGTGTGAGGAAGGGATTGATGAACCTAGATGTATAGGGCCAAGGCCAGAAAAAAATCTTGTGTGCCAGGTTAGGAGTTTGAATCTTATCCTGTGGGTCAGGATACCACTGTTTTATTTTTTTAAAGTACGATCTGAAAAGGTCACCTTTAACAAACAAGGAGAGTGCTTTGAAAGCAGTGACTTGAAATGTAGAACTGGGTATGTGTTATTACTGCTCAGATAACAGATCACATGTTACTACAGTACCTGTTTATGATCATCACTGCTCAGTAAGAAAGACAGAAGATGACCTCTAACTTCATTTTCTTTGAACTTCTTAGAAATGAAAATTCTGTCTCCATATCTTAGTAACTACATTATGAGCCAAGGTAATCTACAAACTTTAACATTTTTAAATGTTTGGGAAATTAGCTGTACTTCTTTATTTATTTATTTATTTATTTATTTAATTTATTTATTTACTTTTGAGATGGAGTCTTGCTCTTGTCACCCAGTCTGGAGTGCAGTGGTGTGATCTTGGCTTGCTGCAACCTCCACCTCTTGGGTTAAAGTGATTCTCCTGCCTCAGCCTTCTGAGAAGCTGGGATTACAGGCACCCGCCATAATGCCTGGCTAATTTTTATATTTTTAGTAGAGACGGGGTTTCACCATGTCGGCCCAGCTGGTCTTGAACTCCTGACCTCAGGTGATCTACCCACCTTGGCCTCCCAAAGTGCTGGGATTACAGACCTGAGCCACTGTGCCCAGCCAAATTAGCTGTACTTCTAGCTGAGAAAAGTTATCAGCAGAATTATACATGTCCTTGGTAAACTATATTTATAAAAAGGCTTTGTGTATCCAAACTGGATGTTGTTACGGAAGTAATTAGAATTTCACAGATGCTCCAAAACCTCACTTCCCATTAAGATTCCTTTAGTGTGTTAATATGTCTGATCAGTTTTGCTTTTTGAAAATTGTTACCCCTCAATTCTTCCATAGAACTTTGGTAATAATTCCTTAATCTCTGCTAAACAATAACACTGATATAGACCAGAGAAAGCATCAAGGCTTCCGAATCCCTTAGAAACTTCCCTTGCTTAAGCTCTTCAAACTCTTAAGCCATTAAGTGTGGTGATGACTTAAAGTCAGTTAATCTTGCACTATTGTGTTTTTCACCTTGACAGAAAAAAATTTCTCATGCTAGTCTCACAGAGATTTCAACATACTGTTTTACTTTGGTTACTGATACATTGTGACCACTTTCATTGGAAGAGAGAAGGGATATTCTGGATTATAAGCCACTTGGATCATTTTGATGTGGATACACAATATCTGTTTTCCATTATCCCTTCTGTTTATGTCTTATAGAGATTTATGTCTTGTGAAAAATTTAAATTTCTACAACTTCTTTAAAACTCCAAAGAACACAACAGATTCAGGATTAGTGACAACTTAACGGAGAACCTGCTACATGTCTGCTACCTTGCCAGACAGCTCCATTTGATCCATGTGTAGCAAGGGGAGGTGGCAAGGAAAAGACTTTGTAATATAAATAAATCCCTATAACAATATTATTAATTACTCTTATTAGCATACTCATAGCAAAGAACATTATGCATGTTGCTGTTAACTAGAAAGAAGTTCCAGTAATCAAGTTTACATAGCTAAAAGAGAAACTCGGCAATCATTAATTCACTTAATACACATGCATTATGGTTTCATTGAAGTTAATATACTTTGTAGCAGGGATACTGTACATTGCACTGGGGTTACACCCCAGTACATACCCAACACACATTTGCCTTATTCACAGTGTGTGGTGTACTTATCACAGTATTCTGTAATTATCTGCCTCCCTGACTATACTGGGAAATCATTAAGACAGGGACTTGTTTTCTTCGCCACTCTATCTGTGACATCTGGCTTACAATGCAAACTTTATAAACATTTGTAGGGAAGGAAGAAGAGGAAAAGAAATCAAGGATAGAAATTTCAACTATGGAAATGTCATGTTTCAAAGTAGCTGCCCTCAGTAAAATAGCTATTGGCTATATTATTGGCTATTCCCCATGCCCTCACTCTGGACTTTTTTTCTGTTCCCTTTTCATTTCTTCCCTTTTTCTTTCTCCTAATTCTGCCTAGAATCACTTAATATCCTGTTCATGTCTGGTCTTGCTTCTTGTATCCCATGGGAAATTTTGATGGGAATTTAGGGTTTTGTAAATGAGGGGCCTTCATGTAAGACAATTTGTTTTCCATGTATGAAAAAAGCACCTAGTAGGTATTCCCTGGTACTTTCACAAAACTTCGCATTGATCTGTCCAGGAGCCCACCTCATGACAAGGACCATATTCTAAATGCGTCTCAATATCCAACTCTTTATGCAATGCCTTGAACCTTCATGAGCTCTCTAAATGCCTGATGTGGATGCTGAGGATCAGGCAGAAATACAATACCACTTCTAAGGAAGCTCAGTAACTCTTATACACAGTGCCAGATAGCCCATCACACAGGACAGGATCACAGAAAGAAAGAGGAAAAAAATCTAAGAAGAAAACATTTCATTTTAGCTTATAGCTTTTAAGTTCTCTATAATTTTTGGAAATAAAATTTTTATTTTACACTTTAGTATTGTTCTGTTTGAATTATAAATTGGGGTGAGTGTGCACGATAATCCTTTCAAGGCTTAAAGACTATAAAGCCATAGTTCTTAAAGTGCAGTCTGGACCCAGAGCATCAGCATCATGTAGGAAGTTGTCAGAAATACAAATTCTTTGACACCTACCAAACCTGTATTTTAAGCCCTCTAAGTAATTCGGATGTATGCTCAAGTGTGAAAATCACTGATCTCAAGGCTTTAATCTGACCTTGATGCTATAAAGGAGACTAATATACCGAACTTGAAACGCAAAAGGTCATCTTCAGGATCTACTGAAGCCACACAAATGCTAACTCATTCATTCAGTCCACTCATCTGTGATGTAAGAAGGAAAAATATCACTGTCCCTGTTCCAAGTAGAATTCAAACTAAATCGGGGTCAGGAATGGAGTCAAACCACTACACACAGCATTTTCAGGGTTTCAAAGTTAAAAATTTCTTGGTTGAAATTACCAGAAAGGACATGTGTATGTCTGTTTTTCTTTCTTCTCTGGTTAAGAGATAGAAGAAGCTCTTGAAGATGTTTGTAGAAGATACATATATATCTTGACATGCTCTGCAGGCACCTGGGCATTACCAAAGTGCCTAGGCAGATAATGAGCATGAGTAAAGCCTAGTTCAATTCACAGAGGTTTCATTTTGAAGTGAAAAAGCTTATACTCTGACATATTTAAGCTTAAATTGTCCCTGGATCCTGTTAACATTCTGACATATATTAACAACCACAATGATTAATAAGCTCTAACTATTATTATAGTTAGTGGGCCTCCCAAAAATGTAATAGGAACAAAGCAGACACCAGCTACCTGGGCAATGTTAGACCCTTATAAGACTATGTGATGAGATTGTCTTCATGATTTCTATATAATGACAGGGAAGTTCTTGCAGTCCTGAAAGCAATAAAGTTCTCATGTGTAATGAGGGTCCCGCTATGAGTTTCCACACCAGACAGGTATTTCAAAAGCATGTGCTCCCATCATCTCAATGTCTGTAGCCATAATCAAAGAACTCCTTCCATTTCAGCAGCAGCATTAATTAAATTCTACTGTTCTGGTAACATAAGAGGTCACAATAAGGGGTCATCATAGTCATAAGAAGCAGTAGAAGGGTTAAGGGGCTTCCTGTGTTACACAGTTTTGGGAAGCAAGCACTTTAGCAGTTACATAGAATGAGCACTGAAATGTCCTATAAATCATCCCAGCAGATGCCAGGACATAAGCAGAGTAAAGGTACCCAAAACTGAAAAATACATTTAATTAACATATTCAGAACCTTGCAATCAGACAATCTGAAAAGAAGCTATTATAACTTCAGGGTATATGTATTTTTTATTTTATAATCTAGCTTCTTTTTAATTTACAAATTTAGTTTACTATAATCTTCTCAGAAATCAGTGTCCAAAAGTCTTAATTCAGCCTTAATAGCAGGCACACTAAAGTAATGGAGGGCAGAATTGGGCTCTTTGCTTTCCAACACTTACCTCTTTTTAAAAATTGACTTCTAATCTAAGAATTCATGTACCTAGTACTTTTTTAAGTCAAAGTTTTTAATGTTAAAAACAAGGCAGCTTCCTGCCTCACCCTCAAGTTCCAGTCTCCAAAGTCAACCATATTCAACTCTTTAACTTGTTTTTTTTTGTATTTACCTTTATCTCTCTATAGCACATGTTTATACAACCATTTTTTTAAACTTTTCTGTGTTAGACTATCTGTTTTGGACTTCCTACTATACATAGGGAATGTTAATTTTGTTCTTTCTTTCCTCTCTCTGTTAAATACACACACACACACACACACACACACACACACACACACAGATGCACACATATGCTTACAAATATTTTTCTTCTCTCCATTTTTCCAATATAGTTACATCACATTTTAAAAATAATTGAATGTTTAAATTACTATGACTATGCAAATATTGTACACAGCTAAGGACTCAATGTGTGCAGATTACATTTTCTTTTTAAAAATGACTTCTTGTTTTTCCAGGAGTTCATAATTTCCCTGGATTTTTCACTTTGTTTAGTTTTCTAATAACTTCTAATTCATCCCTAAACTCACCAAAGGAACCGCAAACTCCTCTCATTATGATAAAATCCAAATGGATTATCCATTAGTTCCATTCCTCTCTAGGAGATATTTATTCACCCCTTGGAATTCTCTGACTCATTCTAGTCTGAATGGATTGTTTTCCAGGCCTGTTGCCCAGCTATCGTTCAGTGACCTTTCTTTACTCTCATTCTGGGAGTCCCCTTAACCTCTCTCCTATATTGGATTTCCTATCACCTGAAGTTCATGTCTTCCTCTTTCTTGATTGACTCTTAGGTTTGATGAAGCATATCCTCTAGGAAATTCCTAAGTAATGTCATGGGAGGTAGATATTTTTCAGACCTCATTTTTGATATTGGATGCCTGCAAATGTCTTTCTTCCTTTCTCACACTTGATTGATAGTTTGGATAGATAAATAATTGTAGGTTCAAACTTTATTATCTTCTAGCTTTTAGGTATTGTTGAAAAATAAGACACCACTCTTTTCTCTGATACTTTATAAGTGGTCTGTTTGATTCTCTCTAGATATTTTTCTTATTTATTTGATAATTTTTTTCATTTTCTGTTCTTTTTTCCTGGAATTTCTATTTGTTAGGTGCTGAAACACGTAGATGAATCACTTTGTTTTCTTATCATTTATTAATTATATTCTGGTAAATTTACTCACTTTTATCTTCCAAACCTTCTACTGAATTTTTATTTCTGCCATTAAAATTATAACTTTAAGAGCTCTTTCTTATTCTCTGTATGATTTGTTTCACAGAGGTAATACCTTCTCTGCTATCTTTTAGAATTTTAATATTGTTTCTTTAATTTTTTATTTAAAAAACTTTTGTGGATACATAGTTTTTGAATTTTTATTTTCTTGCCTACATTGTCTGTTTCCTGAGTTCTTTGTATATTTTTGTCTTGATTTCTCTTTTTGGTTAGATTTCCTCAGATACTGGCTACTGCATTGCTACATGTTCACATTTAAGTGTGAAACATTAAAAGTCAATTTAAGCTCTTTCTGCAGATTCAGGGACTGTCAACTGGTAGTGCTCATTCCCACCATTTTGTTGAGGAAATGTTAACATCCTTAGGATTCTCAGGCTGGTAAATGCTGTCAGAGAGATATCTTCTAAAGAGTCCATGCTTTTCTGAACCTGAAGGAGTCCATGCTGTTCTTCCAGTGTTTCAGAAGCCAAGTAGGAATAGTATCTGGGGGTTTCATAACTTAATATGAAGACTTTCAACTCATCTCTTTGTTTTCATCACATCACATCACCCTGTCCTTTGGTGTCCCTAAATCCAGAACCTTCCTGATTCAATGTTCCACCAAATGGAGTCTATTTTCTTCTGTCTTGACTGTGGAGAGGAATACTGTGGCTGTGCCAGTGGAGAGAAAGTCACCTGGGGTCTATTTCTCCTTACGCACACTGTCAACCAATCTTCCCATTTTAATCTTCACCTATACCATGCCTTCAGAGGTAGTTGAGGCCTCCAAATCTTGAGCATTTATGAGATTCTGTAGGTTCAGTTGCCTTGCTTCTCCTAGCCTACACTTTCCCTTCCCTTCTTTCCTATATACATCTTAGGCACTTAGCTTTCAGCTTTCTCTGTTTTCTAAATCAGTTATCACTCATCTATCTGCTTTATATCTTTCTCAAGTTCACTAAAGCTCTCATCTGCCTCCATCTCCTCTTATGTTCTCTTTTTTTTCTGTAGGTTTATATTAGCTTTTTTCCTTTTTTGTCATGTTAGTGGGGCTTCAAGCAGAGATAAATGTGTATTTTTACTCCAAGATTCTAATGCTCATTTCTTTAAGGAAAAAAAAAACACCCAGCCTAGAAAGGAATTTGGATATTAACTATTCAATCAGTGCTATTTCAATTTTTAGCAGTGGAATCTATCTTTTTCCAGACACAATCTTTTATAGAAATTCAATTTATAAAACAAATAAGAGTGAAGATAATTTTGGTTGAAACTGGTAAAAGAACAGGGTCTGCATCTAATTTCTCCTAAAAATATTTTTAAATATTTCACATGGAAAAAGCAAAATAGTGCACAGAGATTCACACTATAATCTTTTATTCAAGAAAGAACAGAGGAATTCACTGGAAAAGGAAAGATCCCAGTGAAGACAGAATGGGTAGACAGCCTGCATGCCAACAACTGACTGAGAACTGTGAGTAAAGCCCTAATATGGGAGAGTGAGAGAGACTGTTTCTCTGTGATCCAGCTTTCCACTGGGGGACCATGCAATCCAGGCCATGGAAGAGCACCTTTTCTCTCACCAGCCCTGGTGCTAACTTGGAGAAAGGCTGGCAGGCTGTAAGAACGAAAGGCTCCAGGAAGTGCCCCAAGCATTTTTCCAGACCCAAACCTCAGCTTCTATGATATGATTATTATGTATTGTATGTCCATTTAAAAATATCTCATGTACTCCATAAACACAAACACCTACTATGTACCCACATAAATTTTTTAAGAACCATATGATCATCTATATAGATGCAGAAAAAGCATTTGAAAAAAGTCAGCATTCTATCATGATAAAACCTTCTATAAATAAGGCATAGAAGAAACCTACCTCAAAATAATAAAGGCCATATATGACACATCTACAGCCAACATCATACTGAATGGGGAAAAGTTGAAAGGAATTCCCCTAAACCTGGTACAAGTCAAGAATGCCCACTTTCATTACTCCTATTCAACACAGTACTAGAAGTCCTACCCAGAGCAACCAAGCAAGAGAAAAATAAATAAATAGCACCCAAATTGGAAAAAAGAAAGTCAAATTATCTCAGTTTGCTGATCATATGCTCTTATACCTAGAAAACGCTAGACTTCTCCAAAAACTGTTAGATTAGATGAACAAATTAAGTAAAATTTCAGGATAGAAAATCAACATTCCAAAATCTATGGCATTTCTGTACACCAATAACAATCGCATTAAGAACCAAATCAAGAAGGCAATTCCATTTACAATAGCTACAAAAAAAAAAAAAAACCCTAGGAATACATTTAACCAAATAAGTGAAAAATTTCTACAAGGAAAACTACAAAACACTAATGAAAGAAATCATAGATGACGCAAACAAATGGAAACACATTCCATGCTCGTGGATGGATAGAATCAATATTGTGAAAATGACAATACCGCCAAAAAGCAATCTACAAATTCAATGCAATTCCCATCAAATACCACCATCATTCTTCACAGAACTAGAAAAAGAAATCATAAAATTCATATGAAACCAAAAAAGAGCCTGCATACCCAAAGCAAGACTAAGAAAAAAGAATAAATCTGGAGGCATCACATTACCTGACTTCAAACTATACTATACTATAAGGCCATAGTCATCAAACTTAAAGTATAATAATAATTAAAAAAACAAAAAAAAACATGGTACTGGTATAAAAACAGGCACAAAGACCAATGGGTCAGAATACAGAATCCAGAAATAAAGCCATATACTTATAGCTAACTGATATTCAACAAAGCAAACAAAAATATAAAGTAGGAAAAGGACACCCTGTGCAACAAATCGTGCTGGGATAATTGGCAAGTCACGTGTAGAAGAATGAAACTGGATCCTCATCTCTCACCTTATACAAAAATCAACTGAAGATGGATCAAAGACTTAAATCTAAGACCTGAAACCATAAAGATTCTAGAAGATAACATCGGAAAAAACCCTTGTAGACACTGGCTTAGCCAAAGACTTCATTATCAAGAACCTGAAAGCAAATGCATCAAAAACAAAGATAAATAGATGGGACTTAATTAAACTAAAAAGCTTCTGCACAGCAGAAGAAATAATCACAGAGTTAACAGACAACCCACAGAGTGGAAGAAAACCTTTACAATCTATACATCCAACAAAGCACTAATATTCAGAATCTACAAAGAACTCAAACAAGTCAGCAAGAAGAAAAAAAAAAATCAGAAAGTGGGCTAAGGACATAAGTAGAGAATTCTCAAAAGAAGATACACAAATGGCCAACAAGCACATGAAAAAATGCTCAACATCACTAAGTATCAGGGAAATGCAAATAAAAACCATAATGTGATACCACCTCACTCCTGCAAAAATGGCCATAATTTTAAAAATCAGAAAATAATAGATGTTGACATGGATGCAGTGAAAAGGGAACACTTTTACCCTGTTGATGGGAATGTAAATTAGTACAACCACTATGGAAAACAGTATGAAAATTCCTTAAAGGACTAAAAGTAGATCTTCCATTTGACCCAGCAATCCCATTACTAGGTATCTACCTAGAGGAAAAGAAGTAATTATATGAAAAAGATGCACATGCATGTTTACAGCAGCACAATTTGCAATTGCAAAAACATGGAACCAGCCCAAATGTCCATCAATCAATGAGTGGATAAAGAAAATGTGATACACATACACATGTGGTACACACACCACGGAATACTATTCAGCCATAAAAAGGAATGAAATAATGGCATTTGCAGCAACCTGGATGGAATTGGAGACTATTATTGTAAGTGAAGTAGTTCAGGAATGGAAAACCAAACATCCTATATTCTCACTCATGTGGGAGCTAAGATATGAGGACACAAAGGCATAAGAGTGATACATTTGGACTTTAGGGACTTGGGGGAAAGGGTGAGGGAGTGAGGGATAAAAGGCTACACGCTGGGTACAGTGTTCACTGCTCGGGTGATGGGTGCACCAAAATCTCATAAATTGCCATTAAAGAACTTATTCATGTGGCCAAACACCAACTGTTCCCCAAAAACCTATTGGAATAAAAAAAATTTTTTTAAAGAAAACCTAGGGAAAACTCTTCTAGACATTGGTCTATGCAAAGAATTCATGACTAAGACTACAAGAGCATAAGCAACAAAACCAAAAATAGACAAATGGGACTTAGTTAAACTAAAATATTTCTGAATAGCAAAAGAAACAAATCAACAGCATAAACAAACAATCTGCAGAACAGGAGAAAATATTTGCAAACTATCAATCTGGCAGGGACTAATATCCAGAATTTATGAGGAACTCAACCAACCATCACCAAAAAAACAAAACAAAACAAAAAAAAAAACAAAACAACTAACTCAAATAAAAAGTGGGCAAAAGACATGCATGAACAGACATTTTTCAAAAGAAGAAGATACAAATGGCCAAAAAACATATGAAAAAATGTTCAACATCACTAATCATCAGATAAATGCAAATTAAAACCACAAGAAGATATCATCTTACACCAGTCAGAATGGCTATTACTAAAAAGACAAAGAATAACAGATGTTGATGAGGACACAGAGAAAAAGGAAAGTTTACACAGTATTTTGGTAGGAATATAAATTTGTACAACCTGTATGAAAAATAGTATGGAGATTGCTCAAAGAACTACCATTCAATCTAGCAATCCCACTACTGGGTACATACCCAAAGGAAAAGATCATTATATCAAAAAGATACCTGCACTTTTATGTTTATTGCAGCACTATTCACAACAGCAAAGATATGGAACCAACGTAAGCGTCCATCAAAGGATGATTGGATAACAGTACACACACATACACACACATACACACACACACAACGGAATAGTATTCAACCACAAAAAAAGAATAAAATCATAAATTTTGCAGCAACATAGAAATAACTGGAGGCCATTATCTTAAGTGAAACAACTCAGAAACAGAAAGTCAAACACCAATGTTCTCACTTGTAAGTGGGAGCTAAATAATGTGTACATATGGATATAGAGTGTGGAGTAACGGACGTTGGAGACTCAGAAGAGTGGGAAGTTGGGAGACAGGTGAGGGATAAAAAAATTACTTAACGGGTATAATGTACCACATTCAGGTGATGATTACACCAAAAGCCCAGACTGTACCACTGTGCAATATATCCGTGTAAGAAAACTGCACTGTACCCCTTTACTTTATAGAAATTATAACAATAATATATATTTTTGAGATAGGGTCTCACTCTAGCACCCAGGCTGAAGTACAGTGGTATAATCACAACTCATTGCAGCCTAAATCTCTTGGGCTCAAGGAATCTCCTAGTTTCAGCATCCCATGGAGTTAGGACTCCAGGCACAGGCTATCATGCCTGGCTGAATTTTAAAAAACTTGTTTAGAGACAGGGTCTTGCTATGTTGCCCAGACTGGTCTCAAACTCCTGACCTCAAGTGATCCTCCCACCTCAGCCTCCCAAAACGTTGGGATTACAGGTGTGAGCCACCACCTTCGACCATAAATATTTTAAAATATTTTTAAAGAGCCTCTGCTGCACCAGACACAGTGTTAGACTCTGGAAAAATAGAGATGAGCAGTACAGACACAGCTTCTGTTCTCATGCTGCTTAGTACCCCCAACCCCTCATCCTGGAGGTCTCTAAGGAGCCTAGATTGAAAATTAGTCATCTAATCTGAGGTCCAGAGAGGAAAAAGCCTTCCTGGTCTTAAGTCATGCTTGGATGTTAAATGTACTTGTTAAATGTTAAATGTATCAAATAAGTGTATTTGATATACAATTAAACAGATCACAGGGTGATGGTTAGGTGAGAAAATCAAAGACCTATGTTATGACTGAGGCTTCCCATATGGAGATGTGGAATAAGCTAGAAAAAGGCTATAAATTGTGCATAAAGCTCCTAATAAAATAGTGAATGTTTGCCCACCTGAAAACTTAATTGTTTATTTTTACCCTGCCATTCCCTTTGAAGAGATTGCTTTTGGTTTAGAGTTTAAATTTTTTTAATAAAAACTTGTAATCAAATTTAGAAGAAAAAAAATATCTCAGCCCTTTTCATCTAGTAAGAATACTCTGTGTCACAGTTTATCATCTAGTGCTAGAGTGTGTCACAGTTAGTTTTCTCAGATTAAAAAAAAAATAGAAGAAACTAAGAAATAAGGCTTTATCCCTGAAGCATAGCAATCCTATTTATTGAGACTGACAATGCTAAACAAGTTTTAGTTTTGTTTTTCAGACCAAATCTCTTCAAATAACTGACTGACCTTCGGAGTGATGGTCCTCCCAGCTTAACTGAATGTACTGTGCTCTCTGCTTCTAAAGGACAAGTTAGGTAGGGAGATTCCTTTTTCCAGAAACTGCAAAAACTTATTATGCACTGCTAGGTTGCCATTTGATCACAAGGGACCACTGAGTTTCAATTATTTCATCCTTGGAGACTAAGAGTTACTTACAATAATAATAAGCAATTTTTCTTTGAGTTTCCTGGTCCTTGGGTCAGACATTCAACTTCTATTGGCCTCAGTTTCTTCATCTGTTATACTAAGATATCAGACTTAAACACCTGTAAGATTTCTTCCAAGTTATTCCAAGATAATCAGTAGCTGTCAATGTATTTTGAAGCCTAAAGGAAATTACTCACCTAGAGAAGTGCAACCCAGGACATTTTCCAAACACCTGGCCAATGCTTCAATATCACTGTCCTGTCAAAATAAGGGAGAAATATTTATTTTCCCTGTATGGTAGAAGGATACTTAATAACATGGAAAAATGTTCTTACTACATTTAGGCGAAAAAAAAATCTGGTTCCAAAATTATTTCAGTATAATCCTATTTTTAAAAAGAAAAATATCTTTATGTATATCTACATCACTCTCTCCATAACAATCTCTAGATTTATTGCTCTATCTCTCATGGCAAAAACATACACAAAAAATGTTAGCAGTGGTTTTGACTAAAAGGTTAAATTATGAGTGATCTTTATTGTCTCCTTCGTGTGCTTATGTCTTTTCCATATGATCTATAATAAATACATATTAAATCTATAAATATAGTAAATGCTATTAGAATAAAGAAATATTTTATTCAATTTACAATTTAGTCAATACAGCAGAAATCTAATGCATTTTTTTCCTTGGAGAACAATTAGCTCTTCTTTGGAAATGTATGGTCTTCAAGGAGTGCTAAAACTAAGAATATCACTTGTCATTTACCTTAACCCTCATTAAGAGTCAGACATCCCCACAACAGTTGGGGAAATCACAGAACTGTATTTGATTTAAAATATTGTCTTCAATACAAAATAAATCTGTTCTCCACCAAGCAGGCTTGAAATAATCCAAAACAGCATCCTAATGATCTGGGAAAAGTATTAATTATTTTCAGGTTTGTAGTTATACTAAAGAAAATTAAGAATTTATGGCTGGGCACGCTGGCTCACGCCTGTAATCGCAGCATTTTGGGAGTCCAAGGTGGGCAGATCACCTGAGGTCAGGAGTTCAAGACCAGACTGGCCACCATGGTGAAAACCCGACTCGACTAAAAATACAAAAATTAGCCGGGTGTAGCGAAGATTCAGTCAAAGAAAACATCTTTCAGGAGCATATTATGGCCAGTGTGATTGAGAATTATGCTGCTGATTGGAACTTTTGCATTTCTTCCCTGTTTCATAATTTAAATTGAACTTTACTGGAGCTAAGTGGCCTGAGAGAGTAACTGCATCTTGCTAGATGCCAAATTACAGTGTCACCAGCCTTCAGTCATCTCAGCCAAGTGTTGGGAAGCCAGATTTTCAAATGCTGTGAAAATAACAATGGCTTCTTTGTTGATGAACTTAAATGTTCTTCAAGTCTCCTTCCTCCATAGCCATAAACCCCTCCATTATAAGAACATGCCTTAGAGGCATGAGGAATATCTTGTAAGATTCAATTCTGAAAAACTGTCCCACAGATTCAAGTTTAGTCAAATGCCCACATTTTTTTCAGAAACGTATGCAGTCATTTCATTAATGGATTAGACATTGCTTTTATGGAGGAATGGTAGCTGTTCTCAAAAGGTCCAGTCAGATCCGTGAAGTACATGATAACTATCAATGCCTGCCTAGCAGCCACAGAAAAAAACTATCATATCTGAAGGAATCTCCCTTTTTAGACAATGTCAATATATAAATATTGAAAATAATGTTTTCTCTAACAATTCCCATTTATTTTTAATCTGGAAAATATAGAAAATTATCAAAGAAAATAAATACCCCAAATCCCACTGCTATTAATACAAACACACACACATAAACATATATAGTCAGTCTTTTCTATGTACATCTATCTCTTAGATATTTCAGATCATACTATATATGTATGCTATATGCATGCCTATCTTTTAGATATTTGAGATTATACTATATATGTACGGTATATGTGTCTATACATAAAATACACAAAAAACAGTACAATGTACTGTTGTACAATATTGTTTGGAATATTAAATTTATTAAATTAAAGAGTTGGTACTGATATAAAAAATGTTTATGTTTTTAGAATACATATTTCAGTCACTGCATTCTCAGGTATTCCAAGCCAAATATGATGACATCAATAGATTGCATTTTAAAAACATTGTTTGGTTTTTCTGTTTCCAAACAGAAAATGTACAATATTGTTCAGACTTTTTTCTGACACTATTAAAAATTCTTCAGAAGCATAATTTTAATGGCTGGACCATTGCTCCCTAAAGGCATATCGTATGTATTTATCCATACCCTTGTCATTGGACAACTAGATTGCTTTCATTTTATTTTGTTTTAAATAATACTGCAATGACTGTCTTTACACATACATCTTTGTTTCATGTATATTGTTATTTCTTTAGGTTGGCCCATCAGAAATAGAATTATTGGGTCAAGGAATATGACAATTTAGAAACCCTCCGCTTTCCCTGCTCTTACTCTTTTCTCTACACTCCTACACATCCCAGCGAGTACATTTTTTTCACAAGGAGCTAATATATGCCTTCATATTTATTTTAATTCTCCTATCTATTAAAATATGCTCTCTGTCAAGAAGAGACATGACAGATCTGTTAAAGCCAAAATGGTTGATAAAGTTTATGTGTTATCTCTCTCAGGATATTTGTATTTCATAAGGCATATGACCTTATATCAGAAGAGTTAATTTCTAATAGCAAAAGTTTAGGCAGCAGCAAGTAGGCAATCTCAAAGAGGAAAGTCAGATGGGGTCTTCACAGGATTGTAAAAATCACACCACGTAGATCTTCATTTAGTTATCAGGCAGTTGTTTGACAAAATAATCCAGATTATCTCCTCACTTAGAGCTAGTCATAATGAAAGATTCAATTCACAAGGAAAAAACTGTGTCACTTCATTATCCAGTTGTATTTCATTCAGAAAATATTTATTAAATTAAAAGGGGTTGGTACTGATATAAGAAAATGTTTATGTTTTTAGAACAGACATTTCAGTCACTGCATTCTTGTGTATTCCAAGCCAAATATGGTGACATCAATAGATTGTATTTTAAAAATATTGTTTGGTTTTTCTGTTTTCAAAAATAAAACCCTGTTTCTAACAACGACAACAAAAACCAATTATGTGTCAAATGTATATAAAGACAAGGAAGAGAGATGAAGCCTTAGCCTCCCATTTGGGGAAAAATAATCCTTTTCTTGAGAAACAGTTTGTTTCTCAAGCTGTTGCTGACAGTCACTTATCCAAGAGACTCTGGTTGTGGTGTACTGTCCAAGCTGCAGCCAACTCCAGTGAAAAAGGTGCAGCAAGGTAGGAAAGAGATTTTGCCACACCTATTAGGGAACAAACCAATAAAAACCCACTCATGGGAGAAGCCTAGTTCTAAGAGGTTTGTTTTTCCCAAGTCTAAGAACAGTTAGCCTTAATGTGGATAAAGATTCTGAGAAAGGAGCCAGGGGAAGGCAAGGCTTAAAGACATAAGATGCCATATTCTTCCCTCCTCCACTATCCACAGTGAACTTGCTCTCACTAAATGAGTTAAAGGGAAAAAAAAATTCACATTGACTAAAAACAATAAATAAATGATTTGGTTAAGAAAAATATTGCACAAGTTTGAAACTTAAAGAGTTGGAGATGAAAAACCAATGACAGGTTTTTGTTTGAAAGTTAGGTAAGTGAAAACCATTTACACAGTTCTCATTGAAGCATGGATAACTAAGGGAACGATATCTGTAAAATGATAACTATATATAATATTATGTATATTGTTTGGTAACAAATGAATTGTGACTGTATGAATGAATGAATGAATGAATGAATGAATGAATGAATGAATGAAAGAAAGCTACCTAGCTGCCACAATAACTTAGTTTGGGATAAGAGCTCAGTTTGAGCACCAGCAGTCCCTTAGAGATTGCATATCTATCTTTAGATGTTTTTGAGAGTCTCCCAAAAGGTTATTCTTTTGCTCACTGCTCCTTCACCTTGAAGGTGTGAAAACTCAGCCATCTGTCTACATCTAGCACCCTCAGCACTCTCCTGGCTGGTAGGCTATACTGACTCCCGAAGGCATATCTAGAGAAGGCTTGGTGCATATCAACACACACATAGATGGGTTCAGAGCTACAGAAGTGTTTTATGTTTCCAGTGGCTGAAAGCTGCTCTGAGTGAGAATGGATGCATGCATGCTTTCATGCTGTGCTGCCAGGCTTGACACCATGTCATCCATCTGCCAAACAATCCTGAGCAGGCATAGACCTATAAATGTATATATAGAGTAGAGTACGCATAACCTTCTATCACAGCCCCAGCTAGGAGAAGTGCTCAGCTGAGCTTCATCTTGCTCAGACCCCAGGCATGTCCTCAGTCAACCTTATGTCAACAGATGTTAGGGTATAAAGGGGCTGATTTCTTTCACCTCTTGGTCACCTCTCCTCTCAGAGCCATCCCACAGAGATGTAAATCCCACCAAATCATGCAAAATCCTCTTCCTCTTCCCTCCTCACCCAGAGTCACTCTGGACCCATGTTTTTTTTCCTGAGAGGCTTCATTTGAGTGTATCCAGACCTTCTTGAAGCTGTGGCCAGGCACTGGCCACAAGCAGCCAGGAAGTGGCCTCAATGCAGGCTGAGGACCTATAGAGCTCATCTAGCTACATGAATATTGCAACTCTGTTGTAGTTTTTTTGTAGTTTTTCTTTTTTTGATGTCATTATTAATGATGCATTATTTTTATTGAGATAAAATTTGCACATGGTGAAATGCAAGATCTTAAGGGTACAATTCTATGAGTTTTCAAAAATGTATACACCTGTGTATATGCCACCTAAAGCAAGGTAAAGAATATCTCTGTCATCCCCAAGATCTTTTTGCTCACTATGATCATTTTGCTCACTATGCAGTTTCTGGAACGTGCCCAGTGTTTTCATGACCTGGAGCTTTCCCTCACTCTCTGTTCCCTCTCTGTGAAGCACTCTTCTCCCAGTTCCCTTTTGTCCCATCAAGGGCTGGCTCCTTACCATCCTCCAGGTCATGGCTGAAAAGTCAATCTCTAGAAATTCTCCTTGACTTCCCTTATTAGTAGGTCTTCCCTAACCCCCAAATGCCCATTCCTCTATCACTTCAGCTTCTTTGTTTTCTAGTTGCTCTTACTTCTTTGTTTGTGTCCTGGCTAATTGGCTACCTGTACCACTAGACTGTACACTGCATCCATTCATTCATGTATTCCACAATATCTACTAAGTATTTGTTCTATGATAAACACTGTTCAAGGTGCTGGGAATATAGCAGGGAAAAAAATAGAATATCTGCTCTACTGGCTTTCATTCTAGTAGAGGGAGATAGGCCATAAAAGAATAAGCAATAGTGGCAACTCAGATGGCAATAAAGACTATGGAAGAAAATAAAGTAGGGGAGGAAAGAGGGGATTCTCAGTCCAGTGAATGCTATTTCATATAAGGTGGTCAGAGTCCTCCCTGATAAGATGACATATAAACAGAGACTTGAAGACAGGGAGGGAGCAAATCATTTGTGTATCTGGCGGGAAGAGCATTCAAGGCTCCCAAAGGCAGGGACATGCTTGGTGTGTTCCAGAAACTGGAAAGAAGCCAATATAACAGGGGTGGAGTGAGTGAGGGCAATTCTCGTGTTGATGGAAGAGAGGGGCTTAGTGAGGTGATGATGATGAAGTACTGAAAAGCCTTTCTTTGCTTTGAATGAGACGGGAGGGTTAGTAGGAGACCAGTAAGAAGCTATGACAAGGTGATGATGGCTTTGGCAGTAGGAATGCCGGTAGTAAGTAGTGGTCAAATTCCAAGTATACTTTAAAGGTCAAGCCAATAGGTTTTGCTTATGGATTGGATATGAATGTGAGTGAAAGGATGTCAGTCGAGGTTGGCTCAGGAGGAGCTAATTTGGACTGAGGGTAGAGTATATGAGGGGCTTAACTTTAGTACATGCTTATTTCAGGATGTCTATTAGAGACTCCTAACCCTACTCCCAGGCAGACTGGATATGTGATTCTAGAGTTCTTTCATACATGCTTATTTCAGGATGTCTATTAGAGACTCCTAACCCCACTCCCAGGCAGACTGGATATGTAAGTCTAGAGTTCTGTGAAAATAGAACTGAAGAATGGAAGGCACACATTTAGGAGCTGTCAATCAATAAATACTATGTAAATATGTAAGGCTGAGTGAGATCCCATGAAGGTGGAACTATGTCTATTGTGTTCACTACCATATACCCAGTGCTTAGACCATTCAAATATGTGATGCATAAATGAATGACCCAAAAAGTAACTCATCTATGTTGCATTTTTAAAAGTGTTTTTTTGAGACAGGGTCTCATCTGTTGCCCAGGCTGGAGTACAGTGGCTTAATCATCGCTCACTGCAGCCTTGACCTCTTGGGCTCCAGTGATGTTCCTGCCTCAGCCACCCAAGTAGCTTAGCGCCACCATGCCACCATGCTCAGCTATTTTTAAATTTTTTTGTAGAGATTAGGTCTCACTATGTTGCCCAGGCTGCTCTCAAACTCCTGAGCTCAAGCAATCCTCCCACCTCAGCCTCCCAAAGTGCTAGGATTACAGGAATGAGCCAATGTACCCAGGCCCACCTACTTTTTTTCTGCAAGTTGCATTTTTAAACTATCATCTACTCTCCCACAAATGGTGTCCAGAACAGCCCTGAAAAATGTCACTAAGTTACAGAAACCAAAACACCAAGGTGACCTTATCCATCTTCTTCACACTCAGATGTACCTTTCGCATCTCAGCTTGAACTCATTAGAAGCCAAGCCCTTGCTTATATGCATTCATAATTCATAAGAAGGCAGAAGATGCCGTTTAGCACAAAGCCATAGGACAGAACTGATGGCACCTTTATGAGGGCTTCCCTGAAGTCAGGAAGCTAATATCATAACTCCTATCTCACTACTGATGGTGGCCTTCTGCCTTAAAGTGTGTGAAGTGATAGGAACACAGAGCCACATCTGCAAAACTCAAACTGCCAACAAGCCCCCACAGCTCCCATAAGACTAAAAGCCTCTTTCACTGAATTCAGAATTGCTGAAACGTGACTGTCAACGTGTCCACATTTCACTGCTAATGCCTTGTTTACTCTGCATTATTAAAACCTTCTAACTGCAGCTGTCTTTTATTAATGCCCAGGTTCTCGGCAAGTCAATGCCTGTGGGATTGCTTTAGGGTTTCAGAGACATTCATAGGTATCCAATGACAGAACTCTGAAGACATTTAGAATTATGGTTTAGAAACGTAAAGGATAAAGAGATGAAAAAAGAAAGCGGGGCTGATAGAATGGCAACATAACACCTACCCAAAACAGGGCAATGGATTTTCCAGGGACTGGTGAGGCCTGTACTCCCTCTGCAACAATCCATTTCTAGAATTCCAGCACAGTGAAAGAAAAGCTACCTCTAATCAATCCTTCCACTTGCTCTTTATTAACGACTTAATCTCTTTCCACTCTATACATACAATAGCCTAGAGAAGAAAGTCCTGCAATTTAAGGGAGGTTTATTGCCACAAAAAGACAAAAGAATTTTTCAGTCCAAAAGATAGTCATTGTGATACACAGTTGTTTATTGCAGATTTCTATTTTTAACTCTAGTTCTAGCTTTACTTTTATTTAAATCCCACAGAGTAAGTGAAAAATGTAGCCCTGTGATTTAAACATGATTTTAAATCATCGGCTCATAGTCCATTTTCACACACTTTGCAGCTGTCACTTAGGTCCCAAGAATCTCCTTTTCTTCTCCTTTACCAACTTCTACATTAAGTTCTATACTTACTCCACATTCCTAATAGTTGGTACAATGAATATTTGCTGGTTTAAACCCCAGCTCTGTCATTGGATGGGGTAACTTAGGTCAAATTAGTTATTCTGTCTGTTTCAGTCTTCTCATTTATAAATGGGTGAGAGATGTTAATTGCATCGAGTGCTGTGAGTATGAATGGGATAAGGCATGTAAAGGGTTTGGCACAACACCTGGATGCTGCAAGGTAGGTCTGTCTTATTATGACTGGTGTTTTCCCAGGGATGACATAGACCCCTGTGCCTTCAGATTACCAGGTTATGTGGGAACAATGCACCCCCAACAATGGCCCCCATGTGTCACAACCCTTTCCTCCCAGGCTGGACACCATGAAACGGTATTTACTCTCCCTGTCCAGGTGAATGAAATATTCAGAAAATTAAAATAAATTTCTGATCACAAAACAGTTGGATGGGACTTGTATTTTTCTGTTTGCCAACACTGTTTAGGATGGTTTTCATATTTTTTGCAGGATTTCTGTGTACCATATGGTCAGGGCACCTCTGCTCTGATGATAGCTAGGGAAATAGGGATTAATGCAGGGTAGTGGAGGGAGAAGATTGTTGGAGAGAAAAGCACTAGAGGGTCCACTGCAACTAGTCTTATCAGCTGTGTCTCACCACTCTCACCCCAAAGTTCCAGGAGCAGCACAGCAGAGCACAGGGCATCTCACAGTGAAGGTCACCATCCCTTTATTTGCCCATTGACCTGAGGACCTCTGATCAGCCACCAACAAGGGAGACCGTGGGGCTGGTGACCTCTCCATCTTCACACTGAAGGGAACACTCAGACACTTTGCATTCCTGCTCAGATTTGCTTTGCCCTTTATTCACCCTATTGCCTTTTTCCTTTTTCTCCATGCTTTGGTATTGGGGTGAAAAATGTAGGCGTGATCCTAAATCCTATAATAGACCTAATTTTAAAGACTTAATGTCTAAGCTTCCTACAAAGCCCACAAACTCACGCATGTACCCCCGAACCTAAAATAAAATAAAGGTCAGAAGAAAAAAAAAAGAATAGTATATCAAATTGTTAAGAGAAGTAAGTGATATAATGTAAAAAAAAAAGCCCACTGTGCTGTATTCCGCAGCAAGGTTTGACTGGTCCTAATATGACTAGCAATGAGCTATGCTTTGATCTGGACAAGAAATGGGAGAGAGAGAAGGGGGAAGAATCATGATGGAAATGAGGGCTGGGATGGGGGTAGGGGTGGAAATTGTCACCTCAAAGTCTCTCCTTTGAGCAACACACAGTCTACAGAAGGCCCATCACCTAGAAGGAATGACACACCAAACTGGGAGTATCCACTAACACTTTAGCAAGGCTGATTGCTTTACAGCCTGGGACGCAGGCCAGCGGAATGCTAATGGAAAAATGATTGACAATCTGAAACAGCTGGGAGTCTGCTTTTTAGAACTGATGACCTCTAAGGTCGATTTAAGACAAAAAATGTTTCTTCCCAAGGATGAAGGTAAATTAATTAGGTCAGATCATGTAAAAATAACAGGCAAATAAGTCCCACTATTGGGACTCCACAGTTCAGGCAACTTATTTTAAAAAAGAAAAGGACATAGTAGGAGGAGATAAATCTGTATCCCATAACAGATGAGAGATGTTGGGTCTTTTTTGTTTTACTTTTCATAACTCAGCACTCTTCCTGGAACTGGTTTAAATTTTGCCTTGTACATAGCACAGACATTCTGTTTAGTAAAAAGGTCTTGCCAGAGTACCAAATAATGCAATGGCCCTGCAGCTATTCCCTTGCACCTAATGCATTTACTCTATCATCAGTGGAGGAGAAGCAATTCTAATTGTTGTGCAGAGGAAAGACTGTATAAAGCAGAGGCTAAAAATAAAGTCATACAGTCCAGTTCTGCTACTTACCAGCTGTGTGGTCTTGGAGATGTAACTTAATTTCCTTATGCCTCAGTTTCCTCTTGTGTGAAGTTAGGATGTCACTAACAGTCTCATCTTTCAAGGGACCTAGGTTTTAAAGTCAGCACTTGAAATATCCTCCACTGCTGTTTCTTTTTTGAGAAAATGAAATAGCTGATTTGCACTTAGGGACTAGATTGTGTGAAAAATATGTATCTTAAATACTGGAAGTCTACAACAATAATTCAAAGCAACAAGAGGCTTACAATCTGAGAGATGCAGGAACTGAGATGCAGTAGAGGGACTGGATTTATATCTCTCAGCTCATTTTGACTCTGGAGCACTCAGTAAAGTCACATGAAATCCCTAACGCATGATCCCTTCCTTTCTCCTACCTTCACCTTCTCCATTATCTCTGCCTTCTCCCTTATTTGAATTCCAGCCAGTTAAATTCTAGTTTGATGCAGTTCATCTAGAATATATGCATCAGAGTTGTTGCAAGAATTAAATGAAATAATACACCTGTGACAGCCATGAGATATGCCACTTACAAGTCCCTTCAAGATAGACCCTGCTGCAAGGAGCCTAGTGATCTGACAGTCCTTGGCTACAACACCTTTGGGATCCAATGCAGGGTCCACGCTGAGGCCCTGCTCTTCCCAGGCAACTCCCAGGCAATGTAAGCACTATGGGGAAGTTAGGGCCAGGCCATTCTTTCCCAGTGCTGGACTCCAGCAACACACCTTGCGCTCCCTCTTGGCCAGGCCAAACCTTTTTCAGAATTGCAGTGCAGCCTGAGGCTCTCATCCAATTGCTCCCTCTCTCTCTCCCTCCCTCCCTCCTTCCCTACCTTCCTTTCTGCCTGCCAGCCTGCCTGCCAAGGCTTTATCAGAATTGCGCTACAGCCTGAGGTTCTCATCCAACCAACCTTCCTTCCTTCCCCTCAAATATATCAGTATGGTTTAAGACTCCTCCCACCTACTTGATAGGAATTTCCTTTTTATTTCTAATTCTGTCTCATCACCTGCTTCCTGGAGTACCTGAACTGACACAGCATGCAAAGTACCGAGCACAGAATGAAGATTCTGGAAATACTAGCTGTTACTGTTATCATTACTATGATCTGATTAAACTAATGACTCGACTAACAGCAGGAACTGTTGGAGGCACCTACCATCATGACAATCAGATCCAAGGGTCCTCAGCAGAATCTAAGGCCTTGCCTATCACATGTCCAGTTCTCTGCCCCTGGGACAATGTTCCAAGCAAAAAATCAATTGTTCTTCCTAAGAATTTCAAAACCTCTGAATGATTTGGGGAAAAAGCATTGAGAACTTCAGAATTAACTGGAATAGTGGAACTCTGCTGCGTTTCATCTTAGGAAGAACAAACACCATAGTCCTGAAGAGCCTTCTTAAAACAAGCCTCAGTGACAGCCACATTCATTAAACAAAGCCCTTCCAAGGAAGATTTGTGTCAAGTCGTTATTGTCCACCTAGTATGTGTATTACTTGATGCATCTGAGCCATTTATTAGTCTTGGAGAGAAAAATGATAGTCAAGGCAGCAAAGGAAAGACAGAAGAGTCTGTGAAAACACTCGTCAGCCTGCAGCCCTAAGCCATGTCCATTAGAGCGCATAAAACACTTTTTAGTGACAGGTTGCACAAGTGTTGTGGAGAACCCTGTTATGATGGCAGCTATAAACTCAATTCTCCTGAGATCTAAGATGCTGGCTCCAATTCAGTGACCACAGACTTGGCAGAGAAGCCATCAACAATATGATAATGGCCGTGATAAAGGTTTTATTGATGCTGTGCTTATCACAGCAGAGAAACAGTTGGCAATCAGCAGCAATTAGGTGCTTAATAAAACTGCTTTGGAGTCACTGCTACTAAAAAGATTGTCATGGGTGGCACAAAGAACTCAGCAATCAATCTCAATGAAGTCCATGGCTGTGTTTCTTTTTGAAAGCATGTCTTTCATCAAAATAACTATGTGACTTTGGCTCCATCTAAAGGAAGGGGAATCAACTTTGATCTGATTACACACATAGAAGGCATTTGTATGATGACCACCTAAGCAGACCCTGGCATATTCAGAGGTCCAGGGCAAGACCAGGGAAAGGGGAGAAGAGGCCAATCTGAGAGATGGCAGTAGGTCTCTCTCAATTCACAAAGTTGACCATGACTGAGTTCTGTAGTGTAATTTGTATGTTGCTAATGAAAATAACCTGAAAGGGAAGAGTCCACACTCATCACCTTTGGGGAAGGAGAAACTATATTGAATTACTGGAAGAAAACAAATGGGGTTGTAATTACCTGTCTCTAATACAAATTACTCTATTGTGTAATTGGCTTTGCTAGTCTATACAAATTACTCTATTTTTTGCTACTCTATACAAATTACTCTACTGTGTATTGTTTTTCCTACTATAGTATGTATATTGACCTAGAATGGACTTGGCAACACTTCTGTTTCCCTCATGCCAAGACCATTCTATGTCAATATATATTCTATAGTAGCAAAAACATTGACTTGAGAATGTGACTGATGTGGGCCTGAGGCATGGGTCTGATCCTTGCCTAGCTACGTGACCACAGGAAGGCTACATCTCTCTCAGAAACTCAGTTTCCTCAATTACAGTGAGCAGAGATCACACCACTGCACTCCAGTCCGGGCAACAGAGCGAGACTCCGTCTCAAAAAAAAAAAAAAAAAAAAAAAAGAAAATAGGAATAAGATAACTACCCAACAGGGTTTGTGAGACGAAATACCATCATGTATGTGAGAGGCTGTATTTAGTCTGTTCTCACACTGCTAATAATGACATACCTGAGGCTGGGTAATTTATAAAGAAAAAGAGGTTTAATGTACTCACAGTTCCACATGGCTGGAAAGGCCTCACAGTCACGGTGGAAGGTGAAAGCCATGTCTTACATGGCAGCAGGCAAGAGAGAATGAGAGCAAAGCGAAAAAGGAAACCCCTTATAAAATCATCAGATCTCGTGAGACTTATTCACTACCATGAGAACAGTATTGGGGAAACCACCCCATGATTCAATTATCTCCAACCATGTCCCTCCCATAACACATGGGAATTATGGGAGCTACAATTCAAGATGAGATTCGGGTGGGGACATAGCCAAACCATATCAGAGGCCTTAGTATCTTGTCCCAAAAGATTACTTAAAATCAATCACAATCTGTCATGTAACATGTGACAGACACACAACCCAGAGAACAAAATTGCTGCCCTTATATTTATCATCTGCCTTAAGACTAATAAGAAGGCATTTTTTAAAAATTACTTAAAAGCAAGTTAGAAAATCTCACTTTAACATTAAGGAGTTTTGGCAGTATCATAAAGAGGTACTGGATACCTTGACTGGGTAACTTCATAATAATAATAGCTAATATCTCATGAAGTATTTTATTAAATTCTGAGCATTATTCTAATTACTTTATATTGATTACTTCATTTAATCCTCAAAACCACTCTATGAGGTAGAAACCATTATTCTCCCACTTCACAGATTAGAAAACTGAGCCACAGAGAAGTTTAGTAATTTGAACAAGGTCATGCAAACCACAAGTTATAAAGATAGATGCAAGCAATCTGATTTCCAACCCTATATTCTAAGTGCCAAAGATGGATATTCTGAGACTGGAAAAATTGTATTTCCTGACCTAGGAGCTGTTTGCCATATAGTATTTTATTCATGTGGTTCTAAATCTGTTTTATTTTCTTAAAAAAATTTCTAAGTGATAATATTAGTAGCTAAAATTTTACCACTTGATGCTTTGACCAAAAATTGAGCACTGTATGTATTTTGCATATCATGTGTTTTGCAACCACAGGCCCAAAATGAAGGCTCTGTAATGTTGCAATAATATCCATTACAGTTATTTATGACCGTGGCTCAGAAGGTAGTAGAAATTATATTTTCGATTTGTGGTAGGAGGTGCTGTTGTTTTCCAGATTCCGTTGGAAAAAAATGGGGAAATGGTATAAGCAAAGTTTTTATTTTGGCATTCTGAATCCCCCCTTTAGCTGTATTTTTCGCAAAATGTATTTGTTTCTCTCTCCATGTATTTGTCTCCTAAATTATCTCTCTCTAATCCTTTCTCTTTATCTCTTTCTTCTCTTTATCTCATCCCTTTTTTTGCTTGGCCCCATACCTATACCCTACTAGTTCCCTTCTCCTTGCCTCTCTCTCTTAATATCAAATTGGAGAGCACTTCTTACTGCTTTTATTTATTATTATGATACATAATCTTTATTAAAATGGTTGAATGGATTTAAGTGGCTGAATGGATTGAATATTATGATATATTGCATAATCTTTATTAAAAATGGTTGAATGGATTTTTGGAGTGAATCATCTTCACTGCAAAAATCATCTCCTCTAGGTGAGTCTTCACTCAGGTAGGTGCCCTTTGGTAGACTTTTATTTTAGTAGCTGCATGGTTCTCAGTTAATAAAAGCTCCTGTAACTCATAGAAGTTTAGGATTGGAAGGTAAGAAGAAAAGAAGGTGTATGTACATTGCCCAAAGCTTTCCTCTTTATCTTCATATGCCTCTTACTTTTTATTCCTGTCTTGCAGACACCCAACACTGAAAGCACATGTCAAGGGTGTTTCTTGACCTATGGCCCATATAAGGCTTAATCTTGCTATAGTTAAAGAGATCTGCTACAAGGGCATAGGGCATATACTCAGAGAGACCTCACCACTTAAGCAAGAATGTGTCCTCAGAGGCTAAAAATAGCTAGAAAGATTATCCCCTAAGCCCAGGATCTTTGGTTCTGATCCCCAAAACTAAGTCAGTCTTCACAAATTTGTATTTACATTCAATTTGTGAATATGACCCCAAAATATGATTACCAGACAGAAAAGTATATTAAAAAATCCCATTCTCTCTGCTAAAGAGATACTTGCATTTTTTAATTCAACAGCTGTATACGAAGCCCTCCTCAGTGTGCAATGTGGTGTGTGCCATCTCCCAACCTGCCGAATAAGTACAGCGTACTCCAGCTCTTCCCCCATCGACATGGTCCAGATCAGATTCTCCAAATTCCATAGGGCCCTGCCTGCCTCTGGACCTTGAAAAGCCAGACTTACCATAAGTAGCTGTTATAATAACCCTGGTCCCCATGTCCCCAACTTCACTTTATAAAACTTCCTTTCCTCTCTGGGAGAGTCCAATCAGTACCTTGAACAGTTCCATGGTTTCTGACGGGGAGCATCACATACCTGTTGGTTTGTTCTGTAAGCAGGCTGGGATCCCTCATTCCTGATTTCTTTCTCTGGTCTTTCTAACACTATTTCTTCTTCCTCCTCATCACTCTCTTCACAATAGGAATCAAATGCATCAGTGTAGTACTCTTCAGCCACAAGTGGGTCTTCTGGGATCTCTGAAATAATGAACAAACAACAGTCAGATACTACCAGTTATTAAAATTATAATGAGGTAAGAATACCGTATCTTTTCACAGGGATGTATATTTTGCTTGCACTGACAAAGCTTCCACAGAGTGTAGAGCTAAATCTCAGCTTCCTGAAAGTATTTGGTTGAAAGTAATAAACACTCAGCAAAATAAAACCAGTGGAGGAAAGGAGGAACATTTCCATTAGCAACTACATTTTGAAGGTAAGAAAAAAATCACTAAACAAGAATAAATAATATGCTTTAACATTTTGACATTTGGAGGCATAAATCCTTATTAAAAATGAGGAAATTTAGGAGCAAATGTAGGACAAGATGTCCTGGCTGAAGGGTCCTATTACACAACACACATAAAGTTTTTAGCATAGGAAGTTGGAGCAAAACTACCACAGCATTTTTCCTAGATATTTCTTTTTTTTTTTAATGTTACTGGTAAGACCAAACAAGATGAATAGGATATACAGCAGCATCATTTTGGCAAGCTAGAAAAAACACAATTCTTTTCTAACAGGTAATGATGGCTTTTGAGATGGAGTTCACTCTAGTGGGTCCTAATTACTCAACCTTACATTCAGCACTTATTTTAAAAAAGAATACCCACTTAAGCTGATGACAGTAAGCATCAACCCAAGTTACTTGATGCAACATTGTTAGTAACTAGAATAAAGTTGGTGTTTATAACAATCTTCAGTGAAGAAAGGCCATGAATGGATCACAAGAAAGCATAACAATATAAACTCTAATTTACTAATGGGGGCCTAGAAATAAAGAACTACCCAAACAACTACCCTTGGGCCGGGGGAGGAGAAAATTAGAATACTCAGCTGCAGCAAAACAGTAGGCATTTTAGACTTTGTACCATACTCAGACTTAAAATTAAAATTTTTCTTCCAAATTGTAACACATTATTTTTCAATCTATTGTTGCTATTTCTGGTCTAGTGGGAAAAATATGAAATTTGGGGTCAGAAAATCAAGGCTAGAATCTAGCTCTTCCACCTTTTAGATGAAAATTTGTGTAAGAGACTTAAACTCACAGAGCTCCAATTTCTGTGATAAAATTAACATAAGTGTAACCTAGTAGAGTGGCTACTGAGATTTAGTAACAGAATTCTCATGAAAGCATCGGTATGCAGGGAAGTTTCATACAAATGTTCACTCAATTTCCATGTCTGTACAAATGGGCTTTTCATTAAATGAGTACAGAATCCTTTGAAAGTAAAATACTTAATGGATGTAGAATTCCCTGGAAATAGAAGATGTTAAAATGTGTTTGTTATCTATGGTTTCCCACTAAAACATAAAAGGCTGCTGTACAGTAGAATAAAAATTAGTCAGCTCAAAAGACAAAAATTACATATATTCAAAATTGCCTTTGCCAGTTCCTTAGAAAGCAGTGTACTAGGGATCTCATACCTTCTCTCAGCAATTTCAACACAGCGTATTTTTTTTTTCACATCAGTTCAGATCACTGATTTTCAGCCAAGCAACAGATGAGATAGAATACTGTTATGGAGAAGCCATGGTTTTTATTATTTTTATTATTTATATTGAAATAATATGTATTATTTTTATTAAACGTGGCTTCTAGTCATTATATCAAGAAGACACCTGCACGTGTCTGTATGTACACACATATATATAACATACCTATACACGTATGTACATGCATATAGAACTTCGATACCTTTTGCGTACAAGTGGTTTTTGGTTACATGGGTGACTTTTGTAGTGGTGAAGTCTGAGATTTTAGTGCACCCTCACCGAGTAGTATACACTGTACACAATATGTAGTTTTTTATCCCTTACCTCCCTCCCACCCTCCTTCCGAGTCTCCAAAGTCCATTATACCACTCTGCATGCCTCTGTGTACCCATAGCTTAGCTCCCACTTACAAGTGAGAACATATGGTATTTGGTTTTCCATTCCTGAGTTACTTCACTTAGAATAATGGCCTCCAGCTCCATCCAAGTTGCTGCAAAAGACAGTATTTCATTCTTTTTTTAATGGCTGAGTAGTATTGCATGGTGTATATATGCCACATTTTATTTATCCACTCATCAGTGATGGGCAGTTATGTTGGTTCCATATCCTTGCAACTGTGAATTGTGTTGTGATAAACATAAACGTGCAGGTGTCTTTTTGCTATAATGACTAGAAGCCATGTTTAATAAAAATCTTCATTTTACTTACACTGAGAATGACAAGAGAACCACAGCATGAGAAGTATATGAAAACTAAAATCCCCTGAGAGATCTCCAGTTCTGCCATCAAGTAGGGGCATGTGCTTGCTGAGTGGAATGAAAGACAGAACCATATGATGTCTTCCTTCTCTTGCCCACCCTCAACTCTCCCTGAATCTCTGTGTCTGTTTCTCCGAGTTGTCCATTCTCCCTCTTTCCCCACTCTCTTCTACTTCCTCTCCCTCTCCTTGAGTCTCTTTGTCCCTTTGACAGTTATTCATTCTCTCACTCATTCATATTTTTCCTTCTTGCTCTCTCATTTTTTCTTTATCTTCATTCCTCCTTGTCCACTCCCTTGGCTTTCAAACTATGACACGGTAAGAAATATTTACATTGTTGCCCAGTGCACAGAAATGTGCTTATATATGTATGTATATAAATATCTTTATAGTCGAAACAAAAGTTTCATACATCAAGACCTACTTACCCAAACTACATATGACACACTCTGGTGTTTTTCATTCTGTTCAATTATTTTTTTAATGCTGGTTGCCACTCACTAAACTGACCTCTCAACCTGCAGTTTGAAAAACACCCCAACCTAGCTAGAGAGGTCAACATTCAGAAACACTCCTTTAGAATGCTGGCTTTGGCATAAAAACAAAATCTGCATTTAAATCAAGCCTCTAGCAATAGCTCTGTAACACTGTGTTATTTAAGCTTCCTGCACTTCAGTTTTCTCATCTATAAAATAAAGATGATAATATTCATCTCATGGAATTGTTGTGAACATTACATAGTATAATGGATGCAAAGTATGTATCAAATAAGGCAAACACTCAGTAGTTTTTCCTGTAATACTCAACACCAAGAAGAAATAACAGTCATGCATCACTTAACAATGAGGATATGTTCTGAGGAATATGTCATTCAGGTGATTTCATCATTGTGTGAACATCATAGAGTGCACTTATTACAAACCTAGATGGTATAACCTACTACATATCTATGTTTATGTGGTATAGCCTATTGCTCCTAGGCTACAACCCTGTACAGCATGTTACTACACTGAATACTGTAGACAACTGTAATACAGTGGTAAGTATTTGTGTATCTTAACATTAAAAATGTACAGTAAAAATATAGTATAAAAGATTTTTTAAATGGCACATCTGTACAGGGCTTTTACCATGAATGGAGCATGCAGGACTGGAAGTTGCTCTGGGTGAGTCAGCGAGTGAGTGGTGAGTGAATGTGAAGGCCTAGAACATTACTGTACACTACTATAGACTTATAAACACTGGACACTTAGGCTACACTACATTTATAAAAAATGTTTTCCTTTCTTCAATAATAAATTAAGCAGCTTACTGTACGTTTTTTAAACTTCTTGACTCTATTGTAATAACACTTAGCTTAAAACACAAACACATTGTACAGCTGTACGAAAATATTTTCTTTTTTTTATATCTCTCCTAACTAGGAGATAGTCAATAAGCATTTTTTCTTTCTTTTTCTTTTTCAACTATTTTGTTAAAAATGAAGACACAGACACACACATTAGTCTACTGCTACACAGCGTCAGGATCACTGATACCACTGTCTTCCACCTCTACATCTTGTCCCACTGGAAGGTCTCTACGGGCAGTAACACACACGGATCCTCCATCTACTGTGATAACAGTGCCTTCTTCTGAAATACCTCCCAAAGGACCTGCCCAAGGCTGTTTTACAGTTAATTTTTTTTTTAATAAGTAGAAGGAGTATACTTTAAAATAATGATAAAAAGTATGGCAAGCCAGGCATGGTGGCTCACTCCTATAAGCCCAGCACTTTGGCAGGCCGAGGTGGGCAGATCACCAGAGGTCAGGAGTTAGAGAACAGCCTGGGCAATATGGAGAAACCCAATCTTTACCAAAAATACAAAAAATTAGCTGGGTGTGGTGGTGCACACCTGTGGTCTCGGCTAACGGGGAGGCTGAAGTGGGAGGATCACTTGAGCCTGGAAGGTGGAGGATGCAGTGAGCCAAGATCGTGCCACTGCACTCCAGACTGGGTGACAGAGTGAGACCACACCTCAAAAAAAAAGAGTATAGTAAATACATAAAGTAGTAACAGTCATTTGTTATCACTATACTGTACATAAATATATGCATTACACTTTTATATGACTGCCAGTGTAGTAGGTTTACTTACCCAGCATCACCACAAGTATGTGAGTGACTATGTTGCTCTGCAATGTTATGATGGCTATGATAGCACTAGGTGTTGGGAATTTTTCAGCTTCATTAATGGGACCACCATTGTACATGCAGTCTGTCATTGACCAAAAGATTGTTATGCAGTGTATGACTGTATTAGACAATTGCAAATATATACCCAAGTTTAAAATATTTATTTATCTTAAATAGAATAATTTCTCAAAATCCACACTGAACCCAACTGAAATGGGCAATATGGAATCTCGCCTCTCTCTGGTTTCCTTTCTGAGGACTCCACAGGAACCCGCAGGCATTTCACCACACTGTTCACCTCCCATTGTCCTTCCTGTCCACTGATTCCGTCAAGGTTTCCTTCAAGCAGCTCAGAAGAAACCTCTGCAAGGGGGGTTGACAAATATGTTCTTTAAAGGGCTAGAGAGTAAAAAAATTTTAGGCTTTGCAGATTACATGGTCTCTGTCACAACTACCCAACTCTGCCTTTGTAGTATGAAAATAGACATTACATAAATGAATGAGTGTGGCTATGTCCCAATAAAACTTACTTACAAACATACGCAGCAGACCAAGTCATATCTCTACAACACAGACAAATCTTTCTTTTGTTAAACTACTAAGCTCCTCTTCCCAAAACGTAGCCCATTGTGTACAGACAGCCTTAGTCCCTTTCCTTCTCCTACCTAGGATTTCCTCCTAGAAGGGGAAGAAGGAAAGAAGTGGCCAGGGAAAAGTGCCATTCTGCCACCTAAGTTGTGAAACAAACTGGAATGAATCTGTCTCCAGTATTTCTTAAGTAAGCACCACTAATTTGGTGCTGCCCACAAAAGGACTCATTTTCATTTTCAAAGGGAAAAGTCAAAAGAAATGTAAGTCCGTTCAAACTGTGTTTGTCAAGCCTCATGTTTTTCATACATAGACCCCATTTGAAGCCTTGTTAGTCTAAGGTTCCTTTCTCCTGTCACTAAGGGGAAAAGAGTCTGATAAATAGCTTTAATTTCCTTGCACCCTGAAGTCAGCCTCATAATGGGTATACTGGAGTGGCATTCCAGATCTTCTGTGGGCAAGCAGTAACAGAACATGTTTATGAAGGAATCCAATAATGGCTGCACGAGTTTGGACACAGATGTTTCAAATCCATGCTGGAAAAACGAAGACATCACCCTGTTCCAGGAAAATGATGGCCTTTATCAGATCCTTCAATTAAGACCCAAACAAATGCCTTTCTCTAAGACTTATGTGAGCATCAGGATCACCTGTGGGCTTGTTAAAACGGATCTCTGGGTCCCACCCCAAGACTTGCTGATTCAGTAGGTCTGGTGTGGTACCTAAGAATCTGTATTACTCACAAGTTTCCAGGTGATGCTGATGCTGCTGGTTTGGAGGCTGCACTCTCAGAATCACTGCTCTAGAATGTGACTAGTTCAAATAAGAGTATACACTATAATAAAATCTAAAAGATTTTATACTATTTCTACATATTTCAACCTTTGTATGTTAAAGACAAAACGTAAACATAAGAAAAACTTTACCTTAGAAGAGCTCAAGTTGCTGTGCTATTAGTTGTCTAAATTACTTACAATCTCCATGGAGGTATAAGTAATTGAACTACTCCCATTTTGTTGATAGAAAAGAACAAAGCTAAGGGTGAGCAGCCCAAAGTTATAATCTTCATATTTGTGTGCATTTTACATTTTAAAATCACGTTGATATACATTTGATACCATAAAAATTTGATACCATTTGATAGCACAAAGATACCATTTGATCTTTGCAACAACTCTTCAATGTAGACTAGAATGACATTTTTCTGCCCACTTTTCAGATAGGAAAAGTAAGTTTCAGACAAGCCAATAACCAACCGAAGGTCACACTGCTGCATCTGAATCCCCTTTCTTTCACTGAATAAGTCTATTTGCAGTTAGTTAGGAATTTTCATCTTTGCTAGTAAAACCATTTCATAAAGGTCACGATTATCTTTCTTGTAGCTCTGAAAGATATTAGACAACAAAGGATAGACTTTTGACTTACGAGATAGAAAAACTGAAGCTTAGTCATCCTGGTAAATTGTCTTAAGGGAGCTGGGAGAATCAGATTCAGCCTGAGCCTAGTTCTCACTACCATCTATCTCAGATGTGTCAAACTTGAGTGTGCCTCAGAATCAGCTGGAAGGCTTGTTAAAACAGATTCCTGCTCCCACACCCAGTGTTTCTGATTCAGTAGGTCTGGAATGGGGCCTGAGATTCTGCATTTCTAACTATGCCACTCGTCTGGAAACACACTTTGAGAACTATTGCTCTATCTTATAGAACCTTCGAGGAGAAAATGACATACAGATGCAACTGTTAAATGAGAAACTCCCTGTCACTTCATCTACTGCATTAGCTCTTTAAACTTCTAAAACGATCCAGATATACATTAACAATTTTTTTAAAAAGAGTGTTTTCATAAAATAGGAACTTTGCCTGAAGAGAAAACCAAGTTTCCTCTAAAGGAACTTAGTTCCTTTTAGACATTTAGAAGATCTCAGCCTGTGGGCCTACCACCATCCCAAATGGTTTTAACCATTAGAATGCCTTAAGCAAATCCATGTGACAGGCTTGCCAGAATGGTTCTTAAAGGGTGGTCCCCAGAATAGCAAGAACAACATCACCTGGGCTCTTATTAAAAATAAAAATTTCCAAATTTGCCTATATCTCCAAACTACTGAATCAGAAACTGGGATGAAGGTCCAGCAATGTGTGTTTTGACAAGCTCTCCAGGTGATCCTGATGCACCCTTAAGTTTGAGAACCACTAATTCAGCACAATGACTGGCACTTTATGTCTGCTGAAATAAAAATCCCTTCTAATATTCCAGGTAGATGGTAAGCTCCAGGAGGGCAGAGGCCACACCCATCCTGCTCACCATGGTATCCCCAACATGTGATTCAAAGCAGACACCCAAAACTTCTTGCTGAATAAATGAGTACATAAATCTCTAAGAGATAAGGACTTTCAAATTGCCACATAGTATCATATACAAAGAATTAACTAATCTTTTGGGAGAGTAACATGGAGAGGGGAAGCTGAGGAGAGGAAGGAGATGCAGATGTTTTTCCTAAGACCCCCACCCCTTTCCTCTTTTTCACATACTTTTAACTTATATCTCAGATGTAGTCATACCTTTGAACTGCAAAAAATGTCTTCATCATACTAAAACTTCCAGCTACATCCTGCAGGCCCACTCAGTCAAGTCCCAGAACTCAGTCAAGAGGACCCAGAGTGTGACAGCAAATACTGTTAGGCTGGAGCTTTCTCCAGGTGCCCTAGAGTCTGCTCTGGACACCCTGCCTCTCTCTGCATATCTAATCATAGTTCAGCATTAAAGTTTGTGGAGCTGGCTGTCACGGGGCAGACAGAGGGTGGGGGGTGGGAGCCCTCAGCAGAAGGCAGCTACCAAAAGATGTCCATCTCTATTTTTCCTTTCTTTTCTAATTTTCTGAAGAGGGTAATGGCTTTATTACACCAAGCCAGAAAATACTGAACAAGGCTATTATAAGGCTCTAAAAAGAACAAACTGATTTATTCTTGTATCTCAATGTGGCCTCTATGAAGACCATGTTCATTCATTACAAATTGGGAGTGGCAGTGCTTAGAATGATTACAGTTATTATTTATATTGACATGGCAGCCATCAAAGCATTTCTTAATTTCCCAAAAATAACATTTGTGGGTGTGAAAAACTGCTCAAATTCATTTTTTAATAAAAACATTAAAAATAAAAATATTATTTTCTCATATGTATAGGAAACCTATGATTAATATGCTACAACGTCCCCAAAACCATAAGATTTTTTTTTTTTACCTTTTACATAAGGTGAAAGTCAATACTTTGAGAAGACACACAGACATAGGCATTGTGCTGAGTCGCCTCAATTTCCCCCAGAAGCTCCATTTTGTATAAGGTAAGCACAATTTAGGTGAAAACAAAACAAAACAAACAAAAAAACCAAAAAGAAATTGAAGTCAAAGTTAACTGGTGACATCTGCTGCTTCTGAGAAAAACTGCCTTCCACCAGAAGTGATGATACAAAGTAGTGACTAGGAGGACCAGCTGTAGGGTCAGATGGCAATCAAATTCTGCCTCCGTTGCTTATTGGCTGTGTGACCTCAGGTGGGCTACTTCACTTCTCTGGGTCACGGTGTTCTCATTTGTAAGTGGGTGTAGTGGCTACTATCAATGTCCCACACAAATTCCCTTCCCAGACACACTCCAAAGTATAATTGGCACACCCTCATCTACTAGCTGCTGTGCATGTTGGCTGCTGTATTAAGTCAGCTAGAGCTGTCATGAGAAGATATCACAGACTGGGTGATTTAAACAATAGAAATTTATTTCCCAGAGTTCTGGAGGATGGAGATTAAGGGGCCAGCAGGGTTGGATTTCTCTGAGGCCTTTCTCCTTGGCTTTGCTCTTGCTGCTTCTTCACAAGGTCATCCTCTGTGCATGCATACCCTGGTGTCCCTGTGTCCTAATCTCTTCTTCTTCTTTTTTTTTTTTTTGTACACTTTAAGTTTGGGGATACATGTGCAGAACATGCAGGTTTGTTACATGGGTACACACGTGCCATGATGGTTTGCTGCACCCATCAACCCATCATCCACATTAGGTATTTCTCCTAATGCTATCCCTCCCCTAGTCCCCCACCCCCTGACAGGCCCTGGTGTGTGATGTTCCCCTCCCTGTGTACATGCGTTCTCATTGTTCAACTCCCACTTATGAGTGAGAACATGCGGTGTTTGGTTTTCTGTTCTTGTGTTAGTTTGCTGAGAATGATGGTTTCTAGCTTCATCCATGTCCCTGCAAAGGATGTGAACTCATCCTTTTTTATGGCTGCATAGTATTCCATGTTGTATACGTGCCACATTTTCTTTATCCAGTCTATCATTTTTGGGCATTTGGGTTGTTTCCAAGTCTTTGCTATTGTGAATAGTGCTGCAATAAACATACATGTGCATGTGTCTTTACAGTAGAATGATTTATAATCCTTTGGGTATATACCCAGTAATGGGATTGCTGGGTCAAATGGTATTTCTGGTTCTAGATCCTTGAGGAATCACCACACTGTCTTCCACAATGGTTGAACTAATTTACACTCCCACCAACAGTGTAAAAGCATTCCTATTTCTCCACATCCTCTCCAGCAACCCTATCAAAAACTGGGCAAAGGATATGAACAGACACTTCTCAAAAGAAGACATTTATGTGACCAACAAACATATGAAAAAAAGCTCATCATCACTCGTCATTAGAGAAATGCAAATCAAAACCACAATGAGATACCGTCTCACTCCAGTTAGAATGGCGATCATTGAAAAGCCTAATCTCCTCTTCTTATGAGGACGCAGTCAGATTGGTTTAGAGCCCACCCTATCAGCCTCATTTTAATTTAACCACCTCTCTAAAAGCCGTGTCTTCAAATACAGTCACATCTGAAGTACTGGGGGTTAGGGCTTCAACATATGGCTTATAGGGGGGACTCAGTGAAGCCTATAACAGTTGCTGACAGCACACAGATACTTTATTCTCCACAGAATTGTTCTTGGATCAAAGAAGCCATCCTTACTGAAAAGATGATGCCACATCCCTGCCCCAGGGGCAGTCCTGGCCAATGACTGAGTGACTTAAGGTAGAACCATCTTTGTGGTGTTACTCATGCCCCAGAGCTCCGTGTGTGAGCAGACTGAGGCTAGTCTCCATCTGAGACCACATCCTTGCTCAGCTCCTTTTATCTGGACACAGCCCCCAACCCCACACCAAACTCCATACATACACCCACATCCTTAGAGCTCTCCACAATAAGATACATGCACCAGATACCCATCTCAGGCTGTGCTTCTAAGGAACCCATCTAAAGACTTGGACATTATAATAAAAATATCTTGACTCATGTTTACAAAACAAAATATAAAAGATAAGTGACACTATACAGTAAGATAAACATTCCTTAAAGGAAAATAGTCAGGTGCCAGCAAAGTCACATTCTTTAATATTATAACTTTAATCCTCAGACCTTCAAGAAAATAATAGAGCCCACATCTGTGGCACTGCTAAAGTGAGTCCTTTGTCAGATATCAATTATGTCTCAGATGACTAAATTTTTTTCTCTCTGGAGGTTTAGTCTCCTGGCCCTCTTCAAAGTCTTCTTAAAATGCTTCATCTTGCATAATGTCCAGAACATGGTAGATGCTCCATAAAATGGCACTTATTAATTTAGTAGGTAGAAAGATTCGCTTTTATAATTGTTGGTGTGAGAATTTTTTTAAGAAATTGTATTTAGAAAAATACCTATCAAAAGTGCAGGGAAAGAAAATGATATGATCCCTTCTGCCAGGGAACAAGAGGAGGGCTTTGGCCCTGTTCCAGAAAGGTGGAGAGAAAGAGAGTGGGAGGGGCCAGAGTGAGATGGTGGCCGATCATGTGCTCTGTAAGACGCCAAATTCACCCGAAACTTAGCATAACTGTACCATCTAGGTTTGTGGGAGTACACTCTATGATGTTTGCTCAATGACAAAATGGCCTAAGGACACATTTCTTAGAACACATCCCCGTTTTTAAGTGATGTGTGACTGTACACATAAAGGGCCAACAGCAGAGCTAGAGAAAAACACTTCCCAGGCAGAGGTCACCTGTCCTTCAGGACGACAGCTGAACTCTTCCAACGAGATAAAAACTACTCCTAAAACCCCAGCTTCCCGTTCTCCCAGAAGCTTATAAGGATACCCAGTCTTTCCCTCCCCCCATGCCTTCCCCAGCACTATTAAAGAAAAAAAACTGACTCTTTTGATACTTTGCTGTTTGGGAAAAGGCATTTTGTCCATCTGAAAACTTCAAATCAACATATATTGTATTTTATTTTTTCCTTTTCAATTTTTAAAAGCAATCTCTCTCCCCACTGTGAACCATGAAATGGTTTATCAGAGTTATGCAGTGAGTCATCGGCTGGGCCTTGAACATTGTTTTCACGGTGTCCTAGTTCCCGGTGGCAGCAGTTAAGATTGCTCATTGGAGCTCAGAAGTCATAGAGAGGGAAGGGCACACTCTGAGACCCGCAATTGTTCCTTTCCCTGGTGACTCATCCCCTTTTATGATACCATGGGCCCCTGCTGGAGGTCCCAGAGAAGCTGTTACTCCACATGCCAAATGGCTGCTGCATCTCTATTTCATTACAAAGAGCTCCCTCTGCACCCAAGGGAAGCAACTGTAATTTTCAATCACCATAACATTTAGTGGGACTGGAGGCGTGCAGCAGTGTATTTGCTAAGAAATGGTTCGAACCAATGTTCAAGCCAGAGAAGAATATGGACAGCCCCCAGTGAAATAAACACACTCATATTCTGAGGGAGAAATGAACAGTCCAGGTATCTTTTAACACTTAGCTCTGCAATCATCTCCTATCTTCCATTGGCATCATGTCTTACACAGGCTGCTGCAAGCCTTGCCTAATGCACTCACCATGTGACTCTCCCCTTTCAATGATGCCCTCGCTGCCAATAAAATTGAGTATAAAATCTTAAGTTTGGCAGGCAAGACCTTTTATCATTTGCAACCCACATTCCCAGATCTGCCTCTTCTTACCAATGAATGTGGTAGATCTCATTTAAAGGTATATAGCAAAAGACTCTGATTGGGCTGTCCTGGTCTAGGTCTAGGAAGCTTTATTTTTCTGATGCTTTCCAGATAGTTCTCATACGTACCTTCAGAATCCTGGCTTTCATAACCTGAACTCTGCATTTTTCCCTGAATTCACTCTTGCTTACCCACTTCATCTCTTTAAAGTACCACTTCTTTTAGAATTGACCTAATATGGTAGACACTAGCCACTTGTGGCTATTTGAATTAAAATTATTAAAATTAAATAAAATGACAAATTCAGTTGCACTAGCTACTTTTCAAGTGCTCAGTAGTCACCTGTGACAAAATTATAGAATATTTCCAACACTGCAGAAAATCCTACTGGACAGCACTGTTCTAGGCTGTCATCTCTCTAAATAGAGGGCCACGGCCTCTGCTTTCAGTTTGGCCAGATTTCTTTGAAGCTCTGGGATGTGAGTCACTTTACCTCTCTGATCCTCAGTTCCTCTCCTGGCCAGCACACCATCTACCATCACCAATCCCCACCTCTGCAAAGAGAAGGTGGAATCCCCTGGCCCTTGAAAGTGCTCCAGCTCTCACAGTTGTGGATGTAGCAGGGGAGAGGTAGTGTCTCCATCGCACCCCAGCCCTAAGCCTCTTCATGTAACCGAGTGCCATATCAAAGAATGTATCCAATCAAATCTTCTCATCTGTAAGATGCCCTTTTCTGCCTTCTTTTACACCGTATCTACATGCACAGTTTGAATAAATGCCCAACCCCAGCCTTCTGGGCAACCCCCTTGCCCAGAGAAAGGCAAGCTCACGGACCTCCCATATCCCCATGGTAGACAATATCTTTCTTTTCTTTTTTTTAATATTTTTTTTATTATACTTTAAGTTCTAGGGTACATGTGCACAACGTGCAGGTCTGTTACATATGTATACATGTGCCATGTTGGTGTGCTGCACCCATTAACTCGTCATTTACATTAGGTATATCTCCTAATGCTATCCCTCCCCCCTCCCCCCACCCCACAACAGGCCCCGGTGTGTGATGTTCCCCTTCCTGTGACCAAGTGTCCTCATTGTTCAATTCCCACCTATGAGTGAGAGCATGCGGTGTTTGGTTTTTTGTCCTTGTATCTTTCACAGCACAGCAGGAATCAAGTCAACTTTGAGAATAATATCACTAACTGCAAGTGGAACTGAACCTCAAATACAAACAATACGTTTCTATTCTTAGGATGGGGGTGCACATCAGTTGCTTGGTTTGCCATGAAGCTTTCTTTCCTCACACAATAAACTATAGGGTTAGTACCCTGACCTTTTCTAAAATAAACTTTCAAAACCAGGGCTAAATTTAACTACATTGATTAGCTTAGCCTACAGCATCACACATGAGGTTGTGAAAAGAAATAATTTTCTTAGACAAAATGCATATTCATGACCCTTTCTGGAGGGCTAAATTAAGTACAGTACAGTACCGTTTTTTATATATAGGACAGCAGGTTCTGCTGTAAGTGTCTCTCTAAGTGACATCTCTATATTTGACTGAGTGTACTAAAAGCTCTCCACTCCCTGCTATACACACACACACACACGCATGCACGCACATGCACGTGACAGAAATAAGCTCCATGATCCTTTTGGAAATAGGTCTCCCTCAAGCTCTAGAGTCTGCACTTTTATCCTACATGTCAAGAAGATTTTCCCTCAGAAAAAACTGTAATTTTTCCCTGAAACTTTTCTTTCCTGGTTTAGAGAGTAAAAGCCAAAACGACAAGGTAACATTTTTCTTTTCTCCCCCAAATTCAGAGAAATGAATTCAGGCCAGGAAATTCATTCTGTCAAGGAGAAATGTAGAAAGACTTCATAGAAACTCTGAAAAATTTGGTACATAGTGGGATATGCTGTGTTTGGTGGCAGAAGACACCTTGTTCTATGACTTTAGGCAACTGGTTTAAGCTTCCAGGCTTTAGGTGTCTTATGCGTAGAATGGGATGGTGATAACTCACCAACCTTAAAACCAGATCCTGAACTGAATGATTTCAGGTTACTTTTCTGCATTAAGACTTACAAATTTACGACAAGGAGTAATAAACTAGACCAATATCTTAGTTAGTTTGGGCTTCTGTAACAGAATACTATAGACTAGGTGGCTTAAACAGCAGAAATTTATTTCTCACAGTTTTGAAGGCTGGGAAGTCTAAGGTCAAGGTGCTGGCAGATTCAGTGTCTGGTTGAAGGCTCCCTTCCCGGTTTGCACACTGCTGTCCTCTTCTTGTATCCTCACATGGTGGAGGAGCACGGAAACATAGAGACAGGAAGCCAGCTTTCTCATGTCTCTACTTACAACGGAACTAATCCAATCCTGTGGGCTCTACCCTCATGACCAAATCACCTCCTAAAGGCCTCATCTCAAAATATCATCCCATTGGGGATTAGGGTTTCAATATGATGAATCTGGGGGGACAAAAACATGTACTGCATTACAACCAGTGTGCACATGAATCATCTGGGGAACTTGATGAACTCTGGGTTCAGACTGGCAGGACTGGACTAGGGCCTGAGATTCTGCATTTCTGACATGCTTCAAGGTGGTGGAGATGCTGCTAGTCCACAAACCACACTTAGAGTAGTAAAAGAATAGACCTCTGATTTCTGTTCCTGGCCACCAAATATTTGTCAAAAAGTAAGATTCTAACTAAGACCACCACAGCTGAAGGATTTAAATTACTACCATAGGCGGCCTCTCCCTCCTCTCTTTTACCTTTTTCTGGCTGTATTTTCTCATTAACAAAGTTTCTGTCATGTACATTGGAATGCACTTAGCAACTTGTATGATTGTTGGCAGACAGAACACCTTGTAAGCCAAATGAGAATTCCTCTTCAGTAAAATCCTAATATGATAATCTCTCTTTTCCACCTCTGGTCTCCTGGAAAACATTTGTCTCCCATTGGCAGCACCCTTCTGTTAACCTGCCATCTGGAGGCAGTCAGGAAATTGCTAGAACATGCTTGCTGGCCTAAAGACATTCTTGGCTCACCAATGTGAAGAGGCAAACAACACAGCAAGATGGGATGTGTGTGTGTGTGTGTGTGTGTATGGAGATGGGTGGCATGGGGGGTTTAAGGAATTGGTTCACATTCACATGATTATGGGGGCTGGCAAGTCCAAAATCTCCAAGGTAGGCCATGAGGGTAGGGCAACAGGCTAGACACTCAGAAAAGAGTTAATGTTGCAATCTTAAGTCCAAAGGAAGCCTGGAGACAGAATTCCTTCTTCTTTGGGGAAGATCAGTCTTCTTCTCTTAAAGCTTTCAACTGATTGGATGAGGCCCACTCACATTATGACATTATGATGAGTAATCTGCTTTACTCAAAGTCTACTGATATAAAAATATTAATTGCATCTTAAAAACACCTTCACAACAACATCTAGACTGGTGATTGACCAAACTACCATGGCCTAGCCAAATAGACACATAAAATTAACTATCACAGGATCTAACACGAGAATTATTTCCCAGCTTGAATTCTGACAGAGAATAAAGTTGCCAAAGAGAACTCAGATCTTCTATGCAGGCTGCAAAAGTCCCAAACAGTAGAATTCCAGGCCTCTTCCAGTACTGAGAAACATCTTGACATTTAGATGTTAACTTTTTGGCAAGGGTAATTAACAGTTTCTTAACAAAGATGGCCAAATAGGAACAGTTCCAGTCTACAGCTCCCAGCATGAGTGATGCAGAAGATGGGTGATTTCTGCATTTCCAACTGAGCTTTGAAGAGAGCAGTGGTTCTCCAAGCACAGAGTTTGAGATCTGAGAACGGACAGACTGCCTCCTCAAGTGGGTCCCTGACCCCCAAGCCGCCTAACTGGGAGACACCTCCCAGCAGGGGTCAACTGACACATCATACAGCCGGGTGCCCCTCTGAGACGAAGCTTCCAGAGCAAGGATCAGGCAGCAATATGTCCTGTTCTGCAATATTTGCTGTTCTGCAGCCTCTGCTGGTGATACCCAGGCAAACAGGGTCTGGAGTGGACCTCCAGCAAATTCCAACAGAGCTGCAGCTGAGGGTCCTGGCTGTTAGAAGGAAAACTAACAAACCGAAAGAAATAGCATCAACAACAACAAAAAGGACATCCACACCAAAACCACATCTGTAGGTCACCATCATCAAAGACCAAAGGTAGATAAAACCACAAAGACGGGGAGAAACCAGAGCAGAAAAGCTGATAATTCTAAAAACCAGAGCGCCTCTTCTCCTCCAAAGGATCACATCTCCTCACCAGCAATGGAACAAAGCTGGAAGGAGAATGACTTTGATGAGGTGACAGAAGTAGGCTTCAGAAGATCAGTAATAAGAAACTTCTCCGAGCTAAAGGAGGATGTTCGAACCCAGGAAGCTAAAAACCTTGAAAAAAGATTAGAAGAATGGATAATTAGAATAAACAGCATATAGAAGACGTTAAATGACCTGATGGAGATGAAAACCATGGCACAAGAACTACACGACGCATGCACAAGCTTCAGTAGCCGATTCAATCAAGTGGAAGAAAGGGTATCAGTGATTGAAGATTAAATGAATGAAATGAAGTGAGAAGAGAAGTTTAGAGAAAAAAGAGTAAAAAGAAATGAACAAAGCCTCCAAGAAATATGGGACTATGTGAAAAGACCAAATCTATGTTTGATTGGTGTAACTGAAAGTGACAGGGAGAATGGAACCAAGCTGGAAAACACACTTCAGGATATTATCCAGGAGAACTTCCCAAACCTAGCAAGACAGGCCAACATTCAAATTAAAGAAATACAGAGAACACCACAAAGATACTCCTCGAGAAGAGCAACCCCAAGACACATAATTGTCAGATTCACCAAGGTTGAAATGAAGGAAAAAGTGTTAACGGCAGCCAGAGAGAAAAGTCAGGTTACCCACAAAGGGACGCCCATCAGACTAACAGCGGATCTCTCGGCAGAAACTCTACAAGCCAGAAGAAAGTGGGGGCCAATATTCAACATTCTTAAAGAATGTTCAACCCAGAATTTCATATCCAGCCAAACTAAGCTTCATAAATGAAGGAGAAATATAATACTTTACAGATAAGCAAATGCTGAGAGATTTTGTCACCACCAGGCCTGCCTTACAAGAGCTCCTGAAGGAAGCACTAAACATGGAAAGGAACAACTGGTACCATCCACTACAAAGACATGCCAAATTGTAAAGACCATCGATGCTAGGATGAAACTGCATCAACTAGTGGGCAAAATAACCAGCTAACATCATAATGACAGGATCAAATTCACACATAACAATATTAACCCTAAATGTAAATGGGCTAAATGCCCCAATTAAAAGACACAGACTGGCAAATTGGATAAAGAGTCAAGACCCATCAGTGTGCTGTATTCAGGAGGCCCATTTCATGTGCAGAGACACACATAGGCTCAAAATAAAGGGAAGGAGGAAGATCTACCAAGCAAATGGAAAAGCAGGGGCTGCAATCTTAGTTTCTGATAAAACGGACTTTAAACCAACAAAGATCAAAAGAGACAAAGAAGGCCATTACATAATGGTAAATGGATCAATTCAACAAGAAGAGCTAACTATCCTAAATATATATACACCCAATACAGGAGCACCCAGATTCATAAAGCAAGTCCTTAGAGACCTACAAAGAGACTTAGACTCCCACACAATAATAATGGGAGACTTTAACACCCCACTGTCAACATTAGGCAGAAAAATGAGACAGAAAGTTAACAAGGATATCCAGGAATTGAACTCAGCTCTGCACCAAGCAGACCTAATAGACATCTACAGAACTCTCCACCCCAAATCAACGGAATATACATTCTTATCAGCACTACATCACACTTATTCCAAAATTGACCACATAGTTGGAAGTAAAGCACTTCTCAGCAAATGTAAAAGAACAGAAATTACAACAAACTGTGTCTCAGACTACAGTGCAATCAAATTAGAACTCAGGATTAAGAAACTCACTCAAAACCACACAACTACATGGAAACTGAACAACCTGCTCCTGGGTAAATAATGAAATGAAGGCAGAAATAAAGATGTTCTTTGAAACCAATGAGAACAAAGATACAACATACCAGAATCTCTGGGACACATTTAAAGCAGTGTGTAGAGGGAAATTTATAGCACTAAATGCCCACAGGAGAAAGCAGGAAAGATCTAAAATTGACACCCTAACATCACAATTAAAAGAACTAGAAAAGCAAGAGTAAACACATTCAAAAGCTAGCAGAAGGCAAGAAATAACTAAGATCAGAGCAGATCTGAAGCAGATAGAGATGCAAAAACCCTTAAAAAAATCAGTGAATCCAGGAGCTGGTTTTTTGAAGAGATCAGCAAAATAGACAGATGCTAGCAAGACTAATAGAGAAGAGAGAAGAATCAAATAGATGCAATAAAAAATGATAAAGGGGATATCACCACCGATCCCACAGAAATGCAAACTACAATCAGGGGACACTATAAACACCTCTATGCAAATAAACTAGAGAATCTAGAAGAAATGGATAAATTATTGGACATATACACCCTCCCAAGACTAAACCAGGAAGAAGTTGAATCCCTGAATAGATCAATAACAGACCCTGAAATTGAGGCAGCAATTAATAGCCTACCAACCAGAAAAGTCCAGGACCAGATGGATTCACAGCTGAATTCTACCAGAGGTACAAAGAGGAGCTGATACCATTCCTTCTGAAACTATTCCAATCGATAGATCAATAGAAAAAGAGGGAATCCTCCCTAACTCATTTTATGAGGCCAACGTCATCCCGATACCAAAGCCTGGCAGAGACACAACAAAAAAAGAGAATTTTAGACCAATATTCCTGATAAACATCAATGCAAAAATCCTCAGTAAAATACTGGCAAACCAAATCCAGCAGCACATCAAAAAAGCTCATCCACCACGGTCAGGTTGGCTTCATCCCTGGGATGCAAGGCTGGTTCAACATATGCAAATCAATAAATGTAATCCATCATATAAACAGAACCAAAGACAAAAACCACATGATTATCTCTTTTCTGCATCAACAGATGCAGAAAAAGCCTTCAACAGAATTCAACAGCCCGTCATGCTAAAAACTCTCAATAAGCTAGGTATTGATGGAATGTATCTCAAAATAATAAGAGCTATTTATGACAAACCCACTGCCAGTATCATACTGAATGGGCAAAAACTGGAAGCATTTCCTTTGAAAACTGGCACAAGACAGGGATGCCTTCTCTCACCACTCCTATTCAACATAGTGTTGGGAGTTCTGGCCAGGGCAATCAGGCAACAGAAAGAAATAAAGGGTATTCAATTAGGAAAAGAGGAAGTCAAATTGTCCCTGTTTGCAGATGACATGATTGTATATCTAGAAAACCCCATCGTCTCAGCCCAAAATCTCCTTAAACTGATAAGCAACTTCAGCAAAGTCTCAGGATACAAAATTAATGTGCAAAAATCACAAGCATTCTTATACACCAATAACAGACAAACAGAGAGCCAAATCATGAGTAAACTCCCATTCACAATTGCTTCAAAGAGAATAAAATACATAGGAATCCAACTTACAAAGGATGTGAAGGACCTCTTCAAGGAGAACTACAAACCACTGCTCGATGAAATAAAAGAGGACACAAATGGAAGAATATTCCATGCTCATGGATAAGAAGAATCAATATCGTGAAAATGGCCATACTGCCCAAGCTAATTTATAGATTCAATGCCATCCCCATCAATCTACCAATGACTTTCTTCACAGAATTGGAAAAAACTACTTTAAACTTCATATGGAACCGAAAAAGAGCCCACATTGCCAAGACAATCATAAGCCAATAGAACAAAGCTGGAGGCATCATGCTACCTGACTTCAAACTATACTACAAGGCTACAGTAACCAAAACAGCATGGTACTGGCACCAAAACAGAGATATAGATCATTGGAACAGAACAGAGCCCTCAGAAATAATACCACACATGTACAACCATCTGATCTTTGAAAAACCTGACAAAAGCAAGAAATGGGGAAAGGATTCCCTATTTAATAAATGATGCTGGGAAAACTGGCTAGCGATATGGAGAAAGCTGAAACTGGATCTCTTCCTTACACCTTATACAAAAATTAATGCAAGATGGATTAAAGACTTACATGTTAGACCTAAAACCATAAAAACCCTAGAAGAAAACCTAGGCAATACCATTCAGGACATAGGCATGGGCAAGGACTTCATGACTAAAACACCAAAAGCAATGGCAACAAAAGCCAAAATAGACAAATGGGATCTAATTAAACTAAAGAGCTTCTGCACAGCAGAAGAAACTACCATCAGAGTGAACAGGCAACCTACAGAATGGGAGAAAATTTTTGCAATCTACCCATCTGACAAAGGGTTAATATCCAGAATCTACAAAGAACTTAAACAAATTTACAAGAAAAAAATCAAACAACCCCATCAAATGTGGGCAAAGGATATGAACAGACACATTTCAAAAGAAGACATTCATGCAGCCAACAGTCACATGAAAAAATCCTCATCATCACTGGCCATCAGAGAAATGCAAATCAAAACCACAATGAAATACCATCTCACACCAGTTAGAATGGTGATCATTAAAAAGTCAGGAAACAACAGGTGCTGGAGAGGATATGGAGAAATAGGAACACTTTTTTTTTTTTTTTTTGAGATGGAGTCTCACTCTTTCACCCAGGCTGGAGTGCAGTGGTGCTATCTCGGCTCACTGCAAGCTCAGCCTAGCAGGTTCATGCCATTCTCCTGCCTCAGCCTCCAGAGTAGCTGGGACTACAGGTACCCACCACCGTGCCCAGCTAATTTTTTGTATTTTTAGTAGAGACAGGGTTTCACCATGTTAGGCAGGATGGTCTCGATCTCCTGACCTCGTGATCCACCCACCTCAGCCTCCCAAAGTGCTGGGATTACAGGCATGGGCCACCGCGCCCAGCCAGGAACACTTTTACACTGTTGGTGGGACTGTAAACTAGTTCAACCATTGTGGAAGACAGTGTGGCGATTCCTCAAGGATCTAGAACTAGAAATACCGTTTGACCCAGCCATCCCATTACTGGGTATACACTCAAAGGATTATAAATCATGCTACTATTAAGACACAGGTACACATATGTTTATTGCGGTGCTATTCACAATATCAAAGACTTGGAATCAACCCAAATGTCCATCAATGATAGACTGGACTAAGAAAATGTGGCACATGTATGCCATGGAATACTATGCAGCCATAAAAAAGGATGAGTTCATGTCCTTTGTAGGGACATGGATGAAGCTGGAAACCATCATTCTCAGCAAACTATTGCAAGGACAGAAAACCAACCACCACATGTTCTCACTCATAGGTGGGAATTGAACAATGAGAACACTTAGACACAGGGTGGGGAACATCACACACTGGGGCCTGTCGTGGGGTGGGGGGATGGGGTAGGGATAGCATTAGGAGAAATACCTAATATAAATGATGACTTAATGGGTGCAGCACACCAACATGGCACATGTATACATATGTAACAAACCTGCACGTTGTGCACATGTACCCTAGAACTTAAAGTATAATTAAAAAATAAATAAAGAAAAGAAAATAGTGCATGTTAAGGGAATGATGCAGTACCTGTAATGTTAGCTCCCTAGTGATGCATATTTTTATTGTTTCTTATTTGAATTTTTGCTTGTGATAGATAAATGTGTTATTGTATTCATTTTAATTGAATTTTAAAAATTAAGAGTGAACCCTAATGATTCCAATATTTTTATTAGCTGTTTTACTTTTTGCTCTGTGACTTGTTAATATTTGGCTTAGGACCAAGGTATTTGTGCATAAACTTTTTAAATGTTAAAGCTATTAAACCTTTGTTAAGTTTAAAAATAAAAACAGTTTCTTAACAAATAGAAACTTGCAACTACTACATCTTACAGCCTATCTGGAAAAGCTCTTTGTCTCTAAATATTCACGGTAAACTGTCTACAATTTTCTGGTAGAGTTCTCCTCAGTCATTCTCAGAAAATCATCGTCATCTTCACTTTGTCTGAAGTCTTCAAACCTCTCTGGAGAGCCTGACTGTTTGGGTGAAGACACTGATGCCCACCATGGACAGAATCAGGTAACGAGGTCATGTTATGGCATGGTGCATGTACAAGGCTTCTTTTGGTGAATGTGGGTGCTTTGTGTTATACTGTAACCATAGAGAAAGTGTCAGCACTAAAGTCTCGGAGATTCATTAAAATCATTTTCCTTACTTATATGCAGTGATTCCATGGTTATCCTGTGACACAGACAACACATCAATAAAATCATCAATATTCTTTAAAAAATTTTTAAAGCCTAATTCAGGAAAAACTGATAAGAAAACTCCCCCAGATCTCCTAAAACAGCCAGGAATTACTTCCAAATTTTTGAAAAGCTAGGTGTCTTAGATTGAATTCCCCAGAAAAAGACTCTTGAGATGAGAATTTTTGTAAAAGTTATTTATCAGACAGGCAGTATCAAGCAGAGGTCCACAAGGCCTAACTTTGGCTTAATCCCTCGGAGCTCTAGAGACAATTAACAGGGAGGTACTGGAGTGTTTATGCTCTCCCATACATTAGTGATTTTGAAAAGTCTGCCTCTTGAGGGCTGGGGGTGTGGGAGAGAGGTATATATTCCCAGGCCCTTCTGGCTCTGTTTGAGTATAGGCAAATCAAGCTCTGGCAGCTTGAGAGTAGCCCCCACAAAAAGAGACACAGCTGGGACACAAAGCACAAGGAAATGGTAAAGGGATCAAACAGGGTATGAACACAACACTGATAGCAACTGCTATACTGGAGCTTTTTTTCCTGACACTTGATTCCTATTCTGCTTTCTCCAGTTCTACCTGTTTGTGGTTCCTCTAATCAGACACCCTCCTGCTACATTCCTCCACTGAGAATGAGTAATGAAAGCCAAGGTGGTTACCTGTTCTGGATTCAAAAGTGCATTCCAACACTTGTTGGCTGTCAACTCTTTGACCAACACTTTCACTTCTTATTTACCATTTAAATTTCAATTTGATCTAGCCCTATCTGTGATTTTGCCTTTACCAAACCCAAATTCCAAACCCAAGTGAATCTTTAGTTCTCTTTGCACCAAGCCCACCCAACTCCAGCATCTTGCCATACAGAGGTTAGTTCCTTAAGGATGGTGAGTCTTACCTTCATCCCTATCCCCAGTCCACTTGGCCTCCTGATCTGGACTGGGCCTTTTATATATCATCCTAAATTGCTCAGCCATGGTGTTTATTGAACTATAACTCATGTTTAGCTGATCACTTTCCCAAAAAATTAGCACCCTCAATGGAGAAAATCTTGAAGTCATAAGGTTCAATGCCCTCTCCCCATCAATATTCTGCTTCTGATTCTCTCAGAGCACTTTGACGGTCCTCACGCTGCAAACAATGAAAAAGCCCAGGGCATGCCTACTGATTTGCATCAAATTATTTTCATAAACAGCAGTGCTAAGTCATTCCACTAGAAAATTAATTTTGGCCTATTTAATGAGTAGGGAGAAATAGATGTGTTGTACATTTGCATTGTAATAGTATTATTTTAAAAAAAACCTCAAACCATTTTTCCTCTGCTGTCCCACCAAGAAAACAATCAACACAGAAGACACCTGTGACCAAATGTGTGGGTGTTTTTCCCACAAACAAACAAGCAATTAATACTGCAATGGACACCAGCTTGGTGTCCCATAATTCAATTCTGACTATCTACAATATCTATCTATGACACTGGAGATGGTGTCAGATCTCACAGGTTGAGAGCTCAGTCCCCAAGACTGCCCCTCTTCAAACACCAGTCACAAATCCAGAACTTCTGATCAACTGCCTATAAATCAGCTTTCCACAGCCCCCTCCTTGGGTTTGATTAATTTGCTAGGGTGACTCACAGAACTCAGGGAAACATTGATGTTTACTGGTTTATTATACAGGATATGACACAGGATACAGAAAAAGAAATGCATAGGATAACGCATGGAGGAAGTGGCATGGAGCGTCCATGCCCTCCCTGGGTGTGCCACCCTCTAGGACCCTCCATGTATTCAGCCATCCAGAATCTGGGCAAACTCTGTCCTTTTGGGTTTTTTGGAGACTTCATTGCATAGGCATGGTCAAAGCATGGATAACCATGTCAAAATGTGATTGGACAAAAAGGGTAAGATCTAAACCTAGCAAAGCCTCTTTGTTCAGATTCCATTTGGCCTCTCTATGCAGCATCCCTTTCTCCAGGGTATGGAGCAGGACCCTCTCTAGAATGAAGGTCTTATGACTCACAATCAGATTAGAGTTCTGTTGTGGGTGGGAGAAAGGAGAGCAGGGGAAGGTCAGAGAAAGAGATTCTGTTTACTGAAACAAGGGCTATGGAAGTTATGAGCCAGGAGCCATGGGTGAAAACTTTATATATATATATATATATATATATATATATAAACTTTATATATATGTACTTTATATATGTGTGTGTGTATCATAATATCGCCGTTTTGAAAATTTTTGTTTCAGCGGAGCTGAAGCCAAGTTTTTTTTTTATTATACTTTAAGTTTTAGGATACATGTGCACAACGTGCAGGTTAGTTATATATGTATACACGTGCCATGTTGGTGTGCTGCACCCATTAACTCGTCATTTAACATTAGGTCTATTTCCTAATGCTATCCCTCCCCGCTCCACCCACCTCACAACAGGCCCTGGTGTGTTATGTTCCCCTTCCTGTGTCCACGTGTTCTCATTGTTCAGTTCCCACCTATGAGTGAGAACATGCGGTGTTTGTCACTCATGTCTTTTTTTTTTTTTTTTTTTTTTTGTCCTTGCGATAGTTTGCTGAGAATGATGTTTCATCCATGTCCCTACAAAGGACATGAACTCATCATTTTTTATGGCTGCATAGTATTCCATGGTGTATCTGTGCCACATTTTCTTAATCCACTCTATCAGTTTCAATAAAGGGAAGGAGACTGTCTAGCAAGCAATTTTATTTTCAAATTTACATTTTCCAGCGCTGTTAGTGTATCTACCAATATGCTCAGAACACAAAGGCAATGGGCAAAAAATGACTTAGACTAAGGGTTAGCAAACTATAGCCTAGAGGCTGAATCTGGGCTGCCTGCCTTTGTAAATACAGTTTTTTTGGAACACAGCCATAGCCTATAAGGCTCTTTAATAATGCCAGAGTTCAACAGCAGACTTGAACAGTTGTGACAGAGATAATATGTCATAAAGCCTAAAATATTTACTATCTATTGCTTAAGAAAGCTTTTAACCCCTTGAATCTGACAATAAATAGCTACTGGTCACTCTCCATAAACAAACAACTAGGAGCAGTTTCTCCATCAAATCTCTGGCTGCTTCCAATGCATCCATCCATAGTAATCTTGGAAATTCTACAAGTCTTTGTGGTCAGTGAAGCCTAAGATCCCCATCATAAAGCATTGGCCTTTTCACCTGACAAGAGAAAAACCTTACTGAGCTTGTTCTGGATTCTAAGTGCCAAAGATGGGGAAAACCATTTTTAGTATCTGATTTCAGCTTACCAAGTTAAGTCTTACTCAAACACTAAACCTCATTGACAAACCCCTTCCCCGGAGCCACACATGGACAGGGGACAAAGTTCTGTGTGAATCTGTGAGGTTCTAAAGCCCATACCCTCTGTTATCAGTTAACTAAATAATCTCTACCTATGGTTCAGGGAGATACAAGAAAGATTTGTTTTCACTCAGGGCTTCCAGTAGGAAAAAAAAAAAAAAAGACTCATGAGAAATTAAAACCTCAAATGTGAATTGTATTTAAAATCTGGGCTGGCTGTGGTGGCTCACACCTTTATTTTTCTTTTATTTATTTTTATTTATTTTATTATACTTTAAGTTCTAGGGTACATGTGCACAACTTGCAGGTTTGTTACATATGTATACATGTGCTGTGTTAGTTTGCTGCACCCATTAACTCATCATTTACATTACCTATTTCTCCTAATGCTATCCCTCCCACATCCTCCTACCCCACAACAGGCCCCGGTGTATGATGTTCCCCACCCTGTGTCCAAGTGTTCTCATTGTTCAATTCCCACCTATGAGTGAGAACACGTGGTGGTTGGTTTTCTGTCCTTGCGATAGTTTGCTAAGAATGATGGTTTCCAGCTTCATCCATGTCCCTACAAAGGACATGAACTCATCCCTTTTATGGCTGCATAGTATTCCATGGTGTATATGTGCCACATTTTCTTAAACCAGTCTATCATTGATGGACATTTGGGTTGATTCCAAGTCTTTGCTATTGTGAATAGTGCTACAATAAACATACGTGTGCATGTGTCTTTACAGTAGCATGATGTATAATCCTTTGGGTATATACCCAATAATGGGATCACGGGGTAAAATGGTATTTCTAGTTCTAGATCCCTGAGGAATCGCCACACTGTCTTCCACAATGGTTGAACTAGTTTGCACTCCCACCAACAGTGTAAAAGTATTCCTATTTCTCCACATTTTCTCCAGCACCTGTTGTTTCCTGACTTTTTAATGATCGCCATTCTAACTGGTGTAAAATAGTATCCCATTGTGGTTTTGATTTGCATTTCTCTGATGGCCAGTGATGATGAGCATTTTTTCATGTGACTGTTGGCTGCATAAATGTCTTCTTTGGAGAAGTGTCTGTTCATATCCTTTGCTCACTTTTTGATGGGGTTGTTTGATTTTTTCTTCTAAATTTGTTTAAGTTCTTTGTAGATTCTGGATATTAGCCCTTTGTCAGATGGGTAGATTGCAAAAATTTTCTCCCATTCTGTAGGTTGCCTGTTCACTCTGATGGTAGTTTCTTCTGCTGTGCAGAAGCTCTTTAGTTTAGTTAGATCCCATTTGTCTATTTTGGCTTTTGTTGCCATTGCTTTTGGTGTTTTAGTCATGAAGTCCTTGCCCATGCCTATGTCCTGAATGGTATTGCCTAGGTTTTCTTCTAGGGTTTTTATGGTTTTAGGTCTAACATTTAAATCTTTAATCCATCTTGAATTAATTTTAGTATAAGGTGTAAGGAAGGGATCCAGTTTCAGCTTTCTACGTATGGCTAGCCAGTTTTCCCAGCATCATTTATTAAATAGGGAATCCTTTCCCCATTTCTTGCTTTTGTCAGGTATGTCAAAGATCAGATGGTTGTAGATGTGTGGTATTATTTCTGAGGGCTCTGTTCTGTTCCATTGGTCTATATCTCTGTTTTGGTGCCAGTGCCATGCTGTTTTGGTTACTGTAGCCTCGTAGTATAATTTGAAGTCAGGTAGCATGATGCTTCCAGCTTTGTTCTTTTGGCTTAGGATTGTCTTGGCAATGTGGGCTCTTTTTTGGTTCCATATGAACTTTAAAGTAGTTTTTTTCCAATTCTGTGAAGAAAGTCATTGGTAGCTTGATGGGGATGGCATTGAATCTATAAATTACCTTGGGCAGTATGGTCATTTTCATGATATTGATTCTTCTTATCCATGAGCATGGAATGTTCTTCCATTTGTTTGTGTCCTCTTTTATTTTGTGGAGCAATGGTTTGTAGTTCTCCTTGAAGAGGTCCTTCACATCCCTTGTAAGTTGGATTCCTAGGTATTTTATTCTTTTTGAAGTAATTGCGAATGGGACTTCACTCATTATTTGGCTGTTTGTCTGTTATTGGTGTATAAGAATGCTTGTGATTTTTGCACATTGATTTTGTATCCTGAGACTTTGCTGAAGTTGCTTATCAGTTTAAGGAGATTTTGGGCTGAGACGATGGGGTTTTCTAGATATACAATCATGTCATCTGCAAACAGGGACAATTTGACTTCCTCTTTTCCTAATTGAATACCCTTTATTTCTTTCTGTTGCCTGATTGCCCTGGCCAGAACTTCCAACACTATGTTGAATAGGAGTGGTGAGAGAAGGCATCCCTGTCTTGTGCCAGTTTTCAAAGGGAATGCTTCCATTTTTTCCCATTCAGTATGATATTGGTTGTGGGTTTGTCATAAATAGCTCTTATTATTTTGAGATACATTCCATCAATACCTAGTTTATTGAGGGTTTTTAGCATGAAGGGCTGTTGAACTTTCTTGAAGGCCTTTTCTGCATCTCTTGAGATAATCATGTGGTTTTTGTCTTTGGTTCTGTTTATGTGATGGATTATGTTTATTGATTTGCATATGTTCAACCAGCCTTGCATCCCAGGGATGAAGCCAACTTGATCTTGTTGCATAAGCTTTTTGATGTGCTGCTGGATTCGGTTTGCCAGTATTTTATTGAGGTTTTTCACATCGATGTTCAGCAGGAATATTGGTCTAAAACTCTCTTTTTTTGTTGTGTCTCTGCCAGGCTTTGGTATCAGGATGATGTTGGCCTCATAAAATGAGTTAGGGAGGATTCCCTCTTTTTCTATTGATTGGAATAGTTTCAGAAGGAATGGTACCAGCTCCTCTTTGTACCTCTGGTACAATTCGGATGTGAATCCTTCTGGTCCTGGGCTTTTTATGGTTGGTAGCTATTAATTATTGCTTCAATTTCAGGGTCTGTTATTGGCCTATTCAGACATTCAACTTTTTCCTGGTTTATTCTTCAGAGGGTGTATGTGTCCAGGAATTTATCCATTTCCTCTAGAGTTTCTAGTTTATTTGCATAGAGGTGTTTATGGTATTCTCTGATGGTAGTTTGTATTTCTGTGGGATTGGTGGTGATATCCCCTTTATCATTTTTTATTGCATCTATTTGATTCTTCTCTCTTCTTTATTAGTCTTGCTAGTGGTCTATGAATTTTGTTTTTCTTTTCAAAAAACCAGCTCCTGGATTCATTGATTTTTTGAAGGGTTTTTTGTGTCTCTATCTCCTTCAGATCTGCTCTGACCTCAGTTATTTCTTGCCTTCTGCTAGCTTTTGAATTTGTTTGCCCTTGCTTCTCTAGTTCTTTTAATTGTGATGTTAGGGTGTCAATTTTAGATCTTTCCTGCTTTCTCTTGTGGGCATTTAGTGCTATAAATTTCCCTCTACACACTGCTTTGAATGTGTCCCAGAGATTCTCGTATGTTGTGTCTTTGTTCTCACTGGTTTCAAAGAACATCTTTATTTCTGCCTTCATTTCGTTATTGACCCAGTAGTCATTGAGGAGCAGGTTGTTCAGTTTCCATGTAGTTGTGGTTTTGAGTGAGTTTCTTAATCCTGAGTTCTAATTTGATTGCACTGTGGTCTGAGACACCGTTTGTTGTGATTTTGGTTCTTTTACATTTGCTGAGGAGTCCTTTACTTCCAACTATGTGGTCAATTTTGGAATAAGTGCAATGTGGTGCTGAGAAGAATGTATATTCTGTTGATTTTGGGTGCAGAGTTCTGTAGATGTCTATTAGATCTGCTTGGTGCAGAGCTGAGTTCAATTCCTGGTATCCTTGTTAACTTTCTGTCTCGTTTTTCTGCCTAATGTTGACAGTGGGGTGTTAAAGTCTCCCATTATTATTGTGTGGGAGTCTAAGTCTCTTTGTAGGTCTCTGAGGACTTGCTTTATGAATCTGGGTGCTCCTGTGTTGGGTGTATATATATTTAGGATAGTTAGCTCTTCTTGTTGAATTGATCCATTTACCACTATGTAAGGGCCTTGTCTCTTGTGATCTTTGTTGGTTTAAAGTCTGTTTTATCAGAGACTAGGATTGCAACCCCTGCTTTTTTTTTTTTTTTTTTTTTTTGCTTTCCATTTGCTTGGTAGATCTTCCTCCTTCCCTTTATTTTGAGCCTATGTGTGTCTCTGCACATGAAATGGGTCTCCTGAATACAGCACACTGATGGGTCTTGACTCTTTATCCAATTTGCCAGTCTGTGTCTTTTAATTGGGGCATTTAGCCCATTTACATTTAAGGTTAATATTGTTATGTGTGAATTTGATCCTGTCATTATGATGTTAGCTGGTTATTTTGCCCACTAGTTGATGCAGTTTCATCCTAGCGTCGATGGTCTTTACAATTTGGCATGTTTTTGCAGTGGATGGTACCAGTTGTTCCTTTCCATGTTTAGTGCTTCCTTCAGGAGCTCTTGTAAGGCAGGCCTGGTGGTGACAAAATCTCTCAGCATTTGCTTGTCTGTAAAGTATTTCATTTCTCCTTCATTTATGAAGCTTAGTTTGGCTGGATATGAAATTCTGGGTTGAACATTCTTTAAGAATGTTGAATATTGGCCCCCACTCTCTTCTGGCTTGTAGAGTTTCTGCAGAGAGATCCGCTGTTAGTCTGATGGGCTTCCCTTTGTAGGTAACCTGACCTTTCTCTCTGGCTGTCCTTAACATTTTTTCCTTCATTTCAACCTTGGTGAATCTGACAATTATGTGTCTTGGGGTTGCTCTTCTCGAGGAGTGTCTTTGTGGTGTTCTCTGTATTTCCTGAATGTGAACGTTGGCCTCCCTTGCTAGGTTGGGGAAGTTCTCCTGGATAATATCCTGAAGAGTGTTTTCCAGCTTGGTTCCCTTCTCCCTGTCACCTTCAGGTACACCAATCAAATGTAGAATTGGTGTTTTCATATAGTCCCGTATTTCTTGGAGGCTTTGTTCATTTCTTTGACTCATTTTTCTCTAAACTTCTCTTATCACTTCATTTGATTCATTTGATCTTCAATCACTGATACCCTTTCTTCCACTTGATTGAATTGGCTACTGAAGCCTGTGCATGCGTCACGTAGTTCTCGTGTCATGGTTTTCATCTCCATCAGGTCATTTAAGGTCTTCTCTACACTGTTTATTCTAGTTAGCCATTCGTCTAATCTTTTTTCAAGGTTTTTTGCTTCTTTGTGATGAGTTCAAACATCCTCCTTTAGTGCGGAGAAGTTTGTTATTACTGACTTTTTGAAGCCTACTTCTGTCAATTTGTCAATGTCATTCTGTGTCCAGCTTTGTTCTGTTGCTGGTGAGGAGCTGCGATCCTTTGTAGGAGAAGGGGAGCTCTGGTTTTTGAATTATCAGCTTTTCTGCTCTGGTTTCTCCTCATCTTTGTGGTTTTATCTACCTTTGGTCTTTGATGATGGTGACCTACAGATGTGGTTTTGGTGTTGATGTCCTTTTTGTTGTTGTTGATGCTATTTCTTTCTGTTTGTTAGTTTCCTTCTAACAGTCAGGTCCCTCAGCTGCAGGTCTACTGGAGTTTGCTGTAGGTCCACTCCAGACCCTGTTTCCCTGGGTATCACCAGCAGAGGCTGCAGAACAGCAAATATTGCAGAACAGTAAATATTGCTGCCTTATCTTCCTCTGGAAGCTTCATCTCAGAGGGGGCACCTGGCTCTATGAGGTGTCAGTCGGTCCCTAGTGGGAGATGTCTCCAAGTTAAGCTACACAGGGGTCAGGGACCCACTTGAGGAGGCAGTCTGTCTGTTCTCAGAGCTCAAACACCTTGCTGGGAGAACCACTACTCTCTTCAGAGCTGTCATACAGGGACATTTAAGTCTGCAGAAGTTTCTGCTGCCTTTTGTTCAGCTATGCCCTGCCCCCAGAGGTGGAGTCTACAGAGGCAGGTAGGCCTCATTGAGCTGCAGTGGGCTCCGCCCAGTTAGTTCCAGCTTCCAGTCCACTTTGTTTACCTACTCAAGCCTCAGCAATGGTAGACGCCCCTCCCCAGCCAGGCTTGCCACCTTGCAGTTTGATCTCGGACTAGCAGTGAGCAAGGCTCCATGGGCGTGGGACCTGCTGAGCCAGGTGCTGGATATAATCTCCTGGTGTGCCGTCTGCTAAGACCATTGTAAAAAGTGCAGTGTTTAGGTGGCAGTGTCCCGATTTTCCCAGTACAGTCTGTCAGGGCTTCCCTTGGCTAGGAAAGGGAAATCCTCCAACCCCATGCGCTTCCCAGGTGTGGTGATGCCCTTCCCTGCTTCAGCTCGCCTTCCATGGGCTGCACCCACTGTCCAGCCCATCCCAATTAGAAGAACCAGACATCTCAGTTGGAAATGCAGAAATCACCTGTCTTCTGCGTTGATCATGCTGGGATCTGCAGACCAGAGCTGTTCCTATTCAGCCATCTTGGAATGGACCCTTGGCTCACACCTTTAATCCCAGCACTTTGGGAGGCCAAGGTGGGCAGATCATGAGGTCAGGAGATCGAGACCGTCCTGGCTAACATGGTGAAACCCCGTCTCTACTAAAATTACAAAAATTAGCCAGGTGTGGTTGTGCACACCTGCAATCCCAGCTACTTGGGAGGCTGAGGCAGAGAATCGCTTGAACCCGGGAGGCAGAGATTGCAGTGAGCAGAGATTGTGCCACTGCACTCAAGCCTGGGTGACGGAATGAGACTCTGTCTCAAAATAAAATAAAATAAAATAAAATAAATATCTGAATTTACATTTCTCATGTGTTGTAGCATTTCATGAGAAATTAACATTAAATTGGTCTGGAGTAGTTATACAGGATGCCTGCCAGAAAGAAAAAAAAATGACTGGAGGGACATTCCTACAAACTGCTGTTTAGCATTTGCTCAGAGAAAAATCTCCACTCATGATAAACTCTCAACCTAAATTTACTTACACACTCCAATGTTGTGGTGAACACATAACTTTGCAAAGTTTGTAGAGATATTTCTGGATGATAAACTACTACAAGAAAATGCTGGGTAAAGGAGAGGCACATTTCTGTCAGAGAGAACATTTCCCCTAGATATGTAAAGAGTTTGCTCTCTCATTTCATTTGTTTCTACTAAAATGATACCTCCTAAATAATACCAAAAAAGTGCAATATAATAAATATAAAGCAAATACTTGCAAAACTACTATATTGGTCAAGAAACTTAAAATTAACCAGTGGCCCAAACACACCACCAACATTCTGATATTCCACATCCCTTCCTATTTGTAAGCCTGCTTTTCACTCTAGAAATAACCAATATTTTAACTTTTATGGTAAGCACTTCCTTGCTTTTCTTTATAGTTTCATATATATATAATTCCTAAATGATATAGTCTGGTTTATCTGGTTTAATGGTTATGTAAAAGAAATCATATCTTAGGGAATCTTTTGTATCTTGCTTCTTTTAGTTATATCATGTCTACAAGATTTATCTATGTTGCTACAGAGAGCTGAAGTCCATTTACTTTTATTGCTGTAGAGCATCCCATTGTATGAATATGCTATAATTTATTTGTTACGCTATTAATAGGCATTTCATTGTTTCTAGAGGCTATTACCGCATTCTTGTATATGTCTCCTGGTGCACATGTTACCGAAACACCAGGGGTTTGGTCTAGGGTCCTGCTGCTCGCAGCACAGAAAGCCAATCACTGAGACAATGAGTACCGCCAAGGAAGAAGGCTTTAATCGGGTGCTGCAGCCAAAAAGATGGGAGCTCAGCCTCAATTCCGTCTCCCTGGCTCACTAACTCCAGGGTTTATATAGCAGTGAAGAAATGTAACAATGTGTGAGAAAGCAAGAACTACGGAGGGGCAAGGAGGCATCTGGTGAGTTGTGGTTCTTTGATACTTTTTTGAGAGGCCTGATAGTCCTTTTCTGAGAAAGAAACTCAGATAAAACAAAGACAAGTTTCAAGCTTTAAGAGCAGAAGGGTCAATTTCTATGTTTATCCCAAAACAATTGTCTATAGGACTGTTGGGAGTGTTTCACACATATGCATACATGTTTCTAAGGAATACACCCAGGAGCAAAATTATTGAGTCATAGGGCATGCATCTTTATTAGATGATGCCAAGAGCTATTTTCCAAAGAAGAGGCACCAATTTATACCCCCACCAGTAATGGAAGCATAATTTGTTTTTGTAGTTCCACATCCTTAACAACACTTGGTATTATCAGACTTTTACATTTTTGTCCTGAGTGGTATGTAGTGGTATCTCAGTGTGGACTTTAATTTTCATTACCTTGATTTACTCTATGAATTACAGGTTGGAAGTTACTTTCTTTCAGTACACAGAAGATGTCAATTACTTATGCCTTCTTTATTGCTATTTAGATTAGCAATTAGTTTCCTTGTCACTTGTTTGAAAGTAATTTATTGGTTTTTCTCTGGATTCTTTCAAGAATCTCTACATCTTTGGTTGTCTGAAGTTTTCATATGATATATCAGGCTATAGATTTCTGTATTTTGTTACTCGGTATTCATCAGTCTCTTGAATCTATTGAATGATATCCATCATCAATTCTGGAAAATTTTCCCCTGTTATTTCTTGAAATACTGTTTCTCTCTGGGACTTCAGTTAAGTGATATTAGATCTCACTGTGTTCCCCCGGTCTTTTGCCCTTTCTTCTGTAATTCCCTGTTTTTGCTCTCAGTACTCTAATGTATTCTCACCTTTCTTTCAGTTCATTAATTTCTGCTTTAGTGGTATATAAGCTTTATGAAAACTAGTCTAGTCTAATCTACTGAAATCTTGCTGGCATTACCCAGCCTACATTATCAGAAGTAGAACATCACTATGTCTTATAAGATATTATATTTTACTTCTATTTGTAGTTTTTTGTTCATTTTCTAACTTCTCCTCCAGAATGTTATATTCCAAGAGGTTAGGGACTTAAAAAAAAAAAAGCACTGTATTTTCAACACCCAGAGAGTTCTTTACATATGATCTAACTGTTGAATAAAAACAATAATTTTTTTAAAAGTTGTAAAATATTTCTTCAAAACTATTATGCATTTTACCAACAATGTATAAAAGTCCTGTTTTCCCCCACACTTTTATTAACATTGTATATTCTGTCTTGTAAATCTTTCCTGTTTTACAAAACTGTGACATATTATAGTTTTATTTTTATTTATTTAATAAGGTTGAATCACCTTTTATTAGCCTTTTGTGAGATTCTTCATGAAATTGGTAATTTCCTCCACTCATTTTTCTGTTGGGTTTTCTTTTTTGCTAATTTAAAGGGGTAGGTAGAATATATATTTTATACATTATAACCTGTATATATTGTAAGAATTGCAAATGTTTTCTTAATTTGTTATTTCTCATTTGTCTTTTATCTTTATTATGTCTTTTGCTATATAGAAATTTTGTGGCCAGGCTAAATTTCCTCGTTACCTGTGGCTACAAGGTTTCCAAACGAAAGGCTCAGCTCTGCTCATAGCAGGTTAAATACTTAGGTCTAAAATTATCCAAAGGCACCAGGGCCCTCAGTGAGGAATGTATCCAGCCTATACTGGCTTATCCTCATCCCAAAACCCTAAAGCAACTAAGAGGGCTCCTTGGCATAACAGGTTTCTGCCAAATATGGATTCCCAGGTATGGCAAAATAGCCAGACCATTATATACACTAATTAAGGAAACTCAGAAAGCCAATACCCATTTAGTAAGATGGACACCTGAGGCAGAAGCAGCTTTTCAGGCCCTAAAGAAGGCCCTAACCCAAGCCCCAGTGTTAAGCTTGCCAACGGGACAAGACTTTTCTTTATAAGTCACAGAAAAAAGAGGGATAGCTCTAGGAGTCCTTACACAGGTCCAAGGGATGAGCTTGCAACCCATGGCATACCTGAGTAAGGAAACTGATGTAGTGGCAAAGGGCTGGCCACATAGTTTACAGGTATTGGCGGCAGTAGCAGTCTTAATATCTGAAGCAGTTAAAATGATACAGGGAAGAGATCTTACTATGTGGACATCCCATGATGTGAATGGCATACTCACTGCTAAAGGAGACTTGTGGCTGTCAGACAACTGTTTACCTAAATATCAGGCTCTATTACTTGAAGGGCCAATGCCGTGACTGTGCACTTGTGCATCTCTTAACCCAGCCACATTTCTTCCAGACAGTGAAGAAAAGATAGAATGTAACTGTCAACAAGTAATTGCTCAAACCTATGCCACTTGAAGGGACCTTTTAGAGGTTCCCTTGACTGATCCTGACCTCAGCTTGTATACTGATGGAAGTTCCTTTGTAGAAAAAGGACTTCGAAAAGCGGGGTATGCAGTGGTCAGTCATAATGGAATACTTGAAAGTAATCGCCTCACTCCAGGAACTAATGCTCAGCTGGCAAAACTAACAGCCCTCACTTGGGCACTAGAATTAGGAGAAGGAAAAAAGGGTAAATATATATACAGACTCTAAGTATGCTTACCTAGTCCTCCATGCCCATGCAGCAATATGGAGAGAAAGGGAATTCCTAACTTCCGAGGGAACACCTATCAAACATCGGGAAGCCATTAGGAGATTATTATTGGCTGTACAGAAACCTGGAGAGGTGGCAGTCTTACACTGCCAGGGTCATCAGAAAGGAAAGGAAAGGGAAATAAAAGGGAACTGCCAAGCGGATATTGAAGTCAAAAGAGCTGCAAGGCAGGACCCTGCATTAGAAATGCTTATAGAAGGACCCCTAGTATGGGGTAATCCCCTCTGGGAAACCAAGCCCCAGTACTCAGCAGGAAAAATAGAATAGAGAACCTCACAAGGACATACTTCCCTCCCCTCCTGATGGCTAGCCACCGAAGAAGGAAAAATATTTTTGCCTGCAGCTAACCAATAGAAATTACTTAAAACCCTTCACCAAACCTTCCACTTAGGCATTGATAGCACCCATCAGATGGCCAAATTATTATTTACTGGGCCAGGCCTTTTCAAAACTATCAAGCAGATAGTCAGGGCCTGTGAAGTGTCCCAAAGAAATAACCCCCTGCACTTCAGGCCATACATTTCAATCCCTGTATCTTTAACCTCCTTGTTAAGTTTGTCTCTTCCAGAATTGAAGCTCTAAAACTACAAATTGTTCTTCAAATGGAGCCCCAGATGCAGTCCATGACTAAGATCTACCACGGACCCCTGGACTGGCCTGCTAGCTCATGCTCTGATGTTAATGACATCGAAGCCAACCCTCCTGAGGAAATCTCAACTGCACAACCCCCACTATGCCCCAATTCAGCAGGAAGCAGTTAGAGTGGTCGTCGGCCATCCTCCCCAACAGCACTTGGGTTTTCCTGTTGAGAGGGGGCACTGAGAGACAGGACTAGCTGGATTTCCTAGGCCGACTAAGAATCCCTAAGCCTAGCTGGGAAGGTGACCACTTCTACCTTTAAACCCGGGGCTTGCAACTTAGCTCACACCTGACCAATCAGGTAGGAAAGAGAGCTCACTAAAATGCTAATTAGGCTAAAACAGGAGGTAAAGAAATAGTCAATCATCTATTGCCTGAGAACACAGTGGGAGGGACAATGATTGGGTTATAAACCCACGCATTGGAGCCGGCAATGGCTACCCTCTTTGGGTCCCCTCGCTTTGTATGGGAGCTCTGTTTTCACTCTATTTCACTCTATTAAATCTTGCAACTGCAAAAAAAAAAAAAAAAAAAGAAAAGAAAAGAAATTTTGTGGCCAGGCATGGTGCCTCACACCTGTAATCCCAGCACTTTGGGAGGGCAGATCACAAGGTCAGGAGTTCAAGACCAGCCTGGCCAATATGGTGAAACCCCATTTCTACTAAAAATACAAAAATTAGCCCGGCATGGTGGCACCACCTGTAGTCCCAGCTACTCAGGAGGTTGAGGCAGGAGAATCACTTGAACCAGGGAGGTGGAGGTTACAGTGAGCCAAGATCACACCACTGTACTCCAGCTTGGGTGGCAGACTGAGACACTGTCTCAAAAAAAAAGAAAAAGAAAGAAAAAGAAAAAAGAAATTTTGCATTTTTAAATAGGCAATTCTGTAAGTCTTTTATGACTTCTGGGTTTATTTCATAATTATAAAGAAATTCCTTACTCCAAGAATATGAAGTTATTCTTCGATATCTTCTTTTATTATTTGTTTCATATCTTAAATATTTAAATTTTTAATTCACTGAAATTTATTTTTGTGTGTGTTATACAGTAAGAATCTATTTTTTTTCCAGACAGGCAATTTTTCCAAGACTACTTATTTAAGTGTGTCTTCTTTCTTCACTAAATAAAACAATGCATTTGTATATATTAAACTCATACTTAGGCAATGTTCTGGATTCTTTACTGTGCTCCATTGATCTGCTTATCATTGGGTATCTCTGGAAAATCTTAAGGACTGCTAATAGGGTATTTGAAAAGACATTTAAGAGTTTTATATCACAGTAGGACCTAGATATTTTACTAATAATCATTTTTCATATTCTATTTAATATTTATCATAAATAATAATTATAACTTACAAAGGACTTTCAATATATTATCACATATAATATTCACCAAACCCACATAAAATATGCTCCCATTCATTCATTAAACAAATATTTATTGGACACATTTTACAAATAACTAACTGTACTGGTTAATGGGTATAACAATTATCAAAACTGACAGAGCTCCTACACTTATGAAATTTACATACCAATAGGGTGTACAAAAATTTCTTCAATTTTATATATATATTCTTTATATATACATATAAATATATATTCTGAAATATATATTCTTTATATATACAATTTGTAGACATTATATGTACCACAAGTGACAAAGGTGCTATAAAGGAAAAGAACGGTTTCAGCATCAACTCATGGTACAACTCTGGGGACCACCTTCACATCATCTATGGAGGTTCCTGATGTTGTGCGGCACACAGCAGGCACAATTGTATGCAGTAGCCCTGCAGGTGCTAATATAAGAATAACACATGAGATCTAATTTATATCTGTGACTCAGGGAAGGATTCTCTGCAAATAGGACCTTTAAACTGAGGCCTGAAGGATGGATAGGCATGAACTAGGTACATGGTGAGGGCATATGATGTGGCTTCCAAGACAAACAGACTTTTCAAAGATGGGGAAGATGTGGGCACACCCAGAGAACAATATGGCTGGACTATCAGGAGTGTAGTGGGCAACCATTCTTGTTTTCAGTGCTTAAACTAAGAAAATCTCAGGCAAACTGGGATGGCTGGTCACCATAACAGGAGTGAGATGGAGTGTAGTAGCATGGGGTGAGGTTGGAGGTGGGGTGTGGAAGAGCAAACAAGAAAGTTTTTCTGTTGTGTATCCTTCAAACAACAGAAAGCTAATAGAGGTTTTAAGCAAGCAATGGCAAACTCCACTTTACATTTTTAAAAGATCACTTTGGTAGGCATGTAGAGAACGAACTGGTTGGGGGCAGGAGACTAGCTGGAGGCAAATGCAGCACTTGAGATGAGATGAGGGCTCCTCAGAGTTGGGCAACCGGAGGTTCTTACCATGCTCATTACCATGAGCAGCCTGGTAATAGTACCTCAGAATCCATGTTATAGATGACAGTGTTGAAACTTGGGAAAGTTTCAGAACTTGTCTGACATCACACAGCCAGTGTAGGAAGGCTAGATTCAACCTCAGATCTTTTCACTCTGTATCTCTTGATTCTCACTATACCATGCAGACTTCTTGCTTTATATTTCCTATATAAGAAAACAAACTTGAAAAGATGCATTCAATTGCATGATCGGTAGGATGACAGCTTCTTAGAAAAATAAAAGAGGAAAATATATTTTGTATTTAAGAAATGTTGTAGTTTCTCCTAATCATTTGTTAAAACTCAATTTAAAACACAAAATTCACAGTTAAAATGTTGAGATAATTATTTAATTATAAAATATAAATTTATAAAAACTTAATGTAAATAGTGTAAATATTGTGTGGCTTCACTGGAAAAATGAAAATGACTATTTTGAACAGTGGGGAGGAGAAACATTATCAATGTTGAAGTAAGAAAATATTATGCATTTCTGACTCTAAGTTCTGAATTTATAGGATCCTATTGAAAACCCCTAGAAAGCTCTCTAGGATGTAATAAATCTTGACAATGGAAGAGGTGCATATATATAGAAATATAAATTTGGGCCCATCATACTATTGCTGTACATTCATCTAGAACTGCATTTATTCCAATTGTACATTAAGTGTCTTTGTCAAATGCACCTAATTTTTCATAAGCTATTCGACTAAAAATAACTATATATCTTTCCAAGAGAAAATTAAACAAAAAAAGAATACATTCTTTTAAGAATGTAACTGGGAAAACTGAAATAAAACTATACTTGTAATTTGTCAACGCTGACAGAGAGCAATCCATCTAAAGATATTCTCTGAAATCCATGCCAGCAGGGGCAGAAAAACATTTCACTGTCACCATACCTCCCACTGTCTGAAAGTTTTATTTCCATGACGATAAACCTGCAAATCAACTTGCTGTAATGTGTTGACTGCATTTGCTGATACTACAGCTATCCAAGGACTATTTTTTTGAAAAGTTGACAAGTAACACAAAATTATTTATCAGACACTTGCGTCTTATTTGGAATTCTTCAGTGATGAAAAACTGCTGTGCCTAGTGAATGCTGGAGCCAGGCATTTGGCTGATTCATCTAGAAACTCTCAAACTCTTGGGAGAAATATTTAAGTAAATGACTGTACTTCACCACACAATTATCCCCATAGGAGGCCCCCCAACAATTTCAAGACCTTGCACCTACCTACTTAGCACATAAAATAATACCTATTCAAGTATAAAAGTGCATAATCTCAGTCAGAATGTAGAATTTTATGATCATTACAATAACACTGAAAACATTAATTCTGTTTATTAATGATTTCACACCCATGAAATTCAAATAAAGTAGGGCTTTTACCTTACATAGCCTATTTATGAAATGGATTCCTATTGCTTCATTATTCCTTTTCCAGTTTATTAAAATTGTTTAATAGTGCAGAACAAATGGAGAAATTATTCATGATATCCTGGAATATTTAATGCTAGCTCTTGCAGTGTCATTTTATGCCTAGAATAGAAGTTCTCAAAGAGTGGTCCAGGAACCCCTGGAAGTCTCTGAGACTCAGGAAGTCCAAACTCTAACAATACCAATATGTTATTTGCCTTTTTCACTCTTGTCCTATCGTTAATAGACAGTTTTCCAAAGGCTATATGGCATGTAATATCACGATAGACTAAATACAAAGCAGATATGAGACTACTGCTGCCTTCTCTTAGGCTAGTCATTAAAAAAAAGGTAAAAATGTAAACTAACACCATTTCTTTAAACAAATTTTTTATTTTGGAAAATATGGTTAACTTTCATAATAAGTATGCAATTTATGTTAATATGTATAGATTTATTACTGTTATTTTGAAGTGACTATTTTTAAATTCTGTTTTACTTTCTACTACGGTATGTATCTATAGATACAACCATGTAAAACAAAAGCTCTTTGGTGTCCCAAGCAATTTTTAAGCGTGTTAAGGTGTCCTGGTGCCACAAAGTTTGAAAGCTGCTAACATAGAGTTTATTCAGTAGCTGGGGACACCAGCCGATTACCACACCATCACACTGTCGTGCAACCATCACCACTATCCCTGTCCAGAACATTTTATCTTCCCAAACGGAAACTCTATACCATGAAACAATAACTGCCCATTACTCCCTTCCCCCAAGCCCCTGACAACCACAGTTCTACTTTCTGTCTCTATGATTTTGGCTGCTATACGTAGCTCATTAAAGCAGAATTATGCAATATTTGTCCCCTTGTGTCTGGCTTATTTCATGTAGCATAATGTCTTCAAGGTTCATTAGATGGTGGCATGTGTCAGAATTTTCTTCCTTTTCAAGGCTGAATAATATTCCATTGTATGTATGTTATACTTTGTTTATCCATTCATCCGTCAATGGACATTTGAGTTGTTTTCACATTTGGCTATGGTGAATAGTGCTGCTGTGAACATCAGTATATAAATATCTCTTTGAGACCCTGCTTTCAATTTTGGAGGGTATATAATCACATGTGGAACTGCTGGAAAATATGGTAATTCCATGTTTAATTTTTTGAGGAATTACCATACTGTTTTATACAGCAGCTACCCCATCTTACATTCCCACCAGCAGTGCATAAGGGTTCCAATTTCACCACATCCTGGCCAACATTTGTTATTTTGTTTTTTGAGTTGCCATTCTAATGGGTGTGAAGTGGTATCTCATTGTGATTTTTAATTGCATTTTCCTAGTGATTAGTGATATGGAGCATCATTTTATGTGCTTATTGGCCATCTGTGTATCTTGAGAAATTTCTATTCAAATCTTTTGTCCATTTTTTAATTGGGCTGTTTGATTTGTTGTTGTTTTCAAGAGTTCTTTATATTTTCTGGATACCAATCCCTTATTGGATATGTGCTTTGCAAATATTTTCTCCCGTTCTGTGGGTTGCCACTTTACTATGTTGATACTGTTCTTTGATACATAAAAATTTCTCATTTTGATGAAATCCATGTTTATCTATGTTTTCTTTTGTTGCTGGTACTTTTGGTGTCATATCAATAAATTACTGTCATATCCAATGTCATGAGCTTTCTTCTATGTGTTTTTATAGTTTTACGTTTTTGATCTATTTTAATTTTAATTTTTGGTATGAGGTAAGGGTCCAGCTTTATTCTTTTGCATGTAGATATCCAGTCTTCCTAATATCATTTGTTGAAAAGACTGTCCTTAACTCTCTTTTTAAACATTATATTTTTTATCAGAATTAAGAGTATTTGTAGTAGGCAGAATAATAACCCCCAAACAATGTTCACATCCTAATCCCCAGAGTTTTTGAATATGTTATCTTACATGGCAAAGCGGAGTTAATATTGATAGAATTAAGATTGTTAATTAGCTGCCTTTAAAATAGGGAGATCATCCTGGATTACCTGGGTGGGCCCAATATAATTATAAGAGTCCTTAAAAATAGAAGAGGGCACAGCACCAAAGAGGGAGAACCAGAGAGATGGCAGCATCAGAAGGGCTTGGTCCAGTGTTGCTAGCTTTGAAGATAGAGAAAGGAGGGCACAAACCAAGGAATGCAGGAGTTCTACGAGCTGGAAACAGCAAGGTCACTAGAGCCTCCAGAAGGAATGCAGCCCAGTGACATCTTGATTTTAGCCCAGTGAGACCAATCTTGGACTTTTATTGGACTTTTAATCTCCAGGGCTGTAAGAGAGTCCATTTGCATTGCTTAAGCCACTAAGTTTGTGATTATTTGTTACAGCAGCAGTGAGAAAGCAATACAGTATTATTTTTTCTAGGTATTAAATGTATTTTTTTGAAATTACCAAAGAAAAAACTGAAACTGAGTAGTTGCTGAACTTTAGATAATTGTTCCTTTACCACAAGAGATATTAGTTAATAACATACCTGTGTAAGGATAAGAATAATAACAATGTGAAGAGGCTGGAGTCATTGTATCTTTTACTAGCTATGTGTTTCACTTTTAGATACTATTAATTGACTTCCTGCTGTTAGAGAAGTCTGTACACTAAGGCTTTTTTCCAACTCACCTTTCCATACCTCCCAATTTTGGTAACATGTTATTTTTATGTTGTTAAATGTTGTAATATTTACTATAATTATATTTTGTTCTGAAATCATAATTTCTAGAGATCTTTTAGTCTTCAGAATTGGGAGATTATCTTCAAATTTTACCCTGGATTAAGAGATTCAATGCCCCACTAAACTTTTTACCATAGTGTATTAGTCCATTTGTATCACTATAATTATAAAGAATACCTGAGGATGGGTAATTTGTAAAGAAAAGAGGTTTATTTTGGCTGAGGGTTCTGCAGGCTGCACAGCAAGTGTTGTGCCAGCGTCCACTTCTGGTGAGGGCCTCAGGAAGCTTAAAATCATAGCAGAAGGTGAAGAGGGAGTGGGTGTCACATGGTGAGACAGGAAGCAACAGAAGGGAACAAGAAGGGGGAAGATGCTACACTCCTTTAAACAACCAGATCTCATCTGAACTCATCAAGTGAGAAATCACTCATTACTTTAGGGATGACATTAAGCCATTCATGAGGGATCTACCTCTATGATCCAAATACCTCCCACCAGCCCAACCTCCAACATATTTGTCTTGTTTATTTTCCATCGCCCCCAGTTGAATGGAGGCTCCATGGAGGCAGGGATTTGTGTCTGCTTTGTTCACTCCTGAATTCTCAGTGCATAGGACAGTGCTGGGTACATGTGAGTGCTCGAACAGTAGTTTTTGAGAGCATGAATAAGTTCATTTGCTGCTAAAGAATTTTTGCTTCTTTAAAAAAATAATTTCTAGCTCAAGTTTCCCAAAATGACTAGCAAAATACCTTGAACTTAGCAGTTTCTCAGTAAATATTTATGGATTTATACATTGATGTGTAAAGTTAAATACAATCACAAGGCTATATGTGATTTTAAATAGTAGAGATATAAAGTCCTATGGTAAGTGAGCAATCAGAAAAAAACATTTCTGTTTGGACTGGCTGTGAAATATTCTGTAAACCTTTAACAATAATGAAAATTAGTAAAATAGTAGTAAAATAATTATTAATCACTACATTCCAGCAACTGCTCTAAGTGCTTTTAAATTCCTCACAGTAATCCTATGACATCAATATTATTGTGATTTCCATCTAATAGATGAGGAAACTGAGGCACAGAGGTTTATGGTATTTGACCCAAATTATACAGTTAGTGATTGGCAAAGATAGAATTATAACCCAGACAGTCCGCCTAAATAACCTGTTCTCTTGACTGCTATACAAAAATGAGATAAAAGGGTTTATGTTTTTAAAGTGAACAAAGGAAATGCTTTGGTTTTAATGTTTGTGTCTCCCCTAAATTTATATGTTGAAATGTAATCACCAATGTGATGATATTAGAAATTGGAGACTTTGAGGGGTGATCAGATTGTGAGAATGGAGCCTTCATGAATGGGATTAGTACCCCTATAAAAGATGCAGTGAGAAGTCATCATCTATGAACCAGAAAATAGGCCCTTGCCAGACACTGAATCTGCCAATGCATTGATCTTGGATTCCCCAGTCTCCAGAATGGTAATAAATAAATTTCTGTTGTTTATAAGCCACCTAGTCTATAGTATTTTGTTATAACAGCCTGAACAGACTAAGACAAGAAGTGTTTTAGTTTCCTAGGCCTGCTGTAATGAAGTCCCACAAATTTGGTGGCTTAAAACAACAGAAATTTATTCTCTCACAATTCTGGAGGTCAGAAGTCCAAAATCAGGGCACTGGCAGGGTTGGTTCCTTCTGGAAGCTCTGAGGAAGAATCTGTTCCAGGCCTTCCCTCCTTCCTAGCTTCTGGTGGCTGTTGGCAATCCTTGGTCTTCCTTGGCTTGTAGGTGCATTACTACAATCTCTTCACATCATCTTCTTTGTATTGATATATCTCTGCGTCTGTTTTATTTTCTCTTATCTGATGATAACTTGTCACTGGATTCAGGGCCCACTGTAATCCAGGGTGATCTCACCCGAAGATCCTTAATTTTATCTGCAAAGATCTTTATTCCAAATAAGGTCACATTCTGAGGTTCCAAGCAGACATATCTTTTGGGGGTCATAATTCAACTCATTACAGGAAGTAATGAAACACTTTGGGGTAGAGGAAAACTTCACTGTAGGCTCTATAGGGCAGAACCAAGTCTGTCTTGCTCACTACTGGATTCCCTTTTCTCAGCAGAATGGATGCCTGATAAATATTTGTTGAAGATTGAATGTTGATGAAAGATAAAAGTGGTGTTCAGGGAATGCTTTTTCTAAAGGATATGAAAGGCAATTGCCTAGGAGCAGGAAAATCAATTAGGATTCAAAAGTGCAAGGATATAATGGTACCTACAAAGTACAAGGATAACAGCAACGTAAAATTCCTAAAAGAAAGGACTCCACAATTCCTAAAAGGAAGCCCAGAAAGAAGAAATCAGGTAAATTTGAAGAGATTTCTACAGAGCCACATAAGATAACCACTTTTGAAGCTCAAAGAGGCAAACTGTCACTTAAGAAAATAAAGTCTATTATACTAGGTTGGTGCAAAAGTAATTGCGGTTTTTGCCATTACTTTCAATGGCAAAAATTGAAATTGCTTTTGCACCAATCTAATAATAAATCTTTTAGAGGAAAAAGAAATACCACTGACTATTTTCTTATCACCATAAAATCACACAATTTTAATCACAAAGGAGTCAAAATAAATGGACATTGTTTAGGCCACACAAGCATTTTGGAGACATGAACTCACAAAATGCACTTCTATCTACCAGGCTATGTAAGGAACAGCTCATTACACAACTACACACAAGAGACACACTCACAATATGGCACTCCAGGCCAGCTCTAGTCCCAGTGTCAAGCCTCTATCTGCCTGTGTACCCTTCATTAACTCAGGGTTTGTTTATTTACTCCTAGATGTCACTAATGACTATTAGCTATTTTACCTGACCATCTCTAATTAAATTGTATTTTCTCTTCAGTCTTGTAAAATCAGCTGGTTTGAACACTTCTGACTCATTAACATGATCAACTGGTTTTTAATAGATGTAAGCTTCGTCTTTCACTGTGGGAAGGAATTATTATTAGGTAAACTCTGAAATACTTTATTTTCAATCTGTGTGACTTTTGGGGCTTTCACTTGCTACACTATGGTCTGAGGCAGCATAATAGTATCACAGTGTTTGGTCCTAATATGCTCTGGAAGTAGGACTTCAGCCAAACACCTGTACTCATTTCTTCTATTTAGTGGAAAGCTGTCACAGCATAGAAGAGAAACTTCTGAAAAAAAGTTACAGATGGGGCTGGGTCCAGTTCAACAATACCTCCTTTATCTTTTACCTCTTTGCATTTCAGTGTCCTTCTCTATGAAAAAGGAGAAGAGTTATTGACACATGTTGTCAGTATTTGAAAATTTCAGTAAACCAATCCCTCATTCCAAGGAAGAACTGGAAAATGAGGGAAATAGAATCTTTTGTGAGTTTTAACTTGAAATATAAGATCAACATTTAATAGTAGTTATAGTGATTATTGAAACAGGTTTCCCACCAGAATCACCTGTGGAGCTTTTTAAAAATTTAGATACTTAGATTTTACTCTGGAACAGTGCTGCCCAATAAGACTTTCTTCGACGATGAAATGTTCTAGAAGTATGCTGTCCAACACAGTACCCACTAACCACGTGTAATTATTAAGCACTTGAAATGTGACTAATGTGACTGAGGAACAGATTTTTAATTGTATTTAACTTTAATTAATTTAAAGTAACCACATGTGGCTAGTGTATTTCAAATCAGACAGCATACTTCTAGACAAATTGCTTTTAGTGTGTGCTCCTCAAACCCGCAGCACCAGAAACAAGCACAGACTTTTCCTTGTCTTCAAAATCTATGCTATGAAAAAAGGCCTGCTGAAATTTCTTCATATTCCAACTAAAGGAGAAAATAATGGAAGTAATTCAAAGCAATTTGTCTAAAACCAGGAGTTCACTTATACATACAGCCTCTGAGGTAGAGTGGATAACAAATCCCTATGTATCAGGAAAATTACCTGATTTTATTATAAACCCAAAGCAGAGGATTACATTAAAATAAACCACATGTATTACCTAAATATTTCCATTGCAAAAGTCACGGTTATGCCTATCAAGCTCTATATTTTAATCTATTGAGTTTGGCCTAAATCTCAAATGAGACTACAGTGGAAAAATGGATACATATTCTGGTCCTTATTATGCTCCTTAGCACAAAATATATTTACATTAATAATGTACTTAGAGAAAACAGATGGAAATTTTAACTGCTAGTTTATGGGCTCTAAACAGCGGGCAAAGGAGCATCTTCTAAGGAAAGAACTTTGTCCCAGGTTCTACTTCTGGATATAACAGTGGTATCCCTGATGCACCAACAGGAGGGCGCCCATTTAGACATGCCTTCCTTGGCATGAATTAGGTCATTAACAGTTTGCTGCACTCTTCCTATGTTATCCTGATACACATTTGTAGGGCCTTGGCTCTAATTCTGGGGGCTGTCTACAGACCTGACAAACATGGTAATTTATTTTGGTACTAAGTTCACTGGCCCAGATAGGCATCATTAAGACCGTCATTTGATATGTAGAACTAATCAGCCAAAGTGATTTTATATTTTTCATAAATGCAAAAACAATAGCAAATAAAAATACTGTATTCTAAATTATTCTTAATTCATATAGTGAAGGTGTTTATGGGCTAAAATTATAAGGTTTCCTGGTGATTAGAGTTGAAATATTATTGATCATCATTTCAAAGGTTTTATGTGAAACTTGAGAAAATATTGCTTTGACACTGATTGTACTCCTTTAGTAAAAAATTGCTGTGTACTTTCTGTTTCACGTGCTGTGCTAAGCTTTGTGTATCATCTTATTTATTCCTCACTAAACGCCTGCAAAATGGGTGTGATTATTCCCATTATACAGATAAGAAAACTGAGGCTTGGGAATATTAAATTTTTTGTCCAGGTCCACATAGTTGGTAAATGCCATAAGTAAGGAAAAGACAAAGTCTGGCCCCAAATCTCTTTAAAGTGTACCAGTGGCCATCAGTTTAGTGGATTTTTCTGAAATGTGTACGAATATTCCAGAAATTTTAGTCATTCTTACTTTGAACATATTGGAGGTACGGTTACTTTAAGTCAGAGAAAACTACTGAATTATAGACTGTTATCAAAATACTCTTTTATCATCTCAAGCATATGGAACGGCTCAAAGGAACCACTATCTATGAATCATCTGTGGAAGTCTGCTTCTCAGGTCTTTCAAGAATTTGATGATTAGCTTCCAGGCATGCAGTGAACCCAGCGCCTCCAACTGTAAGATATTGGGGATCAGTTGAGCATTTGAGTTGGTGGGGGACAGTAGGGCATAGCATTTCTGTCCAATATGGGATTCCTCTATGGGAAATCTTTGAACCAGTAAAAGCTGGTTCAAAGCCACCCATTGGGCTGAATGAGGCTGTCTCAGAGCTCCAGTGCTGTCTGAGACTCTTCTTGCCCAGTCTGTTTTCCTTCCTACTTGCCTTTCACAGGTGTCAGACCTGCATCATAGTCTGAAGGTTCTCTGCCTACTCCCAATCTTTCTATCAGTTTTCTTTCAACAGACATTACCCTAATACAGCTCTTATACTTGTAACTCTGTCTTATTATCTGCTTTCCAGAGGATCCAGTCAACACAACCACTAAAAAAATATTTTCACGTAATGGCCCTACTAGGCCTGTTATTAAAAAAAGAGATTCAACCAATATTTGCTAATGTTCTGTCATATGGAAAGTGCTGTCATGAATTCCATGGGGAGACTACCTGATACAAACAAAGAAACAAGTGTGCACCTGTAATACAGACTATGCTTCATACAACCCTTTAATTCCCGGTAGTTCTTAGGCAGGACACATCCCAAGGAGTCTTGGAAGGATTACTCTGGTGATCCTTCTATTAAAGGATGGCTGGCTACTTCTATTAAATTAAATACTATTCTACAGTTACTGCAGAAGAACAAACCATATTTTAAAACTGTTGGTGACTTACCTAAAATATTATTTAAATGTAGGGGTATCAATAAAGAAAGATGCAACAGCTAGGGGACTCAAAAAGTATACATGGAGGATTCTATTTCCTTATCTCAGAAATTCCTTTATTTTTCATTTTTCCAGTATTCATCTAGTGAAATTAGATTACAGTCTCCTTTAAGAAGAAAGAGAAAAATTTTATAGATGAACAGTGATGCATACAACTTATCCTCTCCTGGCAACTTCTTATTCTACTGTTTCCCCAACTGAATTAATCTCTGCACGAAATGTATGCTGTTTAAGATAAAAAGCATTCGTGTTCTTAATATGATTTTTCCCTAGGTTTAGTAATTCATTCAACAAATACTTACCAACACCAACTCTGAACTAGTTATTGTATAAGTAGGTAGGAATAAAATGGTGAGCAAAACAGACATGGTTCATACTCTTTTGGGTTTAGAATCTAGCTCAGTGCTTTTCAAACTTTAATGTGCCTACGAACCACTGAGATGTTGTTAAAAATGCATCTTCTGATCTAGGAAGTCTGAAGTGAAGTCTGAGATTCTACATTTCTAACAAATTCTCAGGATGCTAGTGATTGTAATCCACAGGTCACACTTTGAGTAACAAAGAACTAGTTTATTGACTCTAAGTTGCTGTGGTATGATACATTCCTATACTGTGAGTACTTCCTCTGACATTTTTGAATCAATGAATATTGCTAATATAATGGAAAATACATGTTTTTACCATGATGCCTGCTGGATGGAATTTTAAGCTGAGAGAGCAATGATTACAGGAATATGATTTACTGAGAGCAAAAAGTAAGAAGCCAGGCATCAAATGACATCATGATGGCACCAAAGAATCATGGAGTTCCTAGGGACAGGTAAGAAGATGGCCTGTGCGATTATAAAAAGTCAAGAAACAGCTCCTCCTTGTACCTCTGGTAGAATTTGGCTGTGAATCCATCTGGTCCTGGACTCTCTTTGGTTGGTAAGCTATTGATTATTGCCACAATTTCAGAGCCTGTTATTGGTCTATTCAGAGATTCAACTTCCTCCTGGTTTAGTCTTGGGAGGGTGTATGTGTCCAGGAATTTATCCATTTCTTCTAGATTTTCTAGTTTATTTGCATAGAGGTGTTTGCAGTATTATCTGATGGTAGTTTGTATTTCTTTGGGATCGGTGGTGATATGCCCTTTATCATTTTGTATTGCGTCTATTTGATTCTTCTCTCTTTTCTTCTTTATTAGTCTTGCTAGCGGTCTATCGATTTTGTTGATCTTTTCAAAAAACCAGCTCCTGGATTCATTAATTTTTTGAAGGGTTTTTTGTGTCTCTATTTCCTTCAGTTCTGCTCTGATTTTAGTTATTTCTTGCCTTCTGCTAGCTTTTGAATGTGTTTGCTCTTGCTTTTCTAGTTCTTTTAATTGTGATGTTAGGGTGTCAATTTTGGATCTTTCCTGCTTTCTCTTGTGGGCATTTAGTGCTATAAATTTCCCTCTACACACTGCTTTGAATGTGTCCCAGACATTCTGGTATGTTGTGTCTTTGTTCTCGTTGGTTTCAAAGAACATCTTTATTTCTGCCTTCATTTTGTTATGTACCCAGTAGTCATTCAGGAGCAGGCTGGTACCATTCCTTCTGAAACTATTCCAATCAATAGGAAAAAAGGGAATCCTCCCTAACTCATTTTGTGAGGCCAGCATCATCCTGATACCAAAGCCGGGCAGAGACACAACCAAAAAAGAGAATTTTACATCAATATCCTCGATGAACATTGATGCAAAAATCCTCAATAAAATACTGGCAAACCAAATCCAGCAGCACATCAAAAAGCTTTTCCACCATGATCAAGTGGGCTTCATTCCTGGGATGCAAGGCTGGTTCAACATACGCAAATCAATAAATGTAATCCAGCATATAAACAGAACCAAAGACAAAAACCACATGATTATCTCAATAGATGCAGAAAAGGCCTTTGACAAAATTCAACAACGCTTCATGCTAAAAACTTTCAATAAATTAGGTATTGATGGGACGTATCTCAAAATAGTAAGAGCTATCTATGACAAACCCACAGCCAATATCATACTGAATGGGCAAAAACTGGAAGCATTCCCTTTGAAAACGGGCACAAGACAGGGATGCCCTCTCTCACCACTCCTATTCAACATAGTGTTGGAAGTTCTGGCCAGGGCAATTAGGCAGGAGAAGGAAATAAAGGGTATTCAGTTAGGAAAAGAGGAAGTCAAATTGTCCCTGTTTGCAGATGACATGATTGTATATCAAAACCCCATTGTCTCAGCCCAAAATCTCCTCAAGCTGATAAGCAACTTCAGCAAAGTCTCAGGATACAAAATCAATGTGCAAAAATCACAAGCATTCTTATACACCAATAACAGACAAACAGAGAGCCAAATCATGAGTGAACTCCCACTCACAATTGCGTCAAAGAGAATAAAACACCTAGGAATCCAACTTACAAGGGATGTGAAGGACCTCTTCAAGGAGAACTACAAACCACTGCTCCACGAAATAAAAGAGGATACAAACAAATGGAAGAACATTCCATGCTCATGGGTAGGAAGAATCAATATCATGAAAATGGCCATACTGCCCAAGGTAATTTCTAGATTCAATGCCATCCCCATCAAGCTACTAATGACTTTCTTCACATAATTGGAAAAAACTACTTTAAAGTTCATATGGAACCAAAAAAGAGCCCGCATCGCCAAGTCAATCCTAAGCCAAAAGAACAAAGCCGGAGGCATGACGCTACCTGACTTCAAACTATACTACAAGGCTACAGTAACCAAGACAGCATGCTACTGGTACCAAAACAGAGATATAGACCAATGGAACAGAACAGAGCCCTCAGAAATAATGCCGCATATCTACAACCATCTGATCTTTGACAAACCTGACAAAAACAAGCAGTGGGGAAAGGATTCCCTATTTAATAAATGGTGCTGGGAAAACTGGCTAGCCATATATAGAAAGCTGAAACTGGATCCCTTCCTTACATCTTATACTAAAATTAATTCAAGATGGATTAAAGACTTAAATGTTAGACCTAAAACCATAAAACCTAGAAGAAAACCTAGGCAATACCATTCAGGACATAGGCATGGGCAAGGACTTCATGACTAAAACACCAAAAGCAATGGCAACAAAAGCCAAAATAGACAAATGGGATCTAATTAAACTAAAGAGCTTCTGCACAGCAAAAGAAACCACCATCAGAGTGAACAGGCAACCTACAAGATGGGAGAAAATTTTCACAACCTACTCATCTGACAAAGGGCTAATATCCAGAATCTACAATGAACTCAAACAAATTTACAAGAAGAAAACAAACAACCCCATCAAAAAGTGGGCAAAGGATATGAACAGACACTTCTCAAAAGAAGATGTTTATGCAGCCAAAAGACACATGAAAAAATGCTCATCATCACTGGCCATCAGAGAAATGCAAATCAAAACCACAATGAGATACCATCTCACACCAGTTAGAATGGCGATCATTAAAAAGTCAGGAAACAACAGGTGCTGGAGAGGATGTGGAAAAATAGGAACACTTTTACACTGCTGGTGGGACTGTAAATTAGTTCAACCATTGTGGAAGTCAGTGTGGTGATTCCTCAGGGATCTAGAACTAGAAATACCATTTGACCCAGCCATCCCATTACTGGGTATATACCCAAAAGATTATAAATCATGCTGCTATAAAGACACATGCACACGTATTTTTATTGCGGCACTATTCACAATAGCAAAGACTTGGAACCAACCCAAATGTCCAACAATGATAGACTGGATTAAGAAAATGTGGCACATATACACTATGGAATACTATGCATCCATAAAAAATGATGAGTTCCTGTCCTTTGTAGGGACATGGATGAAACTGGAAACCATCATTCTCAGCAAAATATCGCAAGGACAAAAAACCAAACACTGCATGTTCTCACTCATAGGTGGGAATTGAACAATGAGAACACATGGACACAGGAAGGGGAACATCATACTCCGGGGACTGTTGTGGGGTGGGGGGAGCGGGGAAGGATAGCATTTGGAGATATACCTAATGCTAAATGACGAGTTAATGGGTGCAGCACACCAACATGGCACATGTATACATATGTAACAAACCTGCATGTTGTGCACATGTACCCTAAAACTTAAAGTAAAATAAAATAAAATAAAATAAAAAAATAAAAGTAAATAAATAAATAAATAAAAAATTAAAAAAAAGAAACAACAGATGCTGGCAAGGCTGTGGGGAAATAGGAATGCTTTTACACTGTTGGTGGGAATACAAATTAGTACAACCATTGTGGAAGACAGTGTGGCGATTCCTCAAAGACCCAGAACCAGAAATACCATTTGACCTAGCAATCCCATTACCAGTATATACCCAAAGGAATATAAATCATTCTGTTATAAAGACACATGCACATGTATGTTGATTGCAGCACTGTTCACAATAGCAAAGACATGGAATCAACCCAAATTTCCATCAATGATAGACTGGATAAAGAAAATGTGATACAAATACACCATGGAATACTATGAAGCTATAAAAAGGAATGAGGTCATGTCCTTTACAGGGACATGGATGGAGCTGGAAGCCATTATCCTCAGCAAACTAACACAGGAACAGAAAACCAAACACCACATGTTCTCACTTATAAGTTGGAGCTGAGCAGTGAGAACACATGGACACAGGGAGGGGAACAACACACACTGGGGCCTGTCAGGGGGCCAGGGGGAGGGAGAGAATCAGGATAAATAGCTAATGCATGTGGGGTTGAATACCTAGGTGATGGGTTGACAGGTGCCATAAACCACCATGGCACATGTTTACTTATGTAACAAACCTGCACATCCTGCACACATATCCCAGAACTTTAAATTTTATTTAATTAAAAAAAAAGAAGATGGCCTGTGAACATGTTAGCACAGTCAGGGCAATGACTTACTCTCCTCAAAAATGGCACAGAGCTAAAGGGGCCAAGGGAAACATTTTAAAATTTTTTCTAAAATCTGCTCTTTCTTAATCGGTCGTCACCTTTCAGCCCTCTCAAGTATACCACTAAAATTTTTCATTTGGGATGTCAAAAATACACAAAGGTTGGTCCTGTTCAAAATGTATAATCTCACAAATAAAAGGAGGCTAAATTTATTTGACTAGACACCATATGCTCATAAGCAACTGCTTATGCAAATTGTCAAACTATTATATCTTAAAATGGATTTGTGGGAGGTGGAGGGTGGAAGGAAAGAAGCAGGTTAATTTAGTTTTATGCTATTTGAAGCCAAGAAAACAGGTCATGTGGAATTGAGCTGGAAGAAGGGTTGAGTTTTTTCATTTCTTCTAGAGTCAAAAGAGAAAATCAATCTGAGATATAAAAAAGGGTAAAGTCTCTTTGATTTCTACAACCCAAAATGCCCAGGTGCCAATGCATGCAATGAAAGACTGCAGGCATCTTAAACTCATCTACAAATATTTACTTTGCCAGCTAATCTTTAATAGTAAGAAGAACTCCCATTAATAATTTAAACGAGACTTGGCCAGAAAAAAAATTCAGACAAATGAAGGGGTTAGCAGGAAAGGATCATCAAGGTTAGCTGTGAAGGTAGGTAGGTATGTTTATACTACACACTCATATAAATACATCCCCACATGTGGATGCCAATGCACAGAACAGTGAGATGGGTTTGCAAGGAACCCATCCTGCAAGATCAGAGACAAGTCTACCTGGTGAGTTGTAAATGCTGGCGACTTTGCATACTTCCCTGAAGACAGAAGTGGAAAATTGATGATAAAGAAGAGAATAAGTCAAATTCATTATACTGCTCACACTTATACACACCATTATGAAACGCAACAATCATTTTGGATCTTTTTTTTTTTGGTTTTTTGTTTTTACTCGTTTTTTTCTTTAGTACCCAAATATCTGAAAGCTGATTTTTTAAAATTTTATTATTATTATACTTTAAGTTTTAGGGTACATGTGCACAATGTGCAGGTTAGTTACATATGTATACATGTGCCATGCTGGTGTGCTGCACCCATTAACTCATCATTTAGCATTAGGTATATCTCCTATTTTTCTTTTTTTGAGTTTTTTAGAAGCAAGAGAAAAACAGAAGTCAGTTGAAAATGTTGTTACTGATGAGTGAAAAAGATATTAGGTTTTGCTGCCATAGTTACTTGCCAGAAAGTTCTTTTTTCTTTTCTTCTTTTTTTTTTTTTTTTCTGGAGATGTACTATTTCACTTCAAAAAATGAAAGAGTTTGACAGGTGATTCTAGGGGATCTCTCACTTACAGTCTGGTACTGAGGTGGCCCTTAATGTCACAAAACAAAATAGGAAGTTCCTTTATAAAAATCAAAGAATATTAATTTAAACGCCTATCATAAATTTCTAAATTAAAGTCTGGCCTAAACACCAAAGCAAGCTATTTCAATCACTTCAACAAAAAAAACTAGCATGTGAATCAAAGATGGTGGTTATTTGACTGGAAGCAGACATAATCCAATATAGCTGTATTAGTTTTCTATGTCTACTGTGACAAATGACCACAAATTTTGTGATTTAACATAACACAAAATTATCTTTTCTTTTCCTTTTTTTTTTTTTTTTTTTTTTTGAGGTGGAGTCTCGCTCTGTCGCCCAGGCTGGAGTGCAGCGATGCGATCTCAGCTCATTGCAAGCTCTGCCTCCCGAGTTCACACCATTCTCCTGCCTCAGCCTCCCGAGTATCTGGGTCTACAGGCGCCCACCACCACACCCTGCTAATTTTTTGTATTTTTAGTAGAGACGGGGTTTCATTGTGTTAGCCAGGATAGTCTCCATCTCCTGACCTCGTGATCCGCCCGCCTTGGCCTCCCAAAGTGCTGGGATTACAAGCGTGAGCCATTGCGTCCAGCCAACACAAAGTTATCTTATAGTTCTGTAGATCCGAAGTCTGACATGGATCTCAGCAAGCTAAGATACACTTGTTGGCAGGGTGCCTACCTTTCTGGGGGATCCAGGGAGGAAGAATCCATTTCCTTCCCTTTTCTAGCTTCTAAAGGTCACCTGCTTTCCTTGGCTCATTGTCTCCTTCCTCCATCTTCAAAGCTAGCAATTCCTTGTCTCACTGCCATCTCTCTGGTTCTCCCCTGTCTGCCTCCCTCTTCTACTTCTAAGAACCCTTGTGGCACTGAGTGCATCCAAATAATCAGAATAATCTCCCTATCTGATTAGCAACCTTAGTTCCATCTGTAACCTTAATTCATTCCCCTCTGTCATGTAACAACATATTCACAGGTTCCAAGGATTAGGACAGCCTTAGGACATCAGGATTTTAAGGACATCTTTGGAGCCCATTCTTCTTCCTACAATAATAGCTTTCTTTAGCTGGAAGAAATGAGGAGCTAAGAAAGACTGTAAATATTGCCCTTACAAATATACCCCTGTTCTCCAGCAGTTTTAGCAAGGCTTCATATGGCCCCAATATAGAATTTTACATATTATAGACTGAATTAAGAGATTCAAGAACCAACTTAATAAATGCCTCACATGTATTGAAAGTTTTGCTCTTTAGGTTTAATCAGGAAATTTAAAACTAAACAAAATATTGTTTTTGTCATCAGTTTTATGATAGAATATGAAGAAATAAGCTTATTTTATAATAGTTCATTTTGGTACAAGTCAATATATTCTTTTGTAAAAGAACAAAAATATTAGTCTCTCTAATTGGAACATAAACTTCACATCGTTCAATTTTATATTTGGGTTTTGTTCATTACCCTAATTTCAGAGTCAGGTAACTAGGATAGACTGTTGTGGTAAAGATCAGTAGTGTTCACCCATATCTGATTCTCTCCTCCTTGGGCACAGGAAAGACTGTACTTCTCATGCCCTTGGTGGAAAGTTGGGCCACATGACTAGCTTTAGTCAATGAAGTTGCGAGGAAGTAATTTCCAAGCTGAAGAATTTATGTGTGGGTGTGCTACTTCCAATCTACTTCTGCTGCTTGTGGGAACATTGAAAGCCACATGCTGAGATGGTGGTGGTATAAAATAGACGAAGCCTTGGTCCTTAGTCACTGCACAGGGAATATCTGCCCTGAGAGATTCCTTCCCACATAGGACTTTATAGGAATGAGTTATAAATCCCTTGTTACCTAGGTCACTAGGTGTATTTGTTACAGCAGCAAGTATAGCCTAGCCTGACCAATACAATTGAGAAATATCATATTGTACTTTACAGAATCAAAGACACCATCAATTTTGAAATGAATCATTATATTATATATCATTAATAAAACTGCTATCCATGAAATTATGATATGCGATCTATTTTAAGATGGATCTCAATTTCAGAAGTGTTCAAATGTGCAAAACTCTGCATTTTAGACTGCATGAAATATGGTATATGTCTAATTGTAAGGAAACCTAGAAAATTTTAAGACTTGCCTCATTTTCTAATAAGAATATCAAACTTGAATGTTGAACTATTAGGAGAATAAGTCACACAGATAAATTTCTATTTATAATACATTGTTAATTTAGTAACAAATTTAAACTTATGTTCTCATATTATACAAAATATTTAGAGCTACTGCTTTTTTCCCACTCTGAAATTTCATGAAATACAATTATTTAAACTCCTCACATGCATACTGACTAAGTATCCTTGTCATGACTATGAGTTGTGCAACTCCTTACTTCCAGCTCATATTTTTCAGATAAAGCTCTCCTTGATATCTGCATAGGAAACTGTCAGTACAAGTTCTATCTTTTTCTTAGCTTGTCTGTGCTATTATAAGAAAATACCATGGACTGGGTAACTTATAAAGGACAGAAATTTATTTCTCACAGTCCTGGAGGCTAGGAAGTCCAAGATCAAGGCAACAGCAGGTTCGGTTGTGTGGTAAGGGCTGCTCTCTGCTGCCAACATGGCGCATTATTGCTTGATCCTCTGGAGTGAAGGAATACTGTGTCCTCACATGGTGGAAGGTGGAAGAACAAGAGGGATGAACTCACTCCGCCAAGCCCTTTGATAAGGGCACTTAATCCCATTCATAAGGAGGGAGTCCTCATGAGTGAATTGCCTCTTAATGACCCCACCTCTTAATACTATCACATTGCCAACAACCGAGTTTTTGAGAGCAGACATTCAAGCCATAACAATCTTAAAGTACAAGTACAGTCATGCACTGCAAAATGACATATCAGTCAACAATGAACCACATATACAGTGGTGGTCCCATAAGATAATAATTAAACTAAAAAATTCCTATCACCTAGTGACGCAGTGTAAACACACATACCGCACTGTCAGTCATATAAAAGTATAGTGCATACAAGTATGTACAATATAATCATAATTATGTTACTTTATATATTTACTATACTATACTATTATCATTATTTTATAGTATACTCCTTCTACTTATTTAAAAAATGTTAACTGTAAAACCTTCAGGAGATATTCCAGAGGAAGGCATTGTTATCATAGGAGGTGACAGCTCCCTGCATGTTATTGTCCATGGAGATCTCCCAGTGGGATGAGATATGGAGGTGATAGGCTGATATGTGTGTTCGTGACTTCGTTTTTAACAAAGAATTCAAAAGTTAAAAAAATTAATGTTAAAAATAGAAAATGCGTATAGAATGACATAAAAAAGAAAATATTCTTGTACAGCTGTACAATGTGCTTGTGTTTTAAGCCGTGTTATTATAAAAAATCAAAAAGTTTTTAAAATTAAATTGTATAAAGTAAAAAAGTTACAGTAAGCTGAGGTTAATTTATTGTTGAAGAAAAATATTTTAAAAATAAATTTAGTGTAGCCTAAGTGTTATATATACAGTGCTTATATATAAAGTCTACAGTAGTAAACAGTAGTGAATATCCTAGACCTTCACATTCACTCACCACTCACTCACTGACTCACCCGTGGCAACTTCCAGTCCTGCAAGCTCCATTCATGATAAGTGCCCTATACAGTTGTACCACCTTTTATACTGTGTTTTTACTGTCTATTTTCTATGTTTAGATATACAAATACTTACCACTGTGTTACAATTGCCTACAATATGCAGGACAGTAATATGCTGTACAGGTTTGTAGTGTAGGAGCAACAGGCTATACCATAGAGCCTAGATGCGCATTAGGCTATAACATCTAGGTATGTGCAAGCATACTCTCTGATGTGTGCTTAAGGATGAAATTGCCTAATGACACATTTCTCAGAACATATTCCTGTCATTAAGCAGTATATGACTGCATTCATGTGAGTGATATTTGAATAGGTTTTTTGTATGTTGTTGTTCATCCTGTGTCTGTAATTTTTATAATATAACTACTTACTATTCTTTTTAAAGTGCTTTTCAAAGACTTGTTAACAAAGACATCCCAGTTTTTCAACCTACGCTAGGGCAAGAGTCAGGTTCACAACCTCAGTACTGTAAGGCAGCATAGGATATGTTCTAAGAAAGGAGAAAAATGGTCAGGGAGATTAGTCAAAGAGTCCTGGTAGAAGACATCTTCTGACGTCAAATCAAGGAGGACGTCTTTGAGCTGGGTCTTAAAAGATAAGTTCGATTCTAACAAGTAGACAAGAGGTGATAAGCACCACCTAACCATTCTATATCTGACTTGGTAGTAATAGCTCCTGTCACTGATTGAATGAAATACAGTAACAGACATGTATGTTACCGTATGTTAACATATGTGTTATATCAAATACATGTTATCTCACTTCATACTCACAGTAAATTTTTCAGATTGGTATTACTAACTGCATTTTATTGATGAAAAATAAATTTGAAAACTGCAGATCACAGAAATTATGTTCCTTAAAATCACACTGCGATCACATGGGAAAGTCAGGACTCAAAGGCAGATCTGAAAGATTCCCTTTCATATAGCAGCTTAGCTTTCTTTGGGCATCATAACAATGTTCTCCAAGTGGTAAGCACATAAGTCTGGAGCACAACTGTAAAACCAGCATGCATGGAAAATAAATGCATCAACTAAAGGAAAACCATACTGTGGTATGTGCAGAGCACTGTCTGAAACACACATTATATAAGGTTTTACTCTATTACATTTGTTTCTATCCAACCTTAAAGCTATGATTGATACTTATTTAATTTTCTGCTTCATTGATTTGTTCCAAATCTGAGCCATGATGACCCCAGCAAGGCCACTGAAGGATGCCCTCTGCCTTACTAGCATGACCTTTAGTATAATAACTACTATATGATTTATATTTAGCTAAGGGATGATCCATGGGATCACATATAGCCTTCCCAGGTGGTTTACTTATTTTGAGAGGTCCATGGGTGCTGGTTTTCCCCATGAATACCTGACGTTCTGGGACTAATTTTCCCCCTATTTATATTACGTTTGCTTAGGATGCCATGTCAAAGTGGCTTGTTGGGCAGATGTTAGTCAGCACCCAGCTTAATTTTTCAAATTGGATATAATCTTTGAAATTTTAGTTAGCGACTTGTCGTACAGAAGGAACACTCTAAATTATTAAATATGCCTCAGGGTGGAGAATCAGCACATCTTCATTCAGTATTAGATTCACTGTAATTATCCTCTAGAACTCAGAAATTAGTGAGAACTGCAGGCATCTTTATTCCTGAGAGCAAGTATTAGAGTCAGGAGGAAATACTACTATGAAATGCAAATGTAACTCAGTGGAATAAGTGACAATTATGAAATAAAACCACCATCAATTTATCTTTATAAATCAACTCTTGAAGACATCTAAAGCTCCGGAAGTGATGGAAGATCTAGGAATGTGGAAGTAACCCCTGGCATTTGTTTGGTCTTCTTTTCTGAGAACTAAAGAGCCAGGCAGCTCCACCAGCTTCTCCATCTTGGGCTGGGCATTGGAGTCTGAGCTATCACCTTTTGTTGTATTATGCTCCAGTGGCCTTAGTTAGCACTAGGTCCTTTTAGATCTGCTGGTAGGGCTCTCTGCTACTCAGATGTGTGCACCTCCACCCCCAACTATAAAGACTGAAGAGAGAGGAGCTAAAAGATTCCTGTCCCTTATCTCCAAATAGCCAACTTTCCTCCTTGGAAAGGACCCCAAAGCTTTGTTAACACTCCTTGTGGAAGACAATGTTGTTCAGCTGACGTTAGAAGAAAATCTCAAACCCCGTGATCACCTTCTGGATTAAGGAGTTTTGTCCCAAGTGATACCCAAAGATCTTCCCAATTGCTTTCTATCTCCACGACTTCACTCACGTCTTTCTTGGCCATTCATTAGCTAACACATAGACAGCTAAGCATTACATTGTTCCTTCTGAATATTTTAACTTTTTTTAATTTATCAATTTTATTTAGGTATAATTTATATACAATAAAATGCACTAATTTAAAGTATAGAGTCCAGTGAGTTTTGACAAATTTACACATCTGGGTAGCCATCACCACAATCAAGATAGCAAACTTACAAACTTTTCTATCACAAAAAAAGGTTTCCATGTGCCCTTTTAGAGTCAACTCCCACCACCACCACCCCCAGGCAACCACTGGCCTAATTTCTATTACTATAGATAAGTACTTCTGGTTCCGGAACTCATAGAAATGGAATCATTCAGTATGAACTCTTTTATGTGAGGCTTCTTTCACTTCACATAATTTTAAAAGTATTTATCTATATTGTTGTATGTATTGGTGTGTGTTCCTTTTCAGTGTCAAGTAGTATATATGCCATTGACAAACTACACATTTGCTTATCCTTTCACCTGTTGATGGACACTTGATTTGTTTTTTATTTTGAGTACTTATGAAAAAAACTTCTAGAAACATTTGTGTACAGGTCTTCTTGTAGACGCATTTTCAGATAACTATCTAAAAGTGGAATTACTGAGTGAGTAGAGGTTTTCTTTCAGATAACTATCTAAAAGTGGAATTAGTGAGTGAGTAGAGGTTTTCTTTTTAAAATTAAAACAATAAAAACATATCATGTTTAATTAGCAAAGTTCAAATCACTTTATTTCCACTTGGACATTTAAAAAGAAGAGGTGATGTCATAAGTCATAGAACAGCCCAGAACTGTAAAGGGCATGTGGGGTTCCTACAGGCAAGCAAAGCACAACCACCTACAGGTCAGAGCTATCTCTGAGTACTGGGCTCAGTGATTGCTTAAAGAGTGGCTGAACGGGAAATGAAGAGGTGACAGCTGGTCAGGATGTGGGTAAGCAGCCAAGGCCTACTTCACTGCATTCTCCACATCTGAATGGTGGGGTAGGGAGTCATGCTCCTTGTAGACCCAGACCCTAGAGTCTCAGGCTATTCCAGCTTTGGAAAAAATACTGCTCTGAAAGTCAGCTGTGAGTTGCTAAAAAATAAAATAAAAAACAAAGGCTAGAGTACAAAGAAGTTCCTGGCAAAAATTAATGTGCAAGATATCATTAGCATTACATATAAGAAGTTAAATGGGGATAATTTCTTTAACATTCCAGTTGTACTTTCTCATTTGATTATAATGGTTACCCATGACTTTCACTAGATTAAATCAGCTATAGTCAACTAATGCATATCAAATATAAATAATAAGTCTTATCCTGTCTTTCTTCTCTGCAACTAACTCCTCATATGCCAGAGGGAACTTTCCAATTCAACATCAAAGACTAATTAAACGTTTGGTGTAGGAGCTTTGAAAGAATGACTGTATAATTTTATTTTACATATACATGCCAAATAAAAAATATATAAAAACTTCCTTTCGGTGCTGAAAGTTTGTAGTCTAATCTTCTAAAAGGCAAAAAATAATTAACCACTTCAGAGTTCATCAACAAATTGTCTCATGTTTCAAAATTTCACTTCAATTAATCTCTGTGATCACTAATTTTCTGGTAGTTGCCCACCATTCTAATGATTTGTTAAATCCAAAGGTTGCATTTTCTTTTTTTCTTCTTTTTTTACTTTTATTTTAGGTTCATTATAGTACTATTCACAATAGCAAAGACATAGAATCGACCTAAATGCCTATCAAGGTTGTATTTTCATAGTTCTAAGTTTATTTTTTGAAGTTAATATTAAGAAAGAATAGCATTTAGAAAGTATGAATTTTCAGACAGGAAAAAATAACAGAAATGTTTAAAGTATTTTACAAGGCATCTGATCCACCTAAAACTATTATGTATTTGTTCTAATCTGATAGTTTATCATAGAGGCCTAAATAGTGTTTACATTACAACATGAACAAAGTGGTCAAAGAAGTAGATTTGACGACTTCCAGTTTGGCTGGTAAATCAACACACTGTCTACCATACTGAAACCTCCATGACAAAAGACAAAATGAGAGGTAAGAAGGACATAGCTTGGGTTTTCCATAGTAGCTGGAACCTGTGGTCAAGACTAGCTTGGGAGTAATTTGGCTACAACAGTTCACAAAAATTAGCAAAGAGACACATGACAAAGACTCTGCCTTTTGAAAGTCCAGTTCCTTTGACATGTTTTTCTGTTTCTTACAAGTCGATTGCTTCTACCCACCACCACCGAAAACACACACTTTGGGGGAAATGGAAAGGGTGGTATACTAGATAGAAAGCAGGAACTCTGTTGTCCTTAAGCAAATCACTTAATGTCTTTGGCTTCTCATCTATGAAATGCAGTATTAAGTACTTTTCCTATGTGAAACCAGAAAGAAGCTCAGACTTTTTGGCTCTAGACCACCCATTCAATATCCTGTCCTGGGGCTTCCTATGCATAAATAGTGATGGCTCTGTCCTCCAGCAGAGCACAAGCCACAGGTATCGGGAGCTACATATTGCCTAACTTTCTCAGCTTTCTGTCACTGGAAAAGGGTCCGATCCAGACCCCAAGAGAGGGTTCTTGGACCTTGCACAAGAAATAATTCAGGGCAAGTTCATAGAGAAAAGTGGAGGCAAGTTTAATAAGAAAGTAAAGAAACAAAAGAATGATTACTCCATGAGCAGAGCAGTGGCATGAGCTGCTCTACTGAATAGACTTATAGTTGTTTCTTGATTATATGCTAAACAACAGGTGGATTATTCATGAGTTTTCCAGGAAAGGGGTGGGAAACTCCCAGAACTGAGGCTTCCTCCTACTTTTAGACCATATAAGGTAACTTCCCATGTCATCATGGCACGTGTAAACTGTCACGGTGCTGGTGGGAGTGTCTTTTAGCATGCTAAAGTGTTACAATTTACACATAATGAGCAATGAGGATGACCAGAGGTCACTTTCTTTGCCATCTTGGGTTTGGTGGGCTTTGGCTGGCTTCTTTACTACAGCCTGTTTTATCAGCAAGGTCTTTGTGACCTGTATCTTGTGCTGGCCTCCTGTCTCACCCTGTGACAAAGAATGCCTAACCTCCTGGGAATGCAGCCCAGTAGTTCTCAGCCTTATTTTACTCAGCCCTTATCCAAGATGGAGTCGCTCTGGTTCTAATGTCTCTGACATTTCTATTTTTAGAAAGAGAAGTCCATGGGATATTTCTATACTTCCAAATTTCACTTTTGGAAATTAACAAATAATATATTAAATACCATAAAAGGCCTAAGACAGAAATCCATCTGAAATACATATTTGTTTGTCAAGAATGTCTGTTACAAGATGGCTTCCATAGCACCATTTTAAAAGCTGGCTAATGCCAATCTAAAGAGCTTCAGGTGCTTGTCTCCCTACAGCTGAAGGAGGCAGCACAGGCTTTAACAGCTCTAGTAAGAAGACTTCAAGTGCAAATCTGGGATGAGAAGACAAGATAATCCAAGGTTCACTACCTTAATTCTCAATTTGAGAAGAGAGCTAAACTGCTGCCAAAGAGAGTTGTTGCATCATTTTGCAGCCATAAGGATGCACTTGCAGACCTCCAACAACACAGAGTGCAACTGGCCCAGGATCCCAGCTGCTGTGCTCTGAAATCCATCTCTGCATTCTCTCAGAGGCTACGATGCCTCCCGACGGGCTACTACTGGAGCACAGTAGGAATACAAAGGCAGGCCTGTAGGATGGCTGACTTTGCTAGAGGACTTCCTGATGCCTTTGCTACCTCTGACTGCAGAGGAATCTAGTTCACCTTCACCAAACCTCTCTTTTCACTTGGAATAAGACTTTAATCAGTGGTCTAATGGTTCCCCTGGTTTTTTCTAGCTCTTCCATATTTTCTTTTATATAAGCATTTTCTCTAAAAGTAATGTTGCAATTGTAGTCCCGTCTTAGCATCTGCTTCTCAGAGGACCAGACTAACATTCACTCATGTATTCATCCACTCTTTAATTCACTCAAGAAATATTTATTGAGTGCTTAGCATGTTCCTGGAACTTTGCTCTAGGCACTGGGGAGACTGGTGAACAAGACTGAGAAGACACCTATATTGATAACCCTCCTCTGCTCAAAGTGTCGTAACTGCTTCCCCTTCTTTAGCACTTACTGTGTGCTGGGCACTGAACTAAGACCACTCCACATGCCACGTCTCATTTGCTCTTCACAACAACCCTGAAAGAAGGCATTATTATTCTTATTTCATAGATAAGAAAACTGAGACCTAGAGAGATTATGTTGTCAGGGCCTTCTCTGATAGGGCCAGCTTTTTTACTCCAAAACTCATGCATTTAACCATTAGCTTATGATGTACCTACTCCATTTGCATGTATTTGCTCCATTTGGACCACTAATTAAAGTCTTATTCCAAGTGAAAATAGAGGTTTACTGGAAGTGTACTCGTTTGCTGTGTGGTCTGAGGTAGCAAAGGCATCAGGAAGTCCTCTAGCAAAGTCAGCCATCCTGCAGGCCTCCCTTTGTATTCCTGCTCTGAGCACTTTTATTTTCTGGTAATGCACATCTGCATAGCTGATTTTCCAAAGCCTGGCTTCATTGCTTCAATTTAAATTTATGACAGTTGGAAGAACCATTTACAGAACAGGGAAGACACAGTGCTCCAGAGCATTCAGAGTTTGCACAATTCCAAAGTCAGGTTAACGACAACATTGTTTAACCCACCCAGAAGAGGTCTCTTACCAGGTGTGAGTTTCCAACTCATCCTCACTATTGCAAAGAAGATAAAAAGGACAGAAAAATCCTTGGCTTCTCTACTTTTCATCCTGGTCATAGCCCAGCCCTGGTAAACTGATAACAGGTAGCTGCATACACCCAGAGCTTCTCCCAGAGGCCAGAGAGGCCCACTGCAAAGTCAGCCACAGCAACCTGTGCAGCAGCTGTGAGCATCCTTCTGAAAACCAATGCAAACACATACCATGATATCCAAGGTCAGATGTGGCATCCTCTACAATTGATTCAAGTTTGTGGAGGTCCATGGAAGGAATAGGCTGAGACTCAGGCAGGTTCTCTAAAGTCGGTTCATCAGATTCCTTGTGGAAGGTAATTAACAATTCATGAGACGCTGATAGAAGGAAACAGCACTACCACAAATGAAAAAAAATTCTTATTTAGAAGACTACTTGGAAACAAGCCTACCTAATCCTCTCCCTTAAACGTTTTCAAACTTCAGGAGGTAAGTTGGGATAAGAGAAACAGCCCTGAATCAATGAGACAGGTGACCTTGCACAAAGCATTTAACCTTCATGGGCTTAGTTTCAGGATCATGACTAGATAAGCCAAGCGGGATGCCCAAGGTACCAATTGAAGGTACTCACTCCATTGACAGCTGAGGGGGGCCTCCTTCAATTTGGCACCTTGGGTGTTCCACTTACCACACCCTACTCCAGCCCTGCTCAGTTTCTGCATCTCAAAATTAAAGGTGTTAGCCTGAATGACTTACAAGTTCCCCTCTAGCTTTAAAGCTCTGTGATTCTATGAATTCCAATTTCCTAAAAGAAAAAGATCTAAGAGACCACATGATGAAAGAATTCACACTTCAAAAAAAGAAAAGGTTTAGCCAAAATCAATAGGTATTTCAATAAATCATTTTGCCTTTTTCCCTTAGTTTTGTGTGTGCGTGTGTGTGTGTGTGTGTATTTGTGTTTGAACCTGGAGCTGGTGCTGAGTTGATCTATTTTTCTTGATAAATGGTTTTCATGGGAAACTACTCCAAAAGTGTCTTTTTAATAAAAGAAAATTTAAAAGAAAATTCAAACTAATCTTAATAAGTAAAATGAAGCCATGCTACACTGCAGTGCGGTATTTGTGAGAATATCATCATAAAGTGTTTTTAAGAAGTCAGTTTTCTGTACTGTATGATAATTGTTTCAGGAGGCAAAACTGGTTCCAGATTTCAAAGGATCACTGAGAGGACACAGAGAACAGAGAGTACACGAAATACGTCTTTATGTGCACTTCAGAAATTATTTGAAAATAAGTATGCATTTGGACTCTCAATTAACTTTGATTTGCTGAGTTTCTCTTTGAAGAGAAAGATAGAATTTTTATAATTGTTTCTCTTAGAAAGAGAAGGACATGGTCTGATCTTTGGTCCCCATTACCACTCCATGTATGGAGACCTGATCTGCTATATACTTTTCACAGAGACCTAATTTTAGCCCCAGCAAAAATGTATATGCCACAGGATCAAAGACAGACCTGGCCTGTCTTACGTATTATGGTATCCAACTGTTTTAATCTGTCATTCTTTAGAGAAACAGTGCCTAACATGATTCCACATTCGATGGTGCTTCAAGATTTCAAAGCCCAAATTCAGCCAAGCAGAAAATGCCTGCGAAAATAAAAGGCCTTGTCAGCTAGGGTCTGAAAAACAAAGCAAGCCACTCTCTCTACATGCCTCAAATAATTTTTATAACATGTTTGAGAGGCGACACAGAGCCCATTCTCTCCCATAACTCTGATTCTCTCCTGTAAGTGCTTTTGAAATATAAAGTAGCTTGCTTCTGCCAGGCAAGAGAGATGCAAGAAGGAATAGAGAACAGAGCCCCAATAAGATTAGCAAGAAATTAAATCATAAACATGTATATGGGCAAGGGGAAGGAAAGCACTCAAAGATGGGAGCATTTTCCTCTTCCTCTTCTCCTTCTTTATCACATTTTTCTTTAGCCTCTTGCATCTGATTAATCTAATTTCTTTCCTATATTTATTTCATCTTTTTCAGCTCAATGAAGCTTTTTCCTGCTACATTTAAAACCCTTCAGGCTCCTCTGCAAAGTGTTCAGCTTCCCATTTTCTTTCCCCTTTGTTCTCTGGATATCATTAAACCTGCCTCACTTTTGTGCTTGTGAATATGATTAAACTTGCCTCTTCCCTGCCTTGCCACCTCTCTTCATCCTCGTCCTGGGGTGAACAAGAAAGTCTTCTCTCAGGTTGCTCCTCCTTTTCTTCCATTCCTTTTAAATGTGTTTTTTCCTAAAGAGATTATGACAAGGTCTGTTCAGCAGTGGTTTTCCAAGTCTTTCTTCATCTAGAGGTGAAGTGCTGCTTTCAGGACACCCATTTTCTATTCATTATTAATCAGGGTGTACATAGGAAACAGACCAGCAGCATAGGAATTAGCAGAGGGATTATAAGAAATGCAACATCTCAGGCTGCACCCTGGACTAACTGAATCAGAATCTGCATCTTAACAAGATTCATAGGCAATCAAGGTGCATTTCAAGTTTGAGAATACTATAAGCCACAAGAATTTGGAGGAGGGTCCACTGATTGCGGACCCAAGTGGGCTGACAAGGTTTTCCTGAAAACATTTGAAAGAGAGATGGGATGCTGACAATGTGCCAGAGGGAAATGACTGATGTGACTGCACAAAAGAGGGCAGGATGCCTGGGGATGCTGAGCCATCCAGTCTGTGGGCCTGAACCAGCTGGCAAGAGGACACAGTGTTGAAGCAGAACAGACTCAACAGCCATCTATCTGCCTGGAGCATTTCTGCTCCCATCAATATATAAACATAGGAAACATGCTTCTGGAAAGCTCAGGGCCAAAGACAGTGGTGACACTAATCTCAGAAGATCAAAGAATGAACCACAGTCTTTGTCCAGAACAGCATCAGCAGCAGTCGCTTCCCCTCCTGCTCCCTTTGCTCCTTGCTGATGGGAAGGGGATGAAAATGGGAAGTCACTGGGGGAGTGATGAGTTGGGAGTTCATAGGATCCTTGTGAAATCCTCTCTTTCTTCATCTGAGTTGGGCCAAGATCACAACTTTGTGTCTAGCTCCCTTGTTCTGTGGAGTAATATATGCATAAAAACATTTCTCGGGATTCTGCCTGTCATATGGTCTCAGGCTTATCTTCAGTTACTTCAGGGCTCCCAAAGGACCTTGATTTATAAGAGGAAGATAAGACCTCATAGAGTATAGTCATAACACCAATAATAATTCCATCCAATAAAAAAGAACACAAACATGGTGATCTTGAAAGGTCAAAGAAGAAAAGCAAAAAAGGTAAGTAAATTATCAGACACTAATATTTAAGCTCATACTTGAAACTACACTTCTTTTTTGCCATATGGTAACTTCAAGAATGAAGTCATTTGGATTTTATAGAACAAAATAATACCATGCCTGTACTTCTCAATTTTCAATCTTAGGGGGAAAATCCCTTAGAATCAGTGATCCCTGATTTATAAGAGGAAGACAAGACCCTGAAGAGATTATGACAAGGTCTGTTGAGCAGTGGTTTTCCAAGTCTTCCCTCATCTGAGGTGAAGAAAATGGGCTGCTTTCAGGAGGCCCATTTTCTATTCATTATTAATCAGAGTGTACATAGGAATCAGACTAGCAGCATAGGAATTAGCAGAGGACTTATAAGAAATACTTATTAGCAGAGGACTTATAAGAATACTTATTAGCAGAGGACTTATAAGATATACAACATCTCTGAGCATTCTAGAAAAGCATGTCCCCATTTCTATTGCTGAATAAACCAGTACTTTACACATGAACAAACTCAGAATTCTTATAATTCTGTCAGCCTCCTTGTCAGGATTTGTGGGAATGTGCAGTTCTCAGCACTGCAGGGGGACAAAGCAGACTGAACCAGAGAAGAAGACCCACCTTAACAGGCTATCATTTGCAGGGCCTAGAAGTGTGTGGGAAGCTGAAGAAACACACCTAGTTTTCAGAGGGGGCTTGAGTCCTTCCATAGTGGTGGCATCAAGACCCTTCTCCAACTAGGGATCCAGCCCTATTGTTGACCCCATGGTCTTTCAGCCAGCAGGTTCTTCACTCACCAAGTTCCCTGAGCAGGAAAGAACCCATCTCCCAATTCTCTGCAGCCTGCAACAGATCCCACAGGGGGGCTTCACTTAAATGGTGTGGCAGATGGGTGGGAAAAGGGGGATGGAATTGAGCACATATCACCATCATCCTCACATTGTCTGCTAACTGGTCCATCAAACAGAGGAAGACTCCTGAGGTTAGAGGAAGCTAGGCCTCTTATTGGTCCCCACTTGGGATTTTTAGAACTCCAAAGCACACAGAACCCCTAAATAATTGAGAAAGATGCATTACTGGCAGATCTCCCCCTTAAAGAGGGGCCCTGTCTGGCTGAGGGTGAGGTCTCCTGCATGCCCCAGGGCTTGGAGCCATCTGATAACTAACCTACAACAGAATTAGCATCCCTGGGGCTTGGGGGATTGTCCCCACAGCCTCAGGGAGCTTGGTGCTTCCTGCTAAAGGAGAGAATCTCTCACGTGCAGGGATCTCCATGAATAAAAATCAGAATTTGAGACAGTAGAAGTTCTCTATAAAAATGGCTTCATCCCAAGTTGCTTTTACCTGAAGTGCTAGGTTGGTATTGACATCTATTGCCCAAATTTGACGTTGTAAAGACCACCTTATTAATCAGAGCCTACCCAAGGCCTATGGAGATATTGTCAACCATTAGAGAAAATGGTGTTTGCTATTTACAGATTTGGAATGCCGAGGACATGAATTTGGGGTCATTTCATGTGAATCTGCAACTCTATTCATTATTGAACATCTATGGCAGTTAAAATTTGAATGAAAGTATTAACACAATGTACAACAAAATGGGTAGGAAACAAAATAAAAAGGAAAAGAATAAAAACCAGACAAAGAGAACAATGTACTAAAGAGGTAAAGCAACAATAGCATGGGTGGAATTAAAAATTAGATATACACACATTTGTTCTGTCAGCTAATCATTTTAACCCATCAGTTATGCATTCAGTGGCAATTCACTTGTCTCATACAGAGTAGGAGCTTGATTTTTGTTAAATGGATCAATTGATCCACCTCTCGCTACAGCCTCTTTGAATCGTTGTCACCAACTGTTGACCTACATTCTAGAATCCTTCCTGGAATTGGGTGAAGTTAATCTGGATGTTCTTGTTTTCTCCCTTGTCCCTTTTCCTACCCAATCATTGCTATGAATCTAAAGCAAGAAAAATTTTTATGTAAAATTTAAAATAAGAGGGTACTTACGTGGAGTACATCAACACTCAGCTGCTGAAAGTTCCGAGATCTCAATTCTTGCATTCGTTTGCTATTTTCTTCATATTTTTCTTCCACAATCTTTCTGTAAATTTAAAGTGAATGTAGAAAAATAACTGTGAATTGCTAAAACCATGTCTATATTATACAGATGAGTGTGATCCTTATTTCAACAGACTGACTGGGGGATTAGAAAGCCAGGCCATCAGGTCTCTTCCTCATCAAGGTGAATGTGGTGCAGCACCCAGCTGATTCTCTTTTAAAGCACACACAGGATACTCTGGTTCCTTATTCACCCTTACAAATCCCAAAATGCAGCAGCAGGAGAAGGCAGTGCTCCTCTCTGTGCATTCTCCAAGTGCGATGACAGGGCTATGTGTTCCCAATGCCTAGCACAGTGCCTAACACATACTAATAACACAAAAACTGCTTTCAGGATGAACAAACCCATAAAAAGTAAAACTAGAGCTACATATCAAAGGATTTATGAGGAAATATATGGGAGTCATTGTGCAGGGGAATTTTTCTAGACACATTTACTTTGTTTTCTCTATTACAGGAGAGTGAGTTTAAGAGACCTGCTACTAAACTGGAAGAAAGATTTTAGTTCTTATGATTACTTGTGGGCTAATTTACACTCAGGTTTTCATCCCTGAACACCCTTCTAGTCAAACTCTCTTGTCTCTAAAATGGGTACATTATAATTCTTCTGACAATAGAGTCATTTTCTAGCTAAAACACATGATCCCCCTTGATTCTACAATCAACAACTAGAAACAATTCCAATACAATTTATTCACAAAATCAAGACCAAACTTTATTTAAAACCATTATCTTCAAATAAGAAAAATATATTAGTGTATCATGTGAAAGATATGTGACTTCTTTGTATTAAAAACAGTTTTAATGTAAATATTTTGTAATCTGTATATGTTATTAAATTTGCCTTTTTAATCTGTTCCTATCAGAGATTTAATTTTCCTTTTACCCTCAGCCAATGACACGAATCATGGCACCTTGGAAATATCACCATTTCTGAGGTATTACAAACAGATTTGGGGCTGTGAGCTGATGCAATAGCTCAAGCAATTTATGTGAATATATTTTCCCAGTAAAACTCACACTCAATGTCATAGTGGTTTGCAGAATCCAACTTGTATTGGCTCAAGAGCAGATTGTGTAAATATCTTCCCAACTGAATATTAAATGGTATCATATTGTTAGCTTGATATTGGCCACAGTGGAAGTATTTATATCACAGAAATCAGCAAAGAAATCGGCAGTCCCCTTCAAACCCAGAGCTGGTTGTTAAATATTTACCAGCACACCACTGCTCACAATGTACTTTCATGGAAATCTTTTTCTACCCATTTATTAAAGAAAGCAAATGTTAAGGGAAAATAGACTCATAGATTCTTACTTGGCTTATCATGATATTCATTCTAAGTACAAGGACACCTCTAAATAATTTTTCAGATAAATTAACAAGGGAACAAAATGAGCAGGTTTGTGTTCAGGTTCTTTCTGTCTCTCTAGTTCTTGACTGGGGCTCCTAAACTACCAAAATATTGGCAGAGGAAGAAAAAATAAGAAAAATTTGGAAATTTGATAACCTACCAACACATAAATCAGTCTTTCAGAAATTGAGGCTCTAAGGCTCTTTGAAATTCCATTTTTATACATGTATTTTTTCAGCTTTATTAAAATTTAATTGACAAAAAATGTTTACATTTATATACACTATGTGATGTTTTCATATATGTATACATTATGGGATGATTAAATCAAGCTCTACTCTGTTAGCAATTTTCAAAAATACAAAACATTGTTATTAATTACAGTCACCATGCTGTACAATAGATCTCCAGAACTTATTTCTCCTGTCTGAAACTTTTTATCTTTTGACAACATTTCCCCATTCATGCTCCCCTGCCCCTAGTAACCCCATTCTACTCTCCCCTTTTGTGAATTCAACTTTTTAAGATTCCATATATAAGTGATATCATGCAGTATTTGTCTTTCTATGCCTGGCTTATTTCTCTTAACATAATGTCCTCCAGGTTCATCTATGTTGTTGCAAATGATGGGATTCCCTTCTTTTTTAAGGCTAAATAGTACTCCGTTGTGTGTATTTATACATTTTATTTATCCCCTTATCTGTTGATGGATACGTAGGTTGATTCCATATCTCAGCTACTGTGAATAATTCTGCAATGAGCATTGAAGTATAAGTATCTTTTCTATATACTGATTTCATTTTCTTTGGATATAAGTCCAAATGTAGGATTGCCAGATCATATGGTAGTTCTATTTTTAATTTTTAGAGAAATCTTCATGCTATTTTTCCATAATGGCTGTACTGATGTACCTTCTCACCACTACTGCACAAGGGTTCCCTTTTCTCTACATCCTGGCTAACACCTGAAATTTCACTTTTTCATGTAAATACTCTAATTACTAGTGATATCTCCCACCAGCAACACCGCCCTGAGCATAGACTTTTCTAAAGACTTCACTTGACAGAACAGAGCTCTGTTTCCAGTCTACTTCTTCCAAAAGCTAACAATTTCCTGCCAATAAAGTCTCCTTCCTATAAATAAGTGAGGTTTCCTGATAGAAGGTATGCAGCAAGCACCTAGGGAATCCGGGTGAAACAGTGATGTCTCCTGCTGGGGTATGTGCAGAAGCTGTCAACAATAATGAGATTTCGTTTGGAAACTGACTCTATTTTCATCACTAATAACCTCCCAAATAGTTAATCTTTCCCTTCACACAAGACTGAAAGCCTGATATTAATAGCACCTGACATTCAATCTATGGCTCAATAATCATCTTGGAGTGAACGAGTGAATGAATAAACACATAAATACATAATCGTATGCATTGGGGTTTCCTGTTTTGGTTTTTGCTTTTCTCTGTAAATTCCCTGAGAGCCCTGAGAAGTAGTCCCGAGCATGAGTGCCTAAAGGAAAAGCAGCTTACTTCAGCTTCCTGGCTTTCTCATCAGTTGCCTGGAGCTTCCTCAGCCGCATCCTTTCTCTTGGCGTCATTTTCTGTACTTCTGACAGTGCCCTCAGAGTCTGCAGGTGGATCCTTTTTTGCCTATAAATAACAAAGATTCCCCTCGTGTAGCCCATCCCAAACATGTTCAGAAAAATTAAAGAAATATTTTATAAAAGTATCACTACACTACTGAGAGCAAAAGCATCTTGAGACAGGCCAGGCAAAAACTAATAAGCTTTGGGTATGTAATGAGCCAACCAGGACTGTACTTAATAAGCAACATTTTTCAAATTAGATTTTTGTTTAAAGGAAATTATTTACTTTCCAAATTCCTGCTCATTTCATCGCCAATGACTAGTTTTCATAATGTAAAACAAATTAGGATCTTGGCCATTAAAGAGTAAATAGACTGGCCCAGTAATTCCACCATGTGGATAAAACACATAATCTTTAGAGTTAGGCAGGGTTTGAATCCCACCTCCACCACTCATTAGCTCTGTGGCCTTGGGCAAGTAACTGAACCTCCCTGAATCTCAGTTTTCTCATCTGTAAACAATGGGCTACAGTAAGTATCATATGAGATAACATATGCACAGTGCCTAGCACATAAAATGTATTCCAAAATGCTAGTATTTTAATAGCTAAATCTTATTTTTTTATTTTTTAACTTTTATTTAAAGTTCAGGGGTGCATGTGCAAGTTTGTTATATAGGTAAACTCAAGTGATAGGGGTTTGTTGTACAGATTATTTTGTCACCCACGTATTAAGCCTAGCACCCATTAGTTATTTTTCCTGATCCTCTCCCTCTTCCCACCCTCCACTCTCTGAAAAATTCCAGTGTGTGTTGTTCCCCTCTATGTGTCCATGTGTTCTCATCATTTAGCTCCCACTTATAAGTGAGAACATGCATTATTTGGTTTCCTGGTCATGCATTACTTTGCTAAGGATAATGGCCTCCAGCTCTATGTTGCTGCAAAGGACATGATCTTGTTATTTTTATGGCTGTGTAGTATCCCATGGTGTAAATGTACCACATTTTCTTTATCTAGTGTACCATGGATGGGCATTTAGGTTGATTCCATGTCTTTGCTATTGTGAACAATGCTGCAATGAACATATGTGTGCATGTGTCTTTATGATAGAATGATTTACATTCCTTTAGGTATATATCCAGTAATGGAATTGCTGGGACAAATGGTATTCTATTTTTAGGTCTTTAAGGAATTGCCACACTGTTTTCCACAATGGTTGAACTAATTTACACTTCCACCAATGGTGTATGAGTGTTCCTTTTTCTCTGCAACCTCACCAGCATCTATTTTTTGACTTTTTTTTCTTTTTTTTTTTTTTTTTTTGAGACGGAGTCTTGCTCTGTTGCCAGGCTGCAGTGCAGTGGAGCGATTTCGGCTCACTCCAACCTCAGCCTCCTGAGTAGCTGGGACTACAGGCACACGCTACCACGCCCAGTTAATTTTTGTCTTTTTAGTAGAGACGGGGTTTCACCATGTTGGCCAGGATGGTCTCGATCTCTTGACCTCATGATTCACCATTCTGACTGGTGTAAAGCTTTCTGAGAACTTGCCCTATGAATCTGGGTGCTCCTGTATTGGGTGCACGTATATTTCGGATAGTTAGATCTTCTTGTTGAATTGAACCCTTTACCATTATGTAATGCTCTTCATCTTTTTTGATTATTGTTGGTATAAAGTCTGTTTGGTTTGAAATTAGAATAGCAACCCCTGCTTTTTCTATTTTCCATTTGTTTGGTAGATTTTTCTCCATCCTTTACTTTGAGCCTATGTGTGCTATTGCATGTGAGACGGGTCTCTTAAAGACAGCATATAGTTGGGCCTTGCTTCTTTATCCAACTCGACACTGTGCCTTTTAATTGTGGCATTTAGTCTGTTTACATTCAAGATTAGTATTGATCTGTGTGGATTTAATCCTGTCATCACGATGTTATCTGGTCATTATGCAGACTTGTTTGTATGGTTGCTCTATAGCATCACTTAACAGTCTGTGTACTTCAGTGTGTACCAGTAGCGGCTGGTAATGGTCTTTCCTTTCTATATTTAGTGCTTCCTTCAGGAAGTCTTATCAGGCAGGTCTGGTAGTAACAAATTCCCTTACTATTTGCTTGTCTGAAAAGGATCTTATTTCTCCTTCGCTTATGAAGCTTAGTTTGGCAAGATATGAAATTCTTGGTTGGAATTTCTTTTCTTTAAGAATGTTGAATGTTGGCCCCCAATCTCTTCTGGCTTGTAAGGTTTCAGCTGAGACATCTGCTGTTAGTTTGATGGGCTTCCCTTTGTATGTGACCTGACCTTTCTCTCCAACTGCCTTTAAAATTTTTTCTTTCATTTTGACCTTGGAAAACCTGACGATTATGTGTCCTGGGGGATGATCTTCTTGTGAAGTATCTTACTGAGGCTCTCTGCATTTTCTGAATTTGAGTGTTGACCTCTTTAGCTAGGTTGGGGAAGTTCTCATGGATGAAATTTCTATGTTTCTTTGTAATGTATTTCTGTGTTTTCCAAGTTGCTTCAATTTTCCCCACTTCTTTCAGGGACATGATTTGATCTCTTTTACATAATCCATGTTTCTTGGAGGTTTTATTCATTCCTTTTTCTCTATTCTTCCCTGACTGTCTTATTTCAGAAAACCAGTTTTCAAGCTCTGAGATTCTTTCCTCAGCTAGGTCCATTCTGATACTAATACTTGAGATTGCATTCTTTCTTTTTTTTTTTTTTTTTTGGAGATGGAGTCTCACTCCATCATCCAGGCTGGAGTGCAATGGTGCTATCTCAGCTCACTGCAACCTCTGCCTCCCAGGTTCAAGTGATTCTCCTGCCACAGCCTCCTTGGTAACTGGAATTACAGGCACATACCACTACACCTGGCTAACTTTTGTATTTTTGTAGAGACGGGGTTTCTCCATGTTGGCCAGCCTGGTCTCGAACTCCTGACCTCAAATGATCCACCCACCTCAGCCTCCCAAAGTGCTGGGATTACAGGCATGAGCCACTGGGCCCGGCCTGAAATTCTTACAGTGTGATTTTCAGCTCAATCAGGTCAGTTACATTATTTTCTATACTGGCTATTTTTCTGTCAGCTCCTGTATCATTTTATTATGTTTCTTAGCTTCCTTGGATTGTGTTTCAATGTGCTCCTGCATCTCAATGATCTTCATTCCTATTAATATTCAGAATTCTATTTCTGTCATTTCAGCCTTCTCAGCCTGTCTCAGAACCCTTGCTACAGAGGTACTGTGGTCACCTGGAGGAAAGAAGGCAGTCTGGTTTTTTGAGTTCTCGAAGTTCTTGCACTGGCTTTATCTCATCTTTGTGGGCTGAAGTTCCTTCAGTCTTTGAGGTTGCTATCCTTTTGATGTTTTTTTCCTTTTATTCTACTTGATAACTTTGAGGGTTTGATTGTGTTATAAGGTGGATTCAGTAGACTGGCTTTGTTTCTGGAAAATTTTAGGCAGCCAGTGCTCAGCTCCCAACTCCTGGGCTGTGTGCTCTAACTCTGGGAGACTTGTATTGGGCCCCAGTTTTGCTCTCTGGCTCCTCAAGGTCATCAGCTCATTGCACTGGGGGGGCCAATGTGTTCCTGGACAGCTGGTCACTACACTCTGATGGATGGTGCCGGCCAAACCATTTTGGAGGATGGTGGGAGCAGATCTATCCTTGCTTGCATGTGCCAGCAGCGGCAGTGGCGGTGGAGTGGCAGTGTGGAGGGGTGCACACTTAGCTGTGGAAGGGTGCTAGCAGGTGTCAGGGTGCCTGTCTCCCTGTGGGCGTTCACAGCAGCAGCAGAGACAGAATGGCTCAGGGAGCCGGGGCCCTCCACTGGCAACTGTGCATGTGGTCCTGCTGGTGGTGGTGTTAGCACAGGGTGCAGCACTTGTGGGCATAGGTCTGTGTGCAACCTCTGTGCATGTTGACACAGGTAGGGGTGGCCACTCAGGGCAGGGAAGGGTCCGCTGTTCTCTGCACCTAGTTTCACTCTGGCAGCAGTGTTGGTACAGGGACAGGTTGCTGGTAGGGCCAGGGCTGGCTGTCTCTGTGCCTGCCAAGGCTCTGATTGCAATGGCAGGGGAGGTGAGGTGGGATACACTCCTGCCCGCAGCAGTAGCAGGGCAGGTGCATGCACATGCATGCTGGCAGGGTAGGAAAGTCAAAATCTGCCCATGTATATACATGCCAGAAAAGAAACATGGGAAGGGTGGTGGCTGTGAGCCTGGGGAAGCTGCAGTTAGGGGAAGGAGCAGGACTCCCTACTGGATCTCTCCTCCAGTCAGGCATGATTCCTCAGCAGTACAGGAGCTATGATGTAGACCCCCAGGGCACCCGCGGCTGCACTGCAAGCAGGCATGGCCAGGCTGGGCCTCAGGAGAGGCCAGAAGATCAAGGGGTGCTCAGGTCAGATCAGCCCTCTCTGATGGGTAAGACTACCTGCAGAGTTCAGGTCTGACAGTTCCCCTGGGTCTAAAGTCTCCCATGGGAGCAAGTCAAGCCTAGGGGGATGGTCTCCCTGGCCATGCTCTGCCGCAGACACTCAAGCACCAAACCGTCTAGGCTCCACATCAGCTGGTGTGCTGCCCCTACCACTTCTCTAAGCAGCTCTCCCTACCAACTCAAGTGTCCTTGGTGGTCAAGGGGTGTCCTCCAGCCAGGATTCCAGAGGCCTGTGGCAAGAACAGGTTGCTCTCTGCCAGTTCAACTCACCCATTCCCCCAGCGTCACTGGAGGTCCCAGTGCACAGGTGTACAGTGGCCCCATGCAGGACTCCCACCTTCCTTCCCCTTCAGCCCAGCTTCTGTGTCTTCTCTCCATCCACTCTCAGTTGTTTCCTCTGAAGATCTGTTAGGATAGTGCCAGTCATCCTGGTCCCTCAGTGGCAGCTGTTCCACCTGGCTGCATCTAGTTGGACATCTTGTCCCCTACCTCATGCTAAATTTTATTGACTATGTCTTCTATTCCAGGCTTAATACAGTAGATATTTTTGTTGCAGCATGGTGTAGTGCTTAATTGCACAGATTAATAGCACACTCTGTGTTCAAGAATACACAAACTTTTTCCCACTGCCCAGACTATAATGGACAATGTCCACTCTCCCAGGGCCAACACAAGGTTTAGGCTAGTGAGATACCTCAGGCGCAAAATCTAAGGGGGCACCAAAAAAATTCAGTAACCAAGATAATTTTAATGAAAATTATCTTAAAAAGTCAAAATTAATGTCAAAAAGCCATAAAGAATACAATAGCAAAATTTTAAGGACAAGATCCTACCCTGAACTTACACAATTCCACCTCACTTGCCTCACCTGATCCTGGCCCTGCTGGACCCTGTCTTTAAACTTCTAATATTTTGTTACCAGGGATTTTAAGCATTAATTTGGAATTTTACAATATTGCATTAAAATTTGATCTTGATTATGAGTTTTTGGTGTCCCATTGAAATCTTGCCACAGGGTCAAGTGCCTCACTTGCCTCATCCTCGTCCCAGCAGATCCCTGTGAATACCTTTTGACTTTTTTTGTGTGTGTGGAATGCTCACAGCCTCTTCAGTGTTTTCGATCCCAACAACAAGCACATAAACTTCTTTCAGTGTATGATTAATGTTAAGCATATTTCCTTAACTGAAAAAGAGGCTAAATAATCACATTGGCTAACATTTTAGCAGGCAATAACCCCATGCTTGTAAGCACTTTACATGAATTAACTCACTTAAATGCAGAGCAACTCTATGAAGTAGGTACTTTTTTTTTATAGTCATAGAGAGGTTAAGTAACTTGTCCAAAGTAATACAGAGTATTACCTGGGAACTAGAATTTGAATTGAGAGCGTGTTATTAATCTGTGCAATTAACCACTACACCATGCCGCAGCAAAAAATATCTACTGTATTAAGCCTGGAATAGAAGACACGGTCAATAAAATGTAGCATGAGGGAAGGGGCAAGATGGCCAACTAGAGGCAGCCAGATGGACAGGGATGACTGGCACACTTCTAAAAGTCTTCAGAGAGAAGGCACATTGAAAGAACTCCAACCACATTCTCAATGGCATTTGCTTCTCTTCCTGACTTGGTTAGGGCCCGGTACTATAGAAGACCTTTCACACTCAACTCTTTCCTTGACAAACACTATGAGAAAATTGTAATGACCTCTGAGGACAGTTCTAATACCTCTCTGATACCATCCAGACAACAGACTCCAGAGGACATACGATTTTCAGGAATATACATCTCTTATTTTGTCAGACCAATGGATCTCCTTGAAACATAGTCATAGATCTCGAAAATAGCAGTGACCATCTGAAGTCAGTATTTCATAATGTAAAATACCCTCCAAACAACTGGATTCTAGAACACTGTTAATTGTAAACGGTGTCAGTTTTATAACTACAGTACAAAATGATAGCTAAAACTAGTCCAGTATTTAAAAAATATCTACTACTCTTACATCTCTAGTTAATAAAATACAATTGGAAATTTTGACGTTTCTTGAAATAGCAGATAATAAACCATAAAAACAAGGTTATTAAGAACATGCCTAAAAATTTACCCCCTGTGGTATATAGTGTATCCTAACTGGAGATCATGCAAATTTCCTCAGTTTGAAAGTGAAGATGGAAAGCAAACATGGTAGAGTTGAGAAACATTGGACTGGGTGTTGGAGGAGTATATTTGTGCTAGATCAGCCTGTTGAGGGCTTCTGTTTTCACCCCACTGTCCTGCACACCTCCTGTATACCATAGTTGTGCATGACTGTAAAACTATGCAAAAACCCAGAACATAAGAACCTAGTATTCTGGGTTCTTGCAAGTTATAGAACAAAAATTCGAACGAGGTAGGAGAGAGAAGTTAGATCAGGAAACAATTATGTTTCTTTGGGAAATACATTGTTTAGTTCTTATGTGAAGGAATGTATATTTCAAGAAAGTGAATTTCGGCTTATTTTCAATTGTCCCAGGACTCCACAATGTTTTCTTGTCAATAGATACTCTGCCAGTTCACATTAAACAAACAACATGTGAAAGCCATTTATGGTTATTATGGAAGGCTCATTAGCATAAATGTTACTAAATATTTGAGATATTAACTTCTCTATATCCTTGCAAGGCAACTGCAGAGCTACCCTGCAGATCTGTAAGCTGTGCAGTGGTTTAAACTTTCATGATTTCAATTTGCTACCACCTGGGGTAAAGGGCTTTGGAACACCAAGTTCCTGAAGCTCCTTAATTTTTTGGCAAGACTTAAGTGAATTGTAGGATACTCGATGCAGTCAGTTTAGTGCTAATAGATTTTTAAAGACAAATACATTTAACATTTACATCCGATGGACTTTTTAAAAACAAAGCAATTACTTACATGGCATTAATTATATGAGCAGCCTCCTTCTGACAATCCAAATTCTTGTCTTCCAGAGTCATTTCTGAATATCTACACATTAGGTTCTGAAAAAAAGATCAACAACCCTGACATACCTTAAAGGCTCCTCTTTAGGGATGAAAGGGAATAAATTACCAAGAATCTTTTCAGATTTGGGGTACTTTTGACCATGGCAGGGAGCCTGAGAACAAAGCATGCTATTTTTCCCTGGGTTACATAAAATTACATGGTAGCTTTTCCAAGAAGATCTTGCAGGGTCAGGCTCCTGACTGTCTCTCCAGCTTCATCTTGCACTGCTTGCTCTCTCACTCCCTTTTGCCAATCACGGCAAAAAGGCTGTAGGCCTACTTTCAGCTACAAGAAGACACAAGCTTTTTCCAATCTCCCAGACTGTAGAGGACAGTATCTACACTCCCAGGGCCAGTGCAAGGTTTAGGCAAGTGAGATACCTCAGGCACAAAATCTAAGAGGGCAACAAAAAACTCAGTAGCCAAGATAAATAATTTTAATGAACATTATTGTTAAAAATCAAAATTAATGTCAAAAAACTATAAAGAATACAATAGCAAAACTTTAAAGATAGGATCCAACCCTGAACTTACACAATTCCACCTCACTTATCTCACCCGAATCCTGGCCCTGCTGGATCCTGTCTTTAAACTGTTAATATCTTGTTACCTGGGATTTTAAGCATTAATTTGGATTTTTAAAATATTACTTTTCTTGATTATGAATTTTTAGTGTCCCCTTAACTTTTGCCCCAGAGTCAAGGGCCTCACTTGCCTCATCTTGGTCCCTGCAGATCCCTGTGAATACCTTTTGACCTGGTTTTTTTTTTTTTTTGAATGCTCACAGCCTCTTCAGTGTGTTTTTGATCCCCACAGCCAGCATATGAGGCTGTTTTTCAGAGGACCACCTGCAGGTTCTACTGGATCCCATTTGGCCCGCACAGAAGGAGAGCTGGAAGTATCAGGAAACCTAAGCCTGCCTCCCTCTCCTGTCCAGCCTTCCCCATGAACGCATGGGCTTCCCTGAGAGAATATGCTTGCATAAGAACCCTCCCATCTGTACCTACCTCCAAGGCACAACATAATCAGGACCTCTGTGCCAGCTATTCCCTGTGATTCAAACACTGTTTCTGAGGCTCTTTACATGGCTGGTTGCTTCCCATTGGCTCACTGGTAAAGAAATGTCACCTATTCCTTTGACCACCAAAGCCCTTCCTTTCTCCCTTATTCTTACAGTATCCTGTTTGTTTATTATACTTTCTTCCCAGTGCTAGGCATATACTTATTTTATTTACATCCTTACTTTTTCTTGGTTATTGGATTCTCTCACTAGCAGTCAAGCTTCAAAAGGACAGGAAACATACCTGTTCCTTTCATTTTGGCATCCCCTGGTGTCAGCACAATGCCCAGCACTCAACTAATAAGTAAGTACACATCATTTATCACCTTTGCTTCCTTTGGGTTTGGAACACGCCCCACTGATGAAAAGGTATCCACAGTTTTTAAAGCGGATGACCATTTTGTGGTTCCTCCTAAAGTTATACATAAAATTACAGAGGAAACTTGCCTCAGGGACCTGTATTGTAAAACCCTGAGAAGTTTTAAAAAAAAAAACAAAAGCCCTCTAAAGAGGGGACCATTTTCTGCTTTCTTAATACCTGAGACACAGCCTCTATATCAAATTTCCTAATTTACAAGAAAACAAAATAAACTTAGCTAATCATTAAAAAGTATTATTGAGCTATATAATAAAGGATTGGAATTATAAATGGTCAATGATAACCCTAGATTTTAGTATTCTCTGTTAGCATATTCTTATCCTTGCAGGGATATAGTTACAAAGTGTTCAGGTAAGATCTGTCAATAGAGCTCCAAGGGTGGATGTTGAGTTTTGGCATAAAATCAGAACCCTAACTTCTTATTTTCTGTGGCACTTGGGAATGGGAGTTCACGCACACCTTATTTTGGAAAGAGACTGTCCTGACTACTATTTTTCTCAGCTTTTAAAAATTTTTATTTATTTATTTTTGGGACAGAGTCTTACTCTGTTGCCAGGCTGGAGTGCAGTGGCGCAATCTCAGCTCACTGCAACCTCCGCCTCCTGGATTCAAGTGATTCTCCTGCCTCAGCCTCCTGAATAGCTGGGAATACAGACACACACCACCACGCCCAGCTAATTTTTTTTGTACTTTAATAGAGACGGGGTTTCACTATGTTGGCCAGGATGGTCTTGATTTCTTGACCTCGTGATCCATCCGCCTCAGCCTCTCAGCTTCTTTTTGGCCTTTTTCCTTCTTTCTGGTTGATTCTTACTGCATCATATCCCCACTGCATATCTTCAAGTCATGGAATGTGTATACAAATGCTCATACCTGTTTCCCAGAATCCCTTTCATTTTAAATACCTGTAGCTGCTCATCAATGTAAGGGATTTTTAAAATTTCGATAGCAGATGGTCTTAATGAAGGATTCTTGTTCAACATGCTGTAATGTTTAAACAGAAAATTATTTTTCAAATGAACTAAAATATAAGTACAACTTTAAATTATTTCTGTGACAACATATTTATTTCTATACCTTTCCATGATGGCATTTAGTTCTTTTGGATATCTCTCGGGGAGAGAAGGTGTGTCACCTTCAACAATTTTTAAAACAATGGATAAGAAATTGGAGCCAGCGAATGCATGATTCATGCAGCACATCTCATATAAAATGCATGCCAGTGACCTGAAGACAAAGTCAAAGAATTTAAATAAGGAACAAATATCCTATTTTAAATTTTTTCATCATACAAAACCTCAGATGTGTTGGGGCATTGGCTGTGAGGCACAAACATACAATCAGTAGTTGACTTAAAACTGCAGTTTCATACTGTTTTTTTCCATTTAAATACATGTTCACCAAAAAAAAAACCCCAAAAAAGTGAAAGAATAAAGCACAAAAGTAAGTCTGAATGACAGCTTTTTTATCAAAGAATAAGCAGCTCAAGAGTTAACAATATGCCTGCACATGGTAAGAATTCTAAGTATTTGATTAATGTAAGGATTTTTTGAATTAGCTTTTAATAAATAAAATGCAGCTGAATATTATCTTCCTAAGGCAGTTTGATAATTTTATATATGCAAAATATAATTTTAATTTAGCAGCCTAACCTTCCCTCTAATGTGTATCCAAGCATTTTGAAAAAGAAACTGGCATTATTTATTATTCTCTGAATATAATCCATTTGCAAGTGGAGTGGAAGAGCAGCTACTTGAAGCCCACATTAAAATGTATAATTCTCCCATGGTGAGTATGAAACAGAATATTAAAATTCTAGATAAGTCCAACACTGATTTGGATTAACCATGCAAATCAATAACCTCTAAACCAGCAGGAAAATATTTTAAATAACTCTACATCATTAAAAAAAAACTGAAAGGGAAATTCCTGTCTGAACTTAGTATTGAGAAATAATGGCACTTCTCCTGAATAATGAATTATTTTTATCTTATGGACATTATGAATTATGCAACTGCCCAGGTTTTCCTTTTAATGTTAGTCACTTGAAAGATATGAAATAAACTTGTGATTGACCTTGTGTAAGTTACATTTTATGTAACTTTTAACAATGTCCTTAATACAACAAAGGATAGACAGAAATAAATACATGAATAATACCATTGAACTATTTTGTGGGTGCTCATGAAAATGTGCATTTGTAAGAGAATTTTGGATACATACACTGAGAATATTTCTGTTCCAGTAAATAATAACACTAAAAATTTCCAACTGAGATGATTGGTATTTTACATTTTACAAAGCACTGACAATATCTCAACAATCCCTTATAAATTCCCAGTGAAATAGAGCCCATGTAATATTTTTCCCATTTTTATAGATTAAAAATTGGCTCAGAAAAGTTAAATGACTTGGCCAAGGTCACATAGGTAATAAATGGTAGAACTGACTCTTGAATTAAGGCATTTATCTTTCCAAATCCTAGACTGTTTCCATTAAAGAATGCTAGAAAGAAGAGGGAGATGTTAGAAGAAAGTGCATGAAATCAACTAGAATACCAATATCAATGTAAATATTAAAAATGATGAAAATTATTTGAAAATCAATAAATTTTGCATCTATCTGCAAGACTATTAAATGGCATCTGGTTAGATTTCTATACCCAGAAAAAACATTCCTTCAAATTAAGAGGAAATAAAGATGTTTTTAGCCAAGCAAAAACAGAGATTTCATTATCAGCAGGAAAGCATTTCTTAAATCCTAGACATAAATTTTTCTAACAGAAGAAAAATGATCCAGACAAAAACAATGAGTACAAGAAGAAATAAAGAGCACCAAAAAATAAGCATAAATGAATATTAACTCTACAAAATAAAATTAACAATATCTTGTGGTGTTTAAAAATTATGTAGAATAAAAATTCATGACAAAAATAAGACAAATGACACAAGAGGGAAAAGACTCCAATTAAAAAACTAAATTATCAAACTGGAAAAAAGGTATATTCTACTCACAAAACAAACTTTAAATGTAGGAACACAGAGAGGTTGATAAAAAAACCATACAAACACCAGAATGGCAAGAAACACTACTAAGATTAAGATGGTGGATCAACAAAACAATCAAACCACCAGGAATATAAAACAATTCTAAATCCATATACACCCAATAATGTGTGTGTGTGTGTGTGTGTGCATGTGCATCATGTGCGTGTGTGTGTGTATGAAGCAAGAACTGACAGAATTTAAAAAAATCAATAAAGATAGAAAAAATCTACGTGATGACAAAATGGACATAATTGGCAAGTTGATGTAAATGCAACCAACAATAACAGAATTCAATTTTTTTTCAAGGGCACATGGAACATTTACCAAAATTGACAATACACAGGGCCATAAAGCAAGCCTCAACAGATTTTAAGGACTGAAAGCTTCAAAGTCAGACCACAGTAAAATTGTGCTAGCCATGAATAACAGAGTAACAGAGAAAAACAGATAATTGAAAAACTATAAAATTACCAACTGCTTGAAAACTAAGAAATACACATCTAAATAATCCTTAGGTCAAACAATAAATTAGAAAACACTTTGAATGGAATGCTAATAAAGATACCAAATATCAACACATTGAATGCAGTTAAGGTGCTTACTGTAAAATTAAAAGTATTAAATGCATATATTACAAAAAAATCTTAAAATCTATCATATAAGTCAACTTGAGAAGTTAAAAAAACAGCAAATCACACCAAAGAAAGTTTAAGGAAATAAATTTTAAAAGAGAAATTAATGAAATAGAAATAAACAATAGAAACAAAATCAGTGAAGACTAATATATTTAATAGATTTCTAGCAAGGCTGATCAAGAAAATCAGAAAAAAACACAGATTAACAATAACAAATAGAAAAAAGCGCAACACTGTAGACTCCACAGATATTAGAAAGTATTAAGATGACATTATAAACACGTTTTTTCCAAAAAATTTGACAATATGGATAAAGTTAACAGTCTTTTAAGAACACAACTTACTGACACAAGAAGAAAAGATAATCTGAATAGTTTTTATCTATTAAACAGAGATAATTTCTTATTTAAGATAATAAAATTCAAAGGAGAATTACCATTTGACCCAGCAATCCCATTACTGGGTATACATACCCAAAAGGATACAAATCGTTCTACCATAATGACACATGCATGCATATGTTCATTATAGCACTATTCACAATAGCAAAGACATGGAATCAACCTCAACGCCCATCAGCGGTAGACTGGATAAAGAAAATGTGGTACACATAAACTATGGAATATTATGCAGCCATAAAAAAGAATGAGATCATGTCCTTTGCAGCAACATGGATCACCCTGGAGGCAAACTAACAGAGGAACAGAAAACCAAATACCACATTTTCTCACTTGTAAGTGGGAGCTAAACATTGACTACACATGAATGCAAAGAAGGGAACAACAAACACTGGGGCCTACTTGAGGGTAGAGGGACAGGAGGAGGTTGAGGAACTCAAAAATAAAAATAAAGAAGGCAGTTGCTGTAACAAACTATAAACAAACAAATAAATAAAGGTTTAAACACAAAAAATACAGTTAACAATGATTTATTATATATTTCAAAATAGTTAGAAGACTTGGAATGTTCCCAACACAAAGAAATGATAAATATTAGAGGCAATGAATATCTCAATAACCTAGATTTGATCATTATGCATTGTAAGTTTGTATCATTATATCACATGTGCCCCATAAATATGTACGACAATTATGTATGCATAAAATTTTTTTTTTAAATGAAAAAAAACTACCTATTTTGTACTATGCTTAACACCTAGGTAATGACATAATCTGTACACCAAGCCCCTGTGACATATTATATATATATATATCTGTAACAAACCTGCACATGTACCCCTGAACCTAAAATAAAAGTTAAAAATAATAATAACTGAGATAGACAACAGAAGTATCCCCTGACCCTCTATCTCAAAAGTAAATATTATAAAGCAATCCTTATAAGGACAGGAGCTATATTTGTTTGGCTTTGTTTTTGCCTACCAATGTATTTTTAGCACAACAACAGAACAGTGGCTAGCTTTATCTTCTCAATATAGATATTTGTTGAATACAGCAAAATAAAATAATAAAAAGCTCTTGCGAAGAAAAACTCCAGGACCAGATGGCTTTACTGATAAATTCTTCCAAATATTTAAGAAATAAATAACAATAATCTTACTCAACCTCTTCATTTCGTAAGACCGGGACAAGCTTGATACTAAAATATAACATGGATACTATGGGAAAGGAAAATTACAAGCAAATGTTTTCATGAACTTTGATTTAAATGACCCAAATTTACACACACATATTAGCAAATAGAATACAATGACATATTAAAAAGATAATACATCATGACCATGTAGATTTTATTTCGGAAATACAGAGTTGACTTAATATATGAAAATAAATCAATCAAAATATCTCATTATAGAAAAAAGTTGAAAAATCATATCACCATCTCAATTGATGCAAAAAAAGCATTTTATAAAATTCAAAATTTATTGTATTTTTAAAAAGAAGAAAACTCCTAGCACACCAGATATAGGAGGGAACTTCCTTAATCTGATTTTTTGAAGCTTAAAAATACATAGTAAACATTATGCTTATCGGTGAAATATTGAAAGTTTATTATTTTCTTCTGAGATTAGGAACAAAATAAGAATGCCTACTATCATCACTTCTGTTCAACATTGTAATGAAGGTGCTGCCCAAAGCAATAATGCCAGAAAGAGTAAATTTTTAAAAAAATCTATAAAGATTAGTAAAGAAAACATTAGACTGTCATTAATCATGTCAACATGATTGTGTACAGAAAAAATTCCAAAGACCTGAAAAACTGTTGGAATTAATGAGCGAATTATGCAAGACTGCTGAATACAAAGCCCTTTATTTCTATAAACTTGCACAAAAACACACTTAAAGTGGCCCATGAAATACCAACCAAAATCCTAGCAGACATTTTGGCAGGAATTGACAAGCAGATTCTAAAATTTATATGGAAATACAAAGGGACCTGAATAGCCATGGCAATTAAACAAGAACAAATTTGGAAGTTTTGTATGACCAAATATTAAGATTTATTATAAAGTTATATAGCTTATATTATAAAGTTATATTACCTATGAAAGTGTGGTATTGGCAAAGAAGAAAAAATATATACCAATGAAATAAAATAGAGGGCTCAAAAACAGATTCACACATATTTAATCACTTGATTATTGCAAAAATAAACTGCACTGCATGGTAGAGGAAAATATGGCTTTTTCAACAAATTATGTTGGGCCAATTGAATATTCATATAGAAAAAAACATACTTGGATTCCTGTCTCATACCATATAGTCACATACACACACAGATCAATTATAGATAGATGTTACTGTGAAAGATAGAATGAAATTGAGTCAGCTTTAAAAGAAAACAGGAGAAGAAAACTGAGTTATAAAAGAAAAAAGAGAATATCTTCATGATCTTGGAGTAGGCAAAGATTTCTTAAGACATAAAAGACACTAATGATAAAGTTATGAACTTATAAAATGAAATTCATTAAAATTACAAACTTCTACTCACAAAAAGACACCATTAGGAGAGTGAAAAGGAAGACACATAGTGTAAGATATTTGCAATTCAAATATTCATCAGACTACCAAAATATGGATAAAATTAATTAAAACTTCTATAAATCAATAAGAAAAATGAGAGAATCCAATAGAAAAATGGGCAAAAGACTTGAACAGACACTAAATGGCCAAAAGTCATGAGAAGACGCTCAACATTTTTAGTCACCAGAAAAGTGCAAATTAAAACTACTGTGTACTACCACTACATGCTACACACTCATCAGAATGGCTAAAAAGAAAAAGACAATACCAAGTCAGTACTTGTTATACTATGAAAAAAAAAAGTTTCCTTAGGAAAACAAGAGGGGCTAAATATCACTAAAAATATATAATCATCAAGTTGAACCAAATACTTTTACTAACGTAGAATGTTTATGTTATGAATTGCCACAATATACTTAGTTATTTCCCCACAGAAGAATCTATAATTCAAACTTCAAGAATGTCTTCTTATACGGAATAGTAGAGTTACAAGAGACTATAAAGATTTGCTCATTTCAAACTCCGGTTTTATCAGTGAGAAAACCAAAGCTCAGAGAGAGGAAGTAATTTGCCCAGAAAGGTACCATGTCAGATCAGCTCATGTTGGTATTGGTATTAGTTCTCATCCAATACTTTTAAAAATTTCTCTTTTAAAAAGTTACATTGATCACATTCTGTTATGTAGCCTAATAAACACATAATAATCTGAAAACTGAAAAAAAGAAACCAAATTTGCAAGTCCAAGTAACAGAAAGCTAGCAATCACTCAGCACCTACACACTCTCTTCTGATGATTTATGCTCACCCCACATAGGCTCAGGGTCTCCTTGAGGACAAGATTGGAAACAGAACAAGCTAGACAACCTCTCCTGGCCTGGGCATATCTGAAGGGCTGTATGGGAGCAACAACCCCTGATCCAGAACATTTTAAAGTGTCTTGGAAGCAGCTATTAGATTGTCTCCATCAATAACACAAATGGTAACAACAATAATGATGATGATAATAATAATAATAATAATAATAATAATAATGAAAATGATAGCTGGAAGGTTAATAGTGTTTACTATGAGCCAGGCCCTCTTCTATGTTCCTTTCATATTTTAACTCATTGACTTACACTCACGACAATCCTAATGAGGTAGGAACTATTATTATCATTCCCATTTTTCAGATGAGAAAAACATAAGATTAGGTAAATTGTTCAAGGTTCCATATTGAGTAGGTCATAAAGCTGGGATTGTAGCCCAGGCTATCTGGCTCTAGAGACACAGACTCTCTATGCTATCCTGCCTCTGGATCTTGCACCAGTCAGAGCATTTTGGATCATGAAAGGCTCTCTTGAGTTGGAAATCATGGCTAGCCCTGACACGGCCTTTTAAGCAGGGGCTGATTTCCCAAGGTAATTTCAGTTTCTATATAGAACCTTAATTCACTTTTAAAAATCGCTGGGGCCTTAGACAACAAGCTGTGCAGGGTGTCACACCATGGCAAATATAGGGCACACAGACAATGAGACCTTCTATGGAAAAAGGAAGGCAGACAAGTTTGGCTTTCGTCTTTTCATTGCTTGGAAGGAAAGAGGGCTTAGTGGTCTATTAACAGTGAATTGATCACCAAGTCAAATTCTGGTTTGATGGAGATATAACTCTACTTTGATGAATTTATTAAGGTTATAAAAAGATGTGGTAGGCCAGGCACAGTGGCTCACACCTGTAATCTCAGTGACTTGGGAGGCTATGGTGGGACAATGAGTTGAGGCCAGGAGTTTAAGACCAGCCTGGGCAACATAGCAAGACCCCATCTCTACCAAAAATAAAAATATATTAACTGGGCATGGTGGCCCACACCTGTATTCCTAGCTACTCCAGAGGCCGGAGTGGGAGGATCACTTGAGCTCAGGAATTTGAGGTTACAGTGAGCTATGATTGTACAACTGCACTCCAGCCAAGGCAACAGAGTGAGACCATCTCTAAAAATAAATAAAAATAAAAAAGATACGCAATTATCTGGCTAAAGAAACTATCGAACAATTAGATCTATAGGCTAACTTAGTATTAATTCTCATACAAGACTACAGTACTCTCTGTTTTGGAAATCCTCTCAGCTACACTGCAGTATGCAGTGCAATTACCTGTTTCACTTTGATGACTAATATGTGTTTGCATTCTAGCACATAGAGAAGACTTCATTTATCAGCCAGTAACTTGTGGAAACAGACCTGCTATGGTGGTCCCAGTGCACCTACCTGGAATGGGCGCCAGTAACTGAAACTCGGACAATCTGATTACAGAAACTACCCTGACACTCAAAGGTAAAAGATTTTTGGTTACCTACCATATCTCAGAACCACTGTCAGTGTTTCCCAAACTTTAACATACATGCAAATCGCTTAGGGGTTTTGTTAAATACATACGGTAGGTAACCAAAATACATATGGTGACTATATTTCTATGTACCAGTGTTTCTTTTTTCTAGTTTCCAACCAGACATTTCCATACAGGAATCATCTAAAACTCTTCACTTTCATCCTTTTAAAATAATTTTCTCTTATTTGACTCCCAGGTCTTAAATCTGCTGATACAAAAGCAGATTGTGGGTGGGGGAGAGCTGAAATAAACAAGTGAGATGTGTATTTTACTTAGGAGTCTATAATTTGCATTTATTTCTTTTTCCAAAATACAGACAACTGTGAAGAGATAAGCAAATAAATCCCTGAGGGAGTATGAATACAAGCAATGAAAAAGAAGGCTGGGATCAGGTGTCTGTGAAGCAAATTACACCTGAACTCCATAAACTTGCCATCTGTCCAAATTGAACAACTTGTCTGGAACTACTGAGAAAACTTCTGAAGCACAGGTTGATTGATAAGAAATCACAAATGTAACTCAGACTTTGTCTTGTCTTAAGGTAACTAAATTTACCCTTCAAAATCTGCCAGACTCTGCAAACAGAGGCCTGCCCCAGAGCAATGCACGACTCTAGTTGGTTAGGAAGTTTTGTTGATCTTCTAGATAATGTTTTTATTTGATATAGTGAGGAGCATCCTGATATATTCATCTAGAAAAGAGGAATCAGTTCAATCTATGGAAAGAGTAATGGAAATGTAATACAAGAGTAGTGGGTTTTGCTTTAGTGTGTATCACCCTAAATGAAAGTCTTTACTTAGGTAGAATTGAGTATTAACCTAAATTCAGTCTAAATATAATGAAATGAAAATAAATATAATGAAAAACATTGGGCTGCTTGAAGTAATAGTACTTAAGAAACAATATTATATAGCAATTTTTTATGAAGGACCTACCTTATCTCAAAACCTCTATCAGTGTTTCCCAAACTTTAACATATATGCAAATCACTTAGGGGTTTTGTTAAAATGCTGATTCCAAGCATTTGGGGGGAAACAGTAGATACAGTGGAAGCATAGTTTTTAGATCTTTCTTGAATCCACATATGAAAACAGAGCAGCTACGGAACAAAACTCAAAACCCATGAATAATATTTATTATAATTTAATAATAATTTATTATGAAGTAAAGTTATAAGGTGTCCCCTGGAACCTTGCTGTGCAAGTGAAGGAACACAAACCACATAGCTACATGACCGGCATAGTATCAGCATCTGTGTGAGAAGAAGCAGAGGGAAGCAATGGAGTGATCAAGGGACATGAGAACAGAAGAACCTCAAACTATCCACAGTGGACCAATATAAGCATAGCAATTAAACCCAGCAGGGGTTCTGCCCAATCCAAAAGCAGGGTGAAAGCAAGAAATCCCAAGATAAGGCTTAAAGCAGCTGGAGCAAAATAGTTCAGGGCTGTCCAAAAGAATTTATTGAACTCATAGAAATGTTCTTATTACTACAAACAATAGCCACCAGCCACATTTGGCTTTTGAGCACTGAAAATGTGGCTAGTGTGACTGATGAATTGAATTTTTTAAAGAATATTTAAAAAGAAAAGTGAACTCATTTCTTTTATCATATTCTAATATACTGTCACATTTTAGGGAAGACGACCCATAAAATTATAGACAAAACAAGGTTTGGGTGAATTTTCTCCTGTTCATACCAGCTCTTTCTAATTACTTTCCTCCACAACTGAGCTTTACAGTGTTTCAAGGAAGAGTATCAAATCTCTCTCCTCTGTAGTGGTCCCATGTCCTCCATACCATAAGAATGTGGTTAATGGAGGAAAAAGATCAAAACCAGTGAGTGAGGAGGACAAGGAGACCACAGGGTGGCAGAAGAGAAAAACTGGCTAAAAGTCAAAGCTTCTTTGCATCTTTAGCTATTCTTGAGGTCACAGTTATAGATTTTATGCAAACCATACAGCTTAGGAAAGGATGTGGACAGTGTTTGGAGTTGGGGTAGGGAGGTAGGCTGGCAATGGAAACAATGATCAAAGCATCCTTACGTTACCAACTGTTATTTACTCAGCCACTCTATTAAGACCGAATATGGCAACAGCCGACACTGCTCATGGGGCATGAACTGCTTCACACTTTGACTGAATGGCTATGTTCCAACTGCTTTAATCATTTTATATAATCTCCAGAGGCTCTTTTATGATGGACAGAACATCAAAAGTAGTAGAATGTGCCAGGTTAATAGAAGATCTACCTATCTCCCTCCTTTAGTCTCCACCAATCTTCTCCCTCCTGTCAGTTTTCTATAGCCAGCTGGCATCATAATAAGACTGACTCCCCTGGTAGATTGATTGCTCTTTGCAAATATTCTTTTTCCCTTCCCCCATGTGGGGAATTGGCACAGGACTTGCTTCAGCCAATGGAATATGGGTCGATATGAAGTGTGTCACAACTGAGTGGAGGATCTAAAGGCAGACACATGCTCTTTCTCTCTACCACTGTATTGTCCATGTTTTTCAGAGCATAACCTGTGTCCTGGAACTGGGAAAACCATGGATCAGAGCAGGACTGCAACTGGAGCAGAAACTCAGTTAATCTGCAGTCTTCAGGTAATGCAAAGAATCAATATATGAAGTACCTGAGATTTTTTGGAGTTCTTTGTTATTGCAGCAAAGCTGACTGATACATCATTCTTCTGCTTAACAGCCTTTAGCAGTTTCTCATACTCCAGAAGATGAAAGTGCAAGCTTCTTATCATAATCACAAGGGTCATTCACCATCCGACCCCTGCCCGCCCTTCAGTCAAAGGTACCAACACTCCCCTCCTTGCCACATACACACTTTGTCCTACAGCTAATCAGAAGACCCTGAGCTTTCTCATGCTTCCATGTCCTTTCATACCATTTCTCAGAGTCTTTCAGTAGTCAGAGAAGGTCCATGTCATTTGTAACTATTTTTAAATTCCCAGTATATTTTTAAATGAATAAATACCCCAATAAAAGTTTCAAAATTGGTGATATATCTGAAATTTTGGCATTAAATAAACACCTTTAACATACACCACCTCATTTGGAAATAACTTTAAACACATACATTTGAGGCCCTTCATGAATGAGAAGGCCATGGCCAAATGGTTCTTCTGGTCAGCCACTTTCTTTCCCTACACAGTTCCCTCCCTCTTCTCCCAGTGGGCACCCCTCACTTTTGGTCATTGACATTGGGTCTTTTTACCTGAAATACATTTGCCAAACTCTTCTCCATTTTCCCCATCCTGAGCAGGAATCATGCACTCTCTAAGACTGTAGCTGATGCTCTCTACCCCATCCCCAGCTGTCAATCACTCTCCGCTTTATACATCAGAACATGTATTGCACTATAACAGTATACAGCAGTTTGTTTATATGTTTATCATTCCTTTGAGGACAGAAACCTTCATGTCTTCACGTCTCTTCCTTTCTGCAAATACCACCCTAGGGGCAAGAAGGAGTAAGGCTAAAGGTATGAGCTGTTCTGGTACACTGCCTTTCTGAGGTAGGAGGAGAAGCCCTAATTTACAAATTTCCATGGTATAAATACCATGGTTGTTTTCAAGTTACTAATGTGACATCAGAGAACACTGACTTGAGAAGAAATGTGGATCATTGGGTCTTATGAGCTAGTATGAGCTCCAGCATACCACTGAATCATGGGAGTGATAGAAAGATAAGGCTGGAGTCAGATGGTCCAGTGCTGGGGCTGATGTTGAGGTGGGGGTTGGGAGAAAGAAGGCAAAGTCAGGAGGATGAAAGAAGAGTTCTGAGGCACATGGAAAAGTTGCTGGTCTGGAAGTTCTCAGCTGTGGTCCAGGTTCTTGGGTTCTACCCCCCAAACAGACCAGCAAGTAGAGCACCAGATTGCTTTCCTGGCACAAGCCACTTCTCTTAAGCAATTTATTGAGCCTTTTGACATAAAGAAAATGAACACTGCCAGATTGTCATATGGAGGCCTAGATTAGAGGCTACTTCTCAACTCCTACTTGCCGTTCTCCTGATGAAGTGCTGCTCCAGTCACCACTGCTGCATAAAAAACCACCCCAAACCTTAGTGCCTTAAAACAACAATATTCAGTCACTTTGATCATGAATCTTTTTGGTCAGAGATTGACAGGGAAGCCTTGAACCTGCTCCCCACAGCATCTGCTGGTGATGCTCAACTGAGGCTTAAGGATCCACTTCCAAGATGGCTCACACACATGACTGGCCAATTGATGGTGGCTATCAGCTGGAAGCTCAATGGGAGTAAAGACCAAAGGCTTTGGTTCCTCTCAATGTGGCCCTCTCCATGTTGGTCTCTCAATGTACCACTCAGGCTTCCTCACAACAGGGTAGTTGGGTTCCAAGAACAAGAATTTCAAGAGAACCAAGCAAAATCTATATTGCTTTTATTACCTAGATTCAGAAGTCACATAACATCAATTTTGACATAATCACAGGCTTACCCAAATTAAAGGTGAAGGAACACAGACCCCACCTCTCAGTAAGAGTGTGTCAACATCACATTATAAAAAGAACATGTGAGAAAAGAACATGTGAGAAGTGATATGTTATGATGGCCATTTTTGGAAAATACAATCTGCCACATGCCCCTATGGATCATGGGACATTTTACCTTATGCTCCTATCCAAAGGGGTCTCCTTCCCCAGAAACCCAGGCCCTGCCCAGGCTCTCATGGCCACACTCTTTCCTCACCCCTGATGCTCCTTGCTACAAAGTGCCCAATCCTGGAATTTGAAAGATTCAATCCCAATTTGACTTCCTATAGAAAGACTAGTCTCAACTAGGGATTCCAAGACGTAAAACAAATTTAAAAAGCAATGTAAACAATGAAGTGTGGTGATAAGATTTAATACTTGCCAAATAAATTTGCATGTTTGAAATAAGAATTTGTTAACACAAGTAAATTTTTCTTTGGTAAGAGGAACGAAAGAAAATTCTGAACTAACCCTCCCTTTTCCAGCTCTCCCACAGAATTAACAAAACAAGAGTATATAAATTTGCCACATCATTTATTAACGAGTTAAATCTGCTTGGTCTTCTATAACCTTCTTATACTTATATATTAATATCTTCTTCTAGATTCAGGAAGTTCTCTGTTACTATTCCCTTTAATAAACTTCTTACTCCTATTTGTTTCTCCACTTCCTCTTTAAGGCCAATAACTCTTAGACTTGCCTTTTGAGGCTGCTTTCCAGATCTTGTAGGTGTGCTCCATTCTTTTTTTTTTTTTTCTTTTTTCTCTTATCTCCTCTGACTGTGTATTTTCCAACATCCTGTCTTCAAGCTTACTAATTCTTTCTTCTACTTGATCAATTCTGCTATTAAGAGACTGATGCATTCTCCAGTCAACTGGATTTCTCAAGTCCAGAACTTCTGCTTGATTCTTTTTAATTATTTCACTCTTTGTTAAATTTATCTGATATAAATCTGAATTCCTTCTCTGTGTTATCTTGAATTTTGTTGAGTTTCTTCAAAACAGCTATTATGAATTCTCTGTCTGAAAGGTTGCATTTCTCTGTTTCTCCAGGATTGGTCCCTGGTGCCTTATTTAGTTTGTTAGGTAAAGTCATGTTTTCCTGGTTGGTCTTGACACTTGTGAAAGTTCATCAGTGCCTGGGCATTGAAGAGTTAGGTATTTATTGTAGTATTCATCATCTGGGCTTGTTTGTACCCATCCTCCTTGGGAAGGCTTTCCAGGTATTTGAAAATACTTGGGTGTTGTGATCTAAGCTACATCTGCATTGGGGCCACCCCAAGCCCAGTAACACTGTAGTTCTTACAGACTTGTAGTGGTACCACCTTGGTGGTCTTAGATAACATGCAGAATAATTCTTTGGATTACAAGGCAAAGACTCTTGTTCTCTTCCCTTACTTTCTCTCAAACAAATGGGGTCTCTGTATTAAGTTGCCTGGAACTGGAGGTGGGGTGACACAAGCACTCCTTTGGTCACCACTACTGGGACTGTAGTGGCACCAGGTCTCGTCCAAGGCCCTCGTAACCACTTCCTATTACCTATGTTCACTCAAGGCCCTGGAGCTCTACAATCAGCAGATGATGAAGCCAGCCAGGTTTGTGTCTTTCCCTTGAGGGGTGTGAGTTTCCTAGGTCCTGGGCAGGCCCAGAGATGCTCTCCCAGAGCCAGGGACTAGAGTTAAAAACCTTAGAAATCTGCATGGTGTTATATTCTACTGTGGCTGTGCTGGCACTCAAGTCACATGACACAGTCCTTCCCACTCTTTCCTCCCCTTTCTATGTGCAGAGGAGCTTCACCCCATGGCCACCACCACTACAGACCTACAGGGAATATTCCCAGGCTACCACTGATGCTCAATTAAGGCCTAAGGACACTTCCTTCAGCTTGTGGTGAATACCACCAGGCCTGGAACTCACCCCTCAGGGCAGTGGGCTCCCCTCTGGCCCAGGGAAGGTCCAGAAATGCTATCCAAGAGCTAAGACATGAAATCAGGGACTCCAAGACCTCACTTGGTCCTGTACACCACTGTGGCTGAGCTGGTACCTGGTTTTTGGTTCTTATGAAGGTGATTCCTTTATGTAGACAGTTGTAAAATTTGGTCTTCCTCAAAGGATAAATGCTTGAGGGGAAGGACAACACATTTTCCATGATGTGATCATTATGAATTGCATGCCTATATCAAAATATTTCATGTACCCCATAAATATATACATCTACTGTGTACCCACAAGAATTAAAAGTTTAATTTTTTTTAAAACCTGGTGTTCCTGGGGAGGGGCATGATCAGTGGGGCCCTTATTCAGCCATCTTGCAGTGCCCCTCCTCCATCAATCTCAATTTAACAAGGATTTATTAGCTATGTTATTAACCCTTTTAAAATTCATCAGGCCAAATTAGTACTATCTGCAGTTTGTATCAACCATTTCATGCTAGTCATTGAAAAAAATATATTAATGTTCAAATATACTTCACCTGACTGAAATGTTTTCTTACCTAAGCTTCTATTGGATGAAAATACTGACACCAGTGCTTATTCCCTAGGAAAGCACTCCCTGGTCAATAGTTTTCTTCTGAACCCACATAAGAACTTCCCAGGCCATGGGCAAGTGAAAAAAATGAATTGTTTTGCTCCAGAGCTTTCTTCACCAAGAGGGAGCTGATGAAGCTGTTGGCTGCCAGCTACTAGATGGCCCCATTTTAGTTACAGGAAATGCTGGAAGTTGGACTGTATTTCTCAAAAAAAATAGGCTGTTGTCCTCATCCCTTCCCTGTCCACCCGGGAAATGTTCTTCCGTGAGGATACTTTCTTGATCCTGGCAGGTCAGGCAGGTGCTGGTTCTTCTCTGTTTTCTTCTACTCACAGCTAATCCTTGCCTGACACTTCTGCCCCAAGATCACGAAAGCCTGAGTCCAATGTTGGGCATGAACTAGATTCCTTCTCTGTGCCCCACCCAACCAACCTCCACACCAAATTTCTGAGAAAAACCCTGAGAGCTTCACAGTACACTCTGGATGTTGCCACTATTCCCACCACTGTTCCCTTTACTTAAATCACCCAAAGAATATGGGGGCTACAAGATCAAAGAGCCATCTGGTTGGCTTCTCACCACAAAGTAAATAAGACCAACAGTGAAATATTGTTTTCTTTCTGTCTAATTGCAGTACCATTATTCAAATAATATTGTCCTTTATTTGTTTCTCCTACCAAAATAACATACTGTAAATATTCATAGTTTAAATCAATTTAATGAGCTGGCCTAGGAACTCAATTCATATCTGTATTTCTCTTGTGGGTATAAGAGTATTCAACAATTGCTTATACAAATCAGCTGTGATCAAAGCATTGTCCTCAGTAAACCTAATTATCCTAACTTTGCAAATAACTTTATAAACTTTTGGAACCTAACCCACTTTTAGGAGAAGGACTTCCTGTACTGAATGCTATAAATAAATGAAGCCAGAAAAGTTTAACAGATTGCAGAATGAAGATAATGTTACATATGGGCAAACATTAACAGATGAAAACATAATTAGTATTAGGCCAATTCTCCTTTAAGCAAATTCTCCTTTAAGCATTATAAATATAATATGTACAGCTATTAGTGCTAAAACAAAACACCTGTCCATTATTCATAAGTGTTTCCAATCCCAAAAAAAAATTCCACAATAAACAGATGCTACACACCGAGATTGAGAGACAGATTCTCAACCTCATTCAATCTAATTTTTCTAAGAGTGTCTACTAAAGATTACTCATCACACGTATGTATCTGACACTATAATTAATAGTTCTCTCTTATTCTTTCCATTTTAGGTTTGGCAATAGAAATTTCATTACCAGATAAGCCCACTTTGATTCTGATACAACCAAGGTAATTACTAAATCCATAATAAGGTGGTTATTTAGGGTCAGGATGATGATGAATCCTAAGCTTGTACTTGCTGAAAAGTTAATCTCTGCAAGGAGAGCTAACCTAATGCTCAGAGAAACACATTAAAATCCTTCTGCTTTGTATATTTTGGAGGTTTTGGCTGGTTTTTTTTTCTTGAGTCAGTTAGTTTTGTAATCCTAAAGTACAGCAATACTGTCTGATATCCCATAATTCTCCATGTAATAGTAGGAGCAATTTTTTAAGAAGAAATAACACTGACATAACTGAGACAAATATTCTATGTTTTCCTTTCCTCTCTGTGGGTTCTGTTGCTTTCGTTTTCTAGGAGATATTCATCTGAACTGGAAAGCAGATATAGATGCCTGTCAAAAGGAGCCAGGTTTGTTACATATAATTCCCAAAACTTAAATGATAGGCTTTGTAAATTAATTTACTCTTAATTCAGATGACATAACATCTTCCTGATATACCATATAACCTTAAACTATAAAGATATATATTTGAATCTATTTTAAAATGTCCATAATATTAATTTTTAAAATTAAATGTAAAGAGATATTTAGGTACATAATTGAAATTCAATCTGAAGCAAAGCCCGAAATTGATTTCTCAAACTAGAGAAAGGGACTCCAAAAGAAGCAAGATTTCTCCTGATAGGTAGGAATCCTATCACTTTTGCTTTATACCGAAGGGATGTTACACAGTCTTGGGCAAATAGTAGATGTTCAATAAAGCAAAATTTAAAGGAACTCATTAGTTATTCCTCTATACTTACCTTTGTGATGTTTGGCTTTGTTTGGTTTGGGTTTTCTTTTTCTTTTGGATGTGGTAGTTAAGGGGGTTAGAAGGAAAGAAGAGAGAAGATGATAGGTGAGTTGGAAAAGACCTCCATGGCAGAAGTAAGCCAATGACAAAAAAACCCATGAATAATTTAGAAATGAACAATTGCAAGACTGAATTGAAAGGACAGGATTTGTGGGGAATTGCCATACCCAGACCTAATCTTGACAATGTTCTCTCCCATTTGGTAGGCACGAGAACAAGGAACAGATAATGACCCTTGTGAAAATCCTAAGCAATATCCCCTGTTGTGATTCACTTTTCCCTAACCAGAGAAAAAGTAATTTTCTACTTTGTCTTCTTTAGAAGAGTGAAGTGAGCGCATCTTTTACACTGCTTGTCTTTGAAAGCTCAGAACTATTTATGTTGATTTGCATACAGTAATTATTTACTTAATTAACAAACCCTCAGCTAGATTATTCTTTCAATCCTTAACAAGCAGAAAGGTATATAAGATTCCTCTTCTAAGGACAAGAAATAGGATCTATTGCTTACACTAGAACATACTGAATACAATTTTCCACATGGCTTCTGCAGTGAGATTTCAGCTAGTTCCATAACAAGGAAGGAGAAATTCCTTTAATATAAGAGCTCAGAGAAACTGAGACATCTCAGATGCATCTGTCACTGAAAATCCAGAAATTTTAAAATTTAGTTTATCCTAGTCTGGGCGCAGTGGCTCACACCTGTAATCCCAGCACTTTGGGAGGCTGAGGCAGGCAGATCATGAGGTCAGGAGACCGAGACCATTCTGGCTAACACAGTGAAACCCGTCTCTACTAAAAATACAAAAAATTAGCCGGGCATGGTGGTGGGAGCCTGTAGTCCCAGCTACTAGGGAGGCTGAGGCGGGAGAATCGCTTGAACCCAAGAGGTGGAGGTTGCAGTGAGCTGAGATCACGCCACTGCACTCCAGCCTGGGCGACACAGCAAGACTCCATTTCAAAGAAAAAAAAAAGTTTATCCTTAAAGCCAATATCTTTAGTAAAATTCTTAAAAGTAACAAAAAGACAAAATATATAGAAAAGCTGTACATTCCCCACAGAGACTGAAGTTAACCTTAAAATAGAATAAGCACAGTACTTAGGGTTACAAATACTTTATTTAATAGGTTAACAGAAATGTATTAAAATTTAATGCTTATGGTACATTAAGAACTTTCCCTTGTGATTCAGGAACCAAAAATCCAAAACCAACCAATTATCAATGAATAAAGAGAATTTTTGAAACTAGTTTAATGAAATATATCAAGTTCTAAATGCAAAAGACCTTCTTTTACTCTGGTCACAGAAATATTCACGTCAAAGGGATAAAGTGAATGTATGCAGTAAGTAAATGAGCTGAAAGACAAAATGTACCATTCTTTTAGGGAAGCAGATGAAGAGTCTAGCCCACTAGCCCACTCACCAGATGTCCGACTTTGTGTCATAGCCTTGGTGTTTCAGAGCCTCAGGACTCATATAATGGGGAGTTCCAGTTAAAGTTGTGGCCAGGTCACAGGATCCCATTAGGAGTCGAGAAACTCCAAAATCTCCTTGAAATAATAATTAATTTTTATGAATACTTTAAGCCAATGAAAAATTAGCCCTGGAAATTAACAACTGAATGAGTGGCTAATTTGACCATTTTATTATGCAATGGTTCATAGCATTTTAACAGGAAAGAAAAGTAATATATCTTAAATTATACAACGCTGGTAAATAGCTTCAAAAACATAAGTTTTATAGGAGAAGGAAGACTTTGAGCCAGGAAAGTGAATTATGTAAGCTAAAATTATTTATTTCTGGAATTATGGGAAACTAGATAATTTGATATAAAAAGCTATTTCAAGTCTGAATAATGGCAAACAGAATGATTTTGGAAAAACTGAATAAGATGATATACAATTTCACCTGAGGGGAGAAGAATTTGTTCTTAAATTTACAATAACAGAGCGTTTTAAAGAAAAGATCTGAGACTATTTAAGAACATGACTATAAAAATTTGAATCTATCAGTTTTTTAATACTTGCCTAACTACTTGCGCGCTTTTATTCCTTCCTTCCTTCCTTCCTTCCCCAAGAACACCCTATATGATGATTAGATGATCCATTAGCTGTTATGAGGAGAGGTACAGTTCTGAAGAACTAAAGGTTAATAAAGCCATTATATCAACATTTTAATTATCTATAACCACTTATTGCTTGTGATGAAATAATATAAATGAGAAACCTGGAGTAACTAATCAAACCAGTAAAATGACCCTAATAACTTGTAAAGTGCCTGGCATGAAACAGGGAACTCAAAGTATATTTGAAAAATCTATCAAATATGCGGTAAATTTGTATACCTCAATTTATATCAGATACTCAGTAACAAAAAAAATAGGTTTTGTTGGGCCCATCAGGTAAGAAACCTGAGAAATTTAGTGTTCGTTTCAGCAGCACACGTACTTAAAAATTTGAGAAATTTAAATAAACCAATGATTATTCTAACACTTCCATGTACCATTTACTTCAATTGGATATGATAATATCTAGAGTATACTGTTTTGTGTTTTTGAAATTCATACTTTTTAAAATCTTACCAATTTTAAGTAGATTATTTTTCAGAAATATATTCTTTGACTTTAAGTCTCGATGAAGTATCCTCCTACAAAAGGCAAAAAAGATATACAACTTCATGCAGAATATAAGGTTTTTAAATCCCCATGTAAATAATATATATTGTTGCATGTGATTTATACATAAATATATACTCCCATAGATATATCTTTCAATGTTTAAAAGCTACAAAGCCACAACACTTTCCAGTTTCCCTGAGGAAACAAAAGTTTTAAAATAAAGATTTTAAAGGTTGGGGAACATGTAGTTTGGAGAAGGGTGATATGCTTTCAACTATTTCAATAGGCTTTATTTTATTATGTTTTTGTAGCATAATCTACATAGTACTATATCCAGTAACCATATCCTCAATTGATAGACCAGTTTGTAATCTATTATTACCCAAATGTCCAAGTTTTGTATACTTGTGAAAATAATAACTTTGTTGATGATATTTAAGAATAGGTAACATTTATTAAATCTGACTATAAGTAATGTAAATTATGTCAGTTAAGACCTTTATTTTATGGAATTATGAAGAACTAGAAAACTTGAAAATCTTTACATAAAAAAACTAAAATGCTGAATAAAGTATACAAGTATCTTCATATATGCACAGTTGAGCTCATATAAAAATGAAAAAAAAATCCCTGTGAATTATTCAAAAAGAAACTGAAAGTCATTCTAGGCCATAAAACATTAACAAATTTGAAAGAAGAGAAATCATACCATTTCTGCTCTCACATCAAAATGGAATCAAACTAGAAATTAATGACAGAAAGATAACTGGAAAATCCCAAAATATGTGAATATAAAACCACACACTTCTAAACAATGAAGAAGAAATCTCAAGAGAAATTTTAAAATACTTTGAACTAAATGAAAATGAAAACACACTTCATCAAAATTTGTGCAATATAGCAAAAGCAGTGCTTAGTGGGAAATTTATAGCACTGAATGTATATATTAGAAAAAAAAGAAAGATCTAAAATCAGTTATCTGAGCTTCCACCATAGAAAACTAGAAAAGAAAAGCATATTAAATCCAAAGTAAAGAGAAATATTACAGCAGAAATAATAAAATTGAAAACAAGAAACCAATAGAGAATATCAATAAAAATAAAAGCTGGTTCTTTGAAAAGAAATAAAATCAACTAGCCTCTAGTCAGCCTAAGTAAAATAAAAAGATAGAAGACAAAAACTATTTAAATAAAAAATGAAAGAGAGGGTGTCACTACAGATTCCGTGGACATTAAAAGAATAAAAAAAATACTATTAACAATCTATAACCACAAATTTGATAACCTAGATTAAAAGAACCAATTCCTTCAAAGACACAAGCTGCCAAAAATCATACAAGAAGAAGCAGACAATCACATAGGCCCACCTTCATTAAATAAATTCAATCAATAATTAATAAGTTTCCAAATAAAAAACACCAGGCCCAGATGGGTTCACTGGCAAATTCTACCAAATATTTAAGGAAGAAATTACACCAAATATCTATAATCTCTTTCAGAAAATAAAAGCAGAGGAAATACTCCCTAACTCATTTTAAGATGTCAGCATCATCCTAATATTAAAACCAAACAAAGACATTACAAGAAAAGAAAACTAAAAACCAGTATCTCTGATGAATGTAGATGAAAAAATTCTCAATGAAATATTAGCAAATCAAATCCAACATTGTAGGCCAGGTGTGGCGGCTCATTCCTGTGGTCCAAGCACTTCGGGAGGCCGAGGTGGGTGGATCACCTGGGGTCAGGAGTTCGAGACCAGCCTGGCCAACATGGTGAAACTCTGTCTCTACTAAAAATACAAAAGTTAGTTGGGCATGGTGGCAGGGGCCTGTAACCCCAGCAACTTGTGAGGCTGTGGCAGGAGAATTGCTTGAACCCGGGAGACAGAGGTAGCAGTGAGCTGAGATCACCCCACCGCACTCCAGCCTGGGTGACAGAGCGAGTTGTTGTCTAAAAAATATACATATATATATCCAACATTGTGTCAAGAGAATTATACACCACAACCAAGTGGGATTTATACTAGGTATGCAAGGCTGCTTTAACACTTGAAAGTCAATTAATGTAATCCATTACATCAACAGAATAAAGAAGAAAAATCACATGAAAAAATCAATAGATGCAGAAAAAACAATTGACAAAATCCAATACCCATTCATGACAATAACTCTTATAAACTAGAAATAGGGAATATTTACAACAAACCTACAGCTAACATCACACTTTACAATGAGAACCCTGAAGTTTTTCTGCTGATATCAGGAACAAGGGAAAAATGTCCCCTCTAATCATTTATTTTCAACATTATACTGAAAGTCCTAGCTAATTAAGTAAAACAAGAAAAGGAAGTGTAAAAGGAATAGAGATGGGAAAGGAAAAAACAAACTCTCTCTGTTCACAGATGACATGATCAGCTAAGTAGAAAATCCAAACGAATCAATTAAAAAAACCTCCTGGAATTAACAAGTAATTAATTCTGCAGTGTTGAAGAATACAAGGTTGATATACAAAAATCAATTGCTTTCCTATATACCAGCAATGAACAAGTAGAATTTGACATTTGTATCAAAATATATTTACATGAGTACCCCTGAAATGAAACACTTAGGTATAAATCTAATAAAATATGTACAAGATCTATATGAGGAAAGCTACACAACTGTAATGAAAAAAAATCAAAGAAGAACTAAATAAATGGAAAAATAATCCATGTTCATGGATAAGTAGACTCAATATTGTCAAGATATGGATTCTTTCCAAATTGATCAATAGATGCAATGTAACCCCAATCAAAATCCCAGGAAGTTACTTTGTAGACATTGATAAACAGATTCTAAAATTTGTATGGAAAGGCAAAAGACCCATAATATTGGGTCTTTTGAGGGAGAACAACAATGTTGGAGGACTGATACTACCTGATGTCAAGACTTTCTATAAAGTACAGTAATTAAGACAGTACAGTATTGGAGAGAAAAAAAATCAGTAAAACAGAATAGAGAGCTCAGAAATAAAACTGCATGAATACAGTCAACTGATCTTTGACAAAGAAGCAAAGGCAATGCAATGGAACACAGTCGTTTCAACAAATGGTACTGGAACAACTGGGCATTCATATACAATAGATGAATCTAGACACAGACCTTACAGCCTTTGCAAAAATTAACTCAAAAATGAATCATAGGCCTAAAAAATGTAAAATGTAAAACTATAAAACTGCTAGGAAATAATATGTGATAAAATCTAGATGATTTTATGTTTGGTGATAACTTTTTAAATATAACACCAAAGTCACAATCCATGAAAGAATTGAGAAGCTAGACTTTATTAAAGTAAAAAATTTCTGCTCTGTAAGAAAACACTGTCAAGGAATAAAAAGATAAGCCATAGACTGGGAGAAAATATTTGCAAAAGACATATCTGATAAAAGACTGTTGGCCGGGTGCAGTGGCTCATGCCTGTAATCCCAGCACTTTGGGAGGCTGAGGCAGGCAGATCACAAGGTCAGGAGATCGAGACCATCCTGGCTAATGTGGCGAAACCCTGTCTCTACTAAAAATACAAAAATAAAATTAGCCGGGCGTGGTGGTGGGTGCCTGTAATCCCAGCTACTTGGGAGGCTGAGGCGGGAGAATGGCATGAACCCGGGAGGTGGAGCTTGCAGTGAGCCAAGATTGCGACACTGTACTCCAGCCTGCGTGACAGAGCGAGACTCAGTCTCAAAAAAAAAAAAAAAAAAAGACTGTTATCCAAAATATGCAAAGAACTATTAAAACTCAACAATAAGAAAATAATCTGGTTTTAAAATGGGCCAAAGACCTTAACAGACACCTAACCAGAGATGATATACAAAAGGCAAATAAACCTGAAAAGATGTTCCACATCATATGTCATCATATGTCATCAGAGAAATGCAAATTAAAACAACAATGAAGTACCACTACACACCTATTAGAATGGCCCAAATCCAGACACTGACAACACCAAATGCTCACAAGGATTTGGAATAACAGAAACTCTCATTCGCTGCTAGTGGGAATACAAAATGGTTCAGCCACTTTGGAAGACAGTTTGGCAGTTTCTTACAAAATGATACAAATGCTTACCACATAATCTGGCAATCATGTTCCTTGGTATTTATTCAAATGAATTAAAAACTATGTCGACACAAAAACCTGCACAATGGTGTTTATAGCAGCTTTATTCATAATTGCCAAAACTTGAAAACAACAAAAGTGTCCTTCAGTAGGTGAATGGTTAAATAAACCATGGTACATTCACACAATAGAATATTATTTAGTGCTAAGAAGATATGAGCTATTAAGGCATGAAAAGACATGGAGGAAACTTAAATGCATACTACTAAGTGAAAGAAGTCAGTCTGAGAAATCTATATATGATTCCAGCTATATGACAATCTGGAAAATGTTGAACTATGGAGACAACAAAAAGATAAGTGGTTGCCAGGGTTTAAGAGGGAGGGAAGAATGAGTAAGGAGAGCACAGAGAATTTTTAGGGCCATGCAATAACTTTATGATACTAAAATGATGGGTACATGTCACACATGTGCCCAAACTCAAAGAATGTATAGCACTAAGAATGAACCCTAATGTAAACTATAGACTTTGATGATAATGACCTGTCAATGTAGGTTCATCTGTTATAACAAATGTATGACTGGTAGCAATGCTGTTAACAGGGGAGGCAATGTATGTGTGGGAGCAGGGGGTATAAGGGAAATCTCTGTACCTTCCACTCAGTTTTGCTGTGAACCTAAAATTGCTTTAAAAAATAAAGTTTATTTTAAATTTTTAATCAGAGCTTTGAGTAGATTCAATAAACTTGGATTTCCGGGTCCACAAAGGAAGAGGTATCTTAGTAAAAAACTAAAGCCTTCAGCTGAAAGCTCTGAAAAACTTCTTCATAGAAATAAAGGCAAACTAAAAATAGACCAACCCTCCAAAAGCCTACAGCCTACAGTTAAACTATTTCAGTTCCTCATTAGATCAAGGTGATCTGCCCTAAATATAACTGTCAGGCAGAGAAAAATAAATAAATACTTTCCAGAGAAAGATAATATCATCTAACATCTCTCAATATTTCACACATATTGTTCAGCATTCACTCAAAAACTACCAGGCATGCCAAAAGACAAGACCAAATGATTAAAAACCAAAAGAAAAAAAGAGATAAAGAAACAAATACACAAGCGATCCACCTATTGAAATTATTGGATAAGGACTTGAAAATAACTGTGATTATATGCTCAAGAAAATAATTGACACAATGGAGAATTTCAATAGAGAGCTAGATTCTATATATTTTCTATATAGAAAAAAATATATTTTTTTATATGCACTAGAAGGAGTGCATATATATATTTTTTCTATATAGTAAATATATATACATAGAAAATATATATATATTTTCTAGGAATCAAATGGAAATTTTAAAACTGAAACAAAATTTTACTAAAATTAAGAATTTAGTGCATATGTTTGAAATCAAATTAGACACAGCAGAAGAGAGGATTTAGAAAGTGGAATAATGGTTAGTGAAAAATATTTCAACTGAGGCTCAAAAAGAAAAAAAGATTAAAAACATAGAAAAGGCTAGGCACAGTGGCTCACACCTGTAATCCCAGCTCTTTCGGAGGCCGAGGTGGGTGGATCACCTGAGGTCAGGAGTTCAAGACCAGCCTGGCCAACATGACGAAGCCCCATCTCTGCCAAAAGTACAAAAATTAGCTGGGCGTGGTGGCAGGCACTGGTAATTCCAGTTACTCAGGAGGCTGAGGCAGGATAATTGCTTGAACATGGGAGGCGGAGGTTGCGGTGAACCAAGATCACACCACTGCACTCCAGCCTGGGCAACAAGAGTGAGACTCTGCCTCAAAAAAAAAAGAAAGAAAGAAAAAGAAAACATAAAAAAGAGTATAAGAGACATCTGAAATACAGGCTTCAAGTTCTAATATATATATATATAAATGGATTCCTAGAAGGAGTGCATAGCAATGAAGAACAGAATGTGATGGTCTAACATACATCTTTAAGCATTGTGAAAGGAGAATGGGGAAGAAGCAAAATTCAAAGAGAGAATGATGAGGTATTTTCAGAATTTAGAAGTTTTCATGAATTCACAAGTTCAGAAGCAAAACAAATCCCAAGCAGAATTTAAAACAAAAATCCACAAGTAGACATAACACTGTAATATTGGAAAACACCAAGGACAAAGAGAAGATGTTGAGAATCAACTGAAAGAAAAGATATTACCTTAATAAGAATGTCTGTTAGATGGAAAGTGACTTCTTAACATCAATAACAGAATCCAGAAGACAGTGAGATAATATTTTCAAAACGTCAGATAAAATATCTGTCAATCTGGAATTTCATTTTTAATAATAGCTAAATAATAATACATATTTAGCTGAAATAGTAGCTAAACTGTTATAAAAGGATGAGGAAAAAATAAAAACATTTTCAAACAAACAAGCAAAGAAACTGAGTGTTTATCATTCACATAACTTAAGGATTTGTTTTAGGGAGGAAAAAAAATGACCACAGAAGGAAGACATGGGGTGGAAGAAGAAGTGATGAACCAAGAGATTGATAAAAGTGGGGAAATCTAAACTAGTTTTGGCTTATAAACCAATAGTAATGGTAGCACTAATTAATAATTTGTGGGGTACATAAAGGAAGTAGAACTGAAATCCTGAATAAAAATAATAGAAAAGAAGGACACAATTGGAGTCAAAGTCTTTAAGGAGAAATTGACTGCAGTGTATCTGTCCCCCTGCTTAAATAGGAGAACCCAGTCTGGGAGCAGTATTCTTGAGCCTTAGGTCAGAAACACCAACTTAAGTCCTTCAATGGCTCTGCACTCCTTCCAGAATAGAGTCTACAGTCCTATATGTGGCTTGCTAGAGAGTTCAAGATCTGGCCCTACCAATGCTTCTGGCAGCCTTAGCAAATGCTTGAGCCACATTTCTATTAATATCATCTCTTCCTCTTCACAGTTCTTTACTCACAGGAGATGCTCAATAAATGCATGTTGGTTTTTAAAACACTATCCTTGGTACAAAGATGAACACTATCTAGTGGGACTCATTCATTAATCCAAAAAACAATTATTGAGTGCCAACTAGGTGTTATGTGCTGTACTACATAATGTGACAGATATAAAGATTCATAAGACAAGGCTATGTATCTCATAATGCTTACACTCAGGTTAGAGAGATATTTTAAGTACATCAGCAACTGTAAGAGATGGCAGAAGGGAAACCTAACCACTGTCACTTTACTAAAGAATTATTTATAATTGTAAATAACTACCAATAAAGACATTCACCTGGTCATAAGGAAACATCTCTCTCAGTAAATGATCATTCTCAGGTACATGCCCACCAAATTAATATTACTATTATTAATTAAAACCAGAAATATCAATTATAAAAATAATTTTTACCACTAGAATTAATAATAATACAAGTGTAATAATGTTACCTTTGTAAAGTGTTCAGGCCTTAACCATCCAGCTTTATTCTGACTAAGTAAATTCTGATTAAGAACATTTTAAAGAAAAGTCACTCATAAAGATCATATAGTTTACTTTATAGGACACAAATTGGCAGAAACTCAACCAGGCCTATAAAATCAGCATATAAAGTGAAGAATTGGATATGATAGTGAGAATTTCCCCTAATTCAAATAATCTTTAGCCTCTTTAACCCTTTAGCGGATTAGAGAGGAATAAGTATGTTTCTAAGAATAGAGAGAAAAGAGAAGAGCAAAACTAGGCAATGCAACACTAGGCCACTTCATCTTGAGGTCCATAACCCCAGATGCTATCATCCTAAGCACTATACTACTATTTTTTTACTATTATGCCCAATCTGGAGATGAGGAAATCAAGGCCTAGAAAGGCCAAATAACTTGCCCAATGTTGTATAGCCTATTGGTTCAAACTGAGGTCTCTTTGACTCTATAAACCACTATTCTCACGTAGGTCTGTTTATCTATAAAAACTTTGCTATTTAATAACTATTTTCTACTGCCTTCTTACATTCCCACAATATCTAGACCTATGATGTACATGAGTATGTTGCTGACTTCTTACTGATTTAAAAAGAGAACAACAGTATTTACTAACTGTGTTAAATGAAATCTGACTTGCTCTATGCCCACTCTTGGGGTTCTCTTGGTGTGGCAGGAACTGTGAAATACCTACCCAATAACCATTCTCCTCCTCTTCTCCCTTGACTCCCAGAACCCCATGAGCCTCTGGGGAGGCTCAGCCCTCCTCAGACCCATTAGGTAAAGGAAGTGGGGGGTGTAGGGGTGAATGTGGCAGGGGGATACGATTGCTGAGTTAGATACAAAACTGGTTAATGCCCAACAAGGCCATAAACCATCATCACCGGGGATATCTGTTCTACTGGACAGAAATTATTTGCATCTCTGCTGGACAAAAATATTCAAGTGTGCCTCTGCCTCCACAGAGTTATGAAGTAGCCCAGATAATAGAAAGTTAAGTCCAGCACTGCAATGGAAAAATATCCACTAATATCTTTTGTCTCTTCCATGTTTTTTGAAATTTTTCTAACATCAATGAGATATAAGGGAAGTCTGCTGGAATCTTGTAGGAAATATTTCCCTACTCTTATAAAAGACAAAAAAAGGGGGGAGTGACATGCCATATGTCCCTTTTACCTTTTCTGGAGTTTGGTTACTGTTGTGTGAAGGCGGGATACGTGGTCGTGTTACAGCCAACCCAGCAACCACAAGAGGACAAGTCTCACTACAAAAGCCAAACACACTGAGAATGGTGGAATAAAGAGAAAGAACTAGAACCCCAGAGAATACTGCTCAGCCACCCAAGTTAATCAGCTCTAGAACAACTCACTTTGGAGACTTCATGTTAGGCAAGGTAATAAATCTTCTCTACTGTTTAATCTGCTTCTGTTATTTGCAATTAAGAGTGTCTTAAGGTGATCACTTGGTTTCTACAGCTATTGATTCTAGGAAGTCAAAGAGACAACAGGTTTAGGATTTGGAATAGTGAGCTAAGGAGCCCACCAGAAGACTTGGTGCTGTAACTTTGGAGTAAGTAAAACATTCCAAAGAAAGTCACCTGATGACATCTAGACTAGACAAGCAGAAGATGAATTACAAATAATAATACATTGATAGGCCTCTATAAATACATAAATTAGTAACTCAACAGTAGATACTTTAAGAATAAGGCATACACTATGTTAGAAAGCAGTTATGAGAAGTAATTAGCTGGCACTGTGGTAATGGAACAATAAATTCTGTGCAACAAACCAGGTATCAAGCTATTTGCTAAATATCTATTGAAAAATTATAATTGGCCGGGCGTGGTGGCTCGTGCTTGTAATCCCAGCACTTTGGGAGGCCAAGGCAGGCAGATCGAGACCAGCCTGGCCAGCATGGTGAAACCCCATCTCTACTAAAAATACAAAAATTAGCCAGGCATGGTGGCACATGCCTGTAATCCCAGCTACTTTGGAGGCTGAGGCAGGAGAATTGCTTGAACCTGGGAAGCAGAGGTTACAGTGAGCTGAAATTGTGCCATTGCACTCCACCCTGAGCGAAAGAGCAAAACTCTGTCTCAGGAAAATAAAAAAATCATAATGTATTGGCTTTGTGGTTACAGTAAGCCAAAATGAGCCAGCATAATTTTATCCTATGTTTGGCTAATATCCATTCCTTTGAAGTATATGAAAATGAAGTCCAACAAATAATAAGGTAACAGGCAATACGGTTTACATGAAATCTTTCTTCTAAAAAGCTCAACACAGTTCTCCATCTATTATCTCGTGCACCATACCATATCTGTTCAAGTGGTGGGTCCCTCTCATTTCTACGTTTCATGATACCCAAGTGATCTGGTTAAGATTTGCTGACAGATTCTGGTTCAAATTCATGCTAAAAACCCCATCTCCATCTCCCCATCAGGTCATTCTTCCCCAGCATCCAGGGCCCATGCTAGGATGAAGAACAGTCTGTGGAGGTACAGAGGGCAGGCATTTCTCAGGCCTCCAGCCCAAGGTAGAACTGTGGAGAAGGTATGGACAATTCCTTTCACCTCCCCTCAAGCCCTTATATGAATAGTTTATGAAACCCTCCCTGGAGGTCTGTCCTTCATCTAGCAGGTTCTCAGGGTGGATCACAAACTCTTCTTGCCAAAGGTGCTGGCACAGCCAATGGCTCCTTTGTGATGCACAACCTAGGCAACTCCTGTTACTGGTCTTTGCCATGTGGCCCCTGTCCTGGGCACTGAGGCACCTGCCTTTCTTCATCAGTCTCATGTCCCCTCACCAACACAATGAGTCCTCTATGTTGTAAGTCAGAAGCAGGGTCAGGTCTTCCTCAAACTATTGGCCACTGCCAGCATATCAGGAGTGTGCCTACAACCTGGCTCAGTGGTGAGGTTACCTTGAAAAAGTGACTGCAGGATATTCTCAAGAAGTGAGGACCAGGAGAAAGCAGGAATCTCCAGTAACACCAAACACAACTTCTCTCTGCTTTTCCATCTTCAAATCTGGGGTAGGACCCCTCTTTCCACAGTCATATTTACTGACTCAGATTTCCAAGTATGGCTCTTCCCTGGAAGCCTCACTACATTAAAAATGAGTTCTTAACACTACCTTTCAGGAAAAAACACAACAGGGAGGAGGTTCCAAGATGGCCGAATAGGAACAGCTCCAGTCTACAGCTCCCAGCATGAGCGATGCAGAAGATGGGTGATTTCTGCATTTCCAACTGAGGTACCGGGTTCATCTCACTGGGGCTTGTTGGACAGTCTGTGCAGCCCACAGAGCGTGAGCTGAAGCAGGGCGGGACATCACCTCACCCGGGAAGTGCAAGGGGTCAGGGAATTCCCTTTCCTAGTCAAGGGAAGCCATGACAGATGGTACCTGGAAAGTCGGGACACTCCCACCCTAATACTGTGCTTTTCCAACTGTCTTAGCAAATGGCACACCAGGAGATTATATCCCATGCCTGGCTTGGAGGGTCCCACACCCACGGAGCCTCTCTCACTGCTGGCACAGTAGTCTGAGATCAAACTGCAAGGTGGCAGTGAGGCTGGAGGAGGGCCGTCCACCATTGTTGAGGCTTGAGTAGGTAAACAAAGTGGCCCAGAAGCTCAAACTGGGTGGAGCCCACCGCAGTTCAAGGAGACCTGCCTGCCTCTGCAGACTCCACCACTGGGGGCAGGGCATAGCTGAACAAAAGGCAGCAGAAACTTCTGCAGACTTAAACGTCCCTGTCTGATAGCTTTGAAGAGAGTACTGGTTCTCCCAGCACGGAGTTTGAGATCTGAGAACAGACAGACTGCCTCCTTAACTGGGCCCTGACCCCCGAGTAGCCTAACTGGGAGGTACATCCCAGTAGGGGCCAACAGACACCTCCTACAGCCAGGTGCCCCTCTGAGACCAAGCTTCCACAGGAAGGATCAGGCAGCAACATTTGCCATTCTGCAATGTTTGCTGTTCTGCAGCCTCCGCTGGTGATACCCAGGCAAACAGAGTCTGCAATGGATCTCCAGCAAACTCCAACAGACCTGCAGCTGAGGGTCCTGACTGTTAGAAGGAAAACTAACAAACAGAAAGGACACCCACACCAAAACCCCATCTGTATGTCACCATCATCAAAGACCAAAGGGACATAAAACCACAAAGATGGGGAGAAACCAGAGCAGAAAAGCTGAAAATTCTAAAAATCAGAGCTCCTCTTATCCTCCAAAGGAACTCAGCTCCTCGCCAGCAACGGAACAAAGCTGGATGGAGAATGACTTTGACGAGTTGAGAGAAGAAGGGTTCAGACGATCGGTAATAACAAACTTCCCTGAGCTAAAGGAGGATGTTCAAACCCATCACAAAGAAGATAAAAACCTTGAAATAAGATTAGAAGAATGGCTAACTAGAATAAACAGCATAAAGAAGACCTTAAATGACCTGATGGAACTGAAAACCATGGTGCGAGAACTATGTGACACATGCACAAGCTTCAGTAGCCGACTCGATCAAGTGGTAGAAAGGGTATCAGTAATTGAAGATCAAATGAATGAAATGAAGCGAGAAGAGAAGTATAGAGGAAAAAAGAGTAAAAAGAAATGAACAAAGACTCCAAGAAATATAGGAGTATGTGAAAAGACCAAATCTACGTCTGATTAGTGTACCTGAAAGCAACATGGAGAATAGAACCAACTTGGAAAACACTCTTCAGGATATTATCCAGGAGAACGTCGCCAACCTAGCAAGGCAGGTCAACATTCAATTTCAGGAAATACAGAGAATGCCACAAAGATACTCCTCAAGAAGAGCAACTCCAAGACACATAATTATCAGTTTCACCAAAGCTGAAATGAGGAAAAAATGTTAAGCGCAGCCAGAGAGAAAGGTCGGGTAACCCACAAAGGGAAGCCCATCAGACTAACAGCAGATCTCTCAGCACAAACTCTACAAGCCAGAAGACAGTGGGGGCCAGTATTCAACATTCTTAAAGAAAAGAATTTTCAACCCAGAATTTCATATCCAGCCAAACTAAGCTTCATAAGTGAGACAGAAATAAAATCCTTTACAGGCAAGCAAATGCTGAGAGATTTTGTCACCACCAGGCCTACCTTACAAGAGTCCCTGAAGGAAGCACTAAACATGGAAAGGAACAACCGGTACCAGCCACTGCAAAAACATGCCAAATTGTAAAGACCATCAATGGTAGGAAGAAACTGCATCAACTAACGAGCAAAATAACCAGCTAACATCATAATGAAAGGATCAAATTCACACATAACAATATTAACCTTAAATGTAAATGGGCGAAATGCTCCAATTAAAAGGCACAGACTGGCAAATTGGATAAAGAGTCAAGACCCATCAGTGTGCTGTATTCAGGAAACCCATCACACATGCAGAGACACACATAGGCTCAAAATAAAGGGATGGAGGAAGATCTACGAAGCAAATGGAAAACAAAACAAAACAAAAAAAGCAGGGGTTGCAATCCTAGTCTCTGATAAAACAGACTTTAAACCAACAAAGATCAAAAGAGACAAACAAGGCCATTACATAACGGTAAATGGATCAATTCAATAAGAAGAGCTAACTATCCTAAATATACATACACTCAATACAGGAGAACCCAGATTCATAAAGCAAGTCCTTAGAGACCTACAAAGAGACTTAGACTCCCACACAATAATAATGGGAGACTTTAACACTCCACTGTCAACATTAGACAGATCAACGAGACAGAAAGTTAACAAGGATATCCAGGATTTGAACTCAGCTCAGCATCAAGTGGACCTAACAGACATCTACAGAACTCTCCACTCCAAATGAACAGAATATACATTCTCAGCACCACATCACACTTATTCCAAAATTTACCACATAGTTGGAAGTAAAGCACTCCTCAGCAAATGTAAAAGAACAGAAATTATAACAAACTGTGTGTCAGACCACAGTGCAATCAAACTAGAACTCAGGATTAAGAAACTCACTCAAAACCACTCAACTACATGGAAACTGAACAACCTGCTTCTGAATGATACTGGGTACATAACAAAATGAAGGCAGAAATAAAGATGTTCTTTGAAACCAATGAGAACAAAGACACAACATACCAGAATCTCTGGGACACATTCAAAGCAGTGAGTAGAGGGAAATTTATAGCACTAAATGCCCATGAGAGAAAGCAGGAAAGATCTAAAATTGACACCCTAACATCACAATTAAAAGAACTAGAGAAGCAAGAGCAAACACATTAAAAGCTAGCAGAAGGCACGAAATAAATAAGACCAGAGCAGAAGTGAAGGAGATAGAGACATAAAAAACCCTTCAAAAAATCAATGAATCCAGGAGCTGGTTTTTGCAAAGATCAACAAAATTGATAGACAGGTAGCAAGATTAATAAAGAAGAAAAAAGAGAAGAATCAAATAGATGCAATAAAAAATGATAAAGGGGATGTCACCACTGATCCCACAGAAATACAAACTACCATCAGCGAATACTATAAACACCTCTATGCAAATAAACTAGAAAATCTAGAAGAAATGGATAAATTCCTGGACACATACACCCTCCCAAGACTAAACCAGGAAGAAGTTGAATCCCTGAATAGACTAATAACAGGCTCTGAAATTGAGGCAATAATTAATAGCCTACAAACCAAAAAAAGTCCAGGACCAGATGGATTCACAGTTGAATTCTACCAGAGGTACAAAGATGAGCTGGTATCATTCCTTCTGAAACTATTCCAATCAACAGAAAAAGAGGGAATCCTCTCTAATTCATTTTATGAGGCCAGCATCATCCTGATACCAAAGCCTGCAGACACACAACAAAAAAAGAGAATTTTAGACCAATATCCCTGATGAACATCGATGCAAAAATTCTCAAAAAAATACTGGCAAACCGAATCCAGCAGCACATCAAAAAGCTTATCCACCACGATCAAGTTGGCTTCATCCCTGGGATGCAACGCTAGTTCAACATATGCAAATCAATAAACATAATCCATCATATAAACAGAACAAAAACCACATGATTATCTCAATAGATGCAGAAAAGGCCTTCGACAAACTTCAACAGCCCTTCATACCCAAAACTCTCAATAAACTAAGTATTGATGGGATGTATCTCAAAATAATAAGAGCTATTTATGACAAACCCACAGTCAATATCATATTGAATGGGCAAAAACTGGAAGCATTCCCTTTGAAAACTGAAGCAAGACAGGGATGCCCTCCATCACCACTCCTATTCAACATAGTGTTGGAAGTTCTGGCCAGGGCAATCAGGCAGGAGAAAGAAATAAAGGGTATTCAATTAGGAAAAGAAGAAGTCAAATTGTCCCTGTTTGCAGATGACATAATCATATATTTAGAAAACCCCACCGTCTCAGCCCAAACTCTCCTTAAACTGATAAGCAACTTCAGCAAAATCTCAGGATACAAAATCAATGTGCAAAAATCACAAGCATTCCTGTACACCAATAACAGACAAACAGAGAGTCAAATCATGAGTGAACTCCCATTCACAATTGCTTCAAAGAGAATAAAATACCTAGGAATGCAACTTTCAAGGGACGTGAAGGACCTCTTCAAGGAGAACAACAAACCACTGCTCCACGAAATAAAAGAGGACAAAAACAAATGGAAGAACATTCCATGCTCATGGATAGGAGGAATCAATATCGTGAAAATGGCCATACTGCCCAAGGTAATTTATAGATTCAGTGCCATCCCCATCAAGCTACCAATGTCTTTCTTCACAGAATTGGGAAAAAAAACTAAAGTTCATATGGAACCGAAAAAGAGCCCACATTGCCAAGACAATCCTAAGCCAAAAGAACAAAGCTGGAAGTATCATGCTACCTGACTTCAAACTATACTACAAGGCTACAATAACCAAAACAGCATGGTACTCGTCCCAAAACAGAGATATAGACCAATGGAACAGAACAGAGCCCTCAGAAATAATACCACACAGCTACAACTATCTGATCTTTGACAAACCTGATGAAAACAAGAAATGGGGAAAGGATTCCCTATTTAATAAATGGTGCTGGGAAAACTGGCTAGCCATACATAGAAAGCTGAAACTGGATTCCTTCCTTACACCTTATACTAAAATTAATTCAAGATGGATTAAAGACTTACATGTTAGACCTAAAACCATAAAAACCCTAGAAGAAAACCTAGGCAATACCATTCAGGACATAGTCATGTGCAAGGACTTCATGACTAAAACACCAAAAGCAATGGCAACAAAAGCCAAAATTGACAAATGGGATCTAATTAAACTAAAGAGCTTCTGCACAGCAAAAGAAACTACATCAGAGTGAACAGGCAACCTACAAAATGGGAGAAAATTTTTGCAATCTACTCATCTGACAAAGGGCTAATATCCAGAATCTACAAAGAACTTAAACAAATTTACAAAAAAAAATCAAACAACGCCATCAAAAAGTGGGCAAAGGATATGAACAGACACTTCTCAAAAGAAGACATTTATGTAGCCAACAGACACATGAAAAAATGCTCATCATCACTGGCCATCAGAGAAATGCAAATCAAAACCACAATGAGATACCATCTCACACCAGGTAGAATGGCGATCATTAAAAAGTCAGGAAACAACAGGTGCTGGAGAGGATGTGGAGAAATAGGAACACTTTTACACTGTTGGTGGGACTGTAAACTAGTTCAACCATTGTGGAAGACAGTGTGGCAATTCCTCAAGGATCTAGAACTAGAAATACCATTTGACCCAGCCATCCCATTACTGGGTATATACCCAAAAGATTATAAGTCATGCTGCTATAAAGACACATACACACGTATGTTTATTGTGGAACTATTCACAATAACAAAGACTTGGAACTAACCCAAATTTCCATCAGTGATAGACTGGATTAAGAAAATGTGGCACATATACACCATGGAATACTATGCAGCCATAAAAAAGGATGTGTTCATGTTCTTTGTAGGGACATGGAAGAAGCTGGAAACCATCATTCTGAGCAAACTATCAGAAGGAGAGAAAACCAAACACTGCATGTTCTCACTCATAGGTGAGAATTGAACAATGAGAACACTTGGACACAAGGTAGGGAACATCACACACTGGGGCCTGTCATGGGGTGGGGGAAGGCGAGGGATAGCATTAGGATATATACCTAATGTAAATGACAAGTTAATGGGTGCAGCACACCAACATGGCACATGTATACATAGGTAACACACCTGCACGTTGTGTACATGTATCCTAGAACTTAAAGTATAATAAAAAAAAAAAAAAAAAGAAAAGAAAGAAAACACTACCTTTCAGGGAACATTTTAGCCACTCCACCACAATACCTCGCCAAGCTGGCTGGGAAATCCATGGCCAGTGAGGTGATGAGGAAGCCATCTTGGAGTAAGTGCCCAGCCCTGTTCTCTCCTCCACTTGGAAAGCACCAAAATCAGCAAGGCCTTGAGACCACCAGCAGGTGGGCTCTCTGCAGAGAGGCTGCTCTGTCCTTTATCTTAAGAAATTGACATTAATTGAACTCCCCGCCCAGAACAGGAATGGGTTTCAGTGCAACATTCTCAAGATAGCTTCTAGTGAACTGTGAATTTTCTCAGCTTTTAACATCATTATTTACGTGTTTATGCCATATGTTATAGATTTAGAATAATGTATAAATAAACCAAATTAAAATAAGTACTGGAAAGCTCCAAAGGAGTGAACAGATTCTTCACTTTTTCTGTAACTTCATTCTTCTTAGTGTTTCCAGGGTCTTCTTTATCTCCTCTATAGCTGCACTGTATTAGTCTGGGTTCTAATGATAAATGATTTATTATGAAGAATTGGTTCATGAATTAGGGAGGCTGAGAAGTCCCACAATCTTCTGTCTACAAGCTGGAGACCCAGGAAAGCCAATAGTGTAATTCAGTCCCTGTCCAAAGGACTGAGAACCAGGGGAGCTAATGGTGTAAATCCCAGTCCGAGGGTAGGAGAAGATAAGATGTCTAGCTTAAGTAGTGAGGCAGGAACAAGGGAGCAAATTCCTCCTTCCTCTGTCTTTTGTTCCATTCAAGCCATCAAGGGATTGGATGATGCATGCCCACACTGTGGAGGGCAATCTACTTTACTGAGTCCACAGATTCAAATGCTAATCTGATCCACAACCATCTTCAAAGACACACCTAGAAACAATGTGTAATTCTGGGCATCTACTGCCTAGTCAACTTGACACATAAAATCAACCATCATATATATAAACTAAAATTTTTGCAAGGCATTTGCAACAAACCTAACCTCTTCACATGTGTTGTTTCCAAGGTAATCTTAACTCATATGTAAGCCAATTTATGTAATTTTCAAAATATACTTTAATATATACTGTAGATCATATAAGGAGAAAACTAGAATAATGCTTTGTAGACAAGCCTATATTTATCAGCTGTAATTTGAAAGATTTTAGTTTAAAGCTGAGTGAAACATTGTAGTAGACTTATTCTTGTTCCCAAGTATTCACGCTTCTTATTCCTTGCAGTGAGGGGTCCCTTTGGGAGGAAGAGGCATCTCCACCCCTCTGACATTAAGAGTGGTCATGTGACTTCTCTGGTCAAAGACATGTGAGCAGACTGGATGATTGTCATGTCTGAGCAAGGGGTTTCCACTCTCCTGCTTTTCCCTCCACCAGGAGTAAAGCCTGTCCTGGATAGGGGCTGCTCCTTCAGTTTTGGTACTGGAACGAAGACATGTAGAGCAGACTTGCAGATGACCCGTATCTGTCAATATGCAACATGAGCAGGAAATGATTGCTGCTGTAAGCCACTGACACTGGAGTTTTGTTAATACAGCATGACTCCCTTCAGCAAGAACATGTTTTAGTGCTACGTTCTCAAAGTAGCTTTCAGTGAACTGTGAATAGTCTCGGCTTTTTAACATCATTATTTATAAATGTTTATGCCATATGCTAAAAAAAAAATCATTCTTTTGGATTTAAAAAGTTTTAAAGTCAGATAATTAAGATAAATAAGTTTATTTTCTGAAGGAAACATGTTTTACACTAAATTAAATATTGAAAATCAACAGAAGTGAAACGTTGATTACACATTTACAATCAAGAATAATATATATATAACTGCTCCATTTAAAAACCATTCTAAAATTGGATAAAGATGAAGACAACTTCCTCCCCCTCCTCACTCCAAATTCCCAGAAAAACAAGAAATTTTTCAAGAGGAAATTCATAATAGTGCTAGAAAACAATAGTTATATTTAAGCAAGGTTGCTTTTTTTTTTTTTTTTTTGAGATGGAGTCTTGCACTGTCACCCAGGCTAGAATACAATGGTGCAATCTCGGCTCACTGCAACCTCCGCCTCCCGGGTTCAAGCCATTCTCCTGCCTCAGCCTCCAAGTAGCTGGGATTACAGGTGCCCACCACCACGCCTGGCTAATTTTTTGTATTTTCAGTAGAGACGGGGTTTCACTATGTTGGCCAGGCTAGTCTTGAACTCTTGACCTCGTGATCCACCCGCCTTGGCCTCCCAAAGTGCTGGGATTACAGATGTGAGCCACTGTGCCTGGCCTGCTTTTTCTTTTCTTTTTTTCCCCCCCCAAAAAGCCAGGAAAGAATGCAGGAAGAGAAACCTAAAACTTAAAACACTATTGGAAGAGTCCTGCCTCTGCATCCCTCTACCCACAGCAGCCACTAGTTCAATCATGCATTCTGCACAGCTTTTCTGGCTTCTCCTTCTCACTCTTCCCACTTATTGGCTTCTGATTTCTAAGATTACCTCCTAAAAATCTATTTGTACCCTAGTCTTTGTTTCAGGGCTCTGATATTGTAGGAACCCAAACAAAATCAAGCCCTGATGGTTCCCTAAGATCCAGAGCCTCACTTCTAACTTCCTTCTCTCATTCTCATTCTCTCTCTCTCCTCCCTCTCCTTCTTCTCTCTCCATATTCTACCCAGCATATTCATAATTAAACTCATCACTATTGTTTCAAACCTGTCTTTCCAACTTCTCATTCATCCAGGCACAAAACCTCAGGTTCATCTTTGACCTTCTGTCACATCTCACAGATACACTTAATTGCAAGTCCAGTCATTTCAACTTACTGAGTTCATTCTCATCCTTCCTTATTCTACCCACCTCTGCCAGCTTGGTTTAGGTCTCACAATCTCATGCATGGATATTATAAAAGGTTCTTGACTGATAGCCCAAGTTACCTTCTCTCCTTGGTATAATTTATCATCTAACCTTCCTGAAGCAAGCTCTGGCAATATTATATAACTCCACTCAAAAAGCTCTTGCGGAGTCCAATGTCTGTGCTCCAAAATAAAGCCCTCTTGACCTCAGCCTACCTTTGCCAACAACTTTATTCCTTACTCCAAGAGCGTTCCCAATAGAACTACTCACCATTCTCTCTAAAAGTTCCATGTTTTCCCACCTCTGTGGCTGTGCTCTGTTCCCTATATCTGGAAAGCTCTGACCCATTTTTCATCATACTTGAAACCTACCTTGGGTCAAGTGCTACTTCTTCCAAGAAGAAGCCTCCATTGATTCTCCAAATGAAAACATTATCTTTCTTCTGATCTCCTGTAACACTAAATGGTACTTTTCTTGGCACTTTTATCACTTGTTTTAAACTAGAGTATAACTTACATTAAAATGCAAAAATCTTAAATTTGATGATTTTTTACATATATATCAACATCTGTACCACTCTCGTAATCCTCCATCCAGATTAAGATATAGAACATTTCTAACATCCCAGGTTTCTCTATGCCCCTTCCAGGCAAAACCCCTTTGCAAGAGTAATAACTATTCTGACCTATCTTAGATTAGTTTTGCCTATTTTTGAACTTCATATAAATGTAGTCATGCAGTACACACTGTTTTGCATCTGGCTTCTTTCATCCTACTTCTGATCTCTGAGATTCACCCAGGTCATGCTTATTATCAATTGTGTATTGTTTTTAAATTATAGAATAGTAATTTAAAAAGTCCATTATAGGGCCATACCGCACTCATGTAACCATTCCACTGTAGATGAATATTTTCTAGTGTTTTCACTGTTACAAAAAAGGCTTCTATGGACATTTCTGCATACCCTTTGTTGGACATCAGCACTCATTTCTACCCTTAGGAATAGAATTACTGGGTCATAGCTATTTGTATGTTTGGCTTAGAAAGTATTGTCAAACATTTCTCAAAAGTGTTTTATATCAATGTATATACCCTATAACAATATAAAATAATTCCAGGTGCTCCATATGCTTACCAACACTTGTTACTGTCATCGTTTTTAAAACCCCTTTTGATGTCTGTGCTCTCATTTCTATATTAAATTATAACAACAACATTACATAGAGTTTAACATTTTGCAAACTTTTAAACTGTCTAATATCTCAATGCATATTTTCTACCCTTTAATGTAAGCAAGGAGAGTCCTATTATTATCCTTACTTTATATTAGGTAGGTACAAAAATAATTGTGGCTTTTGTCATTAAAAATAATGGCAAAAACCACAATTACTTTTGCACCAATCTAATAGATGAGGAAACAGGTTCAGAGAGGAGAGCTTGCTCTCATGATCAGCTTGCTCAAGGTCATGAATCTAGTGAATAGTGGAGATACTGAATTGTGCACATCCACCATGGTACATGGCTTGCAGTTATAAGGGTACATGTTTTATGTCTGCTAGCTTACTAACAGCTCTTTGAGGTTGAGACTTATTTTTAATTTATCACTATCTAATGAAGGAATGAATGAACTGAAATATAAAACTGTAATTTCTCTGTACATAAAAACTTTACAGTAATTGGTTATAATAACATAATGACTAAGAAGCACCATCACTTGTTACCTGAATCACAAAGGATTGTATTTCAGATCCACTGATCCACAAATATCCAAATATTTAGTCTCATTTAATGACTTTCTTGGACTATTAAAGGATCAAAAAATTATAAGCCTCTGTTCAAAGGGTTATTTTAAACTCATTTATTTTAACTATTACTAAGCAGTCTTAAAGGTATCAAAAATATTTGGGTTCTTAAATCAACCAAATTCCAGTTTTGTATTTTGTACATAGAATACCATAGTTAGCATCTTAATATGTGTTGTTTTTTAGTTGTTTTTCTGGCGTATAACCTAACAATATGCTAAGAAATAAAGAAATAAAAGAAATACCAATATAAATGTATGTACACAGAAGTTTTACAGTCAGTAGCTTTGGGTAGCTTATTAAAAGATTATTTGATTTATTTAAGTCAAATAATCTTTTAATAAAAGATTTCTTAAGATAGTTTGACATCATCCAACAGATTGTTATGAGGTGTCAATAAATCAGTAGCTATCTGTATCAACAAGCATGTGTTTTAGAAGATACATGGCGAATTACAGAATAATCCGATTACTTTTTATGCTGTCAGAAAGTACAGATGACACATTTAAGAAATCTGACATCCATGGATAGTTAGACCTTGGTGTGCCTTACAAATTACCCCCTTTTGTTCAAGAAGAATGGTACCATGTGTTAACGCCCACTTCCAAGGTGAAAGCGACCATAGACACCTCAGAGTATCCACTTCTTTTTTGTCTATGTATGTTCATCTTTTCAAACGTGTTCATATCATTTTATGGGTCTCTAAAACATTTAACTTCTAAAACTTCTTACTTTTGACCTATAAAAATTCATTAAAAGTTTTAAAATACATTTTTGAGGCAGAGATTGTAAATGTAAATCATAGATAATCAAAATAATTGACCTTCATTATCAGATACTTCATATCAAAACTGACTTTCTATCTGAATACTTATCTCTCTGAGGTGAAAGAATACATTCTGTCTCAATTACTGAGCTCTTTTGGGATGTGAACCTAGCTAAGTGTGCACTGACACATTCCAAGGTGACCACACAATTCACTTGTGGCATACTAAGGTATTTACAACTCAAGCCTGCTGTAAGATACAATAAATTCATAGGATGCCAAAGGTTTCTGAGAACTTCCTGTAATTCACAGGACATGATCAGACATAATGAAATGTGTTTAATAAAAATTTCTGTCTTATATTCAAGGCCAACTTGAGTTTTAGAACAGCAACAAAAAGCTATGCAAGTAAACCCTCTAGATATAATCATTCAACAGTTTTCTCAAGGAAAAACATATTATAGATGTTTAATTATAGCCATATACCTTTTGAATTTGTTTTCTTTCAATTATAGAAAAAAATTCTCTTTTCAAGTTCAAACATGACTGTTAAAAATATATCATGTTCCCAGTAGCAAATGAACATACCTCTCATGCATGTAGTCAACTCCCAGCAGCAGCTGGATAAACCAGTCTATTATTTGATTTTCTGGAAAGATTTTTCCAGCTTGTTTATATTCCTGAATTTTATCGTCCAGATCTCGGCCCTGAAATGAAGAGCATAATCTTTCATATTTTTTCAGCTAATATATTAAAATCAAGCTCACTTAACAACAGTTAATACATAGCAGTCACTGTTTATAAGAAAGTGCCACTCTGTAATTATCACTGACAAAGATTCTCTCTTTAATCAAAGTCTATCCAGGTTCCTTTGAGCACTCTTCTCAGCTCGGCCTTAACATTGACCTATAAAGACTTTAACAAACACGAACGTATTAATAGTTTCTAAAAGCCCAAGGCCACAACCCTAGGATGGTCCTACCCTCCTACCCCTTAAAGTTCCTGCCTGAGAAAACTCAAGGTAGACGGATGAATTGACTGTTTCTTCCAGCCAATGCCTGAAGATAGGGCTCTTGTCTCCCAATCTCTAAGGAAGGTTAGGAGTCTAACTTTGATGAGCACCAGATAACAAACGCACATGAGTTTACAGGGACCAACCTCCACTTCCTGGTTTTTGTAATTTTTCACTTCCTTGACTCTGCTCAGGCCCCTGCTGTTCCTCTTCCCTATTCCCTTATTCTCCCTGAATACCCAGTCACTCTGCACAAATCAGAATGGAGCTTAGCTCTTTCCTCTAGTATCAGTAGTTACTTCATAAAATCTGTTTTAAATGCTTTAAGGATATCACTCCAGGAAAAAACCCTTATAAGGAGAAAAGTTATCACATAAACCTTCAACATAAATTATTTTTTATTATATTGCCTATATATGCACCCACATAAAACTAGCAATAACTTTTCTTACACTTACAGTTGTGTACAATTATAGAATCTTAACATATATAAAACTTAAAAAGGTCAGCCAATAAAATTCTAATCAGTGATATGAATTTAATATAAAGTGATGATTTTTGGTGAAACTAAATTGGTACTTACATTGTGCATATAGCTGCTGTAGTATAGATTCTTTTGAGTTTGGCATGCCCAGGGTACCATGTGCATTGGGATGACTGAATTCTCCTTTCCTCTATATAGCTATAGCAAAACCCTAAGGAATATAGTAACTGTGGATCTATGTGGGGATCCAAGCACATCATTTAAGCATTTAGTTAAGCTCTATCCTATCACTCACTGGCAATAAGTAAAATAATAATACTTATTATTAAGGCCAAAAACTAACCACGATCAAAAATGACAAATATCTAAAATACCCTGGCAGTGTCTGATATAATGCCCTTTCTGAATATGGTTGTACTGATGTATTTCAATTGCTATAGAAATAAAAATGTCAAATGCTAAATTCTCTTAGAGAACTCTTAGACCTGATCCATTTTACTGTAAAACACCGAAAAATTAGAGATAATTTGAGAAATGTTCCTCTAAAGAAAAGGATGGATTCAATGTAACTGTGTTTGGTCTTTGCAGGATGCAAAACGCAGGCCCCATAAAGAGTGGGAGAGGTCCTTATCATGTTCATGGGGAGCAAAAGTGGAAAAAATAAGCTAGTCATAGACTACTCATGACAGAGTTGTTGTTAAGATGCAAAGGAAGAACATTTATAGGCAATGAGACAATCCAAAAGAAATTACTTCTAATGAAACAGCATAAGGTCAACTGATTCACTTCTAATGCATTTTTTATTTCCTTACAGTGCAATGTGCAAATATTTGCTTAGCATTTTCTCTCCTACAAAGGGCCATAACAAATCAAAAGTATAGCAAACATTCACTTGCAGCCTAGCTCAAGTACGGTTTCCTGATAGTTTTTCTGGGCCAAGGAGAGTGTTCCAAAGCTTGGTGGAATTCAAAAGTATGGCCAATTGAATACTTAACTCCTTGTCTAAAAGACTATCATTTCTTTCTCATTCTTCAAACCTGCCTTTATTTCTTCTCTCTTTTTACTCCTAGAGTTTATCAGAATTCTGTTGAGCCAGAATTCTCTCTGGCTCATGTTTCTATACTCTCATGTTTCTGTAAGCTGTACTCTCATGTTTCTATAAGTTGCAAAGAACATTTTTGACAATAGATCATTATAACATCCTGTGTAGTAGACATGAAAGTCCTTCAGATGAAAGGTGACCTGTAAATATACAGTTGACCCTTGAACAACATGGGTTTGAACTGTGTAGATCTGCTTAATATATCGGTTTATAAGCTTATAATATCAGCTTCTAAGCTGATATTTTTCAACCAAACACATATTGAAAATACAATATTTGCAGGAATGGAAATCTGCATATATGAAGGGCTTTTGTATATATGAAGGTTCTGCAGGGCCAACTGCAGGACTTGAGTATGTGAGGATTCTGGTATATCTCACTTAGTTTCTCTGAATACGATAAAACATCTCCAGTGGCAGAAAGATTATTGCCTACATGTTGCCATCCTCTTCCTGAATACCTTCAGAGGAGAAGTGGAAGGAGAGAGAAGAAGATGAAGACAATGCTAAAGAAAAAGGAAAAGAAAAACTTGCCTTAAAGAAATATCAGTGAAGCTGCCTGCTAGCTTCTTTTTTTTTAAATTTTATTATTATTATACTTTAAGTTTTAGGGTACATGTGCACAACGTATGTCAACCCAATGTATCACTTTAAAAACACCAAAAATAAGCACAATTTTCTCCATGTACAAAAATTATGGTCGCAGAACCTGTGCATTTTTAAAAATGTGTTAACCTTACTAAGGACAAGCTAGAATTACAGTGGCCACAGTGAAGTTTTAACCCAGATAAAATTGGTCACTTGTGAGGCACATTAGAGAAGAAAGGATCCAACATACCACAAAAGCAATGGGACACATTCTTTAATGGATACACAGAAGTATTAAATATCTAAGATATGAAATGAATCAAAGATTTCCTCTTTAAAAGATTCCTTAGAGAAGGCTAATGGAAAAAATTTTAAGTCTTTTCTACAAATACCAGTCAAAAGCTTTAGCCATCTGGGTGGGTAATGTTGTTCCATGGGCCACAAAAAAATTCACTTCCAGATTAGTGAGCTTTGTGTTATTGTACTTGGCACCTGGCTAAAATTTTTAAATGAATACTACAAGATCTGTTTTTATGTTTATATTTATATATGTCAGTATGTATGTTATGAATGTGTAATATATTTCTTTTTCCTTATGGTATTGCCAAAATTAAGTTGTAAAAGAGAACTATTTAATTGGCTTAAAGAAAAATAAGTACTTATATAAAATAGGTATTCTTTAAACCCTTAGAAACAAACCTAAAATATTTTTCAAGTTGACATACTCTTGGATAATCTTGGGTAAATAGTAGCTAATAAAAGTATATTGGCTTGATTAACTCAGGCATACCTTCAGAGTTGTCAGCATTTAGTATAATACAGATGCACAACTCTTCTTCCCTAGGCTTATTTAGTAAAATAAGTTCATGTTATCTCTATGTGACATAGCTTGTCAGCAAGAAAAATAACTTAAGGTGATGGCTAGCTATTTAATGTCTCATCTTTATGGGCATTTCAAGCATAATTGTTAAAAGCAAGAGTTAAATAGAGGTAAGATAGAATTCCCATGTGAAAAATGTCCTTTCTATACCAGAAACTTTTAACATTCTTATGAAGGATGGGAAAAAAAAAAAAAAAAAAAGCCGTAACAGAATAGAAATAAAAATGTGCTTCCTCTACAGTTTCTTACTACAGTGAGACTACAGACAGTTGGGACTGTTAATAAATGTTCTGTGCCACATTGAAAAAATGTATTATAAAAAAGTACATGCTCCTAGAATTATAATTCACAGGTTTTCCAATCTATAGACTGCTGGTATGATATTCACACTTGCTTGCTTCCTAGTGTTCACTAGAAATTAAGGTCATAAAGGACTAAGAATTCTAATTAAAATATGTAACTAAAATTACTAGAAATAATAAGGAAAACAACTTTATATGCAAGTATACAATATAGGTAAGATGTGCTTTTGGTAAGGAAAAGCATAAGTTATGAGGATGTGTATTGTTTTGTTAAAACAAAAAGAGAATAATTTTTGTTCTAGAGTAGAATGATTGATCCAAAATGAGAAAGAAGTATTTGGGGAAAAAAACTGACTGGATATTAGGAAGTGATATGGTTTAGCTGTGTCCCCACCCAAAATCTCATCTTGAATTGTAATCCCCATAATCTCCACATGTAAAAGGCGGGACCAGGTGGAGATAATCAAATCATGGGGGTGGTTTCCCCCATGTTGTTCTCATGATACTGAGTGAGTCTCACAAGATCTGATGGTTTTATAAGCATCTAGCATTTCCTCTGCTTGCACTCACTCCATCCTGCTGCCCTGTGAAGAAGTACCTGCTTCTCCTTTGCCTTCCAACATGATTATAAGTTTCCTGGGGCTTCCCCAGCCATGCAGAACTGTGAGTCAATTAAACCTCTTTCCTTTATAAATTACCCAGTCTTGGCTATTTCTTCACTGAGAATGGACTAATACAAAAAGTCTGTAGAAGAGAAACCTTGGGAAAGAAATTTTATATGTGATTAAGCTAGCTAAGATTAGATATGCTATTTATAAATTTTTCTAAAAATTAAGCCTTAATATAAAAAACACTATGAAGGAAAATTAGAATTTCATCCTTTATGTTAAAACAACTTTTTCTTGAGGTACTGGTCTACTTTTAATAGGAAATTGTGAAAAGGTTTTTTGTTTGTTTGGTCTTTACCTTTTAGGTAATTGGCCAAGGAAATATTCTGCGTTTTGTCAAGATAATTAAGAAAGTCAGTAAAAGAAATGCCATGATGGCTGACTTGCCAAGATGGCTGACTAGAAGCAGTTAGTGCATGCTGCTGTCATGGAGAAGAGACAGAGTGGCAAGTAAACACTAGTTCTTCAAGTGGATCATACAGGAGGCCATGTTTTGATTCATCAAAGAAGCAACAGCGACCCACAGAAAGCAAAGAAGAGCAAGGCAGCACAGCTGCCCACCCAGGATTGGTGTAGAGCCAGAGGAGGCTCCCAGCTGCAAAGAAAGGATGAGTGAGAGTCCCCAGGGACCACACGTCTGCATGAGCTTTCTAATCTTGGGCACAGGAGAGGCCCCCAGCTCCCCTGGGCTTCCAGATCGACACAGAGAGCTTGTGGAGTCTGTGCAGAGCTACCACTGAAGCCCACATTGAGCTCCATGAGCCTTGGATCCCTGAGCATGTTGGTGCCAGCTGCCGTAGCCCTACCAACAAAGGAGCTCAGGCTCTCTTGTGCACTTCTAGGATCGGTACCACATGCACGGTGCTGAGGAGAGGATGAACTGCAGACTGTACCTCATCAGGCAAGGTCCAATCACAGCCACCCCACTCCAACCTGAACATTCCAGCTGGTCAGCGCTCTTCTTTCCTCTGGGATGGAGCTCCCAGAGGCAACTAACAAGCCTGCTGCAATTGCCACTGCTACAACCCCTGCCCCTGCTGTCCTCAGGCTGGGGAGAGAGTAAAGAATCTAAGAACTGTCATTGGCCTCCAGCATGCCACAGCTGCCATACAGTAAGGCAGCCAGACTGTTTTCCATGCAGATCTCTGAACTTGCTGCTCCTGATTGGTCAGGGCCTTCCAGCTTAGGCCCCCAGAGCAGCTGCGCCACTCCCATCTGATCAGTTAGTGGTGGTTCTGCATTTCTCTGGGGTGGAGCTTCCAGAGACAACTGACAGGCCCTCTATCATTGCCACCATCATAGTACCCACCCATCATCCCCAACACCCAGGCTAGAAAGGGAATAAACAGCCTGATTGTTGTTGCAGGCCTACAGCACACCACAGCCATCCTATGGAGAAGAGGCCAAACTATCTTCTTTGGTCTTCCCTAGGCAGAGTCCCCCCCACCTACTCCCAAGCTTGGGCCCACAGCTCAGCTGCCCCATCCCTAGCTGATAATTCAAATTAGCCATGGCTATGCATTTCTTTGGGGTGGCACCCCCTGAGGTAACTGGCAGGCTGTATGCCATTGCTGCCACTGCAGCCCCACCCCTGCTGCCCCCAAGGTGGGGAAGGCACAAAAAGCCTGATCTCTCCCCAGGGCTGCAGTGCATAGCCTAGAAGGACTAAGGCATTCGAGTGGGAATGGAGCCCAAACTCTCAGAGCACTAAGAGGGTTGAGTCACATGGGTTCATGGGCTGCAGCAGGAATAGGCATGCCTTTCTCCACAGAGCCAGACTGAAAAGGTATGGTCTATCTCCCTACTTCAGCTTCTGACTGAGGGAACCCTGCAGCCCAAACACCTAACAAAAGAAATGCAGGTACAGTGCCAGTGATTGGAAGGAGTTCCCCCAAGGCCCAGGAGTAAACTCGGTGAAGGGGTCACCTCTCTTGCCACTGCACCACAGAGCAAGCTTGCAAGTGGCAGGAAATACAAAGGAGCCATGCAGCAGAGTAAGAGCCTCTACCAGCAAATACGCTTAAGCTTCATCTACTGGACTGCAGCCCAAACTACAACAACAAAAATACTTTGCTAATATAACCCCCTATAAGAGCAAGGGTAAGAATTCAGCCACAAATAAGGAACCTGCATAGAGCATTGGCCCTCTGAAAACATCCAGAAATGAACCCAACTAACTATACTCAATTTACACAATTAAAGGAATGCCAACCTTCTCAGATGAGAAAGAACCAACTCAAGAGTTCTGGCAATGCAAAAAGCCAGAGTGTACCGTTACCTCCAAACAAGTTCACTAGCTCCCCAGCAATGGTTTTTAACCAATCAAAAATGACTGAAATGACAGATATAGAATGTGAACTCTGGATGACAAGGAATCTCATGGAGATTCAGGAGAAAGTTGAAACCCAACCCAAGGATTCCAAGGAATCTAGTAAAATGATCTAAGAGCTGAAAGATGAAATAGCCATTTAAAAAAGAACCAAATTGAGCTTCTAGAGCTAAAAGATTCACTACAAGAATTTCATAATATAATCAAAAGTATTAACAGAAGGATCGAAGCTGAGGAAAGAATCTCAGAGCTCAAAGACCAGTTCTTCGAATCAACTCAGTTGGACAAAAATAAAGAAAAATAATTTTAAAAAATGAATAAAACTTCTGAGAAATATAGGATTACATAAAGAGAACAAATCTATGACTCAATGGTATTCCTGAGAGAGAGCGAGAGAATAAACAACTCAGAAAATATATTTGAGGATATAGTCCATGAAAATTTCCCTAATGTTGCTGGAGAGGATGACATGCAATATGAATAAATACAGAGAACCTTGGTTAGACACTATATAAGTCAACCATCCCCAAGGCACATAGTCATCAGATTCACCAAGGTCAAGGTAAAAGAAAAAATCTTAAAGGAAGAGAGAAAAGTCAATTCATGCACAGAGGGAAACCCATCAGGCTAGCAGCAAACCTCTCAGCAGAAACCTTACAAGCCAGAAGAGATTGGGGTACTATTTTCAGCATTCTTAAATAAAAGAAATTTCAACCAAGAATTTCATATCCCATCAAACAAAGATTCATAAGTGAAGGAGAAATAAAACCCTTCTCAGAAAAGTAAATGCTGAGGGAATTCATTTTAACTAGACCAGCCTCACAAGTGGTCCTTAAGGGAGTGCTAAATATGGAATTGAAAGAATGGCACCTGCTACCACAAAAACACACATAGGCACATAGCCCACAGGCACTGCAAAGCAATCTCAACTCTACATAACAACCGGCTAACAACATGATGACAGGATCAATATCTCACATATTAATAATAACCCTGAATGTAAATGAGCTAAACATCCCACATAAAAGCAAAAGAGTGGCAAGCTAACACCCATCTAACATGTAATGGTACACACGGGCTCAAAGTAAAGGGATGGAGAAAGATTCGCTATCCAAACAAAAAACAAAAAAGAGCAGGAGTCACTATTCCCATATAAAATAACCCAGATTTTAAACCAACAAAAATTAAGGAGAACACAGAAGGACATTACATAATGATAAAGGTTTAATTGAACAAGAAGACTTAACTATACCAAACATATATGCACCCAGTACTATAAGTAGCCAGATTCATAAAACAAGTTCTTCTTGGTCTATGAAAAGACTTAGACAACCACATAATAATACAGTGAGGCTTCAGCACCCCACTGACAGCATTAGACATACCATCAAGGCAGAAAACTAACAAAGAAACTATGGACTTAACACTTCACCAACTGGACATAATAAACATTTATAGAACACTCCATCCAACAACCACAGAATATATATGCTTCTCTTCTCCACATGGAACATATTCTAAGATCGAACACATGCTCAGTCATAAAGCAAGTCTCAATAAATTCAAAAACTTGAAATCATACCAAGCATACTCTCAGACCACAGTGCATAAAAATATAAGTCAATATCAAGAAGACCTCTCAAAACTACACAGTTACATGGAAATTAAATAACTTGCTCCTGAATAACTTCTGGGTTAACAACAAAGTTAAGGCGGAAATCAAACAATTCTTTGAAATTAATGAAAATAGAGACACAACATACCAAAATCTCCAGGGTGTAGCTGAACATGTTAAGAGGAAAGTTGATAGTACTAAATACCTTCATCAAGAAGTTAGAAAGAGCTCAAATTAACTATTTAACTTTGGACCTAAAGGAACTGGGAAAAAAGAACAAACCAACCCTAAAGCTAGCAGAAGAAAAAAAATAACTAAAATTAGAGAAGAACTGAATGAAACTCAGATGCAAAAATCTATACAAAATGTCAATGACACCAAGAGTTGGTTCTTATAAAAAATAAACAAGATTGGTAGACCTCTAGCTACATTAACAACAAAAAAGAGATCCAAATAAGCATAATCAGAAATGACAAAGATGATATTACAACCAATCCCATAGAAATATGAAAGATCCTCATAGAATACTATGACCAACTTACACAAAAAAAATAGAAAATCTAGAGGAAACAAACAAATTCCTGGAAACACACAATCTCCCAAGACTGAATCAGGAAGAGATTAAAACTCTGAATAGACCAATACTGAGCTCTGCAATAATAATAATAATAAAACCTACCAACCAAAAAAAGTCCTGCACCAGATGGATTCACAGCTGAATTCTACCAGTTGTACAAAAAAACCCAGTACCAATCCTACTAAAACTATTCCAAAAAATTGAGGAGGAGGGGCTCCTCCCTAATTCACTCTATGAAGCCAGCAACTGCCTAATACCAAAATCTGGCAAAGACACAATGAAAAAGGAGAACTTCAGGCCAATATCCATGATAAACATAGATGCAAAAATCCTCAATAAAACATAGCAAACTCAATCCAGTAGCACAGCAAAAAGTTAATATGCCAAAATCAATAGGCTTTATTTATTTATTTATTTATTTATTTAGAGACAGTCTTGCAGTGTCACTCGCGCTGGAGTGCAATGGCACGATCTCAGCTCATTGCAACCTTGGCCTCCCAGGTTCACGCGATTATCCTGCCTCAGCCTCCTGAGTAGCCACCAGCTAATTTTTTATATTTTTAGTAGAGACGGGATTTCACCATGTTGGCCAGACTAGTCTCCAACTCCTGACCTCGTGATCCGCCCGCCTCAGCCTCCCAAAGTGCTGGGATTACAGGCATGAGCCATCGTGCCCGGCCCAAGTAGGCTTTATTTTTGGGATGCAAGGTTGGCTCAACATACACAAATCAATAAATGTGATTTCACCTACCACATAAACAAAATTAAAAGCAAAAACCATATGATCATCTTAATAAATGCAGAAAAAGCTTTTAAGAAAATCCAACATCCATGATAAAAACCCTCAACAGACCAGGCATTAAAGGAACATACCTCAAAATAATAAGAGCCATCTATGAAGAATTCTCAGCCAACATCATACTGAATGGCAAAAACTGGAACCATTCTCTTTGAGAACTGGAACAAGGTGAGGGTGCCCACTCTTACCACTCCTATTCAACATATTACTGGAAGTCCTAGCCAGAGCAACTGGGCAAGAGAAAGAAATAAACGGCATCCAAAATGAAGTCAGCTATCTCTCTCTGCTACCAATATGATTCTATTCCTAAAACATCCTAAAGACTCCATCAAAAGACTATTAGAACTGATAAACAATTTTAGTAAGGTTTCAGGATACAAAATCAATGTACAAAAATCAATAGCATTTCTATAAACCAATAATGTCCAGGCTGAGAGTCAAATCAAGAACACAATCCCATTTAAAATAGCCACAAAGAAAATGAAATGCCCAGGAATACAGCTAACCACAGAGGTGAAAGATCTCTACAAGGAGAAATATAAAACATTGCTGAAAGAAATCAGTGATGACACTAATAAATGGAAAAATCATTCCATACTTATGGATTGGAAGAATCAATATTATTAAAATAGCCATACTGCCCTAAGCAATCTACAGATTCAACACTATTCCTATCAAACTACCAACATCATTCTTCACAGAATTAGAAAAAACTACTCTAACATTCATATGGAACCAAAAAAGAGCCTGAATAGCCAAGGCAATCCTAAGGAAAAGAACAAAGCTGGAGGCATCACACTACCTGACTTCAAACTGTATTACAGGGCTATCGTAAACAAAAAGCACGATACTAGTACAAAAACAGACACATAAACCAGTAGAACAGAATAGAAAACTCAGAAATAAAGCCACACACAACCATTTGATCTCTGACTAGGCCAACAAAAACAAGGAATGGTGAAAGGAACCCTTTTCAATAAATGGTCCTGGGATAACTGGCTGGCCATATGCAGAAGACTGAAACTGGACCCTTACCTTTTACCACATACAAAAATTAACTCAAGAGTGATCAAAGATTTTAATGTAAATCATCAAACTATAAAAATTCTAGAAGAAACCTAAGAAATGCCCTTCTTGACATTGGTCTTGGCAAAGAATTTCTGGCTAAGTTCTCAAAAGCAGTTGCAACTAAAACAAAACAAGTGGGACCTAATTAAACGAAAGAGCATCTGCACAGCCAAAGAAACTATCAACAGAGTAAACAAATGACGTACAGAATGGAATAAAATATTGACTAATGATGCATCCAACAAAGGTTTAATATCTAGAATCTATAAGGAAGTTAAATCAACAAGGAAGAAAAAAAAACATTTAAAAGTAGGCAAAGGTCAGGAGTTAGAGACCAGCCTGACCAACACGGTAAAACCCCGTCTCTATGAAAGATACAAAAATTAGCTGGGTGTGGTGGTGTGCACCTGTAATCCCAGCTACTCAGGAGGCTGAGGCAGGAAAATCACTTGAACCCAGGAGGAGGAGGTTGCAGTGAGCAGAGATTACGCCACTACACTCCAGCCTGGGCAACAGAGTGAGACTCCGTCTAAAAAAAAAAAAAGTGGGCAAAGGACATGAGCAGGCACTCCTCAAAAGAAGATATACAAGTGGCCAAGAAACATATGAAAAAATGCTCATCATCACTAATCATCAGAGAAATGCAAATCAAAACCATAATGAGTTACCATCTCATACCAATCAGAATGGCCATTTTTAAAAAGTCAAAAAACAACAGATAATGGCAAGGCTGTGGAGAAAAGTGAATGCTTACCCAGTGTCGATGGGAATGCAAATTAGTTCGGCCACTGTGGAAAGCAGTTTGGAGATTCCTCAAAGAACTCAAAACAGAGCTATTATTCAACCCAGCAATCTCATTACTGTGAATATACCTAAAGGAAAATAGATCATTCTACCAAAAAGACATATGCATGCATAATGTTCATCACCACACTATTCACAACAGCAAAGACATGGAATCAGCTTAGGTGCCCACCAATCATTGATTGGATAAAGAAAATATGATACATATACACCATGGAATACTCCACAGCCATAAAAATGGAATGAAATCATGTCCTCTACAGCAACATGGATGAAGCTGGAGGTCATAATCCTAAGCAAACCAATACAGGAACAGAAAACCAAATATCACATGTTATAAGTGGGAACTAAACATTGAGCACACATGGATATAAACAGAGGAACAATAGACACTGCCAACTACTAGATAGGGGAGGGAGGAAGGGGGATGTGAGTTGAAAAACTACCTATTGGGTACTATGTTCACTACCTGGGTGCAATATACCCATGTAACAAACCTACAGATGTACCCTCTATAACAAAAATATGTCAGTTTTTTAAAAAAGAGAATTTCCTGTGCTTCGTGTGGTCTTTATTAGTCTTTTGATCACTCAAGAAAACAGTTCTCTCTATTTAAAAAGCTAAGGTTTTTCTAAAATTATGTAACTTTCTTTGAAGTATTTTAATTATCACTCTGCTTAAATGACTATTGTTGCCAGTGACCTATGACCCTATTTTAATTAATTATTTTAAACCCTTTGACATTTTTTAACCACTTCTCAAAATCAAGCATTAAATTAAGGCCTTTTGACCTCAAACCAACTTTGGAAGTTTCCAAACTGACCTCTGGAATTTCTCAAAGGAATTTTTTCCTCTCTTCTTATAAAAAAGAGAGATGTTAAACTAATTAGGCTTATTTGATGTGTTAAATTGCATGGGAAGCATTGTCAAATAATAAGTGTTGCTGAACCATCTTTAAGTTATATTGCATGAGTATGTTATTAATGTTTTCCAGAAATTATATGAAATTCCCAGAAACTTGATAGTCTTGACATATTACTATCACTCGTAATTTTAATTTTAAAATACTGTATATACAGAAAAGGAAACAAAATTTTCTTGTCAATTGCATTATAATTAATTTTCATCAGCCATTTAACCATTATCATTTAAAGTCTTGCCATCCACAGACAGTTAATTGTTTTACTTTGGTATTTTCCTGAAAGCTATTGAAAACAACTATAAACCTAAATTTTTCATCTTTGAGGGGATTCATGGAAAGAACTCTGACAACACAGGTTTCTGATAACCTTAGGTTCACACAATTAGATTAGATAAGAATTTCTAGAATTCTAATGAATAAATTGATTGGTTCATAAAACCACTAACCCCACATCAAGCAGAACACGAATTAATTGGTTGCTAAGGAAATGCTTTGGCAGGTTTTCATACTAAGTCAGCCAGTACTGAAATTGTTAAGATATACAATTTGAATGAGCTCCATAAGATTGATCCAAGTCAAATTACCTATGATGAACTATTTCATAAACAATGCTTTGTGCCTGAATTGGAGAAATCAACTGGTATTTAAAAGGATGTAAATTCAATGTTAAGAGTGGGCTAATGGAGGGCTTGGACAGTTGTTTGGTCCTTCCTGAGTCCCTAAAGCTTTAATTATTAAAAGCTCTGTACTCCTTAACTCATCATAGGAGAGATAAAATAATCCCAATTATTTTTAAAAATACTGGCAGGCTGTCTGTTCTAAAATTCCTAAAATGGTTTATAACCACTGTCTGGTTTGTCAAACCCATAATTTTGACAAGACAATAAAATACTCAGATGATACATTTCCAGCACCTGCTGGATCATTTGAATACTTACAGATGAACATCACTCAATTGCTACCTTCAATGAATATTTTCTGGATGTACAGAAGCTTTCCCATCATGCAGGAAGGTTGCTGATATAACAGTAGCTAAAAGGTTATCATGAAATGTGTTTGCTTTATGGAATATTCCTGGAGAAATCTCCAGTGGTAGAGGTGCTCATTTCACTGGACAAGTTATAAAGCAGTTAAATAAATTATTACAAACACAATGGTATTAGGCAAAGCTAACTGAATTGACTGTATTGCCTTGTTCAAAGGTATTACTGATTGATGGCAGTCAGATCCACCCCCCTTGGAAAACATAGATTGACCCCTTATAAAATAGTTACCGGAAGGTGTATGGCCCTAATAATAGAACCTCATGAATCTCACACTTTTATAAGTTCTGACATGACTTAATATTGAAAGATTTTAATGCATTATGCTAAAGTATATTTTTACCAGTTAAAAGAAACCCTTTGCGACCCACCAGCTGATGACAACTAGATCTTTCATGATCTACAACCCACTGAATGGGTCTTTTGGAAGCAACACCAGAGAAAGACTGCCCTTGAGCCTCACTGAAAAAGACCATACCAAGTTCTTCCCACCACCTACACTACTGCAAAATTTCGGGGCCTCAAGCCTTGGAACCCTATATCTCAACTCAAGAGAGCCCCTTCAGACTCTTCGGACAGTAAATCCACTGGAGATCTCAAGGTAAAGCTGACTAGGGAAGCTTTTCTCCAGAAGAAAATGGCATCCTAGATGTGGACAGCTTTCCCAAGATCACAGGTCAAGACTGTTCTCCTCTGTCACTATGAAATCTTTGTTCCCTTTCCTCTTTGTTTTCTTTTCTGTTTATATATGGCAAGATAATGTGATAATTAAGATTTCATAATTGAGAGCTTTTGCAGGGAACTAGACTGAATGTTGACTATGTCATGTTAAACCTGAATCCCTATATGATCTTAGAGGTATTCTAGTTCACCATGTAACAAATTTAACTAATATTCCAAGTGTGACGATTTGTTCAAATTGCGCATCTGGGCTAAGCACGGTGGCTCATGCCTGTAATCCCAGCACTTTGGGAGGCAGAGGCAGGCGGATTACCTGAGGTCAGGAGTTCGAGACCAGCCTGGCCAACATGGTGAAACCTCATCTCTACTAAAAATACAAAAATTAGCCAGGCGTGGTGGCACACGCCTGTAATCCCAGCTACTCAGGAGGCTGAGGCAAGAGAATTTCTTGAGCCGAGGAGGCGGAGGTTGCAGTGAGCCAAGATCATGCCACTGCACTCCAGCCTGGCCGACAGAGCAAGACTGTCTCAAAAAAAAAAAAAAAAAAAAAAAAAAAAATTGCACATCTGGTTCTTTCCACAGGATTAGGTTTTTAGATTCATATATTCAGACTCTTGTTTAATAGTAGGAAAAACCTATATTGAGGGTTTTGCAGCTAAATTATGCCAGAAACTAAGAAAACCAAAAGAAAGATAAGTTGACAGTTTGTAGACAACTGTATAACCCTAATACCTTCATTGTAAGAAGTAATCTACCATACAATGATTCAATAATGGACCCTTGGATAAATATTACCAGTGCTTCCCAACTGGTGCTTTCTAACATACAACATATCACACAAGGAACTGTCTCTTGTGCCCCTCCAGGATATATTTTCATCTGTGGAGGATTTAATGATCAACCATATGTGTGGGCAACTCCTTGTCTCAAGTGAAAAATAAGGGACCAATGTGGATTAGAGATTCTAAGAGTACCACTGTCACTTCATAAGCAACTGGAAACTGAACATTGTTCTGTATCTCTTAATTTGTGCCATGGATTAACGAGAAATTGTGCTTGCTTTGGCAGCACATATACTAAAATTGGAAAGATACAGAGGAGGTTAGAATGGCCTCTGTGCAAGGATGACACGGAAATTCATGAAGCATTCCATATTTAAAAATAAAAATAATAAAGAGGAATTTTCCGGCAGGCTTAAATCACTCTAAATGGGCATCTTTTGTAGAATGGTTCTTCTTTGGCTTGGCATAAATGTATATAGAGTTATCATTAGAAATCTGTCTCAAATATTAGCTACTATAGGTGACTCTATTGCAAAGGCTATCATTGCCCGGAATCCTTTATAAATTCTCTTGCTAACATTGTTTTAGACTGTTTTGGACTACTCAATGAACATGGGAATATGTATGCAATGGCTAACATCTCATGCTGCCCTTTCATAAATATGTCTGATATGGTAGAAACTGAGTTTTAAAAAGTAAACAAACAAGCTACTTGGTTAAAACAAGTAGATTCCTCTTCTGGCTCATTTTTTTGATTGATTTTATTATAATTGTTTTGGTTCGTGGTGGCCTCTGTTAAGGAATACACTTCACTCTCTTAGTATTATCCTCCTGATAACCATCACAATAGTCTCCCTGGTGTGCTATATTCTCTCAAGTGTCTTAAATGCTAATATACAGCCGTCTGTTGTACATCAAATGGTCTCACTACTGTTAAAATAACAAAAACACAAAGAGAACATAAGGAATCATTCAACTAGCCTGATGCCATGAATTATGTATTTCATACCAAGACCAAACAAGTCCATGACGATGGTGACAGAGTGGCATCAATGCCCAATTTTGAGAGACTGACTAAAAGGGAGAAATTGTTAAATTAACTTAAATTTGGCCTGAAGCTGCCTCCATACTTTGCATTCCTGTGCAGCAAACCTCATCCTAACGTAGTATGTAAACAAACCAATACACAGAACAAATAGCTGAGTTTCAGCCAATCACAGGCAGCCAAATCATCACACCATGTCCAAATAAGGCAAATGCCTAGCTATAGCTAATCAAATGATTTCTCTACTTTGCTTTTGTGTCCATCCTATAAAAGCTCATTGCTCAGGTTGCTGGGCAGAAACCTCTCTGAACTTCTTCTAGTTCTGAAGTTTGCCCAATTCAAGAAATTTTGTGTGTGTGTGTGCTCAGATAAACTTTGGTAAATTTAATTTATTTAAAGTTTTTATTTTAACAGTTAAAATACTAAAATTTGTGGATATTTGTGCATTAAAATAGCATTCCTTTCAGGAATTTATCCCCAAACTGCAATGCTGCTTTTCACATCCTATTGTCATTTTTAAACTGTGTTAAAGAAATATTAAATTCTATACATTTTGTATCAACTTCTTTATTTTTTGTGAATGAGCATAATTATGTTTTCTGGGTTACCTTGCCATATGGATGCATGCTCTCTGAGTGACATTTATTGTTGATCTGACAATCACCTGCTTACAATCTTTCAAGTGGAAGGAGAGATGCAGAACAACAGAGGTGAGTAAAAGTTGTGTGTCTGTTTCCTGCATTGATATTAAGTGCCTGATTTCCTGTAATTAAATAAATATATATTTAGACTATTGAAGGACAGAAAAGGTCCTTCAATAACAGGCCTCAAAGTGAAATGTCTAAAGGAAATAGCCAAACTCCCCATTGCCTTCTGGGTAGAACTTTAAAAAGAAGAAAGATATCTGTTGTTAGCATTAAGCAAGGGCTATGTGAAATCAACAGGAAGAGAGAACACTGAAAGATTAAATTAATCCAAGATCTGTGTCTTGTGCTCCTCAAATTATTCTTCCCATTTCCATTTTACATGTTTATCCTCAAGAAAAACTATTTGTTTTGCATTTACTGTGTTCTTTAATAAACACAGCCAGATGTAATCACTCACATCTGTAATCCCAGTAACTCAGGTGGCTGAGGTAGGATGATCACTTAACGCCAGGAGCTTGAAACCAGCCTGGGCAACATAGCAAGATCCCATCTCTAAAAAACAATTTTAAAATTATCCCAGCCTGGTGTCATGCCTATATTCTCAGCTGCTTGCGAGCCTAGAGTGGGAAGAGCATTTGAGTCCAGGAGATTGGGGCTGCAGTGAGCTATGATTGCACCACTGCACTCCAGCCTGGTGACAGAATGAAACCCCAATCTCAAAAAACACAAAAAATAAACAAACAAAAACCTCTGATTTTTTCTAAAGATTTAATTATGATAGACAAGCCACTCAAAGATTTAGACACAACAAATTATGATTTGACACAACAAAGAAATACAGTTTTTAGTCTGATTTTAACTCAGCAACATGAAAAGCATTACTTTCTTTCTCTAAGCTGTGTCTAAAGTAAAAAGCTAATGTTTTTGATGAAACGTAATGCATTGGTCTAAGAAATTCTTATTACAATATCTGTAAGTATATTCTGTTTTCTTAACTTTGACCTTGAGAAATATTTAATAGTGACTTATTGCTAAAATAACTTTCATGAAAAATGTATTGACTTTAACTGACCCAAAATTAATATTGCCCTAAGTCTATACAGCTATCAAAAAATGTTTTCCTTCACTAAGATTATCCCTTGAAGGTTGCAATAAAAGACTTGATGTTAACTTCTAAGGTTTTGAAAATCTGTAACCCAAACTGTAGCATTTGATGGATTAATAGTATCTCCTCCTTTCACCATCCCAGTTAGCCAATGACAAATTGCCTTTGAAATGCCGAGGCTTTAAAGAAATGAAGAACAACCCAAATTCAGTGTTCTCAACTCCACCTTTGATTGTTATTATCAAATTTTAAATCCGAAAAGGATTTGATTTTAAAAATTAATCCTTGTATTAACATTGGCAATCAAAGCACTTACAACCTTAAAAGACAAAAGAAGAGCATTCTCAGAAGCCTGAATTTAAAACAAAAACAAAAACAAAAAAATCCCTGCAATGTTTAAGGCTAAAAGGAACTTCAAAAATTACTCTGTCCTACTTTTTATTTTAAAATGAAAAAGCTTCCCTTATTAATTCACTGGATTGACAACTTAAAATGCTCTTCCTTCATACCCTACCATCTCTCCATTAAATAAGCATTCTTCCAGTGGACCTCAAATATTATGCATCAAAATCTTCCAAGTTGCTTGTTTAAAATGCATATCCCTATTATCATCAATTATCATTATCATTATCATCAATAACTCCGACTCAGTAAATGCAGATTGGGTGCAGTGGCTCACGCCTCACTTTTGGAGGCCAAGGCAGGCAGATCACTTGAGGTCAGGAGTTCGAGACCAGCCTGGCCAACATGATGAAACCCCATCTCTACTAAAAACACAAAAATTAGCCGGGCATGGTGGCACACGCCTGTAATCCCAGCTACTCAGGAGGCTGAAGTGGGAGGATCACTTGAACCTAGGAGGCGGAGGTTACAGTGAGCCAAGATCCCATCACTGCCCTCAAGACTGGGCAATAGAGCAAGACTCCATCACAAAATAAAACAAAATAAAATAATGAAAAAGCTTCCCTTATTAATTCACTGGATTGACATCTTACAATGCTGTTCTTCATACCCTACCATATCTCCATTAAATAAGCATCCTTCCAGTGGACCTCAAATTTTATACATCAGAATCTTACAAGTTGCCTGTTTAAAATGCATATCCCTTGACATTAGCAACAATAACTCCAACTCAGTAAATCCACATAGGCCCAAGAAATCTGTATTTTTAACAAGCATCCTTCGTGACTCTAGGACAGGTGGTCCATGGAACAAACTTTGAGGCATGATGCTAGGCAATAATATAAACAGGCCATGTACTTAATATTTAGCCTGTCAGTGGAAACATTTTGTCTAAAATTTGAACAACTCCAAAGGCAAAAGATGTACTTGAGAAAGGCAGGCTTGAAAAAGAGTCATTTTACAATAACATGTTTTTGAAACTCTGTTTCATTACTTAGGAGAATACCAATAAACGGAGGTAAAGGCAGTGAGGGAGGAGATCCTTTGTCATTATATTGTACAACCCGAGGACATTTTCCTAGAATTTTGGAAGTGCACTTTAAGAGACTGCATAAAACATGGGGGAAATGTCAAGCCACATTATGCTCTTAAAAGCAAAACAAGAAAAACAACAGCTTCTAAATAGGTACTGAAGAATGCCATGCAGTATTATGATTTTCATTTCTAATAATATAAATGAACATCTTGAGTTTAGTTAGTATTTTTTTCAAATTCTTTTAGAGATAGTGTTCTTTTTGCTGAGGTAAATGTAGATGAATAAGAAATGGCAGAACTTATTCTTAAGTGATGTGAAATAATGTGAAATAATGCTTTTATCTATAAAGCACAGAGTTTTTTAAAAAAACCATTTGAAATAAATTAGTGTGATTCTATTTTTAAACATCTGTATTTATATAAATTCATATGACAGCCAAAGCCTTACCCCAAATGTCATAAACTCTACTGGGTTTGCAAATTGCTTTCTATTAGTGCATTAGTACATTTCTTTTAAACGAAACTAGTTTTGCTTTTCAATTGTTAGATTTAACTATTTTAGGTAAAAATCAGTGGTCTTATTTTTTATTGTTTTTCATTAAAAGGTCAAAATATTTCATAGTTTAAGAAAGAAAGTAAATGGAACAAACCAAATGACTTTAATTTTGATACTTATAAAAATCACAAATGGATCAGTTTAGGTATATAAAAACATTAGACACTCGTATTATTTACAGCCTTCCCCAACTGGAGAAAATCTAGACCCATAGAATTGACACAGGATAAATCCAGAGAGGCTTACCTACTCCTAGATGGAGCTGCCCAAGAAAATCAGAGGGCCCTGATGGGACCCACCACTCTGAAAACAATGCTTAGTTCCTTCAATCAGCAGCAATCCCAGCAATGCAAACCACTGAAGACAGCCCTGAGGTGTGGACAGCCCCAATGTGTGGATGCCTGATTTGAGTTCACAGTAGGAAGGATGATCACCAATCAATGTCACAATGGTCAAATTCCAGGGGTGTTCCTCATCTATAAATAACCAATTCTGGGGGGTGGTGGTCCCAAACAGGCTTCAGGACTATAAGCAGTGGCTCTGAAGCACAGAAAAGGATTTGTTTCTAATACTAGACACAACACACCCAATATGAAGTTCTATAAGGACCCTCTGAGAACTAGTAAGCCTGGTGGCTGCACGTCATTGCCAAATTTACTTGTAATAGTCTATTGACACCCACTAGAGATTCAAGATTGCAAAACTCAACCCACTTACTTGGTTTGTTTAAATACTTTTGCATAAAAAAGAAACATACGAGAAAATTTCAAATGTTCTGTTTTATATTACAATCAGATCGGAAAGTACTTGCCTCAAAGTTACTATCAGGCCTATTAGTGTTTAAGAATTTGCGGCCGGGCACGGTGGCTCACGCCTGTCATCCCAGCACTTTGGGAGGCTGAGGTGGGCAGATCACAAGGTCAGGAGATGGAGAACATCCTGGCCAACATGGAGAAACCCCATCTCTACTAAAAATACAAAAATTAGCTGGGCATGGTGGCACGCGCCGGCGTGGTGGCACGTGCCAGTAGTCACAGCTACTCGGGAGGCTGAGGCAGGATAATTGCTTGAACCCAGGAGGTGGAGGTTGCAGTGAGCCGAGATTGTGCCACTGCACTCCAGCCTGGCAATGAAGTGAGACTCTGTCTCAAAAAAAAAAAAAAAAAAAAAGAATTTGCATATTTCTTCCTTTTGGCATGAATCCTCATACTAAAGGCTGCACGACAAAATCTCAGAGGTAAAAACTAGCTTGACTTCTAGAAAACAGCTGGAGGGCGGAAAGGGGATTGAGTAACAGTGAAATAACGAACAATTATAATTACTTTCATTATTGGAAATCTACTAGGAGAAAAGCTCTGATAGTCACTTTTTGAACATTCATTATTTCAAATCCCTATAAAAACAAAATACATGCTCTACTCTCTTAAGAAAAACGGGTCAACAATCTTTTACAAAGGCCATCGCAAACTTACACAAAAAAATACTTTTGTGAGGACATCTGCCAGCAACTGCCTGTCCAACTTGGGACTGTTGCCACTAGTGTTATTGATCCTTGTAGCCAAGGATAATTGATTCAAAACAATTATGTAATCCCTCTCTTATATCCTTTAAAAATCTTTATCTTCCTTTACCTCCCTGAATATGCATGTTTACTATGGCATGTGTATTCCCATTGCAATGCCCATTCCCAAATAAATATGATATAATATAAAAAGAAAAATTAAAATTAAAATAAAAAAAAAAGAAAAACGGGTCAGAGAAATGAAATAAGTTGCTGAAGGAAATGGACAAAGATTTGAATAGAAGATGCCAAAGTCTACACACTTTCCACTATTTAAAACCCTATCTAGTCTTCCATTGAGAGAAAATAATCATATCATCACATTAAAATTTGCATTTGTGTACAAATAGTTTATGTGAATATGTATATGTATTACAGAAATAGAGATGGATAAAGACACAGAAAATAATTGAGAATAAGCCAAGAAAAGGAGCAGCTATCCCAATACCCCTGGTCCTAGTTCTGCCCTGGATGTAACAGTCAGAAAATCACTCCACTCTCTGGGGTCCTGTTTCTTCAACTGTAAAATGGAATTAATAAGCAAGAACTTACTTCTACTCAAAAAAGGATAGGGGCATGTTAAAAAGACACAGGAGCCAATCTGAAGGAACCCCATTAGCCAAAGTTGGAACAATTTGAGCAACAAAATAAACAGTGACGGTACTGGGTGATAACCCATATAATATTTTTAAATCCATGAGTTCATACTAATATAAATAAATAACTGAAAAAATACATGGATGGAGGAGAAGAAGCAGCTCTTCCTTACAGGGGAATCCCAATTAGTAAACACAGAAAGAATGAGAGAAATATATAATCACAATTAGGTAAGGAATAGAGAGTAAGAATCGCCACAGGCAACTTCCACTGAAAGAGACAAATTAATGAGTGAAGATTTGAAAAGAAACAGGCTATTATTAATAGAAAACTCTCAAACTATCTTACCCAGGATATTTATCAATTTCAAAGGGAAAAAATAGTAACTTAACAGTGAAAAAACCCACAAGATAGAACCTTAACCAAGTGATCAGAGTTAACATCATCAGTAATAAGATACAGCTGGTACCCCTTAATATGATGTACTGAGAATACTACTACTATTGTAGTAGTCTTGCCAAGAATATGTAACCTCAATCTAATCGTGATAAAACATTAGACAAACCCAAACTGAGAGACATTCTACAAAATAGCTTGCCAGTTACCCATCAAAAGTGGCAAATTCATAAAAAACAAGGCAGGAAAGGGAAATTGTCACAGATTAGAGGAGACTAAAGAAATAGAACTAAATGCAATGTAGAATCCTGGATTGGATTCTAGAATAGACCAAAGGCATTAAGGGGAAAACTGGTAAAATATTAATTTTCCTAGTTTTGATTTTTATACTATGATTATATAAGTTGTTAAAATTAGGGAATGTATTTAACTGCAAACATATTACAATTAAAGGTGAAGTATTGGGTTCCTAAATCACATCCCATGCTTTTCCACCTCCGAGCCTTTTATCACATCATTCCATTTAGCTGAAATGTCCTTGCTCTATTCTTCTTGGCCAAATCTTTCCCGTACTGCGAACTCAAATAGAACGCTAGCCCCTTCATGGTTCCCACGGTCAGAAGTCATTTTTCTCTCCTATTACCCCCACAGCACTTTAACCACACCCTTCCCATAACACGTACCACACTCCCCCTTGTATTTTAGCAACTGATATAAATGACTCATTAATCCTACCTGACAATTCACTAAACATTATCATATTATCTCTGTTATGCCACACAATGACTATAATTGTATCTGACACAGATCTGGGGCTCAGTAATGGCTTTTGGAAAGTCCCTTGATTACAACTGCCATTGTGAACTTCAAGTTCATAAGGCATCAATAAATAATCCAGATTGCCAATGTATTCATATGCAATGAGAGCTAGAACTGCCAAGGCAATAGGGAACTCATCTCAGGTTAGCCAGCATATTTTTTCCTATTAGAGGAGACATATATGGAAAGCTAAATTAGGATCAGAAGGTTGCCTGGGAAGCAAGGAGAACAAGTTGGGCAGTTTTCGTGAATAAGAGCAACAGGCTAAATGGCTTGATCATAAAACTACACTCACTACAGGGCCAGACTCTCTTGTTCTCAGCTCTGGGCCTCATCTTTGCTTAGTGCTCCACCAATACTGACAAATTTTTCCTTTATGACTATTTGTCTATTTCCACACTAACTATTCTCTCCTTTTTAATTTTTTTTATTATTTATTTTGCCATTCTCAGCCCTGGCTGCATTTTAGAATCACCTGGAGAACTCTCAAAAACCCTGATGCCTGGGCCATTCCCAAGGATCAATTAAATCAGACTTTCCAGAGGTGGGCCTCAGGCCTCAGGATTTTTGATAGCTCTCCAGGTGATTCTAAGATGCAGCCAATGTTGAGAACTAGTACTATATTGATAAAATTTTTATTTACCTATGTTAATGTCACCAAGCAGAAAATAGACAAGTCCAACATTTCCTGCCTTTTTCCCTGATATCATATGTTCTCTCCACCACAACCACTACCACCACCCTCTCCTGAAAATATGTGATATCACCTATTCTCTAGTGTGTCTACTAATTTAATGCCTAGGTTTCTGGAGATGCCTTGTCTTCACCCAAATGGAAGGCTTTCAGGCAGTATCTCACAGGTCTCCAGTGCAGCACATTGTTAGGTATATCAGCACAGTAAGGTAGGACAAAATACTTTTAACATATACAACAGGTAGAAGGATTCAATATTTTATCATTACCATTAGTGTTTGACAGAAATGAGGTGGGAGGCAGCTGGAACCAAGAGGTAAAGAATACATCAAAAAATTTCTTAAGTGCTAACTTCTTTGTGGTTCACTATTGTGGGTCCACGATGTGATAGAAAAATGAATCAGAAAAAGATCAATCCCACATGCTGAGAATCTGACATGGCTCATATGATGTAAACTGTGCTTTGTATCATGAGAGATAAAGATTCTGTGAGAGTTGGGGGGATTGGGATTGGGGTGGGGAGTGATTTCTAGCCAGGAGATTATGAGAGGCTTTGTTTATGGGAAAGGAACCTTGTTTATTGGAACCTTTGATTATGGGAGAGGAGGTGGCATTTAAGCTGGGCCTGGGAGTCAGGGTAAGATTTGAAGATGTGGGACTAGGAGGAAGGGCATTCTCAGAAGATATGGCCTAAGCAAAGATAAAAAGGCGTGAAACTGTGGAGGATGGGCAGTAGTTCCACTTCCTTCCTACATGGAGGAAAATAGAAGACACCAATATTTGAAATATTCTGCCATTCTGGTAGTTTTGGAACTATTCCCCATCAAAGATTTGGTTAAATCTTGACCAGAAATTATAAGAGTTCAGTTGTCTGCTGTTTTACACTCATAACCTGATGTATGTGTCCAAAGGGTTGGGTAGTAGATGCAGAAGCCTCACTAACGCATTTATATATTTCAGTCTTGAAAGGTCCCAAATTAAATTACAGAACAGGGAACCTGGAGATAAAGAGATAAGCCATTTCAATGGTAGTGATAGCATTTTTCTATGAGGTGCAATTTTGATCACCCGCCATTTCCTATACTATTATTTTACCTTAATAAAAAGAGGATAACACCAGCCCTGTGCCAGTTAAGAGTAAATTTGGGTCTGATGATGAGAAATATCTCTGTTAAAAAGAATGGAGCAATCTGTGCAAGTCACTCCTCAGGAGCCCGGGGAAGTGGCAACCTGCCAGCTCAGTGGCACACAGAGCCCAGGCGGCCCCACAGCTGTCTCTCAGCACGGCCAGCAGCCCTCACCATGGCAACGGCCCCTCCCGGGAGAGCAGCTCAGCCCACTGAAACCACCCGTCATTTAAAAATCAACACAGATGATTCCGGATGAGATCCTGTGCAACAACAACAAAAATCTTATAGAACTGTCCCTTCTAAGAATGTAATTCAGACAATATAGACTGTGAATTAGATGGGTGATTCTCAAAATTCAGTAGGCTTTAGGCTCATTTGGCCGGCTTGTCAAAACACAGATTGCCAGAACCCCACCCCCAGAATTTCTAGATTCAATGCAGCTGGCTGGGGTAGAGGCAAAGAATTCATATATCTAGCAAGTTCCCAAGTGATGCTGATGATACTGGTCTGGGGTCACACTTTGAGAACCACTGGGTTTCATACTAGCATTGTATCACTGTTGATTTCCTGATTTTGATTACTGTACTATGGTTACGTAAAAGAATGTCCTTGGTCTTAGAAAATACTCACAGCTAGATTATATTTAGGACAAAGGAGCATCATGTCTGAAACTTATTCTCAAATGGTTCATTAAAAAATGTAGATAGATAAAGCAAATGTGGAAAAATACCAATTTGGGAATCTGGATAAAGGGCATATGGAAGTTCATTGTGTTATTCTTGTAACATTTCTGGTAGTTTAAAATTACATTAAAATTATAAATTTTTTCAATTAATACAGGGAAAGAAAGTTATAGCAATATATACTATGTATGTCTAATATGGTAGCGAGAAGCCACATATGGTTATTTAAATTTAAACTAATTAAATTTAAATAAAATTTAACATCCAGGCCCTCAACTGCACTATCCACACAGCAAGTGCTAAAGAGCCATGTATATGACTAGCGACTACTATATTAGACAGCACAACTATAGCCCATTTCCATCAGCACAGAAAGTTCTGTGAAATAGTGCTGACTACAGTTTAAAATATTCTAAGACATGGAAAGAGTCTTTGAAAAAGTCAATGTCCTAAAAGCAGCAACAGAGGTAGCAGTAATAGTTATAAGCAGTATGAATCAGTTGTTTCTAAAATAACACAGTTTATTAACTGAAGGAGGCTAAAGAAGAAATATGAACAAATTATAGCAGGTGGATCATAATATGCAACATATGCATATGCAAGTATCTGCAGTTTTGCATGAATTGGTGACATATTTGCCAGAGTAACTATTCAATATCACTGATCACACCTGTCATCATCTTACTGATTTTCTCAACAATCCACTGGATGATGGACAAGCAGATATCCAGACGACCTGGTTCTTCTCCACTCACCCTCCGCCCTGTCCACTTTCCTCCAAGCAAAGCAGGGTCAAGACATAGATGGGAAAATACCCAGCAAGGCTGAGGCTGACCTGAAGGGGAATGGCCAAGACATGGAATATTTCAAACTTGTTCAGATATTTTAACTTGGCTATTGGTTTCATTTTGGGTGATACATCAGCTAATGTTTAAAGCAGACAAGGTTGTTTTCGCTGCTATCCCTTTTCCTTCTGGGCTTCTTTTCTTTCTCCTGTCTCTTCTTTTCTCTCTCTCAAACAAATGGCACCTTCAAGTTAGGTCGAGTTGTCCAAAGTTTCTGGCCCAAACAGAACTGCTGTCTAATCTAAAGAGCATCTTTTTTTCCTCATGTCTTTTGGGCTCCAGTAACATCCAAGTGATAAGCTGACTTCATCCTAAAGTATGAACAGTACCAAATTCTCCCAAGGTGCATTTGGCTAACCCCTAGCTTCCATAATATTCTGGGAGATACTTTTTGGGCGTAGTCATCTTTGGGTATTCTCTACCTGACCCAAGCCCTGTCAATCCCCTCTCCATAACGTCTCAGAAGTAAACACACAGATCCACACTGCAGCTACACATTGTCCATTTTCCCCTCTCCCGCTTCTCCAAGCAGCTTCACACTCCCTTGGGGCTCAGTAAAATACACAGCTATTACTTGGATAGAACTCAGAGTGGTTGGAAAAATTGTAAATACCTCAAGCTGTAAACCACAAATTGATAAATATGAGGAATTCTTGTGGGGAAAAAATCCATATTTCTATTTCCAAACTTCTACTGAAGAAATTAAACCATAGAGCTGGAATCCAAAACTCAGGACATATACCTCTACTCTAACCAAGCATCTGTTAGAGCATTTAAATGTCCGTCTAAGCATCAGACCATTCTAGAAGGTTTGCCCCTCCCCCTATCAAAAAATTGTTGAAGCATTCTTCTGCAGTAATTTCTCCTTTTTTGTTTTTTGTTTTTCTTAGAGATAGGGTCTTACTCTATCGCCCAGGCTGGAGAGCGATGGCATGGTCACAGTTCACTGAAGCCTTGAACTGCTAGGCTCAAGCAATCCTCCTGCCTCAGTCTCTCGGCTAGCTGGAACTACAGGCTCATACAACCACGCCCCGCTAATTTTTTTAAATTTTCTGTAGAAATGGAGGTCTTACTATGTTTCCTAGTCTAGTCTCGAACTCCTGGACTAGCAATCCTCTCACTTCAACCTCCCAAAGTGCTGGGATTACAAGTATGAGCCACCACACCTGGCCTCCTCCTTAAAATATATTCGTTTTTACTGAGTTTGCCAATGGAGGGAAAAAAACCCTTCCTTAGAAACAAGTTTTGTCAATTATCTACAGATAATCATTCTCAGCTGCAAGACATGGGATCCCAGGTCTTCATAGTTTAATTTTATGGTATGATAATTGGACTTTTAAGATATCTTTACAGAAGGCTTTTTACCATTCAGCATATTTTTATAAAGACTTCCAAGAGAAAAGGAGGGTCTCACCTCACAGTACTCCGTGATAATGCAGAAATTATCTTGCTCCACAAAACTTGCATGGAACTTGACAATGGCTGGGTGGTCCAGCTTGGAGAGGAGTTGGGCTTCCAAATTGGCCTGCAAAGTTTCATTCGGATTTAGTTCTCCAACAGATATTTCCTTAAGTACCTTTCTGCGGTCAAAAAAAAATTTAAAAACATTTAGAGCTGAAAAACACATTTAACAAATATCATCAAGTGGTACAGAGCCACTAATTAATGCCCAGGTTGTGACCTACTCATATATCTGGTATTGCCTATTATGACACTGTGTCTCCTGGTGGGACCTGGGCCTGTTTTCCTGTCCTGCTTCCCCAAGGCCTCTGACCTCCTCATCTGTGTACCCTACAGTTCTGTAAGGGCAGACATGGAACTAGTCTTGAGCAATATTGCTGGGGTGGCCCTTCCTCCACCTCTCTAGATGTTTCAGTGTCTCTTGGTTTCTCTTATAGTTATCTATTTCTATCTGTCTCTTTCTATGTGTGTTCATACACACACACACACACACACAAACACACACACACATATATATATGTAATCCATCACTCTGTCTCTCTGTATCTTATTCTTTCTTTGCCTATCTCTTTCCTTCTGTGTCTCTGCCTCTTTCTGTGTCTCTCTTTGCCTCTGTGTATGTATTTACATGTATTTACACACACTCACAGGCATGCTTCTGTCTCTCAGCTTAAAATTTTCCAAATATATCGACTTAATATCAATAGGAGCAATATTTATTTATTTTCTTTTTAAAACTATCCTTGGCATATCATACTTCATTACTACCAGTATTTAACAGGAAAAATTAACTAAAAACATTAATAGAGATATTTAGTATTTCTAACATGTATAAATGAAAGAAGAGCTCACTAAATCCCCAAGTCATTAATTTAAAAATTGTGATAACTCTATGAGGAATAGACGAAAACATTATCTCTTCCCATCTAAGAAAAAAAAGAGTCTGATAAACAAATCAATTATAGTACCAAAGTGTGAACTAGACTATTGGAAAAAAATACTTTAGAACACCAATTATGTTTGCAGACACAGTCTGCTGATTATAAGCAAGCATTGGCAGTTCATTAAGGCAAGTTCTGCAGGACCTGTACTAGAAAACATTTTACAAAAATCTTCTTTAGGAGTTGCTACTTATGCATATCAATAAAAACGTATTATAGTAGAAAATTTCTTTAGGCCCTTTAACCAATGCATAGATTAACCATCATTCTCCAGTCCTTCCTAACAGATGGTGACAGATGCCCTTGCCACAAGGAATGCCTCCAGCTAATAAGCTCTCCTTGGCATGCCCATGAACTTCTGCCCTCCCAGTTGAGATGTGTGCTTACCAAGTCATTGTGTTTATTCCCAAGCCTGCTAATGCCAGTTATGCTCATCATTGTAAATTTATGACTTCAGTATACCTTAAATGAAGAGTGAGCATGAAAGTTATCTCTGCTAGGAAAACTAAGTCAAATGATTACCAAAAAACTTGAAAATAAAAAGTTGCACTGTGGTCTGAGAGACACTTTGTTATAATTTCTGTTCTTTTACATTTGCTGAGGAAAGCTTTACTTCCAACTATGTGGTCAATTTTGGAATAGGTGTGGTGTGGTGCTGAAAAAAATGTATATTCTGTTGATTTGGGGTGGAGAGTTCTGTAGATATCTATTAGGTCCGCTTGGTGCAGAGCTGAGTTCAATTCCTGGGTATCCTTGTTAATTTTCTGTCTCATTGATCTGTCTAATGTTGACAGTGGGGTGTTAAAGTCTCCCATTATTATTGTGTGGGAGTCTAAGTCTCTTTGTAGGTCACTCAGGACTTGCTTTATGAATCGGGGTGCTCCCATATTGGGTGCATATATATTTAGATTAGCTCTTTTTGTTGAATTGATCCCTTTACCATTATGTAATGGCCTTCTTTGTCTCTTTTGATCTTTTTTGGTTTAAAGTCTGTTTTATCAGAGACTAGGATTGCAACCCCTGCCTTTTTTTGTTTTCCATTTGCTTGGTAGATCTTCCTCCATCCTTTTATTTTAAGCCTGTGTGTGTCTCTGCATGTTAGATGGGTTTCCTGAATACAGCACACTGATGGGTCTTGACTCTTTATCCAATTTGCCAGTCTGTGTCTTTTAATTGGACCATTTAGTCCATTTACATTTAAAGCTAATATTGTTATGTGTGAATTAGATCCGGTCATTATGATGTTCGCTGGTTATTTTGCTCGTTAGTTGATGCAGTTTCTTCCTAGTCTCGATGGTCTTTACATTTTGGCATGATTTTGCAGCGGCTGGTACTGGTTGTGCCTTTCCATGTTTAGTGCTTCCTTCAGGAGCTCATTTAGGGCAGGCCTGGTGGTGACAAAATCTCTCAGCATTTGCTTGTCTGTAAAGTATTTTATTTCTCCTTCACTTATGAAGCTTAGTTTGGCTGGATATGAAATTCTGGGTTGAAAATTCTTTTAAGAATGTTGAATATTGGCCCCCACTCTCTTCTGGTTTGTAGAGTTTCTGCCGAGAGATCCGCTGTTAGTCTGATGGGCTTCCCTTTGTGGGTAACTCGACCTTTCTCTCTGGCTGCCCTTAACATTTTTTCCTTCATTTCAACTTTGGTGAATCTGACAATTATGTGTCTTGGAGTTGCTCTTCTCGAGGAGTATCTTTGTGGCGTTCTCTGTATTTCCTGAATCTGAATGTTGGCCTGCCTTGCTAGATTGGGGAAGTTCTCCTGGATAATATCCTGCAGAGTGTTTTCCAACTTGGTTCCATTCTCCCCATCACTTTCAGGTATACCAATCAGACGCAGATTTGGTCTTTTCACATAGTCCCATATTTCTTGGAGGCTTTGTTCATTTCTTTTTATTCTTTTTTCTCTAAACTTCCCTTCTCGCTTCATTTCATTCATTTCATCTTCCATCACTGATACCCTTTCTTCCAGTTGATCGCATCAGCTCCTGAGGCTTCTGCATTCTTCACGTAGTTCTTGAGCCTTGGCTTTCAGCTCCATCAGCTCCTTTAAGCACTTCTCTGTATTGATTATTCTAGTTATACATTCGTCTAAAGTTTTTTCAAAGTTTTCAACTTCTTTGCCTTTGGTTTGAATTTCCTCCTGTAGCTCGGAGTAGTTTGATCGTCTGAAGCCTTCTTCTCTCAACTCGTCAAAGTCATTCTCCATCCAGCTTTGTTCCGTTGCTGGTGAGGAACTGTGTTCTTTTGGAGGAGGAGAGGCGCTCTGCTTTTTAGAGTTTCCAGTTTTTCTGCTCTGTTTTTTCCCCATCTTTGTGGTTTTATCTACTTTTGGTCTTTGATGATGGTGATGTACAGATGGGTTTTTGGTGTGGATGTCCTTTCTGTTTGTTAGTTTTCCTTCTAACAGACAGGACCCTCAGCTGCAGGTCTGTTGGAGGTTGCTAGAGGTACACTCCAGACTCTGTTTGCCTGGGTATCAGCAGCGGTGTCTGCAGAACCACAGATTTTCGTGATCCGTGAATGCTGCTGTCTGATCATTCCTCTAAAAGTTTTGTCTCAGAGGAGTACCCGGCCATCTGAGGTGTCAGACTGCCCCTACTGGGGGATGCCTCCCAGTTAGGCTGCTCGGGGGTCAGGGGTCAGGGACCCACTTGAGGAGGCAGTATGCCAGTTCTCAGATCTCCAGCTGCGTGCTGGGAGAACCACTGCTCTCCTCAAAGCTGTCAGACAGGGACATTTAAGTCTGCAGAGGTTACTGCTTTTTGTTTGTCTGTGCCCTGCCCCCAGAGGTGGAGCCTACAGAGGCAGGCAGGCCTCCTTGAGCTGTGGTGGGCTCCACCCAGTTCGAGCTTCCCGGCTGCTTTGTTTACCTAAGCGAGACTGGGCAATGGCGGGCTCAGGATTAAGAAACTCACTCAAAACTGCTCAACTACATGGAAACTGAACAACCTACTCCTGAATGACTACTGGGTACACAACGAAATGAAAGCAGAAATAAAGATGTTCTTTGAAACCAACGAGAACAAAGACACAACATACCAGAATCTCTGGGACACATTCAAAGCAGTGTGTAGAGGGAAATTTATAGCACTAAATGCCCACAAGAGAAAGCAGGAAAGATCCAAAATTGACACCCTAACATCACAATTAAAAGAACTAGAAAAGCAAGAGTAAACACATTCAAAAGCTAGCAGAAGGCAAGAAATAACTAAAATCAGAGCAGAATTGAAAGAAATAGAGACCAAAAAAACCCTTCAAAAAATTAATGAATCCAGGAGCTGGTTTTTTGAAAGTATCAACAAAATCAATAGACCGCTAGCAAAACTAATAAAGAAAAAAAGAGAGAAGAATCAGATAGTCGCAATAAAAAATGATAAAGGGGATATCACCACCGATCCCACAGAAATACAAACTACCATCAGAGAATACTACAAACACCTCTACGCAAATAAACTAGAAATTCTAGAAGAAATGGATAAATTCCTCGACACATACACTCTTCCAAGACTAAACCAGGAAGAAGTTGAATCTCTGAATAGACCAATAACAGGAGCTGAAATTGTGGCAATAATCAATAGCTTACCAACCAAAAAGAGTCCAGGACCAGATGGATTCACAGCCGAATTCTACCAGAGGTACAAGGAGGAGCTGGTACCATTCCTTCTGAAACTATTCCAATCAATAGAAAAAGAGGGAATCCCCCCTAATTCATTTTATGAGGCCAGCATCATCCTGATACCAAAGCCGGGCAGAGACACAACCAAAAAAGAGAATTTTAGACTAATATCCTTGATGAACATTGATGCAAAAATCCTCAATAAAATACTGGCAAACCAAATCCAGCAGTACATCAAAAAGCTTATCCACCATGATCAAGTGGGCTTCATCCCTGGGATGCAAGGCTGGTTCAACATATGCAAATCAATAAACATAATCCATCATATAAACAGAACAAAAACCACATGATTATCTCAATAGATGCAGAAAAGGCCTTCGACAAACTTCAACAACTTCATGCTAAAAACTCTCAATAAATTAGGTATTGATGGGACGTATCTCAAAATAATAAGAGCTATCTATGACAAACCCACAGCCAATATCATACTGAATGGGCAAAAACTGGAAGCATTCCCTTTGAAAACTGGCACAAGACAGGGATGTCCTCTCTCACCACTCCTATTCAACATAGTGTTGGAAGTTCTGGCCAGGGCAATCAGGCAGGAGAAGGAAATAAAGGGTATTCAATTAGGAAAAGAGGAAGTCAAATTGTCCCTGTTTGCAGATGACATGATGGTATATCTAGAAAACCCCGTTGTCTCAGCCCAAAATCTCCTTAAACTGATAAGCAACTTCAGCAAAGTCTCAGGATACAAAATCAATATACAAAAATCACAAGCATTCTTATACACCAATAACAGACAAACAGAGAGCCAAATCATGAGTGAACTCCCATTCACAATTGCTTCAAAGAGAATAAAATACTTGGGAATCCAACTTACAAGGGACGTGAAGGACCTCTTCAAGGACAACTACAAACCACTGCTCCACGAAATAAAAGAGGATACAAAGAAATAGAAGAACATTCCATGCTCATGGGTAGGAAGAATCAATATCGTGAAAATGGCCACACTGCCCAAGGTAATTTATAGATTCAATGCCATCCCCATCAAACTACCAATGACTTTCTTCACAGAATTGGAAAAAACTACTTTAAACTTCATATGGAACCAAAAAAGAGCCCACATCGCCAAGTCAATCCTAAGCCAAAAGAACAAAGCTGGAGGCATCACGCTACCTGACTTCAAACTATACTACAAGGCTACAGTAACCAAAACAGCATGGTACTGGTACCAAAACAGCGATATAGATCAATGGAACACAACAGAGCCCTCAGAAATAATGCTGCATATCTACAACTATCTGATCTTTGACAAACCTGAGAAAAACAAGCAATGGGGAAAGGATTCCCTATTTAATAAATGGTGCTGGGAAAACTGGCTAGCCATATGTAGAAAGCTGAAACTGGATCCCTTCCTTACACCTTATACTAAAATTAATTCAAGATGGATTAAAGACTTAAACATTAGACCTAAAACCATAAAAACCCTAGAAGAAAACCTAGGCATTACCATTCAGGACATAGGCATGGGCAAGGACTTCATGTCTAAAACACCAAAAGCAATGGCAACAAAAGCCAAAATTGACAAATGGGATCTAATTAAACTAAAGAGCTTCTGCACAGCAAAAGAAACTACCATCAGAGTGAACAGGCAACCTACAAAATGGGAGAAAATTTTCGCAACCTACTCATCTGACAAAGGGCTAATATCCAGAATCTACAATGAACTCCAACAAATTTACAAGAAAAAAACAAACAACCCCATCAAAAAGTGGGCAAAGGATATGAACAGACACTTCTCAAAAGAAGACATTTATGCAGCCAAAAGACACATGAAAAAATGCTCATCATCACTGGCCATCAGAGAAATGCAAATCAAAACCACAATGAGATACCATCTCACACCAGTTAGAATGGTGATCATTAAAAAGTCAGGAAACAACAGGTGCTGGAGAGGATGTGGAGAAATAGGAACACTTTTACACTGTTGGTGGGACTGTAAACTAGTTCCACCATTGTGGAAGTCAGTGTGGCGATTCCACAGGGATCTAGAACTAGAAATAACATTTGACCCAGCCATCCCATTACTGGGTATATACCGAAAGGACTATAAATCATGCTACTATAAAGACACATGCACACGTATGTTTATTGTGGCACTATTCACAATAGCAAAGACTTGGAACCAACCTAAATGTCCAACAATGATAGACTGGATTAAGAAAATGTGGCACATATACACCATGGAATACTATGCAGCCATAAAAAATGATGAGTTCATGTCCTTGGTCGGGACATGGATGAAATTGGAAATCATCATTCTCAGTAAACTATCGCAAGGACAAAAAACCAAACACCGCATGTTCTCACTCATAGGTGAGAATTGAAGAATGAGAATACATGGACACAGGAAGGGGAACATCACACTCTAGAGACTGTTGTGGGGTGGGGGTAGGGGGAGGGATAGCATTAGGAGATATATCTAATGCTAAATGACGAGTTAATGGGTGCAGCACACCAGCATGGCACATGTATACATATGTAACTAACCTGCACATTGTGCACATGTACCCTAAAACTTAAAGTATAATAAAAAAAAAGTTGCAAAAATAAACAGCTGTCAAGTAACTGAAAAGACAGTTCTAAAAAGGTTAAAAATGTGAAAATCTAGTATTCTGAATTCAGATTGTTACAGAAAATAAATCTAGAAAACTAGGTCCTAAAAAATAATATAAAAATAACATATATCTTATGGATGTAGTTTATGCAAAAAAAAGATGAAGGAGTCTCTAACCAGAGGACATTGGATGCTGGCTATACAACCAAAAACTGGAGAAAATGTACAATTATCTATTTTAAGTTGATGTAAATGTTTTAAATAATGTCATTTTATTTTAAAATTGTTTCCTTTTTTTAACCAAGTACCAGCTTCAATCACATTGGAGAGAACAGCTTCTACCATTTTTAAAAATGTGATTATGCTATTAACTTTTCAGTAATTCAAACAAGCCTATCCCTCTGTTTTACGATGGAAGAACCATAATATCCTCAGGTATTACCAGAGGTAGAGCTTTCTTCTTGTTTCATATTCAGGGTCTAAAAGTTTTGATATTGCAGTCAGCACACTATTGTATAGTATTCCCCCATCCCATTTCTCAGTGAGAGACTACAATTAAAAAAACAAAACAAAACAAAAAACTCATTACAATTCTAAGTTAGGAAATCTGTCCTAGAAGCTGAGAGCCTAAGTAGGAAAATATAGAAAGTGCCCTTATCGTATTCTGGGGTTGGGTAACATTTGACCTTTTTTTCCCCAGAGCAATAAAAGCTGGGTTAAGTTTCCATTCTCCAAAAATCTCATAAGGAAAACCTTCTAATCCAAGATGACCATTACTGGGAAGTCACTTCCCCTAAAATTTGAGTCCTTTAATATTTTATTCACTTTAAATGTTCTCCATGGTCTTCCCATTCTGAACTCATCTCATCCCCAAAAGACAACCAACAGCAGGCATAAGCTGCTTCCACAAAGAGGAGGCCAATTTGCATTAGAAAGGGCAGCTCTGCCTCAGGAGCCTCACAGGCAAGGACTCCACTATGCCATTAACAGGTGTCTTTAAATGTGACTACAATATAGAAAGTTGGAACACTTGTCTTCCTTCCCCTAACAGGTGTTTTCACATTGGTTTTAAACAGCCTATTAGGCTCCTATTTAATAAGAAGTAGATTCTAGAGAAATGCCTGCTTGGTAACATTCTGAAGAAAGATTGTTCTATCAAGAATTTGGTTTAAAATGACCTAATGTTATTAGGAGTGGCATTTCAGACTGTTAGTGTACCCAAAGAAGCTTGAAATGACATACAAGACAGTTTTTTTAACTACTGAAGATTACAAAGCAGCAGGCGAAGCACAATGACATCTTCATAGAGCTTTTCAGTAATTTACTGTACCCCAGCTAGCATGCAGTTATAAAAGTCACAATGGTTAAGTATGACAATATAAAGTCTTGCAAACTTGCAATATTCTCTTGCTGTGAAGGAATAAATGCTCTAAAAAGCTTCAGGATACTTATTTTTCCTTGCAAACACCAACTATTGTGCAGCAGAGCATGAGATTTTACATATAAAATGTAACTACCTGAGTCCCGTCTGGCACCCTGATGATAAAGCATAAAATCTCATTTGTCCACAGTTTAGCAGATGAAGGTAGGGCTATTAAGACAGGTGATATCTATTATAATCTCTCTAGCTGATGCGGAGACGTTCACCTTCCTTGCCTAAAATCACGTCACTGAACTGACAGAGGAAACTCTCATTGCATATCACTTAATACGAGATCTGTATCAGCCAAAGACAGCATGGAAACTTACCAAGTCAAGGACAGTTTGTCACTTGCTCAGTGATTCCAGCCTGTCACCCCTCCTAAATAACATGACAGACATTTATTTTATCAGAGCCTCAACTCAGGAGAAATTTCATGACAGTAGCAAAACTAGGCATCCCCGGAGACTTTCCAAGTCACATGCTTTCTTTCTTTCTAGAATCAGTGAACTGACAAACTTAGAGAATAACTTTGGAAATTCGGGATAACTATGGCTAATTTCATTCCCTTGAAATTGGCCTACGTTTTGTAGAAATGGGGAAGATGATATCTTTGAGATATTAATTAAGGGTTACTTTTCTCCAAATTTTCACGAATCTTTTCACATTTTCCCCATTCAACCAGCAGCATACACTGCTTCAGGTAAAAGGTGAAATCACTACAGAAATATGAGTCAAACACATGTCTTTTGAGTTTTTAAAGACCAAGACTAAAGAGAAAGGATCTGGAGGAACATATGAACAGTGAATGGGTGAGCATTCTTCCTGCTGCCAGGTGAGAACAAGATCTTTCTCTAGACCAGGGGAAGGGGACAGGGTCAGAGGGCAGGTAAAAAAAAGTAGAAACTGCTGAGCCCTTGAAAATAATTGCTGTGCTGTAGGTCAGGTCCAGAAAGGCAACTAAAAAGAGAACTCCAAGATGGGTAGGAAGGCCCGAGAGCAAGAGACCTGTGCTCTCCCTCCAAAGTAGGGCTTAGAGGATTGCAAAACCCCCACATTTTCTTATGTCCAGCAAGGGTAAGGAGCTGCAAAAAGCTCTCCAAGGGGCGCGTAAACAGATGGGCCTAAGAGAGCTCTAGAATCTCCGGTATTCCAGTAAGGCATGGGGAGCAGCAGAATGACATCCCATCAAGTCAACAGCCATCTCAGTGAGGGCCAGTCAGCTGGTTGAACTGGAAAACTTTGCAGTAGAGACAATGGTCCTTTCCTTTCTGATTTAACTATTAACATTCATTACAAGTAACTAGTAAATACCTACTACATGACTATAGTGTGGTGGGCACTGAGGAGTTATTGTCTGCTTTTGTGTCTACTGGGAAAGACAGACAACAGGTAAATGTGCATGAATGTGTATATATCATGTATGGTTGTGTTTTTCAAAACTTCAAATTGCGATGAATGCTATAAAGTTGAGGTAAGGATGTCTGAGGCCTTTCTGATTTCAGAGCTGTGACCCTGATGTGATCAGCAGCTACTGTACCCACTTAGCCTAAGCCACAGGAAATTTTAATTTCAACTTAGACAATGAGCAAATTTTTGGCTTTGGATTTTGCTTTTGTGTGTGTGTTTTTTTATTTATCATTTGCCTGTTTTACAAAGAGAGATTATCAAATATAATCAGGGGTTTTAGGATTTTTCATCCCTCTAGGAAGGCAGGAATTATTTTTATCTGCCTTTCTTAAATGGGAAGGTCTCTTTTTTCTAATTTACAAGGAAATAGTTTCATTATAGAAAAATTTAAAAACACAACATGAGGAAAATATTACCCACAATCCAACACAGAAACCATCAGAATTAACATTTCTGGGTATTTCCTTACAATCTTTTTGCTACATGTATTTCTTAATAGTAGAGGCCAACCAGCTTACACAATTTGCTTAGTGCTGTTTTCATAAGACATTATTGTAGCAGACACTTGTCATTTGTGGCTGCCCTCTTTAGACAGCTTCCTTACACTGTGGCAGATCCCTGGGCTGTGAGTCTTGCCTCTCCTGGAGAGATAAAAACAGACAAACCGACCCTATGACTCCCAGCCTCTCTTGAGCTTGGGGTGCTGATGTGTGACCTAGGTTCTGTCAGTCAGCTGCATCCAGCCAACACTTTGATGTGAGTGTGAGCTGCATCAAGAAACAAGGTGGCACAGTGTCTCCATTTTGCAAATACACGTGTCATCAGAAACAGCATGGCCCTGAGCTCAAGGGCAGTAGGTCACTTCACTGGTAATGTTCTGCCCTCTAGCCTGCTCCCCCAGCCCTCCCACCACTGCTATGAACTATCTGTGTTCTGTAACAAATCCTTTTCTGCTTAAACTGGCAAAGGGTGGCTGCTCTTACCTGCACCTGGGAGTCCTGACCAATGCAATTATGCATCACAGAAGTACTTTCAGGTGTTACCACAAATCACTGTAAACACTTTGGGGCAATGAAAGCCAAACCTCCAAAGGTCTGGCTCATTTGGGTTCACTTTTATTTCCACCTTAGACTCTTCTAACGTATTTAAGGCTGCGGTAATTCTTTCTCCATTTACATGTAGATAGAAATTGATGGTGGAAAACATCCTGTTTTAAAGTTATTTCATCTCTTTTAATATGATATATAACTTTCAAAAGTAAAGGGGCATGAAAAAGATATATAATGGCAGAGAGTAATATTTATTCAAAAAATTGGCACATTGATAAAAATACTGGAAAAGCCAGGAACCAAAGGTACATAAAGGAATAGCTGGTAGGGGAAAAAAAGAGTAGAGGTTAGTAGCAAGTATACTACAGTATACTACAGATGGAGTTTCATTTTATTTCTGTTGTTCTTCCTTCCCTTGGTAAGACAAAAATATTATTTTTATGTCTGTGTCACATTAAAGGACAAAATTATTTTATGGGTTATCCCCATATGCCACAATATGCACTGCTTTTTGTTTTTTAACAATTAAACCCACGGAACTAGCTCATTCGGGGGTTAGAACTCTCTAATTCATCTTGTCCATTCTACGCACCCCTGATCACAAACATGTAGCAGAGTCTTTGGACAGAGCAGGGGTTAAAAGGGCATCATGGTGCAGTGCAGGAATGGCAAACTGTAGGTGCCCATGGCAGACATCAGCAACTGAGGAACAAACTGCCAAAGACTTTGAGACAGGAAATCTCATCCTTCTGTTACTTTACTGTCTATTAACTATCTTCTGTGTGCCAAATACCATGCCATGTGCTGGAGATACAAAGATGAAAAAGACAAAACTCCTGCCTCCAAGAGAGCTCAGTCCCATGGGGAGGCCAACAAGTATATAAATAGTTGGACAACTTCATGATAAATGCTAAAATAGAGCTGGGGGTGGGCAGTGAGGATTCCTAACCTTTCTTTGAGGAGGAAGAAAAGGCAAAATCCACGGACTAGAGCTTCAGGATGTTCACTTTTGCAAATGCAAACTGCTTTATACTTGCTGCATTGCCTTTTCCCTGGGTGGAGCTCAAGCAGCAAAATAAATGAATGTATCATTCTCTACTATTTGCCCTGTATAAATCAATATCCAGTAGAAGAGTGTCTGTATTTGCATTACCTGAATAGGCTATGAAAGCTAATCAGCATATAACTCTTTAAAAAAATGACTTAATACATTATATTATATATTACAATATTTTATATATGCTGTATATTTCCTTAGAGTAAACACATACATACACATACACAAAATCACACTATACATTATGGAATGCGGAATTAAAATGCTACAGGGAGGAGGAGTATTTTTTAAGAGATATGTAAAACTGTCAGGTTCATAAACCTCTCCTTCCTTCCTTGTTTTCTTTCTTCCTTCCTCTCCACCCGTTTATTCCCCATTTTTTCCAAAAAATATTTAAGCTTTACATAGCAAGATCTTTAAAATAAGTGTGAGGAACCCTCCCATTAAGCCATGCTTTGCTCTGGAGGACTCTCTTCATTTGGGTCCCCTAGAAGGTGAACCTTGAGACAAGGATTTGAATGCAAGTAGTAATTTGGGAAGTAATAGGAAAGTGGGGAAGTGAGACAGGAGAGGAAGGAAGCCATGAAACGGTATATCATCAAGACAGTTACCAATGAGGGCAGTTGGAGCTTAATTCTGTCAAGAAACTCTGGGAACTAGAGTAGAACATTAACCTCAGAGTTCTCCTGCCCAAAGGGTGAAGAGTAATGGGGCTGGGATATTAATCCACCAATTCCCATTATTCACTGGCTAAAACTGCTCCCTGTAAGTATTAATTCCTCCACTCTTCTCCCTTGCCAGAGCACAGGAAATCCTAATGGCTATAAAGAGCACTCAGGCAGAATTGCATGTGCAGGCAGTTGGAGGCTGAGTCCATGCATAAGAAAATGTTAAGTGCCCAGGGGATACAGGCAGGACCCCAACACTGTCTTCCACAGGATCAAAATAAAGGAAATTCCTCCCATTTTAAATTCTGGCCTGGTTTCCCTATACTCCTGAAGATGGCTAGTATATAAAGATTCCTAGACAAAGTAAAATAAAGTGCTCGAATACTCAACAATGAAACTGCAAACCAATTACAACCTATAGATAAATTCCATTTACTATGCTTTTCAAGACTGATTTTCTTTACAAATATTTTAGCAGCATATAAGGGTATTACAGATAATAGGCAAATAATAATACAGCTAATAAAGAACAAAAAAAGGAGTAAAATTATTTCAGATATTTTTGTTTGGCAAACACGCTATTTCCGGCTGCTGTCTGGATTATATTTCCATTTGTGGTGACAACTTTCATGCAGTGTCTCAATGCTGGTACTATAACAAATCATTGCAAGTTGCCTTTTAGTTTTAAGGAGCAGAAGAGGATAAACAAAAATTTTAGGAGTAGGTGGTTTGAAGACAAATATTGCATGAATAAAAAATATCTAATAACCATCATGTGAATTCTATGATTTTTCCCATCTGTATAAATAAGCAAAATAGAAATGACTTGAGCACATGTCTCAAGGCTGGAAACAGTGCTGGTGCTCCCTGGAGTTCTCTGCAGAGAATCTCTTGTGTCAATGCAAGAATAGAGCTGGCGTCCAAACGGACCATGTCCTGCATTTCCCTAGAGGGCTTCTTGGAAGTCACATGGAGAAAAGAAAAAATGTCTGACCACTGTGTCGTGCAAAGCCCTTCCCCAAGCACATGACCAAAGAGTTGATAGCCAAGCCAAAAAGAATGCATGACAGCATGTTAATTAACTGGAGAGCAACAAAAGTCTGCATTTGTTCAGGCAGTGTTAGAAAAGCTTGTGCATTTGTGCACTCACAACACGACAGCCATTTCCCCCCCATTTCTAAATCACAGCCTCCATAAAAGCTGCTGGGGCTGTCTCATAGAAGAGTGGAGAAAAAAATTGCCCTTCCCTCTTCTTTTACCTACAATATGAGTGGATTCCCTCATATTGTAGGAGGAGACAGCTTTCTGGAACTTCTTTTTATTTACTTCTCTAAAAGTTCTCTTTACAACCAAGGATGCCTTGGGTCAATTCTAACTTCCCCTTAAAATCATATATAGCTCCTCCTTGTCCCTATCTTTCTCCCCCACAACCTGAGACAAATGGTCAAGCAATTCTATTTTTCTTATTTATACAGATGGGCAGAGTCATCGAATATTGTGGCTTCCTTATTGTGAGAAACACTGATGACTGCCTACCCCACACAGTCATCCCCCAACACCCCTACCATCATATGCTCTGGAAAGGAGGATCCTCTCCCTAGTTCCTGCGGTGAATCATAATTGGTCTGGAAAAGATGTTCCTCACTGATAAAAAGAGAAGCATGGGAGGAAACTCTTCTTTAATCCACCTCTGCATGTGATCATCTGCATGTGACTCCTTGAACTATGGCAGCCAGCTGGAGCCATGAAGTAAGCCACCCTAACATGACTGGCAGAAACATGGAGAGGTAAGATAGAAGGCACCAACGTCCCTGATGATGTTGCTGAGCTGCTGAATTAGTCAAACCAGAACTGCTCTCTCTCCAGACTTCTTGATAGGAGGATAAGGGTTTCTTATTGTTTAAGCCATTTTGATAGCATCAGCCATTTCCTGATACTACCACTTTGCTACAAGAAGGAAGAGGAGATGTTTAAAGAAGAAGAGATTAGAAGCAGGGGTAGAGAATGTAGTACAGTAAATATTCCACTCATTTGCAAATGCTTAAGGTTATAAAAACCCAAATGACAAAGTTATTTAGGTATAGCTATGCTGTATAAAAAGATTAGAAGAAAGGTAAGCCCCTTGAGAACTGGGCTATGTCTTATTTACTTAGAAAGAAGTTAATGAGTCTACTAATTTAAACAAAAAATGTATAATTTGGCTCTTTTCTATTTGAGCATTGATATGAATCTTTTAAAAATCATGACAAAATGAACTACAGTGAACTACACAGAAATGAACCTATTGTGAGAAAAAAAACTGGGGGATAAATGACTAAAAATTCTTTGTTATTAGTACATTTCAAAACTAAAACAATGTGATATTTGTTTAATTTGAAAACATAATTCAAAATTATTTTATATAAAAATTTTTAAGTTATTTAAAAACATCAGGATTCAAAATTATCAAAATTCCACCAGTGTTATCCTTCTTCCCTTAGGTGATGATATACAAGTAATAATAGCAAACAGAAGATAATCTAAAATGAGAGGCAAGAAAGAAAAGAGTGAAGCAAGGGTAATGGATGATTCGCCAATCAAAAAATATAAAGATTTTAAAATAAATACTGAATTTAAAAAGACCAAGAGAAAAAGAATTCTTAAAATATTTGGTTTTCACTCTCTCCTGCCAGAAAAGAAAAGAAAAAGAAAATACACTTTATAAACAGTAATAAATATACCTTTTTCTATAGTTCTCTAGTGATAGGAGAGAAAAAAGTACTAAAAATGCAAGTTTATAAAAATTTGCTTGCTAACATACTTGCTGGAATAGCTTTGATCTTATCTGGAAGCTGAATTACCCATGGGAGCTGATAATAACATTAGCATAGACAAAAAAATGGCAGCTATTCATACCTGAAAAAAAAGGTTTTGCTCTGATGTTTCACAATATCTCAGAGAAATGATAATACCCATTGTAACGGCCTGGCCCAAGAGAAGCACAAAGCTACCAAATTTTCTTAATGTGTTCCCCATATTCAGCTTCTTTTCCAGTTTTGAAATGGATTTTATGTTTTTGTAGAATTTTAAAGCTGGACAAGACCCTCAGAAAGCAGATAATCAAAGTACCTCAACCAATTGAAGTCCTGGGACATTAAGCAATTTATCCAAGGTCACAAAGCAAGTTACAATGGAGCCACCATTTATCTCTTGAAGGAGGAAACAGACCATCAATTCTGAAGAATAGACTTTTGTCTCCAGATTTAATGGTTTTCCCTTTCTGCTGTTAGTATAGAGATCTTCAGTATCTAATGAGTAAGACAGTCTAAAATTTTTCATTTTTCAAAGAACAAAAACTCCTGACACCTGCTTTCTTCCCTTCCCTAGCATTAAAGAAAAAAGAAAAAAACAAAAACAACTTGTCGTTGTGATTGGAATAATGGTTTTGCTTTCGATGAGGCACTAATGACCCTATGTCTGTTCTTCATTACCATTTGAGAGTTACAGAAATCTCATGGAAGCTAGGAATATTGCCAATTATAGCACTGCAGATTTGGAGGTTTGGGAAAAGACATCATACAGAAGAGGGAGGCAGTGTTTCTCAGGACTTACTCTCCTAACAAGGTGGTGAAGTCTACATTTTGAGGTTGTTCTAAGTACCACAACCCTGCAGGTATAATTTTGTGTGTTTGAGGGCCAGTCTTTTTAAGAGTTCAACTGAGCAAAATTCATTTGATTTAAAATTGTTAAACAATGGAAAAGTAGTAATATGCCTTAAAAACAAAAATAAATATTGATAACATAAGACTCTAGGCAACAAATCACTCATTCACTCCATTATGCTTTGAGAAGTTCTGAGCTTACAGCAAAGATCCTACTTATGCAGGCAAGGAAATTAAGTAGCATAACAATGTTAATAAGAATATAAAAAAAATTTACCACAGATAATTTGGTTAGCTTCTGTTACAATTATTATATGCTCCAAATTTAAAATTAGTGTTAGGTTAATATTCGAAATGCAATATTCTAATGAATAATTCATTCCAGGTTTGTATTTTGAATATTACAGAAAAATACAAGAATTGCAGATTTCAGTGAGACAATCAGATGACCATAAAATCAAGATACAGTAACAAATTGAGTTTTAAGAAGCAACAAAAGCTGATTAGCTCCATTTCCTTGAGTAGGTAAAAATGAGAAAAGATAAACACTGTTTAAAGTAAAATTAAATTATGATCTAGGCAAGAAATTGTTTAAACTAATAAACTAAAAATAAAAAATAAAAAAATCTAGGGTTTTAATGAAATAAAGTTCTTTAACCTTGTTTATAATAGTAGTGGTTTGGCTGTCTTACTGTTAAGACAGCCAAAATAGCAAAAGTTTATAATTCTAAATTTCAATCTTTATTTCATCATCATGGCAAGTGTAATATGCAGGCTTGAGTTACAACTTTTTAACTACAGGATAAAGCCAGTTGTTACCGCATTTAAGTTTGAGATGGAAAGGGAAGAAAATGAAACTCTGTATAAGCATACTTCCCTTAGAGGGTTTAAATAACTGATTCTGGGTCTCATATTTTTGCTGAGTTGTGCTTATACCCAAATAAAAGTCTATTTTTGTGCACCTAAAAAGTCAGGGCATAACCTACCAAGACAGCTCAAAGGAGAATCTACTACTAGGAAGGATCTAGTTTCCCTGAATGACAGCTTATGGATTTAGTCATTGATTTGTAACACACACAAAGTCACCAAGGACTGTGTAAGAGGAGGGAGAGACAGGGAGAGAGACATGGCTCGCCTGTCTTTGATTACACAGGCTTTCTTTTTCAGAGACAGGAGGGCGGGGGGAGCCTGGCTAAATAAAGTGCTTTGGACGCTTAGCACTTGCTACAGCCAACGAGATGCTATGTGGTTTCTCCTGCCTGCCCAAGTTGTCTACAGGAGCTCTGCAGCAGAGACATCCTCTTCAGGTCATAATGTTGAGTAAGGGACACTTAAAAAAAGAAGCTTGGGCGTGGTTTTCTATGAGTTTTGTTTCTAGAGATTCTGGAATTTGAGAATAAATCAAAATATTTTCATGTTAATATGATCAAAGGAAAACATTATTAGAATAAAAAAGTGTGATACTTGAATACAAAGAAGGGACACAAGGTCTTAGAGCAGTGCTTCTTGAATTTTATTGTGCATACAAATCACCACAGGATCTGTTCAAATGCTGCTTCTGGTTCAGCAGCTCTAGAGTGGGGCCTGAGAGCCTACATTTCTCAGGTCTCAGGTGATGGCTGCAGCTGCTTGTCCAGGGACCATACTTTGAGTAGCAAGGCTGAGAGCAGGTAGGGGTCCGGAAGACTGCCAGGGCTAAAAGTGTTGAAGAGCCCCAGTGTTCTCTAGAGGCTTGGGACAGAGGGTGGATCCGAAGAGCAGACCAACAGACAGAGAATGTGTCCCCCTCTATCCCCCAACCTACTCACCCCTCCTTCCCAGCAACCTTGAAATCTCATTTGAAAACAAAGAACTGGGAACAGCTGCTAGTCCAGCTTCATCATCTTACAGATGAGAACACTGGAACTCAGAGAGGCTGCAAGAGTGGACTACATGCCCTCCTGAGAAGATTCCACAGCCAACACTGATATGACCCCAAAACCGTCCGTTTTAAAATACTATGAAGAAAACCTTCCTTACATTTTAACCCAAATTATTTAAACTATAGTTTGCACTGGTTTCTTCTTGTTCTATTCCCAGTAATGATAAAGTACAGCTGCCCAATGACCCTTTGAACATTTCCTATTACATAATTTATTACCTTAATGTATTTATACTCAGCCTCATTTCACAGACAATTTGACATAACATATAATACAACAAAAAATTAAGACCAGCAAGAATAGAACACAAATAGGGAAAAGAACACAAATATGCTGGCCAGAAATTATTGCTATGATTGAGCTTCAAATTTAATTCCAAACTTCTTGAAAGGTATTTTTATTATTACTATTAATACTATTGCTGTTGTTGATGGTAATGTGATACAATTCTTGCCTATTACGAGGGGTATTTCAATCTTTGGATCCTGAGTGTCATAAGCCAGTTTTAATTTTAGTCACGTAACAGTGAAGATGTTTCCCAAGGAGAACATCAGTGGTTCTATTAAATAGAATTCATTCAGAAACAGAATTCCAACTTACATATGAAATAATGCACTTTGATGTCTAACTTAAGAAAAGCTTCTCAACTATTACCTTAATTCCAGTTTCTAAATTCAGTACACGTGTATGGGGCACCTGATCTGTGGAAGGTACTTTACTTATCACAGGCACAGCCTCTGCCTTCAAGGACTTTGCAATCCAGTGGCAAAGCACAGACAAATAATTAAAAGCTATAAGAAACTGTCATGCACCTTAAAAGGATGAAATCAATATCCTAAAGAGGCAATCAAAGACCAAGATATGAGATAATCATAAGAAAACCTCTACCCACTAAAATAGTGATACTGGTGATGATTATGGCAATAGTAAGTGCCATACACGAGACAGTTATTTGGCACCATGTACTGTGCTAGGAGACTATTAAAATCCTCTTGAAATAAAGAAACTAAGACACAGAGAGATTAAGACACAGAGTCTGTTAAGTGACAAACCACACTCAATAATAATGAAACTGAGATCCCATTTGTAAATCCTCTTTTTCTTTTTCTTTTTTTTTTTTTTTTTTTTGAGACAAGTCTGGCTCTGTCGCCCAGGCTGGAGTGTGGTGGTGTGATCTTGGCTTACTGCAACCTCCGCCTCCCAAGTTCAAGTGATTCTCCTGCCTCAGCCTCCCGAGTAGCTGGGATTACAGGGATGCGCCACGATGCCTGGCTAATTTTTGTATTTTTTTTTTTTAGTAGATATGGGGTTTCACCGTGTTGGCCAGGCTGGTCTTGAACTTCTAACCTCAAGTGATCAGCCTGCCTTGACCTCTCAAAGTGCTAACATTACAGACAGGCGTGAGCCACTGCACCTGGCCCCCACTTCCAAATCCCGGGCATCTCACTATCTCACCCCTATGGGATGCTGCCTTCTGAGTTTATGAAGTCAAAGTCCAATGAGCTTCACACCAAGAACACAACTCAAAAATACATCTCTGCACAAGGTTGATAGTCTGAATAATCCGGAAAAAAAGGGAGAGGCGCCCTCCTGCCCTCCCCGTCCCCAAGGCACATGTACATGTTCCAATTTTTATGAAAAGTATTTTTCAAAAATTGTATAGCAATAATCCTGACACAAATCGCTGGCAATATTGAAGAAGTGATGATTAAACAGATGGCTTGTGAGAGTTTAAAATATAAAGCAGCGGCCAGTTTAAAATATAAACGAGCTCACATGGGCTTATGGAGAATATGCCAAATTAACCTAATTTCTTTCTGTGGAGGGTGATTTGATTGGTAGATCATAGAGAAGCAATTAGTTATGGTATATCATGATTTCAGCCCATCTGATAAAACCATGTTAACATGTCAAAGAGATGAGTCTGTGATATCCTTTTCATACAGGAGAAATGCAGTCTTCTTGTGGATTCATAGCTGGTCAAACAAGCAGACCAAACATGCTGGAGTCTTGTGTCTTAGGCCATTTTTCAGGTGGTACTTCCTAATGCCATTGAGATCCCTAACAATATCCTCACTTACATTTTATTAATGACTTGGATGAAAATCTAAAAAGACACATTTACCAAGTTTGTAGAAGACAAAAAGCCACACAGCATAATCAATAGGCATAAGGGAAAGTCAACTTTTCAAAATGATTGAAGAAGCTGAAACATGAGCTGGAAATCACCAAGACTAAATTTTGCAAATTAAAACCTGAAGTTTATAGTTAGAGTCAGGAAAATCAAATCCTCAAATCTAAGATGAGTGACACCTGACTTAACAGCAGAACAGCTCATCTGTAAAAACTCTGGGGAAAGTGTGTGGGAAGGGGAATACTTCCTCCCCCACCACCCCAATTCAATATGAAACAGTATGTGACTGCTAAAAGAGCTGATATTCCAGGCTGATTTTGAAATGTATGAAAGATTTTAGTATCATTACACTTGGTTCCATCATACCCCTGGCATTCAGGTCTCATTTCAAGGGGAAAATTGTCACCAAAGTTAGTTCAAGGAATGATTTTAAGATGTTGAGGGGTCTTAAAACCAAGTTATCCAAGGAATAGTCAGAGAAACAAGGAGATGGACAGAGCTAATGTATTTCAAGGAATAACTTGTGAAAATGTGCTAGGAATGTTTTCCTTGTCATTCATTTAAGACTTACAACCATATAGAGTCATCCTTATTTTCCCCATTTTACAGATAAGAAAACTGAGACTGGTAGTTTAGGTAATTGTCCAAAGTAAGTGGAAAGACTGAGATATAAATACAGGAGGTCTGACTTTAAGACCAAAGCTCTTTCTACTCATTGTTAATGTAATCTTTATCCAGCATTTAAATTTCAATAATAACAAGAGAAATCAGACTAGCAAAGGCATGATAACTATGTTGTAAAGTTCCTTCCTTGTACATGCCAGGGTTTTCATGCCCTTGTGCCGTCACTTATGCTATTCCGCTGTCTGGGACACACTGTCTCTACCCTTTCTCTGCCAGATTTATATTCATTCTGTAAGTTTGGCTCCAACGTTCACTCTTCCAGAATGTCTTCTCTACTCTATAAAAATAGAATAAGCACATCTCCATCTACCATGCCCTGCAAGGGGTTGAAAATGCCTATTTACATTCTTGTTTGCCTGACTGGTCCATAAGCTCTTTGAAGGCAAGAGCTATGTCCAATTTAGTTTTTATTTTTTGTTACTAACAGTTTTATTGAGACATAATTCATGTACCATTAAATTCACTCTTTTCAAGTGTACAATTCGGTAGCTTTTAGTATATCCCCAGAGGTCTGCAACCATCAACACTGTCTAATTTTAGAACCCTTCTATTATCCTTATTATGGATTGAATTGTGTTCCCCTAAAATTCATATGTTGGTCTCAACCCCCAGTGCCTCAGAATGTAACTGTATTTGGAGATAAGATCTTGAAAGAGTCGATTAAGTTAAAATGAGGCCAGCAGAGTGGGCCCTAATCCTATATGATTGTTGTTCTTATAAGGAGAGGGAGAGACCAGGGACACGCTTGCACAAACACAGAAAGGCCACGTGAAAACAGAGCAAGGAGGTGGCCATCTACAGGCCAAGGAGAGCAGCCTCAGAAAAAAAACCACCCTGCTGGCAGCTTAATCTTGGACTTTTGGCCTCCAGAATGTGAGAAAATAAATTTCTGTTATTCAAACCACCTAGTCTGTGGCATTTCATTATGGCAGCCCTGGAAAACTAACACAGTCCCCAAAGAAATCCCTTATCCATCAGCAGTCACTACCCAAACCCACTCTCCATAGCCCCTGGCAACCACTTTTGTTTCTGTGGGTTTGCCTGCTTGATATTTCATATAAGTTGAATCATAGAATATGTAGTCTTTTGAGACTGTCTTCTTTCACTTAGCATATTGTTTTCAAGGTTTATCCACACTGTAGCATGTATCAGTATTTCATGGCTTCTCATGGCTAAATAATATTCTATTGTATGGATATACCATATTTTGTTTATCCATTTATCAGTTGATGGACATTTGGGTTGTTTCCACCTTTTGGTTATTATGAATAATGCTGCTGTAAACATTTGTGTACAAGGTTTTGTGTGGATATGTTTTTATGTCTTTTGGGTATGTACCTAGGAATGGAATTGCTAGGTCATATGGGTAATTTTACATCTGTAGTAAATTTCCTGGCTGGTGAGTTACTCTATGATTTCCTCAAGCTCAAGGATAATCATTTCTCAAATACTACTTTTATGTCACTCTCTTGCTAAAGATCTTACAGCTCTTGTATTCCCCATCAGACAAAACTTATTAAGCCTCAAGTTCAAGGTATTCTATCAACCGGACCCTATCTATCTGGACTGTACTAATCATTATTCCCAAAACTGACCCATCCACCTCCTCTATTCATGATCCTATCTCTGTATCCTTTTTCTTGCTTCTGTTTCCCATTCTGTCCCCTTCCTTTCTATCACATCTGAGAAAAGGACAGATGCCCTCAAAGAGTTGTCTTGTATTCAAGACTCAGAATTCAGGGCATAGAGAAGATGGTCCTGGAATGAACAATACTCTGCTGAATTATCTTAATTAACCACAGAGTAAGGGGCTTGAGTTAGATAACATAAAAGCTCCATTCAGGCTAGATGCAGTGGCTCACAACTGTAATCTTAGCACTTTGCGAGGCCAAGGCAGAAGAATTGCTTAAGTCCAGGAGCTTCAGACCAGCCTGGGCAACATAGTGAGACCCCCTCTCCACATACCTCTCTCTCAACATAGTGAGACCACATGTGTGGTGGCATGTGGCTGTAGTCCCAGCTACTTGGGAGGCTGAGGCAGGAGGACTGCCTAACCCTAGGAGTTCGAGGCTGCAGTGAGCAGTGATTGTGCCACTGCACTCTAGCCTGGGCATCAGAGCAAAAGTCTGTCTCTTAAAAAACAACAATAATAATTTTTTAAAACTTCATTCATACCTAAGATTCTCCGATTCTGTTGAGAGATTATCTTCATCAGCTGGGCCCACCCTGCCCTGAGATCCCTTTACTTCCATTTCTCTTGCCTAGCTTTATGTAGTTGGTTACAGTGAATGCCTGAGTCTCCTACTGCAGCCTGGAACTGGCCAGAATAGAGATTATGTGGTGGTTCCTTTCCTCCTTGACAGTCAGAGCTGTGGAGTCACATCTCTACGAGCACCACGACTTGTTTAATCAGGCTGTGGTGCTAAATCTCTAAAACACGATGCTGAGTGAAAGAAGCCAGACGAAAACAGTGCATACCATATGGTTCTATTTATGTAAAACGCTAGAAAAGACTTACCTATAGTGACAGAAGCATATCAGTATTTGCCTGGGTTTGGGGTGGAGGAGGATTAGAAGGAGCACAAGATAACTTTTTGAGGGTGTAGGAATGTCCTATATTTTATTTCTGGTGGTGGTTACCACAGTGCGTAAATTTGTCAAAACTATTAGAAATGTGTACTTCAAATGGGTATCTTTTATTGTCTATAAATTATTCTTCAACAAAGTTGGTTTCTTAAAAAGTCAGGCTACAGTAATGAGAGGGCAGCAGAGGAGAGAAAGTCTGCAATGGCATTTTTAGCCTTTAACCTGGAAGGTTCTCTGGTTCATATCACTCTGGTGATCAGAGTTCCAGGGATAATAGGAGCTGCCATGTACATCTATTCCCAAGTTACACAGCAATATGAAAATTACTCCACAACACTGTAGTTATACTGCTACGCACATGTTCTGTCACTCTAAATCGTGTTCCTTGGTATAGGGAATGCTGTTGCCTAACAAGTCTTGTGTGCCTCAGCTCTTCCCCTAAAATGTAAGCTCCTAGAAGAGGGTTTTGGGTTTTATTTGTTGTTTGTTTTTTACTTGTTTTACTTGCTCTTTGGTGCCTAGTGTTACTAGTGCCTATTGAATTCATTCGTTATCAACTCAGTTATCTTTTGATTGAACATGGTATATGCTACAGTCTGATGCCCTGGACTTAGAATTGGGTGCTGATGACATCAAGAATGAGGGGCCTCAAGAAGGCCACTGTCGTGGTAGCAGAGGCAGCAAGATGGAGTTCCTAGGCAGCAGTGCTATGGGCCCCAGCGCCAGTGATGGCAGGGAGGTTGTCCTTAGTCTGGCCCTCCAGAAATCCTTGGTGAATCTGTGACCCCCCATTAAATTTATAATAAATTCCTTTTGGGCTCCGGTCAATATGCTAAGTCTTATTTTGTTGCTTGGATCCGAGAGACCTGATAAGATAACAGAAAGTAGAATACATATGTATTAGCAATCTTTAAAGTAAATTACTTTGTGTAGAGCTGGTGAAATCTTGTTTTCCCTTTCTCAGAGAAAAGCAAGAATAGGGAAATTAAACAGAAGTAGGAAAAACGTACACATTGTCCTTGAGAAGAGACTTTGTCATTTTAGATACAGCCAACACTGAGATACATTATCTGATCATAAGGCAGAATAAAAATTAGATGGGGTCTACCAGGTATAGAAATAGCATAACATCCCCAGAAAGACTACATTCTGCCCTACCTGCCCTACATTCTACCCAATGCAAGACTTCCTTCTGTGGCAGATGGGCCAGCTAAACTCAACTTGACACCACTTAATGAGGCAATGTCCTCCTGCCTGTGATTTCTTGTCTGCTAGTCCCACTTCTGCAGTCTAGAACAGCATAGATCATGTTTACCTCTGAATACATTGAAGCTCTTCAGATGTTTAAAAAATCTTTAGTTAAGGCAATGGTACTCAAACTTCAGAGTGAAACAGGACCCCCAGGATCTTGTTTAAATGTAGATCTCTAGGCCTAAGCGTGGAAAGTTTGATGTATAGGAGGTTTCAGCTGGGTTCTAGGAGCTGTAGGTGATTCTGCTACAAGTGACTTATGACTTTCATTTTTGAGTCCCTACAGTATGCCCAGTTCTGGATGGGGGACTGGGAATATAAAAACAAACAAATAGTTCTCCAAGGAAGATATACACATGGCCAATAAGCACATTAAAAACTACTCAGCCTCTTTAGTTATCAGGGATATGTACATCAAAACCACAAGGAGACCACTTTACACATACTACATACTAGGAAAGCTAGAATCAAAAGGACAAATGATAAGTATCAGTGAGGATGAAAAGAAATTAAAACCCTCATACACTGCTGGTGGGAATGCAAAATGGTACAGCCACTTTGAAAAACAATCTGGGCAGAGAGAAGACAGTCACATGTGATACTGTTTACCAGTCTTCAGAATTATGAATGATATCTACCCAAGAAAAGGATATTTTCCATTTGATTTGCTAAATTTTGGACACTGCCTAGATACTCAAGTGGAAATTTCTTTTAGATCTCTGAAAATATGAGACTAAAAAAATGGATGAAAGATCAAAACTACAGATGTAAGCTTAGGATCACTTGCTCTCAGGTAATAGGAAAACTTGGGAAAGTAAGTAGAGTGAATGTGAAACACACGTGTACTTAATCCATCATCCTTCACCCCAGAGAATGTTTTGCCAGATAAACTTGGATTGAATTATTAGAAGGCCAGATAAATTGTCTTGATGAAAAAAGCAACCAGAGTCCGTTAACAAGGGCAAGACCAGGCATATTTTCTCTCACTAAAAATGGCCTCCAATATCTTTATGTTTAAAACTCCATGTGAGGTTATACAGATCTGCTCAAATGAGATAACTTCGCCCTTACTCATTGTTTTTAGACCCTTAGAGCCAAAATAGTTCAATTATTCTGATTGCTACTGAACTATGCCATACATCTGTCTTTTAACAGGGGACACTTTAACTGCCCTCCCTCCCCATGACAATATCCATAATATTCTGTGTTCAAGGCGATAGAATTGGCATAGTACCTGTGCAGTCACATAGGGCCCAGTGCTTAAAAGAGACTCACACTTGGATTAATGCTCTGCTATCACTGGCTTGAAATTCTTAATAATTTTTTAACAAGGGACTATGCATTTTTCACTTTGTACTGTGCCCCACAAATTATATAGCTGGTCCTATCTGTGTTAGTCAAGCATAAAACCTATTTATAATTGACTCTTGCTAAACTAACCAACCTCATTCTTGGTCACTGGATCAACTTTGCTTTTACATATTCCATTAAGTGGGGCAGGGCTTAGTTCTGTCAACCCTCTATGTGTCTGTCAATACAGTAAGTTCTCTGAAAGAGGTGCAAGATGGTGGCTGCAGATGGGGAAGTCAAGGAGGCTACAGAAACACTTAAAAGAACTAAAACATCATCTGTCAATGCAAATGGGAGTCAACTGTGTGCATACTTTGATACAAGTCCATTAAATGCATATACTTCACACTATGTAGATGGATCTTAATTTGGCTTCTTGAAAGGGCTATATGGAATAATTAAATGCACATATCTGCACATTTAAAGGGCGTCAATGAATGGTGTGCCTCTGATGGGACTTTTATTACATGTTCAAAACCAGGTTTTATTTGTTATGGGTTACATTTCTAAAGTTCAGGAAAATATGAATATTAAGTCATAATAGTTTTACAGTAACATCAAAAATGTCTGTAAAACACAAAAATTAATGTATATATTTCCTCTTTATAACAACTTTATTGATATATAATTTATATACCAAAAAATCTGCACATTTAATGTATACAATTTGATGGGTTTGGGCATATGCATACACCATGCTACTATTACCATATACAATTTCTTTCTGTATTCTATTCTCTAGCTCCAGATAAAAATACCTCAAAATAAAATTCATAGTAGTTTTGATTAGCTAGGACATATTTTCAGGGGAACCAAGAAGACTGATACTTCTCCATAACATAATTTCAAATGTATTTTCATTGTTCATTAATGGTTCTCCTGAACCAGAGATCAGTTACACCTTGTATTAAAAACTTTTTAAATCTTTCTTTTGAAGCCTCCTGATAGAACTACTATAAAACCAAATGAAAAGATGCTTTTGAAGTACTTAATTTTTTCAAAAGAAAAAGTTACACTATTGTTAATACAGAAAATGGAAATTTTCTGGAATAGAAGTATTATTAGCTTTATGAAATTTTACTTCCATTTGGGCCAGTCGCCTCTCCTCAGTTACCTCAGTTGTAACCAGGGATAATTCTTGTTACCCAGACAGACTTGTTTGTGAGGATGGGAGAGCTAATAGGTATGACTATCTTAGCAGCTAAAATTAGGGCTGATTTCCCTCTCTTGTCTATACTGTATTATGAATCTCTTAAGGGAACTGTGATATCTTGAGGCATAAAGATGATTGTAGTATGAATCTCTTAAGGGAACTGTGATATCTTGAGGCATAAAGAGATGAAGATAAGTCAATGGGTTGTATTTACATAAAATACAATGACATGCAGTATCTAGATATTACACCCACAGCTTTCTTTTAGTCCTCAGCCTAAAGGGGAGATTCCTCAATGTCCAAGCAGCTCTAATCTGGGGCTGGTATTGCTCTCTCTAAAACTGGAAGCCCAGGACAGGAGGGCTTGCCCCTGTGGCTGCATTCCTATAGATATAGAGGGCATCCGCTTTGACCCCCTTTGTTATCTTCTCTCAAGGCAGAAATGGCAGGCCCTTGATGACACAACTGTACATCAGGATGCACAGAGCAAGTTTCTCTCTGTTCTCCACTAGAACCACAGAGAACAAGCTGGCAATGATTTCTGACTAATAGGGATATGACTCACAGGGAGTTTCAAACATTGTGTGTTTCTCTCACTAGACCATGTAGCATATCTTCTGGAAGAAGGCACTCTGATCTTGGGGTAACACTGTTAAGATAAACACTAGTCACTGAACATCAGAACCATCAGCTCCCCAGGAGAAACCATTAATGAGAGTGTCTGGGTGTTTTTTGACCCCAAGTGGATGATTTCCCTGAGGACCTTCAGGGAAAAACACAGTGATAAGGGAAAAACACAGTGAGTGTGCTGACCCTTGCTAGAGGAATAAAATATCTTCAGGCACTGCATGAAGCTGAAATCTGGAAAACACGGTCTCTCTGAAAACACCTAACTCCTAACAAGGCAAGGAGACCACGTCTACAAGGAGAGGGATGGGGCAACCATCTAGATCTCTCTATTCCAATTCCATAGCACCCATTCATCCCAGTGTGAAATCTCTTCAGCAGAGCAGAAACATACAATGAGGCAGAGACAGCCAGAACCAGCCCAGAGACCTGAAAGTGAAAGTCTGCACTGATTTCAAGGCAGTAAAATGAAGCCCTTCAGAAGAAAACCCAACTACCATTTCTCCCCACCCTCATTCATGCCTTACTCCCCTGTAAAATGGTTCCAACTCTCCAGAAAAAGGGAACTGATTAACACACAGCATACTTGGTCTCTTTGCACTATTGCCCAGACATAGAAACATAAACATAAGTAAGAATACTGTATCCTTCTGCTACTGGAAAAACAAGAGCTTTAGCGGTAAATTTTGCTCCAAAATCTCTTCCAATGATCTTTCATTTTGGGTGTTTTTGTCAGACTAAATATTTACTGCTTTTTAATACCAAATGTAATATGAACTACCAAGTAGCATTTACCAGACACACACTCAACACTCCTTATCCTCTTTCCTTATTTTTATTTCATGATGATTATTATCTTTAAAGACAGGGTCTCACTCTGCTGCTCAGGTTGGAGTGCAGTGGTGCAATCATAGTTTGCTGTAGCCTCAAACTTCTGGGCTCAAGTGATCCTTTCACCTCAGCCTCCCCAGTAGCTAGGACTACAGGCATATGCCACCACATCCTGATTTTGTTTTTGATAGAGATGGGGTCCTACTATGTTGCCCAGGCTGATCTCAAACACCTGGCCTCAAACAATCCTCCCATATCAGCCTCCCAAAGTGCTAAGAATACAGGAGTGAGCCACCATGCCTGGCCCCTTATTTTTATCTATAGCCTTTAATCACATTTTAGTATATTATATATTTGTATTTATTGTCTATTTCCTTCCAAAGCCTCACTAGACTGTCCCCTCCCTGAGAACAGAGACTTTGTTTTGTTCACTGTCTGAAACAGTGCCTGACATTGTCAGCAATCTATCCATTGACCAAAGACTGAATGAAGACATTCACGTTGTAGATTACTTATAGTAAACACTACTTCCTAATTTTCACAGACTAAATGATTCTATTGCATTAAGCACTTGGCTGATATAAACTGCATCTCTATTTTTTACTGCAGGACCTGAAGAGATAGATAGGTCTTCAAATCAAAGTGACCCCCTTCCTGCCTGAGGAACACAGCAAGACATCAAGGCTCTCCTGCCCCAGGGGTGCCATGGTCTAGACAGTTTATTAAGACATCAGCCTTGCTTGCCTGAGGCTAGTCCTTCTGCTACATCTGGAAAGAAAGGTGAAGCAAGCTCGCCCTTGGATCAGAAAAAAGGAAAAAGCAGTGTGAAAAAACTGCCCAACTGTACCTTAGAAGGGTAATTTCAAACCTTGGTTTCACCAACTAAGGTACAACCACCAACCTAAATGATAAAACCCCTCCCTTGGCCATCTTCAGCAATTCCATATCTATCGGGTACATTTATTTATTTATTTAGAGACAGGCTGTCACCCAGGCTAGAGTGCAATGGCGCAATCTAGGCTCACTGCAACCTCTGCATCCCAGGCTCAAAGGATCCTCCCACCTCAGCCTCCCAAGCAGCTGGGACTACAGGCATGTGCCACCATGCCTGGCTAATTTTTTAATTTTTTTCGTAGAGACAGGGTTTCACCATAATGGCCAGGCTGCTCTCCACCTCCTGGGCTCAAGCGATCCACCCACCTCAGCCTCCCAAAATGCTGGGATTACAGGCATGAGCCATGGTTCCCCTCCATCATCAGGAAAGTTGAGATATCCTTCACTGGAAGAACCTCCACTCCCTGCAGTTCCTCTAGATTTATCATCTGTGTCAGGACCTATGTCTGTTTTTCTCAGGCCTGCAGATTTATGAGGGGCTTCAAATGTTGACTTTTTTTTTTTCTTTGAGACAAGGTCTGGTTCTGTCACCCAGGCTAGAATGGCATGAGCTCAGCTCACTGCAACCTCTGCCTCCTAAGCTTAATCCTCCCACCTCAGCCCCCAGAGTAGCTGGGACTACACCCGGCTAATTTTTGTATATTTTGTAGAGATGGAGTTTTGCCATGTTGCCCAGGCTGGTCTCAAACCCCTGGATTCAACCGATCCACCAACCTTGGCCTCCCAAAGTGCTGGGATTACAGGCATGAGTCACCCTGCCTGGCCAAATGTTGACTCTTAATAAGAGCTCTAAACCGGGTTACACCCTCTGTCCCTAAGACATACTGACAGCTTGGAAAGATGTTCACCACAACTTTAAATGTGTGTCCCATTTCTGGGCCACCCTAAGTCTAATACACTAAGAATTAAAATTTATAATAAATCCTGTCAGTTGTGTAATCACATTGTATTGCATTTTGGTATGTTAATTTTTTGTCAAATGTAAATATTTAAAGCATATCCCATTTTTGTTGTCCTGTGTTACACAGTCTTATAGTTAAATAGACTTCAAAAGAATGGAAGTGGCTCAGATCCCTCACAACTTCCAAGAGACCTTGATTTCTCATCCCATTGGCCCTTCTAATAGAGCTATTGGCATTCACATCCTATTTTCAGCCCAAATGTCAGTTGCTGGAGTACAAAGGCAGTGGCTGCTTCAGATGCTTCAGACTGAAACTGCTCTTTGCCATTCTCATGGACACTGGAGAGTTAAGTTTGGTTAAATTGATGGCTTTTTCTTTTAAAAAAGAAAGAATACACATATACCTTTGTGTACACACAAGCTAGGAAACATCAATCTAATACATGGATGGCAAGAAAAACCAGATCTAGCTCATGCCAGTTACAACGGTCTGTGAAGACAAAAAGATTTCTTCAGATTTATTTCTCAGCCAATTTGTGCTTTTCTTAGGGAGAAATTAAAAGTTTGTTAAATACCTATGTTTAGCCTTTTATTAATTTAGCCAGTGAAATTAAAGTACTGGTAGACTGTAATTAAATTAAGACATTTTGGACCTTGAATTAATGCCACCATTAGAAATGTTGACATGTCTTAATAGTTGGTCTGCATGTTACATTACCACCATCTACTGTTCATAACGGTCAATTTTTAAATAATGACTTTTATTCTTATTTCCCTCAGTGAATCTTTTGTAAATGTAAATATCACATATGCTTGTGACCACTAATTTGAATACGGGGCCCATGGTATCCAACATTGGTAGTATTTCCCAATTAGGGCTCCTTGGTACATTAATGCTAATAAAAGTGTCCCCGGGGGGCGTGAAAGAGGAGTTCAGTAGTCAAACTTGTTTTGGAAATGCTGCTTGCTACATCCAGGCTTAAAAAGTTACAATTTATCCCAGCAAATTTAAGGATCTGAAGAGTTCTTCAGTAAAGAAACTGGTTCAATGTTATGGAACCCAGTGTTTTCCAAGCTTGTATAATCATGGAAATCTTCTTAGGTAAACCACCTATTAATATTTTTTAAGACATCAGAGTTTGGTGCTGTAGGGCTTTAGGTCAGAGGGTACTGAGCCTATTCCAAAAACTCATAGCTGCAAGTGTTTCATTCTATCAAATGCCAACAAGAAAACTAGACAATTTTACAACATAATTTCTGCTCATAAATAATTTGCCACCAGGTTTACACTTTTCTTATACTACCTTCAAGAAACATACGGTGGCAAGGTAACACTGTTGTCACTATCACTTACAGCAATTATTTCTGAAAGTGAAAAATCATCCCACTACTAGGCCTTAATAACAAGTTTACGGCAGAACTTCTCAAATGTTGCCAGCAAAACACCCCTGATAGTAGAGACGGATAAATTCAAACCCCTGGAATGAGACTGCCAAAAACAGCACATTTCTGAAATGTTATGTTTTATCTTAAAAATTCATGCAAGAAATAGTGGCATGTTTGTGAAATGACAAATGTTCAGGGTTATCCACTGCAGTAATATTTTTAATAAGAAAAGATTTAATATAACCCAAATGCACATGAACAGGAAAATGGTTAAATAAATTATACTACAACCATACCGTGGAACATGCTATTGAGCTGTTTAAAAAAAAAAGAATGGGGAAACGTTCTACACACTAACATGGAAATATCTCCAAGATATTGTGTCATATGAAAAAAGGAAAAAAAAAACCCAGAAGTGTGTAATATGCTAGCTTTTATCAGAAAGGGGAAAAATAAGAATCTATATTCTTAAGTTGCTAATGTGTGCATAAAGCAATTCTAAAAGGATCCAGAAGAAATTCTTAACAGTGGTTACCTTTTGGGGAAGAGGATGAGAACTCAAAAAAAGGGAGAGAAGGATGAGGAGAAACTCGAAACTTGATCTTTTGATGTTTTTTGAGCCATGTCAATGTGTAACCTATTAAAAATTATATTATAAAGTCAAAAATCATGCAAATGTTTTACTCTACTCCATGACATATTCAAATTTGTCTTAGGAGTTTAAGAAGCAGGGCATAACTACTCTGGAGGCTGAGGAGGGAGGATCACTTGAAACCAGGAGTCTGAAACCAGGAGTTTGAGACCAGACTGGACAACATTGAGACCATGTATCAAAAAAAATTTTTTTTAATATATATTTTCAAAGGTTTTAAAAATTACTCATATATTTTCACAACAGTAAAACTAAATCCATATTTAAACTCTGATTGGTAGGTTATCTGAGATATATAGGGTCTTATGTGAAAGGTATGGGTTTAGGCCATTTAAAAGTTGCTTAAACAGTTAGCCTTCATTCCATCTGGTAAAACAACATCAATACAAAAAACATCTGGAATCTCTACTAAAAAATACTTGTTTGACAGTTTGGGATTTTTATCTACAGGCCGGGGTATTTTAGACCTGGCAATATTAACCCCAGGGTCCCAGGACTCATGCTCAAAATTAGTACTAACTTATTTTGGAAGTAACTACAGAGAAAATGCCACAACACTGAAATGACAACCCAAAATGTGGAGTGTCACAGAGTTATGCGCACTCCTCAGTGCCAGAGTGTCCAACGGAATGCCAACTGGTTGGGAGGCAAGAAACCTCAAAGGCAAACTTTCTGCTTTACAATCTAATGTAACTGGAATTAAAACTCTCCAAGTATTTTCAAAATATTTTTTAAAGCTTGTTGATTATTTTTAAAATTAAGCAGTCTGGCTTAAGCCAAACAATTTTCCACTACATTTCCCAAATTTTAAAGAAGTAGGCTCATTTGGTTACACTAATTTTTTTGGAGGCACGGTCTCACTCTGTCTCCTAGGATGGGATGCAGTGGTGCAATTCTAGTTCACTGCAGCCTTGACCACCTCAGGTGCTAAGGCAATCCTCTCACCTCAGCCTTCCAAGTAGCTGGGACAGAATACAGGCATGCGCCACCATGCCCGCTAATTTTTTATTATTATTTGTAAAGACAGAGTCTCCCACTGTTGCCCAGTCTGGTCTGGAATTCCTGGGTTCAAGCGATCCTCCTGCCTCAGTCTCCCAAACTGTTGGGATTACAGGCATGAGCCACTGTGCCTGGCCTTATTATACTTTCAGAGAACTTTTACTAAAATGCTTTCTATATATGTGGAAAATATATGGCATTTTTATATGGTCTAATAAATAAATATAACTCAGATATAACTGATGAAACAAGCAAATGCAATATGATTAGTGTCAATAAAATGTACTAAAGATTCCTGCATTTTATTCCAGAAAAGATACTCGAGGTGTAAGTTTTATGTCCTTGTCTACCTCCTAAGAATGATTTAATAAACCAACGGTGTCATAAAGGTCTCCTACATTCTTTCAAATTGAAATTTTATTTCTAGGTATAAATGAGGCCAGAATTAAAAAGACAAACAGCATGAATAGATGAACCGTGCAGCATGACCAGCAGGGAGTCATTTGTTACTGCTTTCTTTGTTTCCGATCCCGTCTCAGAAGGCTGTTCTCTGTGGAATCCCTTCAGAGAAACAAACAGGCAGTGGGGACCGCAAGGTCTTAAAACTCTACTGCAATCTCCTGATGATCTGTTGGATATTCATAAGTGGCAAAATGATTCCACCTTTAGGTTTTATTTCAGTTGTAATAAAGAATTATGAATAATTGATCACTAGGTAATAAATTATTCAGGTAGGCACACACTTTCCAAGGAATCCTGGAGTGAGTCTGGTTAATGGCAAAGCAGGAGCTTGAGGCAGCTGCTGAGGGGACACCCCCACATTAACCTCACACTGCAAAGGCATGGGTAGTTAGTGCCTCTCAGTGTGGGCTTTTCAATAGGGGCCATATTAATGCCTTTTGATTTTTTTTTTTTTTGGACTGAAACACCTGTTTTATTTTCCCAATCTAAACAAAATTTCCTTGACATTAGTGTTGTCACAAGCAACAACTTTTTTTTAATTGTTTTTGTTATTTATAACATGTAGTTAAAAGTATTCGTAGATATATAGTTTAAAAAACAAAAAAATCCTCAGAAGATCTCTACTTTTAGAAAATGCAGTTTGAACAATATCTGGCAAATTTGGAGGATCATATATTATTGTTATAAATGAGGCAATATAGGAAATAAAAACACAACTGACATCTTGGTTCTGCATAGTTTATCTGACAAACTCTTGAAATAGATACTGTTTAGTAGAAAATACACGTTTTACAACACTGAGTAACATATATGGGCTTAAGTGGGCTTAACATGCCACCGATGGACACACAAATTAAGCCGTTTGTGTGACATAAGTACAAATACCAATTAAAGAAATGACAAATAATTTTTTAAATTGTCATCTAAAAGCAAGAAGAGTCCCAGAATAAATGATGTATAGAGTGATGATACAAGTGGGCTAAGTCTTAGGATAAAATTTGCATTCTTAAACTCCATACCACTAAGACATATACCGCCTAACTACTGCTGTTTCACGGGACTAGCAACCATCAATCGTCTCCTTGCTAATTGGTACAAAAACCACACAGAAATTATGTATCTGAAATTGGGTCTCTAAATTCGTCTCTAGATTCTACACAGAACATAATCATGCTGAGTCCATACCATGAGGTCCATTTGTTATTTTACACGGATTTATGCCTTTAATCTACATGGAATGTATACCCAGAGAAAATTTAAAATGCGTTTTAGAACCAAAATACTAAACTAACGAAACTTTTAGCTAACTACAACCAAAAAGCAATCATTGTTATTGTATGTACTATTAATTAGAAAAGGCTATACTAGTGCAAGCCTTAGGTTCAGGAAGTCAAAATGGACACCAAGTCTTCTGTAGGCGGAGCAAGTCAGCAGGCAGCTATCCTCCTTACAGTGCTCTGTACACAGGTGCCAGTGTCTCACTGCAAGAGCTCAGAAGAGAAGCTGCAAGGTCAGGAGGACTCTACTCCTTAGGCTGAAGTGACATGTAAATGATGCATCATTCCACTCAGAAGTTACTAGCCAGGACACTAGAAAAAGAAATGGCGGATAGGAGGCAGGACTAACTTGCAGCTCCCACTCAAACAGACAGAGCAGCGTGTGAAGACTCACACAGAGAACTTTTGCTCCAAGAACTACCACAGGAACATACCAGGAAAGCGAGAGGATCCACAGATCCTTTGAAGGAAGTGGATTGCTGCTGCAGGCACCTGGAGACAGCCAAAACACTCTGAGTGCCCAAAGTGTGAAAGAGGGATCGTCTGCCCCCAAACACACATCCTCACTGGGGAACCTGAAGGTCCAGATCACAGAAGAAGGATCTGACCTTACCTGGAAATGAGACAAATTTAGAGAGCCAAGTGAAATACAGGTGTAGAAGAAGCAGCAGGAAGAGCCCTGTGGGCACTCTTGGTCCCCAGGGAAGCCGTTTCTGACTTTGTCTCACAGGGGTCCTTGGGGAGGGCTGCCAGAGGAACTGGGAAAAGACCACAGGAGAAGGAAACTTCCAGCTGAACTTTGTAACCATTTTGACCAAACACAGTTTCCTGGACAGAACCTGGGGGAGGGGGCGAATAGGGAGTGCAGACACAGCACAGAACCTGCGGCAGGTGGGGAAACACAGAACCTGAAAGTCCTGCATGCTTTCTCAGCGGGGAGGCTGGTAGCCTGGGGAAAGTTCCCAGCTCTGTTCACCCGCTGCCTGGAAATAAACTCAGTGCTATTGAGAGGGCACGGTAGGAGTAAGACTGGCTTTTTGGGATACGTGGGAGCTGCATGAGGCCTGTAAGTGCCGGTTTTCTCCCACTTCCCTGGTGACCTGCATGATGCAGCAGAGGCAGCCATAATACCCCTGGAAACATAATCCCAGTGGCCTGAGAACTACACCCACATACCCCACAGCAGCCACAGCACGCTCCACCCAAGAAGAGTCTGAGCTCAGACACACCTAACCTTGCCCCAACCTGATGGTCTTTCTCTACCTGCCCTGGTAGCTGAAGACAAAGGACATAATCTCCTGGGAGCTCTATGGCCCCACCTACCACCTGATCCTTCCTATACTACCACAGCTGATGCACTCTTGAAAGCGCCTCCTCCTGGCTGGAGGCCAACCAACACAAATAATAAACAGAACTACAATAAACAAAACTACAACCAAGGACCCTCACAGAGTCCACTTCACTCCCCTGCCACCTCCACTGGAGCAGGTGCTGGGATCCATGGCTGAGAGACTGAAGACGGTTCACATCACAGGATGCTGTGCAGACACTCCCCACTACCAGTCCAGAGCCCAGTAGCTCTGCTGGGTGGTTAGATCCAGAAGAGAAATAACAACCACTGCAGGTCAGCTCTCAGGAAACCACATCCCTAGGGGAAAGGGGAGAGTACCACATCAAGGGAGCACCCTCATGAGACAAAAGAATCTAAACAGCAGTCCTTGAGCCCCAGATCGTTTCTCTGATGTAGTCTACTCAAAGGAGAAGGAACCAGAAAAACAATCCTGGTAATATGAAAAAACAAGGTGAACACCCCTAAAAGATCACACTAACTCACCAGCAATAGATCCGAACGAAGAAGAAATCTCTGAATTGCCAGAAAAAGAATTCAGGAGGTCAATTATTAGCTAATCAAGAAGGCACCAGAGAAAGGTGAAGTCTAACTTAATGAAATCAAAAAATGATACAAGATACGAAAAGAAAAAACTTCGGTGAAATAGAATACATAATAAAGCAATACTTCTGGAAATGAAGGACACACTTAGAGAAATGCAAAATGCACTGAAAACTCTCAGCAATAGAATTGACAAGTAGAAGAAAAAACTTCAGACCTTGAAAACAAGACTTTCAAATTAGTCCAATCTGAAAAAGACAAAGAAAAAAGAATGTTTAAAAAAAGCCTCCAAGAGGTTTGAGATTATGCTAAACAACCAAACCAAAGAATAACTGGTATTTCCAAGAAAGAAGAGAAATCTACAAGTTTGGAAAACATACTTGAGAGAATAATCAAGGAAAACTTCCCTGGCCTTGCTAGAGATCTAGGCATCCAAATACGAGAAGCTCAAAGAACACCTGGGTAATTCATTGCAAAAAGATCATTGCCTAGGCACACACTCATCAGGTTGTCTGAAGTCAAGATGAATGAAACTATCTTAAGAGCTGTGAGAAATACCCAATGTAAATGACAAGTTGATGGGTGCAGCAAACCAACATGGCAAATGTATACTTATATAACAAACCTGCATGTTGTGCACATGTGCTCTAGAACTTAAAGTATAATTAAGAAAAAAAAATCACTTTATTGGAAACCAGATACATATTCTGATTAGGGGGAAAAAAAGAGCTGTGAGGCAAAAGCATCAAGCAACCTATAAAGGAAAACCTATCATATTAACAGCAGATTTCTCAGCAGACACCCTACTAGAAGGGACTGGGACCCTATCTTTAGCCTCCTAAAAGAAAATAATTACCAGCCAGGAATTTTGTATTCAGTGAAACTAAGCTTCATAAGTGAAAAAAAGATACAGTCTTTTTCAGACAAACAAATACTGAGAGAATTCACCACTACCAAGCCAGCACTGTAAGAACTGCGAAAAGGAGTTCTGTATCTTGAAAACACATTTTCGCAATACACCAAAATAGAACCTCCTTAAAGCATAAATCTCACAGGACCGATAAAACAAAAACAATGAAAAAATAAAAAGGTATTCAGGCAACAAACCATACAATGAATAGAATAGTATGTATCTCAATACTAATATTGAACGTAAATAACATAAAAGCTCCACTTAAAAGACACAGAACGGCAGAATGAAAAAGAATTCACCAACCAACTATCTGCTGTTCTCAGGAGACTCACCTAATACATAAGGACTCATGTAAACTTAAGGTAAAGGTGTGGAAAAAGATACTCCATGCAAATGGGCACCAAAAGCAAGGAGGAGTAGCTATTCTTATATCAGACAAAACAAACTTTAAAACAACAGCAGTTAAAAAGACAAACAGGGACATTATACAATGATAAAAAAAACTTGTCCAAAAGGAAAATATCACAATCCTAAATATACATGCACCCAACACTGGAGCCCCCAAATTTACAAAACAATTACTACTAGACCTAAGAAATGAGATAGACAGCAACACAGTAATAATGGGGGACTTCAACACTCCACTGACAGCAATAGACAGGTCAGCAAGATAAAAAGTTAATAAAGCCACAGGACATACTACACAGCAACTATAGAATATACATTCTATGCATCAGCACGTGTAACATTCATTCTCCAAGACAGACCATATGATAAGCCATAAAACAGGTCTCAATAAACTGAAGAAAATTGAAATTATATCAAGTACTCTCTCAGATCAAAGTGGAATAAAACTGAAAATCCACTCCAAAAGGAACTCTCAAAACCATGGAAATACATTGAAATTAAATAACCTGCTCCTGAATGAGCATTGGATGAACAATAAAATCAAGATGGAAATTTAAAAATTATTTGAATTGAACTATAATAGTGACAAAACCTATCAAAACCTCTGGGATACCACAAAGGCAGTGGTAAGAGGAAAATTCATAGACTTGAACGCCCACATCAAAAAGTCTAAAAGGGCACAAATAGACAATTTTCCATTTTAGGTCTTTCCTGCTCACATCAAAAAGTCTAAAAGGGCACAAACAGACAATTGTTGATTTTAGATCTTTCCCATTTTCTCCTGTGGGCATTTAGTGCTATAAATTTCCCTCTAAACACTGCCCTAGCTGTGTCCCAGAGATTCTGGTACGCTGTGTCTTTGTTCTCCTTCGTTTCAAATAACTTATTTATTTCTGCCTTAATTTTCTTATTTACCCAGTAGTCATTCAGGAGCAGGTTGTTCAGTTTCCACATAATTGTGCAGTTTTGAGTGAGTTTCTTAATCCTGAGTTCTAATTTGATTACATTGTGGTCTGACAGAGGGTTTGTTATGATTTCTGTTCTTTTGCATTTGCTGAGGAGTGTTTTACTTCCAATTATGTGGTCGATTTTAGAATAAGTGCTATGTGGTACTGAGAAAAATGTATATTCTGTTGATTTGGGGTGGAGAGTTCTGTAGATGTCTATCAGGTCCACTTGGTCCAGAGCTGAGTTCAAGTCCTGAATATCCCTGTTAATTTTCTGTCTTGTTGATCTGTCTAATACTGACAGTGGGGAATCAAAGTCTCCCACAATTATTGTGTAGGAGTCTAAGTCCCTTGGTAGGTCTCTAAGAACTTGCTTTATGAATCTGGGTGCTCCTGTATTGGGTGCATATATACCTAGGATAGTTAGCTCTTCTCATTGCATTGATCCCTTTACATTATGTAATGCCCCTCTTTGTCTTTTCTAATTTTGTTGGTTTAAAGTCTGTTTTATCAGAGACCAGAGACTAGGATTGCAACACCCCCCAACCTTTTTATTATTTTGCTTTCCATTTGCTTGGTAAATAGTCCTCCATCCTTTTGTTTTGAGCCTATGTTTGTCTTTGCACGTGAGATGGATCTCCTGAATACAGCACACCAATGGGTCTTGACTCTTTATCCAATTTGCCAGTCTGTGCCTTTTAATTGGGGCATTTAGCCCATTTACATTTGAGGTTAATATTGTTATGTGTGAATTTGATCCTATCATTATGATGCTAGCTGGTTATTTTGTCCATTTGTTGATGCAGTTTCTTCATAGTGTTGATGGTCTTTATATTTTGGTTTGTTTTTGCAGCAGCTGGTACCGTTTTCTCCTTTCCATATTTAGTGCCTCCTTCAGGACCTCTTGTAAGGCAAAATCCTCCGTATTTGCTTGTCTATAAAGGGTTTCATTTCTCCTTCACTTATGAAGCTTAGTTTGGCTGGATATGGAATTCTGGGTTGAAAATTCTTTTCTTTAAGAATGTTGAATATTGGCCCCCACTCTCTTCTGGCATGTAGGGTTTCTGCAGAGAGGTCTGTTGTTAGTCTGATAGGCTTCCCTGTGTGCGTAAACCAACCTTTCTCTCTGGGTGCCCTTCACATTTTTTCCTTCATTTCAACCTTGGTGAATCTGATGATTATGTGTCTTGGGGTTGGTCTTCTTGAGGAGTATCTTTGCAGTGTTCTCTGTATTTCCTGAATTTGAATGTTGGCCTGTCTTGCTAGGTTGGGGAAGTTCTCCTGGATAATATCCTGAAGAGTGTTTTCCAACTTGGTTCCATTCTCCTCGTCACTTTCAGGTACACCAATCAAATGTAGATTTGGTCTTTTCACACAGTCCCATATTTCTTGGAGGCTTTGTTCATTACTTTTCATTCATTTTTCTCTAATCTTGTCTTCACACTTGATTTCATTAAGTTGATCTTCAATCACTGATAATACTTTCTTCCACTTGATTGATTTGACTATTGATACTTGTGTATGCTTCCTTCATGAAGTTCTTGTGCTGTTTTTCAGCTCCATCACGTCATTTGTGTTCTTATCTAGACTGGTTATTCTAGTTAGCAACTCCTCTAATCTTTTATCAAGGTTCTTAGCTTCTTTGCATTGGGTTAGAACATGCTCCTTTAGCTCGGAAGAGTTTGTTATTAACCATCTTCTGAAGCCTACTTCTGTCAATTTGTCAGACTCATTCTCCATCTAGTTTTGTTCTCTTGCTGGCGAGGAGTTGTGATCCTTTGGAGGAGAAGTGGCATTCTGGTTTTTGGAATTTTCAGCCTTTTTGCACTGGTTTTTCCTCATCTTCGTGGATTTACCTACCTTTGGTCTTTGCTGTTGGTGACCTTTGGATGAAGTTTTTGTGTGGTCATCCTTTTAGTTGATGTTGATGCTATTGCTTTCTGTTTGTTAGTTTTCCTTTTAACAGTCAGGCCCCTCTTCTGCAGGTCTGCTGGTATTTTCTAGGGGTCCACTCCAGACCCTGTTTGCCTGGGTATCACCAGCGGAGGCTGCAGAACAACAAAGATTGCTGCCTGTTCCTTCCTCTGGAAGCTTCATCCCAGAGTGGCACCTGCCAGATGCCAGCCGGAGCTCTCCTGTATGAGGTGTCTGTCGACCCCTGCTGGAAGGTGTCTCCCCATCAGGAGGCACGGGGGTCAGGGACCCACTTCCGGAGCTAAGGGAGCTCTGTGCCTTAGCAGAGCTCAAGCGCTGTGCTGGGAAATCTGCTGCTCTCTTCAGAGCCGGCAGGCAGGGACATTTAAGTCTGCTAAAGCTGCACCCACAGCCGCCCCTTCCCCCAGGTGCTCTGTCCCAGGGAGATGGGAGTTTTATCTATAAGCCCCTAACTGAGGCTGCTGCCTTTCTTTCAGAGATGCCCTGCCCAGAGAGGAGGAATCTAGAGAGATAGTCTGGCTACAGCGGCTTTGTGGCACTGCAGTAGGCTCCACCCAGTTTGAACTTCCTGGCAGCTTTGTTTATACTGTGAAGGGAAAACCACCTACTCAAGCCTCAGTAATGGTGAACCCCTCCCTTCACCAAGCTCCAGCATCCCAGGTCGACCTCAGACTGCCATGCTGGCTGCGAGAATTTCAAGCCAGTGGATCTTAGCTTGCTGGGTTCCATGGGGGTGGGATCCGCTGAGCAAGACCTCTTGGCTCCCTGGCTTCAGTCTCCTTTCCAGGGGAGTGAACAGTTCTGTCTCGCTGGCATTCCAGGCACTACTGGGATATGGGGAAAACAAAACAAAAAAAACCCTGCAGCTAGCTGGGTGTCTGGCCAAACGGCTGCCGTTTTGTGCTTGAAACCCAGGGCCCTTGTTGTGTAGGCCCCTGACAGAATCTCCTGGTCTGTGAAGACTGTGGGAAAGGTATAGTGTCTGAGCTGGAATGCACTGTTCCTCATGGCACAGTCCCTCACAGCTTCCCTTCGCTAGGGGAGGGAGCTCCCCAACCCCTTGCACTTCCCGGGTGAGGCGATGCCCCACCCTCCTTCTGTCACCCTCCGTGGGCTGTACCCACGTCTAACCAGTCCCAGTGAGATGAACCAGGTACCTCAGTTGGAAATGCAGAAATCATCCACCTTCTGCATTGATCTCCCTGGGAGCTGCAGACCAGAGCTGTTCTTATTCGGCCATCTTGCCCTGGAATCGCCTTTTGAATTTTTATAAAGTAGAAGTCTCCACTGAGTACTTCCAAGTACTCAATACTGAGTTCCTATCCAAGTATAGTTATGAATATTGAGCCCTTGCCTCTTCATCCATCAGAACGGGATATTATTACCAGCTGAACACAACTTTTGCTGCTGAAACTAGTGTTGAGCTAAAAAACTGTCCAATTAAAAAATGCATACACAGATAGATACACACCTTAAACACACACACACACATATATACATGAGTATATATATATATGTATGTATACACATATACACACACACACACAGAGTTTTCATGGTTATGTGAGCTAGCAAAATAATGCCAAAATAAGCTTTATCGGGGGAAATTATCTACTGTTGTCAGTTTTCAAAACTTTTTGAATATGTACTTACTCCCTGCAAGTTCAATAGTCAACTGCTTTAAAGCTTACTTAAAATGCAATTTCAGATATGTGTCAGGTCCAATTCATATGGAACACCCAAATGTTTCATTTTTTAAGTAACGTTAAACTGCCTTGCAACTCACATCTGTCATTAATCCTTCCTGTAATTTTGATTACTAAAGCAATTCTAAAAATAATAGAAACTACTCATTAGAGCTCAATAATCTTTGCACCAAAATGTCTTTGAAATAGCAATATAAATTAAAAGCAGCTGATCACCAAATAGCAAATCCAATATTGTAAAAAGCAGATTGGCCAATTTTATCCCCAAACTCACAGTGTATGCATTTGTATGAGGCTTATGAGATGAAAGACATAAGAAAAGAAAGAAGAGAGGAAATGAAGGGCTGTTGGGCCACAAATCTTCCTTGAATCTCCCCTGAAGGAAAGCAGCCATAGCTAAGTGATTAGGTTTTAAAGGGTTTCTCAAAATTCAAACTAATAGGGAAGTGGAAACATCAACCAAACTTTAATTAAAATGGTAAGTGACTGCTGCATGTGGGAGAGACTGAGAAAATTGACACCCAAACACATTCTAATCAGAAATTCAATATTCCAAATTTTCCACTCTTAGAAAGTTGGAAACCTAGTATGTAGGACAATATTATCAACTACATTTTGATCTTCCTTCTTCACTTGCCCAACAAAGATACCAAAAACAAAGCCTATAATTTTTCTCTGAGCTAAAAACAATAAAATTGGCTGGTATGAACCCAAGATTAAAAAGCAACACTCAGCTGAAACTATCAAGTTTCATAATGATTATCATTAGTAACCGCAAATTCAGCCAGTTTAACAATCTTAAGGGTTTTCATATATCATGGTACAGGGTTTTTGCCTTTTCTAAACACAATTGTTTAGGTACAATTGACATATAATACACTGCACATATTTTAAGTGTATAATTTGCCAAATTTTGATATACGTATATACCCATGAGACATGACACCATCTCTACAATCACGATAATGAGCATATCCATCACCCCTACATGTTTCATCAGGCTCGGTGTTTGCTTTCTTAATAACAAAAACTTCGGGTTTTTAAAAATTTTTTCATATAACTACCCAAATAAATATAGCACTACTGTACTAATAAGTATGTTCTATAGCATGTCAAAGGTTCATAATTATTCATTCATGAGTAGCAGGGACTAGGGCTTATAAGAGTATCTGAGAAATAAAAAGTGTTCTCGTTAAACTACGGAATGGAAATTCAATTTCACAGTATTTTAAAGCAATAAAGGTCACACAATATTAACTGCTTATTTTCAATACTACATAACGTTATTTATACAATGCACAATTAGTGGAGTAAACTACTTTTAGAACTCTGGTGCCAACAATGTTTATTTCCCACATAGATGTACAAATTACTCTTAATTAAATTTACAAATTACTCTTTCCAAAAACCAAGCTTAGGAATAACTGACCAAGAAACTATCAGTAACATGAGGGTTGTTTTTCTCTCATGTTAACTTGTAAGTCATGCACATCACTCAAAGTGCACTATTTAAACATGGATGTTATGGCAACTAAACTTTTTTCCCCAGGAAAATCAGTTGAAGAGTAATAAATTGATCCAGAAACTAATTTTAACTTGAGAATTTTCCCCCTTCTCATTTCTTTTAAATGTAAGTCATATACATATCTCATTTCAAGTTACTTAAAGGTGGATGATATCACAACTCAAATTTTCAGTTCAAAATAGGTATAAAGTTGGGTGTTGGCCAAAATTGCCTATATTACTCTTGAGAGACATTCATGCGTCAAAAAGGAACCAGATCGGTTTAGAAGGAAAGGACTGAGTAAAACAGATGCCTCCCTCAACTGATCCAGTCAAAGTAGGCGATGGTAAAAGGGAACTGCCTGCTGTCTGCCAGGAAGAGAGCTGGGCTGCTGGATGCACCAAAAGTTGTTGGAGGAAAAATTCTCCCAAAAAGGCTGCTTGTGTAGAAACAACAGCAAGAAGGGCTAGTTACGGATTATACCTCAGGGTGTTGTGCTTGTTCTGGGATCAGGAAATTAAAGTTAGCTGACTGAACATTCTAATATTCATCAATCATTAAAAACTCTGGATTTGGTTATTGAGGTTCCTCTGGACTCTATTAAAAATCAGCTCACTTTTTATTATAATATATCTCGATGAAAAAAGCCCTTCTAGGTGAAGGAAAAAAAAACCCACAAGGTAGACTACACCCATCAAATTTTGCTCTTGCATTTTTTGCACTCATCCTAAAATACTTTATTTATTGAATAAATGAGATACAATAACTTAATAGGCTTAACACACAAATCTTGCACTTTAAAAATTTTAGGAAGTCAACAATGACAATGTAAAGGGACCAGCATATCCAATTACATTTATTATTACTATTATTTACTAGAATAGCTTAGATATTCCCCTATCTCATACATTTAAATGAAGAATGCTATTCCATATTTCATGGGATATCATTCAGTGTTAGCCAAACCATTAGCTTCCCTACTCACAAATCCACCAGAACAACACATTGAAAGAACAGAGTGAAATGATAAATTTAAATAAGTCTGAAAATCTAACAAGTATACTATTGTAATTTGAATATACTTTTATTGCTGACACTAATACAGCTGTAATGTTTTAAATAAATCACTTTTGTTTTCTTTCAAACAACAGTAATGTAAGAAAAAAGAATTATTTTTAAGAAGAATTTTCTAGTATTGTTGCCTTCTTCCTAACTGTTATCTTCTTCCTAAATGTCTCTTGGCAATTCAGTCTTAAAAGAAGGCTTTTTTGGCCCCCTGCCTAAGCCAAAAAGAAACTGAGGGTTTCCCTGCAGCCTACTAATTCTAATATTTTATTAGTCATCTCTGACCTGTAAATATTAAAAACCAGATAGAAAGCACATGGGTTCTTTCACGCTAACACATGCAGCAAAGCGGCGTTAGCAAAGTCATTTATCTCAGAATACTGACTTCATTACCATGATTGAAACTAATCAAAGTAACTATGTGCCCTTGCATTTTCTTCCCTCCTTATCCATTCCATCTCCCAAACTTTAAATATAAGATGGCCAGAAGCTCAGAGGCTTGACCTTATTGTGTGCAGAGAACTGACAAAGCCCCAAGTGAAGTCCAAGTTCAAATGTACTCTTTCTATACTTACCTAGAGGAACCTAAGCACAAGACTCTGAGAATCTGAACTGTTTTTAATATTAATATTAAAATTTTTAATATTTTAGTATGCTTTCATGTTATACTTTCTCTTAAAAGATAAGCAGGAAGATTTTTTTTTTAACTGTGAGAAACTGAAAGAAACTGTGTTTTGAGGTCTGGCAAGGCAAAATAGAAAGAAATCATTAGTTTCTTCCAAATTGTTTTCATAACTCTTCACGGCGTAAACCACTGAATCCTATTAAATTAACTCGTCCCACTCAATAAACCCACTCTCCCTTCACAGATAACCACTGGAGAGAACTCCTAGACATAATATAGAAATGGTAGCTTTAATAAGAATACATAGATTGAGTTCAAATTTGGACTCATTAAATCTATTGATGTTTTGTTTAAAATGACTCAAAATTGAAAGTAAAGATATGTTAAAATGATTAAATAAGACAGAAATATCCATAAATATGTATTAGTAGGTACAATATATAAACATTAGCTTTGCTAAAGGCGATCAGCTATTAAATGGCAGAAATTACAGTCACAATCTGAATTATTGAAAGTGTATTTTTAATATTACAAAAACCCACACATTTTAGTAAGAATTATTATTCATGCTGGGCATGGTGGCTCACGCCTGTAATCCCAGCACTTTGGGAGGCCAAGGCAGGTGGACCACAAGGTTAAGAGTTCGAGAGTAGCCTGGCCAAGATGGTGAAACCTTGTCTCTACTAAATATACAAAAATTAGCTGGGCGTGGTGGTGCGTGCCTGTAATCCCAGCTACGCAGGAGGCTGAGGGAGGAGAATTGCTTGAACCCAGGAGATGGAGGCTGCAGTGAGCTGAGATCACGCCACTGCACTCCAGCCTGGGAACAAAGCAAGACTGCATCTCAAAAAAAAAAAAAAAAAAAAAAATGGATGAAGTTCTTTTTATCTAATTACTACCGTGCAAATGTAGCTATAACTCACAACTGACCCAAAAAATGCTTCATTGAATGACACAGAATGCCTGTCATTTCTCAGTGACCGAAGCTTGGATTCCTTAGTTTTTCAGTTATGCTACTGACAGGAAGAAAATGCTGAACCAGTCATCACATCAAATCGCTGAGGACGCTAAAAGGCGCAATAGTCTTCTACTTCAAAGAAGGTACTAGAATCTAGATATCCAACAAGTGGCAGTTAAATGACAAGAAAGCCATAGACTATTAGGCAGGTGTTAAAAATGATGCTTTTAAGGAGTATTTACTAACATGGGAAAATGCTTATATTTTCCTGCTTTAAAAAAGCATGTGAGATTGTATATACACTGAACTCTATTCCATTTTAGTGCCTTTCACACTGAATGCAACTCTTCTCCCATCCCTTTGCCTAGTACAAGGATCCTCAAAATGCAGTCCTCTAAGATGTGGAACAGCTGTTAGAAATGCAAATTGTCAGGCCCCTCCCACCAGACCTGCTAAATCAGAAACCTCTGGGGTAGGGGGGAGCCCAGCAATCTGTTTTAATAAGCTCTCCAGACAACTCTGATGCTCAACAAATTGTGAAAACCACTGGCTACTTCTTAATAGTTCTTCAGATTTCAGCTCACAGTTCTCAGGGAAGCCTTGCCTCACCCAACCTTCCATCCTGCAAGCAAAGATGAGTTTATTGTACCTCACAAGAACCAAGATTTTTCTTTCACAAGTTATTGCAGCTAAAATTATTTATGATTATGTAAGCAGAGTTTTTATCTCCAGTTGAGATATTTCAAGTCTAGTGACACATATGAATCACCTGGAAGTTCTCAAAAATCCTTGGCCATACCCCAGAACAAACAGAATTCACTGGAGTATGACTCAAGCATCTGTACTTTTTAAATATTGTGATTCCACTGTTTGGCCAAGGTTAAGAATCACTGTACCAGACTCAAGCTCCAGATGACCAGTAAATGGTGACCAGTGTTTGTTGAATGAATATGTGGGTTTTTTCACTTTATTTTAGAGGTTTTGTTTTGTTTCAGTCTTGCACGATACAAAATTCCAAATGCACAGAAAGGGTTCAGTGAAAAGTGAAGTCTCCTTCTCTTCCTATCTCCTCTCAGAGGCAATGACTAGGACCAATGCCTTGTTTCCTTAAAAGACTGAATATTTGTCAGTGCATACAGAAAAGACCACAGGTTGGATGGCAGGATTATAGATTATTTTACTGCTTCTTTATGCACATCTGAACTTTTTGTAAAATGTATACACATTACTTTCAATATTGGGAAAGGAGGTACCCTATGAATAATTGTATGGGGGTGCATCCAGAGCTATTTAGTAGATAAACACTGGGTCTTAGGGCTCCCACAACAATAGCCACTTAGAATGTACATACAGCTGTTCCATTTTGTCAAGTTCTTAGAAGAGACCTTTTACCTGGTTTAAGCGAGTAATTGCCCAATTATTCCACCTGCTTACTTCGGTTATATTTTCACTTCTGATTAGATATACAGCTTCTCCAGAACTTCTACCAGAAAATGGTGGGAGGGTACACAAAAGGAGGAGGTACTGTTCATCCTAGGAACCAGACTAAGAAGTGGGATCATGGTTTATAGATCTATCTTGTCTTGATTTAGTTAGTATAAGCTCCTCTCCAAGACTGACCATCTCTGGGTGTATGAATATGAAAAGCTGAGGCCTGGACCCCAGCATGGTGGCTGAACCCCTGAGCCCTTTTGACTCCATGCCAGTTAGTGATTCTATCCCAATACAGTACTTTGGAACAGGGCTGTACGTCTGAGATTTCTATAAGTAGAAACTGGAGTATGGAGAGCTTTACAACAATGGACCCAGACTTTTTTGGCTTTTGCGGTTTTTAAATTATCTTTTTCTTACTTTCTACCTCCCTTACTCTTATGGTCTAAGACCACTCCCCTCTGTTGTCAGTATGACTCATTCTAGCATCAACTCTTGGCCCCCTATCCTCAATTTTGTTTCCATAACTGGGTGGAAAATCAGCTTGCTAGGACTTTTAAAAATCTACTCTAATGTAGACCCAAGAGCTCTCTGAGGAGGCAAGAGCCTGGACTTGAGGGTCATTTCTTTAAGGACTTGTAGGCCTTTTCCTATTTAACTCCTGATCCTTATCTCAGGCAGACATATGAGATAGAGGGGAAAAAAATGTCTTCTGTAGAGATAAAGCATTTCCATCTTATCATTTTTCCCATATTCAGACAAAGACCAAAGTGTACGATCACAGTTAAGGGGGAAAATGTTTGCATATGTACATGGATAGGACCAAGGGGAAAATACACATAAGTTAGATAGTACACAGAAACAAGTAAGATAATATTGAGCTAGAAAGGGAGTTAGGCAGTGGCCACTCCAACATCTCCAAGTGCAACCTGCCACACAGATACTTAAGCATTGTCTTGTACTGTATACTAGTTGTTTTATGTGTGTTGATATAGTCTTCCGGACTGGAAGCACCTGAAGGCTAGGCCTTATCTCCTACTGCTTCAGTTTCCTCTCTCGTGCTGAGTCCAAAGCAAAGGTTTAATATTTAAATTGTGGCCAGGCGCGGTGGCTCACGCCTGTAATCCCAGCACTTTGGGAGGCCGAGGCAAGCGGATCACCAGGTCAGGAGATCGAGACCACGGTGAAACCCCGTCTCTACTAAAAATACAAAAAATTAGCAGGTCCTGGTGGCGGGCGCCTGTAGTCCCAGCTACTCGGGAGGCTGAGGCAGGAGAATGGCATGAAGCCGGGAGGCAGAGCTTGCAGTGAGCCGAGATCGCGCCACTGCGCTCCAGCCTGGGTGACAGATGGAGACCCAGTCTCAAAAAAAAAAAAAAAAAATTTAAATTGTATTAAATACTTCATAGTTGACAGACTAAAAGAGACTACAGCAGAAAATCAACTCTGCATAGTAAGATCACTGTATCTTAAATGTGATAAATTTTTAAAAAATCATTATAACCAACATTCTATGCTGATAAGATGAATGTTGAAATTCACTGTAGCTGTGGCCATGATTAATTACAAGTTTAATCATGTATTTTAGGGTAAACCTATTTCCTTAATATCTCTTTTCTGTTAAATTACATGCACTATGCTAATGTTAAGGGCCAAAGTAATTTCTGGGCTGATCAAATCTTTTGGGTCTGATTTTTTGAAAAGTTACTTTGACAATTTAACAAAACAATAAAATAAAATGAATAAGAACTAGCACAATCTTTTTAGGACTATGACAACATAATTAGACCAGAGTGTCTATAATTATGAAAGAAAATATCCTCAAATATTGTTTTATGAATTTCATGATGCATAATAAAGGAAAAGCCTCTATCTCATTCACTACACATTTTAACAGTTTAATTTTATTCTACTGTGATAATGAAAAAAGGGATGCCCAATATTTATGCCAGGAAGAAAACTCTCCAAACATGCATCAAGCAAGTGTAATGTCTGTACTGTAGGTTTTATTTTAATCTCACAACTAATTCAGAAAGTCAATAAAAATGTAAAGGAATATGGTATTTACATTGTAATTAAAGGTCACCCTGTATGCAAAATGTCAATGGTAGAGTGATGCCCCCAAGTGGCATAATGATAAATTGTAATACTTTGATGGAAAAGTTAAGTACTACGTACATACAGCTGTTCCATTTTGTCAAGTTCTTTGATTAAATCTAGAAATGTATATAATGAATCTGTATTTCATAGGAACTAGTCATAAGTCCTACAAACTTATTGTCATTCCTTTAACACTGATACCAAGGGATAGTCTGATACCTTCCTTATGAGCTCAAAAAGTTAAGGGTGTATCTGCAAAACAAAAAGGGAAGTCATATCTATTCTGATGTGTTGAAGGAATAGCATTCATACCATTATAGAAATCTGTATAAAGTATTCATCTTCTAGCCACCTCTAACATTAACCAATTCCCTATGTTTGCGGTCTAGTATGTAGAGCATAATTTAAAACCTTATCTAGTCAAATTGCTTGGACAATGAGTAGTGCTAATAATGTGCTTTGCTCACAAACTAATGGCTCAGTATCAACACTAAAAGAAAAAAAAAAAACGAGTTTAGTTTCCTGCCTCATACATGCATTAAACATAACAATCACTGATGAGTTGATATCTTAGCTAAAAGGTTCACATTCTGAGAACCAATTTATTTGGACAGCCACAGAGATATAAAAGATGGCAACAGAATTGTTACAATCTCAAGACACATCTTAAATAAGTTTTTTAAATTACATGCCTGGTTTCAGATTGGTTTATTTGGGAAATTTTTCTCATTTAAAAGTAATCCAGAAAAACTTTCCATTTATTAGAAGTTTCCAATTGCAGTCATTGGGTGGTAATTAGCTAAAGTTTTCCTAGGCTTCCTTTAATTATTCCTTTAACTTGGATTATTTATAATTAAGGTGAATCTGTGCTGTTTTTGAGGAATAATTATGAGCAAGGCAATGTGATACCTAAATCTTATATAAATAGGCAGATGTTGTATTCTTATTACAATCCTATGAGGTATTATACTCATTTTAAAGATAAGAAAACCAAAGCTCAGATTAGGAATGTACAGAATCTAGACTTCACATTAAGAACAAGCCTGGCTTTACTCTTTGTTCACATCCAAAGCTGAGATTTTAACAATGACACCATACTGCTCTGTTTCTATTACAGCATTCTAGAATTTTGTGAGTAGTCACATTCATACTTTTTTCTGATTTTAGCAAATAATTCCAAAAGTAATTGTCTACAAAGGTTGGCACGTAGTGGAAAGGTGTGATGCAGCTGTATGCCAGAGACAGTGAGGAGAGGCAGGAATGTGGCTAACTGGGGAATACAGAATCTGTCTAAAGGAGTAGCTGCTACCTAGCTTTAGCAGTCCATTGTGGCTACACAGGAACTGATGTTAGCAAACGTTCCCAAATCTTTTTTTTTTTTTCTAGAAAAGATGAAATGCTCAATTTATATGAGCTGCTCATTTAAAAATACTGACTACTGGCCAGGCGCGGTGGCTCATGTCTGTAATCTCAGCACTTTGGGAGGCCAAGGCGAGAGGATCACCTGAGGTCAGGAGTTCAAGACCAGCCTGGTCAACATGGTGAAACCCTGTCTCTACTAAAAATACAAAAATTAGCCGGGTGTGGTGGCACATGCCTGTAATCCCAGCTACTTGGGAGGCTGAGGTGGGAGAATCACTTGAACCTGGGAGGTGGAGGTTGCAGTGAGCCAAGATCATGCCACTGCACTTCAGCCTGGGAGACAGAGTGAGACTCCGCCTCAAAAAAAAAAAAACTGATCAATTTACTAAAAAGAAACACTACCCAGGCCAAACAAAAGACATCTGAAAGCCACATGTGGCCAGTATGCAATGTTTTAGATTCTGATGATGAATGATTCCTTTCCCAGAGATTCTGGACTAGACCTTCTGGTGCCAAATGATTTTTGTCCGTTATCCTCACCATCGGATTCATTCCATAAACATGTCTGCCATCTTCAGCTCCAGTCACGTATTTTTTTAAGATTGGTTCAGGTACAAGAAAGATCACTAACAAATCACTTGCCAACCAACCAGCCCCAGCCCCCTTTCTTCTCTCTCATTCTCTTTCTCTCTCTCTTCCCCACTGACTACAAACACACTCTCTCTACTCACTCATTATCTTAAGCCTAAAGGTTTCAACTTTGATCTTCATATATCTTATTTTACATCCTTTTAATCAACTTTTTAGTCCTCCTGTGAATTATCTTAAAATTTTTCATCTTTCTCATTAGTTGAAGAAACCAAAATTGGATATGATCCTACAGTGTAGTTTTTAGAAGTATTGGGTCTGATTTAGGTCTTACTCTCAATGTTTCCATAAAGGTTATCTAATAATTGTCAGAAATTTATCATTCTATTCTAAATGGCTAGAAGACCACCTCTAGGATTAAAGGGAAAAAAATCCTTCTCAGTAGGAATCATAATGCATGTTCTAAGGACATCAGAAAAATGCCAGCTCTTTTATCATCCCTCATGTAGAAATTGACTAAAAACTATAAATTCTAGATAATTACAGCTTTTAAAAATTCTGGACAGAGATCATTTAAAAGGTTGAGTTTTAAAACAAAGTAGTAACATCACTAACATTTACCTTTACAATTCCTATGATCTATGAAGATGTAGAAAAGTGTTTATCACACTGATTTTAAATCCACTCTTAAATATCCAATAGGCAAAAGCTGGAAGAACTTAGAGTAGCCTTAAAATCTCAGAAGAAAATAGTATATTATGGGATGAAAATGTGGTCTTCTGGGGTTAAGGGCTGATATCTTGGATCATTCTTCTTCTGCTTTCTGTTCCTCCTGTGTTTCTGACAGGAAGGTTTCTTACCCTAACTTCAGTTCCAACTTACTTTCCACTGCAGCAAATTAAAAAAACTTTACACCAAAACTGGAGGTTTATCTGTAAGGGAGATATTGTCTAAAGTTATTAAGAGTTTTTCTCTACTATGAAAGTGTATAGGGTCCGATCATAATCAAAAGAGACGAGGTGACAAGGGGGTCATTAACATAAGCTAATTTTAAACAGGAGTGTCCATTTGGTTTAAGTATTTAATCTGACAGCTTTCTGACTATGGAATTTGAAAATCCTCCCCATGGAGGGAGGAGCCAAGATGGCCGAATAGGAACAGCTCTGGTCTACAGCTCCCAGCGCGAGCGACGCAGAAGACGGGTGATTTCTGCATTTCCATCTGAGGTACCGTGTTCATCTCACTAGGGAGTGCCAGACAGTGGGCGCAGGTCAGTGGGTGAGCGCACCGTGCGCCAGCCGAAGCAGGGGCGAGGCATTGCCTCACTCGGGAAGCGCAAGGGGTCAGGGAGTTCCCCTTCCAGGGGTGACAGAGGGCACCTGGAAAATCGGGCCACTCCCACCCGAATACTGTGCTTTTCCGACGGGCTTAGGAAACGGTGCCCCAGGAGAGTATAGCCCGCACCTGGCTCAGAGGGTCCTACGCCCACGGAGTCTCCCTGATTGCTAGCACAGCAGTCTGAGAACAAACAGCAAGTTGGCAGCGAGGCTGGGGGAGGGGCGCCCGCCATTGCCCAGGCTCGCTTAGGTAAACAAAGCAGCCTGGAAGCTTGAACTGGGTGGAGCCCACCACAGCTCAAGGAGGCCTGCCTGCCTCTGTAGGCTCCACCTCTGGGGGCAGGACACAGACAAACAAAAAGACAGCAGTAACCTCTGCAGACTTAAATCTCCCTGTCTGACAGCTGTGAGGAGAGCAGTGGTTCTCCCAGCACGCAGCTGGAGATCTGAGAACGGGCTGACTGCCTCCTCAAGTGGGTCCCTGACCCCTGACCCCCGAGCAGCCTAACTGGGAGGCACCCCCCAGCAGGGGCAGACTGACACCTCACACGCTCACACGGCCGGCCAGGTACTCCAACAGACCTGCAGCTGAGGGTCCTGTCTGTTAGAAGGAAAACTAACAGAAAGGACATCCACACCAAAAACCCATCTGTACATCACCATCATCAAAGACCAAAAGTAGATAAAACCACAAAGATGGGGAAAAAACAGAGCAGAAAAACTGGAAACTCTAAAAACCAGAGTACCTCTCCTCCTCCAAAGGAACGCAGTTCCTCACCAGCAACGGAACAAAGCTGGACGGAGAATGACTTTGACGAGCTGAGAGAAGAAGGCTTCAGACGATCAAATTACTCCGAGCTACAGGAGGATATTCAAACCAAAGGCAAAGAAGTTGAAAACTTTGAAAAAAATTTAGAAGAATGTATAACTAGAATAACCAATACAGAGAAGTGCTTAAAGGAGCTGATGGAGCTGAAAACCAAGGCTCGAGAACTACGTGAAGAATTCAGAAGCCTCAGGAGCCGATGCGATCAAATGGAAGAAAGGGTATCAGCCCTGGAAGATGAAATGAATGAAATGAAGCGAGAAGGGAAGTTTAGAGAAAAAAGAATAAAAAGAAACGAGCAAAGCCTCCAAGAAATGTGGGACTATGTGAAAAGACCAAATCTACGTCTGATTGGTGTACCTGAAAGTGACGGGGAGAATGGAAACAAGTTGGAAAACACTCTGCAGGATATTATCCAGGAGAACTTCCCCAATCTAGCAAGGCAGGCCAACATTCAGATTCAGGAAATACAGAGAACGCCACAAAGATACTCCTCGAGAAGAGCAACTCCAAGACACATAATTGTCAGATTCACCAAAGTTGAAATGAAGGAAAAAATGTTAAGGGCAGCCAGAGAGAAAGGTCGGGTTACCATCAAAGGGAAGCCCATCAGACTAACAGCGGATCTCTCGGCAGAAACCCTACAAGCCAGAAGAGAGTGGGGGCCAATATTCAACATTCTTAAAGAAAAGAATTTTCAACCCAGAATTTCATATCCTGCCAAACTAAGCTTCATAAATGAAGGAGAAATAAAATACTTTACAGAGAAGCAAATGCTGAGAGATTTTGTCACCACCAGGCCTGCCCTAAAAGAGCTCCTGAAGGAAGCGCTAAACATGGAAAGGCACAACCGGTACCAACCACTGCAAAATCATACCGAAATGTAAAGAACATCGAGACTAGGAAGAGACTGCATCAACTAACGAGCAAAATATCCAGCTAACATCATAATGACAGGATCAAATTCACACATAACAATATTAACTTTAAATGTAAATGGACTAAATGCTCCAATTAAAAGACACAGACTGGCAAACTGGATAAAGACTCAAGACCCATCAGTGTGCTGTATTCAGGAAACCCATCTCACATGCAGAGACACACATAGGCTCAAAATAAAAGGATGGAGGAAGATCTACCAAGCAAATGGAAAACAAAAAAAGGCAGGGGTTGCAATCCTAGTCTCTGATAAAACAGACTTTAAACCAACAAAGATCAAAAGAGACAAAGAAGGCCATTACATAATGGTAAAGGGATTAATTCAACAAGAAGAGCTAACTATCCTAAATATATATGCACCCAATACAGGAGCACCCAGATTCATAAAGCAAGTCCTGAGTGACCTACAAAGAGACTTAGACTTCCACACATTAATAATGGGAGACTTTAACACCCCACTATCAACATTAGACAGATCAACGAGACAGAAAGTCAACAAGGATACCCAGGAATTGAACTCAGCTCTGCACCAAGCGGACCTAATAGACATCTACAGAACTCTCCACCCCAAATCAACAGAATATACATTTTTTTCAGCACCACACCACACCTATTCCAAAATTGACCATATACTTGGAAGTGAAGCTCTCCTCAATAAATGTAAAAGAACAGAAATTGTAACAAACTGTCTCTCAGATCACAGTGCAATCAAGCTAGAACTCAGGATTAAGAATCTCACTCAAAACCGCTCAACTACGTGGAAACTGAACAACCTGCTCCTGAATGACTACTGGGTACATAACGAAATGAAGGCAGAAATAAAGATGTTCTTTGAAACCAACAAGAACCAAGACACAACATACCAGAATCTCTGGGATGCATTCAAAGCAGTGTGTAGAGGGAAATTTATAGCACTAAATGCCCACAAGAGAAAGCAGGAAAGATCCAAAATTGACACCCTAACATCACAATTAAAAGAACTAGAAAAGCAAGAGCAAACACATTCAAAAGCTAGCAGAAGGCAAGAAATAACTAAAATCAGAGCAGAACTGAAGGAAATAGAGACACAAAAAACCCTTCAAAAAATTAATGAATCCAGGAGCTGGTTTTTTGAAAGGATCAACAAAATTGATAGACCGCTAGCAAGATTAATAAAGAAAAAAAGAGAGAAGAATCAAATAGATGCAATAAAAAATGATAAAGGGGATATCACCACCGATCCCACAGAAATACAAACTACCATCAGAGAATATTACAAACACCTCTATGCAAATAAACTAGAAAATCTAGAAGAAATGGATAAATTCCTCAACACATACACCCTCCCAAGACTAAACCAGGAAGAAGTTGAATCTCTGAATAGACCAATAACAGGAGCTGAAATTGTGGCAATAATCAATAGCTTACCAACCAAAAAAAGTCCAGGTCCAGATGGATTCACAGCCGAATTCTACCAGAGGTACAAGGAGGAGCTGGTACCATTCCTTCTGAAACTATTCCAATCAATAGAAAAAGAGGGAATCCTCCCTAACTCATTTTATGAGGCCAGCATCATCCTGATACCAAAGCCTGGCAGAGACACAACAAAAAAAGAGAATTTTAGACCAATATCCTTGATGAACATTGATGCAAAAATCCTCAATAAAATACTGGCAAACAGAATCCAGCAGCACATCAAAAAGCTTATCCACCATGATCAAGTGGGCTTCATCCCTGGGATGCAAGGCTGGTTCAATATATGCAAATCAATAAATGTAATCCAGCATATAAACAGAACGAAAGACAAAAACCACATGATTATCTCAATAGATGCAGAAAAGGCCTTTGACAAAATTCAACAACCCTTCATGCTAAAAACTCTCAATAAATTAGGAATTGATGGGACGTATCTCAAAATAATAAGAGCTATTTATGACAAACCCACAGCCAATATCATACTGAATGGGCAAAAACTGGAAGCATTCCCTTTGAAAACTGGCACAAGACAGGGATGCCCTCTCTCACCACTTCTATTCAACATAGTGTTGGAAGTTCTGGCCAGGGCAATTAGGCAGGAGAAGGAAATCAAGGGTATTCAATTAGGAAAAGAGGAAGTCAAATTGTCCCTGTTTGCAGATGACATGATAGTATATCTAGAAAACCCCATTGTCTCAGCCCAAAATCTCCTTAAGCTGATAAGCAACTTCAGCAAAGTCTCAGGATACAAAATCAATGTGCAAAAATCACAAGCATTCTTATACATCAATAACAGACAAACAGAGAGCCAAATCATGAGTGAACTCCCATTCACAATTGCTTCAAAGAGAATAAAATACCTAGGAATCCAACTTACAAGGGATGTGAAAGACCTCTTCAAGGAGAACTACAAACCACTGCTCAAGGAAATAAAAGAGGATACAAACAAATGGAAGAACATTCCATGCTCATGGGTAGGAAGAATCAATATCATGAAAATGGCCATCCTTCCCAAGGTAATTTACAGATTCAATGCCATCCCCATCAAGCTACCAATGACTTTCTTCACAGAATTGGAAAAAACTACTTTAAAGTTCATATGGAACCAAAAAAGAGCCCGCATCGCCAAGTCAATCCTAAGCCAAAAGAACAAAGCTGGAGGCATCACACTACCTGACTTCAAACTATACTACAAGGCTACAGTAACCAAAACAGCATGGTACTGGTACCAAAACAGAGATATAGATCAATGGAACAGAACAGAGCCGTCAGAAATAATGCCACATATCTACAAGTATCTGATCTTTGACAAACCTGACAAAAACAAGAAATGGGGAAAGGATTCCCTATTTAATAAATGGTGCTGGGAAAACTGGCTAGCCATATGTAGAAAGCTGAAACTGGATCCCTTCCTTACACCTTATACAAAAATCAATTCAAGATGGATTAAAGACTTAAATGTTAGACCTAAAACCATAAAAACCCTAGAAGAAAACCTAGGTATTACCATTCAGGACATAGGCATGGGCAAGGACTTCATGTCTAAAACACCAAAAGCAATGGCAACAAAAGCCAAAATTGACAAATGGGATCTAATTAAACTCAAGAGCTTCTGCACAGCAAAAGAAACTACCATCAGAGTGAACAGGCAACCTACAAAATGGGAGAAAATTTTCGCAACCTACTCATCTGACAAAGGGCTAATATCCAGAATCTACAATGAACTCCAACAAATTTACAAGAAAAAAACAAACAACCCCATCAAAAAGTGGGCGAAGGACATGAACAGACACTTCTCAAAAGAAGACATTTATGCAGCCAAAAAACACATGAAAAAATGCTCACCATCACTGGCCATCAGAGAAATGCAAATCAAAACCACAATGAGATACCATCTCACACCAGTTAGAATGGCAATCATTAAAAAGTCAGGAAACAACAGGTGCTGGAGAGGATGTGGAGAAATAGGAACACTTTTACACTGTTGGTGGGACTGTAAACTAGTTCAACCCTTGTGGAAGTCAGTGTGGCGATTCCTCAGGGATCTAGAACTAGAAATTCCATTCGACCCAGCCATCCCATTACTGGGTATATACCCAAAGGACTATAAATCATGCTGCTATAAAGACACATGCACACGTATGTTTATTGCGGCATTATTCACAATAGCAAAGACTTGGAACCAACCCAAATGTCCAACAGTGATAGACTGGATTAAGAAAATGTGGCACATATACACCATGGAATACTATGCAGCCATAAAAAATGATGAGTTCACGTCCTTTGTAGGGACATGGATGAAATTGGAAATCATCATTCTCAGTAAACTATCGCAAGAACAAAAAACCAAACACCGCATATTCTCACTCATAGGTGGGAATTGAACAATGAGAACACATGGACACAGGAAGGGGAACATCACACTCTGGGGACTGTTGTGGGGTGGGGGGAGGGGGGAGGGATAGCACTGGGAGATATACCTAATGCTAGATGACGAGTTGGTGGGTGCAGCGCACCAGCATGGCACATGTATACATATGTAACTTACCTGCACATTGCGCACATGTACCATAAAACCTAAAGTATAATAATAATAATAATAATAATAATAATAAAAGAAAAAGAAAAAAAAATAATAAATAAAGTTAGAAATCAGGTTACAAACTGTTAAATGAAAAAAAAAAAAAAAAAAAGAAAATCCTCCCCATGGAAAGCCCAAAGAAAATTAATACTGTACTTTCTTTGGTATACCCTATTCATCTCAAATGTGAATAATTATTTATTTGCATTTTGTAACATTTCTAAAAATAGCCATTATGAACAATTCTTATTTTCTCATTCAAGAAGTTCCAATCAAGTTAAGTGTAAGCAATATTGTCACTGAGACTGTGGCATGCCCAAACATCTTATTTTCACATAATCTATCCCATTTCTAGCTCCTTTCTTTAGGTCATTTGGATACTTTACTCACCTGCTGAAATGCCTTTAAACCTAATATGAAAGATTAATTAGGGAGCTTACCTATATTTATGAAATACTTGCTTTGGTATAAAGAGCAAAGTGGATATTACTCCATGTTCTTTTTTTTTTTTTTTTTTTTTTTTTGAAAGTCTTGCTCTGTTGCCCAGGCTGGAGGGCAGTGGCATGATCTCGGCTCACTGCAACCTCCACCTCCTGGGTTTAAGCAATTCTTGTGCCTCAGCCTCCAAGTAGCTGAGATCACAGGCATGTACCACCCTGCCTGGCTAATTTTTGTATTTTTAGTAGAGACAGGGTTTTGCCATGTTGGCCAGGCTGGTCTTCAACTCCTCGCCTCAAGTGATCTGCCAACCTTGGCCACCCACAGTGCTGGGATTACAGGCATGAGCCACCATACCTGGCCTGCTCCATGTTCCTAATCAGCTAAGACCTGCAAACAAAAAGCAGCCTACTCAAGATTCATCTGAAGCATTTTTACTTACAGTTCCTCTCCTCGTTTGGCTTTCTTGTCTGAAACCAGATAGACAGTTCCAAAACTTCCACTGCCAAGTTTTTGTTGAAGCACGTATCTTCTTGCAATCAAGGTCTTTGGATAAGTGGAAATGGCTGTTGATCCACTCACACACTTAGCTGCCTCTTGGAATTTCAGCATTGCTCCAAACAAGAGAGAACTGGTTCATTCATTTATAGGAACTTAACATTCCAGTCTCCTAAGAAATGGTCAGATTCATCCAAACAGTGTTGGTCAATTCCTTAAAGATGAAAAGTTAAAAGATCAGGTCTAAAGGATGCTAAACGATCTCTAACAAAAAGTGTAAGTGCAGTGATATCTGTACCTTGATCAGCAGACTGAATGACACCATATTGGTTAACAACTTGAAAGAAAAATGTTAAAAGGTAGAGATACCACAAATTCCAGTAGAAGGCAATCTTTCACAGGAAAAGCCTCTCTTTGTACATTGAAATTTGGCAGAAGTGAATTATAGCCAACTTTCCACAAATTTCTGGGATGTACATCTGTTTTACAATGAACAATCTCTTCATTTATTTAAGATTTATACTCCCCACCTACTTATAAAAGAATCCAAATACAAGAACATTATCACTTCCTTAAATCTATACATCTGCATCAAGCTTTTTGTAATGCCCTCTTCCCACCTTATGTTTCTTTGGTTTACAAAGAGTGAGTTAGGATTAAATGAGGAATTAGCAGGTGCTGTTTCCTTTAGATTTATTTTTTTCTGTAGTTGTTAAACCACAGTTTTTGTATTTATTAGGACAGATGCAAAGAAGGCAAGGATTGAGAGAGAATTTTTTTCCCATGCTCAGCAAATTCTAGTTTCTGAAGTTCCTATTGTACACATTGTGTATAATCTCTCTGGATTAAAAACAGGAAGAGTTACAAATTCAATTCAAGCCTAAAATCGCATTTAATGTCAGTGGAATATAAATGTTACAGATAAATCTGTAATTCCTCAGGGAGCTGTGAGACTTGGCAGTTATGAAAGGCAGGACTGTTTAGGCCGGGCGCGGTGGCTCACGCCTGTAGTACCAGCACTTTGGGAGGCCAAGGCGGGCGGATCACGAGGTCAGGAAATCGAGACCATCCTGGCTAACACGGTGAAACCCCGTCTAATACAAAAAAATTAGCCGGGCATGGTGGCGGGCGCCTGCAGTCCCAGCTACTCGGGAGGCTGAGGCAGGAGAATGACGTGAACCCAGGAGGCGGAGCTTGCAGTGAGATCTCGCCACGGCACTCCAGCCTGGGCGACAGAGCGAGACTCCATCTCAACAAAAACAAAAACAAAAAAAAAGAAAGGTAGGACTGTTTCATATGAGTAGGTACAAAGTAAAATCACTTTTATTTAATCAGAATGTTAAATGTTTTGTTAGTTATCAAGAAAAGTGTGCTTTTGTTTTAAATCTATATAGAAATAACATTTTAAATTGAAAACTGCCCACACCTTGAAGTTAGGTTTTCATATTCAACAACTCCAAAACTATGAGACAAAAACCTAGTTTTAAAGGATGGTCAGTGGGCTTTACGTGGTGGTGTCCGTCAACCACAAAAACTACTAGGGCAATTAACCACAAAAATCCTCGAAACAGAACATAAGTAAATGCCCATTTACAACACTTTCCTTCTTAAAATGTATGAATCAGTTAAGTTGTACCTGATACCAGTGAGATTAGGTACCAGCTTTTTTTTTCCCTCCCAAAGACATGTTAGTAAAATCTGCTGAAAAAACAACCAGAGAGCAGGCCTCTAAATATACCTTTTGTTTTTACTTCCCCTTCACCGTCATAAAAGTGATGCCGTCTGGCCATACTAAGCTGTTCAAATAAATATATGGACTTACAGACTTTCCAACTGAAAAGGGTCCTTCAGGTCACTCAGTAATTCTCCTTATTTTAAAGATGAGATTAAGTTTCCTTTTAGGGAAGGACAGAATTAGGGACGGACAGAATAGTTATGAGAAGTTCACTTCTAGCGGCTCTTATTTGTAAAGGACAGTCTAAACCCAGCAGTCCTTAAGTAGTCTGGTCCAGGCTGCAGAAGACTCTGGGACTATGTTCCCTCCCACCCAACCTCACAGACTCAGCCCTGCCACCCCCATCCCAGTCCACTTTTAGGTCATCCATTCCATTAGTCTCCTCTGTGCAACCATAAACCTACCCAAGAATGTGTCGCATTGTCTAGATTCTAGAACTATCTGTTCACTTGACAACACCCTCCCCCTCGAGGTTTGTGAGTGAACTTGGGCACTGCGAACACATCTTCTTTATTTCTGCATCCCCAATCCCTGGCATAACGCCTGGCATATACTAGGTGTTTAACAAACCTTGTTAAGGCAAATAAGTGTCCAGCAGATCAACTGCCGCCCAAAGGAGAGAAAAAATGTTGGTTAAGAAAGCTAGATGGGAACTTGGAGAAAGTTACCACCTTGTGCAAACTACCCCTTCTCGGGGGCAAAAGACAACGGAAGGAGTACTTATCACAAGTTGAAAACCAGTAGTTATTTTCCCAGGTAATAAGAGGAAGCCAATTTGTCACCAGGTTCTGCTACTGCAGAAATCTACCTTTAAAGTAAACCTTAACCTTAAGGTAAAACGAACAATTCCTTGCTTTTTCACCTTTTTAAACATTTACATTTTGGCAAAGCAGGTTAACGTTTATTGAGGGGCACTGAGACTGGAGTACATTTGGAGGTAAGACGTCCAGGAAAGCGAGGAGATCGCAGCCATGGAGTCCTAGAGATTCGGAACCCAGCCCGGGCAGCTTGAAACCATTACCTTCCCCCTCGCAGGGGAGCCTGGCGAGCCCCAAGGAGCACAGTTCGCTTTACCTTTCCCTGTCGTGGTCAGAGCGGCGCCCGGGGCTTGCCCAAGTCTTGCGGGTAATCGGGCAGGCCTCAAACTAGGGGCAACCACACCCACCGAGCGCCAGACACCGCGGGCCACGGCTGTTTGGAACCGTGGCCAGGGAGACGGCGCGGGGCATACTGGGAAGTCGGGGCGAGGCGGCACCAAGGCGGAAGTGTTCGCTGACCCAAGTAGGCAGAGAAAGCAGAGGAGGACCGGCGGGCCAAGCTTTCCTAGCCTGACAGCAGCCATTTCGGAACGTAAGTCCCAGCCCTCTTTAGCTACTTAGCGCCTCCGGGCCCGAGAGCACCTGCTCCTTGGCGCAGTCTGGCGCCACAGGCATCAAGGAACTGTACTTCCCAGAGACGTCACACCGGGAGACTTCCGGTTCCCGCTCTTGGGATTGGACTCCTGCGTGCAGGAGCCAGTCCTCGCTGGGCTCTAGCGGGCTTCTGATGGAGGAGCTACTCCTCTGGGAGGACAGAACAGGTGGGCTCTGCTGCAGGTCCGGGCGGCGGGTTGTGAGGGCCTTGGTGGCACGGTGTATGAAGGCCGGTGTTTGAAGACTTAGGTCAGACCTTTTGCCCGCCTTTCCCCTATGCAGCTCTGTGGAACTGTGCACGGTCCTGTAATTTGCGTAGGACGCGTTGACACGGTCTCTGCTTATGGACGCTTTACAAAACTGTCTTGCAAAGAAATAAGTACTATACAGGATAAGGTTCTGAGATACTGACAGGGCTGGGACTAGGGTGAGATAAGTGTAAAATGTAAATGGATGCCCATAAAATTCAGTAATCAGGATAAGTTTTAATGCAATCTCTAAAAATCAAAATTATTGCAAAAAAAATCCATGACTGACAAAATGTCACGATTTTAAGTAATAGTAACAGTACCGTGCTGCGCCATATTGAAGCCTGAGGCGCCAAAAGAAAAACCATCAATTCTGATCCTGCGAGTTAAGTTAGCCAGATGAGGAAGCGTAACTGGGCCAGATATGCAAAATAAGATGATGAAAAGAGCTCATGGTTAGGGGTGTAACTGGATAGAGGAGTTCCTAGAGGCATGAAGCAGTTTTCCTTATACCAAAAACTATGCCAATTAAGAAGGGCCCACAAATCCAAAGCCTGAAAGAAGTTCCGTGACTGATTGTCAATACAAAAGAAAAACTTGATCCTTATCATAGGTCCTACACACCTTACTTTACTGAAGCCCAAATGCTTTGTGATTATGAGATGAATAATTATATCATTTTTTTTTTAGCTTAGGACTTTTTACTTTGACCCCCACAAAACAGATACTCTCTGCTGTAAGACGTTGACTATTACCACTTAAGAATCAAAGTTCACATAACTTCTATACTGGTGTGTCAGTAATGGACTTTTTAACTGATTTTTCTTTAGAATTAGCAGCCTCTGTCACCATCCAAAGATCACAACCCATGAAACCATTGAGTTTGTGCCTTGTATCAGAAAGCAAAGGAGAATGAAAAAGCAAGCTAACATTGCTTGAGGATCTAGGTAAGAATTTATGATGTTGATATCTATGTTCTATCTAAAGAGCACTTCATGACATTTGCTATTGATTTAATGGTGCTGGAAGCAATGACTTGGTGCCCCATAACCAGCATCAATTGAAAATGTTTTCTGTTGTTTTAAACAGGCAATTAATTCTTTAGACTGTCATCATGGGTATCCGAGGACTAATGAGTTTTGTGGAAGATCATAGTAATGAGTTCTTCACTGATTTGAAGTTGCGGGACACAAAAATTGTCATTGATGGTTATGCTCTTTTCCACCGTCTTTGCTTCAGTTCAAATTTGGATCTCCGGTATGGAGGGGACTATGATTCTTTTGCAGATGTTGTACAAAAATTCTTTGAATCACTGTTTGCTTGTAATATATGCCCATATGTTGTATTAGATGGAGGATGTGACATTTCAGATAAAAAGCTTACGACTTTAAAGGATAGAGCTAGAGAGAAGATCCAGATGGCCCATTCCCTTTCTGTTGGTGGGAGTGGGTATGTATGTCCCTTACTCATACGGGAAGTATTCATACAAGTTTTGATCAAGCTGCGGGTATGTTTTGTCCAGTGCTTTTCAGAAGCAGATCGGGACATTATGACACTTGCTAACCATTGGAATTGCCCTGTGTTATCGTCAGATAGTGACTTTTGCATTTTTGACCTGAAAACTGGGTTTTGCCCATTGAATAGCTTTCAGTGGAGAAATATGAACACTATTAAGGGCACACAAAACTATATTCCTGCCAAATGCTTTTCCCTTGATGCATTCTGCCATCACTTCAGCAATATGAATAAAGCTCTACTACCTCTCTTTGCGGTGCTATGTGGAAATGACCATATTAATCTACCCATCATAGAGACATTCTTAAGTAAAGCACGTCTTCCTCTTGGAGCTACCAGTTCTAAAGGGAGGAGACACCACCGAATCCTGGGACTTCTGAATTGGTTGTCTCATTTTGCCAACCCTACCGAAGCACTAGATAATGTTCTGAAATACCTCCCAAAAAAGGATCGAGAAAATGTTAAGGAACTTCTCTGCTGTTCCATGGAAGAATACCAACAGTCCCAGGTGAAGCTGCAGGACTTCTTCCAGTGTGGTACTTATGTCTGTCCAGATGCCTTGAATCTTGGTTTACCAGAATGGGTATTAGTGGCTTTAGCTAAAGGCCAGCTATCGCCTTTCATCAGTGATGCTTTGGTCCTAAGACGGACCATTCTTCCCACACAGGTGGAAAACATGCAGCAACCAAATGCCCACAGAATATCTCAGCCCATCAGGCAAATCATCTATGGGCTTCTTTTAAATGCCTCACCACATCTGGACAAGACATCCTGGAATGCATTGCCTCCTCAGCCTCTAGCTTTCAGTGAAGTGGAAAGGATTAATAAAAATATCAGAACCTCAATCGTTGATGCAGTAGAACTGGCCAAGGATCATTCTGACTTAAGCAGATTGACTGAGGTAAGTATTTGTAATACTAATGAAATTTTTGTAAAGTACTTTACAGTTTACAAAGTGCTGTCTTCTATATTAGTTCACTTACTATAACAAACCGATGAGGTTGAGTGCTATCTTGCCCTCATGTCGTAGCTAAGAAATCTATAACTTGAGTGAACTAGGTAATGTCTTAGCCAGAAACTGTCAGTGCTAGGACTCAAACCCAGCTCTTTTAGCTCTAAATCTACCATTTCCACTGTACTTCAGTAGTCTGTGTTATCTTCACAGTTATTACTACTATATTGATATTACTACTAGGTTAATACTAGCTATCAATAGAATGGGGTTATGTGGCTGAAAAAAAAAGGAAAAAAATTCACAACTGCAAAAAAAAAAGTGTATAGACACTAATCATAGGCACAACATCTCAGACTACATCGGATTTCAGATAAGATTAGTACTGATACTAAGGTCTAATTTTTTAACTTTTATTAATGAATACCTTTTTTAAAATAGGTTTTTGTGTCATTATGGTTATTTGCCTAGTTTGATACAGAAAACATGACTCTTAGCCTAACTCAGTGATGCTTAAACCTGAGTAACACTCAGACCACCTTTTCAAGGAGAAAAAAAATCTCATGGATCCCAGTGTTGTCTTTTTATATTACATATATATTTAAAATTACAAATAGATATGAAACTATGCTGATAAAAGAACTAGATTTAGACATTAAATAGAGATAACTTTAAAAAAAAAAGCAATTGCAATGCCCATTAGGGGGTTTTCTTAGATCCAATGAAATATTCAGTCTCATAAAACTCACAGACCACACGTGGCACTAGTCTACTCAAGGATGTAGGACGGCACCCACAGCTTCCCAGTGGATTTAAGTCAGGTCTTCCTTTTCTGTCAGAGTTCTCCCAGCACTGTTATCAGTCTACACCAAAGGTTTATCACCATTGGTGATTTTGTCCCCCAGAGGACATTTGGCAATGCCTGGAGACATTTTTTGTTGTCCCTACCTAGGGAGTAGAAGGGGTAGTGTTTGCTACTGGTATCTAGTGGGGAGAGGCCAAAGATGCTGCTAAATTTTACAACCTGTAAGTCTTACAGTGCACAGGAAAGTGTCCCGTAACAAAGAATCTCTAGCCCAAAATATCAGTAGTACCATTCCCTGGGCTATACAGCTGACCAGGAACTACTTAGCCTCTTCATCAGTCACATCTCAGACAGGAGATGAACATCATAGTGAATGAGTGCAAGAGCCTTCTTGGCATTGGGCAGTGAGTCCAAGAGCCTTCTTGGCATTGGTGAGTGACTGTTAAACCCCCAGGGTTTCTTTAGTTGGGGGGGGAGGCGGTGAAGAAAATGTTTTGGAATTAGTGATGGCTGCACAAGTTTATAAATAACTAAACCAAGGCAAGATGGCTCATGCCTGTAAGCCCAGCACTTTGGGAGGCCAAAGTGGGAGGATCACTTGAGGCCAGTAATTCAAGACCAGCCTGGGCAACACAACAAGACACTGTCTTTACAAAAAAAAAAAAAAAAAATTAGCCGGGCATGGTGGTACAGCTACTCAAGAGGCTGAGGTTGGAGGACTGCTCGAGCCCAGGAGGTCAAGCCTGTAGTGAGCTATGATTGTGCTCCCTGTTGAGCAAAACCCTGTCTCTAAAAATATATATACACTAAACCCACTGAATTGTATACTTTAAAAGGATGGCTTTTATGACATATGAATTATACCTCAGTTAAATAAAGGAGAAAAAAGGTTTCAGTAGCTTAAAAGCCCCGTTCCCTATAGGATCCAGTCTTTCTTATAATAATTCCATAAACATAGCTAGGTCCCTGCAAGGGACATCCTACTTACAAGACACTGCACTCAAGGAAGCCCCAAGATATGGTGTCCCCATCAGGTGTTATAGTTCATTTATATATAGTTTAAGCTTAGATGCAATTTTATAAGTCATTTTTATAATGCTTGGTAACACAACTGACAATCTACCTTTAGCACATTTCCAGGGGTACAAAACTAGAAAGTGGAGCGTAAGTCAAATTCTCAAACAAGGGATTTATTAAAACTTTACCCACACCAATAAAATTCAAACTAGCTACATTATTAATGTTTTGCTGAAATTACATTTCTACTCATAAATGGTGCTGTTGGGGAGTTTTTTAAAAAAAAACTTAATGGCTTTACTGAGAAATAAGTAATGTACAGTGAAGTGCACATAAAGTGTGTACTTTGATGAGTTTTGACATGTCTACATCTGTGAAGTCATCCTACAATTAAAATAATCAATGTATCCATAACCCCTAAAGTTTCATCGTTCCTTTGCAATTCATGCTTCCTTGAGTATAAACACAGTAAAGTGCCCAAATAATTGTATAGCATGATACATTTTTGCAGGGTCTATGCATCCATGCAAAGAGGATCCAGATGAATCATTATCACCACCCTAGAAGCTTCTCCTAGTGTCTCGTTCCAGTCACTCGCTCTGCAACTCTCTATAATCACTCTCCTGTTTAACAACACAGAATAGTTTTAACTGAATTTTTACTTTAGAAATGAATTCTTTCATCTGGCTTTTATTCCATGTGAGATTCATTCACATTGCTGTGAGTAGTTGATCATTCATTTCTCATTGCTGTAACATTATTCTGTTTTGGTATATTACCATTATACACTTATGAACTTTTTTTTTTTTTTCATTATACAGCTTATGAGCATTTGGGTTCTTTCCAATCTTCCATTTCCATGTGTTCATTAGCCATGTGATATTCTGTTATATGAAGTTTCTGTACAGTTTTTTGCTCATTTTTATCATATGAGTCCTTTGTCAAATAACATATTGTGAATAGTCTCTCCCATTGTTTATTCACTCTTTAGTATGTTTTGATGAACAGAAGTTCTTAATATACTCTAATTTAAATTTTTATTATTTATGGTTACCACTTTTGTGAACTGCTTAAGAAATTGCCTACTCCAGGGTCATGAAAATGTTTTTTTGCTGTTCACATTTAGATCTGTAACGTATCTAGAATTGGTTTTTTGTGGGTACGTATGGTGTGAAATAGGGATCAGGACACCTTTTCCCCCCAAATGGAAATCCAACTGAATCCATGAGTATAGCAGGCTGCTTATATTCCTTGCTAAGTAGAGATGACTTCAGTGTTCTCATCATTTACCTGGATTCAAAATAGAGTGAAATTTTAGTTCATTCTCTGTGCTGTGCTATCACCCAGCTTTCTCTTGGCATAAACTTATCAATTCTGAATTTAGCTCAGTGCTAATGGTCCTAATCAGCCCATGAAAATTATAAATGTACCAAGTGCTAATGTGATTCCAAACACAAATGCAAGTACAAGTATAGAAACCTTGTGATAGTACCTATTCATTTTTTTAGATCTTGTTGTAATACATTATCTGCTTTGGCCAGCTGTTGTTAATAGAAACTTTATACAGTCTCTCATTTAATTCCCACAATAACCACATGGGATAGGGTTTCATTTTGGATATGTTAGTTGCAATGGACAGAGCACCATTCAAGTTAACCAATGGGAGGTTAATCATAAGGAGACACAAAAGTGGATCATTCTTAAGGGAGTAAGCCAGCCAAGACCAGTCTCTCTTTGGGCATCTCTGCCTCTCGGGGCAGCTGCTTCTGCAGGCTTGTGCTTTCCCTCCCCCGGGAAGAGGGAAAGTAGTTGTCACATGGGATAAAACCTAACTAACGTTAAGGGCTGTGAGTTGAGTACTTCCCCTTTTGGAAGGGACTGAGGACTGGTGGGTTTGATGAAACATCTTATACAAGTCTTTATAATGACCATTTTACAGATAAGTCAGACAGACTGTAGAAAAGGTTGGAAACCTTTCGACCAAGGCCATAGGGTTAGTGCAGGGCGGAACTTCTCTGAAGTCAAAGTCCAGACTGCTTTGTTTATGAAAAGTTGTAACTTGGCTCTATAATTCAGTAATTTAAATATTATATATCAGAAAAGAGTTGGTGTATTTTCTTACTTAGTGCATTTTAAAAACCAGTTTAAGAGTTTAGTTTCCACTTCACTTAAAATTTAAGTAGTTAAAACTACTTCCAGTAGGGGTGATTGGTTATACTATAAAGCTCTTTGCATATTTCTAATTTTAAAATTTGTATTACAATATTATTAAAAGCAGTATTTAGAAATAATCGTACTATTTAAAGTTTTCATGCATTAATGATAAAACTATTTTGTCTTTTATGATGTGTTTTGTTTCAGGTTAACATCTCTAGTTTCAGCTGTCAACCACTCTTTCTACTAACTAGATATTACGTGCTGAGAAATGTATCACCATCTCAACTTTCCAGAAAGCAGAAAATCTTTTTCTGGCTGTGTGCAGACACTAGGAATACAACTTTTTTTTTTCTTAAAGTTTGATTATAAAGTCCCCCAGAAGATGACCTTTTAATATTCCCGAGTGCATGACCTGTAAGGTCCCTTCTGGTTCTTACAAGGTCTTGGTAATTCATTAAGGTAAAATTATTTCAACAAGAACCTCAGTGCTCTTATAGCTGTTTACTTCTGAGCTTTTATTTGAAGTACACGCTAAACCATGAAGTAAAAGTATGGTGTGTTACTGCAAGCACAATGCAAGTAGTCCTTAAAACATTCCTATCTCCCTTGAATATACCTCTAAGCTACAAGCAGCCACCCTGGGACAATCCCTGTGTGTCTTTTATGCAAAGACAATAAAGCATTCAACAGGGAAGGGACATGAGACAGGACCCAAACAAATAGAAAGAGTATATGCCACAAAGGGTTCCTATAAGCAACGTTTATCTTCTGGAGGCAATTAGTAATGGCATCATGCTGAAGGCAAATGCCTGTTGCACAGGCACATACAGGTGGGGTTGAGTATACAGCTTTGTTTCTCAAAGTAGAATACTTGGGCTGCTAGTTAAAATGTATATTCCTGGGCGCTCTCTCAGATTAATCAATCAAAATTTATGGAGTAGGGCCTAAGGATTGAATTTTTAACAAGCTTCCCAGGTGACGTGCACTGAAGATGCTCACCAGCGTATACAAAGAGGATGGAATGACATAAGTAAAGGTTGTGTAGGAGTGGGCAGTACACCCATTCAACCAACCATATTTATAAAGCATCTTATTAATGTTCTAAATGCTGTGAGTGTGGCTGATTTTTTTTCCCACAAGAAGGTAAGTTTAACAGCTGACAGAAGTTTCAGTAGCATTAAATCTCTTCATGCTATGGTGGAAAAAAGAAATAACAGACATTTCCCAAAGTAACTTGCAGGATGCTTGGTGTGTATTTTCAGCTCTCCTTGAGGAGGCGGCAGATGCTTCTGTTAGAAACCCTGAAGGTGAAACAGACCATCCTGGAGCCAATCCCTACTTCACTGAAGTTGCCCATTGCTGTCAGTTGCTACTGGTTGCAGCACACTGAGACCAAAGCAAAGCTACATCATCTACAATCCTTACTGCTCACAATGCTAGTGGGGCCCTTGATTGCCATAATCAACAGCCCTGGTAGGTAACTGGAAATTACAGGAGTATATTGTGGCATGTTGCTTGCAAACTGTTTACTCGAGTTTACACAAACAAAAAAGTATTCTTGGATTATTTACTCCCATTAATTATATCAGAACTTAGATGTGGAGGCACCAAAATATCATTCATTCATTGGTAAATATTTTTTAACACTTCATGTGCCAGGCTCAGTGCTGGAGGGCTCGAATCTTAAGTATACAGCAGTGAGATGTGTTGGGATACTGCCAACTCCCATCTGTTTGGTGGCACCTACTGCTTTAACTTGTGAAGTGTTGACAGTGTATTTTGCCAGCTGCATTTTGTATTCCATGTTACCTATCCAATTATTAGCACAGCAGCGTCATCACAAGAAACTTGCCCAGAAGTGAAACTTCTAAATACCTACAACCACTACATTTTTGCTTATACATCTTTTTATTCCTTTTTCTCTGCTGTAAGTTTCAATTAGTATGTAAGTAATGATGGCAGAAATAGTCATTTGTCTTTTTTTTTTTTTTGAGATGGAGTCTCACTCTGTTGCCTAGGCTGGAGTGCAGTGGTGCAATCTTGGCTCACTGCAACCTCTGCCACCTGGGTTCCAGTGATTCTTCTGCCTCAGCCTTCCGAGTAGCTGGGATTACAGGTGCCTGTCACCGCACCCAGCTAATTTTTATATTTTTAGTAGAGACGGGGTTTCACCATCTTGGCCAGGCTGGTCTTGAACTCCTGACCTTGTGATCCACCCGCCTCAGCCTCCCAAAGTGCTGAGATTACAAGCATGAGCCACCACGCCCGGCCAGTAATCTCTCTTAAATACACTGAGGCAAGTTCATCTGCATATAATACCAGGTGAAGTAAATGCTGAAACATTGGGACACTTTAATACTTTAGTGGAATATCCTCTTTAAAGATTATGAATGCTCTAACACTGTATAAACATGTATAATAATTATACTCTAGAATAGTACTATCTAATATGGTGGCTACTAGCCACACATGGCCAAAGTTAAATTCCATTTAAATTAAAAATTCAGCTTTTCAGTCACACTAGCCACACTTCAAGTGTCAGGTAGTTACATATGGCTATAGGCTAGCCTACTGTATTGGACAGCACTGCAGAAAGTTCTATTAGATCGTGCTACTCTAGTTTGCTATTTTAATAAGTTAGATAAAAGAATGAAACAGCATGGATTCCTGTTTCTAAAGTATTAAGGCTCAAGCTTGACAGCTGTCAGAGGGACTGTTGTTATATGACAGCCAATTTAACACAAAACAAATCAGTTAAGTCCCACTGCTGCTTTATGAATAAAGGTTTAGCATATTTCCTCTAATTGAATAATAAATACAGTATAAGAAAGCTCTCAGAGCACAAGACTATTAAGTTTTTACCTGAGTCCAAGAGAAGGGGCATGTCAAGGGTCTGTTTCTTTTCTTTTAGGAAATGTGGACCCTGTACCCAGGCAGGCTCAGTGCCTTGCTCCTCGCTAGTTGGTAAAAGGTGGGCCTCCTTTTTATTATTTTCAAATTGGTCCAGATGTTATTTTGTGCACCCCTGCCCAAACAATCTGTAGAAACTTACAGCTAAAAACACGCAACATTCCTTATTTCCTAGGATTGTTGCTTCTTGCACCTTATCCTCTACTATGAAAAGAAAATGATTATTTGCCAAATTCTGCAAGTCATACTTTAGCTTCCTCCTATAAAACACAGAGGTCAAAATGTGTTTTGAACACACAGGTTGTTTCTTTAACACAAATGCACCACAGCATGGGAGTTTTGGTGAAAGAGAACAGTAAAGAGAATAATATTTAATAGTCATTTGTATTTTTCATAGACACAGATTTAGGGTTTAGAGAATTCAAATGCAGACATGTTTATGGTCAGGTAGCAGACCAGTGGAAAAGATCTTATTTCAGGGAAAAAGTAAATTCTGATGGGTTGAATAAAGTTAAGTCATCATTAAAAAGACAGTTCAGTATCAATATTTCAATTTATACAGCAAGGCATTTATGAAGCCAGAAAAGAAAAACATCTTACTTTTTTAAAATTAATTTCTTTCTTTATAGAATTTGTAGTATATGTGGAGAAAATGAAAAGCTGTTACAGTGCTTTTGGAAATACTGCCCTTGGGCTGTTTCTTTATTTAGGTAAGGAAGAGCTGCAGGAAGATGGTGCTAAGATGTTGTATGCAGAGTTCCAAAGAGTGAAGGCGCAGACACGGCTGGGCACAAGACTGGACTTAGACACAGCTCACATCTTCTGTCAGTGGCAGTCCTGTCTCCAGATGGGGATGTATCTCAACCAGCTGCTGTCCACTCCTCTCCCAGAGCCAGACCTAACTCGGTAAGCACCATGGGAAACTTTAGTTCAGATGGAAGCACACAAAAGTAAACACAGTACTTTCACTTACATTTAAAGCAACAAAGTTACTTAAAAAACAAAAACAAAAACAAAAAAAACTAATCTTAGTGTAACTGATTTTGAGTCACTGTTACAGCTGAAGAGCTGGAAACGGGAAAAATATTAAATAATTTCCATATTCTCAAAGAATGTTTCCATGATTCAATCCAATTTTAAAAAATCAGTTCAAGTAAAACATTAATATGTGGGAGAGGGGAGGTAATCATTGGTAGGATATAACTCTCTCCTTTCCCCTTGGTCTTTAAATGTCACTTTGTAGAGCCTTTTTCTGATAACCCACCCTAGTGAGACACACTGTCTACCCTCATTCACTCTAGTCCTGTTACTCTGGTTTTTTTTTTAATTGCATTTCTTACCACTTGGCATATGGCTTACTCATTCATTCAAATATTAAATGCCTACCCTGTGCTAGGGTGTAGGGACAAAAACAGAATCTCTGCTCTAATGGAGCTTTCATTCTAAGTAAGATGATGAGTAGATGCCCAAGTGAACTTAACCTAGGATGTTTGCTTTACCAGGCAAGAAAGACAATAAGGGAGTTGAGCCTGTGTGCCACAGAGTAATTATAATGTTTGTCTGTGGAGTTTAAGCTGGGTATGATAAAAAGAAGTGACAGCAGCAGTAGGGTGTGGAGCAGTGAAAGAAGTGATAGGATCAGTGGATTGGACATCTTGGTAATTGACCATCCAGGAGGTACTTGAGGGAGAGATGAAGATAAAAAGGAGATAGATTGTGTTTTGTTTGTCTCTCCACTCAGATGTAAACTCTATGGGGGAGGGGCTTGTCTTTTATTTGCTGTTGCAGCCCCAATGCCTTCAATACTTTGAATGAGGATATATGGAGGTATATAAAATATGGTGGGACTTTACATGTTTCAAGGTAAAAAGCCTCCTGGCAGTAAACAGTGTTGTTAATATATCTCTGGGCCTTATATCTGAGCTAACACAAATAAGACTAATTGGCCTTTGACCCATGGATTCTTTATTTCTTTCGTTTAATAATTTAAGGCCATTCTTGACTGGATCCTCTTTAGTTACCACAAATCCTTTTAAAACAAAACAGGAAATGCAAAACCAAACAGTTCTCTTAATAATGATTTAAACAGCAGGACTGTTCTTGAATCTTAGCATAACCAAGGCTTTTTACACAGAGATTTTACACTGATTAAATGATGGTTCTACATGGATTGCTAAGGTACCAGTTTATCAGCTTTGTCCATAACTAATAAACTTGTGGATTCCAATTAATCCCGTCTTCTATTTGTGAAGTAGGTTTTTTGTCTCAGTGAATGACCTTGCAAATGATGCCAATAAATTTTCTCATATTCTAACAAACTGCCTGTTTGGTTTATCAGGGTCATTTTAAATTCCTTTTCTTTAAAATTAAAGTGTTAAAGACACCTGCTCAGCCTGGGGCTAGCTGCAAAACCACTAAGCATGCATCATGTAATTTGTTGATGAAAAGTTTTTAAGTATCACCAGCAAAGAATCTTTGTCATACCAGCTCAGTTCCTTCCTTCAAAGAACAGATTATTCTTAAGTAATTTCAATAATATTATACAGCAATAAGAGCTCTCATTGTTTAGATGCATTTGTTGAAGCTATGTCAATGGTAGTTATCCTATTGCACTGAATTAGTTCTTTAACAACATACTTTTTTCTTGCTTTGAACAGACTGTACAGTGGAAGCCTGGTGCACGGACTATGCCAACAACTGCTAGCATCGACCTCTGTAGAAAGTCTCCTGAGCATATGTCCTGAGGCTAAGCAACTTTATGAACATCTATTCAATGCCACAAGGTCATATGCCCCCGCTGAAATATTCCTACCAAAAGGTAGATCAAATTCAAAAAAAAAAAGGCAGAAGAAACAGAATACCAGCTGTTCTAAGAACAGAGGGAGAACCACTGCACACACCAAGTGTTGGTATGAGGGAAACAACCGGTTTGGGTTGTTAATGGTTGAAAACTTAGAGGAACATAGTGAGGCCTCCAACAATGAATAAAACTCAGTTTGCATCAAACTAGATGTATTTAATATAATCCTTACTTAAAATTCTTCTGTTACTGCCCTTGAAACAATTGGCTTTTTCTTTAGGACTAACCTGTTAGGGGATAAACATCACAATAATCTGAATTCCAAGTTATTTTGTATTTTGTTTTTAATAAATACAACTTGATTTAAGAAGCTTCTGTATTTCTAAATATGTTTGAAACCATGTTTATACTTCTCATGTTCCATTTCAGCAGGTTAATGGTAATATAGTCTATACGCTTTAAATTGCAGCAATTTAGCCAGCTATATTCTCAGAAAGAGTAGAAGTCTCACTCAATTATTGCCTTTAAGTAGCAGCTGGTTATCATTTCAAAAATTTTTAAAAACAGTTTCCTCTTTGTACCTTAGTATGAAGTCTGGGCAATGAAAGTTAGAAGGGAGGATGCCAGACAGAAAACTGTCTCTACTAAAAGTAAGTACTTAGTCAATGAGCCCATAACAGGATTGAAGAGCACTTTAGGTGCACTCCAGGTTTTAAAGCAGAAGTTGAAACTAATGGCCCCAGCCAAATAAGAAACAGCATCCTGAGCTATTAGACCTGGAGAAGGAGGAAACAAACAGTGAGAAGTGAAAATATCAGAGATATATGCAGCAATACCAGACCCTATGCCCTCTTTATACTATAGATTTTGACCCATTAATGAGATGTGAAAGTATTTAATGAGTCATACCCAGCATTTTTTAATGAAAAAGTTAGAATGGAAAATATCAGATATACATATCATGTATTAGGTGATTGTGTAAAATATATTCCTTACTGTGGACTGTAGGGAAAAAGTTTAAAAGGTACTGCTCTGGAAAATACTGCCAAATAGAGGCCGCTAAAATGAGAAATACCCAAAGAGTTGTGAAGGTGCCGGCCAGTTCCAAATGAGAACTTGAAAATAAAGAGAACCAAGTAGAATAAATGCATTGGGCAAGATCCGAAAATATACTCAACCTTCATTTAACTTGTATTCATACAAATTGTGTTCTTCCTTCTGTACTCTCCCACTGGTATATTCCATCAGGAACAGCCCTAAAGGTAGCTTTAAAGCTGCCATTTTGAGCAGGCCTGTGTACAGTTCCTAATATCTGATAAACAATTTTCTTTACTTTACTAGAATTACCATACTCTTAGAGAAATAAGCCCAGCATCAGCCAGTGTCAAACACACACCTGCCAAGTGTTGACTTTTACAAAAGGCACAATACATCATTTGCTCCTAGAGTATTCAACCCTAACAATTACTTTGTTAAATAAGAGTTCTTGAAATAAGGAAATTTTTATTATTTTCAGAGGATTACATGGGAGTTCCTCAGTAAGGTTATTTTTATAACCTTACTAACAACCATCTGCAAAGAGATGGTTATTCCCAGAACAACTAAGAAAAGAGCAGTCAAATACATCTATTTTTGAGAAGAAATGTTACTGGAAAATAATGTATCTAATGAGGACTACAAACATGTGAGACCGGTGCTGGATGTAGTGGCTCACGCCTGTAATCCCAGCCCTTTGGAAGGCCAAGGCGGGCAGATCATTTGAGGTCAGGAGTTCAAGACCAGCCTGGCCGACATGGTGAAACCCTGTCTCTACTAAAAATACAAAAATTAGCTGGGCATCATGGAGGGCACCTGTAGTCCCAGCTACTCAGGAGGCTGAGGCGGGAGAATTGCTTGAACCCGGGAGACAGAGGCTGCAGTGAACCAAGATCGCGCCACTGTTCTCCAGCCTGGGTGACAGAGCAAGACTGTCTCAAAAAAAAAAAAAAAAAAAAAAAAGAAAAACCATGTAAGACCATTGTTATACCAAATCCTCCCTACCTTGATTCCTGGAGTTTGAAGCTAATCTGGAGATTATATTAATATAACTGTCCCATTTCCTGGGTTATCATCAACACTGCTTCTTAAAACCACTGAATTACATCTATCATGTTTTTCTTTCATTAAAAGTGTCCTCCTCCAGCAGAAGTAATAAGTCAGGTTCCTTTCTCTAACCATGGCACTCAGGACCATTCCACTGAAATTATCCAGCCTTGCAGTAAAGGAGTGAAAGTCTAATAATGTCCCTTTAAGTATACTACTCTGGTGTATATCTTCTCCTACATGTATTAGATGAGAGGTCACGGGCACTTCACAGGAGTATGTAAGGTGGTTCACTGAAGAATGATGACATAGCACCTGAACCCCCTGCAGAAGACATTCTTGTTCAGGCTGCTTGGGAGACAACACACAATGAAATGACAAGAGATTATTTTATTAAGTTGGTGCAAAAGTAACTGTGGTTTTTACCATTATATAAAGCAGTCTGTCAAGTGCAAAATGGCAAAGTGCAGACTGAATACTACAATAAGGAAACAGCAGTCAGCAGGATGAGAAGAGGTTAAATCACAGGAAGATTCTCAGACCTGGCTTTTGACCTGACTTTAAAGAATAGGAATTTTAAAATTGAGATCAGATATATATTAGGAACACCTGTGTAGAAGCAGAATATTATACATCCCATATTCCCTTTCCAAAATCTAATTTCCTATGTTTGCAATCAAGTGATTAGGTCCTGCTCTTTCTAATTCAGTTCTAACAAATGAAATCTCATCTTAGGCTTGGAAACTGTCTTCAATTAGCAGCTCAAGTAACAAAAGGAACTCTGGGCAGCTAAGATGAATAAATTTTAGAGAGAAAGCTGCAGAGACAGGAAAACTTTTACTATAACCTAATCATGTTCTGTATTTAGTGGTGATAAAATTATACTAGAAGTCTATTTTTTACAAGCACTTTTTGAGACACCTGGCCCTTGAAAGTTTAATGTGCATCCTGTAAATATAATCACAGGTCTTTCATGCCATTTGATCATGGGGAAAGAATTTAAATTAACCTTTTGGCATCTGAATTTGAATTTCAGAAGATAAAGACCATAGCTAAAAAGCCCTTAGAATTATCTTTTTCTCCTTTGTGCACAAAAGGAAATAATGACTATGCCTCAGTTGCCCTACCTGCAAAATAAGGATTATAATAGTCCAAATTATTGTGTAAAAGATACAATAACATGTATTTTTAAGTTACTTAGCACAGTGCCTGATACTAAAAATGTGTTATAAGTGATAGCCATTGTTATATCCACACATGAAAAGCCAGGGCAAAGCAAGGAATGTGGGAAGAAGTGAGCGGGTGTTAAGCAGTACAAAGATTAAGACAATGTGAGATCAGAGTTGCCACAGGTTTAAGAGCAGAATTTTGCAGAGGCAAAGGAGATCAACACTATCAAATAAGGTGAAGAAGAGAAATGGGCAGGAATGTGAGAATATTACAGCAACTCCAGCAGTAACCACACTGGAAAGGGTAGAAAACTACCAAGAGAATTTCAATGGGCAGCCAAGCTCAAACTTGGAAAATAATGAAAAAAGACCAGAAGGAATTATCCCCATCTGAGTACCTGTCCCCCTTGAGCCCTTTTTCCTATTTTCAGAGAGTTTTCTGTAGTGTTTTTAAAGCTCAATTTGAAAGAGCCCTTGGCATGTTAAAAGACAGAAAAACGTGGCCGGGCGTGATGGCTCACACCTGTAATCCCAGCACTTTGGGAGGCCGAGGTGGGTGGATCACGAGGTCAGGAGATCGAGACCATCCTGGCCAACATGGTGAAACCCCGTCTCTACTAAAAATACAAAAACAAAATCAGCTGGGTGTGGTGGCGGGCGCCTGTAGTCCCAGCTACTTGGGAGGCTGAGGCCAGAGAATGGTGTGAACCCGGGACGTAGAGCTTGCAGTGAGCTGAGATCGTGCCACTGCACTCCAGCCTGGGCGACAGAGCAAGACTCTATCTCAAAAAAAAAAAAAAAAGAAAAAGGTGAAGAGCAGATATTACCATTTCCTAGGAATTTCCTCTTCCTGCAACTACCAGGGTTATAACCTGGCCCTACTCCATAATCCTAAGGAGGCCAAACCCAGTTCTCCCCCTAGCAAGTTTGCCAGATTTCACTGGGTGCTGCTCTCTACCACATGCTGTTTGGCTGGCTGGCGTACCATGAACCTGGACAGCACCTGGAAAGCTGTCAGTACCAAGACCAGGAAGTTCCATGAAAGGATAAACTTTCAGTGGTGCCTGACTCAAAATGTGACACTGTATTTTCAATAAGATAGATGTGGGGTACTTGGTGTTTATCTCGTAATGTCTTTTAATGACACATTTCAGTCATCACAGCTGAAAGTGATTCTGCATCTTGTACCAATTTGAAATTAAATATTACTCTTGGAAAAATATATTAAAAACATGCCACCCCACTTTCAGCAACAGCTTTCTGAGCCATACAGGAAAAGCTGCTTCTGCATTTCTTTCCAGAGGTGTGAGTAATACCAAATTCAAGTCCATCCAGCTGTAAAAATTCTAAGATGAGAACTTCATGTTGAGGAAGTTAGTTTTAAAATTTAAAAGGCATGACTGCACCAGGCCATATAACAGTCTGTTAAAATGAGAGAGGTAAATGAATGAGATAATACATGAAAGAAGTATTTCCAGCTAGTTTCACTGGATTCTGTTTTTAGGGAGAGAAATCAAATGAAAAATGAACATGTTACAATGCACATGCAATCCCTTCTATTCCTGCTATTCCTGAAAACATTCTATTTGGTTAAAATAGCTAAGTCTTTCTCTCAAAATATAAATATATTTTTATATTTATGTATACATGCACATATACAGTCACCTTTTGGTATCTGTGGGAACTATGCAAATATGTTTTGGTTTAGATGTTCTGTTCTGAAAAAATGAGTTAGTGAGTATATTTTTTCTCTAAGACTGAGCTGTTAGGATAGTTTAGTTTCTGCTATTACTAAATGTTGTCTTCTCTAAGCAAGATAATATACTTTAGCCTATTCAGATTAAGCTTTATTTCTCTGGGTTTGTACAACCAATAGGAGGGAAACCTCCACTTCTCTTCTGCATCCAAGAGGTAGAAGTGAGCCCATCAACCAGACAGGAGCAGACTGCTTCAGATGGATAAAAAATTGGGTGAGCAAAGAGAGAGAGATGGGAAGCACAATTCAGATGGGACGGCAGATCAGAACACTCCAGCCACTGTAAGAACAAGAAGCCTTGATAATGCGATGGCATGTCCTCCTGGTTGATTATGTTTTAACAACAATCTGAGACACTCTGACTTTCTCTACATGGGGGCCTTGATGGAGACTCACAGTAGTCACTGACATCAAATCTGCTACCAAGAGCATCCATTCAAGAGAGAATATACTGTTGGGAGATTGGAGGGTAGAGAAAATTGATGGTACTTCCTTTCTAATCCACTGAATGCAAGGTACAGGACTATTTTCCTCTTTTTGAATATCTAAATGAGTAGGCAAACTTTCTACGAAGGGCTAGATAGTAAATATTTTAGGCTTTACAGGTCATATAGTCTCTTGCAACTGCTCACCTTTGCTGCAACTGCTCATCTTTGCTGCCACAGCATGACAGTGCCAATCAACAATATTGTAAATGAATGTGGATAGTTGTGTTCTGATAAAACTTTATTTACAAAAATAAGCAACAGGAGAATTTGACCAGCATGGCACAGTTTTTCTTTTCTTTGTCTCTCTCTTTTTTTTGAGACAGAGTCTTGTGCTGTTGCCCAGCCTGGAGTGCAGTGGCGCAATCTAGGCTCACTGCAGCCTCCACCAGCCAGGTTCAAGCAGTTCTGGTTCTCAGCCTCCCAAGAAGCTGGGATTACAGGAATGCATCACCACGCTCTACAGATTTTTGTATTTTTAGTTTCACCACGTTGGCCAGACTGGTCTCGAACTCCTGGCCTCAAGCAACCTGCCTTCCCCAGCCTCCCAAAGTGCTGGGATTAAGGGTGTGAGCCACCACGCCTGGCCATAGTTTCTACACCAAAACTAAATAATAGCTCCGTGTGGGTGAGTTAAACATGATCAAATTAAACTATTTCCGTAACTTGTAATACCTCTAGCTGATGCATGGACCATCCAACCATCCAGACCCACTCCATATAGAAAAATACTTACAAAATCTAATGCAATCCTATTACGCAACCACACAGATGAATATGAGACAGGAATAGGAATTAAAACATACTAATTTGTAGCTTCTTAAAATTGATCTAATAATGCTTAAATGTAAAGTTTGTCATGTCTTTCCTATCAGACATACATTTTCTACACAGTCACCTATTTGTAAGATGCACATACCACGTGTTTCACAGTATGCCTGCAAGATGAAGACCTGATAAGAGCAATGGTCCAGGCATTATATGGTATTTTATTTATGACCCTAAGATGGCACCAAATTGTCACTTGTCAACTAAAGGGCACTTTGGTATACTTATCAGAGAAAACTTTAATAGAAAATTCTTTAATGTAGTTGAGAAGATTAGTAATTTTTTTAAAAACTGTATTAAAAGGCACATTTTCAAAAGCTACAAATCCAGAGCCCAAAAATGGATCTCTGGAATTTATATAGAACAATTTGCTCAGTTTCTGGCATTGGGTGCTCATAACAATGAGATGTGGTTTCTACTCAAAAGGGTTACTAAGTAGCGCAATGCAACTATTGCTTAAGAAATAACGATTCCGGGGCACCCTTGGGTTAAATATGAAAAGAAGTTCTGTCAGGCCTAACAGCCATGAAGCCACCACAGAAATGTGGGCCTTTGTCAGCATATTTGTCAGTTTGGCCAGATTTGAGTGAAACAGGATAGGAATAGCAAAATCAGGTGTGTACGGTGACCTGCAAATGAAATACCATCTACCTGGAGCAGCTGTGCAAGCACAGGCTGTTACATCATATATGCTCACGTATACACGAGAACACCAGCAGATTTACATTAGAAAAGGATTTCTAAGGATAAAAACTAATGGCTCAAATAATTGTTTTCACTTTTCTCCCCAAACTTTGACACTTAATTTTGAATGAAAGAGATTACCAAATTTCTGTTTAGATTTATCAACAAGTGTTTTCAACTTAAATTTTTAACGCTTTCTAAAACATAAAATCCCACAATTTTATATGCAAGCTTATTGCTACATTTCAAGAGTGTTTACAAGAAATTAGGCTGGGCGTGATGGCTCACGCTTATAATCCCAGCACTTTGAGAGGCCAAAGCGGGCAGATTGCTTGAGCCCAGGAGTTTGACACCAGCCTGGGCAACATGGCAAAACCTAATCTCTACAAAAAAAAAAATACACAAAATTAGCTAGGTATGGTGGCATGCGCCTGCAGTCCCAGCTACTCGAGAGGCTGAGATAGGAGGATCAATTGAGCCCAGGATGTCCAGGCTGCAGTGAGCCATGATCACACTACAGAGCAACACCCTGCCTCAAACAAAAAAAAGTGTACAAGAAACTGTACTACACACACACACACAAAATAGAAATCTGGAAAGGTTATTCTTGTTGGCATTTCACTGGGCTCTGAAGTAGAGGTAAAAGCTCTGATTCTCAACATTGGGACAGAGAAAAAAGGATTTCAACTTAAAGTAACACTGTCCAAAATGATCTGGAAATGGACTGTATTGGAGCATTGTGTAGGATATGAGGCTAGAAAGGCCAAAAGAATTACGAGTAAAATTTAAAAAAATAAACAGGCCAAGCGTGGTGGCTCATGCCCATAATCCCAGCACTTTGGGAGGCTGAGGCGTGTGGATCACCTGAGGTCAGGAATTCGAGAGCAGCCTGACCAACATGGTAAAACCCTGTCTCTACTAAATATGCAAAAATTAGCTGGGCATGGTGGCACAGGCCTGTAATCCCAGCTACTTGGGAGGCTGAGGCAGGAGAATCACTTGAACTCAGGAAGCAAAGGTTGCAGCGAGCCAAGATCGCACCACTGCACTCCAGCCTGGGCAACAGAGCAAGACTCCTTCTCAAAAAACAAACAAATGAAAAACCAACATTGTTTTCTACTCTTCTGCCGTAATTACTCATTCAGAGTAAGTAGCTGTTTTCTAATGGTAATGTTATTTACTCATTGGGGTTTCCTTACGTGGCATATGCCTTAAGCTATGTGGTATGCCACGTAAACAGACACACACATACACACACACACACTCTCACCTCTTAGAAAGTGTCTTACTACAAGTATCAAAAAAAGTGCTACCAGTAATTCAGATCAGTGTTTTCCAGTCAGTAGTAACCTTAATAACAGATTCCCTATTAACATTCAACAACAAAGGAAATTGAAATATTCTTATCTTGTCCTTCTGCATTTTGAATTTACACAACTGTTTGCTGATTAATAACTATGCTAAAATAAAGTTTTTAAAGAAAATCTTATTCTGTCAAAGCTGAGTTTACTTTCACTTATCGCTTAATTTAACAACAAGAAAAAAAATGTATGCTTGTTTTTCTACTAGCTTCTAATTAGTCAGCCATAGCTTTGATTAACATATCCGGCTGGGAAATCTCAAAGACACCACAAGCTTTACATTTCAGATGGACCTGTGTCCCACTAAACCCTGCTTAGCTTAGGTTCTTCTGCTAATAGCTCTACTATTCAAGCCAAAGGCCACAGACTAGTATCTTTTCCATTTTCCTTTTCTCCTGTCCAGTCATGTCAGTGCTCTCTCTCAGAAGATATAAATTCAAGGCTGGGCACAGTGGTTCACACCTAATCCCAGCATTTGGGAGCCCAAGGCTGGTGGATCACCTGAGCTTAGGAGTTCGAGACCAGCCTGGGTAACATAGTGAAACCCTGCCTCTACCGAAAATACAAAAAAATTAGCCAGACATGGTGGTGTGCGCCTATAATCCCAGATACGCAGGAGGCTGAGGTGGGAGGATCGCTTGATCCTGGAAGGTAGAAGTTGCAGTGAGCCGAGATCACACCACTGTACTCCAACCTGGGGGACAGAGTGAGACCCTGCCTCAAAAAAGAAAAAAAGAAAAAGACAATTCAAATTCCATGCCTTTCTCTCCATCCTGACTGCCACAGCTCAATTATCCCTTTACTCCTTAAGCTTCCTTGATTTTCTAATTGGTCTCCCTATTTCAGTCTTCACAATTGACCCTCTGTGCTTCCATCAGCATGTTATGATACAAAAATCCAAACTCACATCAAACTCTTGAAATGCCCTGGCATGCTATCAGACAAATCAAATGTCTCTGCTTTCAGCACTAGGCTCCTGCCTATCTCTCCAACCCTTCACACTGTACCTCCTGCCTTAACAGTGTCAAACTCATTGTGGTTTTCACGGATTCCTTATAGCCCCTACCACCACCTCTGCAGAGGCTTTGCTGTTTGGCTGCAATGTCCTACTGCTTCTCAGCTGGAGTTTCCCAACTTAAAATTTGATTCAGCTGGCACTAGTTCTAGGAAATTTCTATGACAAATTTCTTTGAGGATCCCATGAAGTTATTTCTCTCCTTCAGCTACTGTAGCATTCTGGACAGCATTTACCACTCTACTGGATATATTTCACACTGGTCTCCAGAACTGACTGAAAACTTCCTGAAGGCATGATACTACTTTTTCTTTTTAAATCTAAACCTACAACAATGTTTATGGACAACTGTATCTACATTAATACCAGGGACTGGTTAACCATTATCCATTATTAACAATAACCAACTCTTGACAACCAAAACCCAAAACGATGTCATTAAATAAGAGTTAATAGTTCAAGTGGTAACTGAGCTCAAGGAAACTTAATCATCAGAGTGATCTGTCTGTCTAATCACGTACTAGTTAAGGATGAACATCCATACCACGTTTTAGTATGCAAATCAGCTGCTGTTTGGATTGCAGGAGCTCAGTCTTAAAAAGCACTTCAAAGATTTTCAAATGCCAATGTCAAGGAAATATCTAGTGAAAAGTGCACTGGACTTATTTTAATCTATGTGTACTTTTGAAGTAAATGGGCAAAGATCCCTATTTACTTTCTTGAAACAGCTTATTAGCAGTTATATCCCCTGCTGTGTTCATGGGCTCCTATAGGGCAGGGATGCCATTATCGTTCTACTTCTAGCACACTCCAGGTACTAAAAAAATGTAATGAAAAGATAACCAGTTCATCACCTAACTTTATGGGTGAGTCATATGCGGAAGTGAATTGCCAAGTGACAGAGGCAGAAAGCAAGGTAGAGTTAATTAAGTTTCCTAAATATTATGTTTATTGTTTGCCTCCAATTCATTTCAGTGAGAAACTATTTTTAAGTGTGACCAATACTTACTTTACTTATATAGTATATCAAGGAGACCAAAACTTAAGTGATCTCAAAAAGACTACCAATGTAAAATACATACCCTACATGGGCATGGCAGGTAAATAATGTGTCTTATTCTTGTGAGGGTGGTTACTGCTATATAAATAAAGCCTGTATCCTGAGAGGGGAGGGTCTTTGGGTTTCATGGTTTCACTTTTGTTTCATCTCTGGGTCATGCAATGTCCAGCACAAATGTGACACAACATGTTCAGCCTTGTTCTGTGTGGCCAGTTTTGATCATTTCAGAACTGTTTACCTAATCAGTGAATTATTTTCTTTTCTTCCCTGATGTTTAGCCATTATGGGGCCAAATGACTCCATAAGGTAGTCTAACAGAGAAAAACATCAAGTAAGTTAGTATTGTTAGGGACTCTAGCAAGTCCTAGGATTAGGAAATGGGGTAAAAATTTAAAATTTAGATACTAGCCCATTTAAATCATCCATGTCAACTTGGATTAATATATTATGGAAAATTGCAATCTGGATCTGTACTGTACATTCAACTTTTTAAATCATAGATTCTGTGTACTATGCGTTCTCCAGCATCCATATGGATAATTTTAATTTCTGTCTCTTCAGCATCCATATGGATAATTTTAATGCTAATAGTCCCCACTGGGATGTCATTAACTTAAGAAATCATTTTTATTTTTATAGTACAAAGCAAATGAATGTATAGGCACATTTATTTCAATCAAGTCATAATCTGAACCTAAAATGCAAAGCAAAAGATTAACGTGCATTTAATACGTATTTCAAGTATTTGTAACAGAGAATAAAAATCATTACAAAATTAAGGTATGAGACATCAAGTCACTAATGATAGAGTTGATTAGACAATGGCTTCCATGTTCCATCTAATGACATGGAACAATGTACATCTGACAATTCAGCCTTAAAGGGTTAAGTAGAATAAACTGCAGCCAGCTCCTTACACTCAACTGCCTCAGTAACAAGGACTCAAAGAATAGATATTTTCCCTATCAATGACAATATTTCAGTGCTAACACTTGCAGTTTAATATTGGATAAAAGCTAAGGAGTGGTTCATCCTGACAGATTATAAAAGACAAAACTTATTAGCTTCAAGAAGGATTAAACCTGTAAGAACTGGGACCAATTTTTGTTTATAGACAGAAATATTCAACAGAAAAACAAATTGCTAATTTTAAATTTCTGGCCCACATACTCAAAACAAATGACCTATACCTCATCAAGCTTTTATGAAAACTGATGGCATTACACACAAAATCCACCTATTTCCCTAGCATGCCCAATGAAACAAAAAGAAGGCACAGAACACATGATGAAAGTAGAAGAGATATACTCAGGTTTGTGCTAAAATCTAGGCCAAAGAAGCTTCAGATGCACACAGAGCAAGGCCAGCAAAGAATCTTCCACATATACTCTGGTTCATAAACCATTTGTTTGGGTTTGGGGACTTTTTATTCTAAGTCCAGCAGCCTATACTTCCTAAGAAATATGATTAAAAACATACATAACAGTAAAAATAATAAAATAGAATTACTTAGCTGAGGTATTTGGATTTATATTTAGAGGATGACAAAATGATATTTGACAAAGCATATAGTTATCTTTAACTCAAAAAGGAAGACACGTTAATATAATTTATTATAAACTTCAACCCAATCAGTCTTAAATGTTTTTGACTCTATGACTAAGTGTTAATTATGGACACTGTTACCCTAGAATACCACTTGATAGCCCTGCATTAATTCTGCCAAACAAAAGACATACCTTTTCAAAATAAAAATAAAGCAACCATTTACACTTACTAAGAAAAACAAAAATTTACTTCAAATTGTAGTATAGGCTTTTCAATCACAAAAAGAAAGAAAAGAACAGTGATCTGACAGTGGTCACATCCTGTGCAAAAAACTTGGTACAAAAATGGTAGCACGTGGTATCTGAGCTGCTTACATTACAGGAAAAAGGAAATACAGTAGCTGAAATATGGCACTCCTGGGAATCAACTTCTAAACCAAATAGAATGCCTTTGAAATGATTAAATTTATTTGTGTATTAGTAAGAAAGCCCCACCACCATAAATAGTACAATATTTAAAAATAAAAAAAAATATATCTATCTAAGATAGATAGTGTATTTGTACTGTTAGACTTCTTTAAGTGCAGAAGGTGGTTCAGGTTTTGCCTTTTTAATTAAATAACTGACCATATGCTTTATAAAGTTTCACTCAATCACAAAAGCCAATTTAAATCAAGGAATATGATATCAAAGTTGCATAATTTCATTTGGGACTGCCAGCAGGTTAAAGTCTTAAGTCTTTAACATTAATGTTCATTTTTAGTCAATGAATAGTTAAAAAGTTCTCAAATCTTCATATCCTCTTGAACTTGCCCTTCTAAATGATCCTCAGACTGCAATTCCTAGTTTGCAAATAAAATAATGCAATATGCATCATACTTCAAGAAAAGATGATGATGTCGAACTAACATGCTTCTGGATCTTTTCCCTGCTCCTTTCAACCTTCTTTATAATTTCTGCCACTATGCACACTGATGAGGTGAGACCCAAAAGAAACAACAGATCTGCAAGAGAAAATAAGTTGGGTTTTACATTTCTTTGAAACTTACAGTGGCAAAGCTTAATAGCTTACATTTTTCTAGCATTTTAACACAACTTTTTTTTTTTTTTTTTTTTTTTCTGAGGCAAAGTCTTGCTCTGCTGCCCAGGCTGGAATGCAGTGGCATGATCTTGGCTCACTGCAACCTCCGCCTCCTGGGTTCAAGCCATTTGCCTGCCTCAGCCTCCCAAGTGGCTGGGATTACAGGCATGTGCCATCATAGCCGGCTAATTTTTGTATTTTTAGTAGAGATGGGGTTTCACCATTTTGGACAGGCTGGTCTTGAACTCCTGACCTCAAGTGATCTGCCTGCCTCAGCCTCCCAAAGTATTGGGATTACTGGCGTGAGCCATGGTGCCTGGCCACCACAGCTTTCAAATACATTGTTTCACAACTATTCCATAAGGCAGGCACAATCACCCTCAGTTAAAAATAAGAAAAGAAAAAAAGATACTAAATGATTTATCCAAAGTCATATAACTAGGAAAGGCAGCAGCCAGAATTAGAACCCAAGTCCTCTGACCACTTTCCCTGAAACCTTATGTGGCTAGCTTTTAACAGTATCACCAACAAAAGGAGTTTATTTCATAGATTACACAGCCCTTTAAAAAAGTACTGTATCAACAGTAGTAGACAATTTGAATGAAAATGCCTATCTGAAGATTAAAAATTTGATATTAATATGTTCTATTTCAAAGCACAGAAGACTTGTCTGTACAACAGTATCCACACTATCTCAATTCTTATTTACTGCTTGGAAAATTGCAGCTGTTTCCTTAAAATGCCATTTTTTTAAAAAGAGGAAGCAATGTGAATATGGAATTAAAATACTGAAATTCAACTAGTTCAATTTTAAGGTAAATTTTAACTCATAACAAAAAATACAGTGACACTGTATAACTCCTTTTCATAAATACCCAAATTGAGAACTCAATAAAGGATAGCATTACTGTCAAATATATCATTCCTCACACTTACATACGAAACTAATTTTTAAATGCACTGTATTATACATTTAATAAACGGTAATGTAAGAATAATGTGTAATTTCCAAATAGTCTTTATAAAACATTCTGCTATTTGGGTCAGACTGACATTTTGTGAAATTAGAATGTACAAACAAGAAAGAATAATGAAATTATTAGTTTACTGAAAATTCTAACTTTAAAGAAGAGAGCAACTTGGTTTTCAGGGAGATTAAGTCTAGTTTTCTCTTCATACAAGATGGCATAGTACATAAAAGTTATAAACTATACTCTAGAGCAGGTTTTGATTTGCTATATTTGAGAATCACATAATATGATTTTTATAACAATTGATAACCTATAAAAAAGCAAAAACCAAAACCCTGGAGTTAGGAGAGTAATTCCTCTGAGCTTCCCCAAGTGAAAAAATAGACTCCTTTTTCAAATCAAGTGAGTTACTCATTTTGCTATTGTAAAAGAATTTTAAAATTAAAACAAACACATTAGAAAATATGATTTATCTAAAATATATAAATGATAAAGATAACGTTTTCTTTACCCAGTATGCTTAGGCTCTCAGTCTGAAAAACCTTCTGAAGTGGAGGAAAGTAAATAACCAGTAATTGTCCCATGATGGATCCAAGAACTGCATAGCAAAACATTTTATTACTGCAGAGTCCAATCTCAAACACAGACTTGGTCTGTTGGCAGAGCAGAGAGTTCAATTATTACTCCTTGGTCACAGAAATAACTTCTTTATTATATTCACTTCTAATTTTTAATAAGCAGTATCACTTTATCACTGAATTGTGCAATGTCAATTCTATGAAATCTCTTAAATTTTACTATTGTTTTGGAATAATTCAGATGGAATAAAAGTAAATATTAAAGTAGCTTTTATTTTATTTATCAAGAAAAGGCTTGCTTAAAAAAAAGTGACACTACATAATTTAGACCATAGAAAGAAAAGAAACCTTCTTTTAACATCCCAAACATCAAGAAACTTTATTTGTATTTTGCTAAATCATTTCTATACATTCACTAAGGCAGATAATCTAAAATCCTTTCTTGGAGAATGGACCTAATTATGTGTGTACTGAAAAAGTAAAACTACTTTTCATTAAAAAAAAAAAAAATTACAGCTTCTTCAAAAATTGGTCAATTAGTGAGAATTCACTGTACTCAGAAGTTCTGGCATGGCAAATGGTAATATAGTTAAGGATTCATAAAGTGCTTTAAAGCTGAAATGAATAGTCATGCCTCAAATGAAACTAGTTTTTAAGGACAATATGCTCTAAAAAAGTACCACAAAGCTCTAGCCCATTATTGTCTATCAAAACACTTAGACCAAGAAGCAGCAGTCACACCTTAAGATACAACAAGGGAAGAAAAGCAAAATTAGAATGTCCTAAGCTTTGACACAGTGACAAGAGTGATGGGAAAAAAAATAGACACAAAACTGCTCATGTACTCCTAGCAATCCTGTCTTTTAAAATGAGATTAATAAAATCTCAACAGAACCTATGAGGTTTCTTCTATGCTCAAATAATGTTAACCACGATCTATCTTATAGCTATAGCCAGCTAAACCCAGATGACAACATCTGTGAATTATTAATACTTTTATGTTCTAGTCAGACATAAAGCTTACCTCCCACAAATGCCCCATCCTCATTGTGACCAATGGCACATGTTTATAAGAAGGCTGTGTCTGGGGCTGCAATCTGTGGCTACAAAATTAAGCAAAGCTAAAAACCCATAATCTTTTCCTACTTATTAGAAAGCACTCTACTCAAGTGAGTCAATCAAGTCAATCAACTAAGATCACGTAAACATACCTGGGATCTGGAACTTAGTGCATTGAACATGTCAAAAAACACAAAGCATGTGAAGGTCATTGTTGTGTCTCGAGGTGTAATCACATTGTCTCGTAGCTGTCAAGAGGCAATAACAAAATTACTTTTCAGTGGCTGAATTTAATGGATAAATCGCATGCTTTTTAAAAAATATAAACATTTTCTTTCCATTAGGAAGAAATAGCTTTAGCCTAACATATGAAACATAAAAGCTACCCAAATTTCCTATAAATCACCTAGTGAACAGCTGTAATCTACATAATAAAAAGTAAAAAAAAAACTTCTCATGAACTATGTATTAGATATTAAAATACTGTTATTATTTAAAAATAATAAAGTGGCTCTATGATTTTAAGACTCAAATTTTCTAACTTCTCTCTAAATTTTCATGTATTTTTATTGTAACTGATACTTCTCTGCAGATTCATTCTAATACATGAATCAATAATTTTATTTATCCATAAAGATGGAAATCAAACTCTTTTAAAATGTTCTCATATTTTTCACTAAAAGAGCTCCCTTAACTTCCCAGCCTTCTGGGTAACCCATCAAAATAACTAAGAATCCTATCAGATATATAGAATTCATGTTAATATAGCAGCTTGGCCAGTGAATATACCTCACGCCAGAAGACAAACAAAGTCCCACAAACAATGATTATTGATGAAACAAGTATTTTAAGTATCAAGTTTTTAGTCAAAATGCTGTCTTTCCAGTTGCGAGGAGGTTTACGAATGACATCTTTATCCACTGGTTCTACTCCAAGGCTTAAAAACAAACAGAAAAATAAATTACTTTCAAGTTTTAAGGTTTGGATTTGTTACTTTCACAACCTCACTAACCTCAATTATTCAGCAAACTAAATGCTTTCTTATAGAAACAAAATGTTGAATCATAAAATGCTGGCTGATTACGCAAAAATAACCACTGATTTTGTCACTTTTTCTCTCCTATCTGTTTGGCACAATTTGATAGGGGATAGATAATTAACTTTCAAAAAACCATCCAATTCATTTACATGTAAGTTTACCTATTTCAAATATGGTGTGAAATACATGACCTACCAACTGAATTTTGAAATATCTTTCATATAAAGAGGTTTTAACTGGGATGATTTGCTGGAGTGGCCAAATGACATCTATCACTCAACTACCCCATTATTATTAAATTTTTTTAAAAGTTATGACACTCAGGTCCTCTAATACTTTCCCAAAGTCTCTAAAACTGACAGTAGAACCTAGATAATAACACTGAACCCAGAAATTTCTCCATTATATCCAATTCTTAGAAATAAAAGGCTTACTTACTTCCTGAGGACAGGGATAGCACCTATTCCTGATCTATTTCTCAACCTTAGGCTAGGCATCTAACAATGGAAAGGCTCAGATCTACACTGCATGCACACTCAAAAAGAATTAATAAAATACACACATCACACAATTTATAACATAAATGTTAAAACATTTGCTGCAAAGTTTTCCAACACTGTCCATAAATCAAGTTTTAAAACTTAATTAACAGGGTAGTACACATTCCTTGTCTTTCCAGCTCATGCAAGTAAAAAACTCGTACCTCTGAGCTGGGGGTCCATCCATAATAATATTGATCCACAAAATCTGCATGGCATTGAGAGGATTAGGAAAGTTCATTAATGTAGCCAATGAGATTAAAGTTAATGCTGCTATACTCCTGTTGAAAAAGAGAGTCATTTAAAAATATCAGCATAGTAAATCTGTTGATTCTATGATACCACTTTTTTAGCATTTAAAAATATCTTGTTACTACTATGCTTTTAAAGGAAGACTGTTTCAAGTAAACTATTCTTCATTCATGTGGACATTTTAAAGCTAAGGGTATTTTAACAAAGGATTTTCAAGACGTTTAGACAACAGGAACAAATAAAGAATTTTTATATCTGCATGATAGTTTCAACAATATTTTGGTAACTGTTTTTTAACTATACAATACCCCTTCTACTTTTGGAAAAAGATACCAAGAGGAAACAATGAGATGTGAGCTATTAAATAAATCACAAAGATTTATATATTTTGATGATACAGACATCTAATTGTTACATTTACAACCTATTTATCATGCCATTTTAAATTTCAGAATACAATAAATTTTCTTTTTGGAAAACTGACATATGAACAATGCTCAGAACTATAAGGCAGAGAAGTTTCTAGGCATTCTGCTTAAGTTCTACTTTTCATATAATTTATCCAGAAGACCCATGGTGACAAATTTCTTGCAAACTTACGTGCTCAGCTGGAATCTAACGAAATTTTTAATGTTATTATAAATCCCTTTACCCTCTTCAATTGCAGACCTGAAATTTAAAAAATAAAGATGAAGTGAGAAAATATTATCATATAAAAATGTATCTATACTACAACACTGTAGAGCTAATTTTGAAAATAAATTTCCAACCAGGCACTGTGGCTCATGCCTGTAATCCCAGCACATTGGGAGGCCGAAACTGGCAGATCACCTGAGGTCAGGAGTTCGGACCAGCCTGGCCAACATGGCACGGTGAAACTCCGTCTCTACTAAAAATACAAAAATTAGCCGGGTGCGGTGGCGCATGCCTGTAATCCCAGCTATTCGGGAGGCTGAGGCGGGAGAATCGCTTAAACCCGGGAGGCAGAGGTTGCAGTGAGCCGAGATCACACCACTGCACTCCAGCCTTGGCAACAAAGTGAGACTCTGTCTCAAACAAACAAACAGATAAATAAACAAAATAAAATTCCAACTAATACAACACATGTATCAACATGGAAACATTTATTTTAGCAAAGAATTAAAATCAAGCCTAAGCTCTACCTGAACTAATTTGTCACAATATTAAAATTCTTATTCTGAAGAAGATATTTCAACATTAAAATCATACATTGTCTCTCCACACATGAGAAAATACTTCACATTCATAATACATAAAATGATTTTTTTTTTTTTTTTTTTTTTTTTTGAGACAGGGTCTTGCTCTGCTTCCCAGGCTGGAGTGCAGTGGCGCAATCTTGACTTACTGCAGCCTCGACCTTCTTGGCTCAAGCAATCCTCCCAACTCAGCCTCTAGAATAGCTGAGACCACAGGCTCACATCACCACTCCCAGCTATTTTTTTTGTATTGTTTGGAGAGATGGGTTTTGACATGTTGCCTAGGCTGGTTTCGAACTCCTGGGCTCAAGTGATCCATCCACCTCAGCCTCCCAAAGTGCTGGCATTACAGGCATGAGGTACCATGCACAGCCATGATTATCTTCTTCATCTTCCTCTAAGCTCATTTTTCTTACTGGTACAAAATGCAGAGTAAAGGATTAAACTAATGCATGTCAGGAATCAAATGGCAATGAGATATATAAGAATTATAGAATTTAAGCTACATGTTGCTCCTACACATCAAGTAGATCACATGTTGCAGAGGAATTAAATAAAGAACATGGTTTACAAGGATTCATATAAATTCTCTCATTCATTTAGCTGAATCCAGGAAAATCTATGCTTTTTAATCAACTCCCCATTTCTTCTAAGATTTCTATATAATTATAATAATGGAAAGAAAAAACTCATATCCTTGCAAAAGCTTGGCAAATACTGTGAGTCCTAAGCTCCCAAATGTTTCCCTGTAGGCCAAAACAGAGTAATAAAGCAGCCTGGAACATATAATTGGAATTTATCACTAAACTCAGGTCATCCAACAGGTGGCTACCAAAAATATAAATAAATAAATGGGATTCACATGATCCCCACCTGAACACTGTGAAACTGACACCACCATGTATTACACTGGAGTCTTAAATCGATTGGAAACTGTGGCTGACACAAATAGAGCTATTTAAATTTAATAAATTATAACATTAAATGAGGGCAAGATGAATAAATTACTGATATAAAATAACAGGTATGGATGTAAACTTCATAATTTTCAATATGTATTCAAAGGCCAAAAAAAGAGCCATACATATGCATATTTCTCACTACCTGAATTTAACTAAAATAAAGGCCATTACTATACCATCATATTAGTGCCCAGAAAAAGGCGACATGTGGCTGGCACTTGGCAAATATTTCTTAAATGAGGGTCCTGCCATTTACTATGCCTGTTCCAGCCACACAAATCATCTTCTTCAGACCATAAAATAGGATAATTACCCTAGAAAAATGGTTTAGTTTACCTAATGTTTAAATACTAATTCTTTTCCAGTTGAATTCTCTAGGGGTGGGGGACAGGAAAGGATAGGGGAAGATTCTCTGATAGGCATTCACTGACACAAAGCTTACATTATGGTTTGAAAATCATCATCCACTAGGATCATGTCTGCTGCCTCTTTGCAAACATCTGTACCAGTCTGGCCCATCGCAACTCCAATGTCTGCAGCCTTCAGAGCAACTGCATCATTTACTCCATCTCCTGTCATGGCTACAACTGAACCGTTCTTCTGTAGCGACTAGAGTGGAGCAAAGGACAGGGAAGAGGAAGGAATTTTGATAAAAATGTTGCTTCCATACAAAGCGATAAACAAATCCTCCCTAATTTTTTTCACATAATTAAGATTAGAAATAACATAGACCACCCATTGTTCAATGAACTTCAACAAATGGAGATCTCAGTAAGATAAAGCTTAGAAAAAGTTGCTACTAATATTCCCATCTGCGAGAACTGTATCTCTAAATTCTGTTCTTCAAACAACTATACAATGATTCTCAACCAGGGGCAATTGTGTCTCCCAAGGAACATCTGACAATGTTTGGAGATGTTTTGGAGTATCATAATTTGGGAGATGTTACTGGCACCTAGTGGGAAGGGGCCAAGGATGCTGCTAAACATTCGATAACATTCGGGGCAGCCCTCCACAACAAGGAATTACCCAGTCCAAAATGTCAATGGTGCCAAGGTTGAGAAACTCTGAACTAAACAATGGCTGGCTATCATGATTAACAACTTAAGACCATTAACTACTGGATACTATATCAGTTGCTTTAAATATATTTGACTAATTAATATAAATAATCATAGCCTTTTAAGTATTGTTCACACTATCACAACACTATTTCCTTGCTGTATTTATTTAGTTTCTAACTAATTACTGCTATTTACACTGGGATGACTTGGTTATGGACCCCAGTTAGAACATTCTTTTATACTGTCAAACTGTTTAAAGAAGGCTATATTTGCAGATACTTCATTCAAGTTTTCTTCTACATCTTATGCCAACTAAATTCTCTATTAGTGTTCCTATGTCAAGCTCTTACAAAAAAAACAAAAAAACTGTTTTGCTTCACAGTATTTCTGACCTTGATGCTCTACTCCCTGTAATGCAAACATAACAAAAGTAAAGTAGCAGCATTTTGTATACAGAAATAAAACAGTCTGATTCTTACACACTCACCTTAATAATTTTCATCTTGTGCCTTGGGCTAGCTCTGTAAAATACTGCAACCTGTTAAAATACAAGATACACTAAAAACCTTCAATATTAAGATTTCTACAGAATAACCCATACATTCATAACTAATGATGAAAAACTCATCAATTTAAGCTGTATTTAATTTGCCACTGAGATCAAGCTTAAGCAATATGCCATATGTTAAGACATTCATCTGACATGGTCATTTCAATCTTTACCAAAGGTACCACAGGAAATACACAATCTAAACAAGTCATCCAATTTATACCATTATGTGTAAACTCTGGAGAGAAAACAGCCTTATTCTTGAAATGTTCCAGAGACCAAAAAAAGGAAAAATTCTCTTGCGTCTGCTTCTTACGACACTTGCATACAACTTAAAATAGCCTTTTCCCTTTGTTCTGTCTTCAGGAGCAATAAAGAACAGCTGCTTCTCAGTGTCTGTAGAGCCATTTTTTACAGTGTCAAGTGCCTGCTCATTCCCTTTTACTCAGGTTAACTCATTAGCCTCTCTTCCACTGTACTTCTAAATTGCTTATATGATTTTTATCTCTCCAAAATACATATTTAATCCTTTTTTCTGACCCCATCTCCTGATCTCCTGAAATCCTTTCACTGTGTCCCAACAAATCTCCTGTATTTTTTACTCTTTTTCACTTTGCTCTAACCTAGTGTTTCCACAAAACACTGCCATCCCTATAACTTCCTCAAATAGTACCACCGGGGGAGCCTAGAGGTGGAACACGGTATCCTCTATTCTCCCTTCATAAAACCTCAGTTCTAAATGTCAGATGAGACTGTAACTCACTAACTGTAGGCATTCACTGCTCCAGAGTTCACAACCCCTCATTTCACAATGATTTTAACTTCTGCCTCACTGTCATGTCACTCTCTCCAACAATATTTACAAGTTATGGTGATTTCAATATACATAATACACCATTCTCTTTCCTATTCTCCTAGAGGATTAGTTCATATTAGTTTTCTCTCCTCATACCTGCAATCTATCCCCTTTCTCTAGCCTCCTTCTCAGCCGACCACCTTGCTTTCTACTTTGGAGAAATCAGAATCAGAAGAGAATTTCCACAACTCCCCCAACTCAGTATCTGTATCCAGGAACTAACCTCTGGTTTTACTACAGATGAACTGAATATGCATCTACTGCAGGTCAAAGATTCTACCTTCTTACCTATTAAGACCATTACTCCAGAAATTCTCCTCCGTCCTGTGCCAAAATGTTTTCCTCACTGCTACATCTTTACCATCAGTATACAAAAACATGTTGTCCCTTCCATATAAAAAAAGAAAGAAAAACCACTTCTCTTCCCTTCCCATTTCAGCTGCCACCCTTTCCCTTTTTTCTCTTTATTTATTTTTTTAAATGGAAGAGGAAACATGTTTGTATACTGATGGTAAAGTGCAGCAGCAAGGAAAAAATTTTGATACAGGAACAGGGAGGATTTTTGGAGCAGAGCTCCTTAGCAAGTTGCCTATACTTGCTGTCTCCCATTCTTTCTGAATCCATCCCATGATCATACTGTTACCACAACTGCAGTGAAACACGATTCATGACTTTCAAAGACCTGCACCACCACCACCACCACCACATTGCTAATGCCTACAAGTCATTTCTCATCTGACTTAACCTCTCAGCCGCACCCTAACGTAGCTGATTAGTCCCTCCTAAAACACCATCTTCCCTTGGCTTCCACCACCACCGATACTGGTCTTCCTCCTACCTTTTTGGCTGTTCCTCTTGTACAGACTTCTCCTGATCTCTCTTGATGTCTAGATGTTGGAGCACCCCAGGGCTCAGTTCCTTTCTCTATAAGAGGTCTCAGAATTCCCTACAGCTCAGGTGAGCATTCCCAGGCACATGGCTTTGGATTTTACTTACATGCATTTTTTTGAATGCATTTTTATCTGAAGCCCAGACATTTCTTCTGAAATCCAGATCAGCAAAACTAATTCCCATCCCTACTTCACATTTCCTCTTAGATGTCTCAATCTTTCTCCTTCCTATCCTCTGTTAATGAAAAGTACATATGTGCAGTTGCTGAGGCTCCAAATTTTGGAAGCCATCCTTAATTCCTCCATTTTTCTTATGTGCCAACAAGCAGTTTGGCAGCAAATCTTGTTGACTCCACTCACAAATATATCCAGAATTCAACTACCTTACTCCAAAACCACTGCCCACACTCTGGGCCAATACCTCCAAACTGATTTTCTTATTTCTGCCCTAGTTTCCTGCAGTCAATTTGCAACACAGTAGCCAGAGTGGCACTGTTAAAACAGAAGTGAGATCACGTGTCTCTTCTCAAAACCCTCAAATGATTTCACATCTCTCTCAGAACAAATGCCAAAGTCCTTTATTATCTACCGGGTCCCTCATGAAGTGCACACCTCACTGCACTCCTATCATTAATCTTTTCCTGACTGAACTACATTGGCCTCCTCATTGTTCCTCACACATGCCAAGCACACTCACTCCCAGCCACTGCCCTTGTCTGGAATGCTCTTTCCTCGGATATAACATGGGTCCCCTTCTGTCAAATAGTACCTTCTCGGTGAGGCCCTCCCTAGTCATACTATCTAAAAATTTCAATCTCCCTCTCTAATCATTCAAATTTTGCCTTTTTTTTGGGCGGGGGGGTGCTCTTAAGCACTTATCTAACATTATATTCACTTATCTTCTAAGACTCATGAAGCCAGAAATTTTTGTCCTATACCAACAGTGCTCTATAAAAGACAAAATGAATGAACAACTGAATAGATCTCAGTACTACCATAAAGATTGTTCCCTGGTTCTTTCCTTTTAATAAAGATCTAAATTTTAAAAAGGTATTATTTTCTTAAACAAAAGACTCAGCTGCACTGTAATATCACATTACTGATTATCCCTAGGCAATCCAAATATCATGAATCACATAATTTATATTTGGGAAATATCCTTTCTTTCAGAAAAGTTCAAAAATCCATTCAGAAACTCTTCAGTGTGTCTTTAAAAAAAAGACTGAGTTACATATATATCCAAAACATACTGGTAACCTTCTAAGTAAAAACTCTAATTACTGCAGAAATTAATCATGTAGCACACAGCACTGAAATATAACAAGTGTTTGGCAAAAGCTGCAAAATAAGTTAGCAAATCAAAGGTCTTGACTGTGAGTTGTCCATGTACTTTGTGTGTTGAACAAAGAATTGAACAAAACACACAAAGGAACAAAAGAACGAAGCAACGAAAGTACAAACTTACTGAAGCAAAAGTACACTCCACAGAGTAGAATGGGCTCAAGCAAGCGGCTCACGAGTCCCAACTACAATGTTCTTCAGGGTTTTTTTGTGTTTTTTGTTTGTTTGTTTGTTTGTTTTGAGATGGAGTTTCACTCTTGTTACCCAGGCTGGAGTGCAATGGTGCAATCTCGGCTCACCACAACCTCCTCCTCCCGGGTTCAAGCGATTCTCCTGCCTCAGCCTCCCAAGTAGCTGGGATTACAGGCATGCACTACCACGCCCAGCTAATTTTGTATTTTTTAGTAGAGATGGGTTTTCTCCATGTTGGTCAGGCTGGTCCCAAACTCCCAACCTCAGGTGATCTGCCCACCTTGGCCTCCCAAAGTGCATTACAGGCGTGAGCCACCACGCCCAGCCATTTTTCTGTGGGTGTTTTTTTTTTTTTTTTTTTTTTGAGATGGAGTTTCGCTCTTGTCGCCCAGGCTGGAGTGCAGTGGCACAATCTCGGCTCACTACAACCTCCGCCTCCTTGGTTCAAGCAATTCTCTGCCTCAGCCTCCCAAATAGCTGGGATTACAGGTGCCCGCCACCATACCCAGCTACTTTTTGTATTTTTAGTAGAGACGGGTTTTACCATCTTGGCCAGGCTGGTCTTGAAATCCTGACCTTATGATCCACCAGCCTCGGCCTCCCAAAGTGCTGGAATTACAGGTGTAATTCCGTGCCCGGCCTAGGGTTTTTATTAAGTTAAAAGAATTTGGTAACACTCCTAGGTGCCCTTTAGAGGCCTCCAATTGGTTACACCCTATGAAGGATTAGCCTGTGACCAATCAGAGACTGAAGTGGAGACTTGGTGCCCAGCCAATCAAAGGCTGAAGCAGAGACTACTGTCTTGTTATCACAGGAGTAAGGATGTGGCCTAAATGCTGCCTAATCTTGCCTAGAACTGGCTGCATCTACTGTTCTTTTACTTATGCCTTAACGCTTGATTACCCTAATTCCCTATTCTCCTGCCTCATTTCTCCCTGAGAGACATGATCCCCATAAATCTTTATGGGAGGCAGAGGCACTGAGGATCAATTTTCTGTAGCTGCTTCTTGCTGGTCGTGGGTGTCATCCCTGCCTGTTGGGGATCATGGCTGTCCCGAGGTTAGGTGGGTATCCGTGGGTTGCAGTGAGCCTTGTACTTGGTGGTAGAAAGTGCAGCTGGCTTGATCCAGTTGTGACAGTTGGGTATTTTGGCCTCATTTTAGATTTGGAGGAAGAGATAAAAATCATCAAAGACAGTAGAACAAGGCCATATATTTTCAGAAGCAACCTATAAGGGGTATTTTTCTCTTCTTATGAGTCCTCCTTTTCAGTGTCACATCTGTGGTCAGCACTCACAGTTCTTTTGATGGAAATTAATAGACAAGATGTACTAGGGAAAGGAAGTTACAAAAAAAAAAAGAAAGGAAAATATTAAAGGAGAGGTTAATGGAAAAGATGTGTCTTGCATTAGAATAACCTACCGAAGATCATCAAATCTTCTAGGACAGATTAAAGAAAACTAATGCACTGAAGAAAAATAAGTGATTGAAATAAAGATTTACAACCTATTAAAAATTAGACAATATATGAATTGCAAGAATAATATGGGGACTTGGTGAATAGATTCAGTAGAAATATAAATGGAAGTAATGCTGTAAAAATCAGAAAAAGAAGAATGAAAGAGGATGACCACTTCTACCAATGGATCAATGGAAAATGTAGGACACACTAGAAAAAGTCATAAATGGAAAACACTGAGAATTCGCAGACGACTTAATAAACAAGCAAAACTGAGTTTCAGTACTACTTTTTAATTGGCTCTAGGTCAAAGTACATAGCAACACTCCATATTCCAAAAGGAGAATGAAATGTGTTCGAAAGAATTATGAAAAAGGATGGCTGAAAAATATTTTAATGAGGGGCAGAATTAATATGATTCTAGCACATGGGGGAAAACCTCAACAAGCTAATGATTTAGAACAAAAGGTCTGTTTTATTTGTAACAAAAATAAAAGTTATTCAAACTGATGTCAAGCAAAAGCAGCAAACTGTCTGAGTGCAGTGGCTTATGCCTGTAATCCCAACACTTTGAGAGGCCAAGGTAGGAGGATCACTTGAGCCCAGGAGTTTGAGACCAACCTGGGCAACACAGCAAGACCCCATCTCTATAAAAAATAACAAAAGTACCTAGGCATGGTGGCACATGCCAGTAGTCCCAGCTACTCAGCAGACTGAGTCATGAGGGATCACCTGAACCGGGGAGATCACCTGAACCCAGGAGGAGTTTGAGGTTGCAGTGAGCTATGGTCACACCACTACACTCTAGCCTAGTCAACAAAGCGAGAGACTCTCTCTCAAAAAACAAACAAAGGAAAGCAGAAGACGAGGCTAGGTGCAGTGGCTCATGCCTATAATCCCAGCACTTTGGGAGGCTGAGGTGGGAGGATTACTTGAGCCCATGAGTTCAAGACCAGTCTGGGCAACACATGGTGAGACTCCATTTCTACAAATCCTTTCTTTCAAAAAAGTTTAAAAATCCATTCAGAAATGGATTTTCTTTTTTTTTTTTTTTTTTTTTTTAATTACCCAAGCATAGTGGTGAGTACCTACAGTTCCAGCTACTTGGGAGGCTAAGGCGGAGGATAGCTTGAGCCCAGGAATTCAAGGCAGCAGTGAGCTATGATCGTGCCACTGCACTCCACTCTGGGTAATAAAGCAAGACATCATCTCTAAAAAAATAAAATAAAATAAAATAATTAAAAAGCTGAAGGCCAAATAAACATTGGCTATAAAAGCGTCACATGAACACAAAATGAACTGGGGAAAAAGACAAAATGAGGGTGGGGACAGTCCTGCTACCCTATTGAGACAAAAAATTCACTAATAATATTTGGAGAAAAGACTTAGGTATTCAAAAGATACAAAATACCTGGGAGGGAGGGCTGGTATTCATAGAATTCCACTCTAAACTAGGATGAATTTAAGCAATTCAACGAGCTTCTGACAGGGCTTAGGTCTTATTTTGTTTTAGTCTCCTTGGAATAGCATCAGGGTATCTGCTGTAATTAATGCACACACAATCTACTTGGGAAACCCCGACAATGTGATTTGTCCAGGCTGATGATGTAATTTGTAATTAGTTTCTTCCCTAACTACCTTTAGGTTGGTTTCCAGAGTTCACCATAATTTTTATAAGAGAGCCAGAGGACGACTGAAGAAAGCAAATAAAATGAATATTTCACCACCTTTAGCATCTCTGAGAAGTTATGTGAAAGTCTAACGGTAAAATGTTTAAGTAACTGCAGATTTCACATACATTTACTAATACTCTGTCCCAATACCACTAAAAAAAATCCAATATGGGATTTATTCAGAAATAAACATCAGGAAGAGATTACCAGGATAGGACATGCACCAAAAAAAAAAAAAAAAAAAAAAAAAAGGCCCTATTCAAATATATAAACACCTTCCCCACCCCAAAAACAAAGCAAACATCCACACTGCCCCAGTTCTCTGGGTGGCAGTGATCCCAACAGTCATCTATGATCCCCACATATTGGGATCATAATCTTGAAAGATGCAATACCAAATGCCATAATCCCAAATGCTGAAATCCCTAAAGATCAAAATCCCTAAAGTCTAAACTCCTGAAAGCCACAATCACAGGATAGGAAAATTTAATAGAGAATGTTCATGTTAGTGTACATCGAATCACAGAATTTCAAAAAGAGCAGTGCCACGTAGAAAATGAATATGAACATACTCTGACAGCCATGTTCTTAAAGAAAAAAAGCAACTATTCATCATGCTGCAAGACTTCAAAATATAGTTAATGATCGTGAAAGTCAGCCAGCTTTTATGGACTATCTCCATGCAACTGTCCATCATCTATCTCTGTAATATGCTTTTCCATGTCATATTTTCTTTGTAGGTTTTTTGCTGTTGTTATTTTTTTTTTTTGGTGGGGGGGGCGTGGGGAAAGGAGTCTTGCTCTGTAGCCCAGGCTGGAGTGCACTGGCGCGATCTCAGCTCACTGCAACCTCTGCCTCCCGGGTTCAAGCGATTCTCCTGCCTCAGCCTCCTGAGTAGCTGGGATTACAGGCGCCCACCACCACGCCCAACTAATTTTTGTGTTTTTAGTAGCGATGGGGTTTCGCCATGTTGGCCAGGCAGGTCTCGAAATCCTGACCTCAGGCAATCGGTCCACCTCAGCCTCCCAAAGTGCTGGGATTACAGGTGTGAGCCACCGCGCTCCCGGCCATTATTTTTCTTTTTTTAGTTTCCTTTTCCACTATTTTAAATTGTAAGCATTATTTTTTACAATTTGCTATGCTATGTATTTCACCTTTGCATCATTTCCAACACTGGAAGCATAAGTTATAGATACTTAAAGGATTCTAATTTGTTTTATGTATGTTTTGCAAATTTGACTTCACGAAAGTGCATGATCACAATGTTGACTTTGTATGTAAGCATTGTACGTGTATGTAAAAATGTTGAAACTTCCTCAATAAATGAACAGATGTCTTTTTCATACATCTGCATTTGTGAAAAATAAAAATGACCCACAGTTATAAAGTGGGGTGCACACAATTAGACCATAGTGACAGGTATTTATGCATTTCCCTTATGACCTATTTCTTTATAAATACAGTTCATATGCTCATAACAGTCCTATGTTATATCTGTCTGTCATATAATATGCCTGAGTGTTTATGCTTGCAAATGCTTGCAAAACTATGTAGGTTATTTATTATTGCTTATTTTGTATAAAGTGACCAAAGAAGCATTTTCATGTTTTTATGTTTCTCAAATAAATTCCTTCTTAAAAATGTAAATTATTTTATTTTAAAATTATTTTTTCCAGAATTAGATTTCTAATTCTGGATTAGAAAGATCAATTAGATTTTGATCTTTGGGGACTGTGGTTTTTCAGGATTTTAAGACTTTATGGATTTCAGTCTTTCAGGATTTCAACATTAGAGATGACATCTTTCAGGACTATGATTGGCTCTCTCTGAAAACAGCATTCATGAGTGATTAGAAGTTGAGAAAGAAAAAATATGGATAAGCAAAACAGTGTATTTCTATTAGTAACAACATCCAAAATCTAACCACTTGCTAGAGGATGAGGGAAGTGGGGCTGGAGGTCTAGGAACTTAATGCTTCTGTATGAAGTGTAGTTTATGGAAATATAAACAGAAACCTTTTCAGAGGACAATTCAGCAATATATGTTAACGGCCTTACAAATGTGTTGAACATTAGTCCAATCCTTTCACATGTAGGAATTTAGTGTATAAAAATAATCAGAGATGTATATGGATAAGGGTAGGGGTAAAAAATAATAACAATAATAATAATAATCAGAGATGGGTACATCTTAGGTTCAATAATATTCAAAGACACAGCAAACAACAGATGAACTCTGGAGCATACAGACCTGGATTCCAGTTCCAACGCCAACATCACCACTTACTAGCTCTGAGACATCAGCCAAGTCTCCCAAGTACTCTGGGCCTCAATTTCCTCATCTATGAAAATGGAATTGCCTGTTTCTTAAAAAACTAAATATACTCTTACCATATGATCTGATTCAGCAATTGTGCTCCTTAGTATTTACCCAAATGAGTTGAAAACTTATGTCTACACAAAAACCTGTATATGAATGTTTAGAGCAGCTTTATGTATAATTGCCAAACCTGGAAGCAACTAAGATGTCCTTCAAAAGGTGAAGTGATAAACTGTGGCACTTTCATACAATGGAATATTATTTAGTGCTCACAAGAAATGAGCTACTAAGCCAAGAAAAGACATGGTGAAACCTTAAATGCATATTGCTTAGTGAAAAAAAGCCAGTCGGAGAAGGCTACATATGATATTATTCCAACCATACACATTCTGGAAAAGGCAAAACTACAGAGACAGTAAAAAGATCAGTGGTTGTCAAGGATTCAAGGGGAGTGGGGAGGGATGAAAACGTCAAACACAGGGATTTTCAGGGCAATGAAACTACTCTGTATGAAACTCTAATGGTGGAGCGAGACTGTCTCAAAAAAAAAAAAAAAAAAAGAAATTGTAATGGTGGATATATGTCATTATGCATTTGTCAAAACCCTAGAAAGGTACAACACAAAAAGTAAACCTTAATGTAAACCACGAAATAAGAATGTATCAATATTAGCTCATTAATTGCAATAAATATACTACAGTAATGCAGTCTATTAATATGAAGGGGAACTGTGTAGGAGTAGAGGGTAGAGATGGAGTAGGAATATAGAACTCTGTGTTATCTGCTCAATTATTCTATAAATCTAACACTGCTAAGAAATAAGGCTTATTAATTATTAGAATTTTTAAAGCGGCAATGCCTGTTTTTTATAAGGTAGCTATAAGAAGTAAATTAGATAATGTAGGTAATACATGCATTGGCAGATAGTAAATGGTTGCTATTGTCATTATCCTTAAAGGAACATTTACAGTAGTAAAAAGAATAAAAGCTCAAATTTCAACAGGAAAATGGTTATGTAACTCTCTCTCTCTCTATATATATATATACTGTGCATTTATACACACATACACATGGTATACTCAAAATATTGTACAGCAATTAAAAACATGTTTTCTAATAATAATTGATTTCAGAAATGCCAAAGTTATGTAAAATGAATGTTCAGAATTATAACAGTATAAAGTAGCAACCAGGTTTTGTTAAACACATTTTTTTTAAGTCATAATAGGTTAACTTATTATGGATACTCTGTGGATGCATAACCTGAGTGTGGGTTAGATTACAGACAACTTCTATTGTAGCTCTTACTTTTCTATATTATTTGATTTTTCTATGTTGAACATATACCACAAATGAATAAATTTTCTAATCAAAAAAGTATAGACATACCTTAAGATGCAGAAACAATTTAAGATAATTTCATATTCTGAATATATAACTTGAAGTTGTAAGTGTAAAATAAATGAAAGAGGAGGTAGCACATTTTATTAGTAACAATGGATGACTACAAAATAGCTAATAAAATAAATTCTAGATAAGTGCTTATTTTGAAGGACATACAAATAGATGTGCATATATAAGTTAACTAACAATAAACCAAAAATCTGAACTGTCAGCAACTGGGAAGACTGCCGCCCACCTCTTATGGGGCACTTCCTATGGGACCTGGGTACCCACAAACCAGGCTTTGATAGGCCCCTTACAAGGCAGCCCCAGTTAATAAAGTAAGTTAATCTCATATCAGGGAACCTGGCTTTAAAGAAGCTACTGTGCTGTGGGGTAGGAGATATCTCTCTTCCTACAAATAATTTGTTAGAAAAGCATTATAATCAAAAGTAAAAAAGTATTTCAATGGAAAAAGGATAGTCTTTTCAACAAATGTTGCTGGAATAACTGAACATCTATATGCAAAGAAAATAAACCTTAACCCATTACAACATATACAAAAAAAATACACTCAAAATGGATCACAGACCTAAGTATAAAACCCAAAACTATGAAACTTCTATAAGAAAACATGAAGAAAATCTTTGTGAACCTGGGTTAGGCAGGGAGTTCTGAGATACCAAAAGCATGGTCCATAAAAGAAGAAACTGAAAAACTAGACCTAATCAAAATTAAAAACTTCCCTCTTGGAAAAGACACACTACCAACTGGAAAGAAACATTTTCAAACAATTATCTAATAAAGGACTTGTATCCACATTATATAAAGAATACTCAAAATTCAATAATTAGAAAACATAATTTTTTAAAAATAGGCAGGGCAGACACTTCACTAAAGAAGATATATGGATGGCAAATAAGCATATGAAAAGATATTCAACATCACTAGTTGTGAGGGAAATGCACATTAAAATCACAGTAAGATACCATTGTACACTTATCAGAATGGGGGATGAGGGCAATGACAATCCCCTGTGCTAGTAAGGATGCTGGACTATTAGAAGTTCCAGGCACTGCTGGTGGGGGTGCAAAATAATAAAGCCATCTTGTAAAACAACTTGGCAGTTTCTTATGAAATTAAATATACATTAAGTGTATGACCCAGCAATTACTCACAGATATTTACCCAAGAGATACGAAAATTTATTTTCATGCAAAAGCCTGTACACAAATGTTGACAGCATCTTTATTCATAATCATCAAAAAGTGGAAACAATCTAAATGTCCTTAAACTGGTGAATACATAAGGTACACCCATAATAGAATATTACTTTAAACAACAACAACAAATTACCAATACACACAACCAACATAGATAAATGTCAAATGCATTATGATAAGTGAAAGAAGCAGATTCAAAACCCTCATTCATATGGTATGATTCAATTTTTAGTGCATTCTAGAAAAGGTAAAGTGACAGAGACAAAAAAAGAATTAGTGGCTGCCAAGTCCTGGAAGTAAGGGGAGAAGGTAACCACAAAAAGGCATAAGACAATTTGGGGGGATGATGGAACTGTTCTATATCTTGATTGTGGTGGTGGTTACAAGACTGCATGCATCTGTCAATGCTCAGAACTATACACTAAAATGGGCGAATTTTACTATATGTAAATTGTACCTAAAAAAAATTACATACTTATGCTAAAATTAAAATTGAACAAAAGAGTAAGAAGTATAAAGCAATGATCTCTCTCCATCCTCTAATTCATAAATACAAGCACTGTTAATTTCCACCGTACTTTTCTCAGAGGAAATCTGGTTCTTGCTAAAATTAATAATTTTGCACTGATATTCATAAACATCATATCATAAATAATCAATGATAAGACTAATTCAATGATAAGACTTCATTTCAGGATTTGAACCAACAAATCTGGTGGTTATTTAAATCCCTGATGTTCACAATTAAACAGTTTCATTAAGATAGTAGTAGAAATGGTAACACTTAGAATAAGGCCTTTCAGTCCAAAAGGCTTTAGTTTAGGCCTACCTTTGGTACTATTTGTGAAAGCTGCTGGACATCCATTGCATCTATTTCTTCTCCTGAGACTGACTGGGAAGTTTTGGAATACAATCCCAGACGACTGGCTAAAGCGAATGAGAGAGAAAATGTAATAAACCAAATTGTTTTTGCTTGACGGGCTAGTCAACATAATGCTCATTTAGTATGATTTGTTATCTATTCTCTTTTGTTACCTACCAGTAATACAAACCTATCTGAATCAGTATTAAGTCTGGAGTTTTATGTTTGACTTTCATTTTTGTTTAAATTTAAGAATAAAGAATTTTCAAGGCTGGCCACGGTGGCTCAGGCTTGTAATCTCAGCACTTTGGGGCTAGAGGATCGCTTGAGCCCAGGAGTTCAAGACCAGCCTGGGCAATATAGCAAGACCCTGTCTCTACAGGAAAAAAAAAAGAATTTTGACTATTTAAGCTAGCATACCTAAGAATTGAAATTAGGCCAATCAGGTTCTGCTCAGCAGCTGAAATGTAATGAATATCAGAGTGCATTTTAAGTACAGTGTCCAAAGCCAGACAAAACGGTGGTGGATCTGTGGTAATCATGTAGTTATACATAAATGAAAATAAACATTGAAAAGTTATTCTTCCAATAATATCATGTTCCTAGTGACCTGTTCTTAGACAATATATAGTTTGAAACTCCTGGACTAGCCCCTCTCCAAATAAGAATTAATGGAATTTAGCCAACTGTTAAATTTATCAGTATGAATTACAGTTTAGAGGCTCTGGGAAATTAACTTTCATTCTCTTCTTCGCTCTTATTGTACTTCTTAAGGTAATCTTAAATAGCATTCAAATATAGGTATACATGATGAAAAACAAATACATATAACAAGCTATTTTCTTCCAAATTATGCACAAGTCTGCTTTGAAAATTATACTTAAGTTGAAAGGAAAAACTAAGTTTCATGTTTCCTTTGACATTCATCATCTAGTGTCTTTATTCTGTCATCACAGTGATCGTGAGATTAAAAATAATTACCCTTCTGTGAACCAAATACATGTGATTTCATGATTTAGTTATGCATGTCAGTGTTATTACTTTTTAAACTATAATCAGTTTTGCCAACTTTATATATAGATCATGAGCAAAACCATAAGTCGATTTCAATTGCATAATCTCAATATTGCATAAACATATTCATAACTAATAGTTCACAAAATTATGCACCATAGTATTTTAAGAAAAACTACCGAAAACAAAAGAAAGCGTCTAGTTATACCGATTGCAATTGCAGTCTCCTGTGAATCTCCAGTAATCATTTTTATTGATACTCCTGAGGCAATGAGTGTTGTAACAGCTTCTTTCACACCAGTTCTAGGTGGATCAATGATTCCCACCAAGCCAAGAAATGTCAGCTGTCCCAGTTCAGGACCAGAAGCCAAAGCAAGAACTTAGGAAATAATAAAATCCAAACAACAACAAAAAAAAGTGAGTCATAAAAAATCAGAATTTAGTAGATACAAATTGGAGACAGTAACACTTCTTAAATAAATCACTTAAGACTATAATGTCATTTGTAAAATCAAAATGATTACAGACTAAAACATTATAGTTTAATGGTTCTGGATAAAGGGTCCCTTTAAGCTGTTTTGATTAAAAAGAATCAAACTAAAGAACTGAAGGGCAGAGTAGGCAAGAGACAGAAAATGAACAATATTTTCACATAGTAACCACATGCAGCTACTTTCAACAGGAACTCTGCCTCTTTAAAAAATAGAATTAATCATTTAGAGAAACTATGGGTTTGTTAGGCTTTAAAGTCAATTTTTAACAGACAAACACCTTTGAAGGTGGCTTCTAATGGATCTTCATCTTTCCATTTCCAAGATCTCCAGAAAAATTAAACACTCTGAAGAGAAGGCTGTATTAATTAATTATACACAGCCTGTAACAACTTTGTACATGAAAACTCCTGGAAGGTAAAGCTCATTTGGAAAGTGGTTGTAAAACCATTAATACCAACAATAGTTTGGATTCTTTTACTCCTTCCATAACATGAACAGACATTTCTTATTTGTAACATTGGTTCCCTAAGAGTATGTAAATCATCCCTAAGAGTATGTAAATCATATTACATACTCTAAGAGTATGTAAATCATATTATTATTTCTACTTATTTCCCTGTCATCCTTGGGCATGTAAGATGTAGTACAAAGTACTTTTCATTTCCCAAATATCATTTAGCTTGCTTTCAGAATTATGGAACTCCGGTAACTACTTTTATTAACCAAAGGGATGTACCTGCATCTGAGATATTAGACTGAACAACTTGTAACATGCACATACAAACTAAACATAAATAAGTCAAGAGGAGACTGAAAAGCCCCAGAGAGACCAAAGAAACTATCTATTCTTGGTCAAGCAGAAGGTATGAAAGATTACATATGCTCAAAAAAAATCAAGGTGAAATGCAAGTAATTCTACTTTTCCAAAGTAATAGTCATATACCTAATTATTTATGTAGATGAGGGCCCCAAAGGCTTTCACCCTTGAGAGAATGAGCCACTTCACAGTTCCTGGTGTTGGGATAGAGGCTGATGGTAACAGAAGGGGATAGTGACAAAAATATATGTCAGCAAATCCTGAGACAGAAAGATCAGCTCTGCACACTCCTAATGGAGGGGTGGCACTAGTCTAGAGGTTAGTATCCTGTATTTATCTGCCTCTTTAGCACCAATGAAAATCTGTTGCTACTCTCTGAGTCAAGAATAGGTAAACTTTTTTCACGTGGAGAGCCCCTGACATAAAACAAAATAGCATCAAAATTAAGAACCACAGTATTTTAAGAAACTTAAGTTTTATAAGATGTAACGTAAGTACATATCAACTGAGGTTTAAAATCTTTCTGTTCTTCATTATGGTAATCTCAGGGGGAGGATGGAAGTGGAGCACAAGGGTAGATAAAGAGGAAAAGACATGAAGCAAGAGACAAATGAGCAGAATGTTTCCCAAAACCCTGTGCAACAAAAACTTTCCCCTCTACCAACTCTGGTCTACTTCATAATGTTACAATACAAAACACACATGCACAAACCTCTACAATCCTTCATATGAAAAGAGTTAGTCAACATAACGAGGCAGGAAAACTTTGTTCCAGAAACTAAGAAAAAGACGGAGCATATATTAGACCTTCAAGACCTCTTTAAGTCCTCTAAATCTATGCCACTTTAAAACCTCTTGCTATGGGCTGCTAAGAGTAGCAAGACTCTGCCCACTTCCCTGTCTTTTTTTCTCCACTATTCTAATGCTTTATTAATAGCTGGAAACAAAGCCAACAAACTGGAAGTGATGACATCCCAGAAGTTCAAACGAGGAAAGAAGGTTCACATTTTGTCCACCAACAGTCTTTTTAAAAAATAAATAAATAAGTGCATCTTAGCAAAAGTAAATTTAAAAAGAAAGGGTCAAAGCCCCAGAATCAGGTGAATCAGGGGAGTAACAGGCCCTCTGCACCACAGTCTTCCCAGGATTGGCTCAGTGGAGCTGCCATTGCCCCTTCATACACAGGCTTTATCAATCAAAACCCTAATTTTGTGGCAGCAAGGCCTCCCTGCAGTGCCCCTTAAGTCTCTGAAACTCCCACTTGCTCTAATGATTATAATCCTGGGCCAAGCCTTAACTGTCATTCTCTTTCCCTAGCTGAGGTGGAAAGTTGAGGAGTGTAAGGGGAACAAAAGTGTTACCCTGAGCCAGAGTATCTGAGCTTCCAGCAGCTGGGGACACCAAACAGTTTGGTCTGCCAACTGTTCAGAAGAGAGTGAGGGTACAATGTACGAGGGCACCCCCTGTGCTCAATTATCCAGAGTGTCAGCTGGCATTTGTACATTTGGCTTGATAAAAACATATCAAAACCCTGTGGTTTCAGAGACCCTGCTATTCTTAGGTCTGACCCAGGTAAACCAGAAAAGAGGTTCCTACTGCCCCAGAACTGACGCTGGGAGAAAGAATCTGCCTTGGCTTCAGGGGTCCAGAAAGCTTGAGGACTGAGGTGGGGGGATCCAGAGCATGTTCCAGATTCAGGCCTTTGGGATGAAACCCCAGAAACTCTAGAACCTGTCATCAAAGCCTCTTACATTAAAAGGGGAAAGGGGGAAGGAAAAGTTGTCTTCCTTTAAATTTTTTTCCATCCAAAATATCCATTTGCAAAATAACTTCTCAGCCACGAGTCTCTGCCTCCCACTTCCTTGGAGACACGGGATGAAGTGTTAAGATGGTCACAATACAGCCCATATCCCAGATGAGAGGCACCAGGCTCTGGGTGCAGGGGTATGAGGAGTGATCTTGGTTCAGCAACACAGAAGGTTCAGAGAGAAGGGCAATGGCAGCAGGCTGGGAGTAGTGTTCTCTGCTGGTAAGAGTACCTTTCCAAACTTAGTTTATTTTAAGAACAGAAGCCCTATAAATCCATCAAAATGTTTAAAGCTCAAAAAAAGCCTTTGCTTAAGTAAACAACAAATAAAAACATTTTTCACATAACTTGTTTTTCTTCCTCCCAGAAATTGTAGTGCTTAGACTCCTATTTCATTAAAATAATAAAATTAAGGAAGCCAACTCTTCCAACTGCTGTGAGAGACTACATAACTACATATATTCTGCAGAAGCCAGATGACTATACAGAAGGTAAGAATCAGGTTAGGACACCAACCACCAACCCCTGAGTCTTACACATGACATCCCTAGGAGAGGTGGCCTAATGTGTATGTGTCCAGCAGACCCTCTCCCCATCACTGCTCAGTCAGCAGCATATAAGTAAGCAGTATTTTGGGACTTCTTTACCTCCCTGGTGAACAGTAACAGATCAAGTTAGCAATATTAGATATATTCGATATATTAGAGGCTTCAGACTCAATTTTTAGAAAAGTATTTTTGTCTTTAAAACAAACTGATAAAAAGAGAGTAACACCATTTTACCTCGATCCATTTCCTTTCTCATAAGATAAACTTGTTTAAAATAAAATTTCTATCAGCTACGCAGAGACCTCTGGAGATCTAAAAGAACCAGTGATTCACATTTTGCTACATTCTCAAATTTCCATCTTTTGAGGGCCAATTAACCAACTAAAACTTAACACCTCAATACTGGCAAGGGTTCTACAAATCCTGGAAGAGAGTTGGACAGCTCAAATGTGAAGCATGAATTCATCTGCAATTAAAAGAAGGCTCTACCTTTCCACCCCAGGGGACTATGCTGAAATAGCCTTACCTCTGAGTCCCGCTGAGCCCATGCGTGCCTTCTCTTGTTGGTACACATCTCTCTGCTGCTGAGTAAGTGTCAAGGTCTGCCCTTTGCTCTGGTATGTAGTACAGTACTTAATTACTTGTTCGTAAGCACCTTTCATAAAACAAATCTCTGGTCTGTCCTAAGAAGAAAAAGTACCAAACACAAGTTTAATTTCAACTTGTACATACCTGCCATTGGAGTCCAAAATTAAGTGGCATTCATTTCTCATAATTCCCAGAGAAGTTACTCAAGCCTAAGGTTTTGACTGCCACCTGAACTCTGAAGATTAAATATTCCTATATGGGAGCTTTCTGTATCTTCTATAGAAAACATCTATCCCACCATCCCACACATTAAAGGCAATGCTATACTAAGCCCCAAATTTGGCACTCTGAAATGTGGAAAGAGGCTCACTGCAACATAACAGGAAATGGAAGAGAAATAACAGCTCACAATGGTTCAAGTTCTCTATTAGCTACTATATACATCTATATCTATCTACCTAAAATGCCATTTAATTCTCCCAATCACACTGTATTTATGGGTATTATCAGACTTTTTCTTTTATTTTTTATCATGGTAAATAATCTTCAAAAGCTTATAATGAAATACTGCAGTTTCCTGTCCAATGCTTCTCACCACTAGTCCTACTCCATGGAAGCAAAATAATTTTAACTCTCTTAGCTGTTTTCTCTGATATTTACCCTCATGTTTTTAACATGTTTATACTGCTACTCCATCAGTTATCAATTTTATACACTGTCTATTGTGTAAGATGTTAATTTCCCCATTTCTACTACCTATTCCCCCTCTCCCCATCTTTATGATATAGTTAAAGCAAAATCTGCCAGTATTTTGTTTACAACAAGACTCCTTGCTGCTAAGCCAAGTGTGGTAATGACTATAGCAGTTCACAAATATCCCAGTTCTCCTGGGAGGTAGGAATGTATTTCCCTATTGCCGTCCTCACTCCGAAACGGTCAGGTATGACTTGCTCTGGCCAATAAACATGAGTACTTGGTCACTTCCAAATGGAAACGTAGGTGCCGGTACACAATTTCCTATTCTTCTACCCCTGCTGTGACAGTGTGTGTTCACATTAAAATGGAGTTTCCATCTGCCTGAGTTACCAAATAACTACAATGAGCAGATATTTGGGGACAGGGAGGCAGCAGGAGAGCATGATGTTGTTTTCATGGCCTATCCTGATTGATAGCTCAAATAGGATACTTCTTTTCCTGTTCAAGTTTCGTCTTTTATAAAGTTAATAACCACCTCTTTGTTTTCTGTATACCTATCATTCATTCTTCCTAAACTCTTCAATGTAATATAAAACCCTTCTCATGGTATTTTTTCACATCAACAAAGAAGCAGATAAGCTATTACCTCTATATTATTACTGGAGACCGCCCTCCTTCACTCTTCTTTCCATTTCTAATTGGCTGATTTCTAGGCCTGCTGTACCACTGGCATCTAGGAACAACCCTCTACCTCTATCCTCACTGAATTTTAAGTCTTTTAAGTCTCCCTTTTCTTTTTTTCTTTTATCCACCACTATCTTTCTAAGAAAGGGTGTGTGGTGTGGGACACATTTTTCTTCTATCCTCACATTTGTAAGTTTAGCTAGGGATAAATTTCCTCTCATTTTGAAGGCTTTGCTCTATTATCTTCCAGCCTCCAGTGTCAATGTTTTCATTGAAAAGTATAAAGAAATTAAAGTAGTGCCCCCTTATCCAGGGTTTAATTTCCTGCAGTTTCTGTTACTTAGCAGCAGTCCAAAAATATTAAATAGAAAATCCCAAAAATAAATAATTCATAAGTTTCCAATTATACAACATTGTGAGTATGGTGATGAAATCCCACTCTGTCCTGCCAAGGACACCATCCCTTTGTCCAGCATATCCACACTGTATAGGCTCCCTGCCCACTAATCACTTAGTAGCCATCTATGTTACTGGATCGAAAAAAACATGGTATATATAAGGTTCAATATTATTCATGGTTTCAGGAATCCACTAGGAGTCTTGGAATATATCCCGCTGGGCTAAGTGGCAGACTACCATACTTTAGTTCCTAAGCCCTTTTATATGGTCTCCCCTTTGCTTAAAGCTCTCTAGAAGCTCTTCAAATTCTCCCTCTCCAAGTGTCCTCAAATTTCTTAATTATGGGTCCTGTGTTTATCCCTCACCCCACCCCGCTTTAACATACGTATTGTGCTGAGCAGTTGGTGGGCCACTTTATTCTAGATGCTAGTCTTTTCATTCTGGAAAATTTTCCAGCATTAGTTGATAAAATCTTCTCATTTTCTGTTCTTTCTTCCTATTACCTATTCCTATTACCCTTCCTATTACCACTATGGGGTAATTACTGGATCTTCTGTATTTATTTTGATTTTTCTTACCTTTTATACTCCACACATCTTTGACTTTCTGTTCTACTTTGATACATTTCTTCAGTTTATTTAATAAACATTTTATTGAAAGTTATTTTGTCTTTTTTATGGTTTTCGGAAATTTTCTTCAGCATCTGCCACTACCTTTCTCTAAGACCCCTTTCTCTGTTGGTTTGGTCTTTGGCTTTCATACTAAAGATTTTCTCCAAGTATCTAGTAATCCCTCCCTGTTCACTTGTATTTAAGAGTGAAGAAATTAAAAGACTAGAAGCTCCATGAGCACTGGCAGAGCTAAGGATCAACTGGTAAGCCTTGCTGTAAGGTGATGAGATGAAGTCCAGGAGTAGGTAAGTGCTTCCAATGAACAAAGAGCTTAGCTCAAAGGTGCCCCTTATGACAGGGCTCCCCAACTCCCAGGCAGTAGACCAGTACAGTCCGTCGTATGTTAGGAACCCAGCCACAAAGAAGAAGTGGGCTGCAGGCAAGCGAGCACTACTGCCTGAGCTCCATCTCCTGTCAGGTCAGCCAGGGCATGAGATTCTCATAGAAGCATGAACCCTATCATGAACTACACATGCAAGGGATCTAAGTTGTGCACTCCTTATGAGAATCTAAAGCCTGAGGATCTGAGGTGGACCAGTGTCATTGCAAAACCATCCCCTGCCTGTGGAAGAGTTCAAGGAAACCACTCCCTGGTGCCAAAAAGGCTGGGGACCACTGCCTTATGAGACCAGGCAGCTTTTCTAAAACTCTTGAATCTTCTTACTTAGGGAATGACAGTAGGGAGATGCCAGCCTTCATGTATTCCAAGAGACAAGTGGTGTTAAGAACTAGGGCTTTATCCTTCAGGACAATGACATCTTCTTAATCACTCTGTTTTCAGTCTTAAGGTTTAATCCTACCCTCTACTCTTACCCCCAGATTTCTGGTGTTCCACAGGGGTAAAGGAAGGCTAACCGTCTGGCCTAAAGAAGCAGCAAAGGTACTTAGGGGAGTTCTATTGGTTCCTTATTCAGAATTTCAAATTTCTCTACTATTTTTAGCCTTATGCCTTACTGCCTGCCTTCAAAGGTACCTGGCACCTTTGACTCTTTCCTATACTTTCTCTTTCTGAGTTTATATCTTTTATTCCTTGTTAGTGATTTTGGTGGGTTCCAGGGAGGTAGTAGAGATAAATATATATTGTCATTTTCAAGTTAAAGTCCTTTAAAAGCAAACTATTTGAGCCACTGAAGTTACTTTTAAAATGGTAAGTTTCCCTATCTGTGTCAGGATGACTTCTTCTAGATCCTGAGTCACATCTGTGGGTTGGGTTTTGTTTGTTCATTTCACTGGTTGGTTTTGTTTTGCAAGAGGAACTCAGGTCGGCAAATGAGAAGAATAATCAAATGTTTCCAAACATATCCTGCCACTTGCTGTCCCCCACTCCCACAACTAAGAAGATTTAATCTTCCAATGTAAAACTCTGGTGAGATTACATTAAAAGTTGCTGAAAAGTAAAATTATTAAACATTACAGGAGCCACACTATCTTGAAGTACCGTGTGATGGTTTACAAAATGTAGTGAAACAGACCTATCAAAAAAAGTCATATGCATATTCTTGCCATATAACTATATGGTTAAGGGACATCAGCTGAAAATCACCTAAGTTTAATGCAATTTCTGAAAGCTTTACATTAAAAGGTTTAAAGTGAAAGGTATTTTATTTTCATAGTTTTATTTCCAATTGTCTTCTTTCACCTAAGCTTGTAAAAGTTCCTTTAAAGAATAGACGGAAATCTTTTTTTGGCCCTCATGAACATAGTTCCTGGAAGACTTCAATTCAAAGTTCAGTGTTAACCAACCTGGCCTTTCTTTTAAAACCTGTATGTTTCCACTTATATGAATGGAGATTCCTTCATTCCTGTTTTCTACAGAGATGTAATCATAGGTATCACATGCAAAAATCATGTGTTTGCTCATAGGTAAAAACATATAACCAACTAGTCATTCCTGTTAAAGGAACTATAAAAATAACAAGTCCAGGCGTGGTGGCTCACGCCTGTAATCCCAGCACTCTGGGAGGCCAAGGTAGGAGGATCATGTGAGTCCAGGGGTTCGAGACCAGCCTAGGAAACATAATGAGACCCCATCTCTACAAAAAATAAGCAAAATTAGCCAGGTATGGCGGCACGTGCTTACAGTCCCAGCTACTTGGGAAGCTGAGGTGGGAAGATCACTTGTGCCCGGGGAGGTTGAGGTTGCAGTGACCCGAGGTCATGCCACCGCACTCAGCCTAAGCAACAGAGTGAAGGAAAGTTTAAAGTTTAAGGGTGTGTGTGTGTGTGTGTGTGTGTGGTGTGTGTGTGTGTATGTATGTGTGTGTGTGTGTGTGTGTGTGTATATATATATATATATATATATATATTTTTTTTTTTTTAGACTGGCTGTTGCCCAGGCTGGAGTGCAGTGGGGTGATCTTGGCTCACTGCAACCTCCGCCTCCCGGGTTCAAACAATTCCCCTGTCTCAGCCTCCTGAGTAGCTGGGACTACAGGCACACACCACCACACCCGGCTAATTTTTATATTTTTAGTACAGACAGGGTTTCACCATATTGGTCAGGCTGGTCTCAAACTCCTGATCTCAGGTGATCCACCAGCCTTGGCCTCCCAAAGTGCTGGGATTACAGGCGTGAGCTACCGCATCCAGCCTAAGCTTCAATATTTTTTAAAGTTAAGTTTCATCATCAAGCTGGTAATAGCAACTATGAGTGATGTAATTATATACTGTAGATAATTCAGAACTCTTATTACACTAACTGGAAAAATTTCTCAAGCACCCAGGAACAAGGTGGCAGCTTAAAATATCAGTATGTCATTTTGTCAGCTTGTAAGCTGGAGTAATCAACATGAATGACATACATTTGCAAACTACTTTTCACAAAGTAAAGTGGTTTCATTTGTTCTGAAGATAAGACATTCCTTCAGTGAAAGAACACAGATTGAAACACAGTCTGCAAAGACCTTATAAGGAACTGTCATGAAGAACAGAAAAAATTCTGAAAAAATCTGATGTCACAGCTTTAGGAGACTGAGACTAGGCTACAACTCATTTAAGCTGTTTGCTCACACAGCAAGAACTCCATGAATATATCTATGCATGGATTCTATAAGGAAAGACTATCAAAGAGAACACAAACAATTAAGAGATGAGTGTACTATTAATTACATGTACTTTAAAGCAACAAGTCTTTATTATGTACAATGACTAAACCCAAAGGCGGACAGTAAATGAAAAAATAGTCATCTAAGCTAAACAGGAAATAAGTATTCTTTAAACAGATGGATACCTGCTGTGTTCGGTGTACACACTTAACAGCCATCCACTTTTGCTCAGAGCTAAAAGGGTATTCAGCTTTTCTGATGTAGTCTTGTTGAAGTCCATCAAGACCCATCTATATGGCACAAAGAGAAAGTTAATTCTCACCTGTACGTGATTTTTTCCTTTAACAAAGAACAAGGGTCACAACTTGTAACTAGGTTGGCTGGATTATTTTTCAGTTAATAGTGAAATAGTAAATGCTCCATCTATATATACTGTACTTCCCTACACATCAGCATACATTTTCAACATGAAAGCCCAGGTAAGTAGATATAGTCTAAGGCAGGTTTTCTGGATTGTACACTGACTAAACCTCCCACACCCACTGTATTAATCCCTCTACCAGCTCAAATTCTGAAAGGAAGCAGGATATAAATAAATAAAAGTACCCAACCAATTCTGAGCATGTATTTTTATGATCAATAGAAGTTTTAGATTAAATCTCTCACTTCTTAGGGACTCAAATGGCTCACTTGTTATCATCCTAGTCCCTTACCCTCTACCATTTTATATCCTGAATACTACCAATCATGTTGCTGTTTTCCCTCCCAATAGCCTTTGCATCAATATCAAATATCTAAATATCAAAAATATCAAAAAATATCTTCCAAATATCAAAAAATGTTAAACTACTCAAAATTCTACCATGTATTGCTTTCTACTTTCTACTGAAACATGTTCAGGCTCTTCTTCTTGGCCTTAAAGGTTCTCCAGAAACCCACCACATACAGCATCTATAAAAATCCTCCTGGTCACGCAAATACGTTTCATTTCATCCAGTTTGGCCAACTCATTAGCCATAACCACCTCTATGCTCTTTTATTCCTCTCTACTTCTACTTTAGTTCATTCCCTAGCTTATCTCATCTAAACCCTTCCTATCCTTCAAAGCCCTCATATCCCAGCTCTGAATTTGCATTGTTCTTATACGTGACTCAAGTGTTTAAGATTTCAGTGTCTGCTGTCTTGGACTGCCTTTTGTCTCAAGAATGTCAATATAAATTCCCTACCTAAAATGTGAGGTCTCCGCCCATAAAAAGATAGTTTCATATTCTTTTCCCTCAAAGAAACTAGTATCTTTATAAGCATAACACAGGAAATACTTGATAACTGATTCATGTTTTGAGTACTATGCTATTTTAGTTGTAAGGAGACCAAATGATACAGAAATGTGCTTTTCTGCCAAGGAAACTATATATTCTAAAACTATCAATTTTATTTCATTAAATATATTATAATAACCTATAATTCTATATTGTCTCTCATTTCAAGCAACCTCATTTAGAAGCCTCTTGCTTTATACAAGTATCAAAATGTTCTCTGAATACTCTTAAAGGTAGGAATAGTTATTTTTGTTATGAGTGACAGGCTGGACTTACTAGGTTTCTCACTGAATCAAATATAGGACTTAGGGGATAAGAAGATGGATTGGGACAGATGAAAAGTTAACTGAGACTTCTTCTCCCCAAAACAAATTATAACTTCAAAATCATTTTGAGAAATTAACAAAGGAGAGAAAGGAAAGACTGGGAAAAGAAAGCTATTTTCTCATGACTGTGTTATTATCTTTATACAGAAATACTAAAGAATGTTGCCTTTTATTCATTCAAAAGTTAGTATTTATCAGCAATTACATACATTTATAAAGTATTTCACATGTAGATCTCAATACTGTGGAAGACAGGAACATTTCTTCACAAGAAATCAACGACTGCTCATTAGTTTGTAACTTGCATGTGAACAATAAAGTTATACTGAAAAAACTCTATACTTTACATTTATAGGAATAAAACTGATACCCAAAAGATAGTAAAAACAATGAAATAGTATGAGTTTTTTTCACTCAATACCTAAAAACCAGTAATACTGAAATTGACGACACTGCGTTCTGTTGTGAGGGCAGTGTCTCATATGTCAAAGAGAAATTTAGGTACGTACCTTCATTGCAAGAGCAATTAAGGCCCCTTCTGTTGGCTTCCCCATTAGAGTATTGTTTCTAATTACAGCATCATTGCACACACAGCCCGCCTAAGAAAAATACACATAAACTATGAACCTATCACTGTGTCTTAAGTCATTATGAAGAAAGCCACCATCTAGGAAAAAAAGTATTTACCTCAACAATTCTGCTAACAGCTGGGTTATAGAATCCATGAACAACATCACCATCAACAATCACTTCCCCAAATTGATTATAGCCAACTCCAGTAACCTAAAGTTCACAAAGTGGGATCAATAATACAAACACTACAAACACGTGGTGGTGACAAGACCTATAAAACCCAAAAACTATAATGAGTTCTGTTCATTTTATTTTTAATGAAACTGTTAAAGTGTTTATCTAGAAAAGCATTAAAATTTGTCTTTAAAAAGGACATTTAGTGAAGAAATATAGATTCTAATTCTCATCACAATTATTAATCTAAAAAGACATTGTTTTCTAATTACAATATACTGTTAAAAGAATAAGCTATGAAAATATACATAAGTAAGCTTAAACTTATATGACATTACACTTATATAGCATACTACAGTTTGCAAAGAACTCAAATCCATTACCATATGTAACATATAACACAAAGCTGTGACTTACACAAAAGCAGTACTTTTTGCAAACATGCAGGCCTCCAGACATTGAGATATATGCTAGCACTTACAAATCACTTTAACACAGCATATTACATACCAATTTTAAAAATCAGAGGTAGAGACAAACCAGGTATTTCTATCATAAGTCTAGAACAAGCCAAACGAAAGGAAATTTCAAAATAAAAATCATACAATTTAGTGGCCAGGTGTGGTGGCTCACATCTGTAATCCTAACACTTGGGAGGCCGGAACAGGAGAATCACTTTAGCCCAGGAGTTCAAGACCAGCCTGGGCAACAAAGCAAGATCCATCTCTATTAAAAATAAAAATAAATAAAAAATGTTTAATGACATTAATTGAGAGATAAAACAATTAACAAATGGTTAATGCATTACATACAGCATGACCTTAAAACAAAAGAAAACCTAATATTCTACCTTCCATACCTGGATCATATAAGCACATGTAATCCCAATGACCCTTCTGAATCATCCAGAAAGGGCACATTCACCAACACAGCATGGGGGATCTTTGACCAGATCTAACACCGTAAATATCAAGAGTCTCTTTTCAAGACCTATGTAAAATGGACGTAAATAAACCCAGGTACAACTTCTGTCAATTTGCCTACTGCTTATTTTTCTCAATGAATTAGCTATAAATACATTTTAAATTACTGTACCCAACATAAGCAGTGGTAAGAGCATTCCAGTCAAAAATCCTGCACAGACTGAGTAGGATTAGACTTGTCCATAAGCACCTTCAGGAAGAGCTACCGCACAGTGATGTGCACTTAAGAGACAATGTATCAATATATAATTGTTAAAATAAAGGGATTCATTTATTCATTCATTCATTCATCAAGTATTTATTACTATGAAGCAGGCTGTGTGCTAGGCAATATAGTTCCTGCTCTCTTATAATGGGGAAAAGGGACAGAAAATTTTACCTAAGATAAGAACTAAGAGGTATGAAATGCTAAGACAACATATAACATAGGGCCACTTCTGGGTGTTCTGAAGAAGTGGGTTGGAATTAAGGTGCAAAGGATGAAGAGGCATTAGACTACCCTAAACAGTGACAAAGGCAGCAAGTTCTTAAAGTAGGAATAATTGTGTCACATCGAAAGAACTATAAAGCCAGTATACTTGATGCACAGAAAGCAAAGGGTAGCATACAAGGATAGAGGGGAAAATAAGGGATAGAATATGTACGGCTTTGAGAGGCCACAGCTCAGGATCCTGATCACAATGGAAAACCATTGGAGTACCTTAATTTATGGAGTGACATGCTTAAAATTTGGTTCTAAAAAGATCCCTCAAGCTGCTTATGGAGTGAGGGCATCAAGAATGGACAAAGACCAGTCAAAAAGCTTTATCAGAATGGCAGGTGAGAAATGGCGGTAACTTAAAGAAGCTGGCTACAAAGTAGATGGCTGGGAAAATTCTTTAGGAAGTCAAAATTGGCACGATTTGATTATGGATAGATGAAGGGGTGACTGAAAGAGAGATGTCAAGGAGGAATCAAAGTTTTTGGATGCAACAAGTGTACAATCGGAATGAGACAAAGACTTGGTAAAATCACAGAGAGAGAAAATAACTCCACTACTAATTTACAGCCCTTTTGAAGGTAAGACACTGGAACTGTTAGGAATGCTAAACACCAAGTTTCTTAAAGGGATACTGTTTTTGTTTGTTTTTAAAAACCTATAGAGTACCTCAGCATGCAGACCATCTGAAGTAAATATGTGAGTAACAGTCATTTCATTCTTCGTCAGTGTTCCAGTTTTATCTGAACAAATCACATTACAGCAGCCTAAAGAATTAAATCATTACAAGTCACCAAAAGAATCAAGGAGAAATATAAGTTCACTTAAAAAACAAATCAAAGACTAGAATCCTGTCCTACTTCTCTGAATTTTATAGATATCAAACTCATTGGTAATTTTAGATTAACTTCTCTCATTATGCTTGTTTCAGCATAAGGTGCAGTTTCTGAAATTAAAAATAAAAATTAGATGATGACATGTTCTTATTTATATACAGTTAGTTTCTACAAAGCTATTTCACATTAGCTTTATGTAATGATCTTATATAACATCTTTTCTAGAAAGTTTGGAGAGTTCCTAAATATAAACCCATATAATTTCTTCAATCAGGAATTTTCAAGGTATTTCAGCTTCTCATATATGGAGAAGATATTAAAATACAAACTAGAGATTAAATTCAGTACATTTTTGGAGTTTCAAAGCATATTGCACATAAAGTTTTGTTACAGCAATATAACTACTGTAAATTTACTGTTCTTACAGGCAAATTCAACTCAAGTATGACATTTGGGATCTGTAATAATACATTATCTTCTTCGACATGTCACAAGAAAAAAATTCTATTAATTTTACTCCAAGATTTCAGTTGTTGTATGGATTTTCTTAACATGATTTGAGCATTAGAACATGACATAGAAAGATTTTTCTTCAACTCCCCTCACCTAAGGGATAGGAATTTTTAATTGCCTTTTTTGGTTGTTAAAACCATATCCAATTTTGCCATAAGCCAAACATCATTATGCAAATCTCTAAGATAAAAATTGTAAAACTCTGAGATGATTCACTATTGACACAAACTTACGCATCATTGCATAAGAATGCTCTTAACACAGACTTACCCAGAGTTTCAACAATAGGCAGTTTTTTCACAATGGCCCTTTTCTTCACCATTCTCATAACACCAAGAGCTAGTGTCACTGTGACCACAATGGGGAGACCTTCAGGAATTGCTGCTACAGCCAAACTATAACCAATATATACAAAGTATTAAAATGTAGGTTAAACAGCACTCACAGCAAAATTTAAATTGGATGTTACTTAAAGCTTAATAAAATGCAAAATTAATATAGTCAATACCTAAAAAATAAACTCAAAAGGAAGAGAAAGTTAACATTTACTGGATTACCTAGTAGCTGCCAGGTTAAGCACAGTGGTTAAAAAATGTAGGTTCTGACATCAAATTGCCTGGATTTGTATCCCTGGCTTCACCATCTCTTACTTGTGTGATCCTGGGCTACTTACTAATCTAGCTCTGTAGTTTACTGTCCTCATCTATAAAATACAGATAACTACAAATGTTCAAACAAAAACTCATACATGAATGTTCACGGCAACACTATTCACGATAGCCAAAACATGGAAACAGGCCAAATATTCATCAACTGATAAATGTAAAATTGTGACATCCATGCAATGGAGTATTACTTCAGCCACAAAAAGGAATGAAGTACTAACACATGCTACAACACGAATAAACCTTGAAAACATTATGCTAAGTGAAAAAAGACAGATACAAAAGGTCCCATATTATATCATTTCATTTATATGAAATATCTAGAATAGGCAAATCCATAGAGATAGCAGATTAGTGAGTGGTTACCAGGGACTAGGGGAAGAGGAAAACTGGGGAGTGACTGCTTAATGTGTACAGAGTTTTCTTCTGGCATGATGAAAAGGTTCTGAATCTAGATGGCAGTTAACAGTTGTAAAACATTGTGACCATACTTAACTCCACCAAATTAACTCTTTAAAACTGTAAATTTTATGATATGTGTATTTTATCACAGTTTAAAAAATTATTTCACTCTTGCCTTTTATAATTAAAAAATAACAAGCCTTTCTTTGTGCCATTTCAAATACTATCTCTTGACTCTGCTAGAAATAAGGACATAAGCAATTTAACCCCTCATTCTACCACTGTTCCCTCTGCTGCTTCTACTTCCTAATTTCCATTACCAACTTTTTCTTTGCATAATCTAGTACATTAGTAATCTAGTACATTTTTGTAATCTTTGCATAATCTAGTACATTTTCTATAACTGTAATTGACTTTTTCATGCTTTATTTACTGGTTGATTTTAAAGTTGAAAGCACATAAGCAACAATATTATTGGCTAAACAATACACACTGAAGAGTCAAGAAATATGTATTATCATTAATACTTCCTTTTCTCCTTTGGGCTACTCAAAGAGAATGTTCCTAGTTCAAATGGAATCCTTTTTTTTTCTTTTTTTCTTTTCTTTTTTTTTTTTTAAATGCTTCCATTAAGGAAAAATAGGCATCATCACTTACAATCTAGATACAATGAATCTTTTCGATCTTTTATATTTAAGTCATCTTAGCAAAACTTTGCAGAGGAATAAATAAATTGTGAAAAACTTCACTCTAAATTTTCATTTTAATGATAACCCAAAATTATTCCTGGACTTGAAGGCATCTATACCTGAAATCGGTAACATCTTTTGGATGCAACTAACTGCTCATCTACTGTTTTTGGTGAACTTGGAACATATTTATCTTATAAATATTGATTTCAGATTTCAAAAAATATTTCTAACAGGCTCTAGCTTATTAATCTAGTTCTTCTTTCTTGCATTTGTTCTGTCAAATTGCAACACTTCTAAAACCACTGATGGCTCCCAATTGTGTTGAAAAGAGAACAGTTATCTTCTTTGGTCCATGACTGCAAAACATTTTCAATTTTAGATTTATAAACACCAATTACAATGATGAATCCAGTGAATTTTTATACTTCTCCATAATCTATTTCCTTTTAATCACTTTTATATTCATACCAGCCTTCAGCATTTCTCCACTTAAAAGCAGCATGAAGTCAATGCTGATAAACAAGCATCATAAAAGATGAATGAAATAGGGTCATACATTCGTTTAACAAAAAGAGATGGTCCAGATTCTTGCTGAAAACTACTGCATGATAGAGTCCTCGCTGCAGAATGATTAACTGGAAGAGAATACCGGTTTCTTTTCTGTCCTTAAAAACAGACTGCTCACTCATCAAAATTAAGGTGTTTGAGAAGATCTAGAGTATCATCCAAAGACTCAGTCTTGAGATTTCACTTATATTATTAATTTCACCCACATCATTACAGCCTACAGTGCTTCTATTTGGCTCTTTGCACTGATCTTCTGATATGTCTAATAATTGTGAAAAGTCTTCTCTGTCAATTATTCTCTTTGCCATTATAGTAGAAAGTGAAAAATTTTGAATTCTCATTTTTGTTCAATGAAAGCTGTAACAAACAAACCTAAAGATTGTGCCTTTAGACTTCTTTTACACCTTCTTAAATGATGCAATACTTTAGGCAACATAATAAGAAAACTAAAGATTAAGAGAATAGTGATGATGTACTTTATTATTACATCAGCCTTCTCAATGATTCCATCATTTTTCTGCTTTCTTATTGTTTTAGTCATCTTCAGCACTCTTGCGAATAATTGTTAAAATAATTCCTAGGGTGAAGAAATTGTAAAATACTTCAAGAAAGAGGAAAAATAGGATCATTAAAGGTCCCATAATGTAGCTTATATTTATAAAAGATTCCAATGGATCCATACTGCAAAACAGAATTGCAAAATAGAATGAGTTTTATTCTATTTGAAAATTTTTAAGTTTCTTGTCCTTTGGAAGACCTTGAAGAAAGAACAGAAGTTATGATACGTCAATCTGTACAAACAGAACTCAAAAAAAAAACCCCAAATCCTCAAAAACTAAAAATGATCCAGTGGATAATATGTCAATGTTTAATATCTCAAACTTATTCCCCATTTTAAATGTATTTTATATTTAACCCATGGCGTTTTTAAATACAAATTTAAACCAAGAGTTTCAAATTGCATTTTCACCCCCTCCCTTGAGAAAAAAAAAAAACATTCTTTCACTATATCACAAATATCTTTTTACGTCTTATTCGTTCTGATTCCTCGTAATCTATTTGACTTTTCTTTTTGAAAGACATTGACTTTTGTTCTAATATTTGAAATATTTCCTATGCCTACAACAGATGTCTACCAGGACTTCTTTTTCTTAGATGCCTAAGTAAGTTCTTGCCCTTTCTTATGTCTATTATCATCTTCCTTTCTTTCACCCTTGTTTTGCTGGAATTCATACAAGGATGGGTAGGAAATGAATGTTCTGAGTACTTGCCTACCTATTTGTAACTAATTGGACCAATCCTTTGGCTAGGCCTAATTTACAGATTTATGATCAACTGTCCCCTAATTTGTTACCACTGCGCCACTGTATTCTAATGCAATCTGATGTTGCTGTGGATGAAGAGTTAATAAAATAATCTTCCCCTTCTGGATTTGATTAACTCTAGTTCTATTCACCTAGTGACCTGGTAAGAATAATATGTCAAGTATGCTGCTAGATAACACTGCTATGATTAAGGGATCCCCTGACTAATAAAATCTCTCTGGACTAGGAAAGTTACAATTATCTTATTGGAAGTCATTGCTTTGAGTTTCTCGAGTGTAGTAACTCTTGTAACTAGACATGTCCCTTGCAGGCGTCTGGAAACGCATGTTTCAAAATATGTCTCTCATAGAACACGAGATATTTTAACCCAAGGTAGATCCCACACTCACAAGGTTGACCTTATCTTCTTGTACTTGAGTGAATTGCTACATGGACTGCTGCGGACTCTCAAGAGAAGGTTGCGTGAAGTTACCCTGCTGTGTTCAGGGCACAGGTATCAGATGTGGTCTGTGAAAGTCTTGTGAGTTGGAATGTTCAGAAGAACCCAAAAAGACCCTGTGGTAGAAACTGCAGTTGCTAATGAGAAGTCTGACGCCAGCGTAGTTACCCTTCCTTTGTAGATGACCTGACTTTTTTTCTTTAGTTTCACAATTATGTATCAAGGTTGAAGTTTTTTCCATTCTGCTTGGCATTTAGTGAATCCTTTCAATCTATAAAGACTTACTTTTTGCCTTAGCTTGAGAAAATATTTGTGTGTCATATCTTACGTAATTTTTGAAACTCCAATTAGGTACAAGTGGTATTTCCTGAAATTATTCCTCTTTATCATTTTATCTCATTCTTTCTAAGACTTTTTACTCTTTTTGGGGGGAGACCTCTTTGAATTTATATTACACCCCTACAATTGAATTTTTAATTTCAGCAATCATAATCTTAATTTCTAAAAACTCTTTTTGTTCTCTGATCCTTTTCTACAACAATTTATCTCACGGATGCAGTTTCTTCACAAGTCTCTGAAAATACAAACACTTGGTTTTTAAATTTGTCTTCATTTCTTCAATGTTTCGTTTTCCTCTGAAATTGATTATTCAGTTTCTGTATTGTGAACTTTCTCTTTCATGCTGCTAGTTTTCAATTTGACAATCCTTAACTGTCTATTTATATATAAAAAGGCAATAATGCATTAGTAATTCCAGACATTTAGTATGGGTTTTCTTCATTACCTTATACATACATTTTCATTTTTCTAAGGAAAATTTTAATATATGATTTCTGAACTATTTATGTAGCGATATTATACTCTTATGGGCTCCATGTAATACTGATCTCCATAATAAAACGTAAGCTATGTCCATTAGAGAAATAAAAGAGGCAAAAGAGACTCCAATTATAAAGTATTGGGACTTACCTTACACTAATAGTAAACATTTCCAGGATATCTTTTCCCAGTAACCAGCCAACCAACATGATGATTCCTGAAAGATAATTAAATAGTTATCTTTTACATACAACCACCTAGAAGGAACAGAACAAGCTGAAGGAATCTAAAACATCCCTTGACAAAAAAGGGAAAGCATATCAGATCACAATTACAAGATTTTATAAAAATCCATTAAACAGGGGAGGTTAAAGTTAACACTGCTTAATGTGAATGCTGTGCATACTCACATAGGTACATGTATGCACACACACACCACACATGCACACACACACAGTTTTACTTTTGGTTGACACTGCTCCTACCCATCCCTTAAAGCAGTAATATTTTATTATTTTTTAAAAAATTACCAGTATGTTCATACAATGAAAAAAAGAAGGTGGTAGCAAACATATAGGTCTTCTATTTAATATCAAATATGCAAAATTAAACCCTAAAACTTTATTTTCCATAACACAATATCCAGACACTTCTCAGCAAATCCATACTACATACAAAGGGACACTTAGGACTTGGCTCAAAAAGCGATGTGCCTTATGTTAAGCACCTACAACTGCATTAACATCTAAAAATTACTACTTTCATGGCATTTCAAAAATTTAAAAATCAATTAAACCAATACTCCTTGCTTTAACCTTTTATCTTTGAAAAGAATAGGGGGAAAGGGGCACACAAGCAGGTTTGTGAGGAAAAAGCAAACAGATTCATGAGAGGTTTGATAAAATAAGCTATCTCAAGATTGCAAATCAATATGAACATTTAAGACAAGTTTTTTTTTATCTTTGTATAACTAAAGATTATCCAAATAGCAACCTGCTAAGATCCTATCCCAAATACTATCATGATGAAAGAAATTATGTCCAAAGGATTATACCAGGGGTCAGCAACCTATAATCTGTGGGTCTCCTATCTGCTTATGTAAATGAAATTTGTTGGAACATAGCCACACTCATTTATTTACATATTTTCTATGATTGATTTCATGCTAATGGCAAAGTAAAGTATTCCCAACAGAGATCATATGGACTAAAATATTTACTATCTAGTTCTTTACAAAAAAAAAAAAAAAAAACTATTGCTGACCCCTGATCTAGCTCTTGACCTTGGCAAGAAAAATTATGTCCAATGTAATATACTAACATAAAACCAGAGAATCATAAAGTTGAAACATATTTATTACTAAATTTGAAATGGTTTATGGTGTAGTGCTAACAGAAACTGCAAAGATTTAATTGGCTAGAATGCCCTTCAATTCATCAAATTCGCTATAAAATTTCCAGAAAATGAAGAGCAATAATCAAATGGAAGGAGTTATGAGGGCATACACACCAGTGAAACAAAAACAACTAAGATAACTTCCTACCTTCTACTTTATGTTTATAATGAAGATAGATGGATAAACAGAATTACTATTTAAGAAGTTATTTCAACTAATATTGTATTAACACAAATATTGCTTTAAAATTGCATTATTCCTGTAATCCCAGCACTTTGGGAGGCTGAGGCGGGCAATCACATGAGTTCAGGAGTTTGAGACCAGCTTGGCCAACATGGTAAAATCGCGTCTCTATTAAAAATACAATAAAAAAATTAGCCAGGTGTGGTGGCGCACACCTGTAATCCCAGCTACTCGGAAGGCTGAGGCAGGGAAATCGCCTGAACACCAGGAGGTGGAGGTTGCAGTCAGCCGAGATTGCGCCATTGCACTTCAGCCTGAGCAACAAGAGAGAGACTCCGTCTCAAAAAAAAAAAATTGTATTACTGACTTTGAAATACTAAGCTAGCTGGAATAATTAACATGGTAAGAAAATTAAAGGAGAAAAGACTCCAAAATTAATGCAAGTGCTTAATGTGTGATAAAAACATGACTTCAATCCAATGAATAAAGACTGGATTACAGAATTAATGGGACAATTAACTTGAGTAAAAAAGTTAAAACTCTGCCTTAAGCCATGTACTAAAATAAATTTTAAATAAAATAGTAAAATGTCAAAAATAAAAAACTATACAACAATGTTTTAATAAATGTTCTTATAAACATGAGGTTGGGAAAATCTTTAGGAATAGAACAAAACCAACTTAATTGCAGAGATTATCAATAGGAGAGTGATAACAGACTCTCAAGGAAAAGGAGATGTTTTAACCCACCTGTGTCTGAGGTTGCAATTTTTTGAATTTTTGCAACCAGACCTTGGCAATGACCTTGAGCAGTAGGATATAAATAACTCCCACATGCTTAGCGTTCCAATAATGGAACACTAGGCATAAATAGTTAATTACATATATTGTCCTCTTACCAAGTTTATTCCACATGCCTCAAAGGCAACTTAAATGGGGGAAAAAAATACTTATACAACAAAAAGATTGATAATCTAGTCATATAAAAAGCTTTTATCAATCTAAGACTCAAGACACAAGAAAAGGGACAAAAGAAATCGTTGGCAGGTCATAAAATGAAATAAAAATGATCAACCCACACATGACAAAGCATTCGGTTTCCCTAATAATGAACTGTGAAATCAAATAATGAGAACTCTTTCATTTACGGTTGAAGTTAATGACAATACTTAAAGCTGGCCAAAAATTTAAAAGTTACATGGATCCCCTTTGACTAAATAATTTTATTTCTAAGAATTCTAAGAATTTTTCCTTAAAAAAGAGAGGTATTTACCAGAAGATACCACAATGAAGAAGTATTTATATGACAAAAAAAATCTCAAAAAATCCTAAATGTCTAGAAGAGGTCTTCTTATACGTTTTCCCACAAAATAGAATATTATACAACCTTTATGTTTGTTTTATGTGAGCATCAACTTAATGACAAGAGTTTTATGGCAGGATATGTGAAATAAAAATAGAAAAGCAGTCCATAAAACTATAGTATTACATTCTTGTTGACGACTAGAAAGACAAATACTAAAATGTTTAAAGAAATATTTTCTGATTATAAGAATCAGAGTTCTATTTTTTCTTTGTTGAAATGAACAATGACTAGTAGTCTTATAATTTTAAAAAGTATTAAACTTAATAAAAAAAGAAGCCAATAAATAAAACTAGAATAACACCACCCTTCACATTCAAAAAACAAAACTCAAATAAAAATATATACATACTCACTCTTCTCTTACCTATTATACCGAAGGAGTAAAAGGAAAGTTGTTTTCCTAAGAGGTCCATGCTCTTCTGCAGAGGGGTTTTTGGTGCCTTGATAAGTTGAAGAAGAGCATCACCACAATTAGCTATATTTACTAAGCTTTATCAAGTGCCAGGGGCTTGCTAAGTGCTTGACAAAGCAATTCCTAAGTTAACCATACAACTCTCCCATAAGGTAAATAATCACCTTCACTGAGAAAACTGAGACTTAGATTTTACACAATGCCCAACATCACACAATGAGGAACAGAAATTCTCTATTTTTAAAAACCTGTTTATTATTTGAAAAGGTCCGTTCTCTCTATGCTTCCTTTTGAGGAAAAATCTGTTCTCCCTCCTACCAACCACTGCAGGACTTCATTACCATCAGCTGCTCTCTCACTTACTTTTCCAATTTTCCCCTTTCTGTATCCACAAACATGCTAGTAACCCAGGTCTTTTAATCCCCCTTCATCTGCTAACCCTGTTCTCTATTCATCCCTTCACTGCCACGTCTCTTGGAATGAGTTCCCATTTTGCATCGCATACCGGAGTTTTGGCAGGTTACCTGAGAAGTCTAGAGGATTTGGGAAGAACATGACATTTGCAGAATGCAACTTCTTTTTATAACAAGCAAGTATTTAAAATGAACTCATCTTTAATACTTTTAGCCGAGAATATCTTCTAGGTTATTTTACTTGGCAATCTTTTCCCTGCCACCCTTACTTGGAATTATGTGAAGTTGAAAAAATTTGATAGAAGACATATTCCAAGGTACAAATATACTAATTACTAATCCTTAAAATTACCACAACACTAATTTCTGAAAATAATAAGATCTACAAATAAGTGGCTATAAGCCTTTTTCTGCTATAAACAATGAGTAAAGCTCAAAATCCTTTAGAATACTAACAACATCAATTTAGACCTTTTCAATTACAGGCTTTCCAATTATGTTTCTAAACAGAGACAACTGATTTCCATTCTGAATAAAATACTGCTCTCAATAGTATATAAAATAATCCAACATTCTCTACTTACAATGAAGAATTTCAGATTTGGAACAAATATATCATTAACATATTAAGTACTCACCTCTTCTGCTTGCATCATTTTAAAAACCTCCCCAAATTCAGAATTTTCTCCTGTTCCAATGACAACACCCTAAGGGGAAAAACAGGAAAATACATTTACATCCAGATGAAATGTAAACCAAAACACATACACACACACATCTAACAACTTTCAAAGTCTTACCTACAGTGAAGATGTCTAACACACACACTCCTAAGATTTCCTCAGCAAATTTACTTTTTTATGTTACTGTCATTAGCATTTGCCCCTTATGATTTAAACCCTGGAAACAAACATTACATTAAACGTATTGCTGGCCGGGTGCTGTGGCTCACACCTATAATCCCAGTACTTTGGGTGGCCGAGGCGGGTGGATCACTTGAGGTCAGGAGTTCGAGATTAGCCTGGTCCACATGGTGAAATGCCATCTCTACTAAAAATACAAAAAATTAGCCAGGCGTGGTGGGATATGCCTGCAATCCCTCCTACACGGGAGGCTGAGGCAGGAGAATCACTTGAACCTGGAAGGTGAAGGTTGCAGTGAGCCAAGATCACGCCACTGCACTCCAGCCTGGATGACAAAGCGAGACTCCGTCTCAAAAAAAAACGTATAGCAGACTCAATTCTGAGGCCTATTTTTTGCCTATATTAGTATTTCTGAAATACAAATATGTATTATACTCAATAGGAGACATTTAATATAGTTTCTTTTTACCTCTAGTGAATGGTGTCTTTTGCACTGGTGGCGTATCAGAATTAAGGAAACGAAGCATTTGAAATCGATCAACAGGTGAACAATATATAGTCAGATTATTACAGCCAGTATCATATCAACTAAATTAAAATTTATTTAATAATAAACACATCCATGAAAACACTGTTTCTCTCTTTAAAAAGAAACAGGTATTGAGGATTATCCATTATCTGGGAAACAGCAGAACTATGGAAATATCATACTTCAGGGACACAGATTCTCCCCAGTTTCACAAATAGATGTAACGGGTTAAGTTCAATTTTATCTTTTGTCATGTATTTGAAAAATTCCACATAAAATCAGCAAAAAATAATTGAGGAAATAGTTTCAAACAAAGGAACTGCTTTTTTCAAATCAGGAAAAAAAATTTACCTTTGCTTTGCCACATCTGACCAGTGTTCCCATAAAGGCAATGTTACTTCTCGATGCAAGATCTCCATTAGTTGCAGCTGGCTGAGGAGCTGTCACCTTAGAACAAGGCGTTGTCTCACCTGTCAAGCTGGACTCATCAATGGAAAGATCCACAGCCTTAGTGAACATAAAGAATCCCAGATTCAAATTTTATGCTACATTTAACATCTCTAGAGTTCATAACCATGATCACTTCTTCCTCAAATATCCCTTTTCCATTGATTAGCCACATCTTGTATCAAAACCATCACTCTAAGACACAAGACCAGAATCAGTACAATCATATTTTAAAACACAATTAAGTCAACAAAATCTAAGACATGCAAAGTAGAATGCTGTACCATGAGACTAGATTAGCCTAAAATTGAAAATACAACTAGGAAAAATTTGACACTAGCTAAGACTCAATCTTCATCAAGAGAAAACTCAACTTTTCATGACAAAATATTATTTCCTAATTTTGTCAAGTCCCTAAACTTCTGGAAATATGGCTTGGCAAATTAAAACCATCGACGATGACTCTAAGTGATACATGAATAAAGGGGAAAAATGTTACTTAGAAATCATTTCATCATTTTGGAATCAATTTTCATAAAATCATTCTTGCTATACATGCCGTTTATTCCAAATTACAATTTGCAAGACTCAAAAATGTATACAAATGTTTTCATGCAGATCATAACTATCATAATATCTTCCAACTCTGCAACAGGGCTCAATTTTGAAGGCTTCACTCCTGACACAGTATTTACCTACCCAAGTATACAGAAAAAAGAAAAAAAAACTATTTTATGAGTATAGATACATACACACATACATACATACATACATACATACACACACACATACATACAAACAAGTAGGGGAGAGGACTAGGGCCAAGTAAGTCAGAAATAGTTAAGAGTTAAACAGCTTCCTCTACTCTCAAAACCTTCTGCTCTCAAAACCTTCAATACATTAATATGAATCACCTAAACAGGAATACAGATATACAGCAAAGCTTCTGAAAGGAGGACAGCATCACATACACTACCTCAGAACTTGTTAGAAGTAAGACTCCTTTGCTCCACCCAAAACACAGGGTGGAAAAAGTAAACCTAACAGACTATATTTACAAGCCCTCCAGGTGATTCTGTTGCAAATTTCCATCCATTTTATTCCAGAAGCAATTATTCAAGGGTCCTTAGGATACTCTGTAAGAAACTAGGAATTAGTTCATGACTTTACTGATTTTACAGGCTCATTCATTCACCCAACAAACATTTACTGACTATCAGTGTTAGGCACTAAGCAAGCTCCTGGAAAGAAAACAGGATAAATTACTGCACAGTATCACTGCTATTTTAGGCTGAGTCAGTATTCTCAATCAGGCCTTTCTTAACTCTCAGTTCACACCATGTACCAAGTATTCTAAATTTAAATCTTCTTTTTCTTTTTTTTTTTTTGGCGGGGGGGTGAAAAGTTACAAATTACATCTTTTCAAATGGTTCATTTCTGAGCATGAAAACCTCAAATAACCTCATGTAAAATGATTATTAAAAATTGGTTCACAGAATCTTCATCTCCTCAACAAAACTGTTTTAATTTGATCAACAACATTCCTACATTCACTTAACAAATATTTATTACTGCTTACAATGTGCCAGGCCCTGTGCTTTATCACACACAGTAGGAGAATAAGCAGTGAACGAAACAAAGTTTCTACCCTTGGATATTAATGGGAAAGTGATTTTAAACAAGAAAGAGTATATAACATAATGCCAGGTAGGAGGAAAACAACAAACATAATAAAGATAGAGTCACATTTTAGAAGAAAACATTCCCCAAAACCAGGTAATCCTCTGCAGAGCCCTGACAGACCTGAGAGCTCCAAGGCTGGGCCATAATTAGGGAGAGTGGACTTCATGTAAAGGCAACAAAAAGTACAAAGACCCTGGGGACAGGAACATGCTTGGTGTGTTTGTGTATTAGGCAAACATATAACTGCAAAAATAACAGTAACATTAGATTGTTAAGTTTTAAAATATTCATCATGAAAATAAATATAACTCCGAAGAGACAAAATTGTGGTAGCATTTCCCAAAAGTTTAGATAATATGACAATGGAATGCATTTTAGTATCAAAATAAGCTTATAAAAATTATTCTTTAAAACACAGATCAATAGTCCTTTAGACTTTAAAGGATTTTGCACTTAACATTAATTGTGTATACAAACACAAATCAGTTAATAAATTCGAGTTCATTACCTTAACGCAACTGAAGATTTAAAAAACACCTGCGATGTTCAAAGGCAAGTGAATTTTTCTTTATTAAAGGAACATATTTATTTGACTTTTCTTTCCACGTTAACCTTGGAACCATTTAACTTTTCACACTAACACATTTATTAGCAAGGTAAGAGAAACAAATCTTAAAATGGGCCCTTCTTCAAAGATAATGCCAATACTAAAAATCAGCTGACATTTCACTGCTTACTATCTGCTAGGCACTATGCTACATATCTATGCTAAATTATCACATTTAATCCTACTAACAACTACTATGAGGCAAGTAATTACTATTATCATCTGTTTTACAGGCACTGAAAGGTTAAGTAACTCATCCAACGTTATAGAGGTAGAATGCTATGCAGATAAAATTCCAGTGTTGAAAGATTTTAACTCCAGATTCCTCTTAATTATCTAGAGGATCAATCTGCAAATTATTTCTCCTCCCCTATTTTGTAACCACTTATAGAAAAAGACAGGTATAACACACAAAGCAAAGATACGTAAAAAATTATGTATTATCTGAATTACAAGTAAATTTATATAACGTTCATTTTATTTAGCAAGCTCATCTTTAATGCTTGTTACAACAATCAGAGTTGCACGTAACTTTCTAAGATCTTAATTAGAAAAAGACAACTAATATTTAAAAATAAATACTTGTAGAAATTTACAGAATTCCTTCCGTAAGAGAAGTAAAACTCATGTTTTCCCTTTGAAGACTTTTGCTTTAAATGTAAATCTTAAACATGGATAAATACTAACATGAAGTGACTAATAGAGACGGAATTTTTTTTTTAATCTTTTGTTTTTAAAAAGAGGAAAAGCATGATTTCATGGCTCTGTCAGCAACCTAACTCTTTGGTTTCAGCCTCAGAACAACAATCACTTAAGAGAGCCCTTGTCTGGTGGAACAGACAAGCTGATGTGGAAGAAAAAGGAGCTCAGGACCCTAATTTTTTCCTATGTCATTATAAATTTGTAACTAAAACTCAAATTATCATGAAATTTGTCTAAATCTTACAATGTCCCAATCTGCAAAGATTTCAACTATCTGTTGAATACGAATACTTCCTAAGTTCACAAGTTATTTTCTCTTAATAGTGATTGCAAGAGTTTTCCTAGGAAGTAGTTTTGAGGGAGTAGAGGGAAAGAAAAGGTGGAATTTAATAAATTAGGCAAGCCTATTACAGTTTAATAAAGTCACAATTTAATTCGTCTGAGAAGAAAGATATTAGAGTCATTATTCATTGCATTCATGAGAGAGGGAAAGGTAGGATAAAGTGAAATCAAAGAATCAGCCAGCCCCATGACACCCAGCCAAAAGTTTAAGTATTAAACCCTCAGAAGACCTGTTAACGAACAAGAAAACTGATTTTCACTTTCATTCTTCTTCAAGCACTCTGGTGGAGGTGTGAATATGCTATAAAGCAGTTCAAAAATCAGAATATAAAAATCAAGATGACTATATAATCCAGTCTAAATATGTAACATGTACACAATAAAAATGATTGGAAAATTCACAAGATTATTATTCCCATAAAACACTAGGGAGAAAGAAATCAAATGCCAGTCACAAAGGTTTCCTGAAAGGCAGAAAGTACTTTTAAAAATTCAGGTTAACATGGAACAACTGGCAGCTACAAATAAGTTCTTAAGCTAAAGAACGGTTTGACATACAGTATACTGATAAGACAATCACCTCTCGAGTCTAGAATTAAAAGCAAATCATTAAAAAGCAAATTAGAAATGGATTTCTCTCCCCAGAAAACAATCTTCCAAAATATTCACCTGTAGCTGCCTGATCATGATAAAATTTCTTACTTCTGCTCTCAAAAATTAATGTACCTCACTGTTTATGCAAATGAAGAAAAATGTAATTTAAAATCTTCATGTATTTAACTTATTAACACTCAAAGCCAAACCAACCAAGTGTTATGTATTACTGAAAACGATACATGAAATTAATTTCATCCCGTGGTAAATGCTTACATAAATTGCTAACTTTCTGATTCGAGTATACAGAAAAAGTTATTCAGAAGATATAGCTGTTTCATCTACATTGAAAATGTTCAGTATAACCACCTTCCTCAATGATCTTAGCTACATCTTCCGAATAACTTGCTGCAGCTTCTCCATCAACATCTGCTGCTTCATCTTGCACTTACATGTTATAGAGATGGCTACTTTTCTTAAACCTCATGAACCAACCTCTGCAAGCTTCAAACTTTTCTTTGGCAGCTTCCTCACTTCTCTCGGCCTTCATAGAACTGAAGAGAGTTAGGATCCTGCTCTGGATTAGGTTTGGTTTAAGGAAATATTGTAGCTGCTTTTATGTTTTATCGAAACCTTTCAAACTTTCTTCATATCCACAATAAGGATGTTTTACTTCTTATCATTTGTGTGTTCACTGGAATAGCGCTTTTAATTTCAAGAACTTCTTCTTTGCATTCGCGACTTGGCTAACTGTTTGAGGCAAGAGGCCTAGCCTTCAGCCTATCTTAGCTTTTGACATGCATTCCTCACTAAGCTTAATCTTTTCTAGCTTTTGACTTAAAGTGAAAGACATGCGATTTTTCCTTTCACTTGAACACTTAAGAGGCCACTGTAGGGTTATTAATTGGCTTAATTTCCATATTGTTGTTTCTCAGAGAACGGGAAAGCCCAAGGAGAGGGAAAGAGCAGTCGGGCAGAGCAGCAGTAGAAAACACGCAACATTTATTCATTACATTTATGGTCTTACATGAACATAGTTAATGGTGCCCCAAAACAATTTTAACAGTAATAGCAAAGATCACTGATCACAGACAAACATAATGACATAATATTGAAAAAGTTTGAAATACTGTGAGAATTACCAAAATGTGACACAGAGACACAAAGTGAGCACCATGCTGTTGGAAAAATGGTGCCAACAGACTTGCCTGACACAGGGTTGCCACAAATCTATTAATATATTTTTTTAAATGCATTATATTTGAAGCATGATAAAATGAGGTATGCCAGTACAATCTCAGAAGGAAAAAAGAGAAGGTGACAGAAAGAATAGCTGAAGATAAAATGGCTGAAAACTTCCCCAACTTGATTAAAGACATAAATCTACACAACCAAGGAGCTCAATGAAATCCAAATATAATAAACTCAAAGAAATCCACAATTAAACACATTATAATCAAACCATTGAAAGATAAAGACAGAATCTTGAAAACAGCCACAGAAACAACTTATCACATAACAGAATTTTCATTAAGATTAATAGCTCATTCCTAATCAGAAACCATAGAGGCCAAAAAGCGGACATTTATAATATTCAGGAAAAAAAAAAACTGTCATCCAATAATTTTCTATCTGGCAACATTATCTTTTAAAAATGAAGGAGAAATTTTTAAATTCCTAAATAAACAAAAGCTAAAAGAGTTCATCACTAGTCAGACCTGACTCATAAGAAGTGCTAAGAGACAGCCCTTTAGGCTGAAATAAGAAAGTAGAAAGTAACTCAAAGCCATATGAAGACATAAAGAATTCCAATGAAGCTAACTATGTAGGTAAACATAAAAGTCAGTATTATTGTATGTTGAGTTCGTGAGTCCTGTGTTTGCTTCCTATATAATTAAAACTTATAAATGCATAAAATGCTTATAAATCTATATTAGTGGGCACAGAATGCATAAAGATGTCATTTGCAAAAATAACAAAGATGAGGGAGGTGTGGGCTGTACGATTTTGTATGCTACTGAAGCAAAGTTGGTATCACTTCAAACTAGATTGTTATAAGATTAGGATGTTCATTGTAATCCACATATAATCACTAAGAAAATAAGTAAACAGTATGCACAGAAAATAATTCGAGGGAATAAAAAAGGTACATCAAAAAAAATCAATCGGAGGGGCGTGGAAAAAAAATCAAACACAAAGAAGGGCACAATGGAGAAACTGAGGAACATAAAAAGATAAATAGAAAACAAGTAACAATAGAAGTCCTTTCCTATCAGTAATCACTGTAAGTGTAAATGGATTAAATTCACCAACTGTATGATATAAATCCTTACAATGGAAAATTATTTGGCAGTAAAAAACAATGACATACATGAATGAAGTACCTAAAAACATTATGTTAAATGAAAGAGGCTAGACATAAAAGACTACATATTGTATGATTCTACTTACATGAAATGTCCAGAATAGGCACATGTATTTCAGTAGCAAGCAGATTAGTGGCTGCTAGAGGCAGGGAAAATACAGAATGAATGCTAAAAGGTAAGGGTTTTCTTTTGAGAGTGATGAAAATGCTCTATAATTAGATTGTAGTGATGGGTTACAACTGTGAATATACTGAAAACCACTGAATGATACACCTTAAATGTGTGAACTGTATGATATGCCCATTGTATCTCAATAAAGCTGTTTTAATAATTTTTTTTTTAATGTGGTGGATGGACTGGTGCTTTTGGCATGGTCTAAGAGCTGGCTAAGTATGCAGAATCTCAGGCCCCACCCTACACCTGCCAAAACAGAGCCCAGCTGATTCCTATGCACATTAAAAGTTGGAATGCATTGCTCTAGGGCAACTCTATGTCACAGTGACAAAACAAGCCTGAAAAAATCAAGCGGCTTCCCTAGGCTCACATGGTCAATTCATTTCATGAGCAGACACATATCATTCTTTGAATCACAGTTGTTTGCAAGTTGGTGTCTGCCAATGGAGAGAGCACAAACTGTCTTTTTCACTTCTAAGCCCTGAAGCCTGGTATAATGTGCTGTACATGGTTTTCAAATATGTGCTAAATGGCGAAAATGGTTTCATAACAGACCGATTTCCTAAGAAATGGATTACAATTGCCTAAATTAGCTTCATTACCAACATAAGTAAATTTAAAATATCACTATATGCTTACATTTTATCAAATATTTGAAAAGATTCTTTTTTGAAAAAGCATACCAAACCAAGTCAGAATTGTAACCTGGGTTTTACCAGAGTATTTTTTCATTGAGTAAATGGAACATGTATTTTATTAACTCAGGAAATCAGAATGCTTGACACAGAATGATTGCTCCAGTAATGGATTTACCCAACGTGGAGGAAGCTGCTTGTTAGCAGGTTTTAACAACAGACTGGGCAAAAATGTGAGCCTCACAAATAGGAACATAATGGCTACGTGGGGTTCCAGTCAAGGAGATTATTTCTGACTCCTTCAGGTGGCAGGTAGCTAAAGTATATCTGTGCTGGCTCAATGATGCCCATTATCTTTAGTTTTCACTTCTCCTTAGAACTAGGGAACAGAAAGGAACAAGCCCTGAAGACACCAAAAACTACTTACTGAGCCAAACTGCTATACTATAACAAAGTACAAGGATTCATGATATTAAAAAATGGCTCACAATATAATGCCCACTGGCGTATTCTTAAGTTTGAATTCCTGAGCTTGGCCCCAGTAGATCCTAACTCCTAATAGAACTAACCTTTCTGCACAGATTAAAATGGTCTGATAATCCAATATCATAAAAACAGCTTAATGTTGGCTGCTAGCCCAAGTGGTAATTCTCTGAAAGAAGTCTGATACATTTAGAAAATCATCAGATCAAAAATAGGTTTAAAAAAATGATGTGGGCCAACTATAAGCACATGAACCACAAAGCAAAGTGTCAATGGACTTATTCAGAACTTCAAGTGAAAGAAAATCTTGCTATCATTTCAAGCAATGTATTATTGGGCTTAGAAAGTTATAGCTGAGAGAGGTAAAATATTTTCAAAAGACCAAAAAAAACAAACCACAACCTTTTTTCATCTGACCCTCACACGCTGTTTTTTCTTACAAAGAGTTCTTTATTCAAATATTGATATAGACTTTACCTGGAACAATATCGAAAATACGCTGTGTTTTCACAAAGGTAAAACGTACTGTGTAATGACAGACTGGATTAAGAAAATGTGGCACATATACACCAGAGAATACTATGCAGCCATAAAAAAGGATGAGTTCATGTCCTTTGCAGGGACACGGATGAAGCTGGAAACCATCATTCTGAGCAAACTATCACAAGGACACAAAACCAAACACCACATTTCTCACTCATAGGTGGGAACTGAACAATGAGAGCACTTGGACACAGGGTTGGGAACATCACACACCGGGGCCTGTCGTGGGGTGGGGGGAGGGGGGAGGGATAGCATTAGGAGATATACCTAATGTAAATGACAAGTTAACGGGTGCAGCACACCAACATGGCACACGTATACATATGTAACAAACCTGCACGTTGTGCACATGTACCCTAGAACTTAAAGTATAATAATAAAAATAAATAAATAAAAATAAAATGTACTGTTATCCAGGCATACACAGTCAATAAGATTGCTTCATCTAAAGTCATTGTCTGACCAATCCATTGGTTATCATCAAGTAATTGGCCAGTGGTGCCTCTTCTCAACACTAAAAGTTAAAATAAAAACCCTCAGGGGAAAAAAAAAACAAAGAACATGCCCAAAGCTCAATTCCGCTAAGTTTTACTGTCCTACCTCCATCAGTGCCTCTGCTAGAAAGGCCACTGCCACCAACCATACAGTCCTCCCTCTGTAGCAGTGGATTCAACCAATCACAGGCAGAAAATATTCAAAGAAAGTATAATAAAAAAAACAACAGTAAAAAAAATACAAATTTTTTAAAATACAGTATAACAACTGTTGACATAGCATTTACATTTTATTAGGAGTTATAAGTAATCCAGAGATGATTTGAAGTATACAGAAAAATGTGCAGAGGTTATATATAAATACTACTCAATTGTATGTAAAGGACTTGAGCATCTTTGGATTTTGCTCTCTGTGGATCTACTAGGACCGATCCCCAGTGGATACCAAGGGAAAACTATCTTGGCTCAACCACTGGCTTCTGAAAACCTGACACAGGCAAGGGAAAAACTACATAATTCCTTAAGTTATCAATATTAGTCTTTAAAAAGTATAAACAAAATGGCAGTCTCAACCTGTTACAGTCTTAACTATGTATCCCAAAAAGTCATATGCTATAGCTCTAGTCAATGTTATCGTATTTGGAGATGGGGCCCTGGGAAGTAATTAGGGTTAGATGCGGTCATGAGGCTAGTCCTAATGATGCCATTAGTGGCTGTATAAGAGGAAGAGAGAGAAATTGCTGTCTCCGCCACATGAGGACACTGCAAGAAGATAGCCATCTCAAGCTAGCAAGAGTCCTCACCAGAAACCAAACCCTGCCAGACCTTGACCTTGAACTTCCAGCCTCCGTAACTGTGAAAAATAAATGGCATGGTATTTTGTTAAAGCAGCCCAAGCTAAGACAAAACCTATGAAGATAACAGTTGTACCAGATAAAAGTTGTACAGCAGTCAGGTCACTGAATGTGCTAAAAAGAAGCTGCTGAGGACGCAAGCAAGTTTACAGTCAAACTCTGAAAGCACTAAAATTTATGACAGTTACAAAATGATGACACTAAAGTTGCAACCGTGGCTTTAGGCCTAGTCTGTAAGAGAATTAACTACATAGCAGAAGTTCATAGACTTGCTTTCTCTAAAGTGAAATCTATGTGCTTTGGAAGAAATTAGTGATATCCCAAAACTGACTAAGGAGATTTCTGGTTCCTTTAAACCCTAATGAGAGTTTATTTCATACAGTAGTATCAAATGACCAGCTAGCCTTACAAAATTATCCAAAGATCACCACAGCCAAACTGAGCCAACAAAAACTCCAATAACCCAATTTAATTTCAAAAAACTAGCGCTTCTATGTCCAGAAGAGAAACTGACTTTATCAGCCTATATCTTAAGTCAGTACATTTAAATTTAGATGCAGGATAAAAGACCCCCAACTCTTTAAGGAAAGTTATTTCAATCTGCAGTCAAAGTAGTTGCAAAAGTCTGTTTGGGGTACCAAGTAACAGGCAAAACAAATAGAGCAGAATTAAGGTAGAGAGAATAAAAAATGTTCAACTATATATGTAAAAGTGGATTAACTAGAACAAAATCAACCTAACTACAGTACTGCAGAATAAAACATGCTGATGAAGTGCTTGCAAAGTTAACAAGCAGGGGGAAAACAATAATAACTAATAAATTATTCCTCAAGACATATGCTTATAATTCTTATTAAATTCACAATGTCGGCCAGGAGCGGTGGCTCACGACTAATCCCAGCACTTTGGGAGGCTGAGGCAGGTGGATCACCTGAGGTCAGGACTTCAAAACCAGCCTGGCCAACACGGCAAAACCCCGTCTCTACTAAAAATACTAAAAAACTAGCCTGGCGTGGTGGCAGGCACCTGTAATCTCAGCTACTTGGGAGCCTGAGGCAGGAGAATTGCTTGAACCCAGGAGATGGAGACTGCAGTGAGCTGAGATCGCACCATTGCACTCCAGCCTGGGCAACAGAGTGAGACTCCATCTCAAAAACAAATAAAAATAAAATAAAAAATTCACAATGTCTTCAATACATATTTGCTGAGTAGATAAAATATATACTAATCCACACTGACAGGTTTTCTTTCCTGTTTACATGTGAACTTTGAAATAATTAACTGTCAAGTCAATTAACCCTTAGTTAAATGAAAACCCTAAAATAGTTTAGCAAGCCCTAATGGTGTTTTGAAGTTTCTATCATTATACTTCTCGGACCATGCAAACAAGAAACACCATCTTCTAACTATCCCAGTGAGAAGTTCTGCTTCTCAACTGGAAGAGAAGCAGCCCAGAATAAAGAATGGCATAAACTCCATCAATTTAAATTAGGGTTTTCTGGGGGAGGGGGAAGATAACTTATGCCAAGTGACAAGACTACTTAATCTCTGAGGAAGAATAATTCAAGGTATTGTCATCGGCAAAATATCAGGAACTGAAGGAAAGAAGAGTAGAAAAGAATTAACATTAAAAAGACCTCAAAGAAGAGAAAAAAGATAATGAAGTAAAATTAGTAACACTTGCAATATTATCAATTATTCCTAGTCACCCAATTAAAGCAATCTACTAGCTTTCTAAGGATAAATTTCAAATATTTGGAAAAAAGGCCTCTGCTTAAAGATTAAGCCAAGTTTGCTCTTATTATAGTCTGAAAGGTTTTTCAGGCCTTCTACAGCATCTATGAGAACACTCATACTTTTGGCCATAGTATTTAAAGACTGACCACTCTGTAGGTTTTAACAAACAGCTTAATTCCAATGGTGGATAAGACCTGCATACTAATGGGTTCTGAAAGCCTGTTAAACTAGGTGCCTATCTCCATTTTCCAGTTCTTCAATCTATTCTACACACTGTAGCCAGATTAAGGATAACATTATTTAGCAACTGCACAGGAGCCCCAAAACGTAACTCCTAACCAAAAAAATCTGAAGTTAAGCCTAGTATCCAAGGCCTCTGAAATCTGATTCCATCACACATTTTCTATCCTTACCATGCCCCAACAGAGTTTCATACACTGGAATGTTCATAGTGATTTGAATGGTGTTACTTCATTGTCTTCCCCATCTTTGTCCAGTACTACTCTTCAATTATCACTGCCAAAGCCATGTGGTCTGAGGCATATTCTGATCTCATTCAAATCAGGTAGAACCTCTCCCTTCTTTAAATGTCTATATCCTATTCTTTGAACTTCTCTTACTCAATTACTGAGTTCTATTTTATGGTGAGTAATTTGTGGACACATAGTATGTTCCCTAGTCACAAGTATTCTATCATATCATCTTTGTATCTCCCACAGCCCCTAACATGCAGGTTTCTATAAAGATCTGCTGATTCACTAAACAGACACCTCAAAAGATGTTACAGTAGAGACAGATATATTTTAAGGAAAAAAAAAAGTTTATATATGTCACATTTTAAAGTAGAATACCAAATGGTTCAAATCAACTAGGTGTTAATTCCTTAAAACTAGTAATGTTGATCCTTTAATCTACATCCATGTATTTTCACTTATTACAATCAGATCCCCAAACTCACCTCAAACAAGCGTAAGTCAGCAGGAACTCTGTCCCCAACAGAAAGGCAAACTGTATCACCTGGAACCAAGTCTCGGGCAAGTGTATGCTCCAATTTTCCTTCACGCACACTGTAACATGAAATAGAAACAACCATGGTTAAAAAAAAAAAAAAAATTCATGCAATTTATCTTAAAAAATTATTTCCAGTAGGCTTGTCTGAGGAAAAGGCAAATATAAGAACCAAGAAAAAGACTGTTTCTAAACAATTAAGACACCCAGATGACAGAAAACCACTTGAAAAACAAATTATTTGCTCAAATGTAAAATGTGCAAATTTTACATCTCTCTCTCTCTCTCTCTCTCTCTCTCTCTCTGTTAAATACAGCCGGGCACGGTGGCTCACGCCTGTAATCCCAACACTTTGGGAGGCCGAGGTGGGCAGATCACCAGGTCAGGATATCGAGACCATCCTGGCTAACATGGTGAAACCTGTCTCTACTAAAAATACAAAAGATAATCTGGGCGTGGTGGTGGGCGCCTGTAGTCCCAGCTACTCAGGAGGCTGAGGCAGGAGAATGGCGTGAACCTGGCAGACGAAGCTTGCAGTGAGCCGAGATTGTGCCACTGCACTCCAGCCTGGGTGACAGAGCCAGGCTCCGTCTTAAAAAAAAAAAGTCTGTTAAATACATCCATGTCTCTAGAATCTCGAATTTTAAAGTTTTCAATGGTACAGTTTTGCTACATTAATGAGACCAGGAACTTTTTGTCAGATTAATAGTGTCTTCCTTATGTTCAGACAAAGTGGGGATAACAATATATACGGTACTAGTCACTTTCAACTTCTATTTTTAAAGGGGCAGAAATCCATACCAAAAAAAGGATCATACCAATGGCATTCTGGTGGCACAAGTTTACTCAATTCTTCAAGAGATTTTTCTGAACGATATTCCTATTCAAACAAAAAAATAGAATTTAATTTTGTTCCCATGAATATATTCCATTTAGACTTATTAATCTCAAACATTATTTTAAAATTTCCCCCAATTCTCATCTTTTCCTTTACTTGTGCTTATACTCTTACCCAGAAAAGCTTGTCCCTTATTTTAAAATGTTAAATTGTAGAGATCAATTTTGATAATTAAATATTCCCAGTTTTACATTTTAATATTCAATGTACAAACCTAAGGTTATTTAGAATAAAAATGAAAACTGACTAGTATGCCCAAAGAGTACATAATTTGAGTCATTAAAAGTTTTAAGTCATTGAGCCTTAAAATTTAGATAATCTTATGTTAAGTGTCTAATGACCACAGAAGTCAAAGATAATTAACTATAAACAACATTTGCTTTAGGAATTTAAGCCCGTGCTAATAGTAATGGTTTACGAAGTAAACCATTAGAACAAACACGGGATAAACAAGGAGTAAGATGTGGCTGGCTCTATACTGACAGACCCAGTTCCCATCAACCTGTGTACCCAAAAGGGAAAATTCTCAGGAGTTCTAACAATGTGATTTCCAGCCTTCTTCCATGCAGATAACAAATAGCTGAGGGTCGGTCAGAAACATCCTTCAACTCACAATACTACTTAGTCCACACTTCCATAAGCAGTCTCACATCACACATCACTGCTATTTTTGCCTCATGTCTGTAGTAAGGAAAAGAATCTTCTAATCTAAGGTCAAAAGAGGGAGAGGCAAATAGTGGAGGTAGAAGGGTTGGGAATATTTTGAAATGACTGCAGTGCTAGTACCAGTCAAAATGTCCTATCCATCATAAACTTCAAATAGAAAATGCAAGACTATGTAAGGATAACTTAGAACACAATCAGTCTCTACTTAATCTTAGAGTGACAAATGTAAGGAAAATCTACAAATGTAAAAATCATAAGACAACACCCCAAACACATGAAGGATATTAAGGAATTTGGAAGTTTACCCAAAAATTCTGTAATATCCTAGAAAATACCCATCAATCCTAGATCCCAGTAATAAATGACACACATGCTGCCCAATCTTTCCCTATCTCTTCTGGTTTCTTAGCCTCTACTCCCTACAATTATAAAGATACCTCTATATCAAAATGATCATTGAACATACCACCTAAAACCTAATAAATGCATAAAAGTCATTTTTCAAATTTATTGTAAGGTGACATCATTATGACTATATAAAACAATTAGCTATTTTTATGGCTGGGAAGAAGTACAGTGGTGTGGGGAATGGGGATTACAAAGACACACAGAAAAAAGGCAGGACATAAATATAAAAAGGAATATAAAAAGCCCTCTTAAGACACAGGTAATATAGCACAAATAACAAATAATGATAAAGTATTAAGAATTTTTTATACATTTTTGATAAAGAGCTTTTTAATTAAAGCATTAAGATAAGTTCAACTGACAGTAAATAGGATCTTTTTGGAAAGGATTTTTACTTGTTTATAGACTATTTTGTTGGTTTCACAGGCATATTTGGTGACGGGTCACATGGGTATAAGAATCAGACCTAGCAATTTGAAACTAGGCTTTTTATAAACTTTTCATCCTTTTGTGAGATTTCCATCAAATGTACCTATCATAAAGATATTTAATAGTCTCAGCCATAGCATTTAATGTGTATAACAACACTATCTTGTGTAAAATTCCATATTGACTTATGTTAAAATCACAATTTTGTGGTGTTTTTTGAAAGCACGGGCTTTCTAGTGATCAAAGAGAACAAGGTACTAAGGTCTTCCATACATAGTGATACTATTTGCAGGAATCCTTCTGAAGTAGGGCACGCCACATATGACACATTCTTAAAGACGCAAGAAGGTCCAGTTAGTGGTCCAGTGGGTCATACCACCCACTTGGCTGAATGAATAGCTGCCTTGAATAATGCTTAGCCTGAAATGACCTATGCTAGACTAACCAGCTCCACCTGACCATGGGCAACATCTGTCTAAGCAAGAAGATTCCCCTAAAAGCGGAACCCTGATAGTCTACTAATGGAGCTCACAAACCTGCTGCAAATGATCTGATTCCAACTGGCTTTCTACACTGGGTTACTACAGAACTAATAACAGCTAGGTTAGAGATTACCTTAAGAGGCTGGGATAGTGACAAGAAATATCCACGTAATAAATCGTAGATGTAAGAAAAACCATAGTTACTCAAAGTATAGGCTTCAGATTCAAAACAGCATGAACTTCAGGCTTATACAACAATATTACATTTTTCTCTAAGCTAGAATAATTCAATTCTCGTTAACCATGTTTTAGCTAAAAAGGAAATCTGCTGATATTGTGAAACACTGTTCTAAAATCTACAGAAGTTTCAGATATTTAAATAAACAAAAAACTAAGCCTACATTTTTATTTGTCTGTACTTATTAATAGAAATCTTGACAGTATCTCCACATTATTCATAGTAAATTTTAAATGGGACTACTTTACATATGTTTTATTTACTGTTTCAATTGCTTTGATCCAGATCACAACACCCCTTTTGTGGAGGAATGAGAAATTGTTTTAAAGGGAGGGGACAGGAGGTCATGCCAACAATGAGTAGAACCATTTTAATTCCTCAAAACAGACTCAAATAAAATAAGGTTAGGCGATAAATTCAGCAAACAAGTGTAGCATTTGGCTAAGGGAATCAGTCACAGAAACCTGTGGAATTTTCTTCAAATGGTACATCATAGATCGACCTTTTAATTCTATACTTTTTTGTTTCATCTAGACTTAGCTCTAGTAGGCATTAAAACATAACAGTGTTATAAAACTATAAACTCTGGTCCAATTTTTTAATTGAAAAAATAAAAAAGCTTACTGCTAGATTTTATTTCTATTACTATGCTTTTTGTTTCCATCTGCTTCAGTTATCCTTAACATCATCAAATAAAAAACTAGATTTTCTTCATCTCACTACCTAAATCAAAGCAGTTCCTTAGTCCCACCACAAGCTTCCCTGAAGTTGTCTGTATCTGAAATTATTTGAAAAACAAAGAATAAGTTGTTCTGATGGGCATTACAACGCCCCAATAATGGTAGGTTTTACCACAAGACACCTTGATTTTTAACCAATTAACATACCATTTTCATGTTGGCAAAATAGACTACTTACCTGAACAAAGGCAACTGTAACAACGATAAGTATTGCCTAAACAAAAGAAACAGGCTTTTAAACCAGACATTAACTTGAGAAGTAACTGTTAACTGTATTTTATTTTTCTAACTATCTGCAGTCCCACAATAACAGATTTTAAACACTGAGATCAGCTGGAAAAGAAATCACAACTTTACCTTAAGGCCTGTGGGGGAAGAAGCTAACAGTTTACAGTGGCTTGCCATTACCAGGGCAGCTTCTCTAACTTTTTGATCTCAGGGCCCTTTTATGCTCTCACAAATTGAGGACCAGCTTTTGTTTAAGTGGGTTATATATACTGGTATTTACCATATTAAATTTTTCAACTAGTCAGTTTTAATTTCTACTTATTAACTCATCTAAAAAAATTTAAACCTCATTACATATTAACACAAATAACTTTATGAAAAATAAATTTTGCAAAAAAAATTGTGAGAAAAATAGCAGTGTTTTAAATTTTTATATTTTAATATATGACTTTCTAGAAAGCTAGTATTCCATTTACTATAACATATTGTTCAGGCTAAAGTGTATGAAGAAAATCCAGCCCCATACAGATACGGTGGAAAAGGGAGGAGCATTTTTTCTTTTTTATTTTTTTTTACGGAGGAGTATTTTTCTTTTTTTTTGAGACAGAGTCTTGCTCTATTGCTCAGGCTGGAGTGCAGGGGCATGATCTCAGCTCACTGCAAGCTCCGCCTCCGGGGTTCACGCCATTCTCCTGCCTCAGCCTCTGGAGTAGCTGGGACTACAGGTGCCCACGCCCAGCTAATTTTTTTTTGTATTTTTAGTAGAGACGGAGTTTCACCGTGTTAGCCAGGATGGTCTCAATCTCCCGACCTCGTGATCCACCCGCCTCGGCCTCCCAAAGTGCTGGGATTACAGGCGTGAGCCACCGTGCCCAGCCTAGGGAGGAGTATTTTAACAGCTTTTTCAGATGATTGTGGATATTCTTCTTAGCTACTACACCAAAACTCAAGTGCTAGTTACTTAAAGGTAATCTGCAATGTAGAATATAAAACTGTATCAATGAACCTTTCATAATCTATTATATCAAAATCCATTGACCTATCTTGCATTTGAACAGATTTTTCAGACTTTGTAACATCACGCATTGGTCAGATTTTGTAACATCACGCATTGGTCTTCTGGGAAATATTGGTTCACTTGGTTATTCAAATATTCCCCAAGATTCCCCAAATCTTCCCCAAGGTTACCACATTTCGTAACAATTTTTTTAAAAAAACACACATTTGTTGAAATCACTACTGATCTAATTGGAATAAAGTCTTAAATTCTGGGATGCTATCCAGCCCATAAGAGTGCATACAAATTTTCCAAAACCCTAATTATTGCTTGAAAACCTGAATTTTACCATTAGCAACAAATTCTGCCAGTTGCCTTTCCTTGGTCTAATTTGCTCATTTAACTCACTTTCAAAAATAAGAATCTGCTGGTTACCCAAGTCCTAACACCCATAGCTTGTCTATGAGTCAGTCTCTCAAGTACAAGGCTAGTTTGCCTCACAATCATCACCCTTCCTTGAGACAACCATTGTATTTCAATATACAAAAGAGTTTCATGCATACTTCCCATTTCATTACATAAATTATTATGAAGGTATGTACTCAAGGGTCCAGATTTAATAAAATTAATTTTTACTGCTTTATCAAGAACATTCTTAAGAAACATGAAAGAAAACAATGACTGTTAACAAAGTTGGGTGCCATTACTTTGAATTGTGGTAAGGCTCTAACAGTTTCACCCGCCATTGCTTTTGTGCCATTAATGCTAAAAGTCTATAATTAAAAGACAAATAATGTTTTAGTATTATTAAAATGGTTGTGACCTCACATACCCCTTGAACAGGTCTCAGGGATTCCTGGGATACTGCAAGCAACAGTTCAAGAGCTGCAACTCTACAGTAATATCTACAGTGTTCTTAAACATAAAGTAAGTGCTTTTACTTGCTACAAATTTTTTATACAACAATGAAACGGAGCAAGAAGGAAAAAGATGAGAAAACAGTTCAATGAAAGCTAGAATAACCTAGCTGGAAAGAATAAAATCATATATAGTAAATGTATGCTGTAAATACAGCATGCACTATAAGGAATATTTTTAATTTCACATGTCAGGCTTTAGTTCACAACTAGTCAAAATATATTCTCAGCTGCAAAGTGAAAGAAATTTAAAATTTAATCAGATAATTATAAAATTTCATATCTGTGAAAATTATCAGATTGTTAAAGAATTTTAATGTGTGCTAATCACAGACTTTTGAACATTACTCAAAATTACTGTAACTATAATAAAAGCAGAATTTGAGCCAGGCACAGTGGCTCACACCTGTAATTTCGATACTTCGGGGAGGTCAAGGTGGGAGGATCACTTGAAGCCAGAAGTTTAAGACCAGCCTGGGCAACATAACAAGATCCTGTCTTTACAAAAAAATTTTTAAATTGCTAGGGGTGTTAGCATACACCTGTAGTCTCAACTACTCAGGATGCTGAGGCAGAAAATAGCTTGAGCCCAGGAGTTTGGGACTGCAGTGAGTCATGATTATACCACTGCACTCTAGCCTGGGCAATAGAACAAGAAACTGTCTCAACAAAAAGAATAAAATAAAAGCAGAATTTGGACACTGAAAAAAATCTGAGAGCATTTCTCAATTTATTTTCCAAAATAAAAACCAATCCCAATTTATACACTTACTCAACAGATTAAAAATATGTAATTTTTTTCTTACCACAGTGATACTGACGGCATCATCAAACTGATGCATTAAAACACTGATGACTGCAGAAGCCAGAAGCAGCATAATAAGGGGATTTTTAAACTGAAAGTAAAAACAAACAGCAATTCAACACAGTTTTGTACATGACAGTTGTCTCAGCAAAGGCTTTAAAAAAAAAAACCATAAGAGCATGACTGGAAAATTACAAAAGTCTATACTCAGTTTATTTTATGTATCTCTTCGATTAACAAAAAAAGTGTTTATACTTAACTACATTTAAAAGCTTTGTAACAGTTCCTTTTCAGAAAAAAAAAAAGAAAATTAAATAGCAATACTTAAAACTAAGAATTAACCAATTCCTTATAGTATACAGCAATTTTTGGTATATTAATTTAAGAAATATAGCTGTTCTGAATTTCTACTGAGGCTAGAAAAAGCAGGAGAAGATGATTTTTAAGCTAAAAATTTAGGCAAAATACTGAATAGAACACTGAGATTCAAACATTTCTCAAGTACATTGGTGTAGATTACAATTCTGTGGTTGACTCACATATCACAGAAAAATTCCCTCCTCTCCACAAAAGAAACTGAAGATTTTCCTCAAGGCTAGCTTTCCTGGTTTCTATCTACCAGAGCAAATTTATGTCAAAGAAACAGGACTATAGCATCAACCTGATCAGAAAGCATTTAAATGACCTCACATCAGAGTCAACCCCAAATTCTTCCAGTTGGACATTCTATTCCTTGAAACTCTGATGTTAGAATCTCTTCCTCTGCTAAAGTGTTACATCACTGTCAAAGTTGCAAAGTAACTAGGCTAAAAACAATCCATCCCACCAGAAAGCCCCAGCCCTTAGATACCATAGCTCTGAGGTTACATGCCACCACCTCCAAAGCCCCTTTATGGTTCCATTCCCTGGAACAAGTCCCAATCCTGCTTCACATCGGAATCCTATAAGAAACTTTTAACAATGTGAATGCCCAGATTCACACCAAATTAATTAAATCAAAATCTTCAGGCATAAGGCCCAGGCTTTAGCATTTTTTAAGCACTCCCCAAGTGATTCTAATGAGGATTTTAAAAAAATAATAAGTTAAACTGCCCTAACAAAATAACACTGCAACTGCAATCTGGTTCGGGGCTGACCAACCACAAACCTGACTAAGTCAGAGTACCTAGGTTTGAATCCAGCTGCTGGCACCTGTGTGTCACCTTAATCTTTTTAAGCTCTAGATTCTTCATCTGGTAAAACAGAACCTTATACCAAAGAACTGTTATAAGGATTAACTAAGAATGTACAATTAAAGCACTGTGTAAACCAAAAAACATTCTTAAAAATGTTAGCTATTAACGTCACACTTTGAGGGCAAGACCCATGATCTTTTTTATTTTCCCCTGAAAAAGCTGTGCCACATTACTAAGCACACCACTTGATGGATGGCAGGCTGCAGAGGAGTAAAGAATCACCCAGTGCTTTATGATTACGATTACTATTTACTGTTATTTGTTTGGTTGTGCTTAACTACATTATAGGCACTATTTAATTCTCACAGGAATCCCAAGGGGCAGGTGCTCTAGCTTTGATAACAGGATCAAGAAAGTAAAACATTAAATCATACTGCCTAGAGATAAGTCAAATCATTACAATTTATAAATCCAGAGTAAACTATGTCAATGCTTTCTGAAGTCTTTGGTAATGTGGGAATGCGGTAAGTAAGAAAATACAAACACACATATAAATAATATTCCGTAAAAATAAGACAGATACACACAAGGTTCATCCAACTTTTAAAATTCCAGTGTTGCTACTTTAGACAAACTCATTCGCAAAATTAAGCCTGGCAAATTTAAGCTCATTAGCAGAAAAGGCACTTTAGAAGAGTTAAATATAGATCTTTTTAGAAAGACTGCAGGTTAAAAGGCACAGACAGTTACTAAAAAGAAATTTTTAGCAAAAAGTATTTGTTTAGCAAACCAACCTAATTACTTCAAAACTAATCATAGTAACCTGTAACTTTTTACATTAACACAATCGTTATCAAGATAAAAACAGCCTAGAATAAGTCTTTCCTAAAATTTAGGATGAAAAAATATAAATAACTATCATCTACTGAGAGCTAACTATCTCCCATAAGGTTATCATCACCATTTTATAAATAAGGCTCAGAGGATAATAAAGATGATACAACTGATAAGAAATGAAGGTGTAATTTGTACCCAGGAAGCCTGAGTTTAACTTACCTAACTTACTTTTTACTAGTTTTCTGAGCTGGCCTTGATTACCTTAAAAAATATTGCCATTCCTATCATTTAAATAGTGTAGGTTTGATATCAGCAAAGGACACTACTGTCAACAGTATTATCTTTGTGTAATATATCCATATGGAAAATGTTGTCTTTAAGATTTACATACTAAAAACACAAGAATTCCAACCTAATAGTAAGCCCCAACAAATGAAAAATTTTAGGTAAAAAACATCTAAAAATTATTTCCTTTCTCCATAAACAGTATCACAAAAGTAAGCAACTACATAACAGAAGTCCATGTGTTAATAAATTACACAGTAGAAGAGGAAGTAAAAGTATCTCACCTGAGAAATATACTTCTTCCACAGTGGCTCATCTTCACTAATATCAAACTCATTCCAGCCATGAAAGGCTCGCCTATGACTAACTTCACATTTGTTTAGACCATTCTGAAGATCGGCCTGTTAGAGTTTATACATGAAAGTTATTGAAAATGTTAGCACAGAAAAGAAAAACACAAAAAAGCACATAATATAATGTATGATCACATTTATAGAAACTACAACAGTCAAAACTAGTCTATTATGAGAGCAACCTATCAGTGGTTGCCTGGGGCCACAAGTGACACATAGAGAGGGAGGGATTAATTACAAAGGGACATGGGGGAGCTTTCTGGAGTGATATAAATGTTCTATCTTAATGGTGGTGGTGATTACATTTGTCAAAATGCAAATCGTACACTTTAAAAAAGTACATTGTATTTTATGTGAATTATATCTCAACAAAATTGATTTTTAAAAAAATGTAAACAAAAAGGCAGAGTTTACCAAACAAACAAAATTTAGGGAGAAAAATAAACACCACAATCAACCACAAGACTTAAAGAAAGCATAACAGTACATTTTAATTAGCTTTTTCCTTTTCATTGTTGTTTAGCTGTTTTCTAAAATTAGTTTCTCCCAAAGAACGTTCAATGGGCCATAAATGCGTTCCTTGTTCTCTGGGCCTATCAAAACCCTGGGGTTGGTATTAATTTATACTCTTGGACTGTGTAATAATTTCATGCTCAAATTTTGTGCTTCCTAAATTACTCAAAAGCAATGAAGTTAAGATGAACTTCTTCTTGGAACAGTTTATGTTCTATAAACACTACCTACATCCTTCAGTTATTCTCTCTCATGATTTAGTATTCTAACTGTTAAAGAATAAAATTATCTGTACCCCCAAAATAGTTGCCCTGACCAAAAGGTTATTATAATAGAGTCCAATAATGGAGCCTTTCAAAACAAACATATTACAAATAAGTGGTTTTAAAGCAGAGTATAAATATAATAACAACAACAAAAAAAAACTAAAAAAGGATACCCATGTTTTTAATGCTATCACTAAGATATGTGACTGTTAAAGGAAAAATAAAAAATATTATCTTTTTCATGTTTTGATAGATAACTACTTTTGAAAACCAGGAAGAGCCTACATAAGCAATTACAGATTATTTGCAATTCTAAAATTGTACTTAGTTTTTACTTTACCTTAGAAAACCCTTATCAAAAAAAGATAAACTCCTACTACTACTTACGTTAATTATTTTCCTAATCCAGCCAATCCTTATACGCACTAATATAGTTCCTAGAAAAGCTATTATGTTCTAGAGCTGCACTGTCCAATCAGGTAGCCACTAAGCCACCTGTAGCTATTTAAATAAATTTAAATTAAATTAAAGTCAGTTTCTCCATCACACTAGCCACATTTCAAGTCATATAGTCATGTTTAATTCTGTCAAGTTTAACCCCATGTCAGGCTCAACAGTCCTGTTCAACTTGTGGCTACTATGCTGAATGGCACAGAACAGAATATTTCTATCACTGAAGAAAATTAAATTAGACAGCACTGTTTTATAGAGTCTAAGTGACTGACTTTACACCATCTAGTCCCTTCCTCCCCACTAACCACTTACTTGGAGAATGCTTGCAACTTCACTGACTGGTAATTCACTTGCTTTTTTTGATGTCAATACAGGAATCATTGTCTCATTTTCACCATTAGGTATTTTTTGAAAACGTGCAACCTAGGAAGTAAAACCAAAGAAAAAATATTTGAATATAGCAAACAAGTGTAATGCAGTCTAGAATAATAAAAATCCAAAAGTTCACAGCAACTAATTTTCCAGTTAGTAAAATATTTCAGACTAATTATGTATCTAGTCCTAATAGGAAAGACAATTTTATACTAACCACATGCTACTTCTCAAGAAATTACATTTCAAAAACTAAGCCATCGGTGCCCAGCTAGAACACAAAATTTTCACATTGAATGAAAAGCACGCTATTTCTCCACCAACATAAGAGTAAAAAGTAAAACAGATGTCCTGTCTAGCAGATCCTGATGATTACAAATAATCATAATCCTCTAAACTCATTATGTTTAACATGCAAGACAAAGTACAGCTAAGCTTTCTCCATTTTAACTACTCCTCTTAGTCAGTCAGCTCATAGCTGATCTACCCAGAAAAGACAACTGGCTACTCTTTCAACGCACCATGACAAGTCAGACTTTAAGAGCTATTCACAAACTAGGAGAAAAACAAGAAGTAAAAGAGACCAGACAAGCAAAGGATGCACAGGTTAGTGAAGGGGAGCTGGGGGGAAGGGTGGGGAAGGCTGTGAACAAGCAGAGTTAGTCATGAGATAGTAGTAATCAGGGTACCTACTTGATGCAGCTTCATAAGTAATTATCTATATCTACAGAAAACTGTTTAACACAATTCTAGAAATAAATCCTCAATACAGACTTGTTTTGAGTCCTAAGCTGAGATTCTTTACAGACAAAAAGCTTTGAGTGAAAACAGAAGGGAGACAAAAGCTGCCCACTATTGAAACTCAAGAGACGAAAACACTTGAATTGCCACACATCCACTCGATTAAAATAATACTGAAACTAAAATTATCATCTTACTGCCAAGATACAAGTTTTTAAGCTTTCAGGTAAGATCTTTTCAACCTTGGATAATTAACGTTTTTAGGATAAAATATTTCCCTAAAACTTTTAAAGCAGTATCTTTAAGCAAATGAAATCAAAGAAGATTCTACTACATTAGAGTGTCATTACAGAGGCCTGCACGCATAAAGGCTTTTTGCATTTACTCCAAAAAATGGTAAATTGCTGAGGAAAAAAAGTCTTCTCTCAGTATGACTGAGTTTCTGGAACAATCAAATTCATGTTTTCTAATCTTATTTATGTAAAAAGTACAGTTGGATGTTTAAATGCTTTAAAACAAAGAGCAGTAGTATTTTTCAACTTTTAATGAGGAGATATTGGTGAATAAATATGAGGAAACTAGAGACAGATTACCTTTCTTTACTGCAAATTACTGAAATTATTTTATAGCATAATATTTTTACATAATTAAGAAATGTAAAAACTTAGAGGAAAGATTAGGAATTTTACAAAAGCCACACACACGTTTTAGAGCCACTGAAATGCCCTTATTTCAAATCTGTAAAACAAACTAGGACGGGGAAAAGACTTCATTGAACCATTCCTAAGTAAAACATTGGAGAAGATTTCCCCCAAAATGATTTAAATCTTAAAACAATGAGAATTGAAATAGATGACATAGTTATTTTATCTTGTGAGATCATAAAGCAAAATCACGAAGAATCAAATATATTTACACTGCCTGCCATGACAAAGAGATCAATAAAATTTCTTATTTCTAAGATCCCCAAACCTCAGCTTCTTCATATATAACCTGGGAATAATATTGCTAAACAGAGATGTTTGAGGATTAAATACACTAACACAGCATTTGACTTACCACTAGTAAGAGCTCAAATGACAGCTATTAATACTTTTCTTCCAACAAGGCCAATACAGACTAAACAAGGTGAGTAAAGTCAGTTCATGATAATTTCCTATTAATGTTTACTTTTCTATCAATAATATATTGGAAATTGCTAACTCTAGTACCCAGTATGCAATATGACAGCCTTACTCATAAAATGTTTCTCAACTAATCCTTTGGTAGTTGGTACATAGATAGGGTCTACATTTGAACACACTTTACATAAAACCCTTCGGGGGCATTCCATGGGCTCAAAGTAGCTGTAAGTCTCCAGAGCAGGAAATGGTATTATTTCATATAATAAACAATAAAACACTAAAGGGGCATGATACTCTCTAAATATATAAAGGGCTGCTTTGAGATGCTCTCCAGCTGCAACCACACCTACACCTCAAGTGTGTTCACAAGTGGAGGAGTACTAAGCAACAGAAAAGCAAGACGGTAAAGTCCATCCCAGAATGCCAGGCCATATTTAACTTTGTCATTCCACATGAGTACTGCATGGAGTAGAAGGTAGCAGAAATTCATTTCAGGAATACAAGGAGATGAAGAGCAATAAGGCATTGTAGGTATTTTAATGAAGAACATGGGAGCTGCCCATTTGGAGAGAATTGTTCCAAGTCTGCCTATCCTGATGGTGGTACCAAGGAGCCAGAGACAGAAAATGGGAACATAAACAGATACAGGGCCCAAGGAAGGAACCAACTCTGGGAGCTCACTGAGGAAACAGAACAGCAATTCCTTTGACAACAGTGAACAAGAGTCTGTCAACTTTGAGCTAGGTGAGATGCTGCTTAAGCTCTGTCTGCAGGTGGAGATGATGACCTGACAGTCTCTGATGATGAATGCAGCCTGTTTCATGATAAGCTAAATGATTTTTACAACTTGAATATACAGCAACTTTGCATGGCGTGTGAACTGGTCTGCTGAGACTCAGATGGTGGCTGTCCCCTGTGGTTGTGTAGCAGTTGCCTGTTTCTCTCCTAGGCAGGCCTAATCAACTCCAGGTGCAGTCATAATAATTTTTACCCAGAGCTGGTTTTCTCAATCCCTCATCTTTCCCCAAGGAATATACTGTTTTCTCTATTTTAAAAAGTTAAAAAGGCCGGGCATGGTGGTTCACGCCTGTAATCCCAGCACTTTGGGAGGCTGAAGCGGGCGGTTCACAAGGTCAGGAGATCGAGACCATCCTGGCTAACACAGTGAACCCCCATCTCTACTAAAAAATACGAAAAATTAGCCAGGCATGGTGGCGGGCACCGGTAGTCGCAGCTACTCAGGAAGCTGAGGCAGGAGAATGGCATGAACCCAGGAGGCAGAGCTTGCAGTGAGCCAAGATCGCACCACTACACTCCAGCCTGGGCGACAGAGCAACTCTGTCTCAAAAAAAAAAAAAAAAAAAAGTTAAAAAAAAAATCTCAAAGATAGTTTTCTTGTAAAATAAATTTAACTTCCAGTTAGTATATGTAGGTTTGTTGTTTTACCTGTTTTCAACCAGATTCACAAAGTACTTATATAGTGTTTATGAACTTTCCATATTCATTTTGAGGACACCAGGTACAAAACTAAAAGCACTGGCCCTGCTTTGGGGTCCCAGAATAGAGGTGAAGGGTAAAAGGATCTGATGTGGCAAGTAGACTCCTGCTACAGACTGACGAGGTGGGTCCTTGAGATTTCCAATGAAATCTGTACATCTGTGTTTATATATCTATTTTCTACCAAGATGGTATAATTCCTACTATGTGTACTTGTTCACTGGTTTCATTGCACACAAGAATACTACTGGGCAACCAAAACCAGGTGCAAATGTGTTAAGATGTTTAATGTGTTTCACATGATAGGAAAACAGTGAAAGAACACATACAAAGATTGCATGCATAAAATACACATGGAGTTGGAAGGTGACGCCCAAGGGCTGAGAGACCTGGTATGTGAGAGTGTGAGTGTGTGTGATAAGGTTCTCATCCCTGCATACATGTGACATTCCTAGCCTTAGTAGAAAAATTTGGCTTAATAGTTTGAGCCTAGTAGGGCAGACACATTTTAAAGGACAAAGCAGTATATTGGTAGTTATTACTGTATAGCAGTTCTAGTTTTGTCTACATATTTATAGAAATGAGGATTAGCCAGAGCAGTTAAAACGATCTGGTTATCCCATATATTAACACATACTGGGTCTTGGATATACTATTTTATTTAATGTTTTAGCATCACCTAGGCTTTCCAGTCCAAGTACTTTTTGAAAACCTTTATCTCCTCATTGGAGTGGTTTTGCTATCCAGTTTTTGTGTTTGTTTTTGTGTTTATTTGCCTCGTTCCATGCCTGAACTTTGTAGACAGATACACATTATTCGAAACTATATCTAGATGCTCAAATTGAGATGGTGGATAGGAGGCAGGACTAGCTTGTATCTCCCATTCTGACGGACAGAGCAACACGTGGACACTCACATCATGAACTTTTGCTACAATACAAGAACTACCACAGGAACATACCAGGAAAGCCAAGAGAATCCACAGACCCTTTGAAGAAATTGGATCACCACTGCAGGTTCTCTGGGAGGCCTAAAAACTATGAGTCTGCTTGCTTTCTCAAGGGGGAGGCTTGTGGTCTGGGGCAAAGTATCCACCCTGGTAACCGGCTGCCTGGAAAAAGACTCGGTGATGTTGGGGAGGCATGATGGGAGTGAGACCAGCCTTTAAGACCACGGGTTGCATGCAAGCAAAGTAAGGTCTGTGACTGCCAGCTTTCCCCCACTTCCCTGATGACCTGTATGACTCAGCAGAGGCAGCCACAATCCCCCTGGGAATATAACTCCATTGGACTGGGAACCACACCCTCACCCCCCCGCCCAATAGCAGCTGCAGCAAGCTCACCCAAGGAGAGGCTGAGACACCCCTATTCCTGCCCCCACCTGGTAGTCTTTCTCTAGCCATCCTGGTAGCCAAAGACAAAGGTCGTAATCTCTTGGGAGCTCTATGGGCCTGCTCACTGCCTGAGAAACCTGAGTACTTGACCAAGTGTCTCTAGGGCAAATGTGCATCCTCCCTATAGCACCACAGCTGATATGCTCTTGAAAGCACCAACTCCCAGCTGGAGGACAACCAACACAAAACCAGCACACTAAACAAAAACACAACCAAGGACCCTCACAGAGTCTACTTCACTCCCCAGCTACCTCCACCAGAGCAGGTGCTGGTATCCACAGCTGCAAGGCCTGAAAACGGATCACATCACAGGACTCTTTACAGACACCGCCAGTACTAACCTGGCACCTGGTAGCTGGACTGGGTGGCTAGAACCAGAACAGCAAAAACAATCACTACAGTTTGGCACTCAGGAAGCCCCATTCCTAGGGGAAAGGGGAGAACACCGCATCAAGGGAGAACCCCATGGGACAAAAGAATCTGAAAAGCAGCCCTCGAATCCCAGATCTTCCCTCTGACATAGTCTACCCAAATGAGAAGGAACCAGAAAAACAACTCTGGTAATATGACAAAACAAGGTTCTTTACCACCACCAAAAGATCATACCAGCTCACCAGCAATGGATCCGAACAAAGACGAAATCTCTGAATTGCCAGAAAAAGAATTTAGAAGGTCAATTATTAAGCTAATCAAAGGAGGCACCACAGAAAGCTGAAGTCCAACTTAAAGAAATCAAAAACATGATACGGGATATAAAAGGAAAATTCTTCAGTGAAATATATAGCATAAATAAAAAACAACCACAACTTCTGGAAATCAAGGACACACTTAGAAAAATGCCAAACGCACTGGGAAGTCTCAGCAATAGAATCGAGCAAGCAGAAGAAAGAACTTCAGAGACAGAAGACAAGGCTTTCAAATTAACCCAATCCGTCAAGATAAAGAAAAATTACTTTAAAAAAATAAACAAAGCATCCGCGAAGGTTGGGTCTATGTTAAACATCCAAAGCTAAAAATAATAGGTGTTCCCGGGGAAGAAAAGAAATCTAAAAGTTTGGAAAACATATTTCAGGAAATAATCAAGGAAAACTTCCCCAGTCTTGCTAGAGATCTAGACATCCAAATCTCAAGAAGCTCAAAAATACCTGGGAAATTCATCACAAAAAGATGGCCTAGGCACATAGTCATCATTACCTAAAGTCAAGATGAAAGAAAGAATCTTAAGAGCTGTGGGGCAAAAGTATCAGGTAACCTATAAAGAAAAACCTATCAGATTAACAGTGTATCTTTCAGCAGAAACCCTACAAACTAGAAGGGACTGGGGTCCTATATTTAGCCTCCTTCAACAAAACAATTATCAGCAAGAATTTTGTATCCAGCAAAACTAAGCTTCATAAATGAAGGAGAGATAAAGTCTTTATCAGACAAACAAATGCTGGGAGAATTTGCCACTACCAAACCAGCACCACAAGTTCTAAATCTTGAAACAAAACCTCAAAATATACCAAAATGGAAACTCCTTAGAGCATATATCTCACAGGGCCTATATAACAATGATGCAATGAAAAAAAAAAAAAAAAAAAAACCTGAGGGATTAAGGCAACAACTAGCATGATGAAAACAACAGTACCTCACATCTAAATACTAACATTGAATATAAATGGCCTAAATACTCCACTTAAAAGATACAGAATGGAAGAATGGATAAAAATCCACAAACCAAGGATCTGCTGTCATCAAGAGACTCACTTAACACAGAAGGACTCCCATAAGATAAAGGGATGGAAAAAGATATTCCATGAAAATGGAAACCAAAAGCAAGCAAAAGTAGTTATCCTTTTTTTTTTTGAGACAAGAGTCTCACTTCCTCACACAGGTTAGAGTGCAGTTTGCAATCTAGACTCCCTGCAACCTTCACCTCCTGGGTTCAGCTATTCTCCCGCCTCAGCCTCCCAAGTAGCTGGGATTACAGGCGCCCGCCACCACACCTGGCTAATTTTTGTATTTTAGTAGAGACGTGGTTTCACCATGTTGGCAAGGCTAGTCTTGAACTCCTGACCTCAAGCAATCCACCCACCTATGCCTCCCAAAGTGCTGGGATTACAGGCATGAGCCACCACGTCCGGCCTAGAAGTAGTTATTCTTATATCAGACAAACTAGACTTCAAAGCAACAACAATTAAAAAAGGACAAAGAAGGCCAGGTGTCGTGGCTCACGCCTGTAACCCCAGCACTTTGGAAGGCCAACGCAGGTGGATCATGAGGTCAGGAGTTCGAGACCAGCATGGTGAAAACTCGTCTCTACTAAAAATACAAAAAATTAGCCAGGCATGGTGGTGTGTGCCTGTAATCCCAGCTACTCAGGAGGCTGAGGCAGGAGAATTGCTTGAACCCGGGAGGCAGAGGTTGCAGTGTGCCGAGGTCGCACCACTGCACTCCAGCCTGAGTGACAGAGTGAGACTCTGTCTCCAAAAAAAAAAAAAAAGAAAGACAAAGATGGATATTATATAATGATAAAAGGACTAGTACAACAGGAAAATGTCACAATCCTAAATATATATGCACCTAACACTGGAGCTCCCAAATTTATAAAACAATTACTACTATGCCTAAGATATGAGACAGATGGCAACACAATAATAGTGAGGGAACTTCAATAACCCACTGACAACACTAGACAGGTCACCAAGACAGAAAGTCAAGAAAGAAACAATGGACTTAAGACTATACCCTACAACAAATAGACTTAACAGATATTTACAGAACATTCTACCCAACAATTGCAGAATATACATTCTTTTCACCAGCAGATGGAACATTCTCCAAGACAAATCATATGATACGCCACTAAACAAGACTCAATAAATTTAAGAAAACTGAAATTATATGAAGTATCCTCTCTGACCACAGTGGAATAAAACTGGAAATTAACTCCAAGAGGAACCCTCAAAACTACATAAATACATAGATATTAAATAATCTTCTCTTGAATGATGACTTCAAGTCAATAATGAAACCAAAATGGAAATTTTTAAATTCTATGAACTGAGGGGTAACAGTGACACAACTTATCAAAACCTCTGAGACAGAGCAAAAACAGTGCTAAGAGGAAAGGTCATAGCATTAAATGCCTACATCAAAAAGTCTGAAAGAGCACAGACAATCTAAGGTCACACCTCAAGGAACCAGAGAACAAGAACAAACCAAACCTAAGCCCAGCAGAAGAAAATAAGTAACAAAGATCAGAGCAGAACTAAATGAAATTGAAACAAAAAATTACAAAAAATAAATGAAACAAAAAGCTGGTTCTTTAAAAAAAAAAAAAAAAAAATCAATGCACCATTAGCAACATTAACCAAGAAGAGACAAGATCCAAATAAGCTCAATTAGAAATGAAACGGCAGATATTACAACTGATACCACAGAAATAGAAAAGATCATTCAAGGCTACTATGAACACCTTTACATGCACAAACTAGAAAATCTAGAGAAGATAGTTAATTTCCTGGAAATATACAACCCTCCTAGATTAAATCAGGAAGAAACAGAAACTCTGAACAGACCAATAACAAGTGGTGAGACTGAAACAGGAATGAAAAAATTGCCAACAAAAAAAAAGTCCAGTACCAGATGGATTTACAGCTGAATTATTTCAGATATTCAAAGAATTTGATACTACTGTTACTGAAACTATTCCTAAAGATAAAGAGGGAATCCTCCCTAAATCATTCTATGAAGCCAGTATAACCCTAACACCAAAACCAGGGAAGAATATAACAAAAAAAGAAAATTACAGACCAATATCTTTAATAAACATAGATGCAAAACTTCCCAACAAAATACTAGCTAACTGAATCCAACAGCCTATCAAAAAGGTAATACATCATGATCAAGTGGGTTTCATACCAGGGAAATTTACTGACCCTTGTGATGCAAGGATGATTCAACATATAAAAAATGTATTAATATACCACATTAACAGAATCAAAGATAAAAATCACATGATCATCTCAATAGATGCAGAAAAAGCATCTGACAAAAATCAATGCCCTTTCATTATAAAAAGTCTCTACAAACTAGGAATAAAAAGAAAGTAACATAATAAAGACTGTATATGAAAAGTCCACAGCCAACATTATATTCAATAGCAAAAAACGGAAACTTCTCCTGAAAGATCAGGAACAAAGCAACGATGCCCACTCTCACTACTTCAGTTCAGCATAGTACTGGAAATCCTAGCCAAAGCAATTAAGCAATAAATTAAATGCTTAATAAAATAAAAAAAATTCATCCAAATCAGAAAGGAAGTAGTAAAATTGTCCCTTTTGGGCCAGGCACAGTGGCTCATGCATATAATCCCAGCACTTTGGGAAGCCGAGGTGGGCGGATCACTTGAGGTCAGGAGCTCAAGACCAGCCTAGCCAACATGGTGAAACTTCATCTCTACTAAAAATACAAAAGTTAGCCAGGTGTGGTGGCAGGCACCTATAATCCCAGCTACTTGGGAGGCTGAGGCAGGAGAATCACTTGAACCTGGGAGGCGGTGGTTGCACTGACCCAAGATTGTGCCCCTGCACTCCAGCCTGGGCAACTGTGTGAGACTTCGTCTCAAAAAAAAGAAAGAAAGAAAGAAAACTCTCAAGATTCCATTTTTAAAAAACTGTTAGAACTAATAAATTGAGTATAGTAGCAGGATACAAAATCAACATATAAAAATCAGTAATGTTTCTATACACTATCTATCTGAAAAGGACATTAGGAAAACAATCCCATTTACAATAGAAAAAAATTAGCTACCTAGGAATAAACTTAAATAAGGTGAAAGGTTTGTTTATTGAATACTACAAAACAATGATGAATGAAATTAAACAAGACATACAAAAAAACAGAAACAACTATGTTCATGTTTTGTTAAGACTTAGTATTTTTAAATGCCAATATTACCCAAAGTGATCTATAAATTCTATGCAATCACTATCAAAATTCCAGTGGTATTTTTCATAAAAATAGAAAAACAATTCTAAAATTCATATGGAACCACAAAAGACCATAAATAGCCAAATCAATCTTGTAAAAGAACAAAGCTGGAGGCATCATACTTCCTGATTTCAAAATACATTAATATTACAAAGCTACCATAATCTAAACAGTATGGTATTGGCATAAAGACAGACATATAGAGCCACAAGAACACAAAAAGAGATCCTAGAAATAAGTCCACACATATATGGTCAACTGATCTTCAACAAAGATGCCAAGAATATACAATGAGGAAAGGAATGGCATCAGGAAAACTTCATATCTACATGTAAAAACCTAAAAAAAATAAACTGGGCCCTTTTCTTACACCATACACAAAAATCATCTAAAAATGATTTAATAAACGTAAGACATGAAACTAAAACTCTTAGAAGAAAACATACAGGAAAAGCTTCGTGACATTGGTGTCGGCAATTATCTCAAGGATTTAATACCAAAAGCATAAGCAACCAAAACAAAAATAAACAAGTGGGACTACATCAAACTAAAAAGCTTCTACACAGCAAAAGAAACAATCAACAGAGTAAAAAGGCAACCTATGGAATGAGAGAAAATATTTGCAAACATGTATCTGACAAGGGGCTAGTCTCCAAATATATAAAGAACTCCTATAATTCAACAGTAAAAAAACACAAATAACTCAACTTAAAAATGTGCTAAGGACATCAACAGACATTTCTCCAAACATATACAAATGGGCAGTAAGCACATGAAAAGATGCTCATTGTTAACCATTAGGGAAATGAAAATCAAAACCACAACACACTATTACCTCACACTTGTAAGGATAACTATTACCAAAAAACCAAACCAAAACAAAACACAACTACTGTTGGTGAGGATGTGAAGAAACTGGAATCCTGTTGGTGGGAATGCAAAATGGTGCAGCCCCTATGGAAAAAAGTATGAAGCTTCCTCAAAAATTTAAAAACAGAACTACTATATATTCCAGCAGTCCCACTTTTGGGTATTTATCCAAAAGAATGAAATCAGGATCTCAAACGGCTATTACCACTCTGATGTTCACCACAACACTATTCACAATGTGATAGTGATAGGTGCAGAAACCTAATGTCCACCAACAGATGAAAGGATTTTTAAAATGTGGAATATATGTACAATGGAATACTATGTAGCCTTAAAAAAGAAACTCTAGGCCGGGCGTGGTGGCTCATGCCTGTAATCCTAGCACTTTGGGAGGTTGAGGCAGGCGGATCACCTGCAGTCAGGAGTTCGACAACAGCCTGGTTAACATGGTGAAACCCCTTCTCTACTAGAAAAATTAGCTGGGTGTGGTAGTGGGCGTCTATAATCCCAACTACTTGGGAGGCTGAGGCAGGAGAATCGCTTGAACCTGGGAGACAGAGGTTGTAGTAAGCTGAGATCGTGCCATTGCACTCTAGCCTCAGCGAAAAGAGCAAAACTCTCTCAATAAAAAAAAAAGAAAGAAAGAAATTCTAGGGATCTCGGACTCCCTGGACACTCCCTCCAGCCCAGCCTCTCTAGCTCCACTTGCGATGCGTGCTCTGCCTCCAACTCAAAATGCCTGCGTGGAGAGGTGGAAATAAGTTTGGGGTCTGCGGGAGGGCCGTGTACCACGCAGAAGAGGTGCAGTGTAATGGCAGGAGCTTCCACCGCTACTGCTTGCTTTTTTTTTTTTTTTTTTAGACGGAGTCTTGCTCTGTTGCCCAGGCTGGAGTGCAGTGGCACGATCTCGGCTCACTGCAAGCTCCGCCTCCCGGGTTCACGCCATTCTCCTGCCTCAGCTTCCCGAGTAGCTGGGACTACAGGCACCTGCCACCATGCCCGGCTAATTTTTTGTATTTTTAGTAGAGACGGGGTTTCACCATGTTGGCCAGGATGCTCTCGATCTGACCTCATGATTCGCCCGCCTCAGCCTCCCAAAGTGCTGGGATTACAGGCGTGAGCCACCGCACCCGGCCCACCGCTACTGCTTTCTATGCATGGTTTGCAGGAATAATTTAGATAGCAAGACAGTGGCAATTCACGATTAAGAGATCTACTGCAAATCTTGCTATGGAAAGAAGTACAGGCCAAAAGGCTACAGTTTATGGCCAGGGCGCTGGCATACTTAACATGGACCGTGGTGAGAGCCTGGGCATCAAGCCAGAGTGTTCAGCCTCACATGCCTACAACAAATCCAAAGACTTCTAAATTTGCTCAGAAATACAGAGGTGCTGAGAAGTGTTCCAGATGTGGGGATTCCGTATATGCTGCTGAGAAGATAACTGGAGCTGGAAAGCCCTGGAACAAAAACAATTTCCGATGTGCAAAGTGTGGGAAGAGTCTTGAATCAACAACTCCTGACTGAAAAAGAAGGTGAAATCTATTGTAAAGGGTGCTATGCAAAGAACTTTGGGCCCAAGGGATTTGGCTATGGCCAAGGAGCAGGGCTCTTGTTCATGCCCACTAAGGTGTAAACCCAGAACCAAGCATCACACACTGAGAATCTCTTCATAATCTAGGCACAGATAATCTTTCTAAACTACTGCAAAATTCTACCAGCATTAAGTACTATATATTACCCTGTACTCGGATAGGCTGGCTAACTCGTAAGAAGGGAGCACTATATCTTACCCTTTTGCTTTATTTGCCAACATTTTTTGGGAACCATTTCTTTTACAATTTAAATAAAACTTCAGCTTGAAAAAAAAAAGAAATTCTACAAAATGGCACAACATGGATGAATCTTGAGGACACCATGCTAAGTGAAATAAGCCAGTCACAAAAAGACAAATGACTGCATAACTCCACTATCTAAAATAATACAAATTCATAAAAATCAAAGAGTGGAATGATGGTTAGCAGAGGCTGGGAGAAGGGGAAATGGAGAGTAGCTAATCAAAGCTCATGAAGTTTCAGTCAGTCAAGATGAATAAGCACTAGAGAGCTGCTGTACAACATTGTACCTATAGCCAACAATAATGTGTACTTTAAAATTCATTAAGAGTCTCGATCTGTTTACCACAATATTTTTAAGAGAATATTTTTGCAAGTAAAAAAAAGGTTTCACCTGATCCCAAGTTTTAGCAGTGTTTTTAAATGTCGAGGTAAAATAAAAGCAAAAGTGTTACATCTTAATTTTTAGCACACACTACCATGTAAACAAGATTCAGAAATAATACTCTGGCACTCATTCCCAGCTGTTATGTGTTAAACACAATTGCAAACCATCTATAATACAACAAAATCTAAAGTCTTATTTCGATAAAACAAATCCAAAGGCGTTCACATATTATTAATCTGCTTTAAAAAAAAAGAAATGTCTTTTACCTGGTAAAGTTTATCTTCATAGAATCCATTATTCTTCTCAACTACAATGGGATAATAGCCCAACAAATCCATCATAAGTTGAAAGTAACAAGTCAAAAATGCATTTCATACACCTAACCTACCGAAGCAAACATCATAGCTTAGCATAGCCTATCTTAAACACACTCAGCAACACTTACATTAGCCTACAGTTGAGCAAAATAATCTAATACGAAGCCTATTTTATAAAGTGTTGACGATCTCATGTATTTAATAAATAATACTGTACTGAAAGTGAAGAACAGAAGTACAGTTTCTACTGAATGTTTACTGCTTTCACACCATCGTGAAGTTGAAAAATCCTAAGTCAAACCATCACAAGTCAGGGACTTGTGTGTACTTCATTTCTGGTAACCAATGACCTTAGCTGCTTTAAGGATACAATCAGGGAAGTGAAATCAGTTGAGTACACATTGATTTACAAAAGCTATGTTTAGAAAAACCAATCCTCAACATGAGTAAGAAAAGTGGGCAAGAAAACACCATTTGTGTGGTTTTTGGACAATAAAAAGATAGAGAACTGAGGGCTGAATGAAAAAAGAAAAATTGAGCTGTCGAGTGGCTGAATAAAAAAAGAAAAAGGAGAACTGAGGGGTCAAGTTACACATAAAGGTAAGACATTAAAGATTCAAACAGTCCTTCACTTCATTAATCAGGGAACTTGAATTCTGCCTGCAATGGTACCAGCTGTTTCCCCGCTAAGGCAAAAGAAATTGGTACTGCAGCAATATATAATGGCTTTGAAAAGAAAAAAAGAAGAAAGAAAATATATACATATAAATTTAAGCACAAATTTAATCTTCAGCTCTACTAATCAATCACCTTTTGGGCCCGTCCTCCAAGAAAATCATAGTTTCCACCTCACTTTATTTATTTATTTATTTATTTATTTTTTGAGATGGAGTCTTGTTCTGTCGCCCAGGCTGGAGTGCAGTAGCGCGATCTCTGCTCACTGCAACCTCTGCCTCCCAGGATGAAGCGATTCTTCTGTCTCAGCCCCCAAATAGCTGGGATTACAAGCACATGCTGCCATGCCTGGCTAATTTTTTTTTTTATTTTAGTAGAGACAGGGTTTCACTGTGTTGCCCAGACTGGTCTCAAACTCCTAAGCTCAGGCAATTCACCCACCTCAGCCTCCCAAAGTGCTAGGATTACAGGCGTGAGCCACTATGCCTGGCCTCCACCTCACTTTAAACACTCATACTCCATGAGGATCTCTAAAAGGAATGTTACCTAATAGAAGACTGTAAGAATCCTATTTATTAACTATATTTAAATATTCTGTTATCACAAATAAGTTTGCTTTACATGTCCCAGTAATGCTGCCCTTCACATATAAGGATGGCTAATCCTCTATTATTAAGATACATAACCCATTTATTCAGTGACAGTGGATTTGGACTGACTCAGAACGCCTCAGGCTAAATATAAATGGCTAAATATAAAATCTAAAACCACACTACTGAAGTGGCATATGTAGGGGAGGTCTACCACTGAGTCCCTTTGTCTGAAATGCTTGTAGCACATTTCTGCAGGCAACAGCCAGGTCCAGCCTGCACACTCCATACCCTACACTATGCTTTTAGGCCTCATTCCTTCTATGAGCTTTTTTGTGTTGGCTTGCAACAACCCTGAACCAATTACTCACACTCAGTCCCCTACCACTTAACTATCACTGCTCATCCAAACATGTCTTTTTCCCTCAACTACACTGCAAACTCAATAGCTACAAGAACTGCAGGTCACACAAACCAACACTCACCATGCCTGGCATATAGCTGGTACTCAGTAACTGTTAAATAAAAGGATAAATGAAAAACTAAGCTAAGACCAGACTTTTTCCCTAATTTTTTCAACTAACACTATATCCCTAAACAAAAACTGTACATTCTTATAATTAAGAATGAATTAGGCCGGGCACAGTGGCTCATATCTGTAATTCCAGCATTTTGGGAGGCCGAGGCGGGTGGATCACTTGAGGTCAGGAGTTTGAGACCAGCCTGGCCAACATGGTAAAACCCTGTCTCTATTAAAAATACAAAAATTAGCTGGACTTAGTGGCAGGCGCCTTTAATCCTAGCTACTTGGGAGGCTGAGACAGGAGAATCGCTTGAACCCAGGAGGCGGAGGTTGCAGTGAGCCAAGATCACGCCATTGCACTCCAGCCTGGGCAAAAGAGCAAGACACCGTCTCAAGGGGAAAAAAAAAACCCAGAATGAATTAATCCCAGTAAGTTCACAATTAACTCTTTTCTCTCCCAATCTTTACTAAGAGGGAGGAAGGAACCTTCCTGTCATCCAAAGCAACAAACAAGTCAAAGAAGATTCAACAATCCAACTGCTTTCCCGTTAAGTGCTAATGCTCTATTTGCTCCGTATTATAACAACTGCAGAATATCCAGATGGTTCTCATACTTATTCACAAATAATTGGGCTTCTTCTATTGAAATCTATGTTCCCCATGTTTTCATGTTCAAGGTATGTTATGGGGTAGGGAGGTAGAACGTAAAAGGGATGGGCAATCAAAATCTTAGTCAAGCAAGTTAGTCCCTCCTACACAACTACTTGCCTAACATATATCAGTAATTCATATCTGTTTTTAATTCCTTGCTTCAACTTCCAACCCTTTTATTAAGATATAATCAAAGACACCCTCTACTTAAGAGGCTAAAGCAGAAGATCAAGAATTCAAGCCCAACCTGGGCAAAATACCAAGACCCCATTTCCTTGCCCCCAAAAAAAGACAAAGACACCCCAAAATGATATTATTGAACACAAAGTAGCCAAAAGTAATTCAACATGAGTTACTAACCTGAATTAGTTTGTCCTTGCAAAACTATAGGGCTTGGCTGGTCTGAAGGCAGTTGAGTTATCTCAATTGATTGTTCAGTCAGTTACAGATCCAACACCTTTCTACTCTTTCCCCCTTCTCACTGAAATGCACTTGACTAGTTAAAACAAATAAAAAAACAAACAAAAAAACCTATATGGCTTAAGCCTTAAACTAAATAACAAAAATGTCTAGCTATGAAACTTTCACAGGGCACTTTCATTTCAAAAGATCAACTATTTATCCTTAAAGGATCTGCAAGAAATACGGTGTTTTTAGTTCGAAGCTTTGAGTTAAAAGAAAAGTCTAAAACTCTACTGAATTCACATTTAGTCATTTATATGTTATCACAGTAACAGTTGGAGGAAACATAATAGGAAGAAGAGTACTAAGGAGGAGGAGGAGGAGGGAAAGAGCAGGCTTGCCCTTTAAGCTGCTAAGTACCAGCGCTTGATGCTGAGTGCTTTATTTCTAATACTTCATTTAATCTTCAGAAAACACTCTGAAGAGGGCATTATTTTTACTACTTTTTTAGATAGGGAAATTAAAGATTAAAGAAGTAATGTGCCCAACATAAAAAGAAACTAACAAAACTAGTAAGTGATATGGCCAGGAACTGAACCATTGTGTAATGCTAGAAGTCCTCCTTCTTAACTATTGTACAATATTTAAATTAGTCAGGTAATCCAAAAATTTCAAAGTAAATCCAGTTTAGAGGACTAATTTTAGTTTAGTGAGACTAGATTTAAGATCTAAGAACACAGGCTTCTTTTTAACCAAAAGCAAACTTTGTGCAAAGAATCTTTTCATCCTTTCACCTCCCCTCTTCCCCCATACACACACCAAAAAAATCTTAAATAAATACAGCAGATTTTAACTTTGGAAAAGGAGAAAACAATCATTTAAAAACAGCATGTCTTAAGTAGAGTAAGGCTGTACAGTCTTCTGATGCCAACAAGACATTTTATAAACACTGTCACATGAAAATACACAGCTAAACTACATAATTTCTGATAGGTGAGCCAGTAGTATTAATAACTCAGTACCACTAGGTATGCCACGAGGCTCTATTCTGTTAATATTTTATCAACAACTCAGATAAATACTGAATAGCATACTTATCCAAGATGACATTAACTCAAGGCTGGAGAGGGATAGCCACCTTGCCTCATAATCAAAACAAAATTCTAACAAGCTGATTATCAGGCAGAATCAACTAGAAGAGGCAATATACCACCACCTCAACATTTACAAAAGCATACGTATACTTATTAGAGATAAATGTAAAAACCTACTACTGGCTGGGTGCTGTGGTTCATGCCTGTAATCCCAGCACTTTAAGAGGCCAAGGCAGCAGGATCACTTGCACCCAGGAGTTCAAGACCAACCTGGGCAACATAGTGAGACCCTAACTCTATTGACAATAAATAAATATAAATATATATATATATAACCTACTACTATACTGAGAAACCAACTACTAACATACCAGATGCTAAGGCTCTACAACAATAATTCAGACAAACACATGGGTTAAGTTGACCTCATACATCATTTAAAGAGCTGTAAAAGCATTCTCAGTGTAAACCTACTGCTAAAAAGGTAAACATTATCCTAAACTGCATTATGAGAAAGGTAGCTTTTTAGTCCAAGCGAGTCAATGAGCCTAGAATATTTCACAATAATCCAATCACACCTTGAGAAGTCTATATTCAGTTTAGGGCATCATTAGAGCCTGCTACCAAGCATGGCATACTATGGTGACATTTCTGGAAATGAGGTCTTAAGATGATCAGTGGAAGGAATTAGGAATATTCGGCCTAGAGAAGTATGAAGGGTAGTACCTCACCATTAATTGGATTTCAATAAAGATTTCTAAATAAATAAAGGATATGACAGGCATCTGGCAAAATGCAGAGGGATCTCACTGCCTCCTTACTGCCTGTGGTACTAAGGTTTCTGAAAATGTATCAGTAACCTCTGTTAAGGGAGATACTGTGAAATGGTTACCTTCTTCACTGAACCTTAAGTTCCAGAGCATGAACCCAAAGAACAGTGGCATAATCAGGCTTCAATGCTCTTAAGTATTCTTAAATATTCTTTGTACTTAAAGAATTAAATATTCTTCATTTGATGAATTAAAAACTAGCACAATCACAATTCTTAAAAGATAAATCTTATTTTTCTCCCATACTTACAATATGTAGAAATGAAAAATATGGTTCTAAATATTATTAAATATTTGTACCCAAGAACTAATTCTAGTCCATTTTCCACACAGCAATAAAAATCACAATAAAATGCATTTACCTCTGGATACCAACAGGGATTATATACGAAACAATCAAACTGCTCTGGAGACCAACAGATATTATATATAAAACAATCAAACTGACAGAAAAAAACAAGTATCTTATTCCTAAAGAGTAGTATTAATTTTAATTTTACTTACACTAAGTCATTCTTAATGATTTTTCAGAAAATAAAAACCTGCTCATTGTTTTAAAAAAAGTCAAGTAATGAGAAAGGATTTAATGAGATTTCCAGTCCTACTGCCCAGAAGTAACCTCTGTTAACTATTTCTGTGTATACTGCCAGCCATTTTCTATACAGGTGTGTATATAAGTATTTCTGGTGTTTTTTTTTTAAATTACTAATAGAACCACACAATAACAAATTTTGTCATTCAATACATCTTGGACTCCATGTCACCTTACATACTAACCTGCCTCACTCTTTTCAATGGCTCACAGGGCATTTCATTGTATGTAGTACTTCAATTTTAACTAGTCCTCTTGATGACATTTAGGCTGACTCCTGTCTTTTGGTATTACAAATGTTGCTGCAGTAAACATCCTGTACAAACTTCTTGGTATGTTTGTGCAAGTACAGTACAGAATACATTTCTGAAAGTGAAACTTTGGTTGTTCATATTTTTTATTCTGATAGCCACCCCTACTGATCTCCAAAGGGACTGTGTGAAAAACTTCAAACTCAGAAGCTTCTATTTTCCCCACAGTCTAGCCAAGACTAGTCATCACTACACTCTAATCTTTGCCAATCTGACAAGTGAAAAATTATAATTTTGTTTTTAATTTGCATTTCTTCATGACTGAGGTTGAACATCTTTTCATGTATCTTTTGGCCTTCTATTTCTGTGAAATGCTTGTTACCTAGAATAAGGTCACACCCAAAGATAGTACTCAAAAAGTCTTATGTTTGTACCTATGTAAGAATATTATATTCTCAAAGTAAAGGACAATTCAAGGCAATGCTTATGAAAATCCCAACTGCCTTTTTAACAGAAATGGACAAACTGATTCTAAAATTCATATGGAAATGCAAGGGACCCAGAATAGACAAAACAATCTGAAAAAAAGAAAGAAAGAAAGAAAGGCAGACACTGTTAAAGGTCTCACACTTCCAGTTTCAAAATTAACTTACTACAAAACCTACAGTAATCAAAACATTATGGTACTTAACATCAGCAAAGATATATAAACCAACAAAATAGAATTGAGAGTCTAGATATAAACGCATAATTTCTGGTCAATTGATTTTTGACAAGGGTGCCAAGACATTCAATGGAGAAAGAATCGTCTTTTTAACAAACAGTATTGGGATAACTGGATATTCCATGCAAAAGAATGAAGGTGGGCCCTTATGTCACATCGTATGCAAAAATGAACTCAAAATGGATCAAGCATGAGAGTTAAACTATAAAATTCTTATAATCTTCATCACATTGAATCAGGCAATGGTTTCCTAGATATATAAAGCACAAACAATAAAAGAAAAACATATATAAATTGGACTTCATCATAATTTTAAAAGTTTCTGATGTAGAGGACACCATTCAGAAAGTGAACAGGTAATCCACAGAATTGGAGAAATATTTACAAACCATATCTCTGATAATTATCTTATAAACATTGCTGCAGTGAACACTCTTAGGTAAATGTCTTTGTAAACTGGTATAAGTATAGAATATATTCCTATCCAGTATCCGGAATAAATGTGTGTGTGTGTGTGTACACACACATATATAAAGAACTCTTACAACTCAACAAAAAAGTAAATAACCAAATTACAAAATGGTCAAAAGATTTGAATAGACATTTCTCCAAAGATATACAAATAACCAATAAGCACATCACACTTCCTAGTTTCAAAACTAACTTATCACAACATCTACAGTAACCAAAACATTGTGGTACTTGGATCAGCAAAGACTTATAAACCAACAGATTAGAAGTCAGAGTGCAGAAATGATTTTTGCGTATGCTGTGAGATAAGAGCCCACCTTCATTCTTTTGCATGAAAAATCCATGCAAAAGATCCTTGACGTATCATTAGTCATTTCGGAAACGCAAATCAAAACTACAATGTGAAACCACCTCATACCCCCTAGGATGCAATGAAAAAAAAAAAAACAGCAAAGTGTTGAAGAGGATGTGGAGAAATTAATTAAATGGAATCCTCATACACTGCTAGTGGGAATGAAAAAATGGTTCAACCACCATGGCAGTTACTCAATAAATTAAAGATAGAATTACCATGACCCAGCACTTCTACTCCTAAGTATACACCTGAAAAAACTGAAAACATGTTTACACAAAAACCCATACATGAATGCTCACAATAGTGTTATTTTTTGACAAAAATTAGAAACTGATGAATAAACAAAATGTGTATATCCATACAATGGAATATTATTCCATCGCAAAAAGAAATGAAGTACTAACACGTGCTAGAAGCCAGACATAAAAGGTCACATATTGTATGATTCCATTTATATGAAAATGCCCAAAACAGGCAAATCCATAAAGACAAAGTAGATTAGTGGTTACCAGGGGCTAGCGAAAGGGGAGAATGGGAAGTGACTGCTAATGGGTAAGGGGTTTCTTTCTGGGGTGATAAAAATGTTCTAGAATTCTATCAATATACAATTTTGTGACTATACTAAAAACCACCGAATTATACAGTTTAAAATGATAAATTTTGTGGTAAGTGATTCTATCCTGAAAAAGAAAAACCCAGTAAAGGATAGGGTCTACAAAACAATTCAAGATTTACCACAGCTATAAGAGAATTAGTATTCATACTGTAGGTGGCTCTGGGTCTAAAACTGTGCATCCAGAACAAGTAAGATTTAGTCGATGGGCATGATTTCAAGCACTGACAGTTATGGGGCCACAGCTGATATCAATTCCCAAGTGTAAACGATGTAGAAATGAGAGCTGTAACTAAGGAACCAGGCAAGAAAGCCCAAGAGAATGATTGCCAAAGCACATGTCCTTTAACTGCTATCTGGCAAAGCAATTACAGCTGTACCCAACCTTAAGCAAATCCAGTACTTTTAAGAACACATCTTTATCATAAATAAATGGGAGAGGGATACTGTGCTATGATGAAACAGGATGTAGGAGGAACTTAAAACAGCATACAAACAATAACAAGTGAACCTAATTTTATTACAAATGACTAACATAACCCTTAGGCAGGGATGAAAAGAACCCAAGTAACTTCTGAAAACAGAATTTGCCTGTATACCATAAAGTTAGAGACAAATATTGTACTCTAGTTTAAAACTGTGTTTCTCACCAGGGAACGAATAGATTAGTAATTCTAAAACTACTTTTGTTTGTGTGTACTTGGATGAAACAAGTAAGTCAATATACTGTGCTTGAGAACAGTTTCTCACCTTTGGAGAAGGAAGTAACAAAGCAAGAGAAAAAGCCTGAAGAGGAAAAAAGACCAAAATGGACCCTATGGTGGAAGAACGGAACCGGCAGCATCACTGGTACAGTTTTTTATTTATATACATAGATGGATGGATAAGAAAATAAAAATATGTGTTCATACATGTTACTAAACATATATACTGCTAGCTCTATCTACGAAGAGAGCCTAGAAGCAATGACACCCAGTAGCATGGAGCACACCTGGTACCCAGATCTTGGTTTCTAGATATCATTCTCTAGTAAAATGAACTCAGCTCCCTGGAAAAATGGTTGATTCCATGGCTGGTGCAAGCAGGAAAAATACAAGATACACCCAGAACATCATGTGATACCAGAAAGTAAATTAGTGCTCACAAAATGAGAGAGGGTATTGTAGAAAGGACACAGGAACAAATTTTCAAGTGCCCTCAATAACCAAAGCGAGAATGACTTGAGCAACAATTACTGGATTTTAACCCATAAAGTAAAATATCCACAAAGCCATGTAAATAAATTAATTGGATAATAAGTAAAGGAAAGGGGACAGTACTTCCTTAATTGTAGAATTCCAAATATAGTAAGAATGAGTGAAATAGAAAACTCGCCATTAAGCAAAGACCAAAGCAGTAATAACTGCTGCCAGTTAAGAACCATTGATAGATTGCAAAACAGGCCCATGTAAAGTATGATGGAACACAGGATATTGCAAAACTGGCCCATGAAAAGTATGATGGGACACAGCATATTTGCAGTACCTCCCCACTAGAGGAAGGTATGAATTACAAAGGAATTACTAATTATTATACAACTACAAGGTCAAAATGAACATTTATTATTAATTACAAAGGAAAAAACAGTAACTTTACAATGAAGAAATCTGTCAGACACAGCCTTAACCAAGTGATCACATTAACTTCACCCATCATAAGACATGCTAATCATGGGTGAAGATCTGACAACCCCAAATTGAGAAACATTCTAAAAAATAACTAACAGTACTCTTCAAAAGTGTCAGAACATTTATAAAAGATGAGAGGAAGAAAAGACTGAAAAGCTTAACAGATGGGAGGAGACTAAGATGATAACTAAATGCAAGGTAGGATCCCAAATTGGATCCTGAACTAGAAAAAGGATAGTTTATAAATGTGAATGTCCTGGTTTTAATAATTATACTATGGTTATATAAGATGTTAACATTAGGAGTAACTGGGCAAAAGATATCCAGGACCTCTTTGTACTATTTTTACACCTTTTATGTAAGTCTAAAGTTATTTCAAATTTTAAAAATCAACATAATTTTAGAAGATTTTAGAAAAACCTCTCAAAGTAAAGTAAATATTTCTACTATAATTGAATTTACATCCAACAGTTAACTACACCTGAATTATACTGCCACTCTGGAAAGAATGTGGCATTTTTTGATCATTAAATTAAAAACTGGGCATAATACTCCATCTACTGATACATCTGTTTGTATAAATTATTCTAAGTTTGAAAGAAATTTGGTACAAGGATGGGGGAAAGGGGTATCATACCATCTACATATTTTTTAAACCTGTCCATTTTGTTGCCATCCTATATTAAGCATGCAACCAGTGTTTTTTAAAGCCTTCAGTGAGCAACAATTATTTTATTAGCAATACAGAAGATGGAAAGGAAAGGAAAGGAAAGGGGAAAGAGTAAGGAGGAAAAAGGAAAGGAAAGGAAAGGGGGGAGGAAGGGGCAGAAGGAAAGAAGGGAGGGAGGGAGAGAAAGAAAGTTTTTTTAGATTCCTTTATACCTTCTCCTAATACCTCCCCCACCATGACCAATGACATTCATTTCATAAAGCAGCTAATTGGTGAACCTAATTTTACAGGCTATGACAAACCAAACCCTTATGAAAAGACATTATGGTGGCATTCTTAACACCCTGTGCTTCCAGACCTAAATAACTACAGGCACAATGGGGAGCCACGTAAGCCTTTAAAAGCAGTTGATGGTGAAATACAATTTAATATCATTTAAAGCTACCAACTTTGAACCCTATAGGGTTAAGTTAAACGATAATTTATTTGCTGTCACAAAATGTACTCTATTATTATTTTCCATTTTTAAGTGGTGTTCCTCAAAAGCTAATTTTTCTAACCAACTGATTAATGAATGGAATATTTAATAATCTTAGTTAAAGATGAAAAACAGGCATGTTATTTCTAAATTCCACCTGCAATTAATTAAAAAACGTACACTAGTAAGTCCAATACATAGTTTACCGAACTCAAACAAACCTACAGTAATTCCATCTAGAGTAAACCGGCTTTTTTCCTAAAAGGAAAGAAATAGCAGCAAAGAATTCCAGTGACTCCCTAAAAATGAGAATGCCACACAGCTATGTACATGTAAGGAGACTTTAAACACTGAGGCTATGACTGGAATAGACCACTAAGGGATTGGTATTAGAGATGAAAATATAGGTGGTCCTGTCCCTAACATCACTGAAACATTCAACTCCTTACAAAATAAAGGGAACATTCAACACCTTACAAAAGAAAGTAAAAAGGCACCTGACAAGCAAAAGAAAGCCACCTAATGAAGACCCTACAAAGGAAATCTAAGGAAGAGTTCTGACTTCAGGGAGGGGTCTACTTAGAATTAATAAATGGTTAAAAGGAAAAAGGCAATAGACACAAGAGGTCTAGCATTTTCCATGAGAAATAATTCAGTACATTTTGGTCTTGATTTCAAAGAATAGTAAAATTGCTTCCAAACAATAACAGTTCTGTGAGCAATAAATAATACATAAAATGTATTTACAGGCTAAAAAGTAAAATTTAAGGGCATAACTCCATTGATCTATATTAAGGGTTTAACTTCATTGTCTACTGCTAGGTGAACACTAAATACTGAATCCTGAAATAGCACAAACCCAAACCAAAGTATAATCAAAATCACAATTTGATAAAACCATGAGAAAAGCATTAAGATTATAAAAGCTACTCTATGTTTCCTAGGCATCCCACTCACCTCTCAGAAAAAAAAAAAAAAAAAAAATGTGAAGCCTTGAAATTAGCAGTTAAAAGACCAAAAGTAACTCCCCTAAATCTATTCATCAAGTAAGGTAAGGGAAATCAGCATTTGCTGAGAGGCTCTTTCATGCCAGGCACTTGTACACACCCTGCCTGGTCTAATTCTAACAAACCCGAAGTAGTCATCATCTCTTTACAAGTGAGGAAACCAAGGCTTAGAGGAGTCAACTTCCTTGCCGTTTATTAGAAAAGTGTTTCTCAATCTTGGCACCATTGACATCTGGGGCTAAAAAATTTTGAGGGTGGCAGGGGGAGGTAGAAGATGCTGTCTTACGGATTGTAGCATGCTTTACCAGCATCCCTGGTCTCTACACACTGGATGCCAGTAGCATACTTTGAGTTGTGGCAACCCAGCATTTCTCTAAACACTGCCAAATGTCCCTTGGGGGCAAAATAATCCCAAGATGAAAACCACTTAGTTAGAAGGAAGAAGCCAGCATTTTCATTCAATTGACATTTTGTACATCCCAGAGTCTGTTCAAGATGAATAAAGGACAAATTCAGGTCTCTGCCTTCAAGAGCTCACTTTGAATCCTGGTGCTTGATTTAAAACCTCTCTCCATGCATAGCTATATGAGCCTCACATCACGACAGTCTGACCTATATACTCCCTTCAGCCAGCCCCTAAATCGGCTCACTCCTTCAACCACAATCAATGGCACCTTCACTGACCCAAACGACATCTTGCAGTCATGTCTGATTCAACTATTCCCTTAATTCTCTGTATCTAGTCACTGTCCAAGTCCTGCTGATTTTTCCTAGGAGTAAAATATCTCCATCATCCATCCCTACCCTTCATTCCCATTACTCTAATATAGATACAAACCAAACTCCCTTTTGTCTTCTAACAGAAGAAATCAGGAGTAACTAATCTCTCTTGGTCCCTCATATGAATTAGGGGTACATATCAAGATATAATAACTGATCTACCAACTTTTAGGATAGAGGGCTGGCAGACTTCAGAGCAGTCCACAATGACCACATCTTTCTCTGGGGTGGGGAGGGATGCTGGAATTTCTCATCTGATACTAGTTTCATAAGCCAAATATTAACTCTTAAGTAAACAGTAACCCTCACAAGCACTAAGAAAAGGACACAGCAGAAATTAGTTTGCATACCACTACAAAGTGGTTTGCATGCAATTTCTGGCATTTGTGCCATGAACTGCTTTTGCCTGCTTCAAAAGAAGGTAGAACTGACACTCAACAGAGCAAGTAAGGTACAACTCCCAAAGAAAGCTTAATTAAACCAACTAATATTTCCACCCCTGCTGATGTAGAAACCTAGATGAAGGCAGGTAAAGCAAACATGCTGCTAGGGAAACACTAAAATAGATGGCCAAACAAAACCTAGTGAAATGCCTGCATACAAAGAGAGATATAAATCTCATATATAACATATACAAATAAAATCACAGCATCAAAAGGCTAAATTATTTATACTACAAATGAAAAAGGCTCCAATTTAAGACGAGAGGAAATCCAGGACCTGGTTCAAAGTTGGATCTTGCCCTTAGGCAGAGAATAACAGAACGTTTATGTACTAATGTACTAAATGCTCTATCCTTTTTAACTTCAGGACACCATAACCAAGATAAATTTCTGAAATTCACAACTTAACCGCAACTTTTAATTTTTACTTTGCATGTTTAAATTTTCAAAAAACACATTTACATATTCAAAAAAATGTCTGATGAGTGACATCCTAAATATTTCCACTTATTATTTCTGAGTTTTCCTATAAAAGGCTGATGGCGAATATATTTATTATCTAGGGTCCTGCTTTTTCCAACTTTATCAAGCTGTTTTAAGTAAGTAAATGAATACATGGAAGTAATTTCTATAAGGATGCATCAATATCTCAAAGCTTTCTAAAAGAATAAAGAATGTCATACTAAAGCTGGGCACAGTGGCTCATGCCTGTAATTCCAACAATTTGGGAGGCCAAGGCAATAAGACTGTTTGAGTCCAGGAGTTCAAGACCAGCCTGGGCAATACATCAAGACCTCGTCTTTAAAAAAATTAAGAAATTAGCTGGGTATAGTGATGTGTGCTTACAATCCCAGCTACTCAGGAGGCTAAGGCAGGGAGATCGCATTAGTCCAGGAGTTAGGGGCTTTGGTGAGCTATAATGATGCTACTGTGTTCCAGCCTGGGTTACAGAGTGAGACTCCATCTCAAAAAAAAAAAAAAAAAAAAGCACAAAGAAAAAAAGGATGTCATACTAAATTAATGCATTTCCTTCTGAGGGACACGAGTTTAGGTCAGCATGCTTACAAAATGATCAAATGGCAAACCAAAAGGCCTTTACTTAAGAAAGCAATTACAACTAACAGGTATATTAAATAATTCCAATTCATATATTCTCTAATACCTATAGCAGAATAAAAAAAGCAGAGATAGAAATTGAATCAGACACCCAGTTACAGCCATCTTAAGATAATGCTTCTGACCCCGACTATTACTGTCTTCTGTCTATAACCTAGGACAGCTTTTCAACATTTCATTCAAACTTTTTCTAAACACATCACAAGTTTAGTCTAAACTAACCTAATTTAACACAATTGGAGTAATTTATTTGTAATTCTACGATTTATACTTTTGTCAGTAGCACCTTAAAGCCTGAAGACAGAAGATACACAGTTGACTCTTTAACAACATGAGTTTCAACTGTAAAGGTCTACTTATACTCAGATTTGCTTCTGTCACCCGAGACAGCAAGACCAACCCCTCCTCTTCTTCAGCCTACTCAACGTGAAGACAATGAGGATGAAGACCTTTATTGTGATCCACTTCTGCTTAATGAATTATAAATATATTTTCTCCTCCTTATAATTTTCTTGGTAAGTTTTTTTCTCTACTTTATTGCAAGAATACAGTATATAATACATATAACATACAAAGTATGTGTTAATTGACTATTTATGTTATCAGTAAGGCTTCCAGGCAACAGTAGAGACTATTAGTAGTGAAGTTTTCAGAGAGTTATAAGTTACACGCAGATTTTCGACTGCATGGTGGGTCAGCACCCCAACCCCCACATTGTTCAAGGGTCAACTGTATTAACAAATGCATATAAGTAGCAGTCATATACATCCAAGAGGAAATTATCAATTTAGTCTTTTTTTGAGAAATCTTTTCTTTTATGAAATGATGGCATTAACCTCAGAATGCACCCTTTACTGCCTTTTACCAACATTTGTCTACATGAAAAGCATAAAGATAACCTTGTCACAACTGATGCCTGAAACCATTATTAAAAAGAATTTGTTTCAACAAAGTAAATGTGAGGGGACCTCTTGAACTGATCCTTAAGATATTTTAAGATGCTACATGTAACAACAGTGTAATTTAAAATTCATGTTAACTTTATCATCAAGCCACAGTGTTCTCGGCACCTTTAAAACAAAATTTAACCTTGTAAAACAGATCATGGCTAACTAAGATCTCCAAAATCAGTCCTGGGCCCCTAGGGGTGTGTTCCCTAGGAAACTATTTTGTTTCATAATGCTTCGGGTTAACAGACCTGAATTCTGCTGACTTTAAATGAATGACAAAAATATGAAGACAAATCAAGTATTTGGAATCCAACTGTCAGAAGGCTATTGCATACAAGTACTCTCTACAGCATCCTCTGGCTTAAATTACTACAGTTTATAAAATGTTGTCATATATACAATCTCTTTTAGTTTCAACTCTTTTTCAGAGTACTAATTAAGACTATCATTTTATGGACAAAACTGCAAACAACATAAACTATATTTCCCACACCCAAAGATATAAAATATTTTTATAACCTGGTTTCCTATTTTCAGTTAAAGGAATAAAATTAAGGTGGCTTCTCATCCCTTTTTCCCTATAGCTTCTCCAACTATAGTAACACAATTTTTTCTTGAGACATTCCTAGCTGATTAACAATTTGAAATTGAATTAAGAAACTGCTTTTAAAAGTAAAGTGTAAATACAACCATTTTCAAACGAAAAAGATTGGGGCATTGTTCTCTACACCTATTAGCTCTGTCTATAATCTTAAATTAACCATGTCCCGAAATCCTGAAGACTATTACATTTCTATCCACTAGTCAAACATTTAAGGCTATATTAAAGTTTCATGTGTATTAAAGTCACAGTGAATTTTCTATGGGAAAGGCCAAATTTATTCCAAAAAATAAATCCATTATTTGAAAGGAAAACCTATTTGCAAGCTTCTCCAGCTAGACATATCTTTTCTAGTAAGCTATCACTTTAAACATGCAATTAACTTTTAAAAATCGGGTAAGAGCTGTTTACTTGTGCATCTCAAGATTCCTAAGTGGTTCTGTTTAGATTTGTGATAAACATGTAAAAAGAAATTCCAAAGGATCTGGATAAAATCCTAACTCACGACTGAATGTTAAGTAGTCCAAAAATTCCAGGAAATTAACATTTTAAATGTTCCTAGTGACAAGCAGAAAGTGTTCATGAAACATCCTGGAGTCTACAGCTAAAAATTGGTCAAGCTTTGCAGAGAAAGTTTAAATGGGCCCTGGGAAAAAGGTCCAGAAGAATCGAAACTGAAGTGCCAAAGAAAATACCACCATTGCTGAAGGAACCAACACATGGATGAAACCATTTCCTCCCCACACCACTGTAAGTTACCTAAGAACCTTCATGCTGATGCTCTAGGAAACCACTATCAATTCTACACTGTTCACACCTACAAATATAACTTACCTGCATACCTACTGGAGGATTCTCTGTTAAACAGCAGCATCACTCAATTCATCCAAGTTAACTGTATGTCAAACATTGCTCTGGCGGCTTCATTTATTACTCCCATCAACTTTGCAAGAGGGCATTATCTCATTTACAGATGAGAAAACTTAGAGGCTGAGAAAGCTTAGAAGCCTAGTAACTTGTCAGATTTTTTAGGAGAGGAAAACATTACCTGTCGGGCTTCAAATCCAAACCTGTCTCTTTCTATACTGGACCCTGGCTTCTTGGTAGAGCCCTAACTTTTTCTGTAGGCTTAAAAGCACTAATGCCATAGAAAATTCCTTATCTAACTCCACTCATCTCTCAACTAACAACGACAACTTCATTTTGAGCATTTTGGCCACTACTTGTTCCCCCTTCCAACATTTAACTGTCATGACAATATTAATGCCAGGTGGCCTATTAGCATGTATCAAACATTCAACTAGGCTATTTATAATTAACATCTACTGAGCACTTACTATGTGCCAGATACTGTTTGAATGTTTACAACAACCTCATAAGGTAGGTTCTATCATTATCTTTATTTTATGAAGAAACGGAAGCACAGAAAACTTTAATATGCACAAAGCCAAATGGTAAGCAACGAATCCAGCATTCAAATCAGTTTGCATGGTTCCACCACAACTCAAGCTCTTAAACGTTATCATTCCTATCTCACAAGAGAATTTATGCAGAGTTTCTCATTTAATCCTCTCAACTCTGTGAGTTAAAGATTATCAATCCCAATTTATAGATGAAGAAATACAGGCTCAGAAAGGTGAAGTATTTTACCTAAAATCACACAGCTTTAAGTGGTTCAAGGCAAGTTAGTCAAGACTTGAATCCATTTTTGTTTCACACCTCCAAATTGTTAATACTACACCATATCAAAGAAGGATGAAAACTATAAAAAGGCAAGTGAACAATAAAAAGGCACAGGTATCAATCTATGTAGTTTAACATGGTCAGTCACTTTTGAAAATTTCTAGGCTATATACGGGTTCTTCTTCAAACTGTTTATGCATAAAAAAAGTTACGATAGTGAGAAACTGACAAAAATGGTCTCTTGATGGTCAAGAATAATGGGACAGAAAACCCCACACGTTTTTAAGAACTGTATAATCTTTTACTATGAAACCATAAAATTCATATTTGGCCACAAAATACAGAGACAGACACAAGCAGGCACCATTCTCCTATCTCACAACTACCCCCTCCCACCTCAGTAGATAATGAGAATCGGCTTTATTACTCGTGCTCTTCTTCCTGAGAGATCAAGAAACAAAAGCAACATGAAAGAATCCACCTACTTTAGGCTACCCTCTTAAATCTGGTACCATTCTGAAAACAAGCTCATAAAGATACATTAAATGTCAGAAGTTATTCAAGATGTTTCTACCAAGAAACAAGTACATGAATGCATTTAACATTCTTTGTCTCATGTGCAGAATGGATTTGCCTTTCTTAAATCAATAAACTTAAAAGAGAGGAAAAAGGCTCAGAAAAGTGATTTTCCTTATCACCAAAAACATTACTGCTTTCAAATGTTTCTCAAGACCCAATTAGACAGTATAACTCCTCTGCAGTTATACACTTTAGTATTTCAGAAAATGTCTTCCGCCAATTATCCATCCAGAGTAAAATTGGACAGTATAATCATGCCTCTCATCATATTCCCTACATAGCCCAGAGGTCTCAGATAGCAAAACAGATTACTGCATCTATAAGAAATATCCATTTCAAAATTACTAGTCCTAGTCAGACAATCAAGCTTACATTCTCAACAATGGAAAAACAAATTAGAAGCAGCCAGCAAGCAAGACTGCAGCTCCTTTATACCAGACACATATTTTTTAAAACAAATTATACAAGAGGAAAAAACTGTCATTTGTTAAGTATCTTTTATAGTATTTTGCAGCCCGGTTAAAGGCAGAAGAAAAAAAAAATGATCACGCACAAGTCAGAAGTCAGTCCAAAGAATAAGTGTTGTTTCAGGAGGGGGAAAAAAAAATCACTTATTCACAATGCTCAACAATTTTAAAAATAATCAGTGCTGTATAGGAAAAGCATTAAATATTTTAACGAGGCCAAAGGGATCATGTAACATGTGAATGACGATCTAATGTGTCCAAAGTGTACAGTGAACAAACAGGTTCCGCTGTCAACCTCCTAAATGATGTTTTGAAATAGGGTGGAACTTTAAGGAAAGCACTCACCTCATAACATTTCATTAAATTCACTGTTTTTTGTGTGTGTGTGAACTGAAAAACAATGAGCTTTTTTCCCCAATGCTAGAGATAATAAAACATGGCTTGCTTTCTTATAAATGAATCCTGCCACACACCACATCGAGGCTTGAAACGCCAATATACAGAGATGCAGCCCATCCCCTTGTCCCCCATTTCCACTTCCCCTTGAGTAATTCCTTTCAAATAGCTATGTAAACATGCACAGACGCTATCTGAAATGAAAACTTCCCTCCCATTCCCTAAGCTGAAGAAAGCAGGAATTCCTCAAGAAAGCTGAATCAAGCTCAGTCACCCACAGAACCTCAATCTCTCAAATGCCCCATGTTACCAAAATAAAAGCTGGATACCCTAAGTAAGCAAATCCTTGGACACTTCACATACACAGTAAATAAATAAGCTCACGAAAATAAAAAGGTGGAAAAACAAAGACAACTTAAAAGCAAACCACCACACCCTCAACTCCGCGTTGCAACCGGTCGGCCAGGGGCCTTTACCTTCATTTTCCATCGAAACTGCACTCGGGTTGATGGCTACAAAGTCTTTAGTGTCAGCCACGGCCACACTGGGAATAGAGAGGAGAGGAGGAGGACAAGGAAGAGAAGCCCAAGGAATCCCAGGCTGTCACCCCCGCTCCCGGCCACGCGTCCCACGGCTGCTCCCACCACCCCTAGCAGCAGCATCTGCAAGAGAAACCAGGAGAAGCGGCGCTGACGAGAGAGAGGCTGAGGAAGGAGTTCCCCGCCCAGCCGCTATCTCGGGAGCCCCCCCCAAGATCCCGCACCCGCCCCGTCGTGTGCCCGCAACGTCCCCAGCTCACGGCAGCGGGGCGGCGCCCTAGAGATGCCCCCCCAGCCATGGGATCCCCGAACCTCCCCTTCCTTCAGAACCTGGAAGTTTCTAGAAATGGGAGCAGGAGGTAATACTGGTACCCACCCAAAGCCCCAGACAGCCCTCCTCCAGGCTGCGGGGTCTCAGCCGCGGGGCTCGCGGGGGCGCCCCGCGCGCCTCGGGAGAAGAGGAGCTGCTCGCGGTGCAGCGGTGCGAGGCGGGAGCCTGCTCCCGGCGTGAGAAGAAGCGAGCGGGAGGGAGGGAGGGAGGGAGGGAGAGAGGGCGGGCGGGGAGGGGAGAGGAGAGGAGGTGAGGGGACCCGTCACGGTCCGCCGGGCCGGCTCCGCGAGGCCGTGCTGGTCTGCTCCCGCCTCCGACTACTGCGCTCCGCCCCTCCCCGCCGCCGGCCGCCCAGTCGCGCCCGGCACTCCTGGGCCAGCCGCGCACCGAGCTTTGTCACTATCACTTCCGCTGAGAGAGGTGCGCGCAGGCGCATTCGTGCTCACGGGCTGGGAAGGCGGAAGTGAAGTGACGGCCGAGACTTCGGCCTGGAATGGACAATGTTTGGGTTTGGATCCGTCCGGTAGGAGGTCGCGCGGGGTTGGTGGCCCGCCCTGTTCTTGCCGGCGCCTCCGTTACCCCAGGGACGGTGTCCGCCCGTTTATATGCACCCACTGAACGCGAGGGTCGGAGATTCGCCCACGCCCCGTGTCGGCCACGCATTCCCGTGGGGCGGCCGCGGGGTCTGCCCAAGCTGACAGTCATGGCCGCTGTCCCCGAGGTGTTTAAGCGTTTTCTACAAAGTCTGTAGGGGAAGCCGCTCCCGTCTGGGTGGCAGTCACAATCTCAGCAGGCGACGTTGAGGCCCGCGGAAGGAAGGGGCGAGGTGCATGCTCTTGCCAGGGACTGGAGCACCGTGAGCAGCCTCCCGAGTCTCGCACTCTCACTTGCAAAACCCTGCACTGACTGCTTGGTTCTTGCGGGAGCCGGTAATCGCGGGGCAACTTCTCAAAATTCTCTAAGGGGTGTGCTTAGTTACCATGTGTAATGAGAGAGCAAGGTTCAGCCTCAGAGAGCTCCAGGGAGAACTAATCTTTTTCATTCGTTGGTGGTGTATAGAACTGGGGAGAGGCTGGAACAGCAAGTAGAAACCAGTCGTACAGCGGTCGAAGCCAATGAACGAGCACTTCTTTGGCCGCTGTACCTTTATCCAGTGGCAATGCCTTTTCACACGTAAACATTTCACTTGCTCGGCATCTTACCCAGACCCCTAATAAGTGCTTTTTAATGAACGATTGGTTTTAATAAACCGTGGTGAGCCAGACATACAATGTTGAACAGAAGTCATCTCACACCCGTAACCACTAGAGGGCAGGGCTTCACCTACCGAGTTGGTTATCATCCTCCAGAGAACTCAAAAGAAAATTTCTGTATATGCTAGATGTGTTTTTCTCCATCAACACTTAGACACTTTACAAATTTGCTTTTTATCTCAGGTCCTGTAACATATTGCAGTGTGCTCTCTAACCACACGTTCAACATCAAAATTAACGGACGGGGTTGCCTGTGTTTCTATATTTATTCCCAAGTAAGTGGTACTAGACTAGGATCGAAAATTCTGGACAGCTTTCTAGATTTACCTTTCTTTTAAGAAATATTGAACTTTTATTCAGCGAGGTCACTTTTAAAGATGAACCCATAAAAATCACTATCAAGTAGATTTCTAGTCTTACGAGTTAACTATTTATGATCCACCTCTGGCATGCATGGTCAGTGATTTTTGTCTGCACAATGACAGAGCCAAATTAATGGACGGGGTTGCCTGTGTTTCTATATTTGTTCCCAACTAAGTGGTACTAGACTAGGATCGAAAATTCTGGACGATTTTTAGATTTACCTTTCTTTTAAGAAATATTGAACTTTTATTCAGCGAGGTCACTTTTAAAGATGAACCCATAAAAATCACTATCAAGTAGATTTCTAGTCTTAGGAGTTACTATTTATGATCAACCTGTGGCATGCATGGTCAGTGATTTTTGTCTACACAATGACATAGCCTGTGATTTGTACAATGATTGTGATCTCTCGTAATCAATTTGCAACAGTTATTACTGTACATATTCAACCTTGAAACAGCATTATATTAAAAACAAAATCATGTAAGGTAGGAAATTACACAATATAAACACTTTGATAACATATGCATTTAAAAATAGAGTACAGAATTTGGTATTGGGTCACTTTAGCTGAAACATTTTTCTAAAGCAACTTTTCAGAACTATCTATTGTATTAATATACTGCAATACTCTAGCATTAACACTGAATCTATAACTCCTCCAAAAGATTTATAGCTCCATGGTTTATTCCTAAAATGACTTAAACTGAAATTTTACTTTTGGTCCCCTAAATTATGAAAATCATTGTTCCTATTACTAAGCCAAAAAAGAAACTGGTAAGATCAAGATCAGCTTTACCAAGAAGAATTGACCTATTAGTCATTTTATATTAAAAACTTAAGCATCTGGAAATTTTGGTGTCTGAGGGGGTTCTGGAACCGATCCCCTGTGGACAATGAGGGATGACTATATACCTATATATGTCATACACACACATATGTATACGTATAGACAAACATATACACATATATATGTATATTCATACACCCACATATACATACACACTACCCTTCTTTCAAAAGATTTTTGTAAGAATCTCATAAAGTAAGTGAACACAGGTTGCAAATTACAAGCACTATAGAAGTATAAGATTATTATAGAGAGAAACAAGCAAATCCCTGGAGTGTTAGCTAGCTACAATGGGATTGATGGCAATGAAACATATTATTTCCGAGTTTCAGCTTATTGCTTCCATAGAAATCAAAGCTCTAAAAATCCTTTCTACTCTCCTTTTGTCCTGAATATTTAACCTACAAAATTAAATGCATCTGATGCAAAAAGTGATCACGTGCAAGAAAGGGAAATTTGTCAGGCTTCTCCGCTTGGGGGAAATATTACAAATGGGAAAGATTGAAGAAGAATGGTCATGACATTCTAATTTTCTTTATACTGTGCTTTATTCCACAAAGGGTGTGTGGCATCTTGTTTTTCATATCAAATTTGATAGCTGCATTTTTATAAACCTGGATGGTAAAAGAATATGTGGTTCTTTAGGGATTTAAAAATTAAAACTTGGAAAAAATTATTTTAAAATCTTTCCTCAATTAATGAATGTCTTCTTTTAAAGGCTGTTTTAATGTTGTTTAAAGTACCAGAGGTTAATAGTTAAGAAATTTCACCTAGCTGCTAGAAAAGAAATTGTCATTTTATTTTAAGTTGAACATTTTATTTATTTACTTACTAACTTACTTAAGAGACAGAGTCTCTGTCGCTGAGGCTGGAGTGCAATGGTGCCATCATAGCACACTGCAGTCTTGAACTCCTGGGCTCAGGAGTCTTGAACTCCTGGGCATGAACCACCATGCCTGGCAAAGTTGGACATGTTAAAAACATATAAAGATGCATCACTTTATTTTTATAAGCTAACCTACTCCAACAGAACAACAGAAGTATTTTTCTTCTTATAAGATAAAGGACATGCTAAATGTCAAGTTTAGAAAACTATAGTTTTATTGCCAAGAGTGTTGTATGAAATCAGTTCCTAACAAACGTCTACCAGAATTGCTATAAATCTGCCTAGTTCCATGTTTTGGCAGTGCTGGAAGATTAAAAGTTGGAAACAAGAATAAAAATTGAAGGACTCATATGAGCTACTTGTGTTTGGTTGGTTTTAATAGCACCCAGATCCAGATCCCCAAGTACTCTACAAATATTTTATCACTCACACAATTCCATAGCCTCTTTCACACTTGCTAGCATTTTAAACATGAAATATTTGATGAAACTGAGAAGACGAAATGAGAGAACTTATACTCTTAATTTTTATTGTTAAAGAAGTTTATTTCAAGTATGACAGTCTCTCCATTCATTGGCTCAGATTCTGAGCCAGTGATAATATTTGGGATCTCTTATATACTACCAATCTTCTGGATTAGACATGAGTGTGGATGGGATGCATGTGGAAATAAGAAAGAGGTAAGAGCAAAGTGAGTGTGAGTCCCATGACCAAGAGTACCATGACCAATGAACTTCATCATTTCCATGGAAAACAGACATACAATATTCCAAATTATATAAACTACAGGATTTGTTTTGAGATACAAATGTACCCATTTAAATGATAATATTCCACCTAGTTTCCAAACTAGCATAATTCACCTCTGGCCCCAAAACATTTGACAGCAGTAAATATGTAATAAAGACCTGTTAAATAAATGGATAGCCTGAAAAATGTTTATCATAAATATTTTTTGTTGAATGAATAACAATCTACTTGTTTCCTATGATCAAACTAAAATCCAAGCTTCTACTTTCCTGTAAAACCATGAGGACTTAAGGGATTTTTAAGAAGTTTAAGGGTTTCTGGTGCATCTCACACCTATAATCCCAACATTTTGGGAGGCTGAGGCAGGAAAATTGCGTGAGCCCAGGAGTTCAAGACCAGGCTGGACCACATAGTGAGATCCTGTCTTTACAGAAAATAAAAGCATTAGCTGGGTGCAGTGGCACACACCTGTGGTCCCTGATACTCAGGCAGCTGGGGTGGGAAGATTGCTTAAGCCCAGGAGGTCGAAGCTGCAGTGAGCTGTAATCATGCCACTGCACTCCAGCCTGGGGGACAGAGCAAGAACCTGTCTCAAAAAAAAAAAAAAAAAAAAAAAAAGTTTAAAAAATAAACCTACATCTCCAAAAACCACAAAGGGGTTAACTAGGACAACATTATCTGAATGGGAATAAGTCCTAATTGTTGTAAGAAATGCTCGATATTGAGCACTGCCCAGAGCAAATAAAATTGCACACCCAGATTTTGAGCCCAGGTAACCATTTGAAATTGAAAGATAACAGTGTTGAGGTGCTTGTTTCCATGCATTTGAGAAATTTTAGCTGAGCCTGTGCTTTTGATTTTGATGGCATGCATATTAATGCCTGACAAAAAGCATTATACACTAGGTCGAATAATATACACTAGGTCATTTTGTTCAACATCATTTCATTAAATGATGAGAGAAAAAAACATCAATTACTGGTGGGGCCACTGTATTGAGTTTGCACATTCTCCCTGCGTCTACATGGGTTTTCTCCAGGTATTCTGGTTTCCTCTCATATCCCTAAGTTGTGCATGTTAGGTTAATTGGCGTGTCTAAATTGTCCCAGTGTGAGTGAGTGTGTGTACGTGTGTACCCTGCGATAGAATGGCATCCTGTCCAGGGTTGATTCCTCCCTTGAGTGCTGAGCCGCCGGATAGGCTCCAGCCACCTACAACCCGGAACTGGAATAATTGGGTAAATAATTACCTTATTTGTTTTATTAATCTTTCTTAAATGTATGTATAACTCACATTTATTTCAGTGTTTAATATTTGAAGTGTTTTGGAGAGCAGAGCAAGATGGCGGAATAGAAGCCTATACCATTGATAACCCCCGACAGGAACAACACATTTTAACAACTATCTGCATACTGGAAAGTTTAACAACTAACTGCATACCATCACAAGAACCAAAAATCAGAGCAATCGGAGTACCTGGTTTTATATTCATATCACTGAAAGAATCATTGAAAAGAGTAGGAGAGACAGTCTTGAATCACTGACACCACCCCTTCCCCATAACCTAGCAGCAGCCATGCTACACAGAGAGTCTACGCACTTGGGGGAGGGAGAGTGCAGTGACTAGTGGTCTTTCTGTTGAACTCAGTGCTGCCATGTCACAGTGGAGAGCAAAGCCATGCTGAGCTCAGCCAGCACTCATGCATGAAGGGAACATTTGGACCAGACCTAGCCAGAGGGGAATGGACCATCCCAATTGTCAGAACTTGAGTTTTTTGGCAAGCCTCACCACCATGGGCCAAAGTGCTCTGGGGTTCTAGGTAAACTTGAAAGGCTGTCTAGGACACAGGGATTGCAGTTCTTAGGCAACTTCTAGTGCTGGGCTGGGTTGGGCTTAGAGCCACTGGACTAGGGTGGTATATGACCTAGGGAGACACCAGCCAGGGAATCTAAGGGAGTGCTTGTGCCATCCTTCCCCCAACCCCAGGCAGCACAGCTTGAAGCAACAAAAGTGACTCCTCTGCGTATGAAAAGGGGAGAAAAGAAGACTTTGTTTTGCATCTTGCATACCAGCTCAGTCACAGTAGGATATGGCACTGGGCAGTCATGAGGCCCCCATGCCAGACCCTAGCTCATGGATGACATGTCTAGACACACCATGGGCCAAAAAGTAAACCGCTGCCTTGAAGGGAAGGATCCACACCTGGCAGGATTCATCACCTGTGACTAAAGAGCCTTGGGGCACTAAATAATCAGCATCAATACCCAGGTAGTGCATCATGGCATGGGCCTTGGGTGAGACTCTGAGACGTGTCTTCAAGTGAGACCCAGAACATTGCCAGCTGTGGTGGCTATGGTGAGAGACTCCTCCTGCTAGAGAAAAGCAGAGGGGAAAGTAAAGAGGACTTAGTCTTGCACTTTAGATACCAGCTCAGTCAGAGTGGGTTAGACCAACAAGTGGGCTCTTGAAGTCCCCAATCCCAGGCCTAACCTCTTGGATGGCATTTCATGACCTTCGCTGGGCCAGAGGGAAGCCCATTGCCCTGAAGGGTATGTCCCAAGCCTGGCAGCATTCACCACAGGCTGACTGAAGATCCTTTGAACTTTCAGTGAATACCAATGATGGTGTAGAAAACCACCCATGGCCTAGTGATAGTGGTTGCCACAGGGAGAGGTTCCTCTGCCTGTGGAAAGGGGAGGGAAGAGCAGGAAGGACTTTGTATTGTGGTTTAAGTGCCAGCTTAGCTACAGTAGAATAAAACGTCAGGTAGACATATAAGGATTTTTGACTGCAGTCCCTAGCTCCCATACACCATCTCTGGACCCACCTGGGGCTGTGGGGAACTCACTGCCCTGAAGGGAAAGACACAAACCTGGCTGGTTTCACCACCCGCTAATGGTAGAGCCGTGGGGACTTGAGTGAACATAGGTGGTACCCAGGTAGTGGTTACAGAAAGCCATGGGCAAGACCTAGTGCTGTGCTGGCTTCAGGTGTGACCCAGCACCGTCCCAGTGGTGAGGGCCGGGGGGTGGTATGTCACTCTACCTGCAGCCCTAGGCAGCTCAGCATAGAGAGATTTCATTTGTTTGGGAAAAAGTAAGGGTAAAGAACAAGAGTCTCTGCCTCATAATACAGGGTTTTATCCAATAATTCTTCAGGGTTTTATCCAAGACCACCAAGGCAGTACCTCTACAAGTCTACAAGAACCACAGCCTTACTAGGCTTGAGGTGCCCCCTCATGCAGCTATGGCTTAGACCACAATATCCTAGTTCTTTCAAATACCTGAAAAGCCTTCCCAAGGAGGATGGGTACAAACAAGTCCAGACCGTGAAGACTACAATAAATACCTAACATTTCAATGCTCAGACACCAATAAACATCAAGACCATCCAGGAAAACATGACCTCACTAAATGAACTAAATAAGACACCAGGGATCAATCCAAGAGAAACAGAGATATGTGACCTTTCAGACAGAGAATTCAAAATAGCTCTTTTTAGAAAACTCAAAGAAATTCAAGATAACAGAAAAGAAATTCAGAATTTTATCAGATAAATTTAACAAACAAATTGAAATAGTTAAAAAGAAGCAAAACTTCTAGAGTTGAAAAATGCAACTGGAATACTAAAGAATGCATCAGAGTCTCTTAATAGCAGAATTGATCAAGCAGAAAAAATAAATAGTGAACATGTAGAAAGGCTATTTGAAAATACACGGTCAGAGAAGACAAAAGAAATAAGGATAAAAAAGAATGAAGCATGGCTATAAGATCTAGAAAATAGCCTTAAAATGGCAATAACTCTTAAATTATTGGCCTTAAAAAGGACGTAGAGAAAGAGATGGGGATAGAAAGTTTATTCAAAGGGATGATACCAGAAAACTTCCTAAGCCTGGAGAAAGATATCAACACTCAAGTACTAAAAGACTGTAGAACACCAAGCAGATTTAACCCAAAGCCTACCCCCTAGGTATTTAATATATCAAACTCCCAAAAGTCAAGGGTAAAGAAAGGATCCTAAAAGCAGCAAGAGAAAAGAAACAAATAAAATGGAGTTCCCAAATGTCTGGCAGCAGACTTTTCAGTGGAAATCTTACAGGCCAAGAGACAGTGGTGTGACATATTTAAAGTGCTAAAGGAAAAAAATAAAATTTATTGTAGAATAGTATATCCGGTGAAAATATCCTTCAAGCATGAAGGACAAATAAAGACCTTCCCAGACAAACAAAAGCTGAGGGATTTCATCAATGCTAGATTTGTCCTAAAATAAATGTTAAACAGAGTTCTTCAACCTGAAAGACAAAGATGTTAATGAGCAATAAGAAATCGTCTATATGAATATTTACAACAAACCCTCATGACGTGTTTATCTATGTAACAAACCTTCACGTGTACGCCCAAATCTAATATAAAAATTAAAATACATATATATATGTACAAACTCACTGGTAATAGTAAGCACATAGAAATCAGAGAATATTATAACTGATTGCAAAAACAAACTGTAATTGTGGCATGTAGAGTACTCTTAAGTAGAAAGTCTAAATGGTGAACCAATCAAAAATGATAACTACAACTTTTCAAGACATAGTACAATGAAACAGAAACAAGAAGCTAAAAAGCAGGGGGACAAAGTTAAAGTGTAGAGTTTCTATTAGTTTTCTTTTTTTATGTTTTTTTGTTTATGCGATCAGTTTTAAGTTGTCTTAAGTTTAAAATAATGGGTTATAAGATAGTGTTTGCAAGCCTCATCTTGAAAAACATACAATAGACACGAAAACTATAAGAAGCAAGAAATTAAATCATACCACCACAGAAAATCACCTTCACTAAAAGGAAGACAGAAGGAAGGAAAGAAGGAAGAGAAGACCACAAAACAACCAGAAAACAAAATAGTAACAGGAAGTCTCTACTTATCAATAATAACATTAAGTGCAAATGGACGAAACTGTCCGACCAAAAGACACAGAGTGGCTGAATAGATTAAAAAACAAGACCCAGTGATCTATTATCTATAAGAAACACACTTCACCGGCTGTGCACAGTGGCTCATGCCTGTAGTCCCAGCACTTTGGGAGGCAGAGGCGGGTGGATCACCTGAGGTCAGAAGTTTGAGACCAGCCTGGCCAACATAGTGAAACCCTGTCTCTACTAAAAATACGAAAATTAGCTGGGCATTGTCGCGGGTGCCTCTAATCCCAGCTACTCCAGAGGCTGAGGCAAGAGAATCACTTGAACCCAGGAGGCGGAGTTTGCAGTGAGCCAAAATCGCACCATTGCACTCCAGCCTGGGCAACAAGAGCAAGACTCTGTCTTAAAAAAAAAAAAAAAAAAAGAAAGAAAGAAAAGAAAAGAAACACACTTTACCTATTAGGATACACATAGGCTGAAAATAAAAGTATGGAAAAAGATATTCCAAGCCAATGGAAACCAAAAAAGAGCAGGAGTAGCTATGCTTATATCAGACAAAATAGTTTTCATGACAAAAACTATAAGAAGAGACAAAGAAGGTCATCATATAATGATAAAGAGGTCAATTCAGCAAGAGGATATAACAATTATAAATATGTATGTACCTAACACTGGAGCACCCAGATATATAAAGCTAATTTTATTAGAGCTAAAGAGAGAGACCTCAATACAAAAATAGCTGGAGAAATAAACACTCCATTATCAGCATTGGACAGATCTCCTAGACAGAAAATCAACAAACATCAGATTTAATCTGCACTGTAGACCAAATGGACCTAATAGATATTTACAGAACATTTCATCCAGTGGCTGCAGATTACACATTCTTCTACTCAACACATGGAGTAGTCTCAGGGACAGACCATATGTTAGGTCACAAAAGAAGTCTTAAACGTTCTGCAGAAATGAAGTAATATCAAGCATCTTGTCTGACCACAATGGAATAAAACTAGAAATTAATAACGAGGAATTTTGAAAACTATACAGATACGTGGAAATTCAACAATATGCTCCTGAATGACCAGTGGATCAATGAAGAAATTAAGAAGGAGAACGGGCACAGTGGCTCACGCCTGTAATCTCAGCACTTTGGGAGGCCGAGGTGGGCAGATCACCTGAGGTCAGGAGTTCGAGACCAGCCTGGCCACTGTCGTGAAACCCCCCTCTCTACTAAAAGTACAAAAATTAGCCAGGCATGGTGGCCAGAGCCTGTAATCCCAGCTACTCAAGAGGCTGAGGTGGGAGAATTACTTGAACCCGAGAGGCGGAGGTTGCAGTGAGATGAGATGACACCACTGCAGTCCAGCCTGGGCGACACAGAAAGACTCTATCAAAAAAGAAAGAAAGAAAGAAAGAAAGAAAGAAAAAGAAATTAAGAAAGAAATTGAAAAATTTCTTGAAATAAATGCTAATGGAAACACAACATACCAAAACATATCAGATACAGTGAAAGAGGGAAGTTTATAGCTATAAGTACTAAGAGGGAAGTTTAAGCTCTAAGTACCTACATCAAAAAGAAGAAAGAGGGTTGGGTGCAGCAGCTCACACGAGTGATCCCAGCACTTTGGGAGGCCGAGGTGGGCAGATCACTTGAGGTTAGGTCAGGAGTTTGAGACCAGCCTGGACAACATGGTGAAACCCTGTCTCTACTAAAAAGACAAAAGTTAGCCAGGCGTCATGGCAGGTGCCTACAATCCCAGCTATCTGGGAGGCTGAGGCAGGAGAATTGCATGAGCCTGGGAGGCAGATGTTGCAGTGAGCTAAGATCACACCACTGCACTCCAGCCTAGGTGACAGAGCAAAACTCTGTGGAAAAAAAAAAAAAAAAAAAAAGAAGAAAGACTTCAAATAAATATCCTAATGATGCATCTTCTAAAAAATTAGAAAAGCAATAGCACATCAAACTCAAAATTAGTAGGAAAAAAAGCAGTAATAAAGATCAGAGCAGAAATAAGTTTGAAATGAAGAAAACAATAAAAATGTCAATGAAACAAAAAGTTAGTCTTTTGAAAAGATGAACAAAACTGACAAACCATTAGCCAGACTAACAAAGAAAAAAAAGGAAAAGACCCAAATAAAATCAGAGATGAAAATGGAAATATTGCAACTGATACTACAGAAATTCAAAGGATCATTAGTGGCTAGTATGATCAACCATATGCTAATAAATTGGAAAATTTAGAAGAAATGGGTAAACTCCTAGATACATACAACCTACCAAGATTAAACCATGAAGAAATCCAAAGCCTGAACAGTAACAAGTAACAAGATTGAAGCCATAATAAAAAGTCTTCCAGCAAAGAAAAACTTGGGACCTGATGGCTTCACTGCTGAATTCTACCAAACATTTAAAGGTGAACTAATACCAATGCTACTCAAACTATTACAAAAAATAGAGGAGGAGGGAATACTTCCAAACTCATTCTACGAGGCCAGTGTTACCCTGATACAAAGAACAAAGACACATCAAAAAAAAAAAAAAATCTACAGGCTGGCGTCTCTGATGAATATTAATGCAAAAATCCTCAATGAAATACTAGCAAACCAAATTCAACAATTCATTAAAGACACCATTCATCATGACCAAGTGAGCTTATCCTTGGGATGCAAGGATGGTTCAACATATGCAAATCAATTAATGTGATATGTCATAGCAACAGAATGAAGGACAAAAACCATATGATCACTTCAATTGATGCTGAAAAACCACTTGATAAAATTCAACATCTCTTCATGAAAAAAACCCTTTAAAAACTAGGTAGAGAAGGAACATATCTCAACATAATAAAAGTTGTGGCTGGGCATGGTGGCTCACGTCTGTAATCCCAGCACTTTGGGATGCCAAGACAGGCAGATCACTTGAGGTCAGGAGTTTGAGATCAGCCTGGCCAATATGGTGAAACCTCATCTCTACTAAAAATACAAAAAATTAGCCAGGTGTGGTGGTGCATGCCTGTAATCCCAGTTACTCGGGATTACAAGAGGCAAGAGAATCACTTGAACCCAGGAGGTGGAGGTGGTAGTGAGCCAGGGTTGCACCACTGCATTCCAGCCTGGGCAACAGAGTGAGAAAAAAAAGAAGAAGGAGAAAGAAAAGAAAGAAAAAAGTATATGACAGACACACAGCTAGTATCACCCTGAATGGGGAAAAACTGAGAGTCATTATTGTAGACTGGAACATGAAAAGGATGCCCACTTTTTCACCACTATTATTCAACATAGTACTGGAAGTCCTAGCTAGAGCAATTAGGCAAGAGAAATAAAAAAAAGAACATCTAAACTGTAAAAGAAGAAGTTTAATTACTTTTATTTGCAGATGATATGACTATATATTGGAAAAACCTAAAGACGCCACCAAAAACTATTAGAACTGATAAATAAAGTCAGTAAAGTTGCAGGACACAAAATCAACATACAAAAATCAGTAGCATTTCTAAATGCCAACAGAATACAATATGAAAAAGAAGTAAAAATAATCCCACACGTAATAGCCACAAATAAAATTAAATCCCTAGAAATTAACTTAACCAAAGAAGTGAAACATCTCTATGATGAAAACTGTAAAACACTGATGAAAGCAATTGAAGAGGATGCAAAACAATGTAAACATATTCTATGTTCATGGAATGCAAGAATTAATATTTTTAAATGTCCATGCTACCCAAAGCAATCTACTGATTGAATGCAATCTCTACCAAAATGCCGATGACTTTCCTCACAGAAATAGAAGAAATAACATGGAAAACATGGAGAAACACCATCTCTACAAAAAACTTAAAAACTAGCTGGGCATGGTGGTGTGCACCTGTGGTCCCAGCAACTTGGGAGGCTGAGGTGGGAGGACTGCTTGAGCCCAGGAGGACAAGGCTGTGGTGAGCCATGTTCACACCACTGCACTCCAGCCTGGACGAGAGAGAGAGAAAGGAGGGGAAGGGGGAGGGGGAGGGGGAGGAGGAGGAGGAGAAGAAGAAGAAGAAAAAGAAAAGGAGGTCTTAAAATAGGTGAGTAAGTTAAATTGCCACTGGCCAATATCTTCCACCAGCTTTGAAAGCTTTGCTGACGGGTTGGTTGTTTTAAATTAAAACTGTGGGAAAAATTCTGTATCATATCTGCAGGCCTCTAGCTGTGTTTGCATTAATAGCCTAGGCCTCCTCCCTCCATTTAAATGCTGTATGAATTTCATATCAGAAACATTTTCAATCTCTCTTTATCCTGCTGCACACTGGGATGTGAGAGTGCTTTGGGAAAGGTTGCATTTCCTCATACCTCCAAAATGGTACGTTTTGCACTTAAAAGTTTTCTATCCCAATAACTGCTGGAAGTCAGATATTTTCTGCAAAGCTTGCATCTGTGTCTGAACTTGTCCCATGTCCTTCCAGGCCCCCTGCAGAAATCATCTCTCTCCACTGTGCTTCCTATTGTGCAAATAAATGAGAAAAAAGGCAAAAAATGCCGTTATGATAATAAATTGGAGAGTGAGATACACAGCCCCAAGGCTTTATGAGGATCCTGCAGTTTAGCCCTGGACAATCATCCAAACAGACCACTAGTCCCACTGAGCGTACTATGGGAGATACAGAACCCATATCAATGAGATGGTTTTTGAAATAGATAATGAAAAAGGGGAAATTACAATTTGGCAATATAGTTTGTGAGACAAATGATAGAGAAGGGTAATTACAAATTGGCAGGAAAGAGTTTTTGCAACACAAGCAAATTGTTAATCCTTTAGGTTAGAAAATTTATTGCTACAATCAAAGATCAGGTGGAAAATTGGATTAGAAGCATTTACAGTATGCCTTCGGACAACCTTATTTTTCTTCCTTGGTTATAAAAGGTAATGCTTTTGTAGCCTATATCATATTTTAAGTTTTTAATAGTTCCAAATGTCCAACACTTAGGTGAATTGGAAAAATGAGGATTTGGAGGGGTAAAACTTCCTATGAGTGGGAAAACAGGTAAGCTGAGGTGAAAATTTGGGGCTTGAACTGACCCAATCAAGCTCCCAATTCAAACATCTGAATGCAAAACTATTTTCTGCAAAACTGCTACATCAACTACTAGAAATATTGGTATTTTAAATGAGCAGTGTCCCAGTCTAGAATATTTAACAGGAGGCTTACAAACTAAAAATGGCACCAGGCCCTTTGAGGTGAGTAAAGGGAACTCTGTAATTTTCCAAATGATAATTATAGTATATCTTTTAATGAATGTCATAAGTAATCCTCAAACATCCATTCCCAGCCACCATCAACACCTTTGCACTCCTCCTAGGTACCTGCTGCCACCACCACACCAAATAGGGGTTAAAGGACCAGACTGCATGAGGGTTCACTATCACTTCTGCCAGCAACCCAGCCCATTCCAGTGATGAGGTCATCATGCACCCATGTGCTGCCCAGGGGCCCAAGGATCATCTCACCTGGCATCCCCATCCAGCACAGCTTTCCCACAGCCTCCACAGACAACTGCAACCTAAGCCACTGAGGAACTGGCAGACACCACTGATGTTGATGACAGCCAAAGAAATTATACAGAGACTGTACTATTGCTCCCACCCAAAATGAAAGTCAAAGCACTCTACCCAACTGACATTATGAATATATCTATAGGAAAAAGTCTTTTTCTATGAAAGATACTCTATAAAATTGGAAGAAAACAATGGTTACACCAAATGCACAGATATTAACATAGAGAAACAAAAAAACATGAAAAAGCAAGGAAATATAACGGCACCAAAAAACAACGGCAATTCTTCAGTAGCAGAATACCAAAAAAGGAAATGCATGAAATGCTTGAAAAGGAATTCAAAATAATTATCTTCAGAAAACTCAGTGAAATGCAAACAAACACAGATAAACAATACAATAAAATCAAGAAAACAATTCAGGATCTGAATGAAAAATTCAACAGAGGTACATTTCATTAAAAAAAAGAGAAAAAAAACAGAAATATCGGCCAGGCATGGTGATTCACACCTGTAATCCCAGCACTTTGGGAGGCTGAGGCAGGTGGATCATGAGGTCAGCAGTTCAAGACCAGCCTGGCCAACATGGAGAAACCCTGCCTCTACTAAAAAATAAAAATACAAAAATTAGCTTAGCTGTGCATGGTGGCGTGTGCCTGTAATCCCAGCTACTCAGGAGGCTGAGGAAGGAGAATTGCTTGAACTGGGACCCAGGAGGCAGAGGTAGCAGTAAGCCAAGACCGTGCCACTGCACTCCATCCTGGACAACAGAGTGAGACTCTGTCAAAAAAAAAAAAAAAAAAAACCAGAAATATTAAAACTGAAGAACCCAATGAATGATATAAACAATACTTACATAGTTTCAATTAGCTAGAAAGTGTATGTTGAATGGTCCCAACAGAAAGAAATGTAATTTAATAAAATAATAGCTGAAAAATTCCCAAATTTTAGGAGTGATATAGACATCCAGATACTGGAAGCTCAAAGATCTCCAAATAAATTCAACACAAAAAGGTTCTATTTGAAATGCATTATAGTTACATTGCCAAAAGTTGAAGAAAGAATTCTGAAAACAGCAAGAGATAAGCATCAAGTCACATCTAAAGGAATCCCCATCAGAATAACAGCATATTTCTCAGCAGAAACCTTACAGGCCAGGAGAGAATGGGACAATATATTCAAAGTGCTGAAAGAAAGAAATTGTCAGGCAAGAATACTATACCCAGGAAAGCTAACTTTCAGAAATGAAGGAGAAATAAAGTATTTTCCAGAAACCAAAAACAGGAAACTCATCAATACCCCTCCAAAAAATGCTTAAGAAAGTCCCACATTTGGAAGCTAAAGGACAATGTCATATTTACCATCGAGAAAACACACAATAGTGTAAAATTCACTGGTAGAACAGATACAAAAATAAGACAGAAAAAGGAACTAAACATTATCACTACAGAAAATCATTAAACTGCAAAGAAAAACAAGAAGAAAGAAGCAAAGGGTACACAAAACATTCCAAAAACAATTAACAAAATGACAGAAGTAAATTTTCATTTATTAATAGCAACCTTAGGGCTAAACATTTTATGATTTTTTTATTATACTTTAAGTTCTAGGGTACATGTGTACAATGTGCAGGTTTGTTACATATGTATACATGTGCCATGTTGGTGTGCTGCACCCATTAACTCGTCATTTACATTAGGTATGTCTCCTAATGCTATCCCTCCCCCCTCCCCCTACCCCATGACAGGCCCCGATGTGTGATGTTCCCCACTCTGTGTCCAAGTGTTCTCATTGTTCAATTCCCACCCATGAGTGAGAACATGCGGTATTTGGTTTTGTGTCCTTGCGATAGTTTGCTCAGAATGATGGTTTCCAGCTTCATCCATGTCCCTACAAAGGACATGAGCTCATCCTTTTTTATGGCTGCATAATATTCCATGGTGTATATGTGCCACATTTTCTTAATCCAGTCTATCATTGATGGGCAGTTGGGTTGGTTCCAAGTCTTTGCTATTGTGAATAGTGCCACAATAAACATACGTGTGCATGTGTCTTTATAGCAGCATGATTTATAATCCTTTGGGTATATACCCAGTAATGGGATGGCTGGGTCAAATGGTATTTCTAGTTCTAGATCCTCGAGGAATCGCCACACTGACTTCCACAATGGTTGAACTAGTTTGCAGTCCCACCAACAGTGTAATAAAAGTGTTCCTGTTTCTCCACATCCTCTCCAGCACCTGTTGTTTCCTCACTTTTTAATGATCGCCATTCTAACTGATGTGAGATGGTATCTCATTGTGGTCTTGATTTGCATTTCTCTGATGGCCAGTGATGATGAGCATTTTTTCATGTGTCTGTTGGCTGCCTAAATGTCTTCTTTTGAGAAGTGTCTGTTCATATCCTTTGCCCACTTTTTGATGGGGTTGTTTGATTTTTTCTTGTAAATTTGTTTAAGTCCTTTGTAGAATCTGGATATTAGCCCTTTGTCAGATGGGTAGATTGTAAAAATTTTCTCCCATTCTGTAGGTTGCCTGTTCACTCTGATGGTAGTTTCTTTTAAACATTTTAAATCCCCCCAATTGAAAGATATAGACTGGCTGAATGAATAAGGAAAAACAAAACCCAACTTTATGCTGCCAACAAGAAACTCCTGTCACTTGTAAAAACAGACAGAGACTGTGAGTGAAGGAATGGAAAAATGTATACCACACAAATGAAAACCAAAAGTATACAGGAGTAGCTATACTTATATCAGACAAAATAGATTAGGCAAGCAAAATAAATAAAGAGCATCCAAATTCAAAAAGAGGAAGTCAAATTGGTCCTGTTTGCAGATAACATGATCTTATATACAGAAAAACCTAAATACTCCACCAAAGTACTTTTAGAACTAATAAACAAATTCAGTAAACTTGTAGGAAACAAAATCAACATACAAAAATCAGTAGCATTTCTGTATGCCAATAACAACAACAATAAAAAGAAATCAAGAAAGCAATTACATTTATACTAGCTCCAAAAAATCCCTAGGAATAAATTTAACCAAGGAGGTGAAAGACCTCTACAATGAAAACTATAAAACGCTGATGAAACAAATAGTAGAGGACACAAAAACAATGGAAAGACATCCTATGCTCATGAATTGAAAGAATTAGTATTGTTAAAATGACCATACTACTCAAGCTACAGATTCAATGCATTTCCAATTAAAATACCAATGACATTTTTCATAGAAATAGAAAAAACAGTCTTAAAATTCATGTGGAAACACAAAAGATCCTGAGGAGCCAAAGCAATCCTAAGCAAAAAGAACAAACCTGGATGCATCACTCTATCTGGCTTCAAAATACGCTACAAAATTTTAGTGACCAAAACAGCATGATAAAAACAGAAACAAGGACAAATAGAACAGAATAGAGGACCTAGAAATGAATCCAACTATTTGCAGCCAACTACTTTTCAGAAAAGAAGACAAGAACATACACTAGTGAAAGAACATCCTTTTCAATAAATGGTGTTGGGAAAACTGGATATTCATATTAAAGAAGAATTAAACTAGACCCCTAACTCTCAGCATATATAAAAATGAACCCAATGTGGATTAAATAATTAAATGTAAGACACAAAGCCCTAAAACTACTAGAAGAAAACAGGGAAAATGCTTCCAGACATTGGTCTAGGAAAAAATTTTATGGGTAAGACTTCAAGAGTACAGGGAACAAAAATAAAAATAGACAAGTGGGACTATATCAAACTAAAAGCCTCTGCACAACAAAGAGTATCATCAACAAAATGAAGAGACAACCTGTAGAATGGAAATAAATATTTCCAAACTATTTACCTGACAAAATATCCAGGATATACAAAGAACTGAAAAAAACCAACAGCTCAAAAAATAACTCCAAAAAAAACCCTCAAATATTTTGATTTAAAAATGGGCAAATGATCTAAAGACACTTCTCAAAAGAAGACAAGCAAATGGCCAACAAGTACATGAAAAAAAAAAAAAACACTCGACATCACTAATTATCAGAGAAATACAAATCAAAACCACAATGAGATATCACCTCACACTTGTTAGAATGACCACTGTCAAAAAGACAAAGAATAACAAATGCCAGTGAGGATACAGAAGAAGGGAAACTCATACGGTATTAGTGTGATTGTAAATTAGTACAGCCATTATGGAAAACAGTATGGAGTTTCCTCAAAAAACTAAAAATAAAACTATCATATGATTCAGCACTACTGGGTACCTATCCAAAGAAAAGCAAATCAGTATATTGAAGAGGTATCTGCACCCCCATGTTTATTGTAGCATTATCCACAAAAGCCAAGATAATGGAATCAAACTACAAGTCCATCAACAGATGAATGGATAGAGAAAATGTGGTATATATACACAACAGAAAACGATTCAGTTATAAATAAGAATTAAGTCCTGTCATTCATGGCAACATGGATGAACCTGGAGGATGTTGTGTTAAGTGAAATAAATCAGACACAAAAAGATAAATAACACATGTTCACACCCATATATGAGCTCAAAAGTTGAACTCATAGAAGTAAATAGTAGAATAGTGGTTACTAGAGGCTGGTAAAGGTAGTTGGGGGAGGAATAGGGAGAGGTTGGTTAATGGATACAAAATTACACCTAGATAGGAGAAATACATTACAGTGTTTTATAGCACTGTGGGATGAGTATAGTTAACAACAATTTACTGTATAATTTCAAAAAACTAGAAGAGAGGATTTGGAATGTTCCCAACAAAAAGAAATGATAAATTTTTAAGGTGATGGATATGCTAATTGCCCTTACTTGATGATTACACATAGTACAGATATATCAAAATATCACCCTGTGTTGCATAAATAAATACAACTATTACATGTGAACTAAAAAGAAAAGAAAAAATCCATTCGTTTCCAAGGTCATTAGTCTAAGTTAATATTTGTCAGTGTGGCTTTACTATGAGCAGCATCAGCATCACCTGAGAATTTATTAGAAATGCAAATTCTCACACTCCAGTGGGTCCTACTGAATCAAGTTCTAGGGATTAGATGCGGCAGTCTGATTTAGCAAGACTTTTCAATGATTCTGAATGCTTGGAAGTACAGCAGCCACCTTTTTATCCCTCCTTCCACCCTTCCCCTGAGAAAAGACAATACTAAGAATGGCAAAGTAGTGACTTGAAGAAGCCAAGTTCTTTAATACATAATTAAGCTAACAAATAAACCAACTCTGGGGCCTGCCCTGCCACTAGACTTCTTCTAATGTGAGATAATAAATAAACTACATTTTCTGTTACATACAATCAGAAGAATCTTAATTGATAGATTAAATGAGGGGAAAAAATTTAGTTTAGATTAATAGGTTAAAATGTTGGTTGATGGTTGTTCCTATAAAAGTGAAGAGTTTAATACAATATGAATTATTCAAATGATAAAATGTTAAGTACTTAAAATGTTAAAGACGATGTTAATCAATAGGAAGTTACAGAATAAGATGTCCAAAAACTGAATAAGAAATGTGTCTGTTTTTTAAGTTAAATAATTGCCATATTAGCAGATAAAGTTAAAAATTGGCTATTGACTTCAGAAATTCCATTGACAAGTTTTCCTTATCACTCATTAGAAATATTTTAAAATTATATAACTGACTGTATTTTATTCTTAAACATTGATGATCTTTTAGAATTTTTACTTATATAGTTGTGTGCCCTGAGCACTAGATTTTTTTTCTTTTCTTTTCTTTTCTTTTTTTTTTTTTTTTTTGAGACAGAGTCTCATTCTGTCACCCAGGCAGGAGTGCAGTGGTGTAATCTCAGCTCACTGCAACCTCTGCCTCCCGGGTTCAAGCAATTCTCCTGCCTCAGCCTCCTGAGTAGCTGGGATTACAGGCACGTGCCAGCATGCCAGGCTAATTTTTGTATTTTTAGTAGAGACAGGGTTTCACCATGTTGGTCAGGCTGGTCTAGAACTCCTGACCTTGTGATCTGCCCACCTCAGCCTTTCAAAGTGCTGGGTTTACAGGGGTGAGCCACGGTGCCTGGCGAGATTTTTTTTAACTGATGATTACTTAGTGACAGATTCGACTATGGAATTGCTAAAATGAAACTAAGTTTACACTTTCTCAAAGTATAATATAGTCTTTTCTTTTTCTCAAAAGCTAGGCAAAAATATTTGTTATTTTGTGGTTTGCACATCAACTTGTTTCTATTAGCAGACACAATTAGAACAGTTAAAAAGCTATGACATTTGAGTTTTTAAAAAACTTATAGTTATTTTTTCCTCATTTAAATGATCAAAATGTTATTTTAACCCTGGAAAAGTCAAAAGTACTTGGAAAGGTAAAGATGTCAACATTACACATTTGATTAAAAGGTTTAAATTACTTTTAGGGAAGTGAGAATCAATTCTCACTGAACAGACACCAAAACTACGTATTTGTATATAATTAAATTTAATGCTCAAAACATTGCGAAGTAAGCAGACTAGATTTCATTAATTGCTTCTTAAAGGTGATGAAGATGAGATTCATACAAAGGAAGCTCCCTGCTCAAGAATTTCTCAGTGTTTAATGTCAAAGTTAGGAGTCTAATACCCATCTTGGCTTGGGTATCCCTCCATCCCTCAATGTTTCCACAATGCCTTATTGGAGAATATATAAGAAGCTGCTCTGTTTATTTAGTTACCTTTTGTAGTTTATCATTTTGTTTGTTAAATTCTTGCCTCTTTCAATTCAGTGTGGCCCCCTTCAACTTTAATAGTGTCTAATTTCTGAGTGTAGGATATGTGCCCCATAGCTAATTTGATGACACTCAAGATTGTATTAATTAATAAGGTAACTGTCTTTCTTAGTCACTCTTAGTCAATATCTACATCTATTCACTTGTTGTTATTCAACCTTCAGATACCATTACTGGAGAAATTATTCTCCAAGAAGACCCTCTTCTAGAATCCCTTGGGTTTATCTTCTCAGAGTTGAAAAGTACTGCTCAAGCTGGGCACGGTGGCTCACACCTGTAATCCCAGCACTTTGGGAGGCCGAGGCAGGTAGATCACGAGGTCAGGAGTTCAAGACTAGCCTGGCCAAAATGGTGAAACTCCATCTCTACTAAATATACAAAAATTAGCCAGGTGTGGTGGTGGGCACCTGTAGTCACAGCTACTCAGGAGGCTAAGGCAGGAGAATCACTTGAACCCAGGAGGTGGAGGTTGCAGTGAGCCGATATCGTGCCACTGCACTCCAGCCTGGGTGACAGAGTAAGACCCCGTCTTTAAAAAAAAAAAAAGAAAAGAAAAGTACTCCTCAAATGGGAGTGTAGTCTCATGAATAATAATCACAGATAGGCATAGTACTGGTAAAATGGGAGTGTAATCTCATGAATAATAATCATAGATAGGCATTTTAGAGAGATTATTCAATAGGTAATTGAGACATGTTAATTAACATGCTCTATTGAAAAATCAACAGAATACATATTAAACATATGTCCTAAACCTAAAAGCCACTAAGTAGTATTAAGAATACTGATTTCATCTTTCCAGTTAAATTTTTGTTATTCAGAGTCTTTATAATTATATTTAAATAATAAGCAGAGTAAGGGCTAGGGAAAAAATGAGAGTTTTATTTTTTGTTTCTTTTAATTAAGACCTCATAATGGCTTTAGGAAGTATGCAGGACATAACAAGGATTATATCTTTTTGTATATTCCATGATTTATATCAACAATTGAAATTCTCAGTTGCTACATCACTTTAATCAGCTATCAAAGATGATAGAAACAGATAAGAACATATTTTAGATTATATTCTTAGGGCCAAGACATTGCTTAAAGATTTTTTTTTTTTTTTTTTTTTTTTTTTTGAGACAGAGTTTCACTCCTGTTGCCCAGGTTGGAATGCAGTGGCATGATCTCCACTCACTGCAACCTCTGCCTCCCAGGTTCAAGCGATTCTCCAGCCCCGGCCTCCAGAGTAACAGGGATTATAGGCATGCGCCACCACACCTGGCTAATTTTTGTACTTTTTAGTAGAGATGGAGTTTCACCACATTGGCCAGGCTGGTCTGGAACTCCTTACCTCAGCTGATCCGCCCGCCTCTGCCTCCCAAAGTGTTGGGATTATAGGTGTGAGCCACTGCCCCTGGCCTAAAGATTTCTTACTAAGCATTAAGTAACACTAGGCATCAGCCAAGGTGGATGAAAACAGTCAATTAAGAACCTGTGAAACTGTAAGTCATCATTAGTACACCTCTGGCTTTGATAATGACTTACCATCTTCTAAGTGGCATACATGCTATTATTCTTGAGTAGCTTTGATTTTGAAAATATACATCATCAAATGATCTGCAACAGTGGTTCTGAAAGTGTGCTCCCTCCCACCTGGAATTTTTTTAGAAATGCAGACTCTTGGGCACCACCTCAGCCCTACTGTATTAGAAACTCTGGAGGTGGGGCCCAGCATTCTGTTTTAATTAGTCCTTTAGGTGATTCCAATGCATGCTAAAGTTTCAGCACTGTTTACAAGAAGCATTAATCTTTCATCTAAAAATATTTTGATCATACCAATAGTACTCAGTTCTAAAAATGAATAAGAATGTACAGGAATAACTGAGAGATATTGTGAGCTTGGTTTGAGACCATCAAAATAAAGCAAATATCACAATACAGAAAGTCACACAAATTTTTTGGTTTCTCAGTGCATATAAAATTTATGTTTACACTATACTGTAGTCTATTAAGTATTCAATAGCAAGTCTAAAAAATGTACATACCTTAGTTAAAAAATACTTTATTGCTAAAGAATGTTAATGATCATCTGAACCACCAATGAGTCATAATATTTTGGCTGGTAGGGGATCTTGACGTTAATGGCTATTGACTGATCAGGGTGGTGGTTGCTGAAAGTTGCAGTGGCTGTGGCAATTTCCTAAAATAAAACAATAATAAAATTTGGCGCATCGGTTGACTCTTCCTTGCACAAATGATTTCTCTGTCGTGTCTGATGCCGTTTAGTAGCATAGTAGAACCTCTTTCAAAATTGGAGTCAGTCCTCTCAAACCCTGCCACTGCTTTATCACCTCAGTTTATAAAATACTCTAAATCCTTTGTCATCATTTCAACAATGTTCACAGCCTATCTACCCAGCAATAGGTTCTATCATAAGAAAACGTTTTCTGTGTTTTCTTATGAGGAAGCAATTCCTCATCTGTTCAACTTTTATCATGAAATTGTAGCAATTCAGTAACATCTTCAGGCTCCACTTCTGGTTATCTTGCCCTTTCTACCACATCTGTACTTACTTCTTCCACTGAAGTCTTGAATCCCTCAAAGTCATCCATGAGGGTTGGAATCAACTTCTTCTAAACTCTTGTTAATGTTGACATTTTGTCCTCCTTTCATGAATCACAAGTGTTTTTAGTGACACCTAGAATGGTGAATCCTCTCCAGAAAGTTTTCAGTTTACTTTGCCCAGATCCATCAAAGGAATCACTATCTATGGTAGCTATAGCCTTATGAAATGTGTTTCTTAAATAATAAGACTTGAAAGTTAAAATTCTTCCTTGATCCATGGACTGCAGAATAGACAGCAGACATGAAAACATTATTCTCCTTTTACCTCATGTCAGAGCTCTTGGGTGACTAGCTGCACTGTGAAGAGCCATAATATTTTGAAAGGAATCTTTTTTTTTTTTTTTGAGGTCTCAACAGTGGGCTTAAAATATTCAGTAAACCATGCTATAAATGGATCTGCTGTCCTACAGGCTCTGTTGTTCCATTGATAGAGCACAAGCAAAGTAGATTTAGCATTATTCTTTAGGGACCTAGAATTTTCAGAATGATAAATCATCATTGGCTTCAACTTAAAGTCAACAGCTGTACTGGTTCCAAACAAGAAAGTCAGCCTGTGGCTTTTTATCCACATTGAAAATCCGTTATTTAGTATAGCCACCTTCATCGATGATCTTAGTTAGGTCTTCTGGATTACTTGCTGCCACTTCTCCGTCACTCCTTGCTGCTTCACCTTGTACTTTTATGTTATGGAGATGGCTTCTTTCCTTAAACCTCAAGAACCAACCTCTGCTATCTTCAAACTTTTCTTCTGCAGCTAACCCTCCTCTCTCAACCTTCACAGAATTCAAGAGAGTTGGAGACTTACTCTGAATTAGACTTTGGCCTAAAGGAATGTTATGCCTGGTTTGGTCTTGTATCCAGACCACTCAAACTTTCTGCACATCGGCAAAAATACTGTTTAGCTTTCTTATCATTTGTGTGTTCACTGGAGTAGCACTTTTAATTTCCTTCGAGAATTTTCCTTTGTACTGACAAAGGCTAACTGACTTTGGCTAACTGGTGCATGAGGCCTAGCTTTCAGCCTACCTCAGCTTTCAACATGCTTCCTCATTAAGCTTAATCATTTCTATCTTTTGATTTAAAGAGAGGAATGTATGACTCTTTCTTTCACTGGAACATTTAGAGGCCATTGTAGGGTTATTATTGGACTACTTTCAGCACTATTGTGTCCCAAGAAATAGGAAGGCCCAAGGAAAAGAGAGCTGGGGAAATCACTGGTCAGTGGAGAAGTCAGAACACACACATTTATCCATTAAGTTTTCTGTCTTATGCGGGCATGATTCAGGGCACCCCACAACAATTACAATAGTAACATCAAAAATTACCACAGGTCATCATAACAGGTATAATAATAATGGGAAAGTTTAAAACATTGCAAGAATTACTAAAATGTGACACAGAGACATGAAGTGAATACATGCTTTTGGAAAAATAGTGCCAATGAACTTCCTCAATGCAAGGTTGCCAGAAACCTTCAATTTATAAAAAACACAATTACCTGTTAAGTGCTATGTATATATAAGTGAAGTGGAATAAAATGGAAGTACGACCATATATGAATATTTAAACCTCCAGCGTTCTTAAATTATATAAGGATTTGAATTTCTTTGAGTAGATACTTATTGGCCTAAAACCAGTTATTTTAAAATATGAGAGGAAAGAGTATTAAAATCATAAAGAAATCATACTTCTCCCCTCTTAGGTAATTGAGTATCACATTGGCAAAACCACGGTTTGAAAGAATAAGAACAAAAGTTAGCAATTCAGTGATAATGGAGCTACAGTTGTCATCCTAGCTATGAAGTCAGTTTTTGTTTTCTTATTCCAGGTCAGGACCTTTAGAAAAATGCTTCTTTGACTAGGTGTATCAGGCTTTAGCAGCACCAGTTAGATGAAAGAAGAGGAGTAGGGAAGCTTCACAAAGTAAGGATAAAATGCCATTTTCTTGAAACTGGGTTTCTCGAACAAATAATTTTATCTTTAAAGAAAATAAGTTGTATAACATTTCAGAGGCTCTAAAAATTTCAAGTATATTACACACAAATTTTATGTTGGGGACAGAGCAAAAGGAGTTTTTTGATGCTAGTGAAATGGCTTTACACTATTCTCACTATTTAATCACTTGAAACAAACTTATGTCTCCATTATCTAGGGCTAAAATACTTCTATAATTTGCTTTATTTATTTTGAGATGACTTATAAGCCATGGTCTAGTTAAGTTGTAAACATGGGTAATATAGTAATGGTACAGAACAGAATTGTAAGCACTACTTACATTTAAAGATAATTATGCATATATAATCAAAAAAGGAGGATTCTAGAGTTTCAGCTAAGAATAGGATATATATGAAAAAAGTAGACATTTCAATACATTCTCAATGAGTAAAATACAGCAAAAAAGATCAACATATGATTGTTTATGGGGATTAAACAAAGTTAAAAAATTTTTAAGTCAACATAAAGATGATCTTTATCTAGAGTATCAGACAAGTTTCAGAAACTATGTATATTAGTCTGTTTTGATGCTGCTGAAAGACATCCCCAAGACTGGGACAAAAAAGAGGTTTAATTGGACTTACAGTTCCACATGGCTGGGGAGGCCTCAGAAACATGGCGGGAAGCGAAAGGCACTTCTTACATGGTGGCAGCAACAGAAAATGAGGAAGAAGCAAAAGCAGAAACCCCTGATAAACCCATCAGACCTTGTGAGACTTATTCACTATCATGAGAATAGCATGAGGAAGACTGGCCCCTATGATTCAATTACCTCCACTTGGGTCCATCCCACAACACATGAGAATTCTGGGAGATAGAAGTCAAGTTGAAATTTGGGTGGGGACACAGTCAAACCGTATTATTCTGCTCCTGGGCTCTCCAAATATCATCTCCTCACATTTCAAAACCAGTCATGCCCTCCCAACAGTCCCCCAAAGTCTTAAGCCATTTCAGCATTAACCCAAAAGTCCGCAGTTCAAAGTTTCACCTGAGAGAAAGGCAAGTCCCTTCCGCCTATGAGCCTGTAAATCAATAGCAAGCTAGTTACTTCCTAGATACAATGGAGGTACAGGTATTGGGTAAATGTAGCCATTCCAAATGGGAGAAAATGGCCAAGTTACAAGGCCCATACAAGTCCAAAATTCAGTTGGGCAGTCAATTTTTAAAGCTCCAGAATGATCTCCTTTGACTGCAGGTCTCACATCCAGGTCATGCTGATGCAAGAGTTGGGTGCCCATGGTCTGGGGCAGCTCCACCCCTGTGGCTTTGCAGGGTACAGCCTCCCTCCTTGCTGCTTTCATGGGCTGATGTTGAGTGTCTGCGGCTTTTCCAGGAGCACGGTGCAAGCTGTCGGTGGATCTACCATTCTGGGGTCTGGAGGATGGTGGCCCTCTTCTCACAGCTCCACTAGGCAGTGCCCCAGTAGGGACTCTGTATGGGGGCTCTGACTCCACATTTCCCTTCCACACTGCTCTGGCAGAAGTTCTCCATGAGGACCCCACTCCTGCAGCAAACATTTTCCTGGGCATCCAGGTATTTCCATACATCTTCTGAAATCTAGGTGGAGGTTCCCAAACCTCAATTCTTGACTTCAGTGCATCTGCAGGCTCAACAACACGTGGAAGCTGCCAAGGCTTCGGGCTTCCACCCTCTGAAGCCATAGCCTGAGCTGTACATTGGCCCCTTTCAGCCATGGCTGGAGTGGCTGGAACACAGGGCACCAAGTCCCTAGGCTGCACACAGCACAGGGACCCTGGGCCCAGCCCATGAAACCACAAGCCTCCAGGCCTGTGGAGGGGCTGCTGTGAAGGTCTCTGAAATGGCCTGGAGATATTTTCCCCATGGTCTTGGGGATTATCATTAGGCTCCTTGCTACTTATGAAAATTCCTGCAGCCAACTTGAATTTCTTCCCAGAAAATGGGTTTTCCTTTTCTATCACATAGTCAGGCTGCAAGTTTTCCAAACTTTTATGCTCTGATTCCCTTATAAAACTGAATGTCTTTAACAGTGAAGAAGTCACGTCTTGAATGTTTGCAGCTTAGAAATTTTTTCTGTCAGATACCCTAAATCATCTCTCTTAAATTCAAAGTTCCACAAATCTCTAGGGCAGAGGCAAAATGCTGCAGTCTCTTTGCTAAAACATAACAAGAGTCACCTTTACTCCAGTTCTCAACAAGTTCCTCATCTCCATCTGAGACCATCTCAGCCTGGACCTTATTGTCCATATCACTATCAGCATTTTGGACAAAGCCATTCAACAAGTCTCTAGGAAGTTCCAAACTTTCCCAAATTTTCCTGTCTTCTTCTGAGCCCTCCAAACTGTTCCAACCTCTGCCTGTTTCCCAGTTCCAAAGTCACTTCCACATTTTCGGGTATCTTTTCAGCAACACCCCACTCTACTGGTACCAATTTACTATATTAGTCTGTTTTCATGCTGCTGATAAAGATATGCCCGAGACTGGAAAGCAAAAGAGGTTTAATTGGACTTACAGTTCCACATGACTAGGGAGACCTCAGAATCATGGTGGAAGGCAAAAGGCACTTCTTACATGGCAGCAGCAAGAGAAAATGAGGAAGAAGCAAAAGTAGAAACCCCTGATAAACCCATCAGATCTCATGAGACTTATTCACTATAATGAGAATAGCATGGGAAAGACCAGCCCCCATGATTCAATTACCTCCCCCTGGGTCCCTCCCACAACACCTAGGAATTCTAGGAGATACAGTTCAATTGAGATTTGGGTGTGAACACAGCTAAACCATATCACTATGCTATAATTGCAAATAACACATGAGTTTGCAAAAGCTTGATTACATCTTAATGAATTCTTAAAGACTTTATCTTTCTCTAGTGATGTTTTAATTTTTCTACTATGTGATCTTAAACAGCAATAACACAGTCTTTCTCTGTGTGTGTGTGTGTGAACTGGTCTGCTTGGAAGAATAGTAAATGGTGTGTTTAATATTAATTAGACTAATATAGGAGTATAGAGATCTATTTGTATTTGCAAAGAATCCCTTTGCAAATAATTCTTTTTTGAATATAAATGGTGGCAGAGGAGTCTGATACCTTTGCGTTTTAGCAGTACCAGAACATCTATATCTTCAACATATTATTTATAAAATATACTGAATAGAACATCCTCTACTTCATTCAATGAGTTTGGGAGCCGAAGCTGCTCAGAATAGGATCTCATATAACATCATCTTTTTGAAGCTCTATATGGCATGGACTCTTGTGTATTATAGCATAATACCATTTTTTTTTGGTTACACCTTTCCTCCAGAGCTGGGTTTTCTTGGAAGCCAACAAAGCTTAAGCTTCAAGTTCCCTCACTTGAAGAACCCTCTTTAAGGCCTTGAGAAAGACTCTAGCAATGTTCTCATAATCTTATGTTTCGTTAAAAATTTGCAAAATATATTTTAACTGCAATTGGCTTGAGAGCACCTTTTTACTGACTATCCCTCCTTCACAATTCTACTCCTATCAGGTAGCACTGAAGTGGCCATAGGTAAGTCTTGGATCTGGCTCAAAGAAAGTTGAGATGGGGATACCCTTAGATTTCATTTGGATTTAGTGGATTATATAATTGTGGTTTGTAGTCATGCCTGTGCGTGGTTAAGTTATTGCTAAATGTTTTGGTGGAGAAATGACATACAGGAATATCCCTACTACCTGTACTAAATCACTGGGCTGAAATCTTGATATAAATATGTCCTATGGTGCTCAGCACCTGAAGTATGTGGGTAGTAAAGGAGAAAGAGAGCCAAAAGCTAGGTGATGGAACTTTTCTAGACTCTAATGAAAAACAATTAACTATGTCAGGGGAGTATCTGAATTATCTTTCTATTATCTCTTTATAGAATATTTAAAAAATCAGCCAAGTGCGGTGGCTCACATCCATAATTTCAGCACTTTGGGAGGCCGAGGCAGGCAGGTCACCTGAAGCCAAGAGTTTGGGGCCACCCTGGCCAACATGCTGAAACCCTGTCTCTTACTAAAAATAAATAAATAAATAAATAAACAAATAAAGTGAATAAGTAAGTAAAATAAATAAAAATAAAGGCCGGGTACAGTGGTTCACGCCCGTAATCCCAGCACTTTGGGAGGCTGAGGAGTGGGGATCACAAGGTCAGGAGACTGAGACCATCCTGGCTAACACGGTGAAACTCTGTCTCTACTAAAAATACAAAAATAAATAAATAAATAAATAAATTAGCCAGGCGTGGTGGCAGGTGCCTGTAGTCCCAGCTACTCGGGAGGCTGAGGCAGGAGAATGGCATGAACCCGGGAGGTGGAGCTTGCAGTGAGCCAAGATCGCACCACTGCACTCCAGCCTGGGCAACCGAGCGAGACTCCATCTCAAAAAAAATGTTTTTAATTAAAAAATCAAAATAAAAATAAATCATCATTGTGTTAGGAGGTCATTAAAGATCCTGTGGCCCCCACATTGCAGGAACAAAACATTTAGGGTGCATTCATTAATTTTTAATTGGTAAAAACGCTTATTTCCTAGATTTTGTGATGCCTATGGTATTTGTCACTCAGATTTGTAATTTGTTGTGATTTCTTCTTCCATTCTAAATAAGTGTTCACTTCGTATCTACTTTAATTTTCACAATTTTGTGATGTTAATTTTATGTCTCAATTTTACTGGGCTAAGGGATGGTCAGATAGCTGGTAAAATAAATAAATAAATAAAAAGAAAAAAACACATTATATCTGGGTGTGTCTGTAAGGTATTTGAGGGAAGAGATTAGCATTTGCATCAGTGGACTGAGTAAAGAAGATTCACCCTCATCAGTATGAACGTTCCTCATCCAATCCATTGAGAACCCAAATAGGACCAAAAGGCAGAGGAAGGGTGAATTTGCTTTCTCTGAACTGGAACATCAATCTTCTCCTCCCTTCAGATATTAGTGCTCCCAGTTCTTACACCTTCTGACTCTGAATAAATTACATTGCTGGCTTTCCTGGTTCTCAAGCTTATAGACAGCAGATTATGGGATTTCTCTGCCTCCATAATTGCATAAGCGGATTCCCGTAATAAATACCTCACCCCCTAGAGAACCCTGATACAGACTTTTGAGATAATGTCTCACTCTGTTACTCAGGCTGGAGTGCAGTGGCGGGATCTCGGCTCACTGCAACCTCTGCCTCTCAGGTTCAAGTGATCCTCCTGCCTCAGCCTCCTGAGTAACTAGGACTACAGGTGCATGCCACCAAGCCTGGCTAATTTTTGTATTTTTAGTAGAGACAGGGTTTCACCATGTTGTCAGGCTGGTTTTGAACTCCTGACCTCAAGTGATCCACCCACCTCAGCTTCTCAAAGTGTTGGGAATACAGGCGTGAGCCACCACACCATGTCGAGAAAGCTGATACAGATTTTATATTCTTTTTCTTAAACAAAGTCTCTCAAATTGAATAAACTTTAAACTTTGCAAAGACCTGTATTTCCACCTGTATTTCTCATTCTAAAAAAGATTTAAGGTATCTTCCCAACACAATAGTTATGATGGTTTTATTTTCAACTCCTTTATCCTCATAAATGAGAGAAAATCTGAGGTCAAGGAAAAAAAGGAAGGAAAAAATAAAAAAGGAAGGAGTGAAGGGAAGAAGGAGAGAAAGGAATCCTATCTATGGGAGGTATCTCTGTATGAGGGAATGAATTGGGCTTTGAAGTCAGACAGACAAACCTGGAGCTAAAATCTCAGAGTCATCATTTATGAGCTATGTAGCAAGTTACTTTACCTCTTGAAACCTCAGTTCTCTCACCCCTAAAATGGGGATAATACCACTGACTTCGCAAGGTTATTATGGGAAATAAATTACAACATATGTAAAGCACCTTGTCAAGTGCCTGACACATATAAGGCATTTAATACAAATTTAAAATGTTTTATTCTTGAATGCATAACCCAAGTTGTATCTCCTGAAGTAGCCTTACTAATATGCCACCTTTAGGGTGAGTAGGAAAGAAATAATTCCAACATTTTTCCTGCTCTCTTCACAGCAGATCATGAGCAGTACAACATATGTGGGTATTTTCATTTCGTTTTCTGTCAAGACATGGGACTGTCTGTACAAGGTGCAAAAATATGTCATCTTTCATTCTGAGCAAAAGTTAACAAAGTGTTGTAGATGAACTGTCTAAAACGTGGAATGGGATAGCAAATTTAGGACTCTTTATAAAAAGCTACACTGTCACAGAAAAGGGTTTTGCATTTTATGTTTGTTTTAATGAAAAATAATCATAAATTAACTGTATTAGGGCAGTATCCAAATTATCTTTCTACTATCTCTTCACAGAATATTTAAAAACCATCACTGTATGAGGAGGTGATTAAAGACCCTGTGGCCCCCACAGTGTAGGAACAAAATATTTTAGGATGCATCTGTTAACTTTTAATTGGTAAAAACACTTATTTCCTAGATTTTTTTGATGCTTGTGATATTTGTCATTCGAATTTGTAATTTGTTGTGATTTCTAATTCAATTTCTTATTCTAATAATGTGCTTATTTCAAAGACAAAGCAACAGTTTTGATATTCATCCATTTACTGACTCCCATGTTTCAAAGGCACCTGAGCACAGTAGGTTAGAAAAATTTTAAAGTAAATGAAAGGATTAGAAATAACTCAGAAGTCAACCCAGGGTCTAGGTGTCTCTTAGGCTTGTCTGACATTTCACTGCTGTGATGCTGTGGACAAGAAAGATGGAACACCTTCAGAAGGGACCATAATAAACGGCAAGTTGTTAGCACTGACTGCATTGAAGAAAATCTGAAGGTAAAAGAGGCTTGATTGAAGAAGAAGAAAAAACAACAGTGGTTAAAGTGCCACAAAATTACCTGAAATTTCTTGGCGCCCCCATTTATCAATGACTGCTATGTATATTTAGCTATTTATCGTTATACTGGAAGGGGTTAGATAACCTATAAACTATGGATTAGAAGTAGTTAAGTGGTCGATTAGGCTTAGAAAAGCTAGTCACAGGTACATAGCTCTTCACTTGAGGTCTTTGCTAGATATAACTATATTTTTTTTACCTTGATGGAGAATTACATGCTACTCTAATCACCAAAGGCATTTGATTCTGTCTTCTCTGGTCTTAGACTCTAGAGCAACATGCTAAGACAATGGAGTATTTACCACTAACCAAATAAAACAGGGGAATTCTAACTGACACATCTATGCCCTCTGCCCTCTCCTTATTTCTAAAATATCTGAATTGTTCATCTCTCTATTGCCTATTATACTAGAATATCAGAACTGGAACCTAATAAGTCATTCAATCTTCTCTTTTTTGATGCAGAAACCATTGCCACAACATCTCCTAAGGAGGGGTCACATACCCCTGCACTCTGCAGAAGATAATTCATTCCTTTACCTTTCATTTTTAGAAAGTTCATCTTTATTAGTATATCATAACCCCTCCCTGCAATTCTACCCATTGGTCATGGTTATTTCCTCTGGAATCTCCCAAATGCATACCTATCTTTCTTCATGAATTAGCCCTATGATTCTTAAGTCCAATACCTTAATCACTCAGCCATTCTGGTACTACAGCCCTGTGATTCTTACAAAACACATACACAAACACATATACAAAAGCAGTCATATATCTTCCTCACAAAGTCTAACATCCAGGATTATTTCAAGTACTTCAGTCTCAAGATAGAATTCATTGCACCCCTACTCCCCGCATTCACTAATTCCACAAACTTGTTTTCAGTGCCTTCCGTCTGTCAGGCACTTTGCTAGTCACCTGGGATACATCGGGAATCAAATAGCCCCCACAGAAAGATGCGAAATTGCTACTAGGATAAATACAGCAAAGGAGAGTTACCAAGTGCCTTCAAAGGATGTAATGAAGCAAGGTGGAAAAGTCAGAAAAGGCTGCTCTAAAGGAGTTAATATTGAATTAAAATCTGAAGGAAGAGTAGATACTAACTGAGGGAGGATAGAAAGATGATTATTGGAACAGAGGCCCTAGCCAGGAAGTAGCAGGAAAACTTGCATACATAGAAGAAGGGTGCTATAGCTAGGGTTCAGAGAACAGGGGGTGTGATGGTTAATATTGAGTGTCAACTTGATGGGATTGAAGGATGCAAAGTATTGTTCCTGGATGTGTCTATGAGGGTGTTGCCAAAGGGGATTAACATTTGAGTCAGTGGACGGGGAGAGGCAGACCCACCCTCAATCTGGGTGGGCGCCATCTAATCAGCTGCCAGCACAGCTAGAATAAAGCAGGCAGAAGAAAGTGGCATGAGGAAACTGGCTGAGTCTTCTGGCCTTCATCTTTCTCCCATGCTGGATGCTTCCTGCACTGGAACGTCGGACTCCAAGTTCTACAGCTTTTGGACTCTTGGACTTACACCAGTGATTTACCAGGGGCTCTCAGGCCTTTGGCTACAGACTGAAGGCTGCACAGTCAGCTTCCCTACTTTTGAGGTTTTGAGACTCAGACTGACTTCCTTGATCCTCAGCTTGCAGACGGCCTATTGTGGGGCTTCACCTTGTGATCGTGTGACTCATGTGAGTCAATTCTCCTAATAAACTCCCCATCATATATACAAATATCCTCTAGTTCTGCCCCTTTAGAGAACCCTGACTAACACAGGAGGGCAAGGTCAACATGCAGCAGGGAGAGAATCAGAGCTGGACCATACAAACCCCTCCACATTAGGAAGCTTTGTCTGTATCCAAAAAGCAAATGGAAGCCAGTGAAAGATCGTAAGCATGGGGCTAGGGGTAGTGTTCAGAAGACCTCTCTGACTGTAGTGTGGATTACCGGGAGACCAATGAGGAAGGTATTACAGTATTTCAGGCAAGAAGTAATGACGGTCTTTGGGCTAGGGTGGTCAAAGAGGGAAGTAGACCAACTGGTTTGGGAGTTATTTAGGGGCAGAATTGAATGGAGTTGGTGATAGATTAAATATTGACTAAGGGAGCAGAAAGCACCAAATATGAACCTAGGCCTCTGCCTAAATATCAGGATGGTGATATTTTCTTAGATAGTGAAGACAGATTTGGGAGAGAGAAAGACCATGAGGGTGGTTGCTGACAACTAGAAAGCCATTTATCTTTATGCAAGCTATCAATGATAACTCTCAGGCATCTTGTAGATACTGTGAAAAACCATTGGTAGCTTTTTATTTTTTGGTAAATACATAGCTCATTTAAAAAACTTCTCCCTTCAGATAGAGGAAAAGCTTGTCATTACCATAATGAAATAGTTCCACTTTTAATGTCACATTTAATAATCAGAAATATTAAATTCAACTTCATGTTGTCACAATTTAACTGTCAATGTTACCTATATATAATTATACAAATTCCTATACAAATTATACAAATACCTATATATAATTATACAAATTCCTCCACAGGAGTGGCATGGACTCTCTGTCCTCTATCTTAACCCATTTATGCCCAAGGTTGCAATTTTTTGAATTTTTGCAATCAGACCTTGGCGATGGCCTTGAGCAGTAGGATGTAAATAACTCCCACATGCTTATCGTTCCAATAATGGAACACTAGGCATAAGTGAGATAACATTTATTAAGTTCTACAAGGAAAATCTTTTCCTCCTGTTTGTGAAGGACTGAAACTTTTTTCTACTCAAGCACAAGCACAGGGGGCAAGGTCAACATGCAGCAGGGAGAGAATCAGAGCTGGACCACACAAACCCCTCCAAGTTAGGGAGCTTTGTCTGTATCCAAAAAGCAAATGGAAGCCAATGAAAGATCATAAGCATGGGGCTAGAGGGACATGGAGAAGCACTTTTAGTTTCCCCTCAGATATCATTTGAACTGACCATGGATAGCATTTCATGACTTTTCAAAAACACTTTTTACAATGAATAGCTTTGGTATACACTCAAGATATAACCAACTTATTGACTTTATGGAGCTAAAAACATTTCTTAAATCAAGTGGTAGTGAAACGTCTATCATTTCACCTAGAGAATCAGAGCCTACATCAGCAACCTCAAATCTTTATTTAGCCTTGGAAATCTCAATATAGTTTTCTTTGGAGTGGGGAGTTCTTAATTTTTATAGTATCATTCAGAGCAAGTATGAGAGCCAAAATGCAGAAATAAGTTTCCAAAATTCAAATTAAATTCAAATATTTATTTAACAATGCAACTTTGAGGTTAGCATTCATTAAGAAACAAAGCAGCAAAGAAAAAAAAAAATCCAGTGATCCCGTTCCAACTAGAAACATTTTCTTAAGCCATTGAAAGGAAACTTTAGAACAGCTTCCAAAACAAAATTTGATTCTACTCTGTAATTAAAATGTAGCTACAGTACATGACCCCTGGGCCCAAAGACCACTCTCCTCATTTTAAGCAGATTCACTGTTAAACAGGCAAGACTTGTCAGATCAGCCCTTAAATGGTATTTCTCAATCAGAAAAAAAAAAAATCTCTGTTCAAGAGAGCAAGGCATTGGTACAGGTCATCCCAAATTCTTGTAGATTAAATTGGCTGGCCTGTGTTTTCTGACTCCTTGTCAGCTTTCCTCCTGCAGGGACACATAGAAGTGGGGATTCAGACTGGCAAGGCTGCTGAAGGGCAGTGTAAGTTGAGGGACAAGGCAAAAAAGAGCAGGCCCTGCTCTGCCTCAGTCTCTCATCAAAAGGTCTTATTTGTTATTGACAAGTTGACAAGTTGACCCTCAGGCATCACCTATTCTCTGGACCCATCCTGTAGAGTTTTTTTCTCATATGGCCTTTTTCTACATCTCTGCTTAGGGGCTCACTATACATAACAGAATGAGAGTCAAGCGAACCAAATTCTAATCCCAGCACTGACGCAGATGAGCCATGCAAGCTTGGGCAAATCTCTTAGTTTGTGACACTAGTTTCACGTCTGTAAAATAAATTCCTCTACATGATTTCCCCTGGATCTCAACAGCCTCTGCTTACTGAGGATAATAACCCTATTTTCACCATCTCTTACCCTCACCTGCATAACAACACCTCAGCCCCGTGAACCCTCCAGCCCCACGGCTTCTCTAATACTTACAAAGTCCCCTTCTTCCATTCAATTACATTAATTTGTCATCTATGTGCCAGATTTATGCTTAGCACTGGGACTAAACTAGCAAACAAAATAATATCATATTCCTGGCATTGAGCTAAAATAAAATTTTCATTTAAAGCAGAAAATTCTGACTGCTACAGGAGACGCAGATTGTAGGATAACCAGAGTGAACATGGAGACACGAATTGGAAAACTATTGCAATAGTACAAGTAAGAAAGGATGGTTGGCAGGATTGGAAGGGTGAAGATGGAGAATTCAATAACTATTTTAGAAGTCTTAGTAAAGGATTAGGAAGGGGATGTAAGGGGGAGAAAGGGAAAAAGAGAGGTGCCAAGGTGACTCCCAGGTTTCTGGTTTGAGCTTTTGTGTTGATTGATGGAAAAATCTAGGGAGGAGCATGTTTGGAGCTTGTGGAGTTCTCTTTGGACACATTCAGTCTACAACATTCACAAGACATTCAGATAGAGATATCAAGTAGATGATTGGATGCAAGGCTGAAGTGCTCTGGATATAAACATTTGGGAGTTTTCAGCAAATAGGTGTTTGAAACCATGGGAATAGAGGAACTCACCCAAGGAGAGAGAATAGGCTGTCCCACATGAGCTGACAAACTGTCTTCTCATTGTTTGGCACTAGCACCCATATGTAGCCCAGTGGTGCTGGCCCCTAAGAGCAGTACTCACCAGGGGTTCATGAGGTATTTGGTTCTTGGCAGACATCCCTAGGCTAAAGCTAGACTACAGTCAGCCCAGAAGTGGAGCAAATTCTCCTTTCCACACTCAGTGTCCCGCTTGATCACCTGAGCCACAGATCAGGCTGCTGAGTCTCTAGTACTTAGGGGAACATTGCCTCAAGTCTCACTCATTCCTTATAAACTAGATGCCAACATCTGAGCCAGGCGCTGGATGTTGCCCTCAGACCAAAATAAAATAACTGAAACCAAACACCCTTATGCGTGCGTTCAGCACACCTACTCAAACTCATCTGAGACTCCGTTTAGGCTCAGGCTGCCCAACGTTCACCACCACCACTGTTACTACCACACCATTTGAATAATTCTGAGAGAAAGGTAAACAAATTTTCCTAACCTTCAGCATCTTCATCTAATTAATGCTGTTAATCTTCTACATATGTGGGGATTTGGCTTTGTGAAACACTTGCTACAAGAGAATCTAGGGAAGCAAAGGATGAAATATTTGTTCTCAATTTGATAAATAACCTACCAACCTATTGATGGCTGTATCACAGGAATAACACTACCACCACCAGAAAAAGCTACCAAACAAATCAACCCTCGTGTCAAATCTTCTTGTCTGTATGACACCAAGTGTGAGAAGAGCACTAAGAGAAGTTTTAAACAATAAAGCATATGTGAACAAGGTGAGTATAACAATGATCATAATTTGGATCACAGAAAAGGGGTATGGGGACCTTCTAGGCCTAGTAAAGGCAACAAAGGAGGTCTGTGTCACAGTCAATCCAGTGTGTACCCTCTGCCTGTTGTGTGGGTCACCTTTACACCAGTATCTGCCAGGTTCCAGTATGCCTCAGGGAACAAAAAACAAAATAACATCCAGTGTCATGTGTGCATGGGTGCATGAATATTGACATGAAATCACATGATTTACTACATAGAATGTAGTAAGGGCCATATCTGAAGCAAACAAAATATCTTGCAAAAGGAAGACTTCATTCTTCCCAGCAGCACTGGAGAAAGCTTTTCACTGAGCCCATTTAATCCGAGTCTTGAAGGATGTACAGGAGACCTCCAGGAGAGCAAGTTGTAAGTAAAGGAGAGAATTCTAGGCTAGAGGGGGGAGTTCATTTAAATGTGCAAAAGTAAAGAAGCAGATGGTGTTCTGTTATAATATTCCCCAAGTATGTGGAACTCAACGTGGTTGGTACCTAGCAGTGCGAAATGAAGTGGGAGAAGATTTTAAGTGGCATGCAGACACTACATTCAATAACACTGAATCATTTGGGATTGAAAAACATTATCTACCTTTTAATTCCTTTCCATCCTCACCCAGGAAACTTTCTCAGTTGGCTCCTAGGATGCTCTAAACTTTCTCTTAAAAGCTAATCTTCCTTATTAACAAATGAGCAGGTTTCAGGCTTGGAGGTTTTACAGGCAATAGTATCTACCTAGAATTTAATATTATTTTGCTTTTATTAATTATTTTTACTTACGGCTAATGACAATGGTTTTCCATTTACAGTCATGATATGAACTTTTTTTCTAAATAAACTCTAATAATGTGATTTAAGATAAATACAGAAAAATATTGAGGAATTAATCATACACATGTGGTAAACACAGTAAAAATTATGACAGTGGTATGTGAATATAGGAAATTTTAGAAATACTCTCAAGGAGAAAAGTTAGCAAGGTGATATTTTGCTAATACTAGATTGTTCAGGGATCAAGCATGGTAAAATGGATAAAATTTAAAGCCATGAGATAGAAATTCACATCTTCCTCTGGTACTTTCTAGCTGCATGGGCAAGGGCTCTTAAGGGCTCTAAGTCTCAATCCCTTCACTTTTATATCAAGGATTAGTTACACAAGAATGTAAGGATTAGAGGCAACAAATATGCAGGTCATAAGATTGTAGACATTATTAACCTCCTTTATAACTTCCCAACAAGCTTTCAAGGTTAGTTATGACGAACTCTGACCTAATTTCTCTAATTCTGTGAGACATTAGGTCTGCAGAGCTGTAGTTGGCTTTAAAAAGAAATCAAATATATTATTTCTCTTAATTATTCAATTCACTTATATAAGAATTTAAGAACTCAGCATAATACTCACTCCTAGCTGTTCCTAGGTTGTCCCAAATGGTGGTAAACTGGGGAGGGGACTACCCACCCTGTCCAAGTCAGAGGTTTTATGTTAAATTCTAATGGTCTTCTGAATGCATTTTGTAATACTTCTTCAATAAACTAAAAGAAAAGAACCATAGAACTACACAAGCAATATAGCCACATCTCTGAAAACTTACAATACTGAGAAAAAAAAAATCACTCAATTCACATTCCACAGTTTTGGTCCCATCCTTTCAGCCACCTCTCTTCCTCCCATAATGAATGAGGCCTGAAGAAGCCTGTGAACATTAAAAGATTGGCAAACAAAAACTTATACAGCCCTACCACTTGGTTTTCTAGCTTTCTACTTCAAAAGCAAGTGCAGGCTGAAACTTGGAAACCAAGAAGTTTGTCTTCTAATGGTGACACCTTGCCTAAGTAAGATGAACTGGACCAGCCTAGCTCCCTTAGTGAACAGAGTCTGTCTGAATTTCTGGCCCTTGTAAAATTATTAAAGCAGGGCATACAAGCAGTTTCCTCTCAAACAGTAGCAATGATTTTTATTTTCCAAATTATGCATTGCCTTTTTGGGAAACCTGTCATGAGAGGATTTTCTGTCTGCTAAACCTATCTTGCATTTCCTGGAAGTGTTTTATTAAGTGGGTCATCTCATATCACAAAGGAGAAAAAAATACAGGACACTGGTGATATCTCCTGCACAGTTTTGCAGTTCTAGTTACAAGCACAATGCACAAGCAATTTATGACTGCTGGGTCTTTGGTATGGCTATACATTTGTCCTTCACATTTGTATACCACCGCCACACTTCTTCCTAAATGAATCACTAGATTTAAATGGATCAGATATTGCTACTTCTTCTAACAATTTGGTAAAATTCATAAAAATCATTTTTAGAAATGTCTTTTTTGGAGACCAAAAGAATGGAATGATATAAATCTCACACCATAAAAATGACTGCATGATTTTAAATGAGACGTGATCAGACATTTTAACAGTTTTTAAAATGCTTATATTCCCAAGTGATAGTGTCTCCTGCTGGAAATCATAGCTTTTGATTGGCTAAAAAGACTGAAAACAGTAGTGCTCTACCTCCTACCTTTTACACACACAAAAATGACCAACTGCTTCTGAATGATCTTTATAGCTTGTTAATGATCTGTTTAAGGTTATTATAGTTTATAAAATGTTTTTTGTTTTGCAAATTCTGGCTATGTAAACATAACCATAAATACAAGAAGACAAGTGTACTTCTAGGGTCTGACACTTTCTTTGTTGAGATATTAATAGTGTCAAATTTTGTATCTGAGGCATTGGAAAATGATCAAAGAATTCAAAATTTAACTTTGATAGAGTAGCTCTTTAGAAGAAAGAAAGCATGTGGCTTCATTACTGAACTCTGCTTAATCTCAGGATCTGAATGTTCCAAGTTTAAATAAATTCTCACAAGCCTGCTTGCTTTCTGATTGCCAAGCCTGAACAGCCACAAGCAGGATCTGACCTGTACCTATAAACATGTAAACCAGCACAAATGAAATCACTAAGCGATGTAAAAGCAACAAGGAACAAGCACCCGTTAATTTTAAAGATAATATAAACAAAATGATACCTGTTCTTCGGCTCTGTGGTTTCTCAGCGTCGATAAATATCTCCTAATTGCATGGAGAGGATATTTTTTGAAATAAGAGAATCTAGATGAAGGCAACAGACTATCCATAGTGAGGAGAGCAAGAGGGTCCTTGTCTGCACCTCCTTGTCAGCAACCATATGAAATTAGAAACTTAGCAATTCCTCAGATGCCTAAAGATTTGTTTGTAGCTCGACCACTTCCCTCCTACAAACAAAGAAAATGTTCTCCTTGCTGTTTCCTCTTTTGGGTAGAGTTCCTGGTGAAACCAGACAGCCAAGTATGAACACTGTCTAGAAGCGTCCAGAAATGCTATGCCCAAAGGGCAATAGGAATTCAGGGGCTGGTCCACAGAATGCAAATTGCTTAGTGGTAGTGATGCGACTGTCCTATTTCTAGCAACAGTGTTCTGTTGCAAGCTATGTTAATATTAGCTAGCTGGTGACTTTCCATACCCACAGACTCTCGTGAGGCTTAATTTTAATTCTTCTGACACTTTTTCGAGTTCTTAAACAGGGCATGAGATGTGGTTTTCCCAGTTTCCTTCTAGATTTCTTATCATGCGCACACACAGACACACAGCTCAGTTGCGGTCTGAGCTCGAAAGTGTTGATTCATTCAGTCTTGAGAAGACTGTTTTAGGGGACTTCTAAAAAAATTTAACAAATTACCTCACTCTTCATTGTTATCAAGGAGCTCATTGTCAGCACTGAAAACGTTTGGCTTGCACTGTGATGCATTATGCAACATGCCCAGTAACCAGATACTTTACATTAATTGAACAATAGCTGCAAACAGATTCTGTTCTGAGTTAAAAGCCTTCTCTTCTTGAATCCTTATCTCAAATCCACAGGCTGAATTCAGAAACATTAACTTTCCCTAGGCTTTTAAAAACTATGAGTGTAAGTGAGAGAAAATGTTTTATGTTTACTTTCTAACTCTTATAAAAAAAAAAGATTCATGCTTTAAAAAAAAAAAAGAAAAAGCAAAATATGCCAAGAGGTCTGTGGTCTTAGAGAACATGAAATCATAAAATTTGAAAGTTCAATATTTTCTTAATACTTTATAGAGATCACAGGGTTTTTCTAAACTAGGGCCCCAAATAGACTTTACTATTTTATTATCGTTTTAAACTTTGCAGTAGCTGGTTCCTTTGATGGAAACATTTGGTCACTTCTGTGAGAGGCTGTCATGTAGAAAACAGACTGGACATCAACAAAAATTATGTGACCCAGAGTTTTCTTTAAGGGTGAAAGAAAACCCTGGTTTTTCCCTCTTCATAGAGAGCACTGCAAGTTGGGGGGAAGAGGAGGTAGGCAGAGCTGGGGAAATTACGTTGCAGCCTTAGTTGTCCCCCTGGACAGCCTCCCTGACACTCCTGGATGGGTCACCTGCCTTCAGGGAACACACTTGATGGCCTAAAGCTGGTTGTGCTGCAAGCAGCCCAGGCCATCTGTCAGGTTGGCCTTGGGCCCACTAGCAAGGTGATCTTCCAGACTCACCAGGGCCAGCCTGGCAATTCCAAGAAGTCATTTACATACTGCTGCTGGAGTTGGCTCCTAGGAGGAGGCCCTGCCCTTCTGTCACCTCTCCAGGTGCACCATGCTACATGCATACAGAGGCTCTGCACGTCCTTCTCTGTATGCTGGAGACAGCTGACTCTAATGAGGGCAAGAGAGAAGCAGTGTGCTTGTGAAACACCTGAATGCTAAGGGCACAGTGTTGCATGCTCCCTGCCAGTTCATGACCCAGAAAAACAAGAAGTGTAGAAGGCCAGATACCCTGGGCCAACTTGAGGCCCTGGAAAGAGAGGCAGCCCTAGGGATTGTGGGGGCAGGGAAATGTGCCGTTCATACATACCCTCGAGATCCACTAACTGCCCTTTTGCTTCTCTTTTTAAAAATATCTAAACTTTCAGAGATGCCTCTTTATTGTGGGCAGAAGCCAGCAGCCTGCTAAACACCCACAGCATGACTGGTGATCCAATCTTTTCCCAACAGACGAACACAAAGCAGACTTCATTTCCACAGTTGTTTCAGGATCACTTTTTCTTGGGCTGAGGTGAGTGATGAAAAGAAATGGGGAGGGAGAAATGCAGCATCCCCAAACAAAAACTGTTCTATTAGATTAAGCACAAAAAAGAAAAATGGGTGAAACAAATGCAACTAAAATTCCTTTAGGAATTTAATTGATAACGAATATAAATCATATTTAACACTAATTGGGCCGTTTGGCCAGGTGATGTGCTAAAGTCTTTACATGTATTATCACATGTAATCCTACAGTAACATATGGGAAAACTAAAGCTCAGAGAAGGTGACAATTTGCTGAGGTCACACAGCTTACAAAAACAGAGGCGAAGGGGATTCTAACCAGATAAACCTGACTCCAGTCTCTGTATCCAACCAGTATACTGCAGAACCAATTAACCCACTCCCAGAAATGAACTCTCAAGGACCTATTAACTTGAAGAAGGAAAGACATTGTGTTACCTTGTTAAAGAGAAATACAGGCCAGACGTGGTGGCTCACGCTGGTAATCCCAGCATTTTGGGAGGCCGAGGCGGGCGGATCACTTGAGGTCAGGAGTTTGAGACCAGCCTGGCCAACAGGGTGAAACCTCGTCTCTACTAAAAATACAAAAACTTAGCTGAGTGTGGTGGTGCATGCCTGTAATCCCAGCTACTTGGGAGACTAAGGCAAGAGAATCACTTGAACCTGGGAGGCAGAGGTTGCAGTGAGCCCAGATCGTGCCACTGCACTCCATCCTGGGCAACAGAGCAAGACTCTGTCTCCAAAAAAAAAAAAAAAAAAGAGAAATACAAATATAGATGGCTAGGAATTTGCAGACTACGATTGGAGAGCAAGTACGTCTTCTCAAACAATCATACAACCTCCTGTCCTGAATTCTCTATAAATAATGTTCATATCATTACCTACCTCTTAAAGATTCCTTTATGAAATGATTCTGGTGATGCTAAAAAGAAGCTGTATTTGTAGATACAGATATTCTGCTTCCCAATTTTTGAAAACTGCTACAATCTCAGTTTCTGTTTGACATAGGTTTCAATGGTCCGTCTATATTTAATACAATATGAATGTGGGAATTTATGCACCCTGTTTCTCAGGTGGTAGGCATAGTCTCCTTAAGTTTACAGTATGGACATCTCTGCCACCACAGCTTGGAGAAGTGCCTTTTTTTTTTTTTTTTTTCTAGGCGTGCCATTTTTTATTGCCCCTGTGACTCAGGTGCCTTGATGAAAGACAGCTGACCAGAGTCCTGGTGGTTACAATCTATATCTGCAAGGACTGAAGGGCCCAATATTTCTTCCAAAAGTATATGAGGTATATTCTGCCCTCTGCAAAGTAGCACAATAAAGAGTGGAAGCAGGCCGGGCGCGGTGGCTCACACTTGTAATCCCAGCACTTTGGGAGGCCAAGGCAGGTGGATCATGAGGTCAGGAGTTCAAGACCAGCCTGGCCAAGATGGTGAAACCCTGTCTCTACTAAAAATAGTAAAATTAGCCGGGTGTGGTGGTGTGTGCCTGTAATCCCAGCTACTCAGGAGGCTGAGGTAGGAGAATCACTTGAACCTGGGAGGCAGAGGTTGCAGTGAGTCAAGATCACGCCACTGCACTCCAGCCTGGGCGACAGAGCAAGACTCTGTCTCAAAAAGAAAAAGAAAAGAAAAAAAAAAAGTGGAAGCAGTTATCTACTATTTTGCAGAACTAACTCCCACCCCTCGTCCTTGATAGGAAAATAACCAACAGAAACCATGAATCCAGGAAAGTCATAGGTTAAGGCTGTAATCCCACAATAAAAGGATATTTGTGTGTTCTCTATGCTTTCTAATAATAATCTCCTTTTTGGAAATGGCTTAAAGTATGGGGAATTCCAAATTCTTCACTTGAAAAGCAACATAATGAGGCAAAGCCAAAACCAGGAAAAATAGTGGCAAGGGAGTGAGAAGAAAGATATTTTACAGTTTATTCTTTTTCAAAAGTTAAAGAAGATAGGATGAAAATGTAGGTTTGTGAAGTCATCTAGCGCTGTGCATTGCACACAGTAGGTGTTTAGTTAACATATACCAATGCATATTCATTGAAAGAGAATGACAAAGAAAAAAGAATTGGATCCAAGGGTTAAATACAGGTTGAGAAACATGAAACAAAAATTGAGAAACAGTGTCTCCAGGATACCTTTGGATTGATGAGATTTTCAAATTGCATCAGGACAAAAATGAAAACCCCACTAATCTCTTCCTTCCAATCAGTGCTAAGAGTTCCCATCAGGAAAATGACTCCATTCTCTGGGAATTAATCCAGCCTGGATACAGAGTGAAGGGCCGGCAGTTAGGATGGTGGAGAAGCTGCTAGCTCAGAAAACAGAAATCATTTATTATTATGAATTCCACTGAGAAATCACTCTCATCCCACTAGATCTGTAGATACTGGTCCAGTCTTACACTCCCCTAAGGACAGTATCAAATACAATCAAGAGAGGAATGGGAGGCATTTAATATTGCTCATCAGGACAAGTTTATGCAGCACCAGATTCCACCTTATTGCATGATTAAAGCACTTTTGCTACTTCATAGGACAACATTTTCTTAGTGCCCTCACCATATAGGGAATAATTATCCTACATCTGCAGATGGTGCGTTTTTACTTTCCCAAAATTCACTTTCAAAAATCCCTCTATATTCCCATTACAACCATCATTCAGCAACTTTGATGTTTCTAATTGCCCTATAAACTGTGCAACTTTTATGCCTTTTGCTCTTTGGTTTCAAGTATTAATTTCTCAAATTTAACAATATTTCCACGCTCATGAGACACTTGTCCTCCACTTAAGAAAAAAGACATTTTCTGCACAGTTTAGGCCAAAGTTTAACATGCATTTGAATCATCTGGAGGGCTTGTTAAAGCACAGGTGGCTGGGCCCCACCCTCAGAGTTTCTAATTCTGTAGGTCTTGTGGGAGGAGCAGAGATTTTGCTTTTTTAACAACTTCTCCAGTGATGCTGATGCTGCTGGGAACCTCACTTTGAGAGCCACTGGTTTGGGAGCTGTCAGGTAGGGACATGGCTGTGGAGGGATTTCCCAGGTGGAGTTTGAAAGATAGATGCCCTGTTTGCTAAAGCACTTTGAGAGCTTCCATCAGGCCCACAATTTAAAATACACTTCCCCAGTAGGGACGGTTTTCCTCAAGCCAATGCCCATCTCTTTTCTTTCAGCCACTTTCCCATAAGGAAATTCCTGCATATCAATCTTCACATGGGCCTCCCATCAGGTGATATCTTGACTTGATATCTGACTGCTCCCACATTCTCTCTCACTCATTTTCTCTTGTCAAGGTACAGTGGTGCTATTAGTAGCCTTAGTTCAGGGAAATCAACTCTTGCTTTAGGCCCAGGACCAGAAAATAGAGCCAGCTCTACCCAATGCCCCCTCTTCTCCCTCTTCTGCCACTAGCTTCTTGTCCTTTTCAAGCTGGGATGGAAGGATCCTAAACCTGAAACAGGGAGCCCCCTTACCACCAAGAATCTCCCAAATCACATCCTTCCTCAAACCCATCGCCAAGTACAACCTGCTCATCTTTGTCTCCAACATGCCCATGGTTTGGGATGAATCCTCTAACTCCATCTTCTTTCATCCAGTCTTGAGAATTCCCACTCAGGATGGAATTGCAAATTATTCCTTTAACAGAAACATTCAAATCTCCCAGCAAACTTACTGTTTTTGATGGATTTGGGGCAGGTCTTTGAAGCTGTGTTGCCTTCTTCTCCCCAGCAGTCATGATTTGCTCCTCTGGGAGGCCTAGCACCAACACAGAAGAGGAAAGAGGCTTTTCCTTTTAAGGAAAATGGGGTAATTTCAAATTGGTGGGCATGCTACTGATAATTCTATATGAAAACTAAAAATATGGTTTTACTATAATGCTTCTCAATCTTTCATGTGCATATGAATTACCTGGAAGGTCTGGGATGGAGCCCCAGATTCTGCATCTCTAACAAGTTCTAGGATGATGTTGATGTTATGTTTCTGTGTACCTTACTTTAATTAGCAAGAGTCCAGTACCTGTTTTGGAATGCAATATCAACACTATCTCAGACCTTAGTTTAAACTCCAACTTTAATTACATGAGTTTCTTCCATTAATACTCACTACAGTTTGCTATTTTTAAATTCATTTGTTTACTGTTTTTTTTTTTTTTGGTCTCCTCTACTGGAACATAAGCTCCATGAGGGCAGGAATCTTGTTCATCTCAGTCACCATTTTGTCCCCAACACTTAGCACAGATGGTAACAATGTGGAAGCCAGGGAACAGAAGAACAAGTGGTAACTCACTTAACAAATGAGCTGAAGGTTAAGGCAACAGCAAGGAACACTGAGAAGAAACCCAATTTGCACTACAGAGTTCCCCAAAGGCTCCAGAATTGGCAGACCAAGTAATGCTGGAAATGGGGGCAGAAACAAGGTGGTTGGTTGGCAATCTTTAAGAAGCATTTTGACCAGACCCCTCCTTACTCCATTAAGGAGAGGATAGAAATTTCTTTGCGGAAGATTGGCATTTATTTTCACTCCTGTTCTCTTGGCTCTTTGAGTTTGTACCTTTAAAAAAATAGCAATCCTTCTCCCTGTATGCAGCTGCCTTCTTTTTCATTCTTTAGGCCTCAGCTTAAATCATACTTGCTTGGAGGGGGTTTCCATACTTTTCTATCTAGAATATGTTCCCCCTGATTTTTTTTCTCACTAGGTAAGTTCTTTCTGTGTGTAAGTTCTTTACTGAACACAGAGAAGTCATGGGGTGATATTATAAAAAGAAATTATTTTCTACTCCTACTATCCCTTTATATATGACGTGTGTGTGTGTGTGTGTGTGTGTGTGTGTGTGTGTGTGTGTGTGTGTGTGCATGCGTGCACACCTTCCTCTATATATGGGTAAATTTTGGAGCAGGCTGCATGACTTTTTTAGTTACTCAAAGGAACTAGAAAATCCTACAATAATTTCATCCTAAGTAACTCTCAATTTAATATAGCCTAGTCTAAGAAAATATTTTCAACATGATTGACCTTCTTGCTTAACTTTAGCTGAAACCTACTGAGCACTGACTACTTTCAGCAGAAGAGAGAGGAGTCGTCTCACTCTCGCATTTCTCCTCCTCTCCTAGCTTGCTCACTGAGATTTCTGAATCTGCCAGGGCAAAAGCAGGGGTTGGAAGGAGAGACACTGTGAATAGAAAGCTCTCACTTGGCTGGTGCTGTTGTAAGTTGGCCTCATTCTCTCTGGGCCTGACAGTTGTTTAGAGTGTTCTCTTTCCCTGGCAGGCTCTTCATTCATTGCAGCGTTAGGCACCTGGCTCAAAGTTATCCTGTCAGCCACAGGGCTGCTACCACCCTTAATGCATGTCCAATTTACCAGTGTTTGGTTCCTGGGTTTAACCGACTTGCTAAGAAAGATTTCCCTGACCCTGATGTTATAAAATATTTATCTTTCTTTCTTTCTTTTTTTTTTTTTTTTTTAAGACAGAATCTCCCTCTGTCACCCAGGCTGGAGTGCAGTGGTGCAATCTAAGCTCATTGCAACCTCCACCTCCTGGGTTCAAGCGATTCTCTCACCTTAGCCTCCTGAGTAGCTGGGATTACTGCAGGTGTACACCACCACAACCTGGCTAATTTTTATATTTTTAGTAGAGATGGGGTTTCACCATGTTGGTCAGGCTGGTCTCGAACTCCCGACCTCAGGTGATCTATCCCCCACCCCACACCTCAGCCTCCCAAAGTGCTGGGATTACAGGCGTGAGCCACCGCGCCCAGCCTGTCTCTATGTTTTCTGATATGCTTTGTCTTTTACATTTAGATATTTAACACCATTTAAAATGTATTTTTGTATATGAAATGAAGTAGAGATCTATTCTACTTTCTTTTTTTTTTTTTTTTTTTGAGACAGAGTCTCGCTCTGTCACCCAGGCTGGAGTGCAGTGGCTCGATCTCGGCTCACTGCAAGCTCCACCTCCCGGGTTCATGCCATTCTCCTGCCTCAGCCTCCCAAGTAGCTGGGACTATAGGTGTCTGCCACCATGCCTGGCTAATTTTTTTTTTGTATTTTTAGTAGAGATGGGGTCTCACTGTGTTAGCCAGGATGGTCTCGATCTCCTGACCTCGTGATCTGCCTGCCATGGCCTCACAAAGTGCTAGGATTAGAGGTGTGAGCCACCGCGCCCGGCCCTATTCTACTTTCTTACAAATGGATAGGTGATTTTCCTAGCCCCATATATTCATTCTCCACAGGATTATAATTCCACATTTATCATCTATTCATTTCTAGTATATACTGTGTATTAGTTTGCCAGGTCTGACATAACAAAGTGCTGCAGACTGAGTGGCTTAAACAATAGAAATTTTTTGTCTCATAAATCTGGAGGCTAGCAGCCTGAGATCAAGCTGTTGGCAGGATTGGTTTCTTCTGAGGCCTCTCTCTTTGGCTTCCAGGTGACCATCTTCACCTAGTGTATTCACATGGTCTTCCGATCTCCAGATAAAAACCCTATCTCCAAATAACATCACATTCTGAGGTACAGCAGTTTATGACCTCAACACGCAAATTTAGAGAGGGAAACAATTCAGTCCATAACAACTTGAATCTATTTTCAGGTGCTCTATATGTCTATTCCTGTGTTATCGTCACAGGTACAAACTTACAGATTACTTAGAAGACAATCTACTATTTAGAAATTAACTTTTCTTAATAGTTCATGTGTTATATCATTTGTAAAACTTTCCCCAATCTCTTCAGCTCTCCTGATAGAAACAAATCCCTCTCCCTGTATTTTATTTCAATCTCCATTATAATACTGTTCACTTTATAAAGAGGTATTCCAACTTCTGTATTCAAACCAGATTGCAAGCTCCCAGGGCTCAAATAACTAAATTATTACTAAATATTATTAAACATTCATATTTGATATTATTAATAATCATTTGTTGATGCTTACTCTGTGTTGAACACTGTGTTTTGAGTTTTGCTTGGATCTGCATCCTGTGAAGTAGAAATAAGGCTTAAAGAAGTCAAGTTACTTGCCTGAGAGCACATAGCAAGTTAGTGACCCACTTATGTTTCGAACCATTTCTATTTTACTCCAAATCCTAAATTCTAAGCCATTATGCATCACTGCCTTGACAGCTGTTTTGTATCCGCTTCCTTCTCCCTGCAGAGTGCCTGCTGCACTGTAGGTATTTAATATATGTGCTTAGAAAGTGAACTGAGCTGAAAAGCACACCAACCAACAAGTTTTTTTGATGTCATTCTTTCTATTTAAAAACTCTTGTGACTAATGAGCTATTTTAGGTCTGGATTACTGTAGCTGAAGTAACAGACATGTGATCAGGTCCTCCTCATCCCCACAACACATAGAGCCTATGCTTCCCAATACTGAGAGTCACCATTTCCTTCCTGCATATTCCTGGTCTTTAATATAACCTCAAATCAAATTCCATTACATTGTGTACTTGATGCTACCATTACTCAGCATGTTAAACCAATGCCATAGGCCAGGTGTGGTGGCTAGCACCTGTAATCCCAGCACTTTGGGAGGACAAGGTGGGCAGATCACTTGAGGTCGGGAGTTCGTGACCAGCCTGGCCAACATGGTGAAACCCATCTCTACTAAAAATACAAAAATTAGCCAGGCATGGTGGCACGCTCCTGTAATCCCAGGTACTTGGGAGGCTGAGACAGGAGAATCGCTTGAATCCGGGAGGTGGATATTGAGGTGAGCTGAGATCTGAGATCATGCCACTGCACTCCAGCCTGGGTGACAGAGCAAGACTCTGTCTCAAATAATAATAATAATAAATAATAATAATAATAATAATCAATGCCATGAAAAGCTTTCATTTAAAGATCAAAATAAAATAATTTTATGAAAGAGATTAATTAGCAAATAAGTAGTCAATAAATGCTAATTATCCATGATCACTGAAGAATTTGTGCAGTGGTTGACCTATGGATAGTATAACAATGTGTTGATTGGATGAGTCAAGTTGTTTCAGGATGGAAATATGGAGGGAAGTTTCCTGGTGGTGGCAGTAATAGCCCATTGTTAGGCTCATTAATTATGACTAGAACAATACCTGTTTATACCTAAATTGCTCTATCTTTCCTAAATGTGAGGAATCAACATCTTTATACAATTTTGAATAATATTATCTACTAAAAATTTATTTATATTATGCTTCAGTTCCCTGGATGAAAGAGCCCTGTATTAATCGTGTAAAACATTTCATCAAAATGAATAAAGTCTCCATTACTGTCTTCAGCGTTAAAATGTATCCTTATTCTAATTCACAGTTGCTTTATTTTAAATTTTTTCAAGTTATTTCCTTAAACTATTCTAATGTCTTCCCTTCCTCAATATTAGTTTTCAAACACTTACATATTACTCTATCTCCCCAGAAGCCTTTGTTTATAGTTCTAACATTTTTATTGCTACAGAATTCCTTTTAGCTCTTTATGATTTCTCCCGCTCCAAGGTCCTGTCTAGATCTGACATGTTATGATTCTGAGATGCTCCACAATGAAAACAATGTTTTAAACTCTGAGCTTGTCAAGCTCCAAAAGAATATAAGGTTGAAGAGGGGGATAGGGCAACAGAAGTGCTGTTATTGCCACTGTTCTGCAGAATTGGAAAAGTAGCTCAAAATGACAGCATGGGTTAAGTCCCCTTCATTCATGTGGCTACAAATGCATAAATGAGTCTGTTTCCAAGAGTATGTCAAGGTTTTCTCCTTCCCAAGAATTTTTCCCCAAGTGTTTTTCATGACTTCCTACCAGGCATATCACATATGAAAACTGACTGCCCCGCCCCCCACTTAACAGCAGATGTCCAACTTTCAACTTCCATCTGCATTATTTCTTACACTTCTGTCCTTATTAGGAGTTACTTCCTTTGTTTTGCAAAGAGGCAGCCTTGTAACAGGTGTCTTTATTTGGCAGCTAACATTGCCAGAGCCACTTGAGTTTCTTCCAGTCTGTGGCTGGGCTTCTTGCAATTGCTTGAGGCAGATGTAATGTGGAGACTACCATTTGAAATGTAAAATGGATCAGATTGGCTATAACATCTGAATGAAGATTTCATTTTACTAATTTTAAACATGCAAGTGCTAAAGAACACATTTTTAAAGAATTTTACAGGACACCAACTTTTCAGTGTGGTCCTAGCTTAGCTTCTCTCTTCTCAAATGCACACTTTGCCTTGTTTGTAGAAAACAAGGGGTCACTTATGACAGAAGTCATGCTCCACCTTTCCTTCTGAAAGCACAGCCAGCTCCATGCGACCATCAAGCTGTACTTAAGACAACCATTCCTTGGAAGCATAATTCCTTATCAGAGCCAGAAAAAGACAGTGTCCCCACTAAGAGGAGTATGCCGATTATTAAGTTATTGTTTCACAACTCCAGACTCAAAATTTTGTTCTCTACTTAGCAACGCTGGGATTCTACACACTTTTTTTCTGCTTTGCCAGCTGTTCCCCATTAGCCTTTGCCAATGGAAAGAAACAGAAAGTTTGAAGGAATAAGAGGGGACTTATTCCTTTTTTAGTTTTGCTTCCCGTTCTTGACAATCACTCAAGCAACACTTTTTTCACCCCAGCGACTGGACTTCAGCAGCAGTAGTTCACTTTTTTAGGAGAAGTTGAATCCAGCTTGCAGTTTTTCTACCACTCGCAGCCAGTCTTCTCTCCTCAAATATCTGGGTTCCAGTCCCCAGGAGCCTCCTCTTCTCCTCTGAGTTCAGACACAGGAGTACCAGCTGGCCAGTATCTCCTTCCTCAGAGGTTTGGGTCTTAGACTTCCCCGCTTTGCACTAGGAATACTTAGTAGGCCCAGATTTCTTGCATTTACATGCATAGAATTGAAATTCAGGCCATTTTATTTGGATATATTACAGATAAAGAGGTCATAAGAAGGCTGAAGGACTTGGGAACTTTCCGTTTGTGTGTCAATGACTCCCAAACCTGTATCTGAAAACCAGATATCTTTCCCAATATAAGAACCTATATGTACCTCAAATTCAGCACGTACAAAATTAAATCATTATCTTTTCTCTTAGATCAATGAATTTTTATGTTATTGATCAGTTCCTAGCAAGTGCTATTTTTTACCTTCTCATACAGTCTTCAAGTGCTGTCAGTTTTAATTCTTAAATGTATCCTACATTCCATTGTTACTTCACAACCCCAGTTCAGGTTCACTAAACTTCTATGGTACTCCTTAAAACCCTCCTAACTGGTCTCTTTGCTTTCCAGCTGTTTCTAATCTAACCTAATATTTCTAGAGTGTGCGTGGTTCTAAAAAAGATATAAAAAGATAATACATATTTATAATTTCCAGAACACAGTTCCAGATCTGTCCAGTAACTCTGAAATACTCCAAATCATTTAAGATTTTGCTCTTCATTATTGGTTTTGAGCAATTTGATTATGTGTCTTTGTGTCTTCTATGTTATGCTTCTTGTGCTTGTTTTCATTGAACAATACATTCATTTCTTGTTTATTAAAAACAATAAATCTGTGGGTTTATTTTAATCAAGTATAAAAAATTTTGGCCATTATTTACTCAAACATTTCTTCTGCTCCCTTTTTAGGAGTCCTCAATAACATGTGTCTTAGGCCACTTAAAGTTGTCCCACAGCTCATTAGTCTTTTTTTTTTTTTTTTTGAGATAGAGCCACTCTCTGTCACCCAGGCTGGACTGCAGTGGCATGATCTCGGCTCACTGCAACCTCTGCCTCCCAGGTTCAAGTGATTTTCCTGCCTCAGCCTCCTGAGTAGCTGGGATTACAGATACGTACCACCACACCCGGCTAGTTTTTGTATTTTTAACAGAGACAGGGGTTTTGCCGTGTTGGCCAGGCTGGTCTTGATCTCCTGACCTCAAGTGATCCAACTGCCTCAGCCTCCCAAAGTGCTGGGATTACAGGTGTGAGCCACCAAGCCCGGCAATTTCTGTATTCTTTTTCCCCATATTTCACTTTGTATGCCTTCTATTGTTCATGTCTTCAATTCATGTGCTATGTCTCATCTGCTATTAATTTCATCCAGTGTACTTTTCATCTCAGTCATTTTAATTTTTACTTTCAGAGGTTCTACTCGAGTCTTTTCTTAGATTTTCATGTTTCTATTTAACATTTTGAACATTTGAAATACAGTTATAGGCCAGGCGCGGTGGCTCACACCTGTAATCCCAGCACTTTGGGAGGCCGAGGTGGGCGGATCACGAGGTCAGGAGATCAAGACCATCCTGGCTTACATGGTGAAACCCCACCTCTACTAAAAATACAAAAAATTAGCTGGGCGTGGTGGCGGGCACCTGTAGTCCCAGCTACTGGGAAGGCTGAGGCAGAAGAATGGCATGAACCCGGGAGGCGGAGCTTGCAGTGAGCCCAGATCGCGCCACTGCACTCCAGCCTGGGTGACAGCGAGACTCCGTCTCAAAAAAAAAAAAAAAAAAAAGAAAGAAATACAGTTATAATAGCTATTGTAATGTCCTCATCTTCTGATTCTAACATCTGTGTTGGTTCTGGGTTAGTTTCAACTGACTAATTATTTTCCTCATTATGGGTCATATTTTTCTGCTTCTTTGTAATTTTTGTTTGAATGTCAGAGATTATAAATTTACCTTTTGAGTGTGGAATATTTTTGTGTTGTTATAAATATTCTTAAGTTTTATTCTGAAATGCTTAAGTTACTTAGATATAGTTTGATCTTTTTGGGTCTTACTTGTATGATTTGTTAGGTGTACACATCTATGATTTACGATTTCTTAGCTGTATTCAGTCAGAGTTAATTATTTCCTATTAGTAAGATAAAACCTACCTGAGTTTTCTACCCAATGCACCAGGAATTTTGAGTTTTTCCCCAACTGGCTTAAGAACAGGTACTATTCCTGACATCATGTTAACTAGGTACTGTTGTTCTCTGCTTCTTTTCGATGTTTCTTCTCCAGCCTTAGGCAGTTTGCAGATCATATATACACAGATCACTACCCAGCTAAATGCTCAAGGGGGACCTTGAGTATATTTCTAAGGTCTGTCTGGGGTCTATGCTCTGTCACAGAGCAGTTCTCAGGATCAAGAGTTTTTATACATGTAAAGGCCTCTAACTTGTTGCCCAACATATAATTGAGGCTCAATAAATATTTTAAAAATCCAATTTAGATCTCCAGATACAATAAACTTTAGTGGACTTTTCTCATTCTTTTTTGCTTTTTTTTTGAGACAGAGTCTGGCTTTGTCGCCCAGGCTGGAGTGCAGTGCCGCAATCTCGGCTCACCGCAAGCTCCGCCTCCCAGGTTCATGCCATTCTCCTGCCTCAGCCTCCTGAGTAGCTGGGACTACAGGTGCCCGCTAGCACGCCCGGCTAATTTTTTGTATTTTTAGTGGAGATGGGGTTTCACTGTGTTAGCCAGGATGGTCTCGATCTCCTGACCTCGTGATCCACCAACCGCGGCCTCCCAAAGTGCTGGGATTACAGGCGTGAGCCACTGTGCCCGGCCTTCTCATTCTTTTGACTACCCAGCATCTATAATTTCTTCTAATCAGGCAGAGCTTGTCTGCCATCATAGAAACTGCAAAGAAGCAAGTCAGAGAAGAAGCAGAGACCACACTGAGTTTATTCTAGGGACAGGAAGCAGCAGGGCAGTGAGAGCAGCTTCATCCACTCTTTAGAGGCAGCATTCTCGGTGGTCATAGTAATAATGGCCCAGCAGTGCAGAAGTGCGATTTTCATTAAATCTGTTCTGCGGTGAGATTTAGGGCACTTTTCTAGCTGTGTTGCCTGGCAATCTGGTTGTTCTTCCAAAGATTCTGCATGCCATCCAGTATCTTTTAACATTTTGCATTGTTAAAGTATAGCATATATACAGGAAATACACACACATAAATTTTTTTTTACAAAATGAATTTTTACAAACTGAGTGCATTTTTATAACCAGTGCTGAGATAAAGAAACAGAATATTACCAACATCCTAAAAGCTTCCTCATTCCCCCTCTAGTCACTACCATCTGCCATCCAAGGATAACCCAAATCCTGACTCCTAGCATCATAGATTAATTCTACTTGTGTTGTTTTTCTTTATACAAATAGAATCATACCACATTTGTTGTGTATGTCCAACATTATGATTGTGAAATTTATCCATGTTGTTTGGTTTAGTTGTATCTCATTCACTCTTACTAGTATAGCAAAGTATTCCATTGTATAAATATACTTATAATATTTATGCATTTGTGTTGGGGGTTCTCAAGACCACTCTCAGGCTCAACGATTTGTTGGGAAGATTCACAGAACTCAGAAAAGCTGTTATACTCATGCTTAAGATTTATTTCAGTAAAAGGATACAGATTAAAATCAGCAAAGGGGATAGGTGCACATGGTTGAGTCCAGGAGAAACCAGGCACAAGTTTCTAGCTGTCATCTCCCGGTTGAGTCACACAGCGCTTAATTTTTTCAGCAATGGTATGTGACAGCACATGCAAAGTGTTGCCAACTAGGGAAGCTACTTGAGCCTTGGCATCCAGGATATTTATTGGAGACTGAACTACTCAGTCTCCAGCCCCCATAGGTCAAATGGATACAGTGAGGCCTAAAGCCTCAGGCATACAAAAATAGGCATTTTGTTAGTGCTAACTAGCTGGCATAGCCCAAGGCATTAGGCATAAAAAGATACTCTTTTCAGGCACGATAGTCCAAGGGCTCAGACACCTTTTCCCAGGAATCAGGCTAAGGGCCATTGCTGAAGAACTTGGGAATATGCAGAGTTTGAGTAGCCCAGGCCTACAGGGTTAACCCTTTATACATATCATTATATTGTTGATGAACATCTAGGCAGTTTACATTTTTATTAATATAAATAGTGCTGCTGTGAACATTGTTGTACACATTTTTGTTAAAGATTTGTATGCATTTCTATTGGGTGGTTAACTAGAAGTGAAAATGGTAGATTGTAGAATATAGCATTTGCTCAGCTTTTATATATACTGCCAAAGAGTTTTCCAAAGTGACTGTGCCAGTTTACACTCTCAGCATCGGTGTAACATACAGTTCCAATATCTTTTTTAAAAGCAGTTTTATTGGGATATAATGGACATACAATACATTCTATATTAAATTATCCAATTTGATAAATTGTGACATACATTATATTTACATCTGTAAAACCACCACCACAAGCAAGATAATGAAAGTATCATTCAAGATAATAAAAGTATCATTCAACTCCAAAAATTTCCTTATATTTCCAGTATCCTCTCAATTGTTTAATTTTTCTATTAAAAATCAGCCAGGGTCAGTTTCTGTTGCTTACAACTGAGACTTCCTAAATGATATAATCCTATCTTGCATTTGTCTTGCATTTGTGCCCAGCTTGGTCCTCTGCACTTCTTTTCATTTCAATTCTTGCTGAGCATCTTTGATGTATGCCAAGGACATAGATTCTGATTTTTGCCTGTGTGAGTCAGTTTGGTCAGATTCCAGGTCATCTGATTATGGCTTTGTCCTCAAGACTCCTGGTGATTCCACACAGCATTTTATCTCCAGTTTTATGCATATACTTCTTCCTGAACTACCTTACAGCCCCTGGCCCCAGTCCTTCCTTGTTGGCCCAGAACCAAACTCCTCTAGATTCATCCCTGAAAGGGTTTCCTAGATGTTAAGACAAAGTGCTTCTTCCTCAGCTCTTCATTAAGTTGCATATACTAGTGATATAGGTTGAATTGCATTCCTACCTCCACCCCACCAAAATATATAGACGTCCTAACCTCCAGTACCTCAGAATGTGATTTTATATGGAGATAGGGTCTTTATTTCCATATAAGGCCATATCAGTAATCAAGTTAAAATGAGATTGGGGTGGACTCTAATCCAATATGACTAGTGTACTTATAAAAAGGAGAAATTTGAATACAGATAACAGATATTTGAACGAATTTGGACACCATGACATAAAAACAAATAGAGGGAAGATGATGTGAAGAGAGACAAGGAAGAAAGCCATCTACAAGCCAGGGAGAGAGACCTGGAACAGATCCTTCCTTCACATCCCTCAGAAGGAACCAACCCTGCTCACACCTTGATTTCAGACTTCTAGCTTCAGAACAGTGAGACAATAAATTTCCGTTGTTTAAGCCACATCATTTGTGGTACTTTGTTAAGGCAGCTCTAGCAAATTAATACAACCAGGTAGGATGCATTAGCTTTTCTCCATCATTTTCAAATCGTGTGAAGTACAACAGAGGATCAGAAGGCAGTGTCTGCCCTTTTGGAAACACTTCATTATAGAAATTGAGATTGGGGAGAAAATAACTTGGGAAGAGCAAACTAACTCGAGATTTTTTACTTTGGTCATTCATGAGACCCTGAATAGGAATGGCTAAATCCTGAAGTTCTATACTCCTTGTTCTTTTCTTTCCATTTTCTTGAATTGATAAGCACGATTCATTTTTCACAGCCATCTGTGGGAACACATGAACTCCTTCAGTTAGTGGCTATTAAGATCTGTTCTACAGTCTGAGGGGGGTGATTTGGGAATGTTTTTCTCCTAGGTCCTTTTCATGGAAACTTTTCCAAAACAAAAGGTTAATAAAATTTCAATAGAGGCAGATACAGAATGTCTTGAAAACCCCCTGAAATATTCTCATCACCTTTAATCAGGTCATCTGACAGGCTACCTTCAAAGAACCTGACTTCAGACTGAGTCCTTGTAAGGGCTGATTTTGCTTTACTTGTAAAATGTTATAAAGTCTACTTGCCTTGTTGGTCAAAAGTTGATTAAAGAAGAAATACCAAGGAGAAAGAATGACAAACAGAAAATATATTGAAAATAACTTGGTTCCATTCTCCCTGTCACTTTCAGGTACACCAATCAGACATAGATTTGGTCTTTTCACATAGTCCCATATTTCTTGGAGGCTTTGTTCGTTTCTTTTTACTCTTTTTTCTCTAAACTTTTCTTGCTTCATTTCATTCATTTGATCTTCAATCACTGATACCCTTTCTTCCAGTTGATCGAATCAGCTACTGAAGCTTGTGCATTCGTCACGTAGTTCTCATGCCATGGTTTTGAGCTCCATCAGGTCATTTAATGGCTTCTCTACACTGCTTATTCTACTTAGCCATTTGTCCAATTTTTTTTCAAGGTTTTTAGCTTCTTTTCAATGGGTTCGAACTTCCTCCTTTAGCTCAGAGAAGTTTGATCGCCTGAAGCCTTCTTCTCTCAACTCGTCAAAGTCATTCTCCGTCCAGCTTTGTTCTGTTGCTGGCAAGGAGCTGCGTTCCTTTGGAGCAGGGAGAGGTGCTCTGATTTTTAGAATTTTCAGCTTTCCTGCTCTGTTTTCTCCCCATCTTTGTGGTTTTATCTACCTTTGGTCTTTGATGATTGTGACGTACAGATAGGGTTTTTGGTGTGGATGTTCTTTCGGTTTGTTAGTTTTCCTTCTAACAGTCAGGACCCTCAGCTGCAGGTCTGTTGGAGTTTGCTGGAGGTCCACTCCAGACCCTGTTTGCCTGGGTATCAGCAGCGGAGGCTGCAGAACAGTGAATATTGCTGAATAGCAAATGTGGCTGCCTGATTGTTCCTCTGGAAGCTTTGTCTCAGAGGGGTACCCGGCTGTGTGAAGTGTCAGTCTGCCCCTACTGGGGGATGCCTCCCAGTTAGGCTACTCGGGGGTCAGGGACCCACTTGAGGAGGCAATCTGCCCGTTCTCAGATCTCCAGCTGTGTGCTGGGAGAACCACTACTCTCTTCAAAGCTGTCAGACAGGGACATTTAAGTCTGCAGAGGTTTCTGCTGCCTTTTGTTTGGCTATGCCCTGCCCCCAGAGGTGAAGTCTGCAGAGGCAGGTAGGCCTCCTTGAGCTGCAGTAGGCTCCACCCAGTGTGAGCTTCCCGGCCTCTTTGTTTACCTACTCAAGCCTCAGCAATGGCAGGCGCCCCTCCCCTAGCCTCACTGCCGCCTTGCAGTTTGATCTCAGACTGCTGTGCTGGCAATGAGCGAGGTTCCGAATGGGCATATGATTTATTGCCCTCCAGTTCAACCTGACAATAGAGAATATAATAAATTTGCCCCCCTGAGGAACTTCTTTTCTGCTTCAAGTCCTTCCTTTGGCTATTTTCACCCTCCAATCTCTATCCTTTTCTAGTTTTTAGGTCTAGATTTGCAGATATTTCAGCAAAGCTGCATAATGACCTATTTGGTTGAGTCTTGGGAGTCAGATTCTGATTGCTTCTTGGAAGTGAGCACAGCGATATCCCCCTGGGGCCTTGCTCTGATGCTATTACTGAATATCTTGGTTTCCTGGAGATCAGAGATCCCCTTCTGCAGTTCTGGCTCCATTTCCTCCCGCTTCTGTGGACAAGTGTCACTCCGCTGTCTACAGAGGTTGCTTTTTTCTTCTTTTTTAAAAATTGAGATTAAATACATATAACATAAAATTTACTGTTTTAACCTTTTTAAAGTGTACATTTTGGTGGTTTTTAGTATATTTGCAATGTTGTGCAGCTATCAGCACTAACTCCAGAATGTTTCCAGCACCCCCCAATAAAACCCTGTACCCATTAACTGTCATGTCCTGATTCCTCCATCTCCCTTTTCCCTGGTACCCACTAATCTATTTTCTGTCTCTATGGATTTGCCTATTCTGGTTATTTCATATAAATTGAATTATACATTACTTGGACTTTGTGTCTAGCTTCTTTCATTTAGCATGTTTTCATGGTTCATCCATATTGTAGCATGTTTCAGTATTCCATTCCTTTATTTGGCTGACTATCATTCCATTGTATAGATATACGTTTTATTTTTATTTATTTATTAATTCATCAATTGATTAACATTTGGGTTGTTTCCATTTTTGGGCTATTATGAATAATGCAGCTATGAATATTCAGGTATAAGTTTTAGTGTGGACATATGTTTTCATTTGTACGTATATGTATTAATATATCCACAGGGTATATACCTGTGATTGGAATTGCTGGGTCATATTAGTAACTCTATGTTCTTGAAGAACTTTCAACCATTTTTTAGTCTTTTCTTTTTGGGGAGAATAAGATGATAAGATTGATTTCAGACACACTGATGTTTAGGAGAAGCTGAACTGTCAGAGAGAAATGCCCACCATGAGTTGAAGATGCAAGAGTGGAGCCCAGGTAGGCATATCAAGATTGCATATGTCAACTTGGGCATCATCCAAATGCAGTGACTGCTAAACCTATGAGGGAGATGAGGTCTTTGAGGGTGATAACAGATAGAGGGAAGAAAATATGAGGAGCCTATGATAGGCCCAGCACTGCCTAGGATTGTACTTTACTTGTGTTGTTAGTTTAATCATTACAACATAATTGAGTGCTACTATTAGCTCCATTTTATAGATAGGGCAACTGAAGCTCACTGAGGTTAAGCATAGGAGCTAGTTTGCATAGTTTGTATACAGCAGAGCCAGGATTTAAATGCTGGCAAAGAATATAGATATAGCTGGAAGAAATTTAGAGGATGAAAAACAAATTAAAAAGGAAGAGAGAGATCCATTAAGTGCAATAGGATGGGATAAGTGAGTTATTGTGTTCCAGAATAAAAGGAAGAAATTTTTTTGTTTTTTGTTTTAGAAGGAATATGTCAGTTGTGCAGACTGTTACAAAGGCATCAAGTAAACCCAAGATATATATATATAATAATATCTAATTATCCCATTTCTGACCCATTACAATTCTCAGGATGTTTGCTATTTAGCTTTTAACTGATCTGTCCTGGCTGCTGCTCTATGTGCATTTTCCTCTGCAGAACACCAGGACATCACTGGATTGCTATTATAGACAATAAATGCATTTCAGAACAAGTAAGGAAACAGATTATTTACAGAGAAAACAGTTTCACAAAAACTATTTTTTTTTTTTTTTTGAGACAGACTCTCGCTCTGTCACCCAGGTTGGAGTGCAGTGGCACAATCCTGGCTCACTGCAACCCCCGCCTCCTGGGTTCAAAGGATTCTCCTGCCTCAACCTCCCGAGTAGTTGGGATTACAAGCACACACCACCATGCCTGGCTAATTTTTGTATTTTTAGCAGAGGCGGGGTTTCACCACGTTGGTCAGTCTGGTCTTGAATTCCTGACCTCAGGTAATCCGCCTGCCTCGGCCTCCCAGAATGCTGGGATTACAGGCGTGAGTCACTGCGCCCGACCAAAAACTAAAATTTTTCAGTAAAATGAGATTCTTTCATGGTAAATCATGAAGTAAAATTTTGAATGCATAACACTAAATAACTCTTAGTACTAGAAGGAAAAAGAATTATATTGTAGCACTGAAATAAAACTGTATTGTATGGGTAATGAAGCAGTACCCTCACCTTTCTTCAGTATTTTATATCTTTGGCTTCTTTTTCCCCCTTTTCAGATGGTAGCAGGTGGACTTGAGATTAAAGAGCCATTATTTCAGAGCACTGAAGCACATCCACGTAATGATGACATTATGTGAGAAATCTCAGGCAGTTTCAGTCCGTCAAGTCTTTTTCATTAGTAGTCGCAGGTATTGCTGGGGCTAGAGTCCTCCCCCACTTCAGATTGTTGGTTTATTTGGCGCTTCAGGATATTTTCAAAGAAAAAATAAGGTTGGATTCCCTGAAAAACCAATTATAAAAGCTTTCCATACAAAGCTTTTGTATGGAAAATTGCCATGAAAAACTAAGGAACAAATGTTTTTAAGAGAAAAATAAGGTAAAAATAAAGTGAAATGGATGTCTAGTAAGTCTCTGTTATTCACAAGTCAATGGGTGACAACCAAGCAACTAACTAGAATACATTCACCCATTGGCTTGTCTGCAGCTCGATTTCACAGGCTGCTCTTTGTTAGAAAACAAATGGTTTGGGGGCTGCTTTTTATCAAAAGAAAAGCCTTACCGAGAACTCCTATACCCTCACTATCTGGCTAAATAGTTTTTTCTAACTCCTATATTACTAGTTGACTGGTACCTGGCACTGGGATGATTAAGGCAGAGGAATATTGTCTCTTGGGTGTATGAGTCAGATAGTTGAGGTAAGACTCTGGATTGGTTAGTTTGCATATCAAAGGCATGCATGCTCCTGGCTGAGTCTTTTGCTGTCTCTAAGAATTGGCTAACCCTGAAAGGGGCTGTCTCTCCCCAGCTAGATAGGTTTTTTTAAGATATCAAAACATCGTAACATAGAAAAATTTAAAAATATACAATCGAAAATGTGGGTTTTTTCCATAATTTGTTAATTGTCATGAAAAGGCTAAAGCAATGAAGCATTGTTCTATTCTGAATATGAAACAGGTAGTTATATTAAACTGAACTATAAGGTACTGTAAGAAAAGAAACCAAGTTCATTGAAGTCTTCCCAGTGTGGGCCATTTTCTAACATTAATTACATCTATGTTAATTACTTTTTGTTGATTATTCAAATTCATTCTATTTATTTATTTGTAGATAGAATCTAGCTCTCACGTAAAAGGGATTTAGAAAGGAAAAAAGACCTAAAATCAAATTTGGATAAGTAATATTAAAAAGCTGTTAATGTCCCATCACCCTGCAGAAAGCAGTGTACATTAGTATATTAATGTGGGCAGCAAAGGCTATCTGGTTAATACAGGAAAATTTTAGAGAGATTTATGTTCACTCTTCATCTCTTTTGCATCATTTTTTTCTTCAGGGTTGCCTATCTTTCTTGTTACTAGTCCTTTGTGGTTTGTGTACTATTTGATCTCTTCTCTAAGGTTTTATTACAGTTTTGATACCACCTTTTTTTTTTCTAAGTGAAAGAAAACATCAGACATAGCTTTATTGCTGACTCCTGCCCCCTTCAGAGCCCATAGTCACAGGCCTCCAGGCTGTAAGTAGAGCTCTATGAAAGCTTGCCAGTCCTTCACACCAGTGAGCAGGGCTGAGACTGTGGGATCTTCCCTCATGGCTGCCATCACAGTTTAAGTTCTGGAGTGTGGTCTACACACTCATTTAACTTCATTGCTTCCAGCCGTTCAAACCAGGGCCAGATGACGTAGTCAATCACAGAGATGGAATTGCCGCCAAAGAAGGTTTTCTTCTTATTAATCAGAACCTCCCCTAGCTTGCTAAATTCTTTACACAATGCTTCTTTCAGGCCAGCACTGTCCTCCTTATTTTGGCTTCTAAGGAAGCTTCCTACCAAAGATAGCACCTTAGAAAACAACTCAAAGACCATCTTCTGGCAAGCTTTCTCATAGGGGTCATCTGGCAACAGCTTCTTCCCTGAGTATGCTTCATCCAGGTACTCACAGGTGATGGCAGACTCGTAGATCAGCTGACCCTGACTGTTTTCCAGAACTGGCACCAAACTAAAGGGATTTTTCTTAAAGAACCACTCAGGCTTATCTTTCAGGTTGATATAGATGATTTCATGCCTGATTCCCTCGACCTTCAGAACCAGACACGTCCTCTCAGTAAACGGGCAGAACCTCATGCTGCAGATGCAGATCAAGCCCTCTGGGACCAGCCCCAGGGATGTGCTTCCCTTTCCCAGGCTCCTGGCTGACTCCTGTAACATCGCAGAGCCTCGCAGGCCAAGCTGCCAGTGCCGCGGGCTCTCGACATCGACATTTTGAACATTTGACATCTCTTTAAACTTTAAAATATTTAACGAAGTAAAAAAAATCTCCAAAGTTATACAAACACATATTATTTTTGAGTAATCATTGAGTATTGACACATTTAGATTAGTATGACATTCTTATAACTACACTATTAAGTTCAAAAAGGAAGATACATTTCTATTTAGTGTTACTCATAAAAAAAATTCAAAACTCATGTTTTTGTTTTGTTTTGTTGTTCTTGTTTGGTTTTTGGAGACAGAGTCTTGCTCCGTTGCCCGGGCTGGAGTGCAGTGGTGCAGTCTCGGCTCACTGCAGCCTCCGCCTCCCAGGTTCAAGCAATTCTCTTGCCTCAGCCTCCTGAATAGCTGGGATTACAGGCATGCACCACCACGTCCAGCTAACTTTTGTATTTTTAGTAGAGACGGGGCTTTGCTATGTTGGCCGGGCTGGTCTCAAACTCCTGGCCTCAAGCAATCCACCTGCCTCAGCCTCTCAAAGTGCTGGAATTACAGGCTTGAGTCACCATGCCTGGCCTCAAAACTCGGTTTTTAAAGATTAAGTAAAGAAATACTCAGGAGCTCATTCATTTCACATCTGTCACCTGACCGTGTCTACAGTTATTAATGACCTCATGTTGTTTTCATTGTATTTGCATGCCTGTGCATAAATCGTCCAGAATCATTAATATGGATTACTTTCAGCTAAACCTTGGGAGAAATCATGCCTTGCATTTCAGACAGAGAAGTGACCAGTCCAGGGAGGGAATCAACCATGCTTACAACATTGCTGCTAATAGGTAATCTTTTTTAAAAAATGTATTTACTGCCTGCCACCATAGATGAGCTGGTGTGATTTGGGCTTCCCGGACCACACCCGTTATGACAGAAACCTATTGGCATTTCCAAGACTCAAGACAGACTATGTGCTCTCTGTTCCATAAGAAGAAGGGGCTAACAAGGCCTCAGTTATGACATTCAGGAAAGAAAACTGATATTATCAGTGAGGAAAATCCACTTATAACCAGCCCAGCATGTGTTAGCTATTGGAACCACTGTGAGAACTCTCTGTAGCCCTTATGTGTGGTCTAGAATCTTCTTTGCAGTTGATGACTATGACACAATTCAGTTCTAAGTCCACAAAAAAATATGTTTTAGCCAGAATTTCCTATATTAACTAGATTTTCTCTGCTATCCAAATTCATGTAGTTTACTTTCTGCAGGATACTGGGATATCAACAGCTTTTAGGGTTGCTCGCTCAAACTTCATTCTAGGTTTTTTTCCTTCCTAATTTTTTTGGGGTGAGAGTTGGAGTTTGTCTGTTGTTTTGTTGAATTTTATCTCCACAACCAGCCAATTCCCCTTCCCCACTTCTCTTAACCCTCCTTTGGTCCCAAGGATTTTCTCTTCTCTGGATACAAATGGACATCTCGGCTCCTCCATATTAGATTGGCTGCCTAGCTGGCTCCCTGCATCAAAGAGAACTTTGGTCACAGGGCATAGAGTAACTATTACTCCATCGTCCTGCCTGTGCATAGTTAGGTGATAGCACAAGTGCCACCCCTCCCCTTTCCAATAAAGAGAGAAACAAGATTAGAGTTCAGCACTTGGGCTATTATTTCATAAAGAGTTCAGTGCTTCGGCACAATTGCCTGATCTTTATCATCACAATTCAATTTTTCAGGATACACTGAAGAGAAAAAATCGTGTTCAAGTTATCTTCCTCCTTGTACAAGAACATCCAGCAACACCCCCCTCCTCCCAATTCCCAGAGGAGGACAGCAGCCACTGCAACTACTGAATGCCATTAGAAATACCAAGATGAGTCCCCTCCATTTCAAGACTTGACAGCTTTGTGCTTTTTCAGGCACAGAGAGTTGATCTGACTTTTCTTCTTCTGAAAGCTTTCTGCAGGGCCCTGCAGAATAACTTTTGCTTTGATTACCCAGTGATTTACAGCCCTTCTCATTTGCTTCTCATATCTCCTTTTTCCAGAGTATAGAGAGCTCTCCTTTTACTCTGAGGAGGCAACCTCTCCTGTTGCCTCAAAGCAATTTTTCTTATCATCTACTGGAATTTCAAGGCCTATCTCCTTTATGCTCTTTTGATTCTCCTAAATAATGATTGTCTATTTTCTTTCTTCTTTCTTCCTGCTTCCTGTCTTTCTCCCTCCCTTCCTTTTTTCCTTCCTTTCTCTCCTTTCTCTCTTCCCCTCCCTCCCTCCTCCCTGCCTTCCTTCCTTCATTTCTCTCTGTCATTCCTTCTTTTTTTCTTTCTTTCTGACATCCATGTTTTCATCATGGGGCAGATTTAATATAAATGCAGAGCACTGTAATTCTAATAGAGAAAGCAAATAATACCTTCTTGATCTCATATTTACCTAGTTTGTATCTGCAAGTTGTCTTGTGAATTATAGAGTTTTGTAGTAATAGTTGTCTCAGTATTCCTGATAGGTCTGCAAAATAGCATGCCAATACTCAGATATAAGAGAGATGTGTTAGCAGGGCTCCTCTCAGAAGCAAAGCTGAGACAAAGATTGAGTGCACATAGTCTATTTGGAATGTTGAGAGAGAAGGGCAGAAGAGAGAGAAAGAAATAATATAAGGAAGCTAGTCTCTAAAGGGACACTATTAAGGCAACTACCATAGTGTCCACCTGAAGTTTCATCCTGTGGAGAAGTTTTTTAAAATGGTATGAAACACATGCTTCATTATGATTCTAGTCAAGGGGCAAGGGAGCTGGAGTATTTATACATTGTACTTAATAAGTTTTGGTTAAAGGATACCACTGATGGGTTATGAGTTACCCAGGCACTTTGGATCTGCCCTGCATGGAGGCAAAGTGGGTTCCAGCAGTCTGAGGGTAGCCCTCTAACAATGTTGTAGATGCTGACTGTTGGAAGGCAGGCTGGCATGCACCGAAGTGAGGCGATATGGAAGGGGCACTGGTGTATCTACTGTAGGGAACCAAGGGAGAGAGGTTGGAGGGCTTAGATTAAAATCCCACTACCTATGCAACAAGCAACCAATTTGAAAGTCATAATGGTGGTGGACTATGTTGTGACCTCAAAGTTCTCTACAAACAGGTGGCCTAGGTAAGCAGATAATCAGAGGAGTAGCTATTTGTCATTCTTCTAGCTGCCCAGCCCCTAAAACCTTTCCTACTGGGGAGCTCTACACCATTAAGCGACTTGGTAAAATGCTCTCATTCCAAAAGCCAAAAGGGCTGGCTAACATTTTCTTCCCTTGCTTCCTTGTAGCCAGGATATGGGCAGGTGATCTGGCCTTAGTCATTGAAAGACTCCTACCTGGGACTTCTAATCTTCAGCAAGTAAGGCAAAGATGAAGGAACTGTGTGTGGGGTTTTTCTTGATGGTGCTGTTGGGAGTGCAGGAGCAGAGGAGTCAGTGGTAGCAGCCTAACAGCAGTGATGCAAGTATAACCTTGATCCCTAATTTGTGCCCATTTTCACATGTCCTTCCAGCAAATTTGTCTTCTGTTTCACGTAGCAAGTCTTGGCTTCTGTTGTCTGCCACTGAGAACAATTGACCTTTGAGAATAACAAAATTTGGAATGCAGGCCATGCCCTGCTCTGTGCAGAGGACTTTTCTAGGATCTAGAGACAAGGATGAGAGAAATAAAGCCAATAGATAACAAATGTTTCACCTTCAACAAACTCATAATCCAGTTGAACAGATAGATACAAAGTAAACTCATGCAAAAAAGCCTGAAATATACACATTTACATTATCTCATTTACATATGTTATCTCTTTTACTTAATTATCTTTTATATACTTGGGGTCATTTATCCTCAGAAACCCTGCCCAGGAAGTACTATTGCCTAGGATTTACAGAGTAAGAAACTGGGGCATGGAGGAATTAAGTAGTATTCTCAGAATTCTACAGAGTTAAGTAATATTCCCTGAATGCTACAGTCAGGACATGACAAAATTGAGACTCAAACTCTATTGTGTCTACTCTGCCACGTGCCCTTCCCACTAGCGTTCTGTTTGGGAGTACCTTGCTGTACATGGACAAGGGGCTAGAGCAGGGGTTGGCAGACTATGATCTATGCGTTTAATCCAAACAGCCAATTCTTTTTGTAAATAACAGTTAATTGGAGCACAAACATACTCATTTTCTTATGTATTGTCTATGGCTCCTTTTGAGTTATAATAGCAGAATTAAGTAGTTGCAACACAGACCATATGGCCTGCAAGCCTACAATATTTACTATCTGGCCCTTTTCAGAGAAAGTTTGCCAACCTTTGAGCTAGAACATAGATTTAAACAACTTAGTTTTGCTGAGTTAAGCTTCTCAGGGTCTTATAACTGGTGTCATCCGATCTGCACTATTCTAGGGACATTAATGACTATATGATAAGTACAAAGCAATAGCCATGTGATGATAATATATTAATAATGATGATAATAACTGTCATTAATGAGGACTCCCTATGTTCAGGCTCTGTGATGAATGCTTCACTAATATGCTATAACTAGGCTGATTTCAGGTTCAGAGAGGTTAAGTAAAATTGTGCAAGAGCAGAGAACTGTTAAGTGGCAAAGCTGGATTTACCCCACATCAGTCTGTCTCCAGAGGCTGGGTTTTAACTAGCATACTTTACTGTCTTTCACATCCATCATGAAGAGTGAAATCTAGAAAAAAAAGAAAAGGCTAATTGTCTGAGCCTCTGTGGAGGCAGGCAGATCATCAAGGGCCACCTGAAGAAGCTGGTGTGAATGAGACAGTGAATGTCAGGTGATTCACAGCAGGAATGTTTGGTTGTGATGGGCACTTCTGAAGTTGTCAAGTTTCCACTTGTAACAAGGTTCCACTTGTAATTACCAGAGTTGCTTTAAGTTTTCTCAGTGAAACATGTTGACAAACCATTCAAGGTAACATTGCTGTAGAAACCTAACAAAGATGAAACAGAAGCCAATTTAGTTCCTCATCCACTAACATTTGGCTTTCAAGAACTTCTGAATATTTTGAATGACCCATCTCCCAAACCTTTACAGCTTCAATGATAATATGGAGAATTTGCCTGCTCTACCCATGCTAGTGCAGCAAGAGGGTGGATTGTGAATCCTCTTAAAGAGGGTTTAAAATAGGCCTGCCTGGTCTTGGAATGTCAATTGCACAGTGCCCTGCCTTGCTGGGAGATTCAAGATAGTTCATGATAGTGATGCCAAGGGGCAACATCATTCCCTTGGCTTCAGCCTTACTTGCTCCCTGTGTTAAGGGAGCCCTTACTTACCCCAGGTGTTGGACACGCAAGGATGTAAGCAGCCTCAAAGCTTCCCACTGCACCCTAAAATATGCAGAGCTTGGCACTGGTTGCCCTCAAATTTTGGAATCCCAGTTCTGAACACAGAACTGCAATGTAAGTCTTAGAGTCTAAATTGTGGCCCTTAGCCTGGACACTTTGAAGGGCAGGGAGAACCTCCTACTTCTCTTGGTATTGTCCGTGCCTAGCATATTTAGCATATTGCTGGGCACAGGGTAGATCATAGAAAAAGATTTAGTGCACCACTGTATCAGCCTCAAGGAAAGTCGAGACAGGACAGCTGGCTGTATTTCTTCTTTATTCATGCATGGCATCCCCTGGGTTCCTGTGGGCTAGGGCCCAGGATCAGACTTCAACTCCTGAAACCCTTAGCCTGGTGCTCTGGGTCTCATGTACCCAGAAAAGAATAGTAATATTAATAATACAAGAAAACAACTACCATTTTAGCAACGGCTAAAATTTATTTGATGATTAAACCTACCTATAAGTAGATGTTATTATCCCCATTATATAGATGAGGAGAATTAGACTCAGAGAAAAAGAAAAAACTTGTTCCTAGATTACTGTATTAATTTTTTATTGCTACATAACAAATTACGTACCAGAAATTTAGTGCCTTAAAACAACACACATCTATTACCTCAAAGTCCTCATGGGAGAAGTCTGGGCACAGCTGGTCTAGGTCCTCTACCCAGGATCTCATAAGACTTCAATCGAAGTGTCAGATTGGATGTATCCTTACCTGAGTACTTGACTGGGGTAGAATCTATTTCCAAGCTCATCCAGGTTGTTGGAAAAATTCATTTCCTTGCAGCTGTATGACTTAGGCCCCAACTTCTTACTGGCTTTCAGCTGGAGGTCCCCTTCAGGTCCTTGAGATGACCCACAGTTCCTCCCATATGGCCCTTTTCATAGGCAGTTCATATGGCTGTTTGTTTTTTCAAAGCTAGGGAAGTCTCTCACTCTAGTTAACTAAGATGGAGTTTTATATATCATAACATAAATCATGGGAGTGACATCAAATCGCCTTTGCCATATAATGTAATGTAATTACAATCCATCAGTAGTGACATTCCATCACATTTGCCGTATTCTGTTGGTTAGAAGCAAGTCACACTTTCCACTTGCACTCAAAGGGAGAGGATTACATAAGGATGTGGGATTATGCAAGGGCGTGACTCATTGGAGGTGGCCTTAGGAAGTGCCCACTACAATTACGTCACTGCTACGTGGCAAAGCAGAGATCAGAGCCATGCCACACTGCCTCCCTGACACTTCTAGGTTCCCTCCTTTCTCCGTCTGCCTCTTTTGCTACATGGAATTGTCCTGTCACATGAGTCTCAAGTCATAGGATTAGAGACACCTTTGACTCTGCCCTCAAAGTCGTGCTCATACTTTTTATGATTGAACCCTTTCCTTTTTTCAATATAAACTCTGTTGAAGAGGGTTTAAAATAGCCTTTCTTGTCTTGGAATGTAATTTACGTAGTACCCAGTCTTGTTGAGAGATTCCAGGTGGTTTATGATGATAAAACAACCAGCAGAGCCCTTAGAGTGAACCTGGGCAGATATACTATGAAAACTCAATACTCTCTTACATGGGCTGAATTCTATTTCCCCTAAGGACAGCTTCTATATACATGCAAACAAAGATTTAACAAATGTCTATAGAAGAAGAAAAAGACTAAAGGCTATTTTTCAGTTTAAGTCAGTTCAGAAATACTCATGTCTGGATATAATTTAAACTGCCAATGAAATGCAGTGGAGATAGATCAGAGGCACAGCCTCTGTGAAGAAAATTGTCAATGCATGAGACACCTCTGTCAGAGTGTCCCATCATCTTTTTATTTCTGGGAAGATAGACCCTGTCTCATGACAGGGTCATGACAGCCTTATCATAGAGGTTGCTATATATCTGTGGATGTGCCTGATTTCTTGGCCTTTTTTCATTTTGTCTAAATAGTGATACAGTGTAGATCTGATTTGATGAGCAGACTCCACAGAGAGCTTTGTCTACTGTTTATTGGTTTGTGATGAAAAACAACTCTGCAGAAACATAAAGTGTGTTCTGCTCCTGAGTCTGAGACAGATTCCAAGTTCATTCAAACTCATAAAAAAAATTGAAAAAGGGAACAGAAACTCAAGCTGGTCTTCGTAGAGAATAGGGATTGCTTTAGCAGGTATACTAAAGTTTTTCATCAAAAGTAAGTTAGGCAGCCCAAATACAATTTTTATAATATGCCAGTACATTGTACAGTGCTCCCATCAATCACAGCAGGATAATGTCACAGTAAAGAAAGGTCATGGAGGAAAGCAGAGAATTTAGCTGAGCTGAATTTATTAAAATACTGTAGAAGCAGATAAAGGCAGTCTATGCAAAGCTGAAGTCTATACAATACTGTTGTGTGTATAAAAGAAGACAAGGTATTTACTTTTTGCCACCCAAACTTTAAAAAATATATACAATTTACAAAACCGTGTTGCTTTTTAAATTGCTTTTGAATTGGGGGAACTATTTATTTAAGCAGGTTAAACCAAGGAAATAAATGACAAAATAATGTTCAGTATTTTATGTAATGAGATACTTGATTGAGTTCCACAAGAATGGTGATTAGAGACTAGTCAGTGGGAAGCTGCTATTACACTAACCTTTTGCCATTCCTTTATGACACAGACCCACAGTGGAAAACGTAATTGTTATTTTTGAAAGTGGATCCTGATTCTTACAGGACTTGATTGCTAGGGGCATGGGGGAGAGCAGTGAAGAGAAGAAGGGAGGGAGAGAAGATCCAGATGTTTAGAAAGTTAGACCTAGTATGACTGGGCACTGGCTGGGGGACAGGTGAAGGCAAATATCACCCTCTACCCAACTCCCCTACCCTGATCCAATATTAGAGAAGAGTTGTGGAAGAAAAAAGAAAAGGTGAGATTGGTAATCATTTGATTCCTTAGGATACTTCTGCTATAATAGAAAACTAAATTGAGGCAACAAAATCATGAAATAGCTCCTATAATAAGAAGTTGGAGGAAGGAGAATCTCAATATGAGGTGGCACTCTAAAATTCTCCTGGCGTTCTCTTCCAGCTGCAAGGTGGTAGCTACTGCTCCAAGCACCTTATCCTTACAGGATGCAGGGTGGGGGCTGGGGAAAGGGATGCATAGAAACAGTAAAAGGGATGAGTCTCACATGACCACAAGAAGCTGAAACACAGAGCATAACTAGAAATTGTCCATGAAAAGATTGTCAAACTCTGTTAAATATTTGAAGGGATTTATTCTGAGCCAAATATGCGTGACCAGTGGCCTGTGGTACAGCCCCGAGAGCCTGAGAACTTGTGCCCAAGGTGGTCAGGCTACAACTGACAACTTGGCTTTATACATTTTAGGGATACATAAGATATCAATCAATGCATGTAAGATGTATTACATTGGTTTGATCTGGAAAGCAGAAAAACTGAAAGCCAGGACAAGGGGGCTTCCAGGTCATAGGCAGATTCAAAGATTTTCTGATTGGCAATTGGTTGAAAGTGTTGTTATCTAAAGACCTGGAATCAATAGAAAGGAATGTCTGAATTACAATAAGGGGTGGTGGAGGCCAAGGTTTTACCATGCAGATGAAGCATCCAGGTTTCAGAGAGAATAGATTGTAAATGTTTCTTATCAGATTTAAAGAGGCTGTTCTATTCGTCTTAAGGACTGTGTTGATGTGGATGCTGGTCAGCTGTGCCTGAATTCCAAAAGGGAGATGGGCATAATGAGGCATGAATGACTCCCTCTTCCCATCATGGCCTGAACTAGTTTTTTGGGTTAACTTTGGAATGCCCTTGTCTGAGAGGGGTCCATTCAAATGGTTGGAGTGTTAGATATGAGTTCTAAATTTCTTTTCAAAGAAGTAATATGTCAGTATGTTCAATTCTTTGCCTTCTACTTTTAAACTTACCTTCCTTGTAAAGCAACCTTTTTTGATTACCTACTCCACCCTGACTCATTCTGATTACCTGCTCCACCCTGAGTCATTCCTATCATCTGCTCCACCCTGACTCATTCCAATTACCTGCCACCTGCTCTGCCCAGACTCCCGCCAAAGCACTCACCCTGTCATTCTCTTTAAATTAGCCAATTGGAATTAGTTTAGCCTGTGCAGTCTAACCCTAGTCAATAGGGGAACGGCACAGCAGCAGAGGCCGTGTGCATCAGGGATAAGAACTCCTTCCCCTCCCTTGTCCAAGTGTGTGCTCACCATTGTTCCATCTGTAAGGGCACACCCTTCTGTAGAAGTAACTTGCCTTGCTGAGAATTAAAAAGAAAACTTTATATTCCAGTGCTATTCCTTTTGTGGCACTGAAACTTTATATATAACAGGAGGATCTTTGAATTTTATTTTTTGTTTACAAAATAAAATATCCTTTTATAAATGGAAGGAGTATGGGTTGGATTTAAAGGGGATGAGAGGAAGGGAGGAGAGAAGTGGGGGAGGCAAGTATGAATTCTGGCAAAGTGCTCTGATCTACCCTTGATAGATGCCATTATTTGGAGGAAGCAAAAGAAAAACCAGTCACATGCAATTTCCTTCCAATTCAAAAATTTGGATTTATAGAAAACTTGGATATAGGCCAGCCTAGGGCCAGAATAAGCTTTCAGGATTGTAGTTAAGACTGTCATCAGAGCTATGAGTAAAAGCTACACAATGGCTCAATTCAAACATTTTAAAAAGTAGAATTCCAATCCCATTATATAATTTTAGTAGAACCCCAAATTTCAATTCACAAAGGCTCATAAGATAATTCCCCTCTGTGGTATTTGTCAGAGTCTCTCTTCTCATGAATTTATTTTCTTCTTCCTTGTTAGAGCAATGCCATACTTTTCAGCCTTGTTTTTTTTCTTCTCATTTTAGGCCTCAACTTTTTTTTCTGTCTAGCTCAGCATTGATGCTCACTCACTTTTCAGGGAAACAAATTATTTCAATATGAGTATGAACTTGTTAGACCAAGACCCCAGGAATACTGCTTATTATTAGGAAGAGAATTCCAGCATACAGCTGTGGCTTGAAAACTTTTAAACATCCTCGTATGTTTACGTGGCAGAACTGACAGGCACAGGTGAGATTTCTGACAGACAAGCTTCCAGAGGGGTGGTACAGGATGATGAGTGAGATACAGACTCTGGACTCAGACTGCCTGGGTTTAACATTTGATAAAATTATGACCTATTCTGTGTGGGATGTTGCAAGCTGTGAAATTATATGTAATCATTTTGTCATCTGTAAAATGTGGATGATGTCATTAGCTACCTCATAGAGTTGTTGTGAGGATTAGAGTTAAACATCACGAAATCCCAACTACTTACCATCTCCATTAATACCTATCAATGGTGTCTAAGCCATCATCATCTCTTTATGGGTCACAGTGTCCTCACTAGTCTCTTTGTCTTTACCTTTGCCCAGCCACACAGCAGCCAGATGTATTCTTTTGTAATGTAAATCAGATGTAATGTCATCCTTCTGCTCACCACCCTGAAAACGCACTCCATCTCATTCACTGGAAAGACAAAGTCTTCACAATGGCCTTATAGGGTCTTATAGACCCTATATGACCAGGCCTTTCACGATCTCTCTGACCTTGTCTCCTGTCAGCTTTCCCTTCCCTCACCTATTCCAGTCACACTGGCCTCCTTGCTGTCTTTGAACATACCAGCTGTTCTTCTGCCTTAGGGGATTCACTCTGGCTGTTCCCTCTGCTTGGAATGTTCTTTCTTCAGATATCTACATAGTTCACTCCATCTTCCCCTCCCTCCCCTTGTGGACAGCTTTATTGAGACAGAATTTATATGTGATAAAATTCACCTGCTTTAAATACACACTTCAGGCCTGGCACAGTGGCTCACACCTGTAATCCCAGCACTTTGGGAGGCTGAGGTGGGCGGATCACTTGAGGCCAGGAGTTCAAGACCAGCCTGGCCAATATGGTGAAACCACATCTCTTCTAAAAATACAAAAATTAGCCAGGCATGGTGGTGCATACCGGTAATCCCAGCTACTTGGGAGGCTGAGGCAGGAGGAGCACTTGAACCCAGGAGGTAGAGGTTGCAGTGAGCCAAGATCATGCCACTGCCCTCCAGCCTGGGTGACAGAATGAGACTATGTCTCAAAAAAATAAAATAAAATAAAAATAAAAATAAATACACAGTTCAATGGTTTGTAGCATATTTACAGAGTTGTGCAATTATCACCACAATCAATTTAGAACATTTTCATCACCTCAAGAAGAATCCTTGTACACTTTAGCTAGCATTCTTCACTTCTGTCCCTCCCAGCACTTAGCGTGTTTTCAAGGTTCATTCATGTTGTGGCATGTATCAGTACTTCATTTCTTTTTATGGTCTCATAATATTTGTTGTATGGATCTCTACCACATTTTGTTTATCCGTTCAACCCTTGATGGACGTTGGAGTTTCCACTTTTTGGCTACTATAAATAATGCTGCTATGAACATTCATGTATAGACCTTTGTGTTAACATATTTTCAGTTGTCTTGGGTATATACCTAGTAGTGGAATTGCAGGGTCATATGGTAACCTAACTTTAATCTTTTGAAGAACTGCCAAATTGTTTTCCAGAGTGGTTGTACTATTTTACATCTCCACCAGCAGTATAAGAGGGTTCCAATTTCTCCACGTCCTCTGTCATACTTATTTGATTCTAGCCATTCTGGTGAATGTACAGTAGGTTTTGATTTGCATTTCCCTAATAATTAATGATATTGAGCATCTTTTTATCTGCTTATTGGCCATTTATATACCTCCTTTGGAGAAATGTCTATTCAAATTCTTTGCCCATTTTAAATTCTGTGACTTGTCTTCTTGTAATTGAGTTGTAAGAGTACTTCATATGTTCTGGAAACAAGACCCTTATATATGTGATTTGGAGATATTTTCTTCCAATCTATGCATCCTTTTGAGAGGTGACAATGTGCCAGCAGCCCTCACTCGCTCTTGGCGCCTCCTCGGCCTCAGCATCTGCTCTGGCCACACTCAAGGAGCCCTTCAGCCCGCTGCTGCACCGTGGGAGCCCCTCTCTGGGCTGGCCAAGGCCAGAGCCGGCTCCCTCTGCTTGCAGGGAGGTGTGGAGGGAGAGGCATGGGTGAGAACCAGGGCTGCATGCGGTACTTGCCAGCCAGCCTGAGTTCCGGGTGGGCACGTGCTCTGCAGGCCCCACACTCAGAGCAGCCAGCCGGCACCACCGGCTCAGGGCAGTGAGGGGCTTAGCACCCAGGCCAGCAGCTCCAGAGGGGGCGCCAGGTTCCCCAGCACTGCCGGCCCACTTTTGCCATGCCTGAATTCTCGTGGGGCCTCAGCTGCCTCCCCACGGGGCAGGGCTTGGGACCTGCAGCCTGCCATGCCCAAGCACCACACCCGCCCCGCCCCCCACCACCCCTGCGGTGGGCTCCCGTGCAGCCCGAGCCTCCCCGACCCATTGACTACCCAGGGGCTGGGCAGTGCGGGCGCCCCGCACGGGACTGGCAGGCAGCTCCACCCGCGGCCCTGGCGCGGGATCCACTGGGTGAAGCCAGCTGGGCTCCTGAGTCAAGTGGGGACTTGGAGAACTTTTATGTCTAGCTGGAGGATTGTATATGCACCAATCAGCACTCTGTGTCTAGCTCAAGGTTTGTAAACATACCAATCAGTGCTCTGTGTCTAGCTCATCTGGTGGGGACTTGGAGAACTTTTTTGTCTAGCTAAAGGATTGTAAATGCACCAGTCAGCACCCTGTGTCTAGCTCAAGGTTTGTAAATGCACCAATCAGTGCTCTGTGTCTAGCTAATCTAGTGGGCACTTGGAGAACCTTTATATCTAGCTAAAGGATTGTAATGCACCAATCAGTGTTCTGTGTCTAGCTCAAGGTTTGTAAATGCACCAATCAGTGCTCTGTGTCTAGCTAATCTAGTGGGGACTTGGAGAACCTTTATGTCTAGCTAAAGGATTGTAAATACACCAATCACCACTCTGTATCTAGCTCAAGGTTTGTAAACACACCAATCAGCACCCTGTGTCTAGCTCAAGGTTTGTAAATGCACCAATCAGTGCTCTGTGTCTAGCTAATCTAGTGGGGACTTGGAGAACTTTTGTGTCTAGCTCAGGGATTATAAACACACCAATCAGCACCCTGTCAAAACAGACCAATCAGCTCTCTGTAAAACAGACCAATCAGCTCTCTGAAAAATGGACCAATCAGCAGGATGTGGGTGGGGCCAGATAAGGGAATAAAAGCAGGCTGTCCCAGCAGTCAGCGGCAATCTGCTGGGGTCTGCTTCCACGATGTGCTTCCACAATGTGGAAGCTTTGACCTTTTGCTCTTTGCAGTAAATCTTGCTGCTGTTCACTCTTTGGGTCCGCACTGCCTTTATGAGCTGTAACACTCACTGCAAAGGTCTGTAGCTTCACTCCTGAGGCCCGCAAGACCACCAACCTACAAGGAGGAATGAACAACTCCGGACGTGCCGCCTTAAGAGCAGTAACACTCACCGCAAAGGTCTGCGGCTTAACTCCTGAAGCCAGCGAGACCACGAACCCACCAGAAGGAAGAAACTCCGAACATCAGAAGGAACAAACTCTGGACACACCATCTTTAGGAACTGTAACACTCACCGCGAGGGTCCACAGCTTATTCTTGAAGTCAGTGAGACCAAGAACCCACCAATTTCAGACACACTTTCACTTTCTTGATGTCCCTTAAAATGCAAAAGTTTTAAATTTTGATCAAGTCAAGTTTATTAATGTTTTATTGCATGAGTTTTTGGTGTTATATCTAACAAATCATTACCCAATCCAAGTTTGTGAAGATTTTCCCCTACATTTTCTTCTAAGTATTTTATAATTTTGGTTCTTACATTTAAACTTATGATTCATTTTGAGTTAATTTTTTTGTATAATGTGAGCTAGAGGTCCAAATTTATATTTTTGCATGTGAATATACAGTAGTCCCAGCACCATTTGTTGAAGAGGCTATTTTACCCACATTAAATTACTTTTGCACCTTTGTCAAAAATTAGTTAACTGTAAGTGCAAGAGTTTATTTCCGGGCTCAATTCTATTCCATTTATTTATATACCTATCCTTATGCCACACTGTCTTGATTACTGTAGCTTTATAGTCATTGTGAATTCTCCAAGTCTGTTCTTTTCTAAGATTATTTTTGCTATTCTGGGTCCTTTGCATTGACGTATACATTTTAGCATCAATTTATCAATTTTTATAAAAAGAAAGCTATGATTGTGCTAAACCTATAGATCAATTTGGGAAGTATTGCCTTCTTAGCAACATTAAGTTTTCCAATCTATGAACATGGAAATGTCTTTCTATTTATTTAGGCCGCCTTTAATTGCTTTCAATATTTTTGTAGCTTTCAGTGTTCAAGTCTTCTACTGCTAAACTTATTAGTAAATACTGTATTTTATTCTTTTTGGTGCTATTGTCAATAGATATTGTTTCTTAATTTCATCTTTGGACTGTATATTGCTAGCTTATAGAAATACAATTTACTTTTGTATATTAATCTTACATCCTTAAACTTTGCCAAACTCATTTATTAGTTCTAGTAGTTTTTTTAAGTGGATTTCTTAGAATTTTCTGTATATAAGATTATGGCACTTACAAATAAAAAATGTTTTATTCTTTCCAGTATGGATTTCTTTTACTTCTTTTTCTGGCTTAATTGTCCTGGTTAGAATCCCCACTACCATGTTGAATGGAAGTGGCGAGAATGGACATCCTTATCTTACTCCTGATCTTTGGGGGAAACCATTTATTCTTTCATTTTTAATATTAGCTGTGGGTTTTTAGTAGATGCCCTTTATCAGGTTGAGGAAGTTCTTTTATATTCCTAGTTGCTTGAGTATTTTTTTTTTTTATCACAAATGAATGTTGCCTCACTCTCTTCTTGTCTTAGCTGAGATGCTGCATTCTCAGAAAGGTCCACTTTGGCCTCTCTATTTAAACTATAATCTGCTTCCACCCACCCAGGTCCCTCACCTTATTCTACTTTGCTTTTTTCCATCATAGCTGTAATCATCTTCTAATATACCAATGATTGTACTTATTTATTTATTTTTTACTGTGTCCTTTTGCTAAAATATATGCTCTACAAAGCCAGACATCATTTTCTGGTTTTGTTTGCTTGTTTTAACTGATGTATCTCAAATGTCTTGAGTGATGCACATAGCAGGAGTTCAATAAATATTTGTTGAGTAAATATATTAATATAAAATGCTTGAGAATAGCATTTTTCAAATAGTAATATGGCTGTGAGGGTGATCTGGTTGCAACATCTGTCACCCCATTGATCACCAGGGTTGATCTGGCTGATCAGGCTGGCCAGCCTGGCTAGGAGGGTGTCTCCTTCCCTCTCTGCTCCATGTGCATCCCTCCTGAAGCTGTACATGTAGATGAAGAAGATTACCTTTCTTGAGAGTAGAGGACCATTATTTGATCAAGGGAATATGAGTAGCTGCACTCCCCTGCTAGACTCTCTAACCAAGCTCTCAAATGGTAACTGCTACATAATTTTTTTTTTCCTGCAGTAAGAAAGCAATTCAAACCTAGTGCTAAAATCATCTTATTGTCTAGATCCACAGGTCCTTGCCAAAAATGCTTTTAAGCTTCCTGAATGCTTTTTTCTTACACCACTAGGTATAAAAAATTTCTCTTACCATTGGGATCTTTGGTTTCATTATTTATAAAATAAAGAAGGCCGGGTGCAGTAGCTTATACCTATAATCCTAGCACTTTGGTAGGCTGAGGCAGGCAGATCACTTGAGCCCAGGAGTTTGAGACCATCCCAGGCAACATAGCCAGACCCCATCTCAAAAAAAATAAACAAAATAAAATAAAATAAAATAAAATAATCTTCCTATTTACTTCATAGATGGCATGAAAATGAAATGAAATATGTCATGTGTGATTCAAACTAGATAGAAGTTTCTGTCTCATATAATAATCTAGCACATTCAGGCCTCTCTGTTCTGTGAGGCAGCCCAGGCATCATGTTTCTTCTATCTTGTTGTTTCTCAACCTTCTACAGTATTGCCTCTTGTATCACTTAAGTATTGATGCATAACAAGCTACCCCAAAAGTTAATGACTTAAAACAATTTTTTTTTCTGCTTATGGTGGTTTTTAGATGGTTCAGCTATTTAGTCTGAACTCAGCTATACGATCTCTTCTACTGATCTCACCTGGGATCACTCATGCAGCTGGACTTATCTGGTGGCTTGACTGGGGCTGGATGATCTAAGTGCCCTACCTACTTGCTGGGTTATCAACCAGGCATCTCTCTTCATGTGGTCTGTCATCATGAAGGAGGCTAGGCCAGGTGTTTTTACATGGCAGTCACAGGGTTTCAAGAGAGAAAAAGTAGAAGTCATATGGTACCCTGAGACCCCTTGAGAGCTCTCCATAGGTCAGCTGAGCCTTCAGTTATGACCACATTGCAAGCCAGCTTCTCCCTCTTCCCAATTCTGCCCTTCTCACACCCTTCCCCATGTATCTCTTAAGAGCACCTCCAATAAGTATTTTGCACACAACTCCTTGTTTCCAGAGAACAAATCCAAGACATATTTGAAATTACATATGCATAAGGATAGTTTGTAATAGCTGAGGATTGGAAACAACATAAATGCCCACAGAAGCAGACAGGTTAGATGGACTCTGTGGCCTGTAAAGAGAATTATAGACTGACATGAGAATATCTCTGAATATAATACTTATGTTATGGTAAAAGATATTGAGTAAAAAATGCTTACTTTGTACCAGGCACTGTTCAAAGATCATTATGTGTAGGTATTCTTATTGTGCCCAGGTAAAGATGAGTAGAGAAGAGAATAAGGAAGAGCCTCCCAGGTAAATGAAATGTCATATTTGAAGGTGCAGAGGCAAGAGCAGTCTTGGAATATTTTTAAAACTGAAAAAATAATTATAGTATTATAGAAGCATAGAGTGTGAGTGAAAAAAAGACCAGAGATGGGGCTGAAGAGTTAAGATGGAACTAGAAGGATGAGGCCACATGACTGCATTTCAGGGACCAATTAGGGGGTTGTAATTCTGATCCCAGTGAGAGACAACAATGGCTTGAACTAGGATAGTGATGATAGGGAACAAATTCATGGAAATCCATAAGATAAAGTTAATCCAGTTTGGTAACTTAGGTGTGGGAAAAGGTGAGGCAGGTTTGGTTTTAAGTGTGTGCTAGTGGTAGAGGTGCTGTTTGGTGTTAGGTTTAGACATACTAAGTTGAGGATCCCTCACAGACATCCAAGTGGAGATGTCAGGAAGACAGTTGAGTATATAAGTTTTTAATTCAGTCCAAAATGGAGATTGAGTTGGCAGTTTATACATGTTATTTAAAGGCAAGAGACTAGATGAGCTCACTCAGGATATGAGTGTTGGTAGAGAAGAGAGGATCGTTTGGTCAGTCATATAGTTATATACACAGTTATATATAAACAAATACACATATATGAATAAAAGAAAATCTGTGAAACACCTACCTTTAAGGGGAAGATGAAACAGAAGGAGCACAGCAAAGGTGACTGACTAGGAGTGTGGAGAAAATGGATAGACAATCAGGTGAGAGAAGGTGCCCTGGAAATCCAGAGATGAGAATGTTTAAGAGACCACTTGCTGAAGATATTTTCAAGGCAACTGAAAGCTGGCCCCTTGAGATTACCATTTATGAAGTCACTTGTGACCTCAACAAAAGCAGTTTTGGGTGGTGAAGACACACTCTGGTGTGATAGACTGAAGAGTGGAAGTGGAGAGAAAAGGTATAGAATGGGGAAGAAAGAGAGGGAGGTAAGGAGAGAGGGAGGAAACGAAGGAAGGGAGAAAGGAATGAATGAAGGCAAATGAATGGGGTATGTGTGGAAAGGTGTCATTAGGAAGCAGCACATAGTATTCAATAATAAATTCCCCATCTAAAATAATGTCTATGAAGATCATAGCTGTATGGTTTTGAGCAAGTTACTTAACTTCTACTTTATTCAGTAAATGTGAGCATTAAATAGTTTAATATATTATGAAATGCTTATAATAGTGTCTGGTGCATACTAAGCACTGGAAAATGGAAATTCTTAAAATAAAATAGAAGCTATCATCATTATTTTTAGCATCATGGAACTATCATGAAGCACCACACTCTCAAAAGAGGAAAGTGAGCCTCAATTTGAGATAGATAGATTTTAAAAATCTCATTAGTACCGAAAACACATAGAGAAATTAAATAAAGATTAGAGAAGAGCTGCAAGGGTAAGAATTTGTGTCCTTATTACTTGTTGTTATTTGTCATCCTAATTACCATCAATATTGTTTAACAGGTAGCCTGATCTCTGAGGGAAGCAGGGTGACTGAATTTCTAACTAAAAGTGAAATAAATGTTCACTCCTGGGAGGTGTTATTTCTTTCGGCTCCAAGGAACCAGCTGGTGATATAAAAACAGTTAATTGGATTTTTCCACTTCCCTCAGAAAAAGCTTCTAAAAGAACTTATTCTCTTTTTATATGGGAATATTTTATTCACAAAAATCTTCTTTTAGTATCCATCTATTCAAGACTTTAAGAAGAGTTTGGTACTCCATCTATTGGATCCCCATGGGCCATTTTGACCAGCATGAATCCCAATGATTATTGAATGATTTTTTTTGTTGCAAGGGAGGCAAATGTTTTTAAGAAGGTCAATATAAAATTTTTTCTGAAAAGGAAATAAATGTTAAAGCAATTAATGGTTCCATGAACTATAGCCCTTACTCATAAAAAAAAAAATCAGTTATAATACCTTTATTTACATTTGCGATGTCCAACACAATAGCCACATACGGCTATTGAGCACTTGAAATATAGCTAGTGGAGCAGAGACACTACATTTTAAATTTTATTTAATTTTCATTCACTTAAATTAAAAACTGATACTTGATTATTTGAAAATTTTAAGTGAGTTTTGAACAACTTGGGCATGTGAATCTACTTTTTGTTTCTTTTTTTCCTAGCAAGCATTTATTTATTTAAAATTGTATATATTTCATGTACAAAGTGATCTTTTGATATACATATACATAGTGAAATTGCTATTGTAGTCAAACAAATTAACTTATCTATCACTTCAAATAATTATCTTTCAAATTTGCTAGAATCTATTCTTCTAGCAAATTTTCAGTATACTATACAGTATTATTAACTATAGCCCCCATGCTATACATTAGATCTCTAGATTTATTTATCCTATGTAACCACAAGTTTGTACCCCTTAACCTACATCTGCCCATTTTCTCCCCCTCTCTGCCCTTGGTAAACACCATTCTACTCTCTGTTTCTATATATTTGACTTTTTTAAGATTTCACATATAAGTGACATTATGCAGTATTTTGCTTTCTGTGTCTGGCTTATTTTACTTAACATAATATCTTCCAGGCTCATCCATGTTGTTGCAAATGGCAGGATCTCCTCCATTAGCAAAGGCTAATAATATTTCATTTTATATAAATGCCACAATTTGTTTTGCGTATTAGTCTCACTTTATTGTTTTTTAGCAAAAATACTTAAAATGACAATATTTAAAATTAATAAGTCAAAGCATATTTTATGTAGCATCCATTTTAAATTATAATTTAATAAGTATGACATGAAATCTAAGACAACCACTATAAGGTAGAATTATTCTCAACTGAACATATAGTTAATACAATTAACTAAATAGCTATCATTTTAACTTAATTTTGCTGGACATTTTTAAAAAATAATGTCCATTTTTTTATATGATTTGCATTTTTTTTTTTTGCTTTGAAACAGAGTCTCTCTGCGATGCCCAGGTTGGAGTGCAATGGCACAATCTTGACTCACTGCAACCTCTGCTTCCCAGGTTCAAGCGATTCTCCTGCTTCAGCCTCCCGAGTAGCTGGGACTACAGGCTCGCACCACCACGCCCGGTTAATTTTTATATTTTTAGTAGAGACAGGGGTTTCACTATATTGGCCAGGTTGTTCTCAAACTCCTGACATCAAGTGATCTGCCCACCTCACCCTCCCAAAGTGCTGGGATTACAGGCATGAGCCACCACGCCTGGCCAATTTACATTCTTTACATATTTGCCTCCTATTCTTTTGTATTTGCTTTTGGAGATTTAATACCACCAGGTGACTCATTTGGATTTTGTTCTTTGTCTTAGAAAATTAAAATAAAAGCAACCATGTGATCAACTTCACTATTGCATGATTGACTGAAGGTGATTTAAATTTAGTTCTTGGGATACTCATAGTTTGCTAAGAAACAGAATTGACAATCACATGAACCTTTTGCTTTGTTTTCATTGAATCATTTATCTATTTTCTTGCAGTAAATATTTAATTAATCTTTGAATATTAAATACATCAAGAACCATTATACATTTCTTTGTTAATATTTAAACTAATCGTGTAACATTGATTTCAATGGTAATTATATTTTCTTTCAGAGACTGTATCTGATATATTTTTCATGAAAGAATAACCTTTGTGGGGTGAGAGTAAAACTTTAGGATACTAAAGTACGTTAATAGGCTTATTTGTGCCTTGGTTTCATTTTCAAGTCTATTAATAATTATGAATATTGCAACTGTTGTGGGAATACAGTGTGCATAATATAGGATCATAATGTGTTCAAATAGTTGAGTAGCCCTACAATAAAATCAAGAACAAAACAGAAAGAAGTTTAGAAATTATAACTGATAATTTTCAGAACTACAAAGGTAAAAGTCTTAACATTCTCTCATCAAATGGCTTTAAGTAAATTTCCTAACTTCACTTAGTCTGTCTCTTTACATGAAAATATGAATAATAGTACTTACAGGTTATTGTGATAATACAGTGAATATTGTATGTAAAATTGCCTGGCCTGGTTCCTATCACAGAAGGTGTATTTAATAACTATTTTTTTCTTTTCTTTTCTTTTTTTAAACACACTGTAGAAATATTCCTTTTAATGGCTTCTCTACAGTTTGTAGCCATAAGGCAGGAACTATTTCTACTACTTTACCTATCTTTTATTTTCTTTTTCTTCATTAAAAATATTTTTTATTTGAATAGTTTTTGAGGTACAAGTGATTTTTGATTACATGGATGAATTGCATAGTGGTGAAGTCTGAGATTTTAGTGCACCCATCATCTGAGTAATATACATTACACCCAATGTGAAGTGTTTTTTTCTTTTTTCTTTTTGAGACAGAGTCTTGCTCTGTCACCCAGGCTGGAGTGCAGTGCCGTGATCTCAGCTCACTGCAAGCTCCACCTCCTGGGTTCAAGCAATTCTCCTGCCTCAGCCTCCCGAGTAGCTGGGACTACAGGTGTCCGCCACCACGCCCGGCTAATTTTTTTATTTTTAGTAGAGATGGGGTTTCACTGTGTTAGCCAGGATTGTCTCGATCTCCTGACCTCGTGATCTGCCTGCCACGGCCTCCCAAAGTGCTGGGATTACAGGCGTGAGCCACCACCAATGTGAAGTTTTTATAGCTCACCCCACCTCCCACCGTCCTCCTTCTGAGTCTCTAAAGTCCATTACACTGCTCTGTATGCCTTTGTATACCCATAGCTTAGCTCCCACTTATAAATGAGAACATATGGTATTTAGTTTTCCATTCCTGAGTTACTTCACTTACAATAGCGGCCTCCAGTTCTATCCAAGTTGCTGCAAAAGACATTATTTTATTCTTTTTTATGGCTGAGTAGTATTCCATGGTGTATATATAGCACATTTTCTTTATCTACTCATTGATCAATGGGCACTTAGGTTGATTTCATATCTTTACAATTATGAATTGTGCTGCAATAAACATACATATGCAGGTGTCTTTTTGATATAATGAGTTCGTTTCCTTTGGGTAGATACCCAGTAGTGGGATTGCTGGATAGAATGGTAGATCTAGTTCTTTAAAAAATGTTCATATTGTTTTCCATAGACGTTGTACTAATTTACATTCCCACCAGCAGTGTATAAGCATTCCACTTTAACCACATCCACACTAAGATCTATTGTTTTTTGAGTTTTATTTCATGGCCATTATTGCAGGGGTAAGGTGGTATCTCATTGTGATTTCAATTTTCATTTCCCTGATGATTAGCAATGTTGAGCATGTTTTCGTATGTTTGTCGATCATTTGTATAACTTCTTTTGAAAAATGTCTGTTCATGTAATTTGCGCACTTTTGATGGAATTTTTTTTTTCTTGCTGATTTGTTTGAGTTCCTTGTATATTCTGGATATTAGTCCTTTGTCAGATGCATAGTTTGCAAATACTTTCTTCCATTCTGTGGATTATTCATTTACTCTGATGATTATTTCTTTTGCAGTACAGAAGCTTTTTAGTTTAACTAGGTCCCATTTATTTATTTTTGTTCTTGTTGCATTTGCTTTCAGGGTCTTAGTCACGAATTTTTTTGCCTAGATCAATGTCCAGAAAAGTTTTTCCTAGGTTGTCTTCTAGAATTTTTATGGTTTCAGAGCTTAGATTTAAATCTTTGAGCCATCTTGAGTTGATTTTTGTATAAGGTGGAGACATAGAGATCCCGTTTCATTCTTCTATATGTGGCTAGCCAGTTTTCGCAGCACCATTTATTAAATAGGATTTCCCTTCCCCAATTTATATTTTTTTAATGCTTTGTCAAAGATCAGTTGGTTGTAGGTATTTGGCTTTATTTCTGGTTTCTCTATTCTGTTCTATTGGTCTATGTGTCTATTTTTATACTGGTATCATGCTGTTTTCGTAACTATACTCTTGTAGAATAATTTAAAGTCTGGTAATGTGATGCCTCCAGATTTATTCTTTTTGCTTAGGATTGATTTGGCTATTCAGGCTCTTTTTTGGTTCCATATAAATTTTAGGATTCTTTTTCTAATTCTGTGAAAAATGATGTTGGTATTTTGAGAAGAATTAAATCTGCAGACTGCTTTGGGCAGCATTGTCATTTTCATGATATTGATTCTTCCAATCTATGAGCATGAGATGTCCTTCCATTTGTTTGTGTCATGTGTGATTTCTTTCAGCAGTATTTTGTAGTTATTTTTGCAGAGATCTTTCACCTCCTTGGGTATATATTCCTAGGTATTTTAATTATTTTTTGGCAGCTGTTGTAAAAGGAATTGAGATTGAGTTCTTGATTTGGCTCTCAGCTTGGTTGTTGTTTGTGTATAACGTTGTACTGATTTGTGTACACTGAGTTTTTAACCTAAGACTTTACTGAATTTATTAATCAAATCTAGGAGTCTTTTGGAGGGAGTTCTTCAGGTTGAAATGAAACAATGCTAAACAGCAGTGTGAAAGCATTAAAAAGTGTAAAACTCTTTGGCAAAGAAGACAAAAAAGAGAATACTTTATTACCATAACAGTACTGGGTAAATCCATTATAATCCTACTATGGAAATTAAAAGACAAAAATATTAAAAACAACTATAACTAAAAAAGTTAATGGATATATACTATAAGAAGTTGCAAATTATGACTTCAATAGCATATAACACAGGGGGAGGAGAGGTAAAGGCAGAGTGTTCTTTCATGCAAGGGAAGTTAATTGTTATTAGCTTAAAATAGACTATCAAACTACAAGATATTTTATATAAGGCCCTTGGTAACCACAAATAAAATAGTTATAGAAGTTCACAAAAGAAAAAGAGAAAGGAACCCAAACCTGGCAATATAAAAAAATGGCAAGAGAAAGAGGAACAAAAAAACCATGAGCCGGGTGCAGTGGTTCATGCCTGTAATCCCAGCACTTTGGTAGGCCAAGGCGGGCAGATCGCCTGAGGTCAGGAGTTCAAGATCAGCCCGGCCAACATGGTGAAACCCTGTCTCTACAAAAATACAAAAAAAATTAACCAGGAATGATTGGGGGTGCCTGTAATACCAGCTACTCAGGAGGCTGAGGTGGGAGAATGGCTTGAAACCGGGAGATGGAGGTTGCAGTGAACCAAGATCGCGCCATTGCACTCCAGCCTGGGCAACAGAACAAGACTCTGTCTCAAAAACAAACAAAGAAACAACAACAACAACAACAACAAAAACCAGAAAACAGTTATCAATATGACAATAGTAAATACTTTATTATCAATAATTACTTTAAATGTAAATGGACTAAACCCAAAAAAGAGACACAGAATGGCCAAATAGATTAAGAAAAACTGCATCCAACTATATGCTACCTACAAAAGACTCTATTTCAATTCGTGGACAAACAAACTGAAAATGAAGGGGTAGAAAAAGATATTCCATGCAAATAGTAACCAAGAGAAAGCAGAAATGGCTATTCTTACGTCAAAGTAGACTTTAAGTCAAAAACTGTCTCTAGAGACAAAGAAGTTCATTACATAATGATAAAGGGTCAATTCAACAGGAAGATGTAATAACTGTAAATATTTGTGCACCCAACATCAGGGCACATAAGCATGTATAGCAAATATTGACAGATCTGAAAGAAGAAATTGACAGCAATGCAATAATAGAGGGAGACTTCAATATAGACAGAGCACTCATACAGAAAACTAAAAAGAAACATTAGACTTGAGCAACGGTATAGACCAAATGGACTTAGGCACATTTAAAAAATTATAGCAAAATATCTGGGAATTTGTCCAAAGAAAATATCAAAATGCAGAGAAAGTTTTATGCAGGATAAAATTCATGGCAGCTTCATTTGTAATCAGGAAAAATTGAAAATATTTTGTGTATACAATAGAGAAGTGTTTGGGTAAATTATAGAACACTATTTTAGTTGAATTATCATGAAATTATTAAAAATATTCATGATGTTCACATAGCAATATGTAAAATGTTATCAACCAATGCTAAATGAAAAATGCAGAATACAAAATTTTATTTGTATTAAAATTTCAACAAATTTTAAGTTTTATATCCGTAAAGACACAAACTGGAAACGGACATGAGAAAAGAATAGTTGAGTTGTTAGGCTAATGGAAATGCGTGTATGTTTCTTTATAAAAGGGGGACATTGTTTTGTATAATTATTATATAATAAACATTATGATTATTATAATATTTATATAATAAGTAAATATACAGTGGATCAGAAAAATAGGTTACAGTGAGCAGAAAAACTTAAAAACTTTTTTTAGTAACTAAAAATGTTTCCAGAAAATAAAAATATTTGGATTGAATTAACTGAGTCTCTCTATTTATGTAATATAGGATGAAGTTTCTTTTCCTTCTAAAAGTGTACCAAGGCCAAATGTTCTTCTTTGAGTCACATAACCCAGACAGAATCGTATTTAGTATATGTTCTGTTGGTGGTTTTAGAGAAAAGGAAATCTAAAAAGCATTTGGAAAAGAAGTGCTTTGATTGTTAGGAGTAAGACCAAGTTAAGACTGTCAGAAGCATTTGCAAATGTGTGAAAAGCTGCATTCCTCATTAAGAGAGGGAAAAAGGGATGTCACCAAGAAGATAATTTTGTGCTAATGTAGGTGACAGCACTATGATGTGTCTCTTTCTTTTCCTGACCAGATTTTTCATTTTTCTTGTTCCAGTTCATTCTGACAATTATGTGCAGCCTAATTACTTTTTTTGGCTTGGCTTTAATTGAGGCCCTTTATCCCCTATTCCTCACTTAAACTCAACATTACATAATTGTTTGCATTTTTCCTTTTTAACCCCTTCCAATAACTGCTTTCATCAGTGAATTTCTACTGACTTTAAAGCAAAGGATATTCATTTTCTTATATTTTGAAAGCTAAGTAACCTTGTCTAAAATTAATCAGCAAGACTCGAAGTAGGGTTATAAAAATGTTATTAGCATATGCAAATCATTAATCATTGATATATTATAATGCATTCAACCCACACCACTTCATAAACCTGACTTTAGAGGAGAATTAAGTGATTTGTGTGACACAATTTGAATACTGAAGAAGGATAGGTTGTTTTAATATTTTAACCTTGGAATAATTTTTAAGTGATAAGTTTGCAGGTGCTGGCACTTATTCTTTCCTTATATTTACATAATGTGCAGGAATATTTTTTATTCACCAATTATACTTAGCATTGCTCAGGCTAGAAGATTAGTGTTTTAGAGGCAGTTTGGCTTAATGTAAAGAGAGGAAGTTTTGGAATCAGAGAATACTGGGTTCTAATCCAATCTCTGCTATGGCATGCTTTAGGGCAAGTTACTTAACCTCTTTGGTCTTGTTTTCTCATCTTAAAAATGTGAATACTATCTCATTACATTGTAAGGAACATTAAATTAGCTAAAGTATGAAAACCACATAGACTCTGTTAGCACGGAGTTCTCAGTTAATGGTAGCTATAGCAAGTATAGGACTCCACTGAGATTGTTACTCTGCTTTAACAACACATTCTGAAACACTGAAGAGCACCCAAGGAAGATAAGTATCCTGAAGTAGAAAAATAAGTCATTCTCAAGCAAGTTTTAAGAAATAAAAGGAATTCAGATTATTTGAAATGGATGTACGACAATTGAAGGCATCATCTAATAGACCAAATACATGAGGAGGTGTTATGAAGACAAAAAAGGAATTCATACCTTTTCAGCTGTATTCTGGATAAAGGAAAAATGAATTAAATCTCAATGAGGGGTTTATGCTCAACAAAATGGTCACTATTTTAACTGTGAAACCTTAGACCCAATTCTAGGAGAGACTGCAGAATTTCCTGGATGGACATGGGTAGTTGCCTATACAATGTCCATTTCCTCTTCCCAACCCCCTACACGCCCCCCTTTTTTTTTTTGAGACAGGTTCTCACTTTGCCACTCAGACTGGAATGCAGTGGAGCGATCTTGGGTCACTGCAGCCTCAACCTCCTGGGCTCAAGAGTTCCTGCTGCCTCAGCCCCCAAGTAGCTGGGACTACAGGCACGTGCCACCATGCCCGGCTCCTCTTTTGTAGTTTTTGGTAGAGACGGGGTTTCGTCATGTCGCCCAGGCTGGTCTCCTGCTGAGCTCAAGCGATCCACCTGCCTTGGCCACCCAAAATTCTGGGATTACACGCGTGAGCCACTGTGCTCAGCCTCCCCTTTTTAATAGTAGCCAGAATCTTCTATGCTTATCTATCCCTCCTTCAAATAGCCCAAAAGTGTTTGGGAGGGAATCTCACTCTTTCCCTCATTCCAGGGGTGGATCCCAATTTCCTTACATTAATGAACATATCCACCACGCAGGTGGTCATGGGATTTAAGATGCCCAATCAAACTAAATTTCAAGACTCTTATGTAAATTGCTGGGAAATACATTCTCTTTCTTCAGAGTGGTTGGTGTAATATTCAGAGGTGAAGCCTGAAACTGTGGCAATCATTTCAGGATAATGAGAGAAGTTGGCCTAAAGGAGGAAGAGTAGAGAAACAAAGAGAAATTAGGACCTTGATGACATTGCAGAGTTGATCAGGCAAACCAACTGCAGCCCACTTGATCTTTGGATTTCCTGAGATACAAGCCGAAGTTTTTTCTAATGTTCAAGTTTATTTTCTCTTCTTGCAAGAGGGAGTCCTAATGGACATATGGAGGTCCTCCCTTCTGAAGTTTTGCCACATTTTCAAGTACGTTTGTGTTCTCCATAAAATGGGCTACAAACATTCTCAGGGGTAGTGGTTATGAGTTCTGTTTATTTTAGATCTCCTACCACACCTAATGTCATGCCCTCTGTGCAGTAAACCCTCCAGAAATGTTTGTTTACTGAGGATCATGGCTGGCTGGCCCATTGTCAAATCATATTGTATCTATGATTCTCAGCAGGTGCACAGATTGGTTTTTTGGTTATCTTCAAATCCTTTTCCCATGCTAGGCTGCCACTGTCATTATCTTTCAGACTGGGAAAATGGTTTAAGCAAATGAGTTTGCTACCTTTCATTTAGCTCTATGCCACTCCTGCATTAGCCAGAACCTAGACTGTCTGGAAAAAAATAAGAGGTTTTACGGGAATTCTACTAAAACCATCACAGCAGTCATAGCTCATTTTTAGGAGGTGCTAAATATCTGTGGAAATAAAACTTACAACTCCCAGAACTCTTAGAAAATTAATATTTTAATTCAACTTTATGCATGGCTTGCTAGTGTAATATTACATATAATGGAAAAACTGGACCATTAACTAATCTTCAAATAGTTTGTGATGTTAGCATTTAAATTACATCTATGGTAGGAAAAATTATGTATGATATAAATGTGATTAGCATAGTTTATCACATGCCATGGACTTCCAAAATCAGTGTTAGGTGAGTATCAAATCCTACTGTGTGTGATTCTACAATACCTGCTATTCCTAGGTACTTGAGGATCCCTCTCATTGTTACATTTCTTCTACCCTGTCTTCTTATGAAGCTAAAGCCATGGCTTCCTTTTTCTTTTCCCAGATAAAATCTTTTGACCAAAAGCTTTTGTAATTAATTTATGCATATATGTAATAATAATTTAGCAAACTCTTTGCCTCTCTGAATCTACTTTGGCATGACAAAAGCTATCTCCTTCATTTCCTATTTAAAAAGACACACATTTTAAATCACGATTCCATCCTTGGCCCAATTCAGAGGTATATCTACTTTCAGGTGAAAGATTATGGAACTCAGGACAGGTTACAGAAAATGTCCTGGTTTGTATGACTCACGGTATTAATAGAATTGAAGTTATTTTGTTTGCACAAAACAAAAAACAAGGGCTGACAAAGTGCAGCCTTATTGCCAAGTTCCTGACCTTTTAAAGACTTGTAAAGATAGGGATATGTTCTCAGCATAGTGAAGATTCAAGGCCACTGAGAAAAACAAAACTATAAAATTCTGGCAGTGATTTTTCCTCACAGTGTCTGCAATCCTTTTCCAAAGCTACCTTCAGTATGATACAATCCCTTTCCAAAGCCTTCAGTGTGATACTATAATGATTATTAAGGATTTTTTTCCTTTCTCCCCTTTTGTAATAGCCTGCCTGGTTTCCTAGCCATATAGTCCCTTCTCCCATACCAGTTGCAGGCTCTACTCTAAATAACAGGTAACACTTATTTGATGTATACCATATGAACCTCCCTCCTAGCTACTACATGTATTAATGCTATTTTCCTAACAATCCTATGAAGAAGACACTATTCTTATCCCCAATTTAGAGATGGAGAAGTTGATACACAGAAAAGTTAAGTAGTTTGTCCAAGGCTATACAGCTAGCAAGTGGTAGGACCAGGATTTGAATCCAGGCAGATGAACTCTAGGAGTCTGTACTATTAACCACTGTGCTCCACAGTCTCACAGCTGACTTCAGGTTCTGAGATCAAACTGACCAGCAAATAAGAAAAATTTAAGGCCAGATCAGCATCCTGTTGGCCTGCAGCTCAGACTTGATCTGCTTTGCCTTAGACCTCAGTTTTCATGTTTGGGTATGTATTTCAACATCACCTCTTGCTCTCTCAAACCATAGTTCCTGCACAAGATAGTTTTTTGTTTTTTTGGTTTTTTTTGGAATTTATGTATGGGAAAGAATTCCTACAACCTGATGTTGGAGCTCCTGATCCTAGCTTGCTAAGCACTCTTTGCTTCCTTATCAGCTTGCAGACTCTGCGGCTTGCTATAGCCTGTTGCCTATCACCAAACCTCTCCATGCCTGACTTTGCCCAGTCTTTGGCCAGTTTGTTAGCTGTCTACCTCTCTTAAGGCTGGCAGACAGCTCTCTGGACTTCCTTCATGTCTGTCAGGACAGCCCTAACACCTGGCTTGCCCAATGAATGTGTATTGTTTATGGTTTTTGTTACCCTCAAAACTGACCCAACCAGCCTCAGTTCTGACCCTTCCTTTTTTTGTCATTTCCCACTTGTCTTCTTAGTGGGCTCTTCATCTGACTCCACCAAACTTTCCTCCCTCTACCTTTCCACCTTTCTTACGGACCACATCATTTTCTGCCTTCTCTCTATTTTACTTATTTTTTTAAATCTTCATAATATCACCTTCTTTGGTTTCTCCTGGAAACATCTTATTTTCCCTTTTTTTATATTCCCTACTAATTGTTTCTATCGCAGTTCTCACATACTCTTCTCGTTCTACAAACTATCTGGTTTGGAATCAGCAGTTTTCTGATCTTGAAAGAGTAGGTCTTTCACCAACGCTGTGTATGCTGGAAAAACATCCACGCTTTAGACTCACGTTTCTGATTTGCAACTTTCACAGCCTTAGTTTCCTTGTCTGTGAAATAGGGATAATAATATTACTTCACAGAAACATTGTAGGGATTGCACAGAGTCATGTATTAGAAAGTACTTGAATAGTATATTACATTAAACAAATGTTAGGCATTATTAATACGAAGAATACTACAGGGCCTTTAAAATATAGAAGAATAAGTGATTTCTACTCTGCATCATAAACCAGCCCAAGAATTACAGAACTCTGTTTCTGTTCTTCAATCTTTATAGCAGATGTTGATATATAGAGCAGAAAGAACCAAATGCATTAGGAAGCTTAAGAGCTTGTGATAGCCATAGGCATTAGATATACAGGTCTCTGGAGACTCTCAATATCTTTGTCAAATTTTTCAGTACCTTTGTCAAGTTCCTTTCTTTCTTTACTGGACTGGGAATAAAAGTTTTTCTTAGATTAAATCAGACATTTTAAACTGGCAGTTTACTGGCTAAATTTGACTTTTTGATACACCTCATGTGACAGAATAGTAATCTTTTTAAAAAGATGCATGTGAATGCATTTAGGTAGTATTGTGGATCAGGTTCTCCCAGAAGATTCTCTAAGCCAAGAATTTGGGTGTAAGTGATTTATTTAAAAAGTGTTCCCAACTGGACATGGTGGCTCATGCCTGTAATCCCAGCACTGTGGAAGGCCAAGGCAGGAGGATCACTTGAGCCTGGCAGGTTGAGGCTGCAGTGAGCTGGGATCACGCCACTGCACTCCAGTCTGCACTTCAGCTCCAGTGAGCTGTGATCACGCCACTGCACTCACACCAAGGCACTCTAGAGCAAGACCCTGCCTTAAAAACAAAAATAAATAAAGTGCTCCCAAGAGAAACTGATAAGGGAGTTGGGAAACATGATAAGGAAGGGGAGAAGCCCAGTAAGGGTGTGATTCCAGGTGAAGTTACAGACTGAAACAAATGATACCTCAGTTTATTGTTCCTAGTTTTAAAGGAGGTGCGCTATTATATACCCTCCTCCCCTGCAGGAAGAGGAGACAGCGTAATCGCCAAGTTCTTCCCTTGTGCTTATCGGTGATTAACTTTAGGGCCCAAGAGCAAGCCTCTGAAGGCCACACGGGTGAAGTATTAGCAGCAAAGCATGTAAGAAGTGGGGGAAGGGCACACAGCTGGCGAAAGAGATGTGTAGGTTCCAGTTGGGGCACCAACAAGGTCCACTACAAATGGGGTACATGCTATCTAGTGTGCCACAGTCCTACCACTTCCAGTTCCCACTCCTGGCCAGCTGCAGCTCCAGGGTTTCTATAATGGAGGGATTGGCATGACACTGCGGCTGGAAGTGGAATGCTATCATGAGGCTCTGCTTACTTAGCCCTTTATACAAGACGAGAAAACATCAATTGTCCATACCTGAGATTGGAGAATGTATTGGGGATTGGGGGAGTTTGTGCTAAATTCCTCCCTCCCCAAGCCCAGTTTTGTTTTCACCCCAACATTTAACCATTTCATTATTTGGCCTGGCTCCTATATGCATTTTCATGTGGTGACTGCATAACTCATGTGATAGGAGATTAACACAATGATAGAATGTTAGACTGAAGAGACTTAGATTATCTGAACCTCTCCCTTAACTTTACAGATTATGAAAGGAGGTTCCCAGATGTTGTGACTCTCATAAGGTCACAGAGCTAGTGGTGGGAGAGACTGTGTAGCACCTATGTCTCCTGACTCCCATGGGGTTGCTTAGTCTAGGGCTCAGCTTCATTCAGTGCTTCTACACGTGGGTTATGACGAAGCTGACTCCTCAGGGAGACTGAGTTAGATAAATTTATTAAATTGTAAAGCTCAATATAATGTTTAAGTGTGGTTATGACCTCAAAAGAAATATCTTGTCCAGCCAAAACTGATGAGCTTTGAGGGGCGGCAGCTACAGGTTATTACACAGAAAATGGAGGGCATTAAACTTAATTCTCTGTATGATGCCTTTCTAATATCTCCTAAATGTGTTTTATATCCTTAATGTTTCCCACAAACTCATTGGTAAAGGCCTCACTTGATTTTAGTTCATTGGAGCTGATGACTGAGGTAGCTAAGGAAATTGGCTTATACTTCACACTTTAGAAACATAAGTGATCCCACACCGTAACTTTTTGAACTGTCCCAAGCATCAGTTTGCTGAGGATACATCACTTTAGAAACATGGAAATGTCAATGAAATGAGTTAATGCCTAAACTAACATTTAGTACCATGCTTGGTGATATGGTTTGGATTTGTGTCCCCATCCAAATCTCATGTCAAATTGTAATCCCCAGTGTTGGAGGAGTGGCCTGGTGAGAGGTGATTAAATCAGGGGAGAAGATTTCTCCCTTGCTGTTTTCATGATAGTAAGTGAGTTCTCACAAGATCTGGTTGTTTAAAAGTGTGTGGCACTTTCACCCGTTTCCTCCTGCTCTGGCCATGTAAGATGTACCTCCTTTCCCTTTGCCTCTGCCATGATTTAAGTTTCCTGAGGCCTCCCTAGCCATGCTTCCTGTACAGCCTGCAGAACCGTGAGCCAATTAAACTCCTTTTCTTTATAAATTACCCCATCTCAGGTAGTTCTTTATGGTAATGTGAGAACAGACTAATACACTTGGCATAAAGAAAGCAGTTGATAAAGTTTTTAAACAACAAAAATTACATAAAGGGCCAAGGGCTTCTGACTTAGGTTGGAGGAATATCTTGAGATGCTTTTCATTGTAATATTTTCCAACATCTACATGGGAAGCAAGAAACTTGGCCTGGCTGCTTGTTGAAACAATTCTCGAGAGGAGACCCAGGGAGGTCAGGCTGACTGTTGAGCATTGTTAGAACTTGAACAAAGGAGACTGGTGATTAACTCAAGGACCAATTTGTGGGTTGAAATATGAGGATTCAGGTTGACTGATAGGCTGAAGCTGGATACTGGGTAGGAGTAGAGAGAACCTGGAAAGACATTGCAGAGGATCAGAGAAAGAAAGGCAGAGTAGAAATTGGAGATAGAGGCTCAGATGTTTCATAGCCTGGCCTGGCCTGGAGAGGATTAACAGCAGCAGGCTCTGGCCTGAATGATTGAGGATCACGCACTTTGAAAGTCTAGAGGTCACGTACTGCCTGCAAACCCCAAGGTTGTTCTGGGCAGCTAACAATTAGCCTGGTGTGAAAAGCCCTCTCATTTATCTTTCTTCATGGTTGACATCTGATGGAGTCATTCAATTCACATCAAACTCTTTGACAAATGATGCTGGATATGATTTATTTGGCTCTTAAACAGTGTAAGTGGAATTCAGATATATGGTCTCCCTCCCTTCACCTATCAGAAAGCAGTATCTTCTTAGCTACCAGGACAAACAGAAGATTCTATACTACCAGAGCTGTGCCCCAGCATCCTGGGTCTTTATGTTTCCATCTCTCCCCTAGCCACCCTCCTCCTCCTGCTGGTGTTTCTGTGGTTTAGTACACAGAATAGGCTGAGCCAATATGAGAATGAGATGGTTCAAGCCTCACTTTTTTTTCCTCACTGACCACTCAGTTGCCCTAAGACCATCATACCAGGCCAAGCAGGTAGGCACAAATTTTCTTTATGGGAGGGTGAAGCAATTTTAGCATAAGTTTATAAGGAAGGCCAAGAGTTGATTTCTCCTTCCCCTGGATGCCGGGTGGTGGGAAGGAATGGCATCTTTTTTGCAACTCTGTATCAGGTGTAGACAGACCACTTCCTTTTAAAAGGCTTATTATACCAAGCACAGACATGCCTCCCAAGCATTATCTTAATAGGCTTGGGGGGAGAAAAACCCATTCTGAGGAAGAAAAAATTTATTCAGTTAGCATAGAGTCTTATCCCAGGCCCTTGGAGTCGATGAGCCCCCATTGATTATGTGGAAGTACACTTGATTTCTGTTCTGCTTTCTTCACATACCTACCAAAATAAAAAGAAGCTGTATTAGTCTTTAATGACCTATTTCTTTTTTTATAGCATAAAGGACTCTGGATTAGGTTAAATTCTTTCAGTTCAACAGTAGGGAGCTATTTTAACTTTTCTTTACATCTGCAATACCCTAAGTACAAAAAATGTTTCATAAATGTTACTTATGATGATAATAAGTAACGGAGACTGATTTAGGTCTTTTTTGGTTTTGATTCCTCTCATTTCTCCACTGCCAGTCTCCTTCTAGAGAGCATTGGCTCTGGATTAAATTGCAAAGTAGATCAAGATTTCCAAAGTCATCTTTGCTCTCTGTTCTTGCTGCTTTCCCCCATCAGTGGCAGAGGGGCCTCATTTCTCAGCCCCTGATGGTCCTATTCCTTTCCAATAAAAACCACTCTTGCTTATCTATACTGGAGTAGAATTAATAAAAGCTTAAAGAGTTACCCTTTCCAAGCCTATGGTTAGAACAGAGATTACCAGCTATTAATAAAATTCCTACTGAAGCAGACAGACAGATGACTTACATGGGGAAAGTGGGTGGATGAGCCAGAGAGGAGAGCTTGTCATTGTCTAGTGATGAGCTGCTACTCAGCTCTAGCTGACTGTGACAATGAGGAATGCTGGCCCAGTATTGCCAAGTATTTTCCAGGTTTTCAAAAAAGCTGGAAAGCTTGATTTTAGGGGAAATCTTCCAATCTTCCAGTGAGTTAAATAGATAACTTAGAATGCAAGTGAGCAATCTCACTCCTAAATATCTACCCAAGAGAAAGGGGTTATGTCCATAAAAACATGTGTAAGAATGCCCATAGCAGCTTTATTTATAAAAGCCAAAAAATGAGAAACAAGCCAACTGTCCCTTATTTAATGTTGGCTCCCTAAATTATCATCCAAACTACCTGTTGATAAAGACAAAGCTGAATCAAGAACTATCCTGACAGAGTCTCTGTAGTGTGACAGAGTCTCTGTAGTGTGATAGAGTCTCTGTAGTGTCTCAGAGTGGTAAGGACCAAGTCAGGATATTTATTGATAGCTTGAAGTGCTTTAAGGTGGGTCTTTCAGTGTAAGAGAGTAGGTCTTGGTTAGGAGCAGAAAAGAATATGATAATTAGGATTGATGGACACAGCAAGGCAAGCTAAAGGGTTTAAAGCAACTAAAGGTGTAAATTATTGTTTGTTGATTTCTATTGAAGAGTTTCAAGAATTTCCTGGAATGAATAATAAAGTGGTTTGTGACTTTTATCTTCCTAGACAAGAGTTTCTTAAAATAGTAAAATGATCCTGATGATGCCATGCCGGTGGAATAGTAGAGTCATGCTAACGTAGGTAGTCAACTGTATAAATGTAGATGGTTTGGGTTCTGATCTTCAATAAGAGAATGAATACATTGTGACATATTTATAAAATTGAATACTACATACTACTCAACAACAAAAAATTAACAAACTATTCCTATACACAGTAACATGGATGACTCTTATAGGGATGATGATGAGTGAAAGAAGCCAGATGCAGAAGAGAAAACAGTGTGATATGTTCAAGAACATACATAAAGTGTCAAGAAGAGGCAAAACTAATCTATAGAGATAGAAGTCAGAATAGTGGTTACCTCTGAGGAGGTAGGGCAGGTGGTAGGTGTGGTATTACTTGGGAAGCAGCACAAGGGAAATTTACAGTGTTGAAAATATTCTATAACTGAGTGGTGATTACATGGATATACATATGGTGATTGAGCAATCATTGAGCCCTATACCTAAGATTAGTATACTTTATGCACTTTCATATATGTCTTACCTCAATTAAAAACATATATACACACAAAATACCACCAATCTGCAAGAACACACTCAAATAACAAGATTTCCATTACACTCATTGAAACAGCTGTCCATGTTGGGGGTGAAGAGAAAATAGAAGTGAGGTATGGGAATAAAAATATTATGAAAACAAACATATAAGAAATGGAACCCCACCTCTACTAAAAATACAAAAATTAGCTGGGCGTGGTGGCACATGCCTGTAATCCAGCTACTCAGCAGGCTAAGGCAGGAGAATCGCTTGAACCCGGGAGGCGAAGGTTGCAGTGAGCCAAGACCGCACCACTGCACTCCAGCCTGGGTGACAGAACGAGACTCCGTTTCAAAAAAAGAAAGGGACTTTTCAGAATCAAAGGTGGCAATGCATCCTAAATTATAAATAGTTAATGATTAATTCAACTCTGTCCTTTTGAGATCTAAAATAATGTATATTTAAAAGATTTTTTAAAAGGTAAAACCAACTATAAAATGTACATGTGTCAAATATTTTGATTAACTCATTAATCAGTATGAACCAGTTACGATGCTACAGTGGGAACCAGTGAGATGCTATGACCAGTTCAAAAGACATTTAAAGAGCAGAAACTTACACAAGGGAATAAAAAATTATGAAATAAATTTCTAAACAGATGCAAAAAAGATTTAAACAGATCTATCTATCTATATCATCTGTCAATCATCTATATGTAATAATCAATTGCATATCACTAAACACAATGAATTTATATGTCTCTGGACAAGAATCACTTATATTATTTGTTTTCTATAACTAGCAGAATTATTTTTAAAAGCAGCTCAGACAGTGAAAAGAAGTGATAACCTGGATGGGTGAGCTAGAGTGAAAAAAAAAACCTTTAAAATTTTGTTTATTATTCTTTTTCTGAATACACACATACACACAAATTTAAAACTGGGCAGTCTGAGAAAAAACATAGACACAGTCCTATTTTAGCTCAGGAACCTCAAAATTTCAAGCACTGCTTTGGAATGTTAAAAGTTGAGGGTGCAAAAGAGCCTCAGAGGTCATCTATTTTAAAAAGGCCTCAAACTACAGGAATGGCACTTTCTTATAGATTCTTGGCCACCAGTCAGCAAGAGGGATACATTTTAAGAGACAGCCTGGTCTTTGAAATGTTCAGAAATTACCCCACCTCAGCCACCCTTCTTTTTGCTGGTATGCCTAACCCTGATTCTGAAATCTGGTCTCATTGTGTAATATAGAAGAATCTCACATGATAGGTCATTGTCTGGACTTCTGATAAAATATCAGGATGTCTTTTTCATAGTCATCTAACTTGCTAGGTTTCTGTTTCAGGCAGTGGGATAAGATATAGCCTAATTCTTGATCACGAGCCAGGAGGAAAGGCAGAGAACTCTCAATTTCACAAAAGGAACAAAGCTTCATTTATAGCACACCACTGCGCATGATAGAATTTCATGAGTCAGTCGATAAGGATAATTAAACTGTGTAGGTCAAGGACTAGACACAACAATTCAACCTCCAGAAAATCCATTAAACAAAAGCATAAAGAGCATTATTTAAAAGCTGTAATATTTAATTATTGCTGCATTTTAAAAATTGCTTTATTGCTGCTAAACAATGTTGAGAAAATAATAAAAGCCCAAATTCTCAACAATGTTATTTCATCAAAAAAATCAACTTCAAAACATACTAACAATAATCTTTTTTTTTTTTTTAATTCACTGTGTAAATTCCCTACTTTTGTGCTTTGCTTCTGCTGTTTCCTCTTCCTGAGCTGGCTTCTTGTCTCTCTTTTTGAGACGGAGTCTAGCTCTGCTGCCAGGCTGGAGTGCAGTGGTGCCATCTCGGCTCACTGCAACCTCCACCCCCCAGGTTCAAGCTATTCTCCTGCCTCAGCCTACCGAGTAGCTGGGACTACAGGTGCGTGCCACCACACCCAGCTAATTTTTGTATTTTTAGTACAGACGGGGTTTCACCATGTTGGCCAGGATGGTCTCGATCTCTTGACTTTGTGATTCACCTGCCTCGGCCTTCCAAAGTGCTGGGATTACAGGCGTGAGCCACCGCACCTGGCCTCTGGCTTCTTGTCTCTTTAAAACATCTCTTTAAGATTATTTTTTAGGTAACCCTCTCTGTGGATCACAGCATGCTAAATTTTCCCCCATTCTGAATCTTTTTAGTACTTTTTATTTTATTTTTATTTTTAGAGATGGGCTCTTGCTATGTTGCCCAGGCTGGAGTGCCATGGCTGTTTTGAGGCATAATTATGGCATACGACAGCTTTCAACTCCTGGACACAAATGATCCTCCTGCTCCAGCCTCCCAAGTAGCTGGGGCTACAGGTGTGCCCCACCAGGCCCACTTTTGGCAACTTTAAGGCATAGTTTCTTCTAGCACTTTAAAAAATATCGACTTTATTAAACTATAGTTCACATATAATGCTACCCATAGTAAATGTAAGTTTGAAGGGTTTTGTCAAATGTATACACCCTTGTAACCACCACCATAATCAAGGTACAGAATATTTCCATTCCCCACAAAATTTTATCATGCCCTTGTAGGTAATTCCATTATATCACCACTTCTGCCCCCAGACAGCTCCTGATCTGCTTTCTGTCACTGTAGATTAGTTTTACCTGTTCTAGAGTTTCATATAAATGGAATCATATGATATGTACTGTTTCGTGTCCAATTTATTTGGCTCAGCATAATGTTCTTAAAATTTACCTATGCTGTTCTGTCAGTATTTTATTCCCTTTGCTTGCTGAGTTGTAGTCTGTTGTACAAATAGATCTCAACTACTTGATCCATTCACCTACTGTTGGAGACTTAAGCTGTTTCCATGTTTTGCTACTATAAAAAGCTAATATGAACATTTTTGTACAATATTTGTGTGGACATATATTTTTCTTTTTAAAAAATTGATCGATTAATTTTATTGCATATATTTAAGGTGTCTAACATATTCTGATATACATATAAATAGTGAAATTACTATGGTCAAACAAATTAACATATCCATACCTTACATAGTTTATGTGTGTGTGAAAAGAGCACATAAAATCCACTCTTAGCAAATTTTCAGTATATGACACAGTATTGCTAACTATAGTCCTCATGCTGTACATTAGATACCTAGACTTATTCATTCCACATAACTGCAAGTTTGTATCCTTTGGCCTACACTTCTCAATTCCCTCCCTCTCCCTACCCTTTGTAACCACCCTTCTACTCTCTACATATACAATTTCTTTTTGATTGTGCAGACATATATTTTCATTTCTCTCTTACACACGTATGCATACATATATACCAGCTATATATGTGTATGTACCTACATATGTATAACATACACATATGTATGATTGTATGGTAAATATATGTTTAACTTTATAAGAAAACTGTTGACCTGCTTTTCAAAGTGTTGTACCATTTTACATTCTCACCAGCTGTATATGAAAGTTTCAGTTATTACACATTTCCATCAACACTTGTATTGTCAGATTTTCTTATTTTTGTTATTCTAGTGGATGTGCAGTGATATCCATTACAGCTTTAATTAGCATTTACCCGAATGCTAATAATGATGAGCATGTTTTCATGCGCTTATATAAAGTAGGAAGAAGCTAGAGGATGGGTGGAGTCAGATTATGAAGGAACATCTAGACAAGCTAAGTAGACCAGCATTTGCCAGATCTCTCCTCAGGCCCTTAAAACAATTTCTGGAACCACTTTCACAGAAATATATAATATTGTAAATAATTTTTTGATTTATTTTTGATCATTTAATCATTTGTATGTGCATGACAATTGAATGAACTGAAGTAAAATATATAACTATTAAAAAGTTTATTTTAGGTACATTATTTAATATCAGTAATATATGAAGACAAGCCTTGCCTATTCCCCTATTAAGAATGCATGCATGCTGTTCAATTTAAACTCTATAAAAAGTGTGATTTGTCAGCTAACAAATTAAAATATGACATATACTGTGTTTGGCTTTGGAACCTAGTATATACTGAAATGTGGAAGTGAAATTTAATTTTATTCTGTGGGATCAAAATTATTCAAATTGTTTTCATGGCCTGATATTTGAAATTCCTGTTTTACTTTAAGATATCAACAGGTTTGTGTTTATCTTTTTTATGTTTTGCTTCTTAATGGCATGATGGGAGATAAGGTTTCAGAATTCTCTTGGAAAATAACACATGGCAGGAATGCATTATTTTCATTCCTGCAAATTAAGAGCCAAATGGAATATAATTGTCACTATGCTGTCCATCTTTTTAACACTGTTTTTGTAACTATTTGATGCACTTTCAAAGCTTTTGATAAGAATCATGCAATTTACAGATCTATTGAGGTTCTATTTGAGGCAAATTAATAGTGATATTATTATTATTATTTATTATTATTTGAGACAGAGTCTCACTCTGTCACCCAGGCTGGAGTACAGTAATCTCGGCTCACTGCAACCTCCACCTCCTGGGTTCAAGCGATTCTCCTGCCTCAGCCTCCTGAGTAGTTGGGATTACAGGCACCACCATGCCTGGCTAATTTTTGTATTTTTAGTAGAGATGGGGTTTCACCATGTTGGTCAGGCTGGTCTTGAACTCCTGACCTCGTGATCTGCCTGCCTCGGCCTCCCAAAGTGCTGGGATTACTGGCGGGAGCCACCATGCCTGGCCAATAGTGATATTATTTTTTATTTTTATCAGCTTATTATATTTCAACACTTATATTCAATAGGCTTTCTGTCTTTAATTAATGGTCCATACAGCTTAATAAATTAGTATAAGGCAAACATCCTTACAACCACCATTCATGTCAGAAGACAGAGACTCTCCAAATACTCCACAAATCTTACACATTTTCAGTCCCAGTTTCAACTCATCCTTCCCCCAACAGTAAGCACTGTCTTGACTTTACGATATTCACTTTCTTATTTTTCTGTACAGTTTCACAACCCAAGTGTGCATCACTAAACTGCCATTTAGTTTTGCTTGTTTTTTTTTTTAAAGTTTGCCTTTTGAGTCTTTTAATTTATAGGTTTCTTCTTCCTCCCTCTCTTGCCTTGCAATTATTTGTTGTAGAAACATGATTATTTCTCCTGTGTTTTCCAACAGTCTGGGTTTACTGATTATATCCCCTTTTCACAGGTTCCTCTGCCCTCTGTATTCCTATGAATTGATATTTGGATCTTGAAAACTAGTCAGATTCAAGTTTGGTTGTTTTAGCAAGACTGTTTCACAGGCGATGATGTATATACTTCATCAGGAGGCACACAAATGTTTCGTTGTCTCTCTTTCTGTGCCCTGAGCAGCTATGGTTGCATATTGCCCAAATGATTTAATTATTTACAAATTGCAAAACGGCAGTATTCCTATTCTCACATTCCTTCTTCATTTATTTGCTGAAAATTTTAATGAGAAACTTTGCCTTATCTACCATTTGATTATGCAGTGATAGAGTTCATACAGGAAAGGAAGGATAAATAGTTCTTTCCTTTTATTTACTTATTTCCAAAATAAGTAATTGGTTTACTAGCATCTCCAAGGTGATCAATTAGCGCATGCATGCGTGTGTGTGTGTGTGTGAGAGAGAGAGAGAGAGAATTGACTCATTGATTTATACATATTTCATATGTTTAGAAATCTGACAGATACTACCCTTATTCATGCTAAAATTATCTCATTTTGGGGCCAACTCTGAGTTGGCTCCCAAGTCTACAAAAGATATATTTTAGAATTCTTTTTAACAAGAATCTGGCTGTGAGAAAAGACCACAAAGGAAATAAGAATTTTGCACCAAAAGGATTTGCTTTGGCTCATCTAGCAATTTTGTTTTATAGTCTGTACATGCCCTATTTTACTAGAAACTGAATTATGCTTCATTATTTTTAGTCTCATGACTGTGTGAGTGGCAGGATTTACCAAAGACAAGCAGTATCAGAATGTGAATTACAGAATCTCTACCTAACTTCTAGAGAAATAAACATTGTCTGACAGGTGTAAACTATCACTCTTATTGGTAAATAACCACAGCTGGCCTTGAAGGGGACCCACTTTCCTCTCTCAGTGATGCATAGCCAGGCTTTGACAATAATTCACAGTCTCTGGAACACAGCGCTGTCTGGGTTCATTTATGTCCTCAAACCTCTTTGTCCTTAATTGCAGCCTCCCTTGCTAGGCTCTATTTTTAACCCCTTAGAAACTATGGTAAATGTTTGGTTTTTTTTACTAAAGTATTCTAAACATAAATAAATAAAGAAGTATTATAAACATCTGTAGAATGACTATCTAGAATTCCCAAATTGTATTATTTTGTAGTATTTGCTTCAGACCATTTTAAAAAAGAAAAAATATAATAAATACATAGTCCCCTTAATTCTCTACACTAGTTCTATTTACCTCCCTCATTGCAGAGGCAACCACTATTTTGATGTTGATTCGAATGATTGAATGAATGTTGATTCATTCTATGCATATTTTAATGCTTATGTTCCATGTCTAGATCTATGAAAAATATTTAGAATTGTTGTGCCTTTTCAAAGTTTTATAAATGTTATTATACTATATGGCATCTCATCCACTAACTTGCTTTTCTCACTGGATGTTTCATTTTGGGAATCTATTTTTGTTGCTTTTTGAGACATGGTCTTTCTCTGTCACCCAGGCTGGATTGCAGTGGCACAATCATGGCTCATTGCTGCCTTGACTTTCTGGGCTTAAGCAATCCTCCCACCTCAGCCCCTTGAGGACCTGGGGCTACTGGCCATGCCACCACACCCAGCTAATTTTTAAATTTTTTGTAGAGAGGGGGGTCTCATTGCCCAGACTGGTCTTGAACTCCCAGGCTCAAGCGATCATCCTGCCTTGGCCTCCCAAAGTGCTGGGATTACAGGTGTTAGCCACCATGCCTGGCCTGGAATCTATCTATGTTAATACACCTAGTTTATTAATATTCATTGTTGTACCCATTCTCTTGCTAATGGGCATTTATGTTTCAATTTTTTCCTATTATAACACGGTGCTTCAAATAATATTCTTAAATATGTATGTGGGAGAGTTTCTCTAGGGATAGATGAAGAAGCAGAATTTCTGGGGTACAGAGTCTCATGTATCTTCAACTGTATCAAATTACTCTCTGATGTGGTTACATATTTTTAAACATTTTATTGTGTGTATTTAAGGTGTACAGCATGATGTATGAGGTACATACAGATAATAAAATGGTTACTATAGTGAAACAAGTTAACATATCCATTATCTCACATAGTTACGCATTTTTTCTGTGTATGGCAAGAGCAGCTAAAATGTACTAATTTAGCAAAAATCCTAAATATAATACAATATTATTAACTATAGTCCTCATGTTGTACATCAGATCTCTAGACTTGGGCATCCTACGTATCTACTACTTTGTATCCTTTAACTTACATCTCCCCATTTCCTATCTTCCCTAACCCCCCATCTTTGGTAAACCACTGTTTTATTCTCCATCTCTGTGTATTTAACTTTCAAAAAAAGATTCCACGTATAAGTGAGATCATGCAATATTTTGCTTTTTGTGTCTGTCCTGTTTCCCTTGGCATAATGTCCTCCAGGTTCATCCATGTTGTTGCAACTGGCGGGATCTCCTTCTTTTTTAAGACTAAATGATATTTTGTTATATATATAATGTTATATATAACAGTTTATTTTTCATTTGAACCTATTAAATTTAATTTTGAAGATTTTTATTTTCAAATTACTTTGATCATTACACATCATGTATCAAATTTGAGTTATTAGCATGTCCATCACCACAAAAATGTATCATTTCTTCGTGATGGGAACATTCAAAATTCTCTCTTCTATCTACTTAAAGATATAAAATAAATTATTGTTAACTGTAGTCACCCTACGGTGCTACAGAACACTAGGACCTATTCTATCTAGCTGTAACTTTGCATCTGTTAACCAGCTTCTCCCTATTCCCACTTCCAATTCTTTCTCAGCTTCTAGTAACCACTTTTCTACTTTTTACTTTTATGAGTTTCACTTTTCAGCTTCTACATGTGAGTGCCAACATGTGATGTTTATCTTAGTGTGCGTAACTTGCTGCATTTAACATAGTGTCCTCCAGGCTCATCCATGTTGTTGTAAGTGACAGGATTGCATTCTTTTTGAATAGTATCCCATTATATAGACATACCACATTTTCTTTATTCATCTATTGATGGACATTTAGGTTGATTCTATATCTTGGCTATTGTGGGTAGTACTGCAGTAAACATAGGGATGCAGATATCTCTTCAATATACTGATTTCCTTTTCTTTGGATATGTACTCAGTAATCAGATTGCTGGATCATGTGGTAGTTCTATTTTTAGATTTTTGTGGAATACTGCTTTTCATAATGGCTATACTAAGTTACATTCCCACCAATAGTGTACAAGGGTTTCCTTTTATCTGCATCCTTGCTAGCATTTGTTATTTTTGTCTTTTTGGTAACAGCCATTCTAACTGGGATGAGAATGTGGTTTTCATTTGCATTTCCCTGATGAACAGTGATGTTGAAGCATTTTTTCATATATGGGTTGGCCATTTGTATTTCTTCTTCTGAAAAATGTCTATTCAGATCATTTGCCCATTTTAAAATCAGACTAATATTATTTTTAATGTTGAGTTTTCTGTTTCTTGTATATTCTGGATATTAATCCCCTTGTCAGGTGAATAGTTTGCCAGTGTTTTATTCTCTTCTGCAGGTTATATTTTCACTCTGCTGATTGTTTCCTTTGCTCTGCAGAAACTTTTTAGTTTTATATAATCCTATTTGTCTATTTTTGCTTTTTTTGTCTGCTTTTGAAGTCTTATCTGTAAAATCTTTATGCAAACCAATGCTATGAAGCATTTCCCGTATGTTTTCTTCTTATAGTTTCGGGTCTTACATTTAATTATTTAATTCAGTTTTAGTTAATTTTTGTAAATGGTGAGAAATAGGGATCTAGTTTCATTCTTTAGCATATGAATATCCAGTTTCTCCAGCGCCATTTGTTGAAGAGGTTGTTTCTCCCACAATGTATGTTCTTGGTACCTTTGTCAAAAATCAGTTGACTGTATGTATGTGGATTTATTTCTCAGGTCTTTAGTCTATGTGTCTGTTTTTATACAACTACTGTGCTGTTTTGGTTACTACAGTTTTATAGTATATTTTGAAGTCAGGTAGTGCAGTGCCTCCAGCTTTGTTCTTTTCACTCAGTATTGGTTTTATTGCTGTGGCTCTTTGGGGTCTTTTGTGGTTCCATATGAATTTTATGATTGTTTTTTCTGTTTCTGTGAAGAATGTCTTTGGTGTCTTGATAGGGATTGCATTGAATCTCTAGATTGTTTTAGGTAATATGGTCATTAGGTTGTTTCTATATCTTGGCTATTGTGAACAATGCTGCAATGAACATGGGTGTGCAGATATTTTTATGAGGTGATGATTTCATTTCCTTTATGTATATACCCAGAAGAAGGATTATTGGTTCATATAGTAGCTTTTTTTTTTTTTTTTTTGAGACAGAGTCTTGCTCTGTTGCCCAGGCTGAAGTGTGGTGGCACGGATTTCGGCTCACTGCAACCTCTACCTCCCAGGTTCAAGCGATTCTCCTGCCTCAGCCTCCTGAGTAGCTGGGATTACAGACGCACACCACCATGCACAGCTAATTTTTGTATTTTTGGGTAGATATGGGGATTCACTGTGTTGGCCAGGCCTTAAACTCCTGGTCTCAAGTGATCCACCTGCCTCGGCCTCCCAAAGTGCGAGGATTATAGGCGTGAGCCAGGGTACCCAGCCAGTAGCTCTATTTTTAATTTCTTTAAGAACCTCCACAACGTTTTCCATAACAGCTGTATTGATGTGGTTATATTAATTTACATGTCCATCAGAAGGGGTTCAAAATTCCTTTTTCCCCATTTCTGGTATATCATACCTTCTAATTTTTGCCAACCTGATAGATATGAAATGGTACCTCATTGACGTTTTAATTTTTATTTGCTTGATTACTAAAGTTGAATACCGTTTTATATACTTGTTGGCCATTCTTTTTTTTTTTCTTCTGTGAATTGTTGGGCAGTGTTCTTCAAATTGCTGAAGGATGATCAATGTAATGAGAAAAGTTGAAGGTGGAAGATCACTTATACACTGGCACAGATTTCCAGTAGTCCTCACTAGTCTCCTCCCAGCTTACATATTTATCTTAAATCTGTGTGTCTCTTCCCCCTTCCTCCTGTGCATTTATTGTGTGAGGTATCTGAGAGAATAATATAAGGCAGATGAACTAGAATAAGGAGGAAAGATAATAAGGAAATAAGCTCAAAATTAAGAATAAAAAGAAATATAATAGAGACTGCAATCTATTGGGGTTTAGCATTATAAAATCCCTATTTTGTTCATTGGATTGAGAAGAACACTAGTTTAATATTTTACTAAGGAACTAGAAAGGGAATCATAGAATTTAGATTTTAGGCTTTGTCTTTATATTTTGTAACTTTGCGTTTTAGAGTGTCCACCTCTTTCATGGCCTCTGAAGGTATATCTTTGGTATTTGAGGAAAATGAACAGATTATTGTCTGGGGTGGGTTGTATATGGTTAAGAATGGGGCTATGGAAGGGGGTTCTAGGTGTAATTGCTGGTTCTGTCACTTACTAGCTTTGACAACTTGAAAAGTTTTGTAACCACTCCAGATTTCATTTCCTCAAGATAACAAATAGCACCTACTTCATAGGATTGAAGTAACAATTAATGGAGTAATATATGTAAGTACTAAGAACAATGCCTAGACTATAGTAACTACTCAATGTCAGTTACAATTATCATCTTGAAAAGTAACACATAAATGAAAATATACTATATAAATGCAGATTCTTATCTTGAGTGCAGAACTCTGAGAGTTCATATGACATTCCTAGAAGTAGATATATTTTTTTTTCATGGTTGATAGGAACACCGGTAACTTTAGGGTAATTTATGTGGAAATGATTTCATCCTGGTGTTGGATAAAAGACGGCTATGTTATGAAAGCATTCGTCTATTCATTCATCCATCCATTCACCAAGCATTTATTAGAGAACTGCTTTGTGCCATGAATGCCCTGTGCAAGAAAATGGAGGAAATAAAAAGTTAAATGATACTTAGTATCTGTTATTAAGGAGATAAGTAGGAGAAATAGCCACATGAGTAAATTTATTAATTTAACAAATTTTAGAACAGTGAGAGCACAGAGGAGGGAGTTGCCAACTCTACAAGAATATATTAGGAAAGCTTCTATAGAGATGTAAGTTAGGAGGAAAGGAGACCTTCCGGTGCCTTTAAAATTCCACTAGGAAGTTGCTATTGGACTAAGCCAAGGGGGTACTTCATGGTTAGAGGTGGTATTGGAGAGGAGAGGCCTGGGAATAATGTCAAACCAAGAGGATGTTTAAACCAAGTATTCTGTGGATTCATTGCCAGGAAAGAAATGCAAGGTGGTCACTGGAAGGTTCCAAAGTCATAACCAGGAATATGAAGTATGGTCAAGTTCAAGGCAGGACCAAGGCCCATCTGGAAAATAATCAGTGAAGTTAGAAGTTCAGCTCAGAGAAACAAAAGGAAGTTTGTTTTTGAGATCTAGCTGGAGATTTAGGCTCATTCAGTCAATGAGCCTCTTTGGCTGTGCTTATTATCAGCCGTGGGGTAGTGTGAAGTTATTTCAAGGAACTCTGCCAAGCTGAACAGATGCTGCCTAATTTGCCAGCTCGTAAGTCTGGTTTTCTGGTTATTTTTCCTCTTTATTCTAGTTCATGTGGGTACTCTTATCTTTAGCACAGTTTTTCTATGTCCTAAAAGTTTTTAAGTCCTCCTTAAAAAGAGATCTGTTTCCATTGAGTCATATTCAGGCAGTAAAATATATAACTTGTCTGTATTATGTGAAATATATCCTATGGAAATTGTGTTTACTAGGGTAGATATAAAATTACATCATCCTGCTTAAGGGCTTAATGAGGGATTCCAGGAGAAAGTGACCAAACTGTGATGATTCAATGTTGAGGGTGGCCCAAAAGAGAAAGGTGCTCACTGTCGCAGCTACTGGGTTAATGGGCCAGATTTAAATGCTGAAAACATGTCCAGTGCTGAAATTTATCACCAAATGCATGCCAGAACAGTGGCCCACTTGGCAAATAACCTACATCCTATGCCTTGCCTTTCTATTTGTGCTATTAATTTGCTTTCCGTGGATCAATGACTACAAAGTGTGAATCAGTCTCTACAGGAATGGCCAGCTTGCTGGCAGGGCAGTAGCTCTTCTGTAACTTTGACAAAGTTCACAACTGGGAAGAGATAATTAAATCCAAGCACGAAACTCAGACATCTTTGAAAGCTTCCCATAAGGTTACCTTCTGCTTCAGGATTTGAGGCTGAATTCAAAGGTCATCCTCTGAAAAGTCAGAAACCATCCAAACTGACCACATTTAAGATAAATAATACTACTAATGAAATCCCCAGAGAGCTTTCTTATCATTAATTCAAGGAACATCTGTTTGTCTCTCTGCATATCCCCTTAGTAAATTACTTTTGCCCCTAGACAAAGATATCTTCTGTCACCCCGCCAAGTCCTTAACTACACACTGGGTCTACATTAAGAGAAGAACACAGATGGATAGTAATTGCTGCCATAAGAAAGCTTAGCCTCCCTGAATATGGGGAAGTTAGCTTCTTTGTGGGTTAGGTCTTTCCTGGAATCCATGGCCAGGCATAAGACAGAGGTTCCCTGAATCTAAGATACTAAACTGGGAAGGAAGAACCTTGCTCACACACTAAGGATAGTCTTAAAGCCTATCTCAAATATTCTCCCATAGTGGGGAAGCTTAGGAGGGACTAGAGAGTCCAGCCTAATCTATCTAAGTCCTATGGCCTGACCGATCAAGGCAAGTTGTCTGTGGGTAGGTGCCAGGGGGCAATGGAGGGGCATGGTCTGGTATTCAATAGAGTTGAATGAGAATCCAATACAAAGAGAAGCATTTAAGTTAATGTCATGAGCAGGTGTGTGAGAGGACATTATGGGCAAATCTTGAGATATGCTATGGCCAGTTTTCTGTCTTCCTTTTGCCCTATGTGGGGCAATGCATAGGAAAGTCAGACCCATTAAAAGGGACAAGTATGGGAAGTGTTTTGACCCTCTTTGTTCAATTTGCTTTACATGTTCTGGTAGATCCTGTTTCCAAAGTGTAAGGCAGCATTCCATTGCTGTCCTTTCAGCCACTCCTTACTTAGTGAACCAAACACTGAAGTGAGATTTGATGTGCCCAGGAACCCATTGCATCTTCTCAATCTTGGTTCACTGGGGCTAGGCACTGAAATATGGGACTGAGGATAGGATCTTTGTGGGCAGCAGAGAATAGTAAAAATTTTGTGGATGCACATGGAAGGGAAGGTGGGTATTACAGCATAGGTGATGGGGCAGATGATCTCTGTCATCTAGAAGTAGTCCTAGTAGAGGTCATCCGGTCCTTGTTGTGAGTGAGATGTTAACAATGGAAGGGGAGTCAGATGGAGGATAGCACTTTGAATTTCTCGATGCTTTTGGCATGTAGCTCTTCTTGAACTATACGTACCACATCTTAGTACAGAATAGATCCTAATGATTGTGAAAGGTAAGATTCTAGATGAGGTGCTACTGTGAATCATATCCACATGCCATGATAATTAGATCAGGCTTTGACTGTAGGAGTGTTTTCTCAGCAGCTATAGACATGGGTGAACTTCGAACCTAGATTTTGTGCTCTATCTGATAAATGGTCTATAGGAGGTGGGAAGTGGAAAGGCAAATGAATTTTTTTGTTTTTTTAGTAGAGCCCTATAAAATAGAAATAGGCTATCAAAATCAAAGAGTGTGTGGCTGGCTCTTCCATGAAGAGGGGTAAGTTCCTTGAGAGGAGGACAATGGTAGAGAGGGGACATATACATTTTCTTGAGGATATTCACAAGCAGGATAGTGTCCTTGTATGGGGAGGGGACAGTCTGAAATGAAGTGCATTGCCATAATGTTTCATTTAGACTTAGAGTTGGGAACAGCTACATCATCTTGGCTTATTTCTCTCAAAGTCTCTGAAGATTATGTTTAATCAGTTATCCAGGGTAGTTCTAGGATGACAGCATTTCAGATTGTGAAACAAAGCAGGTCATCCTACTAGATTAGTGGCCTTTGCAACCCTTGACCCCTGGGCCTTATCTGCATAGCTCTGAACTCTAGCAGGAGCTACTGCATCATCTTTGTCACCTGAAACTGGGGAGGGATAGCCAGGGGTCTTGTGCCAAAGTGTCCTAGGGCCTGGTGCCCTCACTTTGCCATCTATTTTAGGTTGAGTTTTCTGCCTGGTGGGGCCAGAGCTAGGCAGGGAGGAGCCAGGGATTCTACCTCAGGCTCTCAAGGATATATATCCTAGTCTGGGCCCACAGCAGTTCTATTGCCATCAATCAAAGAACACTCACATCAGGGAATTTTGTGATGCCAGGATTGGTGAAGAGATGAGATGGTCATCTATGTCCTGTGGTTCTCAAGCATGGAGAATCATCAAATCATCTGGGGAGTTTTGTTTGTGTGTGTGTGTGTGTGTGTGTTTTGCTTTTGGAGATGGAGTCTCGCTTTGTCACCTAGGCTGGAGTGCAGTGGCGTGATCTCGGCTCATTGCAACCCCTGCCTCCCCGATTCAAGTGATTCTCTTGCTTCAGCCTCCTGAGTAGCTGGGACTACAGGTGCCTACCACCACACCTGGCTAATTTTTGTATTTTTAGTAGAGACAAGGTTTCACAATGTTAGCCAGGCTGGTCTCGAACTCCTGACCTTAAGTGATCCACCCGACTTGGCCTCCCAAAGTGCTGGGATTATAGGCATGAGCCACCGCACCTGGCCTGGGGAGTTTTCTTAAGTTATAGAATTTAAAACCTCTGGAACTTGAACTATAAAAACAAAAAATTACCCCTCCTCCAGTGATTCTGATTATCAGCCAGGTTTAGGAAATACTGACAGGTAACAGCTTTTGGATCCAGGATGTTGAGTAGAAGGATCCTGTAGTTCAGGCAATTATTGACTTGCTAAACTTGTCAAGGTTGTAGGTGCCCTGGAGGTCCAGCTTTATGTGGGTCAGGGCCACCCAAAAGGCAAAGATCACAGTGTGTTAAGTTGAGGCTTCTGACCTATTTTATATGCATCTAGTTTCACATTCTTCTAGATACTTATGGAGCCCTTGTTTCCTGTTTCTAGATATACCCCAGTGATAAGAACTTGCCTTGGGATCCATTAGAGCTTACTTTTTCCTTAATTTTCAATTTTTGTGGGTACATAGTGAGTGTATATATTTATGAATTACATGAGACATTTTGATACAGGCATACAATGCATAATAATTATATCAGGGTAAATGGGGTACTCATCACCTCAAACATTAATCCTTTGTGTTACAAACAATTCAATCATACTCTTTTATATATTTTTAAATGTATAATTAAATTTTTTTACTATAGTCACCCTGTTGTGCTAGCAAATACTAGGTCTTATTCATTCTTTCTATCTTTTTGTATCCATTAACCATCCTACTTCCCTTGCACCCGCCAAGCCTACTATCCTTCCCAGCCTTCAGTAACCATCCTTCTACTCCATCTCCATAAGGTCAATTGTTTTAGTTTTTAGCTCCCACAAGTAAGTGAGAACATGTGAAGTTTGTCCTTCCGTGGCTGGCTTATTTCACTTCACATAATGACCTCTAGTTGCATCCATGTTGTTGCAAACGACAGGATCTCGTTCTGTTTTATGGCTAAATAGTACTGCATTCTATATATGTACCGCTTTTCTTTATCCATTAATCTGTTGACAGACACTTAGTTTGCTTCCAAATTCCAGCTATTGTGAATGGTGCTGCAGTAAACACAGGACTGCAAATATCTCTTTGATATACCAATTCTTTTGGGTATACACCTAGCAGTGGGATTGGCATGGATCATATGGTACTTCTATTTTTAGTTTTTTGAGGAACCTCCAAACTGTGTTCCATAGTGGTTGTACCAATTTACACTCCCAACCACAGTGTACCAGCCTTCCCTTTTATATACATCCTTGCCAGCATTTGTTATTGCCTGTCTTTTGGATATAAGCCATTTTGACTAGGGTGAGATGATATTTCATTGTAGTTTTGATTTGCATTTCTCTGATGATCAATGATTTTGTGGACTTTTTCATATACCTGTCTGCCAGTTGTATGTCTTCTTTTGAGAAACATATATTTAGATCTTTCACAAATTTTATAATCAGATTATTATATATTTTTTTCCTATAGAGTTGTTTGAGTTTCTTAAATATTCTGGTTATTAATCCCTTGCCAGAAGAATAGATTGCAAATATTTTCTCTCATTCTGTGGGTTGTCTCTCCACTTTATTGAATGTTCCCTTTGCTGTGCAGAAGCTTTTTAACTTGATGTGATCCCGTTTGTTCATTTTTGCTTTGGTAGGCTATGCGTGTGGGGTATTACTCATGAAATTTTTGCCCAAACCAATGTATTGAGAGTTTCCCCAATATTTTCTTGCATTCATTTCATAGTTTGAGGTCTTAGATTTAAGTCATTAATCCATTTTGATTTTATTTTTGTATATGGTGAGAGATAGAGGTCTAGTTTCATTCTTTTACATATGGATATCCAGTTTTCCCAGCACCATTTCTTGAAGAGAGTGTGCCTTCCCCAGTGTATGTTCTCGGGGCTTTTGTCAAAGATGAATTCACTATATGCGTGTGGACATATTTGTAAGTTCTGTATTCTGCTCCATTGGTCTATGTGTCTGTTTTTTTATCCCAGTACTATGCTGTTTTTTTTACTATGTAATTTCTCCAGTTTTGTTCTTTTTGCTTAGGATGGCTTTGGCTATTCTGGATCTTTAGGGTTCCACATACATTTTAGAATTTTTTTCTATTTCTGTGAAAATGTCATTGGTATTTTGATAGGGATTGCATTCAATCTATAGATTGCTTTGGGTAGTATGGATGTTTTAACAATATTGATTCTTCTATTCTATGAACATGGAATATCTTCCCATTTTTTGGTGTCTTCTTCAATTTCTTTCATCAGTGTTTTATAATTTATATTTTAGAGCTGTTTCAATTCTTTGGTTAATTCCTAGGTTTTTACTTTTATTAAATATGATAAAATTGACTATTATAAATAGAATTCTTTTTAAATTTCTTTTTCAGGTTGTTCACTGTTGGCATATAGAAATGCTACTGATTTTTGTATGTTGATTTTGTATCCTATGACTTTACTGAATTTGTTTATCACTTCTAATATTTGTTTAATAGAGCCTTTAGGTTTTTCCAAATATAAGACCATGTCATCTGCAAGCAAGGATAATTAACTTCTGTCTTTCCATTTTTTGACGCCCTATATTTCTTTCACTTGTTTAATTGCTCTATGTAGGAATTCCAGTACTATACTAAATAACAGTGGTGAAAGTGGGGATCCTTGTTATGTTCTTGATCTTAGAGGAAAGGCTTTCAGTTTTTCCTCATTCAGTATGATATTAGCTATGGGTCTGTCATATATGGCCTTTATTATGTTGAGGTATTTTTCTTCCATACTCAGTTTTTTTAGGGTTTTTATCATGAACAGATGTTGAACATTATCAAATGGTTTGTTAGCATCAATAGAAATGATCATATGGTTTTTGTCCTTCATTCTGTTAATATAACATATGACATTGATTGATTTGCATATGGTAAACACTCTAGCATCCCTGTGATAAATCCCACTTGATCATGATGAATGATCTTTTGAATATGTTGTTGAATTCAGTTTGCTAGTATTTTGTTGAGAATTTTTGCATCAATATTCATCAGGGATATTGGCCTGTAGCCTTCTTTTTTTGATGCATCTTTGTTCAGTTTTGGTTACCAGTATAATACTGGCCTCGTATAATGAATTTGAAAGTATTCTCTCCTCCTCTATTTTTGGAATAGTTTGGATAGGATTGGTATTCATTTAAATGTTTGGTAGAGTTAAGCAGTGAAGTCACTGGGTCCTGGGCTTTTCTTTGCTGGGAAATGTTTTATTATGGCTTTGATCTCATTATTTGCTATTGATCTGTTCAGGTTTTGGATTTCTTCATGGTTCAATCTTGGTAGATTTTATGTGTCTAGGAATTTATCCACTTCTTCTAGATTTTTCAGTTTATTGGCATATAGGTGCTCATAGCAGCCACTAACAATCCTTTGAATTTCTGTGGTATCAGTTGTAATATTTCCTTTTTCATCTCTGACTTTATTTATTTGTGTCTTCTCTTTTTTTCGTTAGTCTTGCTAAGAGTTTGTCAGATTTACTTACCTTTTCAAAAATCCAACTTTTTGTTTCATTGATCTTTTGTATTATTTATTTTGTTTCAATTTCCTTTATTTCTGCTCTGATCTTTATTTTTTTTTCTTCTACTAATTTTGGGTATGGTTTGCTCTTGCTTTCCTAGTTCTTTAAGATGCATCAGTGGGTTACTTGAAGTTTTTCTTCTCTTTTTTTTTTTTTTTAGATGGAACTTCCCTCTGTCGCCAGGCTGGAGTGCAGTGGCACGATCTTGGCTCACTGCAACCTCCACCTCCTGGGTTCAAGTGATTCCCCTGCCTCAGCCTCCCAAGTAGCTGGGACTATAGGCCCATGCCACCACACCTGGCTAATTTTTTGTATTTTAGTACAAACACGGTTTTACCATGTTGGCCAGGCTGGTCTCGAACTCCTGACCTCATGATCCACCTGGCTCAGCCTCCCAAAGTGCTGAGGTTATAGGTGTGAGCCACTGTGCCTGGCCAGTTTTTCTTCTTTTCAATGCAGGCACTTGCAAGTATAAACTCCCTTCTTAGTACTGCTTTCACTATATCCCATAGGTTTTGGTATGTTGTGTTTCCATTTCCTTTGTTTCATGAAATTTTCCAGTTTCCTTCTTAATTTCTTCACTGACCCACTGGTGATTCAAGAGCATATTATTTAATTTTCATGTATTTGTATAGTTTCCAAAATTCCTCTTGTCATTGTTTTCTAGTTTGTGGTCAGAGAAGATGCTTGATCCTATTTCATTTTTTAAAAATGTTTTAAGATTTGTTTTGTGATCTAACAATTGGTCTATGCTTGAGAATGATCCATATGCTGAGAAAAAGAACATGTAGTCTGGAGCTGTTGGATAAAATGTTCTGTAAATATCTATGAGGTCAATTTAGTATACAGTGCAGACTAAGTCTGATGTTTCTTTGTTGGTTTTCTGTCTGAATAATTTGTCCAATGCCAAAAATGGAGGTGCTACACTCTCCCAATATTATTGCATTGGAGTTCTTCTCTGTCTTTAGCTCTAATAGTAATTGGTTTTTGTATCTGGGTGTCCCAGTGTTGGGTGCATGTATATTTATAATTGTTATATCCTCTTGCTAAATTGACCCCTTTATCACTATATAACCTTCTTTGTCTCTTCTTACAGTTTTTGTCTTGAAATCTACTTTGTCTGATATAAGTATAGCTACTTCTGCTCTTTTTGGGTTTCCATTGACATGCAATATCATTTTCCATCCCTTTATTTTCAGTCTTTCTGTATCTTTTTAGGTGAAGTGTATTTCTTATAGGCAAGAGATCATTGAGTCTTATTTTTTATCCATTCATCCACTATTTATTTTGATTGGAGAGTTTACATTCAATGTTATTGTTGATAAATAGACTTACTCCTGCCATTTTGTTATTTGTTTGCTGGTTGTTTTGTGATCTTCTCTTCCTTCTTTCCTTTCTTCCTGTCTTATTTTTAGTGAAGGTGATTTTTTTTTAGTGTTATGGTTTAATTTCTTGCTTCTGTGTGTGTATATATATGCATTGTACGTTTTATTTGTTGTGACCATGAGGCTTGAAAATACTAACATAACCCATTATTTTAAGCTGATAACAAATTAACAGTGTAAAAATACACAAACAAGGAAAAAGAAAACAAATGACAAGTCTAGATCTTAACTTAATCCCCGCTTTTTAACTTTTTGTTGTTTCTATTTACATTATATTGTACTATCTGTGTCTTGCATAGTTGTTGTAGTTACTATTTTTGATTGACTCATCTTTTAGTCTTTCTATTTAAGATAAGAGTAGTTTACATACCACAATTATAGTGTTATAATAGTCTGTGTTTTTCTGTGTGCTTACTATCACCAGTGAGTTTTGTACTTCAGATGATTTCATATTGCTCATTAGTGTCCTTTACTTTCTGTACTCCCTTTAGCATTTCTTGTAGGATAGGTCTGGTGTTGATGAAAAATCTCTCAGCTTTGGTTTATCTGTGAAAGCCTTTACTTCTCCTTTATGCTGAAGGATATTTTTCACTGGATATACTATTCTAGGATAAGTTTTTTCCTTCAACACTTTAAATATGTCATACTACTCTCCTGCCCTGTAAGGTTTCCACTCAAACGTCTGCTGCTGGCCAGGTGTGGTGGCTCATGCCTGTAATCCCAGCACTTTGGGAGGCTGAGGCAGGCGGATCACTAGGTAAGGAGATTGAGACCATCCTGGCTAACATGGTGAAACCCTGTTTCTACTAAAAATACAAAAAAATTAGCGGGGCTTGGTAGCAGGTGCCTGTAGTCCCAGCTACTTGGGAGGCTGAGGCAGGAGAATGGCGTGAACCCGGGAGGCAGAGTTTGCAGTGAGCCTAGATCATGCCGCTGCACTCCGGCCTGGGAGACAGAGCGAGATTCTGACTCAAAAAAACAAAAAAACAAAAAAAGTCTGCTACCAGATGTACTGGACCTCCACTGTATGTTATTTATTTATTTTCTCTTGCTGCTTTTAGGATCTTTCCTTTATCCTTGACCTTTGGGAGTCTGATTATTAAATGCCTTGAGGTAGTCTTCCTTGAGTTAAATATGCTTGGTGTTCTCTAACCTTTTTGTATTGAATGTTGATATCTTTCTCTAGACTTGAGAAGTTCCAAGATATTATCCCTTTGAATAAACTTTCTACTCCTATCTATTTCTCTATCTACTCTTTAAGGCCAACAATTCTTGGATTTGCCCCTTTGAGGCTATTTTCTAGATCTTATTGGTGCGCTTTATTCTTTTTTTACTCTTTTTTCTTTTGTCTCCTCTGACTGTATATTTTCAAGTAGTCTGTCTTCAAGCTCACTAATTCTACTTGATCAATGCGGCTATCAAAAGACTCTGATGTCCTTTTCAGTATGTCAAGTGTATATTTCAACTCCAGAATTTCTTCTTGGTTCTTTTTAATTCAATGTTTGCAAAATTTATCTGATAGAATTCTGAATTCCTTCTCCGTGTTATCTTGAATTTCTTTGAATTCTCTGTCTGAAAGGTCACATAGCTCTGTTTCTCCTGGATTTGTCCCTGGTGCCTTACTTAGTTTGTTTGGTGAGATCATGTTTTTTTGCATGGTCGTGATGCTTGTGGATGTTCATCAGTGTCTGGGCATTGAAGAGTCCAGTATTTATTGTAGCCTTCACAGTCTGGGAATGTTTGTACCTGTCCTCCTTGGGAAGGCTTTCCAGGTGTTTGAAAGGATGTGAGTGTTGTGATCTAATCTGTATCTGCATTAGGGGTCACCCCATGCTCAGTAATATTGTAGTTCTTATAGATTGTAAAGGTATTACCTTAGTGGTATTGGATAAAATCCAGAAGAATTCTCTGGATCACCAGGCAGAGACTCTTGTTCTCTTCCCTTACTTTCTCCCTAACAGAGTCTCCCTCTCTGTGCTAAGCCACCTGTAACTGTGAGTGGAGTGACACAAGCACCCCTGTGGCCTTCACCGCTGGGACCGCACTGGGTCATATCTAAAGCCAGCACAGCACTGGGTCTTGCCAAAGCCCACTGTAACTACTTGGCTACCACTTACGTTTGCTCACAGCCCTAGGGCTCTACCATTAGCAGGTGGCAAAGTCAGCCAGGCTTGTGTCCTTCCCTTCATGACAGCAAGTTCCCACAGGCTTAGGGTGCACACAGAGATTCCATGCAGGAGCTAGGGACTAGAGTCAGAAACCTTAGAAATGTACCCAGTCTTCTATTATATTGCAGCTGAGTTAGAACTCAAACCATGAGACACAGTCCTTCCTACTCTTCCCTTCCCTTTCCATAGGCAAAGGAGCCTCACCCTGTAGCCACTACCACCACAGGCCCACTGGGAGTACTAACAGGCTACTGCTGATGTTCACTTATGGCCCAAGCACTATTCAGTCAGTTTGTGGTAAATGCTGCCAGGCCTAGGACTCACCCTTAAGGGAAGTGTGCTCTCCAGTGGTCCAGGGTGGGTCCAGAAATGCCATCCAAGAGCCAAGGCCTATAATTGGGAACCCCAAGAGCCTACTTGGTACTCTACCTGACTGTGGCCAAGCTGGTACCTAATGTGCAAAACTAAGTCCCCTTAGTTTTCCTTCTGTTTTTCTCAAGCAGAAAGAGTCTCTCACCATAGCCACTACAGTTGGGAATGTGCTGGGTCTCACCTGAATCCAGCTCATCTCAGAGTCTTATTCAAGGCCCCTGGTATACTACCTGGGTATCACTGTTGGTTATGCAGGGCTGAAGGGCTGCTTAGCTAGAAGGTGATGGATCCCGCCAGGACTGAGCCCTTCCCTTCAAGGCAGTGGGTTCCCTTCTTGCCCAGGGTGTGTCTCAACATATTGTCTGGGAGCTAGGGCCTGGAATGGGGGCCTTACGACTCTTACCTGTGCCCTGCCCTACTGTGGCTGAGCTGGCCCAATATGCACGACAAAGTCCTCTTTACTCTCCCCTCTTTTCTCAAGCAGAAGGAAGGAGTCTCTTTTGGAATGTGAGCTGTGCTGCCTGAGTTTATGGGAGGAGTAGCACAAGCACTCTCTTAGCCACTTCGGCTGGCTTCTTAGTAGGTGGTGTACCCCTCAAGTCCACTGATTATGAAACCAGCTCAGCACTATTACTCTCCTAGGGGTTGCAGTCCTTGTGGCCTAGACTGTCTTTCAAGTTTATTAGGGCCCCAGAGCACTTTAGCCCATGGTGATGAGGCTTGCTGAAACTCAAGTTCTGACCACTGGGATGGGTAATTTCCCTCTGGCTAGGGCTCATCTAGATGCTCCCTCCTTCAGCACACACTGGCTGACTTCTGCTGGGTTTTCCTTTCTGCTGTGATAGGACAGCACTGAGTTGAATGCAAAGTCTCACAATCGCTGCTCTTTCTCTCTTACAAGTGCACAGATTCTTTCTCTGTACCATGCAGCCACTGCCAGGGGGATGGGGGAGGAGTGGCATCGGCGATTCAAGACTGTCTTTACTACCCTCTTCAATGCCTCTTTCAGTGATGTGAAGTTCAAACCTGGTACTGTGAGTGCTCGCCTGATTTTTGGTTCTTAGGAAGGTGCTTTTTGGGTGTAGATAGTTGTTAAATTTGGTGTTCCTGTTGTGGGGGACAAGCAGTGTGGAGCCTTCTATTCAGCCATCTTCCATTAGAGCTCATTTGTGGTGGGCAGGTGGGTTAGGGGGACAGCTCCTCAGCTTCCTGGTCTGATGATATTTCCTAGTGGTTATCAAAAGCCTGATGTTCCAAGAGTCTATCCTTGGTTTAGACATGGAGGTGGGTAACTGCCATCCTTCGTTTCATAAGAATGTGTTGTCATTTACATCTGAGGTTAGAATTCAAGTAGGTACAGGAAATTCCTAACCAATTTCCTCTCTTAACTGGCCAGGCAAGGTCAAATAAATAGGGAGATGAAAAAACTGAACAGTAAGTTTATATAGTCAGAGGAAGTAGTAGTTATAGTGGAGATGTTGGTGATGATGGTGATATGGGTCATCTGGGTAACACTGATGCAGCCATGATGTAGGAATAGCAGGTGTAATCTTGACAAATGCCTGTGATGACAGTTTTTGCCTGGGGCTGGCTTTTAATTGATCTTTTTCACATGATAGGTGGGTGAGTCAGCTACTTTTAAAAGGCTAAGAACAGAGTGGACATGTAGAAATCAAAATTTTATAAATTAAATATTTCCACTTTGATTCATACTATAATTTCAGAGACATTCAATCTTTATTTCTGAATGACCTTTCATTGTCAGTGATGGAGTATTTTAGCCTTAAGTTACAATGCCCTGTTGCCTCTGTAACATATAGTTATTTTGTAAAGAAATTCCTAAATGATTACAGGAACTCATATTTAAACAATCATTTTGTAAAGAGTAATTGTCATATTTGACATATTTCTATTTTTCATCAGATGAAATTTTCTTATACTGAGAGTTCTAAGAGAAATATACTATACTATCCCAAGGCTACATAACTTATGAGGAATAATATTTAAAAGGATTAAGAGATAACTTATTTGTATATTCCATTTTTTTCCTTTGGGTGTTGACAGTTTATTCATTTAGAAAATGAAAAGAAATAGCAAAAATGTGATAATGATATTCTAGACATTAAAATGAGAAAAATAACATTTTGTAGCTACATGAAAATTTTTCTCTGGAGTTTAAAATGCTGAAGAGAATAATAGAATTATTCTCTCATCGATGAGAATAATTTCATTTACAGTCAATAAAAATATATATTCCATCACAAACTCTCCATTGTAAATGTAAATAAGATATGCTATGCAATAAATCTCTAAACAACCTACTCCAATAATTAACATTATTTTATTTTCCTTTTTAGTATTTTTTGTCATCATCATCCTGTGATTTTTTTTGCTGAGCAATATTATATGCCTGGTTCCATGCTGGACTTTTATATATATGATCCCTTTTAATGCTCACAACAGCTCTATGTGGTATCTGTAATTGCCTTGACTTTACAGATAGAGAAACTGAGACTCAAGAGATTTTAAACAACTCAACCAAGTACAGTGGTGCACACAGGAATGACCCCAGGTCTAAGATCATGTTCTCAAATACTGCACGATATTTGACCACAAACATATGTAATTTTCAAGGAGTATCTGAAGTCATTTAAAAAAATTCTTGTAGCTGTTTTATTTATAGTAATATTATATCACAAACATTTTCCGTGTTTGCCACATAACTTCTTAATCAGACGTCCTGTGCACATTTGCTCTGAGCCTCCACTGGGGTGCACTGCCCTCTAGTGGAATTCTATTCTTAAGAAAGTTTTTGCCCTCTTTCTGCACCCAGGATAAAAAGTTGTTTTCTTGTTGCATAACTATTTATTGTTACTGCTTTATTTTGAACATGATAAAATGTTACAAGGTCTTTTATCTTGTATTATTTAATGTAGAGAGATATGATTATTCCTATTTTGGGGGGTATGTGGAAAATAAATTGAACCCCAGAGAAGTTCAGAAATGTACTTCAAGAAAGAATTCATTGTTCCTGGCATTGAAATAAACATGGCGCCACTATTTCCTGAAGTTAACAGGATATTTAAAGCATCTCTCCTAAAATTACATTTAAAGGCTTGAGGATATGTCAAATTGTGTTAGGACCAGCACTGAAAGACAAAGTAGACCCTCCTGGGATCCATAAATAACTTGGAAAATATTTAAAACACAAGAAATTCAAATAGACCAGAATTTGTTTTTGTCTGAGCTCACGTTAATTCCTCATTTTTAAATATGTTTCTTTGTTTCTTTTTCTTTTCTTTCTTTCCCTTTTTTTTTTTTTTTTTTTTTTGAGACAGAGTCCCACTCTGTTGCCCAGGCTGGAGTACCGTGGTGCGATCTTGGCTCACTGCAACCTCTGCCTCCCAGGTTCAAAGGATTTGCCTGCCTCAGCTCCCAAGTAGTTGGGACTACAGCTGGGGGCCACCACGCCTGGCTAACTTTGTATTTTTTTATAGTAGAGACGGGGTTTCACCATGTTGCTCTGGCTGGTATCAAACTCCTGGCCTCAAGTGATCCACCCACCTCAGCCTCCCAAAGTGCTGGAATTACAGGCATGAGCCACCCACGCATGGCCTAGTTTTTAATATGTTTCTAATGAATCTTTTTCACTTTGATATTGTTAAAAATCCTCACAGTGTTAAAATGCATAATTGGATAGTTTTGTTTTAATTAGGAAGGACTTTGGTTAATATCGCATTGTTTTAGAGAAAACAACAGGGATAATGTTTTTTGTTTTGCTTTGTTTTTAGTGAATTAGGCCATTATTTCTGCTACTGTTCATCAAAAAAGAAGCCCTGGGCAAAATTGCTGATGCTATCACATGGAAAAGGGCTGACATGAGTTGTAATTGCTTTGTGTGCAGCCAGTGGAACATGCTGTGGAGGGGAGGGGAAAACCCTTCAGCTTCATCTTTACTAGAAAGCCAGCTCTTCAAAATTAGATGTCTTCTTGTGCTTAGTGAATGACCAATATGAAAAAGGAGAAGCAGCAAAGACACGGTTATATGGCATGTATAAATTTAATAAAAGACAGAATCATACAAGGCTTCCTAAGGAAATTATATTAATATCTCTGTGCCCTACATTAAAATTGTTTATTTTCTTTGAGCTTAGGTTTCAGGACAGGTAAGAGGATGGTCAAAACTAACATAAAGCAATTATTAAGACAAATACTCTTCCAAGTAGTACACAAATAAGTTACCCACACAAGGGTGAAAAAGGACTATAGCAAAATGCCTTCTAAGTGCAGAAATGTAGGATAGGTAAAAATCATGGATTATGTATATTGATAAACTCTTGTGTTCACCGAGAATTGACATTCAGCACATTATATACGAAATGAAAATTTGCCTAGGCAATGATCTTTGCTATTTGTAGACCATGCCATATATAAATACCAAATTGCAAATAAAATCTTGTAGTTAGAAGACTTGCAGGATGTTGATGTTTTCTATAGGTTCCTCCCCTTATGGTTTAATTATTCTAAATACTTGTAGACTGGTAATATTATAAGGCAGGATTTCTCAACCTCTATTATATTACCGATAATTCTGGTTCCTCCCCCTACAGTTTAATTATTCTAAATACTTGTAGAGTCTTAATATTATAAGGCAGTATTTCTCAAGCTCTATTATGTTACCGATAATTCTGTGTGTGTGTGTGTGTGTCTGTGTGGTGTGTGTGTGTGTGTTGCTTTTCTGTGAATTGTAGAATGTTTAGCATCATCCCTAGCCTCTAATGCTAGACGCCAGTAGCAAATACTACCTATGCCCCATATGACAATCAAAAATGTCTCTAGACATTGCCAATAAAATCAAAACACTTGTATATATGGCATGGCTGTTCATTAAAGAGATGAGATGATGGTATAGTATTACAGATTGTGTTTTTCAAAGATGACTGCTTCAACATATATATATGAGATATATATGATAAATATATATAATTTCATATACATATATATGTATATATATCATCTTGCTTGCTTTTTGTATAATGTGACCTTGACATGCATCAATTGAAAGGTGTGTGTGTGTGTGTTGGGGAGAGGGTATCTATGCTCCTTTCCCTTGAACCAGGGTTTAACTTTGTAACTGTCTACCTGGATGTCTCTCTCTGGATGCTAGGAACCCATCCAGAATGTTGTGAGGAAGCCTAGGTCACAGGAAGAGGTTATGTGTGAATATTCTGGCCAACAATCCTAGCTAGGCCTCTACCACAGCCAGCACTGACCTCTAGACATATGAGTAAGAGGGCCTCCAGATAATTCCAACCTCTAGTCTTCAAGGCTTCAGCTAAGGACCCAGAAATCATGGAGCAGAAGCAAGCTGTCCCTGTCTAATTCCAGATCCACAGAAATAGACAGACAATAAATTTTTAAAATTACTTTCAACTACTAAGTTTGGGGTAATTTCTTATACGGCAATATATAGCTAAAATATATAGTTTGAATAAGATCTCAAATATGTGTGTATATATAATATGTATATAATATATATGTAATTTTTTAAATAAGCAGAGTCTAGTATTATTGATTAGGATTAAGATTGGCCCATAATACTGATTTTACCCTGTCCTTCTCCACAACGTACAAGCATTGCAAAAGGAGAAAGAATCTCAGTCTTCCCGAGTTCCATTAAAAACAAAACTAAATGATTAAAAACAACCAGACTCATCCCATAACTACCAGGTCCTTCCCCCATACCACTACTTTATCACTAGTGCACAAAACATCATATTGATTTATGATATGGCAAGCACTGTCAAACTGAATCAATTAACATTTTAGGGCCATTTCATTCCTACAAGCAAACCACATTCAGCTGCTAGAAACACATGAACTAAAGGCCATGGATTTGGTTTTATTTTTCAAGCCACATGGGCATACCCACCTGCTACAAACAAGAGACCTGTAAAGGTCAGACCATAATAAAAAAGCCATCTCCAGTATAACTGCGCAAACTCTGCACAGTGACATCCCCTGGAATTAAGTGACTTCAAAGTTCTAGAACAAGATAAATTAGTCAACTTTTTACACTACTTTATCAGTTAAGGAAGATCTTTGGTTACAAATACAGAAAATCTAACCAACAGGGACTTCAACAAATGTTTCTTTTTCCCATGTGATAAGATGTTTGGAGATCAGGGCTGTGGGTTCAGAGGCTTGACTATTATCAGGGCCAGCATTTATTTATTTCTTTTTTTTGTTTGTTTGAGATGGGATTTTGCTCTTGTTGCCCAGGCTGGAGTGCATTGGTGTGATCTTGGCTCACTGCAACCTCCACCTCCCAGTTTCAAGCAATTCTTCTGTCTCAGCCTCCTGAGTAGCTGGGATTACAGGCACATGACACCACGCCCGACTAATTTTGTATTTTGAGTAGAGACGGGGTTTCTCCATGTCGGTCAGGCTGGTCTCGAACTCCTGACCTCTGGTGATCCGCCCGCCTCGGTCTCCCAAAGTGCTGGGATTACAGGTGAGCCACCTTGCCTGGCCTAGGGCCAGCATTTCTGTTACTCTCTTTACCTTTCCCTCATGCCTCTTGAATCGTGGTCACATTATAGCTACTGCAGCTCTGAGCAATGCATCTGTATTCAAGGCTGGAAGAAAGTCAGAGGGGAAATGGGTGGTGCCAGCAGATTTCTCCTTGTATCTCATTGGACAAAACGTAAGGCATGGCTGTGCCTCAGAGTAACGAAGACTGGAAAAACAAGTACCGCCAATGGCCGCATAAAAATGTGTTCGATGATGGACCACATATACAACATCCCATAAGATTATAATGGAGCTGAAAAATTTCTTTCTTTGTTCCTTTTTTTTTTTTTTTTTTGAGACGGAGTCTCGCTCTGACATCCCAGGCTGGAGTGCTGGAGTGCAGTGGCGCAATCTCGGCTCACTGCAAGCTCCGCCTCCCGGGTTCACGCCATTCTCCTGCCTCAGCCTCTCGAGTAGCTGGGATTACAGGCGCCCGCCACCACGTCCGGCTAATTTTTTAAATATTTTTAGTAGAGATAGGGTTTCACCGTGGTCTCGATCTCCTGACCTCGTGATCCGCCCACCTCGGCCTCCCGAAGTGCTGGGATTACAAGCGTGAGCCACCGCGCCCAGCCGACAGCTGAAAAATTTCTATTGCACGCCTGTTTGTGGTGATGCTGGTGCAAAATAACCTGCACTGCCAGTCATATAAGAGTCTAGCACATACAACTATGCCCAATACATAATACTTGGTAATGACAATAAACGACTATGTTACTGCTATTTTTAGTATATTATACTTTATATCATTAGAGTGTATGCCTTCTATTTATGAAAAAAAGTTAACTGTAAAACAGCCTTTTGTGCTTCTCAGTTACTACTTTTGACTTATTAGTAATGTGATCTTAGGAAAGTCATTTACTTCTCTGCACCTTCATTTTATTATCTAAAAATCGGGGACAATTTTTTCATAGAATTGATGGGCAGTTCAAATGAATTAATATCTGGCATATTTTATGCCCTATACCAGGGTTAACTTTTCAAGGTAATATGACACGTTCTGGCCGGGCGTGGTGGCTCACGCCTGTAATCCCAGCACGTTGGAAGGCCGAGGTGGGCAGATCACTTGAGGTCAGGAGTTTGAGACCAGCCTGGCCAAGATGGTGAAACTCCATCTCTACTAAAAATACAAAAATTAGCCAAACGTGATGGTGGGTGCCTGTAATCCCAGCTACTCAAGAGTTTGAGGCACGAGAATTGCTTGAACCCGGGAGGTGGAGGTTGCAGTGAATGGAGCCTGTGCCACTGCACTCCAGCCTGAGCTACAGAGCAAGATTCTCTCTCTCTCACACAACAAAATGTAATATTACATGTTCAAATATAAAGGTCAAATAGATATTGGATACATGAGTTCAGTGACCAGGTAAAGGTTTGAGAGGGGAAAAACAGTATTATCAGCATACTGATGATATTTAAATCCACAGAACTGGAAAAAGTCACTTAAGGAGAAATTTTAAATTGAAGTACCTAGAAAAACAGCAGATGCTATAAACATATTATTGAATTGATCCCAAGAAGTGAGCACCATATTTGTAGTGAGCACCATATTTGCCAAACCACTTACCTAACTCAATAGAAAAACTTTGCCCTGGCCAGGCTCATGCCTGTAATCCCAGCATTTTGGGAGGCCAAAGTGGGCAGATTGCTTGAGTTCAGCAGTTTAAGACCAGCCTGGGCAACATGGTGAAACCCCATTTCTACAAAAAAAATTTTTAAAAATTGGCCAGGTGTGGTGGCTCAGGCCTGTGGTCACGGCTACTCAGGAGGCTGAGGAAAGAGGACTGCTTGATTCCAGGAGGCAGAGGTTGTAGTGAGCCAAGATCATGCCACTCCATTCCAGCCTGGGCGACAGAGGTGAGACCCTGCCTCAAAAAAAAAAAAAAAGAAAAAGAAAAACTTTGCTTGTGATGTTTAACATGTTAAGAAATGTCTTCACTGTAAAGATTCAAAGAAAAAAAAATCTCATCTGGATTTTGGTCTGAAGAGAAGCTTTTCATTTCATATTAACTAATTTATTCCCCTTTACTGAACAACGAGAACTATATGAGCCACAAATTTACCTTTTGTGATTAGCTGCCACAATTTCAAAGCTAAATTAATAATTTCACTTTTGTTTGTTTGTTTGTTTGTTTTTGAGATTGAGTTTTACTCTGTCAGCCAGGCTAGAATGCAGTGGTGTGATCTTGGCTAACTGCAACCTCTGCCTCCCAGGTTCAAGTGATTCTCCTGCCTCAGCCTCCTGAGTAGCTGAGATTACAGACACCTGCCACCATGCCCGGCTAATTTTTGTATTTTTAGTAGAGATGGGTTTTCATTATGTTGGCCAGGCTGGTCTCAAACTCCTGACCTCAGGTGATCTGCCCGCCTTGGCCTCCCAAAGTGCTGGGATTACAGGCATGAGCCACCATGCTTGGACAAATTTAACTGAAGTTTAATTTATTAATTCCAAGTACTATTTCTCTGCTCCTTTTGAATGAATACTTATTATTTATTTTTTCATCATTTTATTTGAGTTAATTTTGTAAAGTCATTTCAAATCTTTTGTGGAAGAGAACTGGTGAAGGAGTAGAGGTGGGTAATAGTGGAAGATAGAGGAATGGCTTGGATATATGTATTCTGTTTGTCCACCTCCTCCTCTGCAGCCAGCATCTCACTCACTGCCCCCTTCAATCCCCCACAGTGGACTTCTCTTCGTTCCTAACTTGTCAGACTTCTCCCCACTGCTAGTCCTTTACCTTTATTCTTCCTTTCACTTACAACACTATTCTCATTATTCTTTATTTAGCCAAAACCTGTTCCTCTCTTACATTCCAGATTAAATGCCCATACCATGGGCATGTCTTCCCTGACTGCCCCTTATTATATATTCTCATGGACCCTGTACTTTTTCTCCATAACACTTATCATCAATGAAATCCTTTAATTTTTTTTGGCTAATCATCTTCTTTAAAAAACATTAGCCCTTTCATTTCCATTTATTCAAGAACAGTTTTACCCAAGATTACACATTCCAAGAAAATTGGAATCTAGTTCTCCCTATCCTTTGTCCGCCAATTTTTTCATGTGTAATGGTGAAAGAGCTTTAGGCCAGGCAGCTTAGGTGTTTTTAAATAAGACCCAGAGAAGTGATAGCAATGAAATAATTACCAACTTTTAAAAACATTTCTGCCACTTTGTTTCTCTCCGAAATATTCAATCTATATTCACATTTCTTCAATTATGCATGAAATGTTTTTTTATAGCTGTTTCTAATCCTGGATCCAGTTGAAGCTCACACATTGCATTTAAATTTCGTGTCTCTTTAGAATCTTTTAACTTAGAAAAGTCCATCCATGTTTTTCACAGTATTGACTCTTTGAAGAATCCAGGCTAATATTCTGTTTTCTGGATCTGTCTAATCGTTTCCTGATGGTATTGCTAAATTAATTTTTCTATTCCTTTTATTTTTTTATAGGCTGGAAATTGGGTCTAGAGTGGGGTTGTCTAATAAAAACATAACATAAGCCACATATGTAATTTTAAATTAGTAATCACATTTTAAAAAGTAAAAAGAGGCCCGGAAGAGTGGCTCATGCCTGTAATCCCAGCACTTTGGGAGGCCAAAGTGGGCGGATCACGAGGTCAGGAGTTTGAGGCCATCCTGGCTAACACGGTGAAACTCCGTCCCTACTAAAAACACAAAAAATTAGTAGGGTGTGGTGGCGGGCGCCTGTAGTTCCAGCTACTCGGGAGGCTGAGGCAGGAGAATGGCGTGAACCCGGGAGCGGAGCTTGCAGTGAGCCGAGATCCCGCCACTGCACTCCAGCCCGGGTGACAAAGCGAGGCTCCGTTTCAAAAAAAAAAAAAAGGAAAAAGAAAGATTCATTTTAATTAAATATTTCCTTAACCTAATATATCTAAAATATGATTCCAACATATAATACTTATCAAAAATATATTGAGATTTTTTTCATTTTTTTGCACTAAGTTCTCTAAAATCTGTATGTTTTCTATATTTATAGCACATCTTAATTTGTAGTAGCCATATTTCAGAACTCAATAGTCAAATGTAACTAGTGGCTATCATATTGAGCAGTGAGGTCTAGGGGCTTGATTGAATTCAGATTACACATTCTTGGCAGCTGGGTGAGGTGACTCAAGCCTGTAATCCTAGCACTTTGGGAGGCTGAGGTGGGTGGATCACTTGAGATCAGGAGTTCAAGACCAGTCTGGCCAACATGGTGTAACCCCCATCTCTACTAAAAATACAAAAATCAGCCAGGCATGGTGGCATGCACCTGTAATCCCAGCTACTTGGGAGGCTGAGGCACAATAATTGCTTGAACCTGGGAGGCAAAAGTTACAGTGAGCTGAGATCATGTTACTGCACTCCAGCCTGGGCAACAGAGCAAGACTGTCCAAAAAAAAAAAAAAGAAAAGAGAAAACCAAAAATATTCTTGGCAAGAATGCTTCATGGGTGACAGTATATATTTCCCATTGCATTATATCAGGAGCCTCATAATATCTGTGTCCTACTATTAGTGATACTAACTTTGATCACTTGGATAAAAGGGTTATGAAAAGGTTTTCCACTATAAAAAGTTCATTTTCATTCCTTTTTAACATAGAAAATAATCTGTAGGTATTCCTTGGGTACCATGAGACTATCTTGTTGTTCCACAACTTTTACCTGATGATTTTAGAACCCATTGACAATCCATGTAGAAATCAATTATTGCACTGCAGGTTACAAAATGGTAATTTCTTATAATTTATTTTGCATGTATTAGCTGGCATTCTTGTATAAGAAGATAAAATATTTACTATTAACTTGAAGGAGCTGTTTACATTAGGGATCCTTCCCCCTTGCCTTATTTTTTCCCTTAGAATGCAAGGATAGCAGAGCTCACATGGACATCTCACAGGACTGCAAGTGCACTGGTGGAGTAAGCAGCCCAGGAGAGGGAGGAAATGAATAGAGATCAGACAGATGAATGTATTTATAAAGGCAAGGCTAACTGCTATAATTAATAGATTATGAGACTTTCCTGGCTTATAATGGGGTATACTTTCACGTATGTAAAAGTTCTATGTGAGTGTACCTGCTAAGCAAGGGTCTTTCTCCAGGCTGTGATTCGGGGACACAGGCTCCTATCATCTTGTGGCTCTGGCATTAACGAGGGCCTTTAAGTCTCCTGCAACCAGGCTAAAGAGGAAAGAAAGTGGAAATCATTCACCTCTTAACTATTGTGTTCTAGAAATGAAACACATAATTTCCACCTGAACTTCATAGTGAAAGCTAGTAAAATGGCTCCACTTAGATGCAAACAGTGGCGTGGGACTGAAAAATATGGTTCCTATAGTTCAGGCACTTCCCAGAAACATCTATTTTCTGTGGAAGGGGACAGTTAGCCATCACTGCCAAAATGCAGCTGCAAGGACACTGGCTAGAGGATGGTCCAGTGTTTGCTGGCTCTTTCTTAGTTTGACTTCAACAGTAGCAAGTAAATTTTATCTTTTATTTGCTTTGAAAAGAACTAGGTGAGATCTCTTTAAATAATTCTCCATGGACAGTCATGATTGCTGTTTAACAATAGAAGAAAGGAAAGAAGGAAGAAAGAACGAGAACGAAAGGAAGAAAAAAGAAAAGGAAAAATTGGAAAGAAAAAGAAAAGAAAACTATAGCAGTGAGTATAGAGGGCATTGAAAAAAATCCACAAGTTATTTCACAAAATGTAATGTTGGGGAAAAATACAGGTGGGGAAAAGCAGAAATAATCTAAATTGAGACATATTTACCATATTTCCATGCCATTATTTCTCTATTGGAGAGATATCTAAAGCACTAACATACATGGTATTCAGAGTCTGAAATATAAGCTTACTCTTTAAAAAAATATTATCTGGTAATTAACTGAGTGCTTCCACTGATTTTATGTATATATTTTAGATGTTCCCAGTCCTGGGACTCCTGACCTTGGCCCTAATGATCACAAACCTCACAAAGTCCACATTTATTGATTCAAAAAATACTGATTGAATGTCTATCATCTGTTAGGTATGGTTCTAGGTGTTGAAGATACCCTGGTGAGTAAGAATCACACAATCACTGTTGTTGTGGAGTTTACAGTCTAGTGGTAAAACAGACAATAAGCAAATATCCCTCAAACTCAAAAGATTTCAATAATAATAAGCACTGTGAAGGAAAAGTAGAAGGTCCATGAAAGTATATAATGGGGGCAGTTGGTGAAGAATTGCATGAGGTGATGGCACCTAATCTGGGACTTGAAGGATAAAAAGATTTTGGCTAAAGAATAGGGGAAAGAGTGTTCTAAGCAGAGGAAAGAGTAAATGTGAAGGACGAGCAGTAGGAAAAGGTTTGACAAATTAGAACAGGATAGGAACAAAGAGAAAGCCAGTGTGGGAGCTGAGAGGGACAGTGAGTGAAGTCAACTGCAGTGCAGCAGGTGGGCAGGGGGCAGATCATGCAAGGTTTTGTAGGCCAAGCTGTGGATTTTTAACGTTAACCTAAAAACAAGGAGGAGCTTCTAGAAGGATGTAGGCATAGATGTCTTATGATTATAATTTCATTTAAAAAAGACTACTCTAGGACTAGCCATGTCAGACATTAAAACATTATACAATTATTTTAAAAGTACTGGTAGATGAATTAAATAGTACCTCAATGGACAGAAAAGAAAGTCCAGCAGAAGACCCAGATATATATAGGAAATCTGTTATGTGGTAAATTTGACATTTCAACTAAGTGGGGGGAAAGGTATTACTCAACATTTTTAGATAACTGAGTAACTCTCTAGAAAAAAATAAAGTTGTAGCTATACTTAAGAAATTTAAGAGCACAAAATGAAATCATAAAAGACCCAGAAAAAATTTTGGGAGAAGTATACAAAATAATATCAGGAGTGAGGACTGCCTTTTCTGTGTGGGTTTCAAAATGTAGACATCATGACTATGATGGTTGCTTGGCCTAGGCCCTGAGGAGACGGCAGTGAATGGGTTCAAGGCATATTCTGGGGATAGAATCAGCAAGAGCAGGTGATCACTGAATGGGAGGAATGAGTGTGGTGAGGAAGGACGGGGAGAGTAGGAATATGTTAAGGATGACTTAATGAGTTCCAAATTTATAGTCTTGAGGAATTCAGTGGGTAGTAGTGCTGCATATTGAGATGGAGAAGAAGGGAGGAGGGAATGTTGCAGGGATAATAACAATTTCAGCTTTGGATTAAAACATTTTGTGTTTCAAAGAATACTATCAAAAAAGTGAAAAGACAACAGAGAGAAAATATTTGCAAATAATATCTCCAATAAGGGATTTGTATCTAGAATATATAAAGAATGCTTACGACTCAATAATAAAAAGACAAACCAATTAAAAAATAGTCAAATCATTTAAATAAACGTTTCTTCAAAGAAGATATATGAATAGAAAACAAGCACAATAAGAAAGATGCTTAACGGAATTGGTTATTAGGGAAATACAAATTAAAACAACAATGAGATACCACTTAACAGCCACCAGGATAATAAAAAAAGGAGATAATAAGAGTGTCAGCAAGAATGTGGAGAAATTAGAGCCCTTATACATTGCTAATGGAAATGTAAAATGGTGCCTGCACTTTGGAAAACAGTTTGGCAGTTTCTCAAATGTTAAACATAGAGCTACCATATGAGCCCACAATTTCATTCCTCAGTATCTATCCAACAGAAATGAAAACATATGGCAACACAAAGACTTATATACTAATGGTATGAACATAGGAGCATTATTCATAATAACCTAAAAGTAAAACAACTCAAATGTCTATCAACTGACAAAAGGATAAACAAAATGTGATATATCCATACAAAAAATTATTTGCAACAACAAATAAATGAAGTACTAATACAAGCTACAACAGGGATAATCCTCAAAAACATTACCCAAAGTGAAAGAAGTCAGTCACAAAGACCACATATTATATATAAAATGTCCAGAAACATATTATATATAAAATGTATAGAAACAGAAAGTAGACTAGTGATTACCTAGGGTTGGAAGGGGGAGGAGAAATGGGGGAGAACAGGGAGTGACTCCGAATGGTTTCAGGGTTTCCTTTTGGGGTAATGAAAATGTTTAAAATCAGGCAGGCCGGGCGCGGTGGCTCATACCTCTAATCCCAGCATTTTGGGAGGTCGAGGCGGGCGGATCACTGGAGGTCAGGAGATCCAGACCATCCTGGCCAATATGGTGAAACCCCATCTCTACTAACAATACAAAAACTAGCGGCCGGGCGCTGTGGCTCACGCCTGTAATCCCAGCACTTTGGGAGGCCGAGGCGGGTGGATCACGAGATCAGGAGATCGAGACCACAGTGAAACCCCGTCTCTACTAAAAAAAAATACAAAAAATTAGTCGGCCGTGGTGGCGGGCGCCTGTAGTCCCAGCTACTCGGGAGGCTGAGGCAGAAGAATGGCGTGAACCCGGGAGGCGGAGCTTGCAGTGAGCCGAGATAGCGTCACTGCACTCCAGCCTGGGCGACAGAGCAAGACTCCGTCTCAAAAAAAAAAAAAAACAAAACCTAGCTGGGCGTGGTGGCACATGCCTGTGGTCCCAGCTACTCTGGAGGCACAGGCATGAGAATCGCTTGAACCCGGGAGGTGGAGTTTGCAGTAAGCCGAGATGGCACCACTGCATTCCAGCCTCGGTGACAGAGCCAGACTGTCTCCAAAAAAAAAAAAAAAAAAAAAAAGGCCGGGCGCGGCGGCTCACGCCTGTAATCCCAACACTTTGGGAGGCTGAGGCAGACGGATCACTAGGTCAGGAGATCGAGACCAACCTGGCTAACACGGTGAAACCCCGTCTCTACTAAAAATACAAAAAAATTAGCCGGGCGTGGTGGCGGGCGCCTGTAGTCCCAGCTACTCGGGAAGCTGAGGCAGGAGAATCGCTTGAACCTGGGAGGTGGAGGTTGCAGTAAGCCGAGATCGCGCCACTGCACTCCAGCCTAGGCGACAGAAGGAGACTCAGTCTCAAAAAAAAAAAATAAGTAAAAATAAATAATTAATTAAAATCAGATTATAGGGATGATTGCACAACTCGATAGATGTATTAAAAACTACTGCTTTGTACATTTTAAGCAGGTGAACTTTATGCTATGTAAGTTATATCTCACTAGAACTCTAAAAATCCAGCTTGGGATATATTAGTTTTCCTAAATATTCTTGAGTTCTCTTAACTCTGTTCTGCTGTCCTGAGAGTGAAGGGGTGTCTGAGCAGATTCTAGGGGATGTCAGAAACCTCAGCGTTCGAGAATGAAAGGTAGAAGAGCAGGACGGGGAATAGATCTTTGTCAGAGCATCATTTTCTCCCTGGAGTCTCGCCCGGAGTAAGACCACGCCTTCCCTAGTTTCCTAGCAACCAGTTTCCTACCCGGGCAATTCCTGAAGGCTCACTCTTTTTCGTCACTTCCGCTCGGCGACAGGAAGTGAGGTCAGACCGGTTGCTTTCCCGGGAGTTCGGCGTTTGCTGGGGCTGCAGCAGCTGAAGTATAGTGTTTTCCTGGGACTGGCGGTCTCTACTTCTCTGTTGGGTTCCATCTCCTCCCGCCTGGTGGTGAGGCCCTCGAGGAGGGCTCGGAAGGGTGTAGCGATCCGCGCTAGAGGAAGACGAGACCCGGGAACGCATGGCCCCCAGGGCAGGTTAGGGGGCTGGAGGGGTCAAATCCCGGTGTACTTGTGGAGACTCTTTAGCGTGCCTTCTTCTCTCTGCTGAGACCCTGAGAGCTTTCCCAGTTCTCCTCCCAAGACCACCGGGGTTCCTGAAGATCTGGACTGTTCTACGCCCCTCCCCCAACAGCCCATCTCCTGCCTATGAAGAAAGACCCTTCGTAGAAACAACTTCCCCGCTGCTGACGCGTTTTCCCGTCCCGTCCCCGAAGTAGGCTACTATGACCTCGTTGTGAGCCTCTGAACGATTTTTGACACTTTCCCGAGGCCTAGGGTAAATGTTTATGTGTGCTCAAGGTCGTGTGTGTATATGCGTGGCATTTATTTCCTGCAAAACCTGAGTTAGCAGAACCCTGGGCTACGTTTAGCAAGTGTATACTTTGGTCTACTTTTCTTTAACATCTGTGGCAAGGTTTCTTGTTGCAGACCAGCGAAGTTTGCACCTTCTTTTAGCTGGGTAAGAGGGCACACTGGAATTAGGCAGGAAGTGTCCAGGAGTTAACTGAATTTTTAGATCTTAGTTTGACCTTTTCAGTTTTCAGTTTTTCTTTTTTCTTTTTATTTTTTGAGACGGACGGAGTCTCGCTCTGTCACCCAGGCTGGAGTGCGGTGGCGGGATCTCCACTCACTGCAACCTCCGCGTCCAGGGTTCAAGCAGTTCTCCTGCCTCAGCCTCACGAGTAGCTAGGATTACAGGCACCCACTACCACGCCCAGCTAATTTTTGTATTTTTAGTAGAGACGGGGTTTTAACCATGTTGGCCAGCCCTGTCTTGAGCTCCTAACCTTGCGATCCGCCCGCCTCGGCCTCTCGAAGTGCTGGGATTACAGGCGTGAGCTACCTACCGCGCCCGGCCAGTTTTGAGCTTTTAATGTGTCTCTTTCTTACTTCCAAGAAACTACAGATTCTTGGACAAGAACTATGTCATATGGTAACTTTGTGATTCTCATAGCCCCAAGCACAGCACGGAACACCTAGTAAAGGCTCATTAATATTTTAAATTTAAATATCAGAAAATAACACATACTAACATTTTTGGCTTAAAATTGAAGAGGCCTATCTAAATATAGTTCACTCCTGGAAATGGCGATGCACAATAGCAGGATCTTTTTAGGTAAGATAACAAGGTCGTCTTAGAGAAAATAACATGGTCTTTTTAGATAAATGTGTGTGAAATTTAGAGGCTGCCCAGAAGGCTAGGTACAATGCTATTAGTGGAAGAGAAATATGCTGCATCTGTCTTTTCGAAAGAGACCAAATAATGGAATAATGGTGTTTCACAGCTTCTTTGTTTCTTGTCTTTTTTATTTGTTTTTATTTTAAACAGGTGTTATATCCTAACCTTACTGACCCCAGAGGTGCTTGCCATTATGGGAAATCAGCTTGCTGGCATTGCTCCCTCCCAGATCCTTTCTGTAGAGAGTTATTTTTCAGATATTCATGACTTTGAATATGATAAAAGCCTGGGGAGTACTCGGTTTTTTAAAGTTGCTCGAGCCAAGCACCGAGAAGGCCTGGTCGTTGTGAAGGTTTTTGCAATTCAGGATCCCACATTGCCTTTAACCAGCTATAAACAAGAGCTGGAGGAACTGAAAATCAGGCTTAATTCTGCACAGAATTGTCTGCCTTTCCAGAAAGCATCAGAAAAAGCATCTGAGAAAGCAGCTATGCTCTTTAGGCAGTATGTGCGAGACAATCTCTATGATCGCATCAGTACCCGTCCATTCTTGAATAACATTGAGAAGCGCTGGATTGCTTTCCAGATCCTGACAGCTGTGGACCAAGCACACAAATCTGGAGTTCGTCATGGGGACATCAAGACTGAGAATGTGATGGTCACCAGTTGGAATTGGGTTCTTCTAACTGATTTTGCCAGTTTTAAGCCCACTTATCTTCCAGAAGACAACCCGGCAGATTTCAATTATTTCTTTGACACATCACGGAGGAGAACTTGCTATATTGCTCCTGAACGTTTTGTTGACGGTGGGATGTTTGCTACTGAGTTAGAATATATGAGAGATCCTTCAACTCCACTTGTAGACTTAAATAGCAATCAGAGAACAAGAGGAGAGTTGAAGAGAGCAATGGACATCTTTTCAGCAGGTATTTGAGTGGGTCACATTTGCTGAGGGAGCATGTGTTTATCTTTTAACTGTTAAACAGAAATGTAGCTTTTTTTAGTCACCAGATATTGAAAAGTTAATGTCTTGGTTTGTCCTCAGATGCTATTTCAGTTAGAGGCAGCATTCCTGCATTGGATACGTTTAAATGCCTAGGAAATGCAAACAGCAGTTTATTTACACAAACATATAAACATATTTGCTTGCCTACTTTTATTGTATGTGTCAGGCACTGTCCTAAGTGCTAGGGATATTGATGGATAATATATTTTCATAATGCTTCCATTTTAAAGTGACCGTGGATATTGCAAAAGGACATTTCAATGCGGTGTTGTTTGCTGTGGTGGTGATAAGCATAGGGTGCTGCTATAGGAACACATAGATACTTAAATTAGTCCTCATGGTGGTGATGAGTCAAGAGGTGGGATCAAGAAAGGCCTCTTTAATAGAAAGATGATATTTACATTGAAACCTGAAAGTTGATTGGGAGTTAACTTTCGTAGAGTAGTTTGTTTCAGGCAGAGGATGTTGCCTATACAGAAGCTTAAAGACCAGAACATGATGCACTGATGTGTTTTCTGGAACACAATGTGAATTAAGCAAGGCCCAAACTCAGGCCAGATCAGAAAGGGTCTGGCCTGACTGGAGCATGGAGAGTGAATTTTGCAGGGGAGCTACACAGAAGACAGGAAAACATGTTAGGAGAAAACTGCCACAGTCCAGGTAAGATGATTGTGACTGGCTTAAGATTGTGGCAGAGTTGGAAGGAGTGGAGAGAAGTGGTAATGCTTAAGAGATAATTAGTAGATAGAATTGTTAGGATTCTGTCATTGGAAGATGAAGTCACAGGAACTTCTCCCGCCCACCAAACTGAGTGGATGGTGATGCTGGTCCCTGAGACAAGGAGACACAGGAGGAGGAACAGGTAAGGTTGGGAAGATGATGGGGTCTGTTTTAGATATGTTAAGTTTGAGATTTCTGCCAAGTATTCAGGAGAAGATGTACAACATGTATTTGGTTATATTTTTATTTATTTTTAATTTATTATTATTGTTTAGAGATAGGATCTCACATTGTTTCCTAGGTTGGTGCCCAGTGGTGCAATTGTAGCTCACTTCAGCCTCCAACTCCAATGATCCTCTTGCCTCAGCTTTCTGCATGTAGCTGGGACTGCAGGCGTGCACCACCACACCCAGTTGATTTTTTTTTTTTTTTTAACATTTTTGGTAGAGACTGTATTTTACTGTGTTGCCCAGAATGTTCCTGAATGCTTGAGCTCAAGCTGTCATCCCACCTCAACCTTCCAAACTATTGGGATTACAGGCATGAACTACCACACCTAGCCCAGCAGTTGGTTATAAATTTTTGGGCATAGAAATCTGGGATAGAGATGGAGATTTGGGAGTTATCAGGAAATAGGTAATAATTGTAGCCAGGGAAAGGTTGTACAGAAGTGATTGTTAAGCTTTTTTGGATACCCTTAAAAAATTTAATGACATCAATGGATTCCTTCCCCAGAAAAATGTACCATGCATTCATTCCTGTATATTATTTCACATACACAGACCACATGAAGCTGAGCTATGGATTCCAGATTATTTAAGAATTTGTGGGATAGAGAGGAAGGAGAAGTGTGTTGAGGGTGGTACTCTGATAGACTTCAAAAGAAATCTGACATCAGTGCTATTTTTGGTAAATTTTGTGATGGTTTGGCTTAGTTTTTTTCTCGCTTGTAGGTTTATTACAAAAAACATAAATTGAGCCAAATTTTAGATTATTTAGGAAAATTAATTGATGAATAAATGTATTTCATCTACCAGAATGAATAATGTTATTCAGGATTGCACCTATGTTGGTCTATTCAGCTCACTAATCTGTGTCCCAAGATAATACTGAGAGATGTTTTGATAAGATAGGGTTAGCCTCAAGGTTGTAAATACAGTATAACAAGGTTAGAAATGTAATCCATCAAAGTTCCAGTTTTGTTGATCAGTGTATTAAAATTTTCTTGAACCATTTTTACATTTTAAACTCACTAATTGTTATGTAATCTTTTAGCTTAGGAATTGCATCACTTTCAAACTTCAGGGGATCATTCATAGGTTTAAAATTTCAGTGGTTGATGAGCTTACATTTTTCCTTTTTTTGTGCCTTATAGTTTTGTAAACTTCAACGAAATTCACACTCAGCATTTAGTTTTCCAGACCAAAGAGTCTTACATTGTTTTGGCTGAAGGTAGGCCCTTCCATTCCTTTGAAAAAGAGGTGGGTGGCATCTGTCCACTTCCCAGTGCTCTTAAGATTTGAATGTTTGCATTTTGAGTGCTACTTTCCCCTCTTGATGGATATCCATGGTTCCAGGCTGCTGGTTTGGGAGAAGTGTTCATCAAGTCCTGACGTCCTTGATAGGCTCTTGGAAACTGCTACTTTAAGCGAAACAGCGTAAAGCAGGTCCATCAAATAATGTCGTTGTTTTCATTATAATGAAATGGTGAGAAAATAAATGGTTTTGTTGTACGTTGTTGTACTTAAAGTTGCAGTTTCCAAGAACCCATTGATACACCATTGAGGACTTACCATATATGTATTCTGCCTCTGGTCCAATACATAGGCATAGCCTTGTGTGCTGAAGATCTTTCATTCATTTTGACATGCATTTGAGTGTATTATGTACAAGCCATTGTTACGTAGGTGCCAGGAATACAGTTGACTAAGCTTTTGCCATTATGGAGCTTTCATTCTAGTGGGGAGAGAGAGAGAATAAATAAGTAAATAAGAAAGTTAATTTTGGTTAGTGATGTGTTATAGCCAAGCAGAATGATATTGAAAAGGCTGGTAGGGCACTACTTTAAGATAAAATGGTCAGGAAAGGCCTCTCTGATGAAGGTAACATTTGAGCTGAGATTTGAATGATACAGACTCAGTGATGATAGTGACGATTTAAACAAGTTGTTCCACAGGGAAATACCACCCAATAACATCTTTCAGAATAAAATTATAAAAGTTTTGAGAACATAAATATGAATTCACTTCTGCATTAGTTTGTTAGGGATGCCATAACAAAATACCACAGAGATGGTGGCTGAAACAAGATTTATTTTCTCACAGTTCTGGGGGCCGGAAGTCCAAGATCAAGCTAACAGGGTTGGTTTCTTCTGAGACCTCCTTCCTTGGCTTGCAGATAGCCATCTTCTGGCTGTGTCCTCATGGGTGTTTCTCTGTGAATGAGCATACATGATGTCCTTTCTTATAAGCACACCAGTCATATTGGATTAAGGGCACACCTTTATTACCTCTTTAACCCTAATTAACTCCTTAAAGGCTCTGCCTACAAATACACTTAGATTCTAAGGTATGGAGATTAAACATATGAACTTGCAGGAGGGGAGGCAGGGGGTACTTGACACACAATTCAGTCAATAAAACCTCCATTTAGTTATAAATAGTCATATGTCACTGTGTTTTTTTCTGACTTTATTTGGAAATAGTGTAATTTCAAACTTGAAAGCCTTAAAAACTTACAGACTTTTAAACTTGCAAAAATAAAAATAGAACAAAGGAACACCCATATACACTTTACCCAGACTCACCTATTGTTAACATTTTGCCCTGGTTGCTGTATCATTGGTATCGTTTCTTCTTCCTCACGCCCCATTTTTTCCCTAACCTTATGAAATAAGTTACATATATTATGGCCCTTTACCCTGAAACATTTCAGTGTGTATTTTTAAATTTTTATTTATTTTTATTTTTTGAGACAGAGTCTTGCTCTGTCACCCAGGCTGGAATGCAGTGGCACGATCTTGGCTCATTGCAACCTCCACCTCCTGGGTATCATGCTGCTGCCTCCTGAGTAGCTGGGATTGCAGGCATGTGCCACCATGCCTGGCTAATTTTTTTGTATTTTTAATAGAGACAGGGTTTCTCCATGTTGGCCAGGCTGGTCTTAAACTTCTGGCCTCAAGTGATCCACGCCCCCTTGGCCTCCCTGAGTGCTGGGATTACAGGTGTGAGCCACTGTGCCTGGCCTTCAGTGTTTTCTAAGATGAGGTATAGTCTGTTACAAAACACAATATAGTTAATGGCTGCAGTAATTTTAACATTGATACAGTAATTACACTTTTTATTCTAATTTTGTATTTGACCCAATAATGTCTCTTATAGCATTTTGCCTGTTTCAGGACAGGACCTTGTTTAGGGTTCAGGTATTACATTTAGTTGTCATATCTCTTTAGCCTCCTTTAATATTTCTACAGCCTTTTTTCCTTTTTGTTATTATCACATTGCCATTTTTTGAAGAATGCCTCCCCCCACTTAATTTTTCAAAATCATTTTTATACATTTTAGTTTGAAATTATTGTAGAATCAAAGGAAGTTGCAATAATAGTGATATATCCTTCACCCAGCTTCCCCCAATGATGACATTGTATGACTGTTGTACCATATCAGAATCAGGAGTTGCCATAGGTGCATTACTGTTAACTAGAGTATAGCCCTTATTCAGTTTTCACCAGCTTTCACATGCATTCTCTATGTCACCCGCTCCTTTGTTTTTTGATAAGATGTTTCTCATTTTGAGTTTGTCTAATGTTTCCTCATGATTAGATTTATGTTGTAACTTAGTAGGGATACTGCATAGATGGTGATGGATTTTCACAGGGTCACATCTTTAAACAAATGATGGTTGTTTGTGATGTTAATTTTAATCATTTGGTCAAAGTCTTCCCAAATTTCTCCCCTCTATAGTTTTTTATTTTTTTTTCAATCCCTTGCAACTAATAAGCAACCTGTGGGAAGAAGTTTTAAGATGTGCAAATATGCCTGGTGTGGTGGCTCACACTTGTAATCCCAGCACTTTGGGAGGCTGAGGTGGGCAGATTCTTGACCTGGGAGTTCAAGACCAGCCTGGACAATATGGTGAAACCCTGTCTCTACAAAAAATGTAGAAAATTAGTTGGGCGTGGTGGTGCACGCCTGTAGTCCCAGCTACCCGGGAAGCTGAGATGGGAGGATCACCTGAGCCCAGGAGGTCCAGGCTACAGTGAACTGTGATCACACCACTGCACTCCAGGCTGGGTGACAGAGTGAGACCTTATATCAAAAAACAAAAGACTGGCGCGGTGGCTCACGCCTGTAATCCCAGCACTTTGGGAGGCCGAGGAGGGTGGATCATGAAGTCAGGAGATCAAAATCATCTTGGCTAACACGGTGAAACCCCATCTCTACTAAAAATACAAAAAATTAGCTGGGCACGGTGGCGGGCGCCTGTAGTCCCAGCTACTCGGGAGGCTGAGGCAGGAGAATGGCGTGAACCAGGGAGGCGGAGCTTGCAGTGAGCCGAGATAGCGCCACTGCAGTCCGGCCTGGATGAAAGAGGGAGACTCCGTCTCAAAACAAAACAAAACAAAACAAAACAAAAAAAACAAAAAAAGGTGCGCTGATATCCTGCCAGTTACCACCACAGTTTATCCCTTGACATTTGGCATCCATTGGTGATTCTTGCCTGATTGAATTTTTGCTATGATGGTTGCAAAAATGATTTTTCCACTCAAATACTTCCTCCACATTCAACAGTAGGACCTCAACATTCTGCTGTACTCAAGGATCCTCTCTTTTGCCCTATTTATTTATTTATTTATTATTGGTATAGACTAATTCTTAATTTTTTTCAGTTGTATATATTTATTACCTTCTTAATTATATTGGTGCACCAGTTGTCTCAGATTTGGCCAGTAGGAGAAGGAGCCTTTTCAGGCTGATTCCTGTGTCCTTGTGACAGTCCTCATCTTTCTTTTTTTTTTTTAAGCATTTCTTTACTTTTTGATATAAGATATTGTACCTACCCTGCTTTAGTGCTCAAACCAGCCATTAAGGAATCCTAATTCTTTTAGTGTGTAGTGAATGATATTAGAAGACTCTGTCTAGCGTTCATTGCCATTAGATTGTCTTTGACACTTTGCTCTTATAGCTGACAAAGCCAGGCAATATATGTAGTGTGTGTGTGTTGTACTCTCCTTTTGTTAGGTGGAGTGTTCTGTTGATATCTGTTAGATCCAATTGGTGTTTTTCCCTACTGGTTTTTTCCTCTCAGCACCAACTTCTAGATTATATTTTATGTGCTTATGTTCCTCAACTTACAATGGAGTTGCATCCCAATAAACCGATTAGAAGTTGAAAATATCATAAATAGAAAATGCATTGAATACACCTAACCTATTGAACTTCATAGTTTACCCTACCTTAAATGTGCTCAGAAACTTACATTAGCTGGTTAATTTTAATTGTATTTTTTGGGTCCTCTGTTTCCTTGTTGCTTATGGTGTTTTTAATAGCTGTTTTTCGAAGTCCTTTATTCTAAAATGTGACACTATACAGAGAGAAATTAACAAATTTATTGAGTGTTTATTATGTGTTAGGAACTTAGTTGCTGGAGATTTTTCAATGAATAGAGAGAAATAGAAAAGTCCCTTCCTCAAGTAAATTGCGTTCTAGTGGGCATATAGACAAAAAGAAACATACAGACTATCCCCACTTAGCAATGGTTCAGCTTATGATTTTTTGATTTTACCATGGTGCAAAAGTGATACACATTCAATTGAAATGTATTTGGAGCACCCATACAATCATTCTGTTTTTCACTTTCAGTTCAGTATTTAATAAATTACGTGAGATGAATCACTTTATTGTGAAATAGGCTTTGAGTTAGATGTGTTTGCCCAAATGTAGGCTAATGTAAGTGTTCTGATCATGTTTAAGGTAAGCTAAGCTGGAAAATTCAGCAGGTTAGATGTATTAAATCCATTTCCTTTTCTTTTTCTTTTCTTTTTTTGAGACAGAGTCTGGCTTTGTTGCCCAGGCTGGAGTGCAGTGGCCCAGTCTCTGCTTACTGCAAACTCTGCCTCCCAGGTTCAAGCGATTTTCCTGTCTCAGCCTCCCAAGTAGCTGGAATTACAAACGTGCACCACCACACCCGGCTATTTTTTGTATTTTCAGTAGAGATAGGGCTTTACTGTGTTGGCCAGGCTGGTCTCGAACTCCTGACCTCAAGTGATCTACCTGCCTCGGCCTCCCAAAGTGGTGGGATTACAGGCATGAGCCACTGTTCAATATTTTTAACTTTTCGTTGATTTATTGGGATCTAACCCCATTGTAAATAGAGCAGCATCTGTACATAAAATATAACCTGGAAGTTGGTGCTATGGGGGAAAAACAGTAAGGAAAGGGAAAAGGGAATGTGTCCGGTGAGGGATATGGGGGTAGTTGTGGTAGTGGGGCCTGCAGTTTTAAACAGGCAATCAAGAAAGGCTTTGCTGCTGAGTGACATTTGAGCACCTGAAGATCTGAAGGAGGTGGAGGTATAAGCCACATGAATACTTGGGAGAATAGCATTCTAGGTAGAGGGAGTAGCAAATGCACAGGCTGTGAGGTGAGGTTATTTAAGGATCTCTTTAGACTTGTTAAATGCCTGTCATGTAATGATTCAGTTAAACTGTGTTGTCCTTTTGGAAATGTGGGTACTTTAAAAATTTCTGGTTTGAAGATTATATAAGTGCAAAACGAGAGTTATCTCTCTTTTCTTCTCCCTAGTCTTACAGCTACACTTTTTAGCATTTCACGTATTATGTTTGTTCACTGCTTTATTTTCTGTCTTCCTTCCTAGAATGAAAGCTTCATGAGGGAAAGGATTTTATCTGCTTTATGTACTGTTTGTGCCTAGGACGTAGTAGTCACCTGATAACTTTTTGTTTAATGATGAATAAATGATTTGTCGGATATGACTTTGTAGTAGTAGTTCCTTATGAATTTAATGTCTGTAAGTCCATACTTAAAAAAAAAGTTTCTTGTTTTATCACTCTGTATGTAAATTGTATATATTACATATATACATTCATTTTATTTTGTTTTATTTTATTTTTTTGAGATGGAGTCTCACTCTGTCATCCAGGCTGGAGTGTAATGGCACGATCTTGGCTCATTGCAGCCTCTTCCTCTCTCTACCTCATCTCCTGGGTTTAAGTGATTCTTGTGCCTCAGCCTCCCAAGTAGCTGGGACCACAGGTGTGTGCCACCATGCCCAGCTAATTTTTGTATTTTTGGTAGAGACAGGGTTTCATCATGTTGACCAGGCTGGTCTCGAACTCCTGACATCAGATGATCTGCTGGCCTCGGCCTCCCAAGGTGCTGGGATTACAGGTGTGAGCCACCACGTCTGGCCTATACATTCATTTTAAATTACAGAACGGGGGAGTTATTTAAGTTTTTTTAAGAGGGAGAAAAATTGTATGGCTCTTCTTTGACTTTATACTTTAGAAACCAGTGTTTGGGTAGTAGACATTTTCCCTGTCAGCTTGATTGTAGTTGTATGTTGCATTAAAATTTTTAATTTCATTTACTTTGGGGTTTTGCATTTTGGGTTTTATGAACTGTCTGAGTTCTCAATCTATATTGCATGATATTTTTTGTCTCTTTTCTAACAGAATTATACCCGCTATTTTTCAGGTTGTGTGATAGCTGAGCTTTTTACAGAAGGTGTACCATTATTTGATCTCTCTCAACTTTTGGCTTATAGAAATGGACATTTTTTCCCTGAACAAGTGCTAAATAAAATTGAAGATCACAGTATCAGAGAATTGGTAACTATGCTACAAATATTCGCCATAAAGTTTTTAATAGGATCTTGTTCCCACTTTTGCTTTAATCAGATTTCTGGAATGTTGTAAATTTGGAATCAAGCAGTAAAACACCATAGACTTATATAAACAGCCTTTTGTTATTACTTTGTTAGGGAAGAATGTACTGTTTTTTTCCCCTTCAGGCACAGAGCTCATTTGACTTAAAAAATCTATTTATTATCTATTTTCCCACTATAATCTTCAGTGTGCTTTTTACAGATTTGGAAGGAAGTAAGGTGGTTTCTAGGGGTTGGAGAGGTTGTCCTGGCTAGAGCTTGCTAGTAAGAAATGAAGAAGACAGACATTTGAAATGAAGGAGACAGGAAATGTCAACTTGAATATAATACAGCAATACGGGGCCATTGCATATAGAAGCAAATAGCTTTGTATTAATATATGAAGCTGAGGGCAGTTCTGGAAAGGCAGCTACAGAAGCACAAATTAGTTTAGTAGAATGGGCGTGAGGAGTCGTGTAGGGGATCACCTAAGCCACGTAGCTACGTTACTGTTTGAGGGCATCTTTTCTAAGTCAGTTATAGGGTAACTGATATTGTGGCGATGACTCTGAGTCATGGAAAAGATTGTGGTGTGTTTAGAATATTCTTTAATTACGTAGGGAGATATGTAATACATTTTAATTTCTCTTAAGTATGTCAAATATTAAAAAATAAGATGCTTCAGAGGAAGCCAGATGAGGCCATATTTACTGAACAGTGCACTGGATGAGGAGTTGGTGTAGTGTTTTGTCTTTGGGTATGGCACATACTTGTTATGTTGCTTTGGTTATATAACTTCATGTCTTTGGGCATACATTTTCTTAACTGTGAAAGAAGTGAATTTGTTTAATTTTTAGGGCCTAGTCCAAACTAAAAGCAATTCTAACTAGTTAACATTTCTTTTGGTACATTTGAGTCCCCCATGTTCACTACTAGGCTCTTATTTAAACTATAAACGGAAGGTTCAGATAACTCAATACATTTTGTGATATTGTATTTAAATAATGACTGATACCCTATGAGTGTCCCAGAAAGATTAAACTATGTTCTGTGCATTGAAAAATATTTATTTCCCTATGATACTAGAAAACAGGATAAATTCAAATTAGGTGTATCATTTCTAGTGTTTGCAGAATTTAACATCTCTTTGACACTATTTGAAAACTTTAAGCCACTGATTCCCCTACTGATTAGATCCTAGAGCTATACTTAAACCACAGATTCCTTTGCACTTGTGGCAATAAGGTTCTGAACCATAACTCAACCCGGGATATGTAAATGGATTTTAGGGGTTCTGTGATTCCGTCCAGAATTGTATGAGTTCTTTAGTGCAAAAATTGTGTGTATACATTTTTCTCTGGAAGAGATCCATTGCTTTCCTCAGATTCTTAGTGATATCTCCTACTCAGAAAAGTTTGTAAGAATCTTTGAGTTGTGGACAGCAGTATATTAGTCCCTATTTTAATAAATGGGGAATACTGAACCATGGTATAACCTCCTCTTTATGTGTCAGGGCCATCTGTAATATATTTGTATATAATTTTTTACTGCTTTTTAGGATGATGGAGTCACAAATCACTTAGCAGTCAGGTTCTGAAAGATCCTTTAAATCATATGTAAATTGCCTTTGTAGCTTTCATCTGGTTTACTTTTCTTTTCTCAAATCTATTTTAATTCCTTTTCTTCCCTTGGTATAGGTAACTCAGATGATTCACCGTGAGCCAGATAAACGTTTAGAGGCAGAAGATTACTTAAAACAGCAGCGTGGCAATGCCTTTCCTGAAATATTTTACACTTTTCTTCAGCCCTACATGGCCCAGTTTGCCAAGGAAACGTTTCTTTCTGCAGATGAGCGTATTCTGGTTATACGGAAGGATTTGGGCAACATTATTCACAATCTCTGTGGACATGATCTGCCAGAAAAAACCGAAGAAGAGCCTAAGGAAAATGGGCTGGTTATCTTGGTATCTGTTATAACATCCTGCCTACAGACCCTTAAATACTGTGATTCCAAACTAGCTGCTTTGGAACTTATTCTTCATTTGGCTCCAAGATTAAGTGTTGAAATCCTTTTGGATCGTATTACTCCATATCTTTTGCATTTCAGCAATGACTCTGTTCCTAGGGTGAGGGCTGAAGCCTTGAGGACGTTGACCAAAGTTCTTGCTCTCGTCAAAGAAGTTCCTCGTAATGATATCAATATTTATCCGGAATACATTCTGCCAGGCATAGCCCACTTAGCCCAAGATGATGCTACTATCGTTAGACTAGCCTATGCTGGTAAGAGTTTATTGTCCAAATATTAGCCACTTAGATATTTTTTAAGTTAATGACTATAATACTGCTTGTTTTTCTGATTTGTTTGAGAATTCCAAGTATGAACTTTGCTCTTTGAACTATTTGTGTACATTTTGATAATATTTCTAGTTACTCTGTTCCTGGGAATCAACGTTTGTGTGTTCTCTCACTTTTGAAATAATCAGAATTATCAAGTGATGGAATTTTGTGGTTTTCTTAGGAATATTACATTCAACTTGAAATAAGACTAATGTTTACAAGTATGTGCTTCTGATCTAGTGTCTTTAGGCCTTTATGAAGTTTCTCTGACAAATATGGTTATTTGACTGTCAGTTTTAGGATACAACAATCTATTGCTGCTGAAAAAGATTAATTTTGCTAGATAATTTGATGTTGAAAGAACCTAGCGTACTAACTTACTGAAGTTTAAGGTTGTTTTCCCAGTTACTGTACTGTTTAGGATATACATCTTCTTTGTGATGAGGTGGGTGTGTTATACACACCTACCTGTTTTGCCTGTAATTCTCACTCAAAATCAGGTGATACGTATTCATGTTTCTAGCTCCCCAAATTAATTCTGAAAGCTTATTTCTGCATGAGAAATATCACTGAATATATATAATTTATTTCTATAATATAATCGGATGGAAATCAGGGATTCTGTTTTGAAGTCTTTGTAAATAGTACGTGTGTGGTAATGATAGTAATGATACTGTCTTTTTTTTTTTTTTTAAAGAAACGTAGTTCATTTTATGATTTGCTTGTCATTATTTTAATGAAACATGCGAAAAGTGGTCTTTGGACTCTGGTCTTATCTCTAGGCACATCCACAAAGTGATTGGTGATTGTTAGGTGTTTTTATGTTTCCTCATATATATATTTTTATTTATGTTTATCTCTGCCTATTTATTTATTTATGGTTTCTATAACCATATAGGTATGAACTTCAGGCCCAGAATTCCAGGATTTCTCTTAAGACACATCAAAGTTTATCATTTATAACAAAGCATAGTTGTAACTCACTTGGCAAGTATAAACAATTGAACCAGCTAAAATCAAATCAAATAAAAGTTTATCAGTTTTAAAAACAAGCTCTGTCTTCTTTACCAGAATTTTATGATCTTACTTTTTGGTGCAGTGCGTCTTAATCTGTTCTCAACTGTGTTAAACAGGTCATGTTCTGATGAGGTGCCATATTAACATATTGACACTCAGTTACTAATAGCTATCACATAAAAATAATAGCTACTGTTTATTGAAAAATCTACTTTAGGTTGTTGCAAGGGTTAGCTGCAACAACCTTGAGCATTAGATGTTATATTACCTTCATATGACAGGTGAGGAAACTGGGGTTAGGAGAGACTAAATAACATGACCCAAATGTATCCGGTCTAATTCTCAGTTCTCAGAGCTCCTGCTCTACACCTTGGTTTTGAAGCAATCCTGCATTTCTTTGGTCTTCTGGGTCTTTATGGTGAGAGTCCATGATAACCCAGGGTCAGTGCCAGCACCTTGCATTGTTATTTCTTCAAGGTCCAGTACGTGATCACCCAGGCTGGAATGCAGTGGGGAGATCATGGCTCACTGCAGCCTTGACTTCTCAGGCTCAAGCCATCCTCGAAACGCAGCCTTCCAAGCACTATAGGTGTGTGCCACCACGCCTGGCTAGTTTGCGGTCTTTTAAAATAGAGCCAGTGTATTTGAATGTGTATGGTTAAATATAATTAAAATACATGTGTCAGTAATTATAAAAGTTTAAAATCAACATTTGTTTCTTTACAGTATTTTTTAAATATCATAGGTGCTGGTACAGATTTGTGTAAAGGGAACTTCCAAGTGTGCTGTGGTTTATGGACTTAAAAGGGGAAATAAGCATAGATCTACTCAGACTTTAAAGGTGCCCAGGAAAGTAAGAGACTTTTCCTAATAAAGATTTGCTCATTAAAGTGAGGATATTCATCTAGAATTTTGGCATATTATCAGGATATGGCCCAGAGTTTTTCCATCTTCAGGGTGAGCAGGCGTTATATGGTATTAACATCTCGCTTACTTAGAGGTAAATTTTTATTCTATTCAGAGCATTGTTGAACCTAGCAGAGGTGGGGAGTGGGACCCCAGGATGAAGGGAATAATTGTATTTGATTGACTCAAAGATCTCAACTGCCATAAGGTACATTTTGATTTCGGAGATGTTGGAAAGCAAGGAAAAAGTAAGGTTATTTTAAGTTTAAGGTAGTTAAACTTTATGTTCAGTGCTATTCACTGCTAAGAAGGAAAAGAGTACAGTCTTTGACCGGTTATGATCTATGTTAAGAAACACATATGTTAAGTGGGAGGCAAGGTAAGGGAAGAAAGTGTAAGTGAAGAGCAGATACAATTGATAGTAAATGTGACAGCAGAAATTAGAAGTAGTTATTTTGTAGTGGTGAGGAGTATCAGACAGTCTTTGTAGGTCATCAGAAAGAGAAAGGAGAAGATATAAACAGCTGTAGAAATGTGGCAAACAGTCTGCCACTTTGGTTCGCTAAGAATTTGAGTATCACTTGTAAAGCAGTCTAACAATGGTTTCTCTTTGAGGCAGTTGTGACTCTTCATTTATATGTGAAGAAACAGTCTCAGATTGCTTAAATGGTCAAGTTAGTAAGTGGCAAGGTTGAGATTTGAACCCAAGTCTGTCTGATTCCAAAGCTTAGCTTTATTTTAATGTGGATGTTTCCTTGTTAGTCTAATAAATATCTCTCACTTGTCAAGGATACTGTTTAAAGGGTAAGTCCCTGCAGAGAATTAGGCTTTTTTTTTTTTGGTCCTCAGTAGATGGGGTATTAGATTATTTTTATATTATTATTTTTTTAAGCTGTGTTTCAAAAATAAGACTGGCGGTTTGGAGACAGTTATAGATTATGAGCTGGCTTAGTAAAGTCTGATTAGGTTAAATGCTAAGTTGAAAAGTTCTGTTTTTCCCATAGGCTTATGATTATTTATGTATAAAGACAGGGAGGAAAAGTTAATAAGCTTTACAGAGAGTTAAGATTGTAATTATAAATTTTCTTCCTTTTTATTTTATAGAAAACATAGCTCTGCTGGCAGAAACAGCTCTGAGATTCCTGGAATTAGTACAGTTAAAAAATCTTAATATGGAAAATGACCCCAATAATGAAGAAATAGATGAAGTTACACATCCAAATGGAAATTATGACACAGGTTGTATAATTTTCTCTTCCATATTTCCTGTTATTTAGAATGAATTGCTGATGCTAACTTGTAAAACTATCATTTGTAGTTTTCATGTAAGGTGAAGGAATACCAGATCTATATATTAGATAGGAAGAGTCACTGGTGTCTAATTATTCTCTCTGTCCTCATATACTGTTATCTTGCTCAAAAATAATCAGCTTGTCACCATGGATACTAAACTCAATTGTTTGTCAGCCAGAATTGATTTGTGTGAACAGTAAAGCTGGCTGAATTATATAATTCTCATAAAAGAAGAAAAAATTAGAAACATCATAGCTAAAGAAGCTAAACCTTTTCTCCTTATGTGAGTATATTCTGAGTATCCTCAATCATAAATTGTTTTTATTTCATACTATTTGTTATTTACAAAAAACCATAAAGAAACAGATGTGATGATGGTAAACTTACTGACGTCAAAGTCCTTGTCTTAGGTTTCTTTGTATTATACAACTCTACAGATTTTTACTTAATGTTTGTTGAGTAAAAGATTTAGAAGTAAAGTAATAGATGTAATTTTCTCCAAGATGCTTCTAGTTGTGAAAAACTAGAGAAATCTAGTTTTTTAGAATTTTATGCTACAAACAACTACAATTGCTGTTACTTGTTAGAATGGCACCATCTTTAGACAACATGTATTATCTAGAGTTGAATACAGTGGAATAATTTTGAAGTTATAGGAGGATGTATCAGGAAATCCTAGCCTTTTTTTGTGGAATTACTTGGAAAATAATACTGTCCTATATGTAATTGGACCTGTTGAGATAATAAAGTTAAATGTTAAAATTTTGGGGGAGGAAATCTAAAGTTTTTCTTAACGTGAGCATATAGTTTTGCATGTCAGGCCAGTTACCTTTTTCCTTGACAGTAGTAGCTGGACCAAGAGTGGCCCCTGTCTTCTGTTTATTCACAGATAATTGTTAAAGATTAGCTCTGCATCAGGCAATTAGGAGCCTGCCCTAAGCACTAGAGCATGATGGTGAGTAAGATAGAAATGATCCTTGCTCTTGAGCTTACATTTTAGTAAAAAGAAGACAGGCAGCTAAGTAAATAAATAAGTGAGAAAAAGTGAGAGTGAGGAAGAGATAAAAGCCAGAGAAGAAGACAGTGGCCAGATGAAGTAAAGCCTTGACGGAACTTGCAGTGTGTTTTCTGGCTTTCTAAAATAAACTGACCTTTAAAAACATTTTCTAAAAGGATTGCTCAGTACCATCATATTATATTGTGATCCTATCCAGTATTTTTAAGTCCTTGATTAACTGGGATCTTACTGGGGCAATGTGATTTCCTTTCTGGTGCTTCTCTATAATTTTCTCCTTGAGCTAATAAATGAAACTATTTAATTAGTGAGATAGTAACTATGTTTGTGGCATCTGCTTGTTAGGATATTCTTCACTTTATATTTCAGTTTCCCATCCTTCAGAGCTTTGAATAATGCAAAAAATTGGTGATTAAAGACTTCGGTGGCTTCTGTAATCAGTCTCTCTAATGAGTAAGAAAGAAGACTGGGATTCTCGCCCTCTCCCTCTCCCTCTCCCTCTCCCTCTCCCTTCTTCGGTCTCCCTCTGCCTTCTTCGGTCTCCCTCTCCCTTCTTCGGTCTCCCTCTCCTCCTTTTTTCGGTCTCCCTCTGTTGCCGAAGCTGGACTGTACTGCCGTGATCTTGGCTCGCTGCAACCTCCCTGCCTCGGGCTCCTGTGACTCTCCTGCCTCGGCCTGCGGAGTGCCTGGGATTGCAGGCGTGCGCCGCCACGCCTGAATGGTTTTTGTATTTTTGGTGGAGACGGGGTTTCGCCGTGTTGACTGGGCTGGTCTCCAGCTCCTGGCCTCGAGTGAACTGCCTGCCTCGGCCTCCCGAGGTGCTGGGATTGCGGACGGAGTCTCGCTCACTCAATGCTCAATGGTGCTCAGGCTGGAGTGCAGTGGCGTGGTCTCGGCTCGCTGCAGCGTCCACCTACCAGCCTCCTGCCTTGGCCTCTTAAAGTGCTAGGATTGCAGCCTCTGTCCCGCCGCCACCCCGTCTAGGAAGTGAGGAGCGTCTCTGCCTGGCCGCCCGTGGTCTGGGATGTGAGGAGCCCCTCTGCCCGGCCGCCCCATCTGGGAAGTGAGGCGCGCCTCTGCCCGGCCGCCATCCCGTATAGGAAGTGAGGAACGTCTCTGCCCAGCCGCCCATCGTCTGGGATGTGAGGAGCGCCTCTGCCCAGTCGCCCAACGTCTGGGAAGTGAGGAGCGCCTCTGCCCGGCCGCCCCGTCTGGGAGGTGAGGAGTGCCTCTGCCCGGCCGCCACCCCGTCTGGGAGGAAGTGAGGAGCACCTCTGCCCGGCTGCCCCGTCTGGGAGATGAGGAGCACCTCTGCCCGGCTGCCCCGTCTGGGAGGTGAGGAGCGCCTCTGCCTGGCTGCCACCCCGTCTGGGAGGAAGTGAGGAGCGCCTCTGCCCGGCTGCCCCATCTGGGAAGTGAGGAGCGCCTCTGCCCGGCCGCCACCCCGTATGGGAAGCGAGGAGCGCCTCTGCCTGGCCACCCCCGTCTGGGAGGTGAGGAGTGCCTCTGCCCGGCCGCCACCCCGTCTGGGAGGAAGTGAGGAGCACCTCTGCCCGGCTGCCCCGTCTGGGAGATGAGGAGCACCTCTGCCCAGCCGCCACCCCGTCTGGGAAGTGAGGAGCGCCTCTGCCTGGCCACCCCGTCTGGGAGGTGAGGAGCACCTCTGCCCGGCCGCCCCGTCTGGGAGGTGAGGAGTGCCTCTGCCCGGCCGCCACCCCGTCTGGGAGGAAGTGAGGAGCACCTCTGCCCGGCTGCCCCGTCTGGGAGATGAGGAGCACCTCTGCCCGGCCGCCCCGTCTGGGAGGTGAGGAGCGCCTCTGCCTGGCCGCCACCCTGTCTGGGAGGAAGTGAGGAGCGCCTCTGCCCGGCTGCCCCATCTGGGAAGTGAGGAGCGCCTCTGCCCGGCCGCCACCCCGTATGGTTAGTGAGGAGCGCCTCTGCCTGGCCACCCCGTCTGGGAGGTGAGGAGCATCTCTGCCTGGCCGCCACCCCGTCTGGGAGGAAGTGAGGAGCGCCTCTGCCCGGCTGCCCCATCTGGGAAGTGAGGAGCGCCTCTGCCCGGCCGCCGCCCCGTATGGGAAGTGAGGAGCGCCTCTGCCTGGCCACCCCGTCTGGGAGGTGAGGAGCGCCTCTGCCCGGCCGCCCCGTCTGGGAGGTGAGGAGCGCCTCTGTCCGGCCGCCACCCCGTCTGGGAGGAAGTGAGGAGAACCTCTGCCTGGCCGCCCCGTCTGGGAAGTGAGGAGCGCCTCTGCCCGGCCACCCCGTCTGGGAAGTGAGGAGTGCCTCTGCCTGGCCGCCACCCCGTCTGGGAGGAAGTGAGGAGCGCCTCTGCCTGGCCGCCACCCCGTCTGGGAGGAAGTGAGGAGCGCCTCTGCCTGGCTGCCCCATCTGGGAAGTGAGGAGCGCCTCTGCCCAGCCGCCACCCCGTCTGGGAAGTGAGGAGCGCCTCTGCCTGGCCACCCCATCTGGGAGGTGAGGAGCGCCTCTGCCTGGCCGCCACCCCGTCTGGGAGGAAGTGAGGAGCGCCTCTGCCTGGCCGCCACCCCGTCTGGGAGGAAGTGAGGAGCGCCTCTGCCCGGCCGCCCCGTCTGGGAGGTGAGGAGCGCCTCTGCCTGGCTGCCACCCCGTCTGGGAGGAAGTGAGGAGCGCCTCTGCCTGGCCGCCCCGTCTGGGAGGTGAGGAGTGCCTCTGCCTGGCTGCCACCCCGTCTGGGAGGAAGTGAGGAGCGTCTCTGCCCGGCCGCCCCGTCTGGGAAGTGAGGAGCGCCTCTGCCCGGCGGCCCCGTCTGGGAAGTGAGGAGCACCTCTGCCCGGCCGCCCTGTCTGGGAGGTGAGGAGCGCCTCTGCCCAGCCGCCCTGCCTGGGAGGTGTACCCAACAGCTCCGAAGAGACAGCGACCATCAGGAGCGGGCCATGAGGACGATGGCGGTTTTGTTGAAAAGAAGGTGGGGAAGTGTGGGGAAAGGAAGGAGAGATCAGATTGTTGCTGTGTCTGTGTAGAAAGATGTGGGCATAGGAGACTCCATTTTGTTCTGACTAGGAGAAATCCTTCTGCCTTGGGATGCTGTTGATCTATGGCCTTTCTTCCAGCCCCGTGCTCTCTGAAACATGTGCTGTGTCAACTCAGGGTTAAATGGATTAAGGGCAGTACAAGATGTGCTTTGTTAAACAGATGCTTGAAGGCAGCATGCTCTTTAAGAGTCATCACCACTCCCTAATCTCAAGTACCCAGGGGCAGAAACACTGCAGAAGGCCGCAGGGACCTCTGCCTAGGAAAACCAGAGACCTTTGTTCATGTGTTTATCTCCTGACCTTCTCTCCACTATTATCCTATGACCCTGCCATATCCCCCTCTCCGAGAAACACCCAAGAATGATCAATAAATACTTCATAAATAGAAAAAAAAAAAAAAAGTTTGCATTCTCAAGGAACCTCAGCTGTTTGGTTTGCTCTTCTGCCACCCACCTCTACCTGTGCCAGACTGAGGGCACTCCCTGCCCCACCGTAACAGAACAGGATTCCAGTTGCTGTTTTAATTTACTGAATGTTATTTGTAACTGGTGGGAGAAAAATGTGGTTATAATTCACACTGTACAGCTTATTAAAAGTTACAGTAACACTAAAATTGAAATATTGTATTTTAGGAAAAATGAAATTATAAGATGAAATATAATGTACAGATGAAATATACAGATGAAATTATACGATGTCTGGGAATTTGCTCCATTGGCAGGAGAAGCTGGTGGGGTTACAAAAATTGTTAATTCAAATGATAGAAATTGGTTTATTTTTATGTGTAGGTTCTTCATACTGTTCTCTCTACTCTTATGGATGTATGAAATACTCTACAATTTAAAAGCTTCCTTTTAACTTAGATCAATCAAGTGTGAAGACAAAGAACTAAATAAACAATGAAAAGAAAAGAAAACCAAAAAAAACAAAATAGGGTTGGAGCTCCTATGAGAATCTAATACCATTGCTGATCTTACAGGAGGTGGAGCTCTGGTGGTAATGCTCACTCTCTAGGCTCACCTCCTGCTGTGTAGCCCAGCTCTTAACAGGCCACCATCAGGTCCCAGTCTGCGGCCAGGGTTTGGGGACCTCTGTACTAAGAAATCTTGTCAGGCTCTTTCTGCAAGAGCCTGTTGTAATATTGTCTGCCTCCTAAGAGGCTTATTTGCAGAGTCCTCGGCTGTGTTTTCTGGATTCTCACACTCTCAGGCAGCTCTCCAACTGGGCAGTCTCATGCAGCAGACAGCCTCCCAGAAGCAAACTCACTGGCTCCTCCCTGCTCCTTCTGGAGGTGGTAGCTCTGTAGTTGTGGTAGAGGGAATGGGGCTATGAACAGTGTCAAAGCTCCTATTGTAGCCAGCTCACCCAGGAGGAATGTATCAGAACTTTGCTTTGGGGGGACGTGGGCATGTAGTTTAAATAAGTCCCTGCAGTGAATCTGATATGTTGTCAGTCTCTATGTGGGGTATAAGAAATACATTTGGTCTTTGTTCCTCTTTAAAAAAAAAAAAAGAAAGACGACTGGGACTATCTGTATGGGGAAACATTGATCTTTTCTTAACTATTTCTTTTCTTTCTTTCTTTTTTTTTTTAGAGCTTCAAGCCTTACATGAAATGGTCCAGCAGAAAGTTGTTACTTTGCTAAGTGACCCTGAAAATATTGTAAAACAAACCTTGATGGAAAATGGAATAACACGGCTGTGTGTATTCTTTGGACGTCAGAAAGCCAACGATGTTTTGTTGTCCCACATGATTACTTTCCTAAATGATAAGAATGATTGGCATTTACGTGGAGCATTTTTTGATAGTATAGTTGGTATGTTTTTTGCTTTTAAATTTCTTTAATTTTTAATCATCCTCTCAAATACTTCCATGCAGTCTGAAGGATAGATGATACTACCAAATTTCATTAATAATGAAATGAATTCCTAGTATTTCTGTCTTCATGCTGCTTTTGGATGATGTAAGTATTTTAGCTTGGTAAAATAAAGGGTTGGTATATCAACCTGTGTTACATCCGTATGAAGGAATACTGTGTGGTTATTAAAAACTATATTTAGACAGAATAATGACCTGGAAAGTACCATGAAGTATGTTAAAGTGACATAAGTAGGTTGTAAATCCTCTTAAAGAATGATTGCTGCTGTATAAAGGTAACAATAACAGAAATCATATATTTTTATAAACATGTTAATAAAAGTGAACATGCATCACTTTTAGAATCAGAAAATAACAGTTAAAATATAATCATGGTTAAAAATCAATGTAGTTGGAAAGAATTAAGCTAAAGGCTTTGCTTTGTGTAACTGAAAATTTGTGAAAATTTAAGCAGTATTTTTTTTTTTTGCTGTTCTTTCATTTTACAATTCTTGATTTTTAGATATATCTAAAGTCAGACATCTTGTGTTTTATATGCATGACTTCTATTACATTTGGATTCAGAATTAGAAGTAAATGAAGTGGACAGTATTTTGCATGGGTTAAGTCATGTTTGATACAGGATTTAATATTTTCTCTTTTGAATAATAACTGATCCCCTTTTCCCTGAATGTACTGATCTTTTCAGTTTAAGATTTGGCCAATTATGAAATACGTGCCAAATTCATATTATTATGATTATCGACTACCCCCATTATATCATTTCCCACATAGTTGTAACAGTTTATCTGTTAACCCGAAAAGTTTAAAGACTATTCTGCACAATAGAAAGCTTGGCTGGTATCCAGACTTTCTTGTGAGGCAGCAGGAAGCTATAAGACTTTAAGGGCCAGGCGCCGTGGCTTACGCCTGTAATCCCAGCACTTTGGGAGGCCAAAGTGGGCGGATCACGAGGTCAGGAGATCGAGACCATCCTGGCTAACACGGTGAAACCCCCGTCTCTACTAAAAATACAAAAAATTAGCCGGGCGCCTGTAGTCCCAGCTACTCGGTGGGCTGAGGCAGGAGAATGGTGTGAACCCGGGAGGCGGAGCTTGCAGTGAGCCGAGATCGCGCCACTGCAGTCCGGCCTGGTTGAAAGAGCGAGACTCCGTCTCAAAAAAAAAAAGACTTTAAGTTTTGGTTCCCAATAATCTAGGAAAGGTTGCTGTTTGATTTTTGTTTGCTAAAAAAATAAAATGCAAGAAACCTATGTGGCAACAGGGTTGATATTTCTGCAAATGCTATCATATGTTTTGGAGGAAAGGGTACTTTCTACTTTGAAAAACTTTCAAATTCCCGGTTATTTTTGGAAATTACTGTATCTGTTTTTTTCTTTTCGGACATCTTTTGTTTTTTATTTTTGCATTAATTTATAGATGCATCTTAGCCCTCCATCTAGGACTTCATCTAACTCAGTTCCTGAATACAGTATTCTTTGATCCTTAAATCTTTTTGTCTTCCTTGCTCTCTTCTTCTTCCAAATAATGTTATTTTTATTTCTTTTCTCGGGAAAAGTTGGTTCTTAAAACTTCCCTTATCAGTCAATTCATGTGTTCTTTGAAACATATATTAGTTTGTCTTAATTTAAAAATAAATTTTTTTATTTATAAAAGTAATACATGCTTATATTACTTTTGGAAATAAAACTTAGAAAAATTTGGAAAATACAGAAACCAAGAAGAAAATAAATGACCGTTAATCCTACAACCCATGTACAATCTCTGTTAAAGCTTTGATGTTTTTTCCCATAGCTCTTCCTCTTCTCTTTCCATCCCATTTATCCCTTTCTGTCATATGCTGATCGTTAAGAGCAGGCATTGTGGAGCTAGACTTGGGTTCAGGTGTTCGCTTTGTCACTAGTTGTGGTTTTTGGAAAATCATTTAATTTTTTTGTGGCTAAGTTTACCTATCTGTAAAATGGAAATAAGAATAGTGCCTGTCTTACTGGTTGTTGGAGGATAGAATAAATTAATATATGTAATAGTGCCTGGCGTAAGTGCTATGTATATATTATATTACTTCCAAATTTTATTTTATTATTTCTTAAACTTTTTTCTAATAACATACTTTAAGCATTTTCTCATATCATTAAAAATTTATTTGAAATCATAATACGTCTAAACTATTCCATTATATAGTTTTGCAAAAATTTAACCCTTCTTCTGGATATTTAAATTATTTTCATTTTTTTCTGTCATATATAGATAATCTACATATTTGGTATAAATATGCAATGTATGTATGTAAGTAGTTGTTTCTGATTATTTTCTTAGGATAGGAGTAAAAAATTTTAATTACTGTGTTAAAGAATGTGAATTTATTTTTAAAACTCATGACACATTTATAAGCTATTCAAAAAGATTATATCATTTTGCATCCCCATCTCCATTAAGTGCTGCACACCCATCCAGTGTGAAATAGGCTTTACTTAGTCCTTGCCTGTTGGAAGGGTAAAATGATAACTTGTTTTGATATATATTTCTTAGCTTAACTATCAAGTTGAAAAACTTTTTCATGTTGATTATGTATTCATATTTCTAATTCTATGAATTTTAAAATTGATTATTTTGGCTTATTTTTTTCTGATACTTACGCTTTTCTTGTTCTTTTGAGCCTTTATATACGTATTAAGAACATTAATTTTTTAAATCAGTTTTAAGCACACATTTCTTAGTTCTTTAACTTGATTTTTAAATCTTTTTTGTAGACAGTTTTTCTGAAGTCAGTTTATTCGATCTTTTTGCTTTGTGATTTTTTTTTTTTACTTTTGTGTGTAAAGTCTCTTCCCATTCCAGAATTAGATTAATAATCTGTTGTGTGCTTGTCTTTTCTTTTTCATGCTTTGTTTTTTACACTTAACTGTTTAATTGATCTTTATTTTTGGTCTGTGATGTGGGGTGAAAACTAAATTTTCTTTTTCTTCTCAGATATGTAACTGATTTTCCAGCATAATTTATTAAGCATTTTTTTTGTTTTTTTCTTACTGGTTTGTTTCTTACTGTTTTATCATCTGTTGCATGCTTCTGTCTGTTAAGGTCAGTTTTCTGGCTTTCTAGTCTGTTCCATTGATTTTTCTCTTATTGTACTCATATTCATAGCCATATTCAATTTACATTATTATATATTTTTAATCACCTTTATTATCTGATAGGGTAAGTTTCAGATGTCATTCATTTTCAAAATATTTTTTGCTATTTTAGCTCATTGTACATTTCAGTTTGTAAAGTTCCTAAATATAAACCACTGGAATTTTAGATAGCATTTTTCATTTTATTAAAGAAAACAATTATAACATAATTTTTTAATCATAAAGGAAATAGGCTTTTAGAAATTATTTAAAATTTAATCAAAATTTATAATGTATGAAAAACAATAGTTGAAATTTCCAGAGGCAACTACTCGGCTTTCTGCTTTTTAGTGTTTTCAGGTGATTATTACCATATCTCTAAATAATATTTTCATATTACTATTTTTAGAATAACCAACTTTGGACTTTATCTTTTGAATTTTTTTCTGTGCCAGATGAAGATTTAATTCACTCATAACATGTCTTGATCCTTCTTCTCTTTTCAGTTTTTGAGATGTTGACTACTATTTTCAGTGCTTTAGTTTTTAGTTTGTTGTTTTAATAACTTTAAGTAAGTCTATTTTGTGTGCTCCACCTCTGATTTGCAGTACAAGATTAGTGCCCCTTTTCTTTCTCTTTACCTCTGTCTCTTTTTTATTGTTTGGTTAGTTGAGAATTGAGAATTCTCAACAATTTTTTTGTCATAGTTAATAATACATTCTGTTCTATAATCATAATGAAGTCTTTTATGTATAGACTGATTATGAAGCTTCAAAACAAAATACATGATTATGAATGTGTAAATTTTATTGACTGTGGAGCCAAGTGGTATACTGTAATTATATTTGCTTCATCACAATCCCAATTTAGTGACTGCCCCCTCACCATTTGAGTATGTTTATAGCAAGGCCAGTGGATTCTACTTTACTCCCTCTTCTAGTTACTAAATACACTATTTATTTTAATTTCATATTTGGACTGTGATTTTCTTGAGCAATTTCCGGAATTTTAGATTTCTTTGTTTTCCTTTTAGAAAGAAAAGTAATAAATTGTCACCATATCCGTAATAGCTAGCTTCTTTCTTATTAATTTTGTTTGTTGCTTAGAATCTATTCTATTTTGTTCTTGATGACATTTTTGAAATTTATTAGCTTTTAATTCTAATCCGGGCTGACTGATTTCTAGGTCTTTGCTAGCTTTTTTTTTGCCCTTGAATTCTTAGGTTGAAACTTTCCTAGAAAGGGTTGCATGGGAGGCAAACTTTTAATAGTCCTTACATGTCTTGAAATGACTTTTTTTAAATTTAATTGACAGTTTGACTGAAAATAGAATTCTTTTCATAACTTTTAATGCCTTGCTTGCCTATGTCTTGTCTTCTAACCTCCATTGTTGCTGAAGATTATATAATTACAGTCTGATTCTTCCTTTTTAGGAGACCTATATTTTCATTTCTGTAAGTTCTTAGGATCTTAGCTTTTCTGTGGTGTCCGAGAATTTCCTGATGATTTGCCTTGCTGTGGGTCTTTTTAACTTTATCATGCTAGGTAGGAAGTGCAATGTTCTTTCCTAGGTAATTGATTAATATGTTTGGCTTTTGCTTAATTTTATTGCTTTACTTAATGATATATGTACTTTTAGGTATTGAATAATCACATAATATTGCTTTTCATTTCCAGGTGTTGCTGCCTATGTTGGCTGGCAAAGCTCCTCAATTCTCAAGCCCCTGCTGCAACAAGGTCTTAGTGATGCTGAGGAATTTGTCATTGTGAAAGCTCTTTATGCCCTTACTTGTATGTGCCAGTTAGGACTGCTACAAAAACCCCATGTTTACGAATTTGCCAGTGATATTGGTAAGTTTTTGTTTCTCAAAATTAGAGATTGGAAGAACTTCATAAAATTTCTAGGTAATATAGAGTAAGAATTGCAACTTTATTGTTCCTACTATTGATTGTGTGGGGTTCCTACTATTCATTGTGTGGGTGTGCATGTATGTATGTGTATGTGTGCATGCTTATATGTATGTGAGAGACAGACAAGCTGACTCATTGGGTCCTCCAGCCTGGTTGGGAAGTACTGCTTTGTTTTCATCTGTTGTTAAGTCTGTGTTACCCTTGTCAAAAAGCAAGACTTTGGTTTTTGTTTTGGCTTTCTTTTTTTTTTTTGAGACAGTCTCTCACTCTGTCGCCCAGGCTGGAGTACAGTGTGTGATCTTGGCTCACTGCAACCTCCACCTCCGGGTTCAAGCCATTGTCCTGCCTCAGCCTCCTGAGTAGCTGGGATTACAGGCACCTGCCACCATGCCCGGCTAATTTTTTTTTTTTTGTATTTTTAGTAGAGACAGGGTTTTACCATGTTGGCCAGGCTGGTCTTGAACTCCTGACCTCATGATCTGCCTTCCCCAGCCTCCCAAAGTGCTGGGATTACAGGCACGAGCCACCACTCCTGGCCAAGACTTTGTTTTTAAAAAAACCATGATGTGGGTAAAGCCTTGACTGGTCTGAAGATGAAAATTATTTTTGGGCACTTGACCAGCAGTCAAGTTGAAAATTGGATGTGAAGGGTCTGTCACTGCATTGATTACCAGTTAAGAATTCATAGACTTGAATAATATGTTTATTCTATTATAATTTCACATAATACATTGCTTCTGTGGCCTAATTAGTTATTTCAAAATAAATTTTGGAAATTAATTTTGAAATTTAATATAGCTTATAATTAGCATTTTATTTATCTACAAAACAGATGCCCATCAATTTTAAAGCAAAAATCATCATGAAAATAGTTTTTTACCCCTGCACTCAAAGTTTGTGGAGATTTTTCTGGACCTTGCTATTTCTAGTCTTTGATCCCAGGATGAATATATGGAGTGCTCATATATCTTTAGTGTCAAAATAAATTATGTTTATATACAGAATAAACCCAGTGTGGTACTACTTCTTCAATGGATAACTCCCTTAGAACTACAACTGAATTTGATATGAAAACTCTGGGAAAAAAAAAAAAACACCTTACCGAGAAAAATCAAGTAAACAATCATTTCTTGGCATTTAAAACTGTTTAAAAGTAAAAAACAATTTTAGTAACTTAGAAACACCTACTTATTTAAAACAAATGATAGACTATATACATCTCTCTCATTCTGTTTTTAAACTATGTGTATTCTGTTGTAGTGATTTTTTCCCCCAGCTTTATTGAGGTATAATCAACAAATAAAGATAGTCTGTTATGTTCAACATGATATTTTGATATATATATACTTTGTGAAGTAATTATGGCAATCAAGTTAATTGACATATCCATAGTTCTTTTTCTTTAGTGGTAAGAACATTTAAGAGTTACACCCTAGTGATTTTCCAGTATACATTATTATTAATTATAATCACCATGCTGTACTTGCACATACTGTACAAGAACTTATTCATCTTGTCTAACTGAATTTTTGTATCCTTTGACTAACACCTGCCCATTCCACCCTCCCTTCTACCCCAGCCCCGGTAACCACCATTCTACTTTCTACTTCTATGAGTTCAACTTTTTTAGATAATATGTATTAGTTCGATCATAACAGTATCTGTCTTTCTGTTTCTGGCTTATTTTACGTAGCATAATGTTCTCCAGGTTCATCTGTGTTGTTGCAAATAACAGGATATTTTTATTTTTTAGGGCTGAGTAGTATTTTAGTTGTATATATACACCTTTTTTTTATTCATTCAATGGACACTTAAATTGATTTCCTATCTCGACTCTTGTGAATAATGCTGCAGTGAACATGGGAGTGCAGATATCCCTTCAACATGCTAATTTCGTTTCCTTTGGCTATATACCCCAAAGAGGGACTGCAAGATCATAGGTAGTTCCATTTTTAATTTTTTTTTTTTTTTAAGACACAGGGTTTTGCTCTATCACCCAGGCTGGAGTGCAGTGGCGTGATCACAGCTCACTGCAGCCTGGATCTCCCTGGCTCAAGCTATCTTCCAGCCTCAGCCTCTCGAGTAGCTGGGACCACAAGCGTGTGCCACCACGCCTGGCTAGTATTTATTTATTTAGAGACGGAGTTTCGCTCTTGTTGCTCTGTGCTGGCTGCCTGGACTTTGGGGAATGTTGACATGGGTTATGTGAAACTACCCTTCCTGCCCTCTTCATTGGGGCTTTTCTCATTTTTGTGCTATACCCAGGTGCCGTAATCTCTCACCTGGATTCCTTTGTAATGGTGTTTTCATGCATTGATAGTTGTTAAAACAGATTTTTTTCTACAAGAGGATGAACACTGAAATGTCCTATTCAGCCATGTTGTTTTCACTGCCTAGTGACCCTTAAAGAGAATGGTGGTGGTGGTTTTGATGGTGATTATGATTTCTTTGGTACTCCTTTTAAAAACTATACTCTTCCCACTTAGCTATTATGAATATTTTCCCCCACATTTGTCTTCTGATAAGTTGAATGTGTTAGACAAAGAAAAGATTGATTGGGAGGCCAAGGCAGGCGGATCACCTGAGGTCGGGAGTTCAAGACCAGCCTGATCAACATGGAGAAACTCCGTCTCTACTAAAAATACAAAATTAGCCAGGCTTGGCAGCGCATGTCTGTAATCCTAGCTACTCGGGAGGCTGGGGTGGGAGAGTTGCTTGAACCTGGGAGGCGGAGGTTGCGATGAGTTGAGATTGCGCCATTGCACTCCAGCCTGGGCAAGAAGAGCGAAACTCCGTCTCAAAAAAAAAAAGGAAGAAAAGATTGAATATGCTGTTTCACAGGCAGTTCTTTAGATTCAGGCTTCTTCTTGTTTTGAGTATTTGAAGTGCTTTGTATCAGGCAGCTACTTAATGATATAATCATGCTGTAGAACAGTCAACCACAGAATCTCAGTAAATCCTTCAGTAAATTTTTCGTCATGCACCTGTGGGTTTTATAGGTGGCCCTGCTTCAGGTTCTGCATCTCCAGGTTGTCTCTGATGACTGTGATTCATCTGTCTCATTCTGGGGCCCTCATTGTAGGGGCAGTAGCTACCCACATCATGTTCTCATGGTGATGGCAGAAGCATGAGAGGGCAAACCCAGCTATGTAGCACATTTCAAATTCCTGTTTGTCATAATATTCATTGGCCAAAGCAAGTGATATAAACCAAAAGAAAGGGGGCAGAGAAGTATCCTTTGTATACTACAGGTGTATACAAAGTGAATGAGTGTGGTTGTGTAATACAGGGAAGTTAAGAATTGGGGTAAATAATTCAATATAATACAGTTCCCAACTCCTGTCAAACCGTTATGGGTTTAGCTACTTTCTGGAGGTTTACCAATGTTTTTCCAGTCCTCATTTTCCTCTTATCACAGGGAAAATACCCAGTATCTCTTGTTGGATGGATCAGAGGCTGCAGGGTATTTATGAAATAAACAAAATCTTATTCATTTATAATTAGAAGAATTAGAAATGCAAGACCTTGGGAGAGAGATATTTTGAACGTATCTTTTCTCCTTCCCCTTTTAATATAAGTATTATTAGCCTATGATTGTATCCCTATTTCTCTATTAATGTGTATTTCTTATATACACTAAATAAATATCAGAGGATAAAGAAATATCCTCTGAATGCTGGTGTGTTTGCATGCTCAGAGCTAATACAATTTTTCTTGCCTTTAAAATTTTGGATTTTATTCTAAATCAGGTTAGTCTAATGTCGATTAGTTGAAATCATTGATTTTATGTTTAATACATAAAATCGTTAAAAGGTATGAAAAGACATTCATTTAATTTTCTGGTTTAATGTTATATTTTAAACTTTTTAAGAATAGGTATCATGTTTTCAGCCTTTTTGTTTCCATTCATCATTGCTTTGTGAAAGTAACTGTGAGTTATGTATTAGATTTGATCAAACCCCTGCATTAAAAAGAATATCAGATAGGCTAGATTGTTCCCTTAATCTTTATTCTGTAGCTTGGAGAAGTAACTTCTCCCCAATTTCTCTGCCCCTTGGGTGGTAGAAGGGATATGTCATTGAACTTCTGTGGGGGTACAAGTTGGGGAATAATAGTTAGCTATATGCTGTTGGGACTTGTTATGTCTCTAACAGTTTTTAATCCAGTGTTATAAATGAGTAGGTGCCCACACAATTTTAGTTCTGACTAAAAAAATATAAATTTTAAGTCCTCAGCTATGAGGTAACTGTTTTTATTCTTTTGTGATACTGCTGTGATATTTATGATAAGAGAATATTACAATAACAGTGTGTCCACTTGATTGAGTTTACGCCTAAGGGTAATTGAGTATGTGAAGGCTCCTGATAGTAACACTGGCAAGATCCTTTTGTCAGTTATGTTATAAGGTAAAAATTTGTTTATCCCGATAGTTTGAAATAACTTATTTGATCCCTACCTTTTCTTTTCCTCTTTAGCCCCCTTCCTGTGTCATCCCAATTTATGGATACGTTATGGTGCCGTGGGATTTATCACAGTGGTAGCTCGTCAAATAAGTACAGCTGATGTCTACTGTAAACTGATGCCTTATCTTGACCCATATATTACCCAACCAATAATACAGGTATACATGTTCCAAGTTGGAGTCAGTCTTTCCTCCAAACTGTGCCTCTTTAAAAAAAATGTTTAGAGAGTCCTATTTTTCTTAACATTTTTTAAGTATTTAAATTGGGCTATAGCATGTTTATATTCCTTTCAAGCTAATAATGTTAATGAACCAAGCACCTTTGAAGGTCAGAAAAGTGCAAGAGATTATTATGTTTTACATCATGTTATATCTAATGTAGCATACAGTAGTTCATATATTTTCTTTTGTGTAATATTATAAAGCATCTGTTAAAAGTGAAATATAGTCTAGCAAAAATGTATATTGATGGCCCTCTGCTTTTTATTTTAAAAAGTATAACTGATTGCATCCAGTTATAATAAACTAGAAAAAGTCTTTTTCAAATTTAAGTTTTTCACCGCTAACTGGTTGTTTTGATGTCTTTTCTTTTTTATTCTAACAACCCCACAACCTCTGCTCCACCTCTAGCAGTACTTGGTGATAAACTTTGGGTCTTTGGTTTGTACAGGGCAATTATTATTCACCTAGATTTTCAGTGTTTATAGCCTTCATCTTGCTAGACAGCAAACTATCAAGACAGGCATTTAAATGGAATGAAATGGTGAAGGATGATTCTAGCTGTTAAAACATCCTGAAAGTTCCTATTTTTACCAGAACTCCATTTCCCATTTGGAATTCACACACCTCTCTGGCTTTCTCCCACTTTTGTATTTCAATGTGCCTTCCCTTTGTTTGGAGAAAATGGCCTTGGATGAACTCTGGAAACTAGGAAGCTTTGGTTATACCTTCTTTTCTTCATAGATTCATTCATTTCTAGAGGTTATCATTCTTTATTTCATAGAGTTTGTAGGATTTTTTTTTTATTTTTACCCCAAGAGCAACTTATATATACATGAAAGATGGATAGCACTATCAGAAAAAAATGCCTTTTTAGAAAAGTTTATGCTTCCTTGGAAATTAAGTCTAGAGATATCTACTCCTTTTGAATAGTTACTCTATGTAAAAGTTTGCTCATTGAACTTTTTCTTTTGTCATTGTTTTGTATTTTGAAAGGCCAGGATCAGAAGTTGAGAGGCTAATTATTCATTTGCTTCATGAATCTTATTTTTCTACAATTTGGATTAAACAAAAGATATCTTTTTATGCTGGTTTCCACTGGCTGACTTCACCAAGGAGTTAAATATATCTAAAGGAAGTCCTCTTGGTTCTTTTGCTAGAGTCACAGAAAAAAAAAAAAAAGAAGAAGATAATCTTCTTGGTTACTGTTAGCAGTGCTCATCCATTTTATTTGCATTGACAAGGAATGTATTCCTTTTGGATAATTAAAGGAAGGATTTTATAAACACTATGGAGATAGCAATGTTTTTTAGAAGTGGTTGAATCTACCACGAAAATGTGATGACTGAAGGAAGACCTGTGGCTGTTGAGCATCTTTTCTGGATCTGTACCTACTGGTTGTCAGACCTGTGAACTGTACATACTTTTTGGATCTAAGACGTTGTCTGACATATTGGGATCTAGAAAAGGCTCTTTTTGTTTTCTAAAATTTCCTGGGTTGGATGATTAGTTTTCCAATGATAGACACAGATGTGTGGTCTAGCGCTAACAATGAAAAGTAAGAGATACCTTAGCTCTTTAAATTTTACTAGTATTCTTTTTTCTTCTACACACTTACAGATGTTGATATCTTATTTTCTTAGAAAATGAATATGTTAACTTTTCTCAAGTTGTATTTATTGAATTTGAAAATAACTGTACATGTTATATTTTTGGCTGATCCTTTTTATTTTTCTAATATAGATTGAAAGAAAACTTGTTCTGCTCAGTGTTTTAAAGGAACCAGTAAGCCGTTCTATATTTGATTATGCTTTGAGGTCTAAAGATATTACTAGCTTGTTCAGACATCTTCACATGCGTCAGAAGAAACGAAATGGTTCTCTTCCCGACTGCCCTCCGCCAGAGGATCCTGCCATCGCACAGCTTCTGAAGAAGCTGCTCTCACAGGTTGTATCACCCTTCCAAAGTCTTACATTTAAATACGAATTTCATAAAAATATTGAAGTGTCCATTTAGCTTTTAAAAATGTTTTTGATTGATTAGATTACATCATAAAAATGAGTAAGTAAATCTGGCAGACATCTTAGGCATTTGCTTTTGATTCCTAAACAAAGATAATAATAAGATGATGATAAGGTATCAGGTTAAGCCAAATAAGGAATCATGGGAAACCTGTTAAGTTTCTTTTGTAATTACTGGCTAAATAAATGAGGGAAAGACAGTAGAAATAACCTTAGATTTAATTAGTATTCTTGATTCAGTTCTATGTTTTACCAAAAATGTAATGAAATTTAGCTGAAAGAAACATTGCAAAACACAGATGCAATATAGAAAAATCCTGGTTCATTTTGATCCAAATTTGTAATTAATACTTGTAAACAGCTGAAATAACTTGTATTTAGAATGCATCTTAGGTTTAATAGACCAGCAGTTTACTGGTATATCTTAAAAGCCTGTGAATTTGAATCAATTAACAAAATCTTACTACACTTGGCATTGGTGATGCCTCTTTAGAAATATGAATTCTGTTCATGACAAAAAGGCCAAAAGCAATTGCAACAAAGGCCAGAATTGACAAATGGATCTAATTAAAGAGGTTCTGCACAGCAAAAGAAACCATCATTGGAGTGAACAGGCAGCCTGCAGAATGGGAGAAAATTTTTGAAATCTACCCATCTGACAAAGATCTAATATCCAGAATTTACAAGGAACTTAAACATATTTACAAGAAAAAAATAACCCCATCAAAAAGTGGGCAAAGGATATAAACAGACACTTCTCAAAAAAAGACATTTCCACAGCCAACAAGCATATGAAAAAAAGCTTAACATCACTCATGATCAGAGAAATGCAAATCAAAACCACAATGAGATACCATATCACGCCAGTCAGAATGGCAGTTATTAAAAAGTCAGGAAACAGCCCGGGTGCCGTGGTTCAGGCCTATAAACCCAGCACTTTGGGAGGCTGAGGTGGGTGGATCACCTGAGGTCAGGAGTTCCAGACCAGACTGGCCAACATGGTGAAACCCCATCTCTACTAAAATGCAAAGATTAGCCAGACATAGTGTTGTGTACCTGTAATCCCAGCTACTCGGGAGGCTGAGGCAGGAGAATGGCTTGAACCTGGGAGGCGGAGGTTGCAGGGAGCAAAGATCGCACCACTGCACTCCAGCCTGGGTGACAGAGTGAGACTCTGTCTCCAAAAAAAAAAAAAAAAAAAAAGTCGGGAAGAAAATAGATCCTAGGGAGGCTGTGGAGAAATAGGAACACTTTTACACTGTCAGTGGGAGTGTAAATTAGTTCAACCATTGTGGAAGACAGTATGGTGATTCCTCAAGGGTCTAGAACCAGAAATACCATTTGACCCAGCAATCCCGTTACTGGGCATATACCCAAAGGAATATAAATAATTCTACTATAAAGACACATGCACATGTATGTTTATTACAGCACTATTTATAATAGCAAAGACATGGAACCAACCCAAATGCCCATCAATGATAGACTGGATAGAGAAAATGTGGTACATATACACCATGGAACACTATGCAGCCATAAAAAGGAATGAGAGCGTGTCCTTTGCAGGGACATGGATAAAACTGGAAGCCGTCATCCTCAGCAAACACAGGAACAGAAAACCAAACACTGCATGTTCTCACTCATAAGTGGGAGCTGAACAGTGAGAACACATGGACACGGGGAAACGACACAAACCAGTGCCTGTTGAGGGGTGGCGGGTGAGGGGAGGGAACTTAGAGGATGGGTCAGTAGGTGAAGCAAACCACCATAGCACATGTATACCCATGTAACAAATCTGCACGTTCTGCACATGTATCCTGTTTTGCTTTTTAAAGAAAAAACAAATTAAAAAATAAATACATGAAGTCTAGGCCAGGCATGTTGGCTCATGCCTGTAATCCCACCACTTTGGGAAGCCAAGAAAAAAAGAAATATTAAATCTAAATTTACATCTTGTTTTATGGGGGGTATGTGGAACTTAGGGAAGCCAAGATAGGAATAAAAATGGTTATTCAGTCGCTGAATATATGCTTTATGAGCCATAATGCAAATTTTAAAGATTTAATTTGATGTGACTTGAATTCCTGGAGAGCTTTTTCTTTGGGTTTTCTTTTAACCTTGGCTTGTACATTAGATATGTTTTGTATTTTAGAAAGCAATTTGTGGAAAATTGGATTCTGAATCACATTTTTCTGTTGTTTCTCCTGAGTAAGTAATCCTTATCAAAGAGATTTCAATGTGAAGTAAAAATCATCTCAATCTAAGTGTTTCTTCAGGCTTGGCCGTTGTGACTATTTCTCTCTCCCTATCCTATATATTAATTTAAAAACCTTCATCCTGGGTCCGGCACGGTGGCTCATGCCTGTAATCTCAGCACTTTGGGAGGCCGAGGCAGGCAGATCACGAGGTCAGGAGTTTGAGACCAGCCTGGCTGACATGGTGAAACGCTGTCTCTACTAAAAATCCAAAAAATTGGCTGGGCATGGTGGTGTGCACCTCTGGTCCCAGTTACTCGGGAGGCTGAGGCAGGGAAATTGCTTGAACCTGGGAGGCAGAGGTTGCAGTGAGCTGAGATTGCGCCATTGCACTTCAACCTGGGTGACAGAGCAAGACTCCGTCTCAAGAAAAAACAAAACAAACCTTCATCTTGACATTTTCTTTTCCTTATCAGTCATTAGTTACCTCATGGGGCCACCCTAGCCCCTCATCTCTTCTTTTTACCTTGCTAAGGTATAGGTTTTGACACTGCCATGGGTAAAAGGAGGGAGTGGGAAGGAACAGTTTCCATAGCCTTTCTACTTCATGCTTCCTATGGTTCTTGTAAACCCTTCTACCACTACTGCTCCTTCCATGCCAGCCCCCATTACTGGGTGCCATGATAAAAATCACTAAAACTGCCTGACCCATATTCCTCTGAAATAATCCCCCATTTTATGTTATCTCTGGTGCCAGTGGCTTTAGGAGACTCCTAAAGGTTAGGGGACAATCCTCTGTTCAAGAGATAAGCACTGCTAGTAGAAGGGAGAGCAGGCCAGAATCTCTGAGGTTCTTACCAGAAATAACAGCATAACAACACCAGCTTCCGGTTTTTTGAAAGCCAGCAATGACTTTACCACTGCAGTTTGTGATTTCCATATTTTTGACTATCCTTAAAACAAATTTGAGCAACAGGTGTTATTCCTATTTTATAGATAAGGGAATGGAGACACAAGGAAGATAGTTAACTTGCTTATGTTCACTTAGTGCAGTAAGTTTCAGAGTTAGCATTTGAATCTAAACCTATCTGATTCCAGAGCCTACACTCCTACACTATGCTGTGTGGCCTCTAAAGTAAAATAAACAGAAGACAGAGAGCTAAGACCCAGAAGCTGGCTTGGGTTTTATACAGACTTAGGAAGAAGCCCATGTGCAGTTTATCTCCTCCAGCCCCTTACAAGCCTTTTCTCTACCTTCACTTCTTTTTGGTCCCTGTGCTACCTGAGTTTCTTAGGATTACTAGTAGAGACTTGGATCCAGGGGAGGCTTTGGAGATAGGAATTGAGTCTTTGTTTCTTTTTTTTTTTTTTTTTTATTGAGATGGAGTTTGTTGTTGCCCAGGCTAGCATGCAATGGTGCAATCTCGGCTCACCACAACCTCTGCCTCCTGGTTTCAAGTGATCCTCCTGTCTCAGCCCCCTGAGTAGCTGGTATTACCAGCATGCGCCACCAGGCCTGGCTACTTTTGTATTTTTAGTAGAGACGGAGTTTCTCCATGTTGGTCAGGCTGGTCATGAACTCCCAACCTCAGGTGATCCGCCCGCCTTGGCCTCCCAAAGTGCTGGGATTACAGGCGTGAGCCACCGCGCCCGGCGAGTCCTTGTTTCTAATGTCAGGGCTACAGAGTGAAGGGCTGTATTTTTAGCTTCTGCAAGCAGGCAATATGAACACTCCTACATAATTTTTTTTTTAGCTTAGAGTTCTTCAGTGCTCTTCTATACGGGACTGTATTTGAGACACATCATGGGTAAAGTAGGCCTTTCTAGACCAGCCTAGCATTGTTTCTATGGGAAAATATGTTAGTAGTTCCAGTTAATAGACTTAACATACACTTTTGGAACACTACCCATGTGGGAGTTGGAATCTGTACTCCAGATTTTCAGTAGAACTTAAATCAGGAGATGACTCATGGAAGGGCTGTTTTCATTAGATCCATCCCTCCAGCCATGCAGTTTCTTTCTTTGTCGATTGTGAATTTTATGTTGGGTGTTGAATTGCTTTGCAGTGTTGGACTTGTTCTGCTGTGCAGTTACTTGGAATCAGTTTCATCCTTTTAAGCTTTGCTTTTAAGCTTTGTTAAGATAGGTTTAGGATAGGTCCATACCAACCCTTACTTGGTCACTTTAGTCCCACTACTAAGAACTTCTCAGAACATGATACTTTGTGTATATTAAGAGGTCTTTCACTGTTCCCAACCTTGTGTTGTTCTTTCTATGGCCTCAGGTGGTTTCCTTATGCATACATAGTTTCATATTCAGCCAAAGACTTGAGGAGACCCTTCTGTAGCCCTCTGAAGCTCTCATTCTGTGCAGATCCTTCTTCTTCATTTCTCTGCCCCACAGAGTTAGCCTTTGTAACTTTCTTGAACTCTGATGTGTCTCTTGAAATCAGCTCTGTTTTACTCTGTTCCTTCTGCCATAGCCTGGCAACTCTCTCTAGACAGTATTGCTGGAACAGTCATAGGACTCAGTTTTAGGCATTGTAGCCCTGTCTGCCTGTTTTCCCATGCCTGAAAAGTGTGTGTATGTGTGTGTGTGTGTTTTGTACGGTTTGAAGTTGTTTAAAGTGGAAGGGTAAAACTAGTCTGGTCCCTGTTATTTCATCATGGTCAGAAGCTGAAGTTTGTGGGTATGTTTATGGATTTAACACTAGTACTGCACTTTCTTAGTTACCATAACTTAGGTTTGATCTTTGGTAGAAAAAAAACATCTCCCAGCTTGTTTTTTTTTTTTTTCTTTCCTTTTCAAGATTTTTTTGGCTATCCTTGGTTCTTAACATTTTTTTTTTCTTTTTCAAGAGTTTCTTGGCTATCCTTGATTCTTACACATTTTCCATGTGATTTTTTTCAAGTCAGCTTGTCACTTTATGCAATAAAAATTTACTGATGTATTGATTGAAATTGCATTGAACCTATAGAAGTCAGCTTGTCACTTTTGATTATTTTGAATGCTATTAGAATTGGCATATTAAAACATTATTTTGTTTGTAGGTGGTATAGGGAAAAATTTTTATATTTCCTTTTATCTGGCAACCTCATAAAATTTATTAATTATAATAATTTGCTAAAATTTTCTTTTGAACTTGTACATTCACAATTGTATCATGCGTGAACAGTGACTATTTTATTCACTTTTTTCCAATCTGAATACCTTTGTTTTCCTTGCCTTATTTAAATGACTAGGATATTTAGTATAGTATTAAAGGGAGTTGGTGTGAGTGGGCATCCTTGTTTCTCATATCAGAGGGAAAACTCTCGACATTATACCATTCAATGTGATTTTTGCTATAAGTTTTTTTGTACAATCTTTTGAACAGATTAAGGAAATCCTCTTTCTGGCTGGCTAAGATGATTATTGGAAGAATGTTAAATTTTATCAAATGTCTTTTATCTATTGAGATTATTATATGGTTTTTCTATTCTGTTAATGTGTTGAAATATCTTGATTGATTTTTCATATTTTAAAATTGCTTTATTCCCTGGATATTTGAAATAAACACAGCTTTGTCATATTGTATCTATATATAAGTGTAGTTTTAGAAAATAAATACAATATAAATATATAAAATGTTTTTATATATACTGGATTTGGTTTGCTCCTACTTTAGTGGATATTTTTTCATTTGCGTTTATGAACAACCTTGTCCTGTAGTTTTCCTTTCTTGTAATGTTCTTGTCAATTTGTTTTTTCATGGTGCAGTGCTAACATTTTTTGTTTTTTATTGAGATACAATTCACTACCATAAAATTCACTCTTAAAGTGTACAACTTACTGGTTTTTAATACATTTGCAAAGTTGTGCAACCATCACCACTGTTAAATTCCAGAACATTTTCATCACCCTGAAAAGAAACCCTGTATCCATTAGCAGTCATTTTCTTTCCCTTAGCCCCTGGCAATCACTAATCTGCTTTCTGTCTCTATGGATTTGCTTAATCTGGACATTTCATACTGATGGAATCATGCAATATGTGGCCTTCTGTGTCTGGCTTCTTTCACTGATCTTAATGTTTTTAAGGTCCCCCTATGTTGTAGCATGTATCAGTACTTCATTACTATTTATAGCCCTTACTGTGGCCCTCCCTTTTGTGGACTAAAACATAGACTAACAAAAAGAGAGCTCTTACTTTAGCTATAAAGTAGCTATTGTCTATTTAAAGCGAATTTTAGGAGGAGACGTGAAAATAAACCAAGTATTGCAAGTTAACACTGGGATTTAGTCAAGAATATGTCTATTATTATTGTACTTTAATGCAATTTTGTTTCATGTTTTTTAGCTTTGTGCCCTCCTAGGGTTGGTTTTATCATAGTCTGCCTGAAAATTGTGACTATGACTCTGAACTCTAGTGGGATTCTAGATTGAGGCCTCAGGAGAACTGACATTTTATTAAATGAATGTTTTTTATTCCTTTACATGATGAAAATGTACTAGAGGATTCTGTGGGTGGTTGGAAAGAAAGACACGCAGAGCTGCCACATTTACCAGAATATTTAAGTTGCCAATGAATTAATTATTTAGATTGATTACTTAGTATTTGTCCGTTTCAAGTGCACTAAGTATTTAGGTGGATTAAAATGTAAATTTCACTATAATCTGATAAGATGGGTGCCAGTAATTATCTTTATAGCTAAATAGAGGTGCACAGATATAGTAAGTAGTAATTAGGGCTGGAATTTGAACCTAGGCAGTCTAACTTCAGCCATTATTCTAGATTGCTACTGGGTTTCTTGCTCAGATTTGCAGTTCAGGCAGCATTCCAATCAATCCCTTAGTTGCATAGTATATTTTATATATCGTAGAATGCCTTTACATACTCATTCAATATAAATTTCTCAACACAACCAGGAGCAAAGTGAAGTAGGTACACTTTCTTTTGCTTAATATCGTACATTCAGAGTTTTGTTCAGATAATAAATATTTGTTCAACAGTTGTATTTTAAATATTACTAGATATCACACATTGTGTTCTTTGGAAATTCCAAAGATGAGTTATGTGTGAATACTGTCCTTTAGGAAGAAAGTTAAGATATAAATCATGATACAAATTACAAAGTGCCCTAATAGAGTGTTCTGGGAGATCTTAGTCGTGACATGTCATTCTGTATTGTTAACTTTATTTTTCACTTGGACTTGGTTGTTTCACCCTTCTGACTCTTCAGTTTTAAATTGGGTGATTTGTCCCTTCAGTTGTTAGTCATTCTGAGGCTTGTTTTTATTACTTGTGAAAATAAACTAGAACATATGGTTTTATTTGGTTTTAGGGAATGACAGAGGACGAGGAAGACAAACTTCTGGCACTGAAAGACTTCATGATGAAATCTAATAAAGCAAAGGCCAATATAGTGGACCAGAGCCATCTTCATGATAGTAGTCAGAAAGGTGTAATTGACTTGGCAGCTTTAGGCATAACTGGGAGACAAGTTGATCTTGTTAAAACCAAACAAGAACCAGATGACAAACGGGGTTAGTATGCTTGTTTGTGTGTGTGTAGCTTGTTGTTGTTAGTTATTTCATAAGACTGTTTTTTAGCTAATTAATAATAAAATAAAAAGCCCCATTTCACAGATAAAGAACTTTCAAATACAGTGACTCCATTACTTAGCAGGGAGATTTTGGGGAAGAAAAATAGGAAAGCGAACTAACAGTTAAGGAAGTAACTTGCCAGAATCACAGCTCTGTGTGTGACAAACCAAGATCTGATTCTAAAGCTCTACTTTTACAGTAAAATCACGTTGTCACCATGGAGGTGTATGATTGAAGATGAAATTCTGTTTTTTAACCCTTTAACCAGCAACCCAAGAACAATAGTTTATGTAAAATGGTATCAAGTTTTCTAGTTCATTATTAGTAGGTAATACCCAATGAATTCAAAAGAAAGGTCTTGCTATTAACAATGAAATACAAAAGAGTAGGGACCAGACAAGACTTAACCATTTGCAGTCTTGAGATCCGAAACTGTGAGCTCTTGTGACATTGACATTGATTGTATGAAGTTAAGATCCTGTGCATGCCCTTTTTGCATATATATTCACTGCCAATTACATGCCTTTAAAATTTCCTCTATTTTAGCATTAGATTTTGAAGGCAGCTAATGAATTATATTTAAAATAAACTTCTAATTGCCAAATTTGAGAAGAAGTATTTGTAACTTAAGTTTTAATGGTTTATATCCATAATATATAAAACATACGAATTAATAAGAGAGCAAGCCAAAAAAAGAAAGATTGAAGGATATGAACAGACAACTGATAGAATAGAATGCATATATATGAAAAGGTAAATAGTTTAATAAATGCAAATTAAAACATGCTATTTTCTTACTATTCACTACTTTTGATATAGTGGTTACTTGAAATTGAGCTGGCTTTGGGAAACTGGGAAGTAATTAGGTCTTATTATTAACATCATTGGAAGCACATCTGTTCCGTCTGCCCTAGAAATGAAGTGAGAGTTAATGAATTGATATATGAATGTGAATAAATTAGAAATCTTAAGGAACAAATAGAATATGAAGTGTATTGCTATCCCGGCCTCCTCTCCTGTCCCCTCCAAAGGCAATAAAAGCACATACTGGTTTTAAAGGCTACTTCAGACTAACTATTCTGAATATATTTTCATAGCCAGAAAACATGTAAAACAAGACTCAAATGTAAATGAAGAATGGAAAAGCATGTTTGGGTCACTGGACCCACCAAACATGCCACAGGCCCTACCTAAAGGGAGTGATCAGGAGGTGATTCAGACTGGGAAACCTCCTCGTTCCGAGTCCTCTGCTGGCATTTGTGTCCCTTTGTCAACTTCTCCACAGGTACTGTGTCACTCAGTAGTCCTCCTAATGTCTTTGAACGCTCTTCTGCTATTTTGGTTGTTTAAAGGCTGTGTACTGTAGTGGAAAAATCAATATGGTGACTTGTGTTTTAGGGAGGACATATTTCTTTCTAAGACAGGTTTATCTTTAATTTTATGGTGAGGAGGAAATCTAGTTACTGAAAGTACTAAAAAGATCTCATTTTAGAGTACTTGGCAATACAGTGATCTGAGATTGTGGGTTGAAGACATTATTATGAACTGTGATTATAATTAGGCTTCAACGAACCTTTTAAATCTTTTTTATTCCTCCTCCAGTATAACATAGCCGTATCTATAAAATAGCAAAAATACTTCTGGGAAGAAGTCCCAAATTTCCTATGTGTGATAAATGTCATGATGCTTTTGATGTACAGATCATTCCTGACTTAACGATGGTTAGACTTAGAATTTTTTGAGTTTATATGGTGTGAAAGTGATATTCATTCATTGGAAACTGTACTTCCGGTACCCATATAGCCATCCCATTTTTCGTATTCACTACAGATTTCAGTAAGTTACATGAGATATTCAACACTTTATTATAAAATAGGCTTTGTGTTAGATAATTTGCCCAACTGTTGGCTAATGTAAGGTTCTGAGCATGTTTAAGGTAGGCTAGGCTAAGCTGTGATGTTCAGTAGTTGGGTGTATTAAATCCATTTTTGACTTAATGATATTTTCAACTTATGATGGGCTTTTTGGGATGTAATGCCATTGTAAGTCGAGGAGCATCTGTATTTGAAATAAGTTTGTAATTTAAAGCAGCTCTTTCCTAGTCAATCATATCTTAAATAAAAAATATTAATTGAACCAGATTAATTGAATTGAAATTCCATTTCTTCTTTTCACTTAATGATAATTTTTGTTTAATGTTATTTTCGTGCTGATCAGTTTTTTTTATATATAAAATGTAGGATTTATATAAAAAATGGAAATGTAGCATTTGTGGCTATACTTCATTTTAACTGGGTGTTCACTGAAAAAATGTAATTGTAATTATATGGATTTTAAAATTGGTACATTAATGAGGACAAAAAGCTGTTATAATTTATAGATAAAAACATGGGTACACTTCTGTCTTCAAATGTACTTTGCTTATGACGTAAATAGTTAGAATTCTGTTTGTTTTGTAGGTTCCAGAAGTGACAACTATCCAAAATAAAAAACCAGTAATACCGGTTTTAAGTAGTACAATTTTACCATCCACCTATCAGATTCGAATTACAACTTGTAAAACTGAACTTCAGCAACTCATCCAGCAAAAGCGGGAGCAGTGCAATGCTGAGAGAATAGCTAAGCAGATGATGGAAAATGCTGAATGGGAGAGTAAACCACCACCACCTGGTAAAAGTTCCATTGATAGGTAGTTGTAGTCTAGTCTAGGTGCTTAAGGCTAGAATCTAATAGAGGAATGAATACTTAACTACCAGACAAAAGAGGTAAGAACAAAAATGTTATTTGGGAAACCCAGAGGAAGAAGCAGTAAGTAAGAAATCTTGTCATTATTTGTGGAGTTGGATCTTTTTAGCTGTGGGGGCAACTGGCAAAGTCATGTTTAGGCCAATCACGTAATAATTTAGCCTATCTGTGCCTTCATTTTCCCCATTTATAGTACTAGGTTTTACCTGTTTAATGCCTTGCCACTTTCTCATTTGAATGTCTGGCTTCTTTGACCAAATTCCTGCTTTTAATTTCTGGAAGGTTTAACATACTTTCATTAATATTATTTAAGAAAAAGTTAGAAAATTTAGAAAATGATGAGTACTTTTTTAAAAAAGAAAACAGGCTGGTTGTGGTGGCTCACGCCTGTAATCCCAGCACTTTGGGAGGCTGAGGTGGACGGATCACTTGAGGTCAGGAGTTCGAGACCAGCCTGGTTAACATGGTGACACCCCATCTCTACTAAAAATATAAAAATTAGCCAGGTGTGGTGCCACACGCCTGTGATCCCAGCTACTTGGGAGGCTAAGGCAGGAGAATTGCTTGAACCTGGGAGGTAGAGGTTGCAGTGAGCTGAGATTATGTCACTGCATTCCAGCCTGGGTGACAGAGGAAGACTCTCTCTCAAAAAAATAAATAAATAATAAAGTAAATAAATAAATAATTAAAAAGAAAACAACATCACCTCTAACCCTACGCCTTAACGATGATCAACATTAAAATTTTGAGGAAACAGTTCTGTATTCTGTTAAGACTTAAAAGCAATTTAGAGATACTTCAAATGAAAATCTGACTCAGCTATCTTAACAGACTTGCCTAGTGTAATGTAGCAGAGTTAGTCTTTGATACTCGATTTGTAGGTTTAAGAATATTTTTTGAGTTTCTGTCTCTACATTTTAATGATAAAAATTGAAATTGAGAAGATGCATAGTGTGCTTATGTATAGATATTTACAAATCATGTGAATTCCCATGGGCTACTGATGTGGACTTGGGGAAAATGCTGGTAAAGATCAATGATTTAAAGGTTTAGAAGATATTGTTAAGTGGCAAGTAGCATCGTTAGTTGCATAAATTTTCTCATCAAAATAAATATTTTGGAATTGTTTAATGTTTAAACTGTTTTTGTGATATACCAGCGCAACTTTAAAAACAGTGAAAAGTTGAGCATAAACTGCTGTATTTTATGATAGAATCTGTCTTTGTAAGTGGCATATTATACTTAGTAGAATAACACATTTTATTTAATAAATCACAGAAAAGATGTCAAATTTTGTAGTTCAAGAAATGTGCAATGACTGTTGGACTCTTGATTTTTTTTCTTTCTGCACTCAAGTAGCTGTGTGAAATTGCTTTTCTGCAGAGGGAAATGCGCAGCCTAGCCCTGTAGATTATTAGACTTCATGACAAAGTGTTTTTGATCACTTTCAAATCCAGCATATTCTTAAAAATCACATTTAGCTACTGTTCCCACACATGCGAGCCAGAGATCTAAGGGGAAACGTTTTGTTTTTTGTTTTAGAGTAAGCTCGGTTTGGCAGTGGTATCAGTTTCATTTTTGTTTCTTGGTGAAAATAAATCATTTCTAAAATGACATTATCATCACTGAGGTCGCCACAGTGGTGATTCTCAGTACAGTATGCTCTTTAGCATAGTTTTCTGTTTTATTTTAAAATCTTATGGTATTAAATATAATGAACTGTTATACTTAATACAAAAGAAGCTATCAAACATTGAAGACAGTTATGTGCAGGTACCTATGTTAGGTGCTGTGAATGAATCATGAATGGATAAGACATGGTTTCTGTCCCTAGGGAATGTATAATTTATTAGAGGAAATTAATCGTACTCAGAAAAAAAGAATATACATAAGAAAACATAGGTTATAGATGTCAAAGTATTGGAAAGTCCATGAACATTCTGAGGCTATAATTTATAATACCATTTATACTAATGTGTTTATACCATAGAATAAATGATTTCAGGTAAAAAGAGAATCAACCAACATTTGTGTGTTTACTGTAGGCTATGGATAATATTAGACTCTTGTATGTATCTCATTTGTCCATATAGTCTCCCTTTGGGTTAAGTAATATGCCCCTCATTTTACATTTAGGAAATTAGAGGTCAGAGAGTTTATATAAGTAGCTCAAGGTCTCACTTTAGTGGAACTGGGCCTCCTAGTGCCCAGTTTCTCTAGACTAATCATTACCCCATGCTACTGAGTCAGTAGTCAGGGATTTCAGATGTAGCAGGTACTACTGTGCCTTCATTTTCAGGTAACTGCTGTGCCTTCTCAGATATAGGAGAAGGGCCCCAGGAGCTGCCTTTCTGAAGCTATTTAAGCAACACTTAATTGCTAAATTGATGTCTCAGTAAATAATATCTGTCATGGTCCAGTAGACCACTCTTTATTGGCAACTATTGGTACTTTCAAATATTTTAGTTCTTGTGATTGTTTTCAAGCTGGTTGTTGGTTATTATAATGGGTGATGATGGGGACATTGTATTTGTAAACTACAGTTTATGATATGCTCATTTGCTTTTCCTTAGGATGGCGTCCTAAAGGGCTGTTAGTTGCCCATCTTCATGAGCATAAATCTGCTGTGAATCGAATTAGAGTCTCTGATGAACACTCACTTTTTGCAACATGTTCAAATGATGGCACAGTGAAAATCTGGAACAGTCAAAAGATGGAGGGGAAGACCACCACTACCAGGTACCATATGCTCAGGAATGAATCAGTTCATTAATTCAAATCAACAAATGTTTATTGAGTGCTTACTCTATAATAACCACTGTTTCGGGTACCAGGCATACAGCAACGATAAATAGACAAAAATCTTTCTTCTGTGGAGTTTACCTTCTAGTGGAAAGTGAGAGACAATGAAAGTATAAGTAAAACAGCTAATGTGTTAGATGGTTAAAAAAAATCGTGGTAAAAAATACAGCAGGAAAGGAAGCTAAGAAATGCAGTAGAGGTGGGGTAGGGCAGAATTTTAAATAAATTAACCAGAGAATGCCTTACAGGGAAAATGACATTTGAGGAATGACTTGAAAAAAGTGAGAGAAAGCCATATGGATATCTTGTGGAAAAACATTCCAGGCAGAGGAAACAGGCATTTCAAAGGCCCTGAGGAAGAAACATGTTTGGTGTGGTTGAGGAACAGCAGAAAGGTCTTTGTGGCTGGAGCAGAGTGAGCGAGGTGGAGGAGTAAGTGGGTCCAATTAGATATGGCTTTGTAGGCTGTTGTAAAGGACTTTGACTTTGACTCTGAGTGAGGTGGGGAGCCTTTGAAGAGTTCTGAGTAGAGGAGAGATGTCATCTGAGTTAGTTGTCAACAGAATTACACTGGCTGTTATGTTGAGAATAGACTGAAGAGGAGCAGGGCAGAAGCAGTTAGAAGACTATTAAATAATCAGGCAAGAGCTGGTGGCTTGGTAGCAGTATGAGGTGGTGGGAAATGATCAGATCCTGGATATAACAAGATTTGCTGAATGGATTAGATGGAATATGATCATGAAAAAAGTAAAAAAATTATAGAATGGCTAACTGTATAAGGAAAACAAATAGTGTACCATTGCCACACTCCTGCGGACAAGAAGGATATAATTTATGACTTCAAATCCGTCAGACTTTAAATATGCATGATGTGATTTTAATAAATATGATTATGATAAATATTTTAGATTTGTACAACTTTATAAGTATGTCCCTATCTGATTTGCAGTTTGTCCTCCTTCTGTTTCTTTCTTTCTCTGTATTGGTTCTACCATATTCTTATTTGTTCTTTGCCTAGTTTGGTCTGAAAAGAAAGCTGCTAGAAATCAGAATTGAATCTCATCTATGTAAAAAGATGTGGAGAATCTCTGGTGCTTTTCTTGTTACAAGTTCATTGACCATAATTAGCCATAAAATCATCAAACAACAAAATATCTTTGATAACTAAAATAATTTAAAAATTTACTCTTTACTTAACAACCTAAGATTTTGTGCCTATTAGCTCTATATTTTTACACCATGCTTAATTATTGTATTTTTCCTCATTCTCTCTTTGTGTTGTATTGGTCAGAACATAATTTAAAAAGAAGTAAAGACTCCTAGGTCCATGTAGCAATTTTTTTTTGGTCAACATTTTACTATAAAATTTTCAAATATGCAAGCAAAGTTGAAAGTGTTTCACAGTGAACATCCATGTACTTGCCACCTAGATTTGTAATGATTTTACTATATTTGCTGTGTTTTATAACTAATCATTTATCTGCCTCCCATCAATCTATTCTTTAAAATTTTTATTTTTATTTTATTTCTTAGAGACAGGGTCTCTTTTTGCCCAGGCTGGAGTGCAGTGGCCTGATCATAGCTCACTGTAACCTTGAACTCCTGGGTTTCAAGCAATCCTCTCTCCTCAGCCTCTCAGGTAACTAGGACTACAGGCGCATGCCACCACACCCAGCTAATTAAAAAAAAATTTTTTTTTACTTGAGAAATGGGGTCTTGCCACATTGCCCAGGTTGGTCTTGAACTCCTGACTTCAAGCGATCCTTCCCTCTCAAGTCTCCCAAAGTGCTGGGATACAGGTGTGAGCTACTACCTGGCCTCATTTTTTTTTTTAATGATTTCAAAATAAGATACAGACATCAGTATGTGCCCTCTAAAAACTTCAGCATGCACATCATTAACAGGATTTCAATATTTATAGCTCTTTTTTCTTCTTGATATAAAATTTGTATGCTATGAAGTACACAGATCTTAAATGAACCATTCCATGAGTTCTGACAAATAATACCACTGTATCCTGAATCCCTCTCAAGATGCAAAATTTGACCATCATATCAGGAGGTTCCCTCCTATCCCTTTCTTTTAAATCCCTGCTCTTTCCTTCCCCTGCTACTACCATTCTTTTGATTTTTTCCTAACCATTCTTAGCATTTTTTTTATTTTTTTATTTTTTTTTGGAGACAGTCTTGCTCTGTTGCCCAGGCTGGAGTACAGTGGCACGATCCTGGCTCACTGCAGCCACCACCTCCTGGGTTCAAGTGATTCTCCTGCCTCAGCCTCCGAAGTAGCTGGGACTACAGGCGTGTGCCACCACATCTGGCTAATTTTTGTCTTTAGCAGAGAGGGGTTTTGCCATTGTTGGCCAGGTTGGTCTTGAACTCCTGACCTCAAGTGATCCGCCCGCCTCAGCCTCCCAAAGTGCTGAGTTTACAGGTGTGAGCCACCGCATCCAGCCCATTCTTAGCATTTTAATTAGCATTTTAAGTACCTCTTCTGATAATTGTTTTCCCAATGGTTCTTTGTTATTATCAGTTGGATTCATTGTCCCCTTTATTAGGATGGTAAATTGCAAAAACGCTGCTTGTTAGTTCTCAAGTGATTTTTATTACAGTCATACTTTCTGTATCCCAGTGTCATGCTTTAGACAGTGGTATTTTGGTATCACATTTCAGATAATATCCCCCAAATTTTGGTAATTTAGCTGACTTTATAGAATTTGGGAAGTCTGTATGGTTAGGAGACTGGATCTCCTCTGAATGCAGTTACTCTTTTGCTTTGCTGTAACACCTGCTCTCTTGTTTGTGGCCAGCCATGGGCCTTGGCTTGGGAAAGAGGGTAAGAAAATGCGGTGTGTCGCCCTTATCACATGCCTTTATTGACTAGTGAGGGGAGAAGGAAGCAATTCTTATTGCCAGAGCCAAGTGGGGAACAGCTGGTGGCAGGGAAAGAACAGCAAAGCTAATGTGTTTTCTTAGGAAATGTTACTAGTACATTCTGACTAAGAGGAGTTTCCCCCATGAGTGATGTTGGCAGACCATTCAGTTCCCAGTCCTGATTTTCTTACTGAATTATGATTGGTGATTTATGCTACCTAGATCTTGGCTCTGCCATTTTCTTTTTTCTTATTTGAGTTAAACTTTCAGTTTGTCCCTTTGGGACTAGTTCTTGAAAAATTGCTGTTTTTCTAAACTTTTGCACAGATTTTTCAACTTATCCGTTTATAGTATTCTAACTTATATTTTCTATGTTTTCTTCTTGTGCTACCTTATTTCTGGCTCATTCAGCTTCTCAATTTTAGGGGAGATGGATGCATTTGGTATTTGTTGAAATTGGGGTGGTAGTAAAATATCTAAATGGAGTTCTATCACAGTGAAAACTTAAAACAATATGAGCAGTACAAAATAAAGTTGTCAATGTTAGGGTTACATATTTTGGAGTCACTGGTAGTGTTGAAAGTTAACGTTTTTGAGTGGCTATGAAGTAAAGGGAATATGAAGGGCAACAAAAGCCTGATGTCTGAATCTTAGGAAGTTGAATTTTTGGAACAGGAAGAGAGGGGCAAGAAAGGGAAAGAGAAGAAACCATTTAAGTTAATATTATAAACTACAATGAAAGAGAAAACTTATGAAAAGAATATGTAGGCCTCTCTCAATGAGACAAAAACCCTACTAGCATGAAAACCTCATAATGCCATTGGTGCACTCTCATACAGTGTCCTCTGGTGGAATGCAATTGATACCTCTTTCCTGGAGGTTTTTTTTACAATATAGGTATCACAAGCCTTTATGATGTACATATCCTAAGGAAGTAACTAAGAATCAACTCAGATTTAGTTTCAAGACTGTTCAGATTGATTTTCTTTATAATAGCAAAAAATTAGGAGCAAACTAAAAGTTCAGCAGCAGTTATCAATGAAAGATAATTGTGTTTTTTAAAATTAGGTTTAAGAAGAGCATATGGGGTTTCTATTTTGAAATGGCAGAGTAAGGACCTCCAAAAATCTGTTCCTCCATAAAGCAATGAGAATACTGGCAAAGACTGTCAAAGTCAACTTTCTGAGAACTTTGGAAATCAGCTAACACCTTGCAGCAATCTAAAGTGGATTCAAGAAAAACACCTGACTCTCAGTAAGAATAGTGAGCCATGTCGTCCTTAACTTACTGTAATCTCATCCCCCTTTACCAGCTCTTTGGTAGTCTGGAAAACACCCTCACAACTATGGTAGCTATGAAAACTAGCCCCTTAGTAGCCAGTGGAGGGGTCATAATGGCATTGGAGCTCCCCAAAAGCCCATCTCCAGAGAATTGTCACTATTTGACCTCTGTGACAGCTGGCTGAAAAGTTCTATTTTCAGGGCCCATCTTTATTTGACTTGGCTCATACCTTGTTCTTTGAGAAAACTCTTACTCACAGGGCACTTGTTGAAACTAATCAGCACCATTTATTTAACACAGCAGTCATCTTGAGGTGGCATCAGGAGGCTGACAGAAAGCTTAAAAGGAAGAACTGGGTAATGAGATGTCCATATGGGCCTTTGAAAAGTTTTGATCTATTCCTGGGTCCTTATCAGACCACATGTATGTGTAGAGTTGTGCACATACCCAGGAAGAAACTGAAAAGACCAAATTCTCATGTCTGGCTGGCTTTGAGACTCTGTGCAAGCAAGAACTGTAGACTAAAGCAGAGATGTAAAATGCTTGATGGAGTGCTGAAGGTGTGCCACAACATAAACAAAACCCTCACTTAATTGTTCACGGCATTGAAAGAAATACCTGCCAGTTATTAGGTGATCACTTACCTAACTGAACAGAGACTTCAGTGGCCACATATGACAAAGAATACAGACTTTATAGAATTAGTGGAGGTAAGTCATTAAACAAACAAATAGCAACACTTTAGAATCTTATTTCCAAAATTGACACATTATATTAATTTTGAATGCACAGTTTTGAACAAAAGATTACAAGTTAGGCAAAGAAACAAGTAAGGATGGCTTATACATAGGAAAAAACCTTACTAGACATAGATTTTAAATCAGCTATTAAAAATATGTGTAAAGAACTAAAACCATGTCTAATATTTAAAGGAAAGTATGAGAACAATGTCTAACCAAATAGACAATATCAATAAAGAGACAGAAATCATAAAATAGAAATTCTGGAACTGAAAAGTATAATAACTGAAAAAATTTGCTGGAGAGCTTCAATAGCAGATTTCCACTGATAAGAGCAAAAAATCAGAGAATTTGAAGATGGTTGATATTATCCAGTCAGAGGTACAAAGAAGAAAAGAATAAAGAAAAATGAATAGAGCCTCAGAGACCTGTGGTGCACTATCAAGCATTCTCATACATGCATAATAAAAGTTCCAGAAGGAGAGGAGAGAGAAAAGGGGACAGAAAGAATATTTGAGGAAATAATGGCTGAGAACTTTTCATGTTTGATGGAAAACATTAATCTGCAGACCCAAGAATTCAATGAACTCTAAATAGGACAAAATCAAGGGAGCCATACCTGGACACATCATAAACTGTTGGAAGACAAAGACAGAATTTTGAAAGCGGAGAGAGAAAAGTGACTCATCACATACAAGGGATGTTCTATAAAATTAACAGTTGATTTTTAAGTCAGAAATGATAGAGGCCAGAAGTCAGTGTGTTGAAAGGAAAAGACTGTCGACCAATAATTCTGTGGCAGTAAAATTGTCCTTCAGAAACCAAGGAGAAATTAAGACATTTCAAGATAAATAAAAAGAGGGAATTTATTGCCAGCAGATTTGCCCTAAAAGAAATACTAAAGGGAGTCCTTTATACTGAAATGAAAGAATATGATACAGTAACTTCAATCCATATAAAGAAATGAAGAGCACCAGTAAAGATGACATAAGTAAATATAAAAATACAAATTATTTTTGTTTGTAACTCTTTTTACCTGCTATCTGATTTTGAAAGATGACTGCATAAAGAGATAATTAGAAGACTGCGTCAATGGGCTTATAACATGTAGATATGTAATTTGTATGACAATAGTTATACATATGAGGGAGGAGGGAAGAGACATATTAGAGCAAAGTTTTTATGTATTGCTGAAATTAAATTGGTATTAATTTGATTATTTTAAGATGTTCATTGTATTCTCAGACCAACCACAGCTTATAAATGTAATCACAAGGCAGAGTTGGTAGAAAGGGTGAAAAAACATGATCCAACTATATGCTATGTATGATAGACACACTTTAGATTTAAAGACATAAATAGACTGAAAGTAAAAGAATTGAAAATATAAACCATGGAAATAGTACCTAAGAAATAGTTAGGCCAGGTGCAGTGGCTCATGCCTGTAATCCCAAGCACTTTGGGAGGCTAAGGCGGTGGATCACCTGAGATCAGGAGTTCCGAGACTAGCCTGGCCAACATGGCAAAACCATGACTCTACTAAAAATACAAAAAAATTTTGCCAGGCGTGGTGGCACGCGCCTGTAGTTCCAGCTACTCGGGAGGCTGAGGTAGGAGAATTGCTTGAACCCAGGAGGTGGGGGTTGCACTGAGCTGAGATTGTGCCACTGCACTCCAGCTTGGGTGAGAGAGCGAGACTCCATCTCAAAAAAAAAAAAAAAAAAAAAGCTGGAGTGGCCAATGTCAGATAGAACATAAACTTTAAGGCAAAAATTACTCCTAGAGACAACCAAGGAGATTTTATAATGGTAAAAGGATCAGTTCATCAGGAAGACATAACAATTACAAACATACTTAACAGCAGAGCCCCAAAAACACACTAAGCAAAAACCGATAGAATTGAAGGGAAAAATAGATAATTCAGTTATAATAGTGGGAGCCTTTAATAGCTTATTTTCAAGATGGATAGAACAACTAAGCATAAGATCAGCAAAGAAATAGAAAATGTGAGCAACACTACAAACCAACCAGATTTAACAAGTATCAGTAGAATACTCCACTCAGGAACAGCAGAATATAAATCTTCCTTAAGTGTACATGTAATCTTTTCTATATTTAACCATATATTAGGTCACAAAACAAACCTCAATAAATTTAAAAGGATTGAAAACATATGAAATATGTTTGTTAACCAAATTGGAATGAAACTAGTATCAGTAACGGAAAGGAAGTTGGGAAATTCTGAAATACATGGAGATTAAACAACATATGGCTAAATACCCAGCATTTCAAAGGGAAATTAGAAAATACTTTGAGATGAATAAAAATGGGAACAGCATACTAAAACTTGGATAATGCATCTAGAGGAGTACTAAAAGGGAAATTTATCACTGTAAACATTTATATTAAAAAAGAAGAAAGATCCCAAATTAGTAATTTAACCCTAACCTTAAGAAACTAGAAAAATAGCAAACTTAAAGCAAGTAGAAAGGAATGATAAAGACTAAAGAGGAAATAAATGAAATAGAATAGAAAAACAAAAACCAGCAAAAGTAGAAATTGGTTGGTTGTAAAGATAACAAAATTGACACATCTTTACTATAGGGATCAATAAAAAGAGAGGACTCAAGTTACTAAAAACAGGAATTGAAGGGGGCACATTACTACTAACTTGACAGAAATAAAAAAAGAGTACTATGAAGGGAATACCATGAACAATTGTATGCCAACAAATTGGATAACCTAGGTGAAATGGATGAAATCCTAGAAAGACACAAGCTGCTGAAAATGACTAAAGAAGAAATATAAAATCTGAATAGACCTATAATAAGAAATTAGTAATCAAAAAACCTCCCACAAAGCCCCGGCTGAGATAGCTTTATGGTGTATTCTACCAAAGGTTTAAAGAATTACAGTAGTTCTCCCTTATGTGTGGAAGAGACAATTCAAGACCCCTAGTGGATGTCCCAAACCTCAGATAGTACCAAACCTTATGTATACTGTGGTTTTTGTTATGTGTACATATCTGTGATAAAGTTTAATTTATAAATTAGGCACAGTAAGAGATCAACAACACTAATAGAACAATTACAACAATATATTTTAATAAAAGTTATGTGAATAGAGTCTCTGTCTCTCAAAATGTCTTACTGTTCTGTACTCACCCTTCTTGTGATTATCAGTCTAATAACTGGGACAGCTACTAAGTGACTGACTGATCAACTAGCAGGTAATGTATTCAGCTGGATAAAGGAATGATTAAAGTCTTGGGCAGGAGGGAACAGGATAGTGTGAGATTTTATCACACTACTCAGAATGGTGCACAATTCAAAACATGAATTGTTTATTCTGGAATTTCCATTTAATATTTTCTGACTGCGGTTGACCACAGGTAACTGAAACCAGGAAAAGTGAAACTGTGGATAAGAAGGGACTAATGTAACGTCCATTCTTCAAAAACTCTTCCAAAACATAAATGAGGGAACACTTCTTAACTCATCCTTTGAAGCAGATGTCAATCTGATACTGCAGCCAGATAAACAGTTCACAAGGAAGCTATAGACCAATACCCATAATTAATATAGGTGTAAAAATCTACCACAAAATAATAGTAAACTGAATCCAACATGTAAAAAATAATATCATGACCAAGTACAATTTATCTCAGGAATATAAGGTTGGTTCAACATATGAAAATCAATTAATGAATGTACCATATTAATAGAATAAAGGGTAAAGACCAAATGGTCATCTCAACAAACTCTCAGAAAGTATTTGACAAAGTCCAGTATCATTTTATGATTATAACCAACTCAACAAACCAATTAGTAATAGAAAAGAATGAATAAAGGCCATCTACAACAAAAAACCCTACAGCTAACATTGTACTTAATGTTAAAAGACTGAAAGCTTTCCCCCTAAGATGAAGAGTTAGACAAGAATGTCCACTTTTGCCACTTATTTGAATACTGTACTGGAGGTTCTAGCCAGGACATTTGGGTAAGAAAAAGAAATTGAAGGCATGCAAATTGGAAAGGAGAAAGTAAAACTTTCTGTTAGTAGCCAGCATGATCATGTATATGGAGAATTAGCAATAATTAAACAATAATTGTTTTAAAAACTTACTAGAACAACAAAGTTGCAGAATACAAGATGAATATATAAAAATCACTTGCATTTCTATATGGTAGCAATGAATAGTCCAAACATGAATTTAAGAAACCATCCATTTACAGTAGTATCAAAATGAACAAAATACTTGGGAATAAATTTTACACAAGAAAGTATAAGATTTGTATACTGAAAAATACTAAAGATCATTGAAAAAAATTAAAGAAGACTCAAATGAATAGAAAGAAACCCCATGTTCATGCAATGGAATACTTAATATCATTAAGATGGCAGACCTCTTAATGTACAGATGCGATGCCATCTCTGTGGAATTTCTAGCTGCCTTTTTTTTCCCCTGAAATCGATGATCTGATCCTAAAATCCATAAAGAATTACAAGAGACTCAGAATAACCAAAACAATATTGAAAGAAAAGAACCAGATTGAAGGACTCACACTTCTGTATTTCAAAACTTGCTACAAAGCTACAGTAAATTAAGACAGTGTAGTATGGGCATAAGGATGGACATATAGATCATGTCTATGTCTATGTCTGTGTCATATATTCATGGAATAGAACTGACATGCAGAAGTACATTTATGGTCATTTTTTTTTTGACAGAGGTGTCAGGATAATTCAATGGGGAAAAGAATGGCCTTTAGAACAAGCAGTGCTGGGATTACAGGGTTTCCACATGCAAAAAGATGAATTTCAGTAGACTTATTCAAAATGGATCATAGACTAAATGTAAGAACTAAAACCATAAAACTTAGAAGAAAACATAGGCATGTAAATCTTCATGACCATGGATTAGGCAAGGATTTCTGAGAAATTACATGAAAAACACAAGTAACAAAGGAAAAAATAGACAAATGGGACTTCATCAATGTTATAAACCTTTGTGCTTCAAAGGACTCTATCAAGAAAGTGAAAAGACAATCCACAGAATGGGAGAAATAACTTATATATCATATCTGATAAAGATCTATTATTTAAAATGTATAAAGAACACTTACAACTCAACAATAAAAAGACATGACCCAATTAAAAAGCAAATGATGTGAATAGATGTTTCTCCAAATAGGACCAATGAGCACATGAAATGATGCTCCTTAGTCACTAGAGAAATGTAAATCAAAACCACAGTGAGATACTACTTCACACCCACTACAATGGCTATAGTAAAAAAGGCAGTAACCAGTGTTAGGATGTGGAGAAATTGAAAGCTTTATACATTGCTGGTGAGAATGTAAAAACAGTGCAGTAACTTTGGAAAACAGTTTGGTAGCCTTTCAAAATGGTAGACATAGAGTTACCATATGACCCTATCATTCCATTCCTAGCTATATACCCAAGACAGTTGAGAACATATGTTCACACAAAAATCTGTACACATGTTCACAGCAGCATTATTCATAATAGCCAAAAAATTGAAATTATGATAAATAAAATGTGGTATATCTATACAGTTGAAAACCAGCCATAAAACGGAATGAAGTACTGCTACATGTTATAATGTGAGTAAACCTTGAAAACAGTATGCTAAGTGAAAGTAGCCAGATCCAAAGGCCACATATTGTATGATTTCATTTATATTAAGTATTCAGATAGATAAATCCATAGAGACACAAAGTAGATTAGTAATTGCCAGGTGCTGGGGGAAGGGAGCATTGGGAAGAGACAGCTAATGGATACAGGGTTTCTTTTGGGTATGCTGAAAATGTTCTGGAATTAGATAATGGTGATAGTTGTAAAATGTGGTGACTTCATAAACCCCTTTAAAAGGGTAAATTTGGTGATATGTGAATTATATGTCAATATTACAAGAGATGGGGAGAGAGAGCCTAAGTGTGTGTGAGAGACCAAGCATGTTGGCACTCCCATCTCTGCCATTGCTTGTCACTGGCTGTCTTTACTCATTTACAGTACTGATTGGGTCCCTGTGGGCATTATGTTTGAGACATTTGTCCACACAAAGACTTATACACAAATGTTTATAGCAGCGTTATTCATAATGGCCAAAAGGTAGAAATGACTCACATGTTTATCAGCAGATGAATGGATAAGCAAAATGTGATGTAGCTGTACAATGGAATAATATTAAGCCTAGAAATGAATGAGGTATTACATACCATACCATAAACTTTGACGTTATGTTATGTGAAAGAAGCTTGATAATAAAAGACCACACAATGTATCATTGTATTTATATGAAATGTCCAGAACAGGGAAATTCATAGAAAATAAAGTTGATTAGTTGTTGCCAAAGGCTAGGGAGAGGAGTAAATAAGGAGTGAATGCTAATGGGTATGAGGACAGCTTATTTTTTAATTTCTTATAATTAATGAAAATGGTCTGGAATTACTGGTGATCTTTGCAGAATTCTGTTAATATACTAAAAATCATTGAATTGTGCACTTTAAAATCTACTTTATGGTATTTGAAAATCATTTCAGCAAAGCTGTTATTAAGAAAAACAACTAGGCCAGGTGCGGTGGCTCACATCTGTAATCCCAGCACTTTGGGAGGCTGAGGCAGGCGGATCACTAGGTTGGGAGATCGAGACCATCCTGGCTAACATGGTGAAACCCCGCCTCTACTAAAAATACAAAAAAATTAGCTGGGTGTGGTGGTGGGTGCCTGTAGTCCCAGCTATTCAGGAGGCTGAGTCAGGAGAATGGCCTGAACCTGGGAGGCAGAGCTTGCAGTGAGCCCAGATCACACCACTGTACTCCAGCCTGGGTAACAGAGTGAGACTCTGTCTCAGAAAAAAAAAAAAAAAACAACTAGAGAGAGATATTGATAAAATATATGAAATATTACAGATTTTTTTTTAAAAAACAAGTGTGAATGTATTGTAATATGTATAGAAAACCTTTTGAAGGATATGTAACAAAATGTTAAGTGTTTCTGGGTGCTATTATTATAAATGTTTTTACATTTCTGTATTTAGTACACTTAATATGCATTAACTTTTATAATAAAGTGAAATAAATTACACAAGATAGATGAATGTGTTCGGTGTTTAGGGGCTTTTGACCTTTTAGAGGTATGGCCCCTTAGAAGCGTAGAGTTGCAGTCTGTGTGGAGGGTAATGGAGGAGGGAGTTTGTGATAATGGAGGTCCCCTGTGTAGATGATATATTCAAGAAGTTTGGCAGTGAATTGAAAGAGTAGAAAACACAGCTTGAGAGGTCAGCATATGTGTGGGAGGGACTGAATATTATAATTTTGCATTTATGAATGTTTTATGGTTTACATATTACCTGATTTTCCCTATGGTCCAGTTAGGGAAATAGGTCAGTACTTGTTTTGTAGATGAGTAAACTGAGGCATACAACTGGTTAAGTAGTTTGACCAACATCATATAAGTAGTTGGTAGTGGAAGTCCTTGATTCCAAAGCCAATACTTTTCCTTCTGTGCCAAGCTGTGTGATAGAATAACTGAAGGGCGTAAGAGTGAGGGTTTAAGATATTCCAAGACTTGAAGGAGATAGGATCAGGACCACAGGTATGGGAGTTCTCATTAGAAAAGAGTTCAAAACTAGCCTGGGTAACATGGCGAAACCCCATCTCTACAAAAAATTAGCCAGGCATGGTGATGCACGCCTGTAGTCGCAGCTGCCAGGGTAGCTGAGGTGGGAGGATCATTTGAGCCCAGGAGGTCGAGGCTGCAGTAAGCTGTGATCGCACCACTGGCCACTATACTCCAGCCTGGGCAACAGAGTGAGACCCTGTCTCAAAAAAAAAAAAAAAAAAAAAGAGAGGAGAAGGAGGGATAGTCTATGATAGGAGAGAGAAGTGTGTGCAGATGGCCATTTGAAAATATTGGAAGAAAAGGCGATTTTTGTAACAGTTCTTTTGAGAGGAAATTTTTGTTTTTGTCCTGAGATCAGGGAGATTAAATGGACCTCAAAGTAATAATTTTGCTTGCTAATGGCCATGTGGATATTTAACATTAGCAGTGACATTGTTTCATAAATGAATTTTATTTTTCTTTCATTCAGATCTATTCTTACATACAGCCGAGTTGGAGGACGAGTCAAGACGCTCACATTCTGCCAAGGCTCCCACTATTTAGCCATAGCATCTGATAATGGTGCTGTCCAGCTTCTTGGAATTGAGGCTTCTAAGCTGCCCAAGTCTCCTAAAATCCATCCTCTACAAAGCAGGTATCTTATCTTTTGTCTTTTTTAAACATTGTATTTAGTGCACTACAGTACCTTAAGTCTCCTTTCTACCCTGCAATGTAGTTGGGATCAGTTGAGGGCCTCTTACATTGCACTTCTTTTTTTAAGCCCATAAAATAAAATAAATAAAATTTTAAAAATGTGCTTCCAGCTCAAAACTGTCAAATGTGGTTAGTCTCAGAAGACGGTATCTATGTATCTTCTGCAAACTTGTCAAGAGGTGAAAGGGGCAGCTTTGAACTTGCAGCTCATCCCAGTCTAGAATTTGTCTGAATAACCTAAAATTACCAGTTATATCTTCTGTCTCAGCTACTAAAAACACAACTCTGCCTGATTTTGAGAATGTGAGTGTTCTTCATTAAGGAAACTCAAATGTCAGCATTCCGTTGCTTGGCATTAAAATCTCTGAAGTTGATGGGGACATGGAGAAGAGCATTTAGACAGATGATTTGCTTATCATTTTAAAACAAAATACTAGTGGTTTTATTTAAGAATTTTCTTCATTTTTTATAAATTGTGGTTGCTTGCAGATTAAATGCATACAAGGTAAGATATTTAAAGACAAAGCAGGACAATTTTTGACCAATGTGTGTTACACACTGAAGATTTCAAAGACAAGGTATGTTATGCTTTAAGAATTTACAGTCTAGTGGGAGAAATAGACAAGTGAACAGACAATTTCAGTGCAATGTGGTAATTTTTACATGGATAACGAGCCAGCTTGAAAGGGAAGACAACAGGCAAGACCAGGTGTGAGTTAGCCAGGTGAAGGAAGGTGGTTAAGAAGGGCCAGGTGGAGGTGGTGGACCCCACAGAAGAAAGCAAAATAAGCCATGGCCAGTAGGTAGCTTAAGGCAGAAAGGGATATTTGTTGCATCACCTGGGCTTTTGTTTTGTTTTGTTTTGTTTTGCTTTTGCATTTAAAAAGATTTTCCACACATTCATTGAACAGATTTAAGCAGCTTTTGTCCAGGACATATTCTTTATGGCCTTTAATAACAAATACCTGCCTATTTTTAAGAAAATCTGTTTCAGCAGATGATGTCTGTATAGTAACATATCTATTGAGTTTCATGTAAATTATTTAATAACTTGGCATAGTGAGCCCACAGGCCACACACGCAGACAGACATGCACATTCAGTGCACGGTTGTCTCTCAGCCAACGGCACTTTTCACTGTAAATGTTACTGTCTTAAAGCAAACACTAGATAACTACCTAACTACCTAGATAAGGAGACTGGCAGGGTGTTTAGCTTTTACTCTGCCTCACAGTATGTGCTTCAAAGAAACTTTGCCATAAGGTCATAAGTTTTTGATTGTTTTGGTTATATCAACTGTTGTCATAGATAGCTCTTACTAATTAGAATTTGTGGAAGGAACCATTTTACATTTTACTTGGCAGTTGGATTTTTTCATCACTCCTCAATGGGAAAATATGGTCAAAATTAGAATATTTGTAAGTACAAGTGTTTATCCAAGGGTTAGCAGACTACAGCTTGCAGTATGGTCCGTAAAATAAGAATGATGTTTGCATTTTTAAAGGGTTGCAAAAATAAAAATAATATTCAACAGGAATGTATGGGATTCATAAAGCCTAAAATATTTACAATCTGACTCCTTACAGATGATGTTTGCTGACCTCTGATCTAAAAGATAAAACTAAAACTGCCTGTATGAATGCATGATATGTATGAATAAAGGAGACTGGCCAATGTTTTATGATGTTCATTTTAGTTTTAAAAATGCCTCAGCTTGAAAAAAACTAGTACACTTATACAGTAGAATAATAATCTGCATTATAAAGGAATGAATTATTGACTCATGCAACAACATTGATGAATCTTAAATGCATTTTGCTAATTAACCCACTTAACTGTATACCACAAAAAGTGAATTTAAATGTATGTAAAATTTAAAAAGTTAACCAGGATGTAAGGGGAAAGATGGAATGCAGTCTGTGACAAATTAATCTGTTTTACAAGTGAATCACATAATCACATTGAAGGGCATGGCGAATAAAGGAGTAACTTTGGAAAACAGTTTTTAAATTTGACACTGGGAGGCTAATGACAAAAGGAACTCAACTCAAACATTGTATTCTAGTTGGTTGTTTTTCACAGGGTTAACAATTTCATTTTAACAGTTTCAGGTTTAACAATTCTGAAACTTTACCCTTCGTTTGTATACTTGGGTTGAACAAATAAGTAAATGTATTGTTATGAGAGCCAGGTTTGTCACTGTTAGAGAAAGGTATTACAGATGAATGAACTCTGGTGCTAGATAGGAGTTGGAGATTATCAGTATGGACTCATGATATTTGTGTATGCATAGGCATAAATATATACATGTATACAAACACACGAACAGATACAGAAATATAGATGTGTCCACATGCCTGAAGTAGTATACATAATATATCTTTTAGCTCTGGCCATTGAGAGGAACTAGAAGCAGGCACACTGCCATAGCAATGAACACATAGGGCTTAGATTTTTGTTTCTAAATACCATTCTTCAATAAAAGGAACTAGTACTTCTAGAACTGGTTGATTCCAGGTGTGTGGGGAAAATAAAACAAGCCTGGAGCATCTTGTGGTGTCAAAAAATTAGGAAGTATTAAAAAAGTACATTGAAAGGGCACAAGAGCTAACATGAAAGAGCTTCCAGTGGGCAAAGTTGGAACAACTTGGGCAACAAAATAAATAATTGTAGTATTAGATTGTAACTCAAAGAATAAAATAAGTATCTATGAATCCATAGTGATATAAATAAGTGAATAAATAAGTTTATGGGGAAGAAGTGACAACTTACAGAAGAATCCCAGGCAACTAATGTAGAAGGACTGAGGGAAACAAAAAATCACCATTAGCTCACCACAGGCATGCTCCCTCAAATGGATGTTAAAATTAGTGGGCCAAAGTTAAAGCAGAAACAGAATTTTTGCATTGTCTCAAAGTATTTTTGCCAAATATTGAGTAATTATAAAGGGAAAAAATGTTTACAATGGAGAATCCTAGCAGACACCAGCTTAATTCACATGATTCAAGTTAACATCATAAGTGATTCAGGTTAAACATTTCTAATCTGAAAATCCAAAATGCTCCAAAAACTGTAAGTTTTTGAATGCTAATATGATGTCACAAGTGAAAAATTCCACACCTGACTTCATGGGACAGGTTGCAGTTAAAACTTTGTCTCATGCACAAAAGTATTTTGTACAAAATTACCATCAGGCTAGGTGTATAAGGTATATATGAAACAAATGAATTTCATGTTTAGACTTGGGTCCCATTCCCAAGATACCTCATTATGTATATGCAAATATTTCATGCTAAAAAAAGAAAAAAAACCCCAAAATCTGAAAGAGTTGTGGTTGTGAGCATTTTGGCTAAGTGATAATTAACCTGTACATGCTAACATCCGGTCCTCCCTCAAATGATGCACTGAGAAGGGCACATCACTTCTGTGGTATCTTTCCCAATAAGGCATAATTTCAGGATAATAATGAGAAAACGTCAAACAAACCCAAATTGAGGAACATTCTCTAAAATAACCAGTAGTCTTCAAAAATATCAAGGTCATGAAAGACTGAGGAACTGTCACAGATTGGAAATTTAATATTGCCCTGTATTATCCTGGATTGGATCCTGGAATAGTAAAAGGACACTATTGGGAAAACTGATAAAATCAGAATACATTCTGTACTCTAATTACTAGTATTATACCAAGGTTAATTTCCTAGTTTTGATAAATGTTCTATGGTTATATAAGTTGTTTACCTAAGGGGAAGCTTGAGTGAAGGATATACAGGAACTCTACTATTTTTGCAATTCTTCTCTACATCTGGAATTTTTTTAATGTGTCGGCTTTCGTTTTCTTGATAGAGTCACATAGCGCTTGTTTCTTGACTATGGATAGGATATAAAATCATCTTAAAGGGAGACTAGTGCTATGTTTTCAGTGACTGGAAACGTCTGCTTTGTGTATTTCTCTAGAATTCTAGATCAGAAGGAGGACGGTTGTGTTGTGGATATGCATCACTTCAACTCTGGGGCACAGTCTGTTCTTGCCTATGCCACTGTGAATGGCTCTCTGGTTGGCTGGGACCTTAGGTCTTCAAGCAATGCGTGGACTTTAAAGCACGATTTAAAGTCAGGCCTCATCACTTCCTTTGCTGTGGACATCCACCAATGCTGGCTCTGCATTGGTAAGCTAACTTTCAAGTCATTGGCTGGGTTTTGAATGCCACTAATGCCTGCAATTGCTGTCTTGGGAAATCAGTTTTTTCCTCTTTGTTCATTGGTAATTTTTCCCGTCTCTCTTTTTTTTCATAGTCATGTTAAAATAACTTGCAGTTTTATTTTTTTTCATTAAAAAACTGGTTTGAAAGGGTGAAATCAGTATCCTAAGGCATAAAACAGTTTCCTCATTTTCCTTGTTCTTAAATGAGGCTCCTTACTTTATAATCATTAAGTGATCAGATTTGCTGGCATTCTCTTACTCTGCCAGTGAAGCAGCAGACTTGACTTAAGGAAAACAGCATCTGAGTTTGGGCAGGCATGGTTTAAATTCCAATAGCTTTAGGCAGGTTATTTAACTCCTCTGAGGTTCAGCTATCTTCGTCTTCAAATGGGGCTAATCCTTTCAAGGGCAGCTTTGAGGATTTAATGAAGTAAAAGGATCTGTCACAGTGCCTGGTGTTGAGAGAAGAGCTAAGCAATGGTTTCTTACTTTATTGTTTGCCTTGTCTTCAAAGGCTAAAGATGAACCAAGTGATCCAGCTTGCTTAAGCAGGATTTTAAAAAATGTATTGTTGCATGATATTCCATTTTATAGATAACAATTTGTGTATCCCTCTATCCCTCAGTTGATGGATAGCTGAGTTGTTTCTAGTGTTTGGCTTTTCGGAGTCAACCTGCTGTAAATATTTGCAAATAAGTTTGTAAGGACATATATTTCCATTAATCTCAGGCATATATATACTCAAGAATGGGATTGCTGCTTTTGTAAAATTTCTTTTTTAATTGACAAACAATTGTATATATTTATGGGGTACAGTGTGTGATGTTTTGATCCATGTATTAATTGTGGGATGATTAAATCAAACTAACAAATCTATCGCCTTACATACTTATTTGCTGTGAAAACATTTAAAATTTGCTCTGTTGGCAACTTTGAAATATACACTGTATTATAATCACCATTCTGTGCAGTAGATCACTAAAGCTAATTCCTCCTAACTGAAACTTTGTACTCTTTGATCAACATTTACCCTTTTCCCATCTGCCCCTTTCTTTAAGTTTCGCGTTTTTCCCTCATGGTGTTTTGAACCTGCCGCTTGAGAAACTACCACATCTTATTCTTTTTTAGTTGGCATGCTTATTCAGAGGAATTATCTTCTGTGCTTGAATTTAGGTTTTCTAGATTCCCTAACTTGCATTTGTTACACTGTTAAGTGTGTGCCCTTTGCTTTATTACTTTTTGTATAGTTTATATGGAATGCATTTTTTTTGCCTTTTGTGTGAATAAACTGCACAGGGACAGAAAGATGTAACATACCTGTCTATAGAATGTTTAAGAGGGAAGGGCAAATGGAAACAATTGAAATCTGATGATAGCTACAAAGCTGCTGCTGCTTTGGGATTGGTAAAGTGATCATTGAATACCAGTAAAGCATCTTTGGGTATTTAAGACAATCTGAACATTTTGACTTACCAAATTCGTTTTATATCTTTTCAATAGCTTCTGTTTTTGTGGGTGCCTTTGGCAATTAATAACAATGTCAGCAACTAATAAATTTTTCATTTTCAATTTACATTATTAGTAGTAGCATTATGATAAGCACTTTATATCTCAGTTATTTAACAACCAAAGAGGTACTGTTTGAAACTGGTGGGACAGCTTCATGAGAACAAAACTTTTTTTTAAGTAACGAAGGCATTTTTCAGATAAATTCATAAAAAGCTAATACTATTTACCATTTGTATAAATGCAGCTTGATGTACTTTGAGCATTAGATGGTAATCTTTTTGTGCTTTTTCTCTTTAAGGTACAAGCAGTGGTACCATGGCTTGTTGGGACATGAGGTTCCAGTTGCCAATTTCAAGTCACTGTCATCCTTCCAGGGCTCGAATCAGGCGCCTCTCAATGCACCCTCTGTATCAGTCCTGGGTGATTGCAGGTAAGATGGAGGGCTGGCTTTCATGTGTTGGGAGATTTTCTTGGAAAGTACATAATAACCTGTTGCCAAAACTCATGTTTTTAGTTTTACTTTACATATGAACTGAATGCTTGATTCTCTTCTGATTATGGAGGTTGCCACTACTGATACCTCACTGTCATCTAATATTATGTTCAAAAATGATCTCATCAGTCACCATCATTACTCTCCATTCTTAACTGTCCACCACCATCTCCTATCCTTTTTTTCTTCTTCCTGTGTCCCCTATTTTTGTTACAGCTGCCACCATCTTCCTAGAGAGCTAAGTTAGAAACCTTGACTTATCCTTCTCTGTTGCAATTTCTTGTTGCTCTGCTTCCTTTGTGTTGCTTGAAAGCTTCCCTTCCCTTCCTTCATTGGGCACTCAAATTTTCTTGTATGGCTCCTGGGCATGACACTTGGGCAAGTCTTGAAACTGATTTTCCTCATCTTTAATATGTAGTTAAAAATACTTACCTTGTAGAGTTATAGGGAACTGAGATAAAACATGCAAAGTACATACTCTAGCACACAATTAATGCTTGATAAATAATAGCTCTTATTATTCTTATGTTTTCCCCTCAGCCCTCTTGCCTCTAGGCTCTTTGTGGTCCCTTCTTGTACACATAGTCCGTCGCATACACTGCTGCTATCAAAGTCACCATGTTGCCAAGTTCTAAGGCTATTATTGTGAGCCCTTTTCTTATTTGACTTATCATTTGATCAGTTGATTTCTATTGTTTTCAAATACTTTCCTTACCTGGTTTCAAGGACATTTTCTCTTGGTTCTCCTACTTCTTGATCTGCTAGTTCCTTCTCATCTTCCTGGCTTTTAAATTGTGGCCTGCCTCAGGACCCATTCTTTGGTCTCAACCACTTCTCCTACACTGGCTGTGTGTGTGATCTCATGCAATCTCATGCTTTAACTACTAAATTTATTCAGACTCATACCTATTTAAAATCTCTCAAGATGTCTAATAGCCATTGTAAACTCAACATGTCTAACTAAAATGAATGCTTGATTTCCTCTCTACTAAGTGTCTCCACCACTGCCTCCTACCCTGCTCTTCCTATGGTATTCTCTCAGTAAATGGCAGCTAGGTGCTCAGAAGACTGGAATTATCCTCGACTGTTCTTTTTCTCATCCCACTTCCAGTCCATTAGCCAGTCCTGTAAGTTCTATTTTAAAGTATAGCCAGAATTTGATCACTCTTCACTACCTCCATCACTATCTCCCTAGTCCAAATCACTATAATCTCTTTCCCCTATTAATGTAATATCTTCTTCACAGCCTGCTTCTGTCTGTACCTCTTAAGACCATTTTTTTCTTCTGCTCAGTACCTTCCATTGGCTTCTTGGTCCAAAAGACTTTATGGGACCGGCCTTCTTGCCACCTCTCTGACCTTTATCAGTTAGAATTCTAACAGGAAACAGTAGCACACTCAAGGTAGGATAATTTAAGAATTTATTTTCAAATAAAATTGTTTACAAAGGTTTGGGTGTAGGGGGTATTACAAAAGATAGCACAGTAATATGGGCTGGTAACAGCAGAGTAGCAGTAGAAGGCATGAGGGGAAGAGGGCATGGTTACTGAATTTGGAAAGGAGTAGAGAAGGCCACCTTGAAAGGAGCAGTGACTTTGAGATGAGGGATACAACCAGCCTGATGTGAATGACTTGACTTTCTTCCCTCCCTCCCTTTGATCTCCTGCTGCGGTTTCCCATAGGCATATATTAGTTTCCTATTAACCCACAACTTATTTTTTTTAATAATTCTAGAGGCCAGAAGTCTGAAATGGGTTTTGTGGACCAAAATGAAGGTAGCAGCAGACTTGTATTCCCTCTGGAGGCACTAGGGGAACATCTATTTCCTTGCCTTTTCGTGCTTCTAGAACTAAATTCCTTGGCTCCTTCTTTCATCTTCAGAGCCAGCAACATAGCATCTTGTTTCATCGTTATACTGCTTTCTGTTCTTGCTGCCAAATCTGCCTCCCTTGCCTAAGGAAATTTGTGATTGCATGTGGGGCCCCCTGAGTAATCCAGAATAATCTGTCTCAAGGTCCTTAATTTCATCACATCTGCAAAGTCACATTGCCACATAAGGTACCATTCACAGGTTCCAGGGGATAGGACTTGGATACCTTTGGGGCCGTTATTTAGCCTACCACAGGCTGGCGGACCCAGCCAGAGGGGGTGCAGAAGCTTGTTGATGTGGTTCATTCAGGTCAGATTTAGAGCAGCAAATGGAAAAAGACCAGCACTAGTGCCCTTTCTCCTACTTATCTCCCATTCTCAGTCTGTTCCTGCCACACTGACTTGTTCTTTCAACTAAGCACACTCCTGCTTCAGAAGGGCCTTTGCATTTTTGTCTGTCGTCCCCACTAGAATGGAAGTTCCATGAAACTGGGAATTTTTCTGCTTTGTTTGCCATCTTTTCTTCAGTGCCTAGCGCAGTGACTAGCCCATAGTAAAAATATTTACTATATTTACTGGCTCAGTAAATATTAAGTAAATATTATATCGTCTCTCCCCCTGAAAGAAAGAAAGAAGTTTTTCTTTCTCTCAGGACTGCAATTTGTTTTGTTGTAGTCTTCCCCAACTCTTTTTGTCTGAGTCAAGATTCTGGCCTTTGTTTCCTTTAGCTGTTCAGGGCAACAACGAAGTGTCCATGTGGGACATGGAGACTGGTGACAGAAGATTTACTCTCTGGGCCAGCAGTGCACCACCACTTTCTGAATTACAGGTTTGACTTCAGATTTTACTGTAAAGGATGATATTATTCCCCACATCCTAAGTACTTTCAGGCATTTAATCAAACCTAGTATCTGTTGGGCTTTAGGGTTATGTTTAAATTTAGGTTTTTAATAACATCAAGTATCATGTGGCCATTGCTACATGAGTGTTTCCTTGCTAGTGTTCTGCATTATTGGGTAAATAAGTTGCTAGCCCATAAAGCTTGTGATGATTCTTTGGAACCCCAATAAGATCTAGCATAATTAGGAAAAGGCCAGATTGAAGTAGATAGGGCATACATAACTGGTCTCTCATTTCTTCAGGTAACCAGGTGCTTGTAAAGCTACTGACAGTTAACTTGCCTCTAGAAATAGCACCATCATTTATGGAATGCATGGATGTCTTTTATTTGACTCCACATCTATTTCTTTTAAGCCTTCTCCTCATAGCGTCCATGGTATTTACTGTAGTCCTGCAGATGGAAATCCTATCCTGCTAACAGCTGGCTCAGATATGAAAATAAGGTACACTATCTCAATACTTAAATAATAAAATGGATACTTTTACAAGCTGTTATTATAGATACTGATGGCACTGTAATGTTTAAAATCATCTTATAAGGACAGCTGTTAATACTTTATTTGTAACCAATGGTATGCTGTTCTATGAAAACCTCTTTGCCTAATGCAAAAGAAAAAATGCATTGATGAAGATAAGCCAATGATTATTAGTTCCTCCCATTGTCCTAAAGAGATTGTCATCATTTATTTCCTCTTTCCTAGGTTTTGGGACTTGGCTTACCCAGAAAGGTCCTATGTTGTTGCAGGAAGTACTAGTTCCCCATCTGTGTCCTACTACAGGAAAATAATTGAAGGCACTGAAGTTGTCCAGGTACTGTACTCTTTTCATTCCTTTCAACTTTTGTAAGCACATACATGGCTTTTGTAAACAGAATTGATTAAAATAAATGGCTTGACCAAGCGAGGAGTACTTTGAATTTAGGAACTTTATTTTTTCTTGAATTTTCTGTATTTAAAAAAATTAACTTTTATTAAGGTAAAATAAGCATAAAGAAAGTGCATATAAGGTAATAGCTCACATGACCAGTATGTACTTTATAACATCGTAAGGAAGCACTTTTATTATCCTCTTACAAATTAAAAAGGCACAGTGAGGTTAAGTAACTTGTTCAAGGTCACACAGCTAGTAAACAAAGCTGGGATTTAAACCTGGCTTTGGGCCTGTAAAGTTTGTATTCTTGACTTAGGCAAAAACTTCAAGTGAGAGAATATACCTTTAGCACCTGGGCCAAAGTAGGTGCTCTATAAATGAAAGTGTGCTTCCTTCATGACAAATATTAATGAGCTTTAGAAGTGGTAGAACATCTGCTATGTATTTTTTATATTCTGGTCATTTATACCTCTTTTTTTTGTTTGTTTTTTTGAGATGGAGTCTTGCTCTGTCGCCAGGCTGGAGTGCAGTGGCATGATCTCTGCTCACTGTAGCCTCTGCCTCCCAGGTTAAGCGATTCTCCTGCCTCAGCCTCCTGAGGAGCTGGGACTACAGGTGCACGCCACAACAGCCTGCTAATTTTTGTATTTTTAGTAGAGACGGGGTTTCACCGTGTTGGCCAGGATGGTCTCGATCTCCTGACCTTGTGATCCACCCGCCTTGGCCTCCCAAAATGCTGGGATTATAGGCATGACCCACCATGCCTGGCCTATACGTCTTTTAATTATATTCTATCCCTTTTTGATGTTGGCAAAAGTTAATATGCACAGAATATTGACCTGAAATAAATTTTCCATATTTATAAGTGGCTACCCATGAAATCCAGTGACTAGGACCCTAGAATGTCATTTGGCTCCTTTACTCCTTTTGCTCAGTGTATTTGTGAAAGCATGACTACAAAAGGTGTTAACTTAAATACCACAACAGTATCTCAGAAGCAGGATTACTGACGAGAGGAAGAATGTGGTACAGACTTTTAACTTCTGGCTTGCTCCCTGACTTTCAATCACCAAACAGGAAATTCAGAATAAGCAGAAAGTAGGACCAAGTGATGACACCCCTCGAAGGGGCCCAGAGTCCCTGCCCGTGGGACATCACGACATCATCACTGATGTTGCCACATTCCAGACAACACAGGGCTTCATCGTAACTGCTTCTAGAGATGGGATTGTGAAGGTGTGGAAATAAAAACCTACTGATTTGTATAAATTTTAATACAGTTATAAATATACTACTATAACTCAAGAGAAAAGGCATTTCTAGAGAACAGATTCATTTGCTTAATTTTCAAAATTATGTCTCCATATTACTGTTTCATGACTGACTAAATGACACCCAAAATGGTTAAGATGTACTTGACTAGTTTACTTATGCATCTCTTTGCAAGAATCAGCCAGCCAACAATGTCTGGGATTTTTATTGTATATGTTATAGAGGTGAGAAATGTAAAATATGAAAATGAATATGTTTATTTTGTATTGAAAAAGATGGTTGAAAAGATGGTTGTAAGCTATTATAGTATAAACACATTTTTGCTATTAAAAATGCTATTCAAACTGTATTCATGCATCCTAAGAGTTTGTGTTTTTGGTGGTATTTTTAAATGGTAAATTTAAGCAGAGGAATAATCTCTCCAGCAGCATTTGTTTTAAGGTGAAGAAATGGACTCGATGTCACAAGGAATCAGTGACAGAACCAGGTGTTAGGTCCAAATCTCTGGACTCTAAATATTGTGCTGTTTCTGCTCTAATACTTCCTATGTGTTTTACAGTCTGTCTTAGTTATTTAACACTGTAGAATTCATTTCCTGCATATTAGTTATACAAGTGTGCCTCCTCTTGGCCATCATTGTTTTTTATGGGCTGTACCATAAATTCTGACACTTGGCCCAACAGGTTGCTTTTATCCAGTATAGACTATTGAATGCATGAAAAAGAAAAATAAAAATACACCAAAAATATACATTTTTAAAAGGCCAAAATTGGTCTTTTCCACTAAGATAAATCCCTTCAAGGTTATGGATTACTATTTGCATACAGACTCTCTCCATATTTAATTCTTATCCACTTGCAGAAGGGTTTATGGTATTCAGAATATTTTAGTTTAAAATTAGTTACATGAGTCTGTAAAAATCTCAGCCAAGGGAAAAGCCTACTTGCTTAGAAATACTCTAAGAATTTTCTAAATTTTTATAATTATATGATTAAGTTACAGTACATATAGTTTACAAAGCATATATCTAGTTTCATGATTCAGTACAATCATCCCTAGGTATCTCTGGGGCATTGGTTCCAGGACCTCCCAAGGATAACAAAAGCCACAGATGCTCTAGTCTCTTACATAAAATGATGTTGTATTTGCATATAATCTACACACATCTCATATACTTCAAATTATTTTTAGGTCACTTGCGATACATAATACACTGTAAATGCTAAATAGTTGTTATACTCTATTGTTTAGAGAATGAAAAGAAAAACGTCTGTACATGTTCAGTACAGACACAACCATCCTTCTTTTTCTAAATATTTTTTATCCATGGTTGAATTCATGAATGTGGAACACCCACAGATACAGAGCCAACTATACTTAGTTTTTAGACAGGTAAACAACAAAACTGTCAGAAAATGCCAGTCATTCAGAAATGTCAAAGTTAGGAACGATGGACTAACTAGGCCTGATAGCTTAGTGGATAAGTAGAAATTGCAAATTTGGCATTGTCATGTTGCCTTGCCTTTGTTTCCCTTAATGTCTGCTAAGACCATATTTACAGGGTTTCTAGCTACTAAGTCAGATTTAGAGTCTGCAGGGGGTTGGGGAAAATTTTTTTTGATATATAAACTGTAATGCTGGGATTGGACTTCAGCCTGGAGCCATTAGATAAGCTGTAAGACTGATAAATGTGGGAAGTGCTAAGAAAAAAAATGGAGTGGGCTGACAGAGATATGATCCTTTTCTCCCCTTATCTCCCGCTACCACCCATTCTTCTCTGTCCCCTTGCCCCACAGAAAAGCCCCAGTTTTGAAAAAAAGTTATTTGGTTGAATTCTAAGTATTACAATCTGATGCCGTGTTAAGTTGCATCTCCTTTTGACCTCTACTTAAAAAAAAAAAGTTTGATTCATAGCTCAGTACAGAGGTAATGGGAGGCAGTTCCATTACAGTCAATTAATTCACATTTTTAAACCAAGAAGCATCCTGCTTGTGTGATTCTTGGGTTAAATGTAGCTTTATTAAATTTATATTCAACTTAATTTTTGCTGTTTCCACTTTTAGGAGAAAGACGTAAATCAGGGAAAATACTAATATTAGGGATTTTTAAAAAGGAACTTCTATTTGCAGCATGCTTTAGAGCTCTCACCTATTAGTGATTCAAAAGATGGCCCAAAATGCTAAAAATAATCTGTCACCAAGGGAATATTTGTTTGACGTTCTTTAGTTGCCAGTGCAGAAAAACAGACAAATACATCTTAATGGTATTTCCAACAATTAACAAAAGAAAGGAGTTTATGCTTAAACTCAGAGTTAACTAGAAAAATCCCTTTTATTAAAATACATAGTAAATATTGCTCATTAATTTCCTGTACTTGAAACACTTTTTTTGAACCCCTAAGCACCACTTAGGATAGATGAAGCAAACCTGATGTGTTTTATTCTTCTCTATTACCTGAGTATGAATGTGACATTTAACTCCTTGAACTTCTTGCTCCTCTGAAGACATGAGGTGCTATCTCTGGATTTCCCTAAGTAAGAATGGCAGAAGTCGTTTTAAAAAAAATACTGCAGATAGTTTTTCTTTCCAAATTTTATGAAAATAGGTATAGGAAAGAAAATCTGAATGTCCTTGGTGTCAGTATCCATCTGCTGCATGCATCCAGGCAGGGCTTCTTTCCATTCCCAAAGAGGGGGATAGTCTGCCTAACAGGGCCATTGCTACCAACTGTGGAGCCTGCTCTTAGACTGAGGTAAGGTCTGAACATTGGGTGTTTCGTTGTTGAAAATATCAGCCCTATCATAAAAACAAAAATGCAGATGAAGACACAGCCATCAATACTTTTATAAAACCTTTCCTACTTTAACTTAGTCTCATCTCTTTTGCATCTCTGCAACTGCATATGAATTTGTAGATTAAAACAATGATTTTCTTACATTTTTCTAAACTCTGTGTATTTAAGGCTGTTTTTAAGAGCTCTGCCAATCCTGTTTTGGTGCTGTTTATTATTGACTAAACAGCTACCTGATGGGTAAAAGTAACTCAGAGCTTCATCTATGACAAGTTGTGTCTTGACTCTCCTTGTTTAAAGAATATATGGGTTAGTGAAAATTAACAAATGACCATAACAGGAAAGACAGACTAGAAGTCCATCAAAATGGGGGCTTCAAGCTCCATGAAAATGGCAGTAAGCTTCCTAATGAAGAGAAAACTTCCAGCTCAAAAGCAATAATTTATGTTCTGCGGGAATTAATTCAGTGAGTTCAGGAGGATTTAGAGATGGAGAAAATTACCCTCTTCTCATCAGTCCAAGCAAACAACTCCCACAGTGGTGTGTTTAAATGGAATAGAAGGTCAAATTTTTAAAAAATACGACATATAAACAGCATCCATTTCTAGGTTAAATTTTGGAGTAGCTTAAAATGTTAAAAAATAACTTTGATTAAATAGATGAGCATTAGACATTACTAAATTAGGAAAGAAGGATGGGTTTGCAGAAAATGAACTGGACAGAGATAAAAGAATTAACATTGACCCATGTACACATATGCATATGTCATATAAATTTTACCTTCAAATTATATCTCCGTTAGACTTTTCAAAACACTTCTTTCATTCTTCTGCCTTCTAATGAAACAGTTCTTCGACATATCAGTCGTAGAGTGCTGGAATTGTCAGGAGTGGTCAAATAAATGAACAAGATGTATCTTAATACCAATGAATGCAGGGGGTCAAGTCCTCTGATAACCTACAAACTGTTGCTTGAGTTCTGGAAGCAGATTTAGTTATATTTAAGTCCAGAGTCTTACCATGCTTCCTAAGGCTAAGTTGTTCAAGCATTTTTTTTAATCATGTTGTTTGGGAGCACTTTCTATCCTTCTTCCATTCTTAAAGGTATGGGAGGTGCTTCTGATAAAATTTTGAATAGCACCATCTCTGCCACTTCTTGCTACTCTTGAAAGATATTTTTTATCTTGAAAGAATTTTGCCTTCTGTAATACATCTTCTTTGAGGGTAGCTTTAAGTGGTCCAGGAACAAAGCTATACAACAAAAGAGAACATCATAGAAGATAAATGCCATTTCAACTTTAATAGACTACATATTAATCTGTCTTAGTAAATTAATTGTTTCACCCATTTCCTTGTTGCGGCCTTCCTCCAGGGTAATTTTAAAATTTAACTGGGTACTTACACTGGCTCATATATCAGAAGCTGACAAATGATACGTCTCATCAAAGTATGCAAAAGTATTATTTCAGCAGCAAAGTTTTTTCATGGAATATGTACCACTCAGTTCTACCTATGGTTGGTCCTTCTGATTATTTAGATTTGGGTTCAAATGGTACCTCATCACAGACCACCATATCTATAGTTTTCCCAGATCCAGTCCTACTTCCAGTCCCTCAGCACATCACGCTATTTTCTTTATAACACTTGGCGCTATCTGAACTTTTATTTACCTGTAAGCTTCCTTATGATCTATTCCTCACTTTTCCACCCAACCAGACAGAAGGTTCATGAGATCTTGTCTGTTCACTATAGTAATCCCAGGAACCTAAAAGTGCTTAACACATAGCAGTCACTCAATAAGTATTTGTCTAATGAAAGCATGAATGTATGCCATTCCCTTATTTCATCTCTTCCTTTCTTCCATAGATCCATCCGTCCATATGTTTACTATCTGCTTAATAGAAGGCACGGTGTTAGGTACAATGGGGGACATAGAAATAGAGCCCAGTCTGGCAGGCACAGAAAGAACCTGGCTGGGAATCATGAATAACCCAACAGTAAAGAGGAGCTGGAGTCAGACTCTGGAAGGGCTTGCAGGACAGGTTGAGAAATCAGGGAATCATAGAAGCCAAGTGCTAAGTAGAACTTAGAGCCTGTCTGAAAAAACCTCTGCTGACAGAAGTGTCCTAGGATCTGTACTGCCTATATGGCAGCCATGAGCCACATGTGGCTTTTGAGCACTTGAAATGTAGTGTGACTGAGGAACTGAAATTTAATTTTAATTAACCACATATAGCTGGTGGCTACTGTATTGGCCAGTACAAAAAGGGAGCCGTTTCAGACAATCCTATTTTACAGGGACGTTGTGGAAAGAGTTTTGGGTTCAAACACATTCTTACGTTTTTATATTCTAGCCCCTAGCCGAGCAGCGTTGGGCAAATCATTTAACTAGAGTGACCCTTGTTTCTTCAGGTGTAAAATGGGAAGGAAAAATAACTTCTGTTGTTGTGAGCAACAACTGAAGTCCCCTAGACTAGTTGTATGTATATTTATTTGAGACAGGGTCTCACTCTGTCTCCCAGGCTGGAGTGCAGTGTTACCATCATAGCTCACTGCAGCCCAGATCTCCTGGGCTTAAGTGATCTCCCTGCCTCAGCCTCCCAAATGGCTGGGACTACAGGTATGTGCCTCCACACCTGGCTTTATTTTTGGAGAGCTGAGGTCTCACTATGTTGCCCAGGCTGGTCTTGAACTCCTGGGGTCAAGGAGTCTTCTTGCCTTGGCCTCCCAGAGTGCTGGGATTACAGGAGTTAGCCACCCATGCACCATCCCAGCATTTCCTTATTATCTTGCAGAGTGAACATTACAAACTCAAATTCCCCAAAGTGACGATTGTATGCATAGAACATTGGCTCCACTGATATGGGAAGGGCATTCTTTTGAGTCTGAAGCACGCTGTTTTCATGGTCTTACCTTTACTGGACTCTTCCCCAGCCCCTTCACGCTGCCTCCCCCTGCCCCGCACCTCTCCCCACCTCCCCACCTTTTCCATTAGGTCCTTTGTTTTCTTTTACGGCAGGTTTAGTTACTGTCATCTTTCTTCCCATCTTTGTTAAGAAAAAATTGTTAAATTAGTAAGTGCTTGTATAGCATGATATTGCTATCTTTTTTCCCCTCTCAAATATTTTTATTCTCAAAAGGTTGAACATTAATACCATATCTTTGAATTTCCATTTTTCACTATGTTATATGTAGGAGTTTACACTTGGGTTTTGTTTTTGTTTTGAGATAGAGTCTTGCTCTGTCGCCCAGGCTGGAGTGCAGTGGCGCAATCTCGGCTCACTGCAACCTCCGCCTCCCGGGTTCAAGCAATTCTTCTACCTTAGCCTCCTGAGTAGCTGGGATTACAGGCGCCCACCACCACACCCAACTTTTTTTTTTTTTTTTTTTTTTTGAGATGGCGTCTTGCTCTGTTGCCAGGCTGGAGGTGCAGTGGCGCGATCCCGGCTCACTGCAACCTTTGCCCCCCCGGGTTCAAGTGATTCTTCTGCCTCAGGCTCCCGAGTAGCTGGGACTACAGGTGTGTGCCACCACGCCCAGCTAATTTTTGTATTTTTAGTAGGGATGGGGTTTCACCATGTTGGCCAGGATGGTTTCGATCTCTTGACCTCCTGATCTGCCCGACTCGGCCTCCCAAAGTGCTGGGATTACAGGTGTGAGCCACCACACCCGGCAATAATCACTTAATAAAAATCATTTGGGCTGGGCGCGGTGGCTCACGCCTGTAATCCCAGCACTTTAGGAGCCTGAGGCAGTTGGATCACTTGAGGTCTCTGTTAAAACTACAAAAATTAGCCAGGTGTGGTGGTACACATCTGTAATCCCAGCTACTCAGGAGGTTGAGGCAGGAGAATCGGTTGAACCCAGGAGGCAGAGGTTGCAGTGAGCTGAGATCATGCCACTGTACTCCAGCCTGGGTAACAGAGTGAGACTCTGTCTCCAAAAAAAAAAAAAAAAAAAAATTTGATTACTCAATTTGAGAATTATAAGACTTTGTTTCTCTTCATCCTACTGTATATTGTTCAAATAATTCTTTGCTGATTTGGTAACTCCAATAGGTTGTCAAGACAAAGAATGAAATCGTCTATTTTGCAACTTGTGCTCAGCTCCATTAAAGTTTGTGGAAAGATGGATGTGACAAATTCTAGATAAGGTGAGGTGGGACTAATTGTAGTTCTCTGTGATCAGATTCCTCCATCTATGCAGATATTCAAGAGTCAGCCATGCTACATCTATTAGTTGACTGGATGCATTGATATAGAAAATGCAGACAAGATTGCTTCTATTTCCAGAATTCTTTTACATTTGGTGTGCCCAGAAAACGTACTTTGGAAAGCAGAATTATAACAGATGAATTATTCCTATGGCATTAGTGATTGTGTCCATTTTTACAATTCAATTGTTCTGGCTCTGGCCTGTCACTGCTTTAAAGTCTGGCACAGGTTCCTCCCTGGCTGGATGAAGCAATAAACAGGTGGCTTTCTGCCTTTATTGTTTCTGAGTAGATCTAAGTGCTTATATAAAGAGGGTGCCCTGCTCTCTCATCCTCATGGGCCGCCTGTCTCCTTATAGCTTGTGGTTTGATTCAGCTCCTTCCTTTTCTATCTGATAAGCACCAGCTTCTGCATGTATTTCTCATAATCTCACAGAATGACCTAGTTCCTATGCAAGTCATTCTAAGGACCTGATGAGTCATCTTTATATCCAGACCTCTTTCCTAGCAGGTATTCTCATCTCCCTCAATCCTGTGTGTTCAGTTGTGCCTCACCTCTCTTGAATGGCTCAGGTAAGGAGTTTCAGAAGCAGCTGTGTAGCTCATAACTTTTGATTAGAGTCTTCGGTCACTTAGAGAAGGCCTGGCGAATGCACAGACAGTGGTATGGATTTCATGTCTCAATTCCTTGATGCCCCAGCCATTTGCTGACATTTCACCATTTCAAATACATAGGAGAAGCTGAGCATCCAGTGAATCTGGGGCGGTGTGGCAGAAGAGGAAGAAACTTCCTGTCCAAAATCACTGTGGATCCCCTCTTGCCACTCATACTTCTCTGCAAACATAAAGCGTGGTAGGAGTGGTTTTCAAAAATGCCTTTTAATTGCATAGGTTGGCTCCCACATGTGTCCTCGTAGCATTCATGGCTGGCTACATATGTGGAGAGCCGACGGTAAAATGCAAATTCAGGCCCTTAAGTCTAAGAGCAGGGAAAAAAGCTTTCTTCCTTCTGCGATCTCTCCATCTACCATGGAGGTTTCTATTTGTCATTCAATGAGCTTTCCCATCCCCTTTACTTGGTGTGTGGCCAGCTGTTGAGTTCCTTTTCCCAACAGCCAGAAGTCAAGCCAGGCATCTCCCCCCTCCCCTTGGCTGGCCATCCCAACCTACGGCAGAGGGGTGATCCTCTAGAGCAGGGGTGTCCCGTCTCTTGACTTCCCTGGGCAACACTGGAAGAATTGTCTTGGGCCACACATAAAATATACGAATGCTAACGATAGCTGATGAGCTTAAAACAAAAAATCACACAAAAATCTCATGTTTTAAGAAAGTTTGCAAATTTGTATTGGGCCACATTCAAAGCTGTTCTGAGCCTCATGCCGCCTGTGGGCCACAGATTGGACAGACTTGCTCTAGAGTGTTGCAGCCTCTGTGCTGGGACATGCTGGGTGCCTAGATGTAGGTGGGCAAAAGATAAATGCAGTGTGGCACTGCCAGCTTGGGGTGGATGGCCGCTGCCTTCCCTGTCCCAAGACTGTGGGAGCATAACTGACCCTAAGCCTCCCAGTCTAGGGTAGGTGTGGTGGGGGAACCCCAGGGAGCTGGGAGGTACACATTGGTCTATGAGAACCAGTCCTGGGGAAGTGGAGGGAGGTTGACTGGCAAGTGAACCAAGTCTCTAGGTTCCGACTCCCCAACACGTGCTTTATTATCCCATTGGACTTCACTATAAAACTCAAATTCAAAAATAACATTACTAGTGACTGTAGAGCACTAAACCCCAAGTGCTGTGCCCTACTGAGCACCCAGGCCCTGTGCAAGCTAACCAGCTTGTAGCACTTAACCTGACTTGGTGAAAACACTGCTTTAACACCAGCTTTAATGTACCCTCCATGCCAAAGATGCTGTCCTCAGCAAGAGTCACATGCATGGCATCTTGTCTATGTCCCTTTTCCAAGCTGCCAGACACCTGCAGCAGGGTGCTCCAAGGAGACCCTGCTCTCCTTGGACTTACTTCACAGGCCTGTTTTAGGCTTGACTTCAGGAATTATTTGCTGCTGGACAGTTCCCCTGGACAGCTCACCTGTCAAGGTAAGCAAGAGATTCCAGGTGGAGGCTTCTCAGAGGTGACAGAGCTGGGGCTTCTGCATTAGGAGTGCCTCCCTGGCCTTGATCACCATGCAGAAATGCACACATCACACAATAAAAGTAGGCACATTGCCAAAGGTATTTTCCTAAGTGTGGGTTCCAGGTGCTGGTGCACATTTGATTGTGGTTGGTGGCTGGGTAATGTATATGTGTGTTTGTACAGAATAATTTACCACAGAAATGAAGACAATCCCATTTGATTTCGCTTATTTCTAATTTTTAAAAAGTAATATTCATACATGCTAAAGGTACAATATATATGCACATTCTTAAGTTTTGAAAGAACTGACTTTTGCCTTTGTTGATACTATCTTAATTTTTAAAAAAATATTAAGTTCTACTCATTCATTTCTATGGACATAGTCTGTTTTTTCAAATATATAACATCTTCAGATCAATGCTTAGCTCATTAGCTTCTTGAATTTAAATAACTTTTCTCACATGAGAATTAAGATAAAATTTCCTAAATCATGACTTCTGGTGCATCCTACAAATTTTGACATATAGCATTTTGATTGTTACACAGTTCTAAGTATTTTTAAGTTTTCACTATAATTTTTTGTCCCATTATTTATTTATTCCCTTTAAAATGTATAGGTTTTTAAAATATTATTTTATTTTTATTTATATATATATTTTTTTGAGACAGAGTCTCACTCTTGCCCAGGCTGGAGTGCAGTGGCATGATCTTGGCTCCCTGCAACCTCTGCCTCCTGAGTTGGAGCAATCCTCCTGCCTCTGCCTCCCGAGTAGCTGGGATTACAGGTGTGTGCCATCACACCTGGCTAATTTTTGTATTTTTAGTAGAGATGGGGTTTTGCCATGTTGGCCAGGCTGGCCTTGAACTCCTGACCTCAGGTGATTCACCCATCTCAGCCTCCCAGAGTGCTGGGAATTAGAGGCATGAGCCACCGTGCCCAGCCTAAAATATTATTAATTTCTAACTTAAATGCATTGTGGTCAGACAATGTGGATTGTAATGACACCAGTTCTCAGAGATTTGTTGACACTTGCTTTATAAGTTAGAAGTTGCACAAGGAACACTTGTAAACACTCCACGTTGATTTAACGGTTGTTAATATTCCATATGTTCTTCAGAAGAATGTCTAATTTTTCTGTGCAGGGTTCTGCATGTATCTATTAAATCATTTGTTACTTATGTTTACATCTTTTATATCATTACTAATTTTTGTCTGCTTGACCTATCAATATTCAAACTAGTATACTGAAATCTCGAGTTTTGATGGTTCAATGACAATTTCTCCTTATGGTTTTTCAGTTTCTCTTTTGTGTATATTAAGATTTTACGACCCTCTTATCAATTTAAAATTGTTTTATCTTCCTCATAAATTGAACACTTTGTCATCATGTAGTCATCCTCTTTATCTCTATAAAATGGTTTTATTTAAAAGTATATATTATCTGATATAAATATAGCTATTCTACCTTTATTTTTGATATATTTGCCTGGTATGTTTTTTCCATCATTTTACTTTCTGCCTCTCCATTTCCTTATATTGTGGATGTGTGTCTTGAAAGCAGTTGAAGCTGGATTTTATTTTACTTTATTTTTTTGAGATGGAGTTTTGCTCTTGTCCCCAAGGCTGGAGTGCAGTGGTGTGATCTTGGCTCACTGCAACCCCTGTCCCCTGAGTTCAAGCGATTCTCCTGCCTCAGCCTCCCGAGTAGCTGGGATTACAGATGCCCGCCACCACGCCCGGCTAATTTCTTGTATTTTTAGTAGAGATGAGGTTTCACCATGTTGGCCAGGCTGGTCTCGAACTCCTGACCTCAGGTGATCCACCTGCCTCGGCCTCCCAAAGTGCTGGGATTATAGGCATGAGCCACTGCGCCCAGCCGAAGCTGGATTTTATTTTGTTTTCAAAATCAAATCCATCAATCTCTGATTGTAACTGGCATGTTTAATCTATGTTGTTTTTTTTTTATTACTCATATATTTAAATTGACTTGATTCTGCTGTCTTTGTGCCTTCTACTTGTCATTTTTTTGTTTTTTTTTTTTGGCCTTTTTAAAGAAACTTTCTTGGCTTTTTATTTTTTAAAAATATTTATTACATTGTTGTTTTTTATCCTATGTTCCCTCACTAGATTTTTGGTAGTTAGCTAATTTCTATTTTTCTTTTTCATGTGTGCCCTTAAAATTTGTTATGCATTTTTTAAGCATCTCAAGTTTTTCAATAGCCTAACCCCCGGCCCAAATGATACAAGCTCCTAGAATCTTTTAACTCCATTTATCTCCCTGTGACTTACATTATTATTACCCTCTTTTTAGTACCACCTTTCTTTCCTTAAAGTCCAAGCCTTCATTTTTTAATAATACAAGATTATTTTTGTTTGATGTCTTTTCTCATATTTAAATAAATCAAAAATATGTATTAATATTTATAGTCTTAGAACTTTTTCTGTTAAAACCACCAGGTGAAATGTTTTATTTTCATAGCTTTGCTAACAAGTACAGCTTTTTTGTAATCCTACAAGTTAGATATATTACTTAAAAATACACTTGTTTAGGCCAGGTGTGGTGGCTCATGCCTGTAATCCTAGCACTTTGGGAGGCTGAGGCGGGTGGATCACCTGAGGCCAGGAGTTCGAGACCAGCCTGGCCAACATGGTGAAACCCCATCTATCCTAAAAAATGCAAAAAATTAGCCAGGTATGGTGGTGCATACCTGTAATCCCAGCTACTTGGGAGGCTGAGGCAGGAGAATTGCTTGAACCTGGGAGGTGGAAGTTGCAATGAGCTGAGATCGTGCCACTGCACGCCAGCCTGGGCGACAGAGTGAAACTCTGTCTCACAAACAAAAAAAATTTGTTTAGATTTAACTAAATACTGACAAACTTTATCACTTACTATTGCCTCTTGCATCTCATTCCCTTCTTCTGTGGTTTTTATTTTTCTTGAAGTACATACTGTAGAAGTTTCTTTAATAAAGACTTTTTTGTAGTAAACTATTGTTTAAGTCTAAATTGTCTTAAGACAGTTTTTCTAAGTTGACAAAATTTTCTTCCACTAAAGTTATTCAATAGTTTTGTGGTTTCCACTGTTACAATTGATAAATCACCTACCAGCCTAATTATAATTTATTTGTAGATGATCTGCCCTTTCTTTTTGGCTGCCTTTTAAGTTTTGTCTTGGTGTCCTGCATTTCCCCATACTATGTCCAACTGTTGGCTTTCTATTTATCTTGCCTGTTACATCTTTTTTTCTTCATCTGTGAATTCATGTCATTCATAAGTTCTAGAAAATGATAATCTCTTTATGTCTTTGAATATTGGCTCTCATTATTTCTATTTTATCTTTCTAGAATTCCAATTAGATATAGGTTAGATCTTCCCATTTCATTTTGTCTCTACAATTCTTGATCATCTCTGCATTCTATTTCAGCATTTTCTATAGTTCATTATGTTTCTCTTCAGACACATTTATTACTGTTTATTCTTTCACTAAGTTTTACAAGTTTTAATTGTGAAATTCACAGAAAATTAGAATGAACAGAATCATAAATAACCTGTATATCTTTCACCTATATTCTCCAACTGTTACTGTCTTGCTATCCTTTATATGTATATATGTATATAATGTACACATATATTCATTCACGCACACACCCTATCCTACTTCCCTTTAGGAAAACCATCCGAAGGTAGGCTGCAGCCATCATACATGTTACTCTTAAGTAATTCAGCATACCTATCTCAACAAAGACATTCTCTTATAAAAACATGATACTACTACCACATACAAGGATACTGACATTAATTCAATAATATCATCCAACATATTGTTCATACTCAAATTTTCCCTATTGTTCCCCAAATATCATTTATATTAGCTTTTTTCCAATCTTGGATCGAATTAAGATTCACACAATTACATTTGACCATTTTGTCTCATTTGTCTCCCATTCTAGAACAGTACCCCATGTCCCTCTATTCTTCATGATATGAATCCTATAAACAGTGTAGGCAAGGTGTTCTGAAAAACATTCTAGATTCTGGAATTGTCCAATGGTTTCCTCATTATTAGACTTGGATTAAACATCCTATTTGAGGCCCACCAAGACGCTCATTTAGGTGATGTTGCGCACCTCCCACTGCATCCCCTCAGGAGGGCACATAACGCCAGATCTCACCATGTAAAGGCATATTTTCCTGTTTGTAATTAATAAGTAACATGTGAGTGGTTCTGTGAGACTGTTTAAACAGCCTGTTCCCCAACAACCTGTCACGTGATGGTTTTGGCACCCTGTAATGATCAGTTATTTATATTTGTTATTAACATTGTTATTACATTGTGAACCACAAACTGGTGATTTTCTAATTCTACCATTCCTTCTACATTTATTAGCTAGCATTCTTGTATAAAGAAGAACATTTTCTCTCTTCCTCCTTTTTTGGAGGTGTCTATATAGACTTGCGGATTTTAAAAATTCAAAGTGTTATAATTCATTATCTTTATACTTTCTAACGTTCATCTTACTCAAAATTAGGCCAGTGGGAATCCCATCAAGATGACTCCTTTGTCCTTTTGAAAAGACACTGTTGGTTTTTAATTATTTTCTTGCTTTCTGGCATAACAAGTTTCTCCAGGCTAATACTGTACCTTCCCTGGGGCAATCTAGAATTAGGACTTTCTCTAAGAAACCCTGGTTCCTTTTAAAGCTATTTAGAAACCACAATGTGGTTATCAGGCATGCTCATTGTCACTGGGGTGTCCCATTTGGGTGTTTTATTTCAACACTTAGCTTTTCCATTAAAAAAAAAAAAAAGCAATTTGTTTTTCAGATCAGCGTGGTCATTTTAAAAAGTTATCTCTTGTTCCTTTGAATTATATTTTAATATCATGTAGCAATAGATTTTTGTCCAAATAAGATGAAGGAGGAAGAAAAGCAAGAAAAGGAGGAGGAGGAAAATAGAAGAAAGGCAGGGGGCATTTTCATTTGTCAAGTAACACCAAGCAGACAATACCTTTGGAACGGTCGTGGGGGCTGCTTTGGATCTATAGAGTTAAGTCTGTTGCACTTTATTTTTAAGTTTATTGGTGGATATTTGTTGATTGCACCTAGAAGAGAAAAGTCTGTGATAAGTCTTGTATTCATGACTGTTAACATTACTGCAATCTGCTCTGTACACAAAGTGCCACTTTACTGTTTTAAATAGCCATCAAGAAAAATACCAACTAAGGTGATCACATGAAATGAAAGCAGATTTCTCAGGGGAATCTTTAAAACTGACTTTAGAAAACACATCCCTTCTGAATTTATAGGTGAATTCAACTAACTTTTCAGTAAGATCCTCTTAGCTGCTAAAGCAGGTCAACCATTAGAGGAGATACCATGAGCCAGTCCTAATGGTCTGGCTTTTGATATAAACTAACAAGAGTAGTTATTTATTTGCTCTTTTGAAATATCAAAATGCAAAGGAAAAAAGGCATTTTCTTTATGATCTTTGAATCACTAACAGCAGCAACAATAGCACTAACATCTTGGGTTCAGTTCATTAGTGGCTCATTTCATTTGGAAGTGTATTGATTTTTCATAACAATGAAGCATGCCTCTTTTTATACCATGTAAAGATTTAAAAGCCATTTTTGATGGGAATTCTTAAAAATGTATATTTCTTTGAAGCAGTAAATCAAATAGATTTGCTAAACCCAACTAGATCTCTTCCTGGTCACCCAGGGTCATCATAAGTAGAAAGTTTGTCCTGGACTGTGACCCAACACTGTCTCCAGAGCTGCTGTTGTAGGTAAGACTGTGTGCTCTGGACTGAATGGCCTAAGACTGTGTGATGCTTCTGTTATTGTGCACCTGATTTTTAATTTTTTTATCTGTGCTAAGTATCAGATGGTTTGTCAGCAGTTTTCTCTTAGAAAATGTATTGATTTTGATGTGGACTGTGCTTGATAGTCAACTCTATTATAACAGTATATTTAAATAAGAGCCACAAAGCGAGGGAGCTAGACCAGAAGACCAGTCAGTAACCAAGACTGTTTTGGTCACTCCTTGATACCCAGCATCAGAACAGTGAGTGGCTCAGAGAATTTCCCTAGTAAATGTATGTTAATGTTGAATGCATCAGTGCAAGTCTGTGCGCCTGCTATGGAATTAAGCATGTAGACTTGAACATGATTATGCAAAGTCTTTCTTGACTTGTACTTTTATAGTTACATTTTAAAGATTGAAGATTTATAGATCTAAGTTCTAGAAGAATGGTGTATAATTTCATCATGGTTATAGTTTTCCCAAAGCACTTTATGTATCTCTCATGTACCCTAAGTACTTTTTTCTTAAAACATCTTTTTACCTTTCCTCAGTTGGGGGGTGGGGTGGTGCCATTTATCTAATAATATAATTTGACTAATAACCCATGACACACTACCAAGAATTTTGGGGGAGTCGGGAAGGAAATTCCATCATAAGATTTCTTCCAACTTCTTGCCTGATGAGAGTTTCTTTACAAGTTTATCAGTCTTTAGAGGTGTACTTTTTTTACCCTTACAAATGCCTTATGATTCCTTTCTTTAGAATGACCCCATCCCCATTTTTTTCCTCAGCTCTTCTTTCTGGCTTCTATTCCAGAATACATCCACATAAATTTCATTATGGGAGCTTATTGTTCCCATCCAAGTGTTTCTCAAACCATAATATACATATGAGTCACCTGGGGATCTTTAAAATATGCAGATTCTGGTTCAGAAAGACTGGGTTGGGTCCTAAGATTCTACATTTCTAACAAGCTCCCAAGTGACACTGGTACTACTGGTCCTAGAGTCAGTTTGAATCATAGAGGATATACTATCAGCCCCAACAACAATTTCCAAGGCTCCTTAGACCTCACCCTACACTGACTGATAAGTCTGTGTCCCTACAGCTTTAACTGGGCTTGCCACATAATAACAGAGGCACATTTGAGACACAATCAGGACCTCAGTTGAGCCACACTGGGTACTCTTTTGCCTGTGTGTTCACTTTTCTGTATCTGGACTGCAAGGGATCATTTACCATGAAAACGTTTGCAAGTACTACCAAGTGCTTTTCACCCTTCAGAATCATATTAGGATACAGCTTTTTATCCATCCTGTTGCATTCAAAATGGATTGCATATTTTCAAGGCAAACTTACTCCAAGAAATGCAGCCCATGTTTCTTTTTTATGGGCACCGGTTACACTAATTACTGGCATCATAAAAAGAGCCATTAACAAGGCTAAGAAAGTTTTGCAAGGCTCTGTTTTTCATTCTGACAGGTAAAATGGTATCTCCTAACACTTCAAACTCTGCCTCAGGAACTTGTGAAAGCAAAGCCAAGAACTGTTTAATTTTTCTTTGGCTCTCTTTTTTGGTGCCTTAACAGATGAAACTTTCCATCAAAGGGCAGTGTGCTAAGGTTACACAGCAAGGATTTCTACTTTGTAGCTAAAGTCCAGGCTGTGACTTCACACCCCCGGACTGCACTGCTCCATGAAGACAGATGTGTGAACAGCTGCTTGTTATGATTGCTTCTCTATAGGAACCAGAGGCATAAAAAAAAAATAAGCCAGAGAACTAAATGTGTAGGAATCAGAGGTTTCCTCCCTTCTACCATCTGTCATTACATATTTTCCTTTCTGACCCTGAAGTGCCCTTGAAGACAGACAAGAGGTTTCCAAGTATCCATGTTAGCTCATCAACCTTTTTTTAGTAATACCAAGTATATTCTTAAAGTGCAGAGAACAACAGATTTTATGACTTACGCCTGATTGAGTTTATAAAGGACTTCACAAACTTCACACCATAACTGTGGTCAGGTTTATGAATTCGTCCAAGCTGGACCAGGTGGTGATCCAAAGGGTGGCTGGCGAGATCCTCCAGTTCCTTGTCATCCCAATTAGGGCCAAGGGAAAACACAAATAGGGCATATCCCTGACATTTGGCTCGCAAGGATTCCTTCTTTAAGATTTCCCCATCTAAGTGGCTGGTTTCCCCAGCAGATATCACAAATATGACTTTGTTTCTTCTCAGATTGGGTGTACTTAAAAATACATTGTCCAGAGTCCACTGTAAGGCATGACCAATAAAAGCATCTCCATTTAGTTGTTTAACTGACTCTTGCACATGCCTCTTCATGAGGTGCTTACTTCTGTAGGTGGTAAGATTGAACTCAGCTCTAACTGGACTCTTCTGAGTGTTGGGTAGGAAGTCGGGGGGAGCATGGCTCAATAGGGCCACCCGGTCTCCGGTGACAGAAGTCTCCGGCTCTGGGGTGATTTCAAAGTGATCTAATAGTGCTCCAAGGAAGGCTCTTATGTCTTCAAATTCAGCACTTCCCACATTCCGGGAGCCATCCAGAAGGAAAGCAGCATCCATGTAAGACTGCACAGGGGGTGGTCTGGCTTGGTCACAAGAAGCATCTGGCCTGCATACATCTGTGAACCAAAAGTCACTCTGGGTTACTAAGTAGAAATAGAAAAGGGAAGATAGCATGTCAAATATTTTGACATTTGGAAACTGCATAGTCTTTGATGTTAAAATAGTGACTAAATACTTTAATAGTAACAGGAAGATTTCCTAGTACATGGTTTGCATCTGTCTCCCAAAAGTACAGATTTTATACCCAGCTTGTGTCTTGGACTCCATTTACTAATGCTATCAGACTTTTAAAGATCAGGCTGTTTTCAACAGAAGTTTAATCTTGGCTGTGTCTCAAGTTTATGTCATTTGAAGTGGACAATTTGCCTCGTGCATGCGAGGGTATACCGTATCACAACATAACAGTGACTGATCCCTTTAGATTGACAATATTATCGCTATGCTTATATTGTTCTACTATAAAGAAGTGCTTACAAAGTAAAAGTAAACAAAGTAATGTAACTTTTATTTCAATTTAAATAAGTTTATAACTCAGTGTCTACCTATGAGTGATCCTTAAGGACAAAGCTCATCTTTGCATTTCCATAGTGCCCATTAGTTGAAAACTGAATACATGTTTGTTAAATGAATATTGGATATTAATGGACTTTCCTAAATGAGGTCATTTTATAAATATGCATATCTCATTTAATAAAAGAATGCATAGTAATAAAAACAGAGTGGATTTTATTGAATATGACCACAATGAATATTCAGAGGAATAAAAAAATGGAAATGGAAGGTTCTTAAAGGTCATTTAATCTTGTAATTTTACAGAAGAGACTGTGGCCAGGATAGTGAAATAATCTTGCCAAAAGACACACCAGTATTTCTAGAAGTTTCTATATAGGAAGTCAGCATTTTATTGTTAGAGATGAGGCCAGGTGGTATAGTAGTGGGGAGGCCCCTTGGCCTGAGAGCTGGGATGCTTGGGTTCTGGTCTCGTTTCAGTAACAAGCTGTGTGCCCCTAGCCAAGTCACCACTGGGCCCCAGTTCAGCATAGTTCTGCAAAATTAGGTGGTAGGACCAGACTCACCTACAGACCCCTTTCAGGGCCGACATTTTGTAATCCTAGGTTTTCAATAATAGTTGATGGTTGAGGATGAAAATAGCCTCTTTAATAACCAAAGATAAGAAAGAAAAATGGTGTAACTTGAGTATGGACAGCTGGTACTAGATATATAGGCATGGGCCACAAATAAAAACTTAGATGAAAGATTAATAACCAGAGTGCTGATCCTAGGAGATGTAACAAAATTCTCACTACAGTCTTGTTCATGTACTCAATAAAGATGTGACTTTGGATAAGTTATGGTTCCCTTACTGAAATTTACTAAAATTTTATGGTCCTGTATAATGGTCAGATGATAGAACAGTCACCTGTGTGCAAAGCAGTTTCTAAAATCAGGGACAGCAGGCTGCCCATTTGCTCAGTTTTGTAGGATTTTTAATTGCAGGAAACAACAGCCAAAATCTCTTTTATTATATGCCTAAGAGACAAAACAAGGGTTTAAGCCAAGAAATGAAGCCAGAATCTATCCCCAGTCACACATGTGCAACTTCTGACTATGCAACATACCATCACACTGTTGTAACTGACATGTTTGAAAAAGCAACTGAGAATACATAGGGTGGAATGTATCTCCCCACAGTATGTAAAGCAACTTTAACTGTTTTGAGTAAGATTGCCAGTGCCTAAACCAATTCTGTGCAGTCAAGAGAAAGAGAGGGAAAGAGGGAAATTTGATAGAGGGGAGCAGAGGGAAGACAGAAAGAAGAGGGGTTATTAGAAGACCAGAAACCCTACTTCTCCCTCAGAATTACTACTTTCCTCATTTAGGTCATTTATATGGCAGGCATTTGCATCTCACTGATACATGTGAAGGAGAAAAATCAAGCATTTTCTACAGGCTCAAATGGAGAGGTTTAGGGAGCAGAAGAATGAGACCTGTTTCTCATAAACTGCAGATGGTTTAGAGTCAGCCTTCTTGGGTTTGATATGGCTGTGAAGCCCTGAGCAAATTATTATCTCTAAGCTTTATTTTTCTCATCTGTAAAATGGAACTAATAGTAGTTCAAATGTTTTAGGGTGATTTTAAAGACTGAATGACATAATTCATTTAAAGTTATTAAAACAGTGCTTGGAACATAAGCACAATAGTTTAAGTATTAACTGTCATTATCACCATCATTGATATTACATGAATTAGAACAGTGCATGGCCTATAGAAAATGATTTATATCTCTTAGCTATTACAGCCACCAATGATTCCAGTGGCTTCCACTGTCTTTGTAATTATTAGAACACTCAAATGGAAGATTAGAGTCCAGTTTTCTAGTTAGACCTATACATTATGTATAAAACACTACAAATAAATCAACACTGCAAATCTTTCTGATGCTTAATATTTGGGAGTCTATGAAGCCTTTTTTCAATGAGAAATGTATGAATTTCTGCTATTTTCCACTTTGACTGTATTAAAAAATATTCCCAAGCAGGTAGGAGGGTGCTGAATTGCTTTCAAGCATTTCTTTGTGGCTGTGAACATTTGAGATTTAAAAAACACATAAATATACTTTATAGCATAAAAACTTGGCAATGAAATAGGCTAAGTTTTTCTAAGAATCATTACTGTTTCCTGTAAGCTGCACTATGTAGAAAGGCCTGGAATGCAACTCTTTTGCTGGGATATATAGGAAGAGACCATGTTTGCTGAGCTGAGAGGATTCATCTGTGGAAGATGTAGTGTGACAGGGTGCGCCCAGAACCCCAGAGAGGTCCTCCCAAGGCCATGAGTATCCCTGCTGCCAAGTTCCAGTTGCCCCTGCCAGTGGTGACTCATCATGCTTAATAGGCCTGACCAAATTATCTTCTCTCTGTGGGTCTTACCATAGCAGAAAGTGCACCGCTGGAGTCTCTGTAATGCTGGTATGTAGTCGGCCCCGGAGGGAACCACTATTACTTGAAATGTGCCAGTGTCGTCAATCTAAAAGAAGCAGAAGCAACAGAAAGAAGAACTTAGTGGGTAGGGCTGCAAGAACCTCCTAGGATTACATAGAGAACTGACATCTGGAGAGAGTAACACTGCTCCTTCTAAGAAGGTACGGGGGGAGGCACAGCATGTGAGCATGGGTAAGAGCTCTGCCTGGGTTTAAACCTTGACTCTCAATTTAACTATACGACAAGCTATTTTCCATGTTTCTTCATCTGTAAAATAAGAGTACTACCTCCTAACAGGACTACTGTGAGCATTAAATGGGTTCATATTTGTAAAGCACTTACTGGCACAGACTGGGTACAGTGTGGGTGGTTAATGATCACAAAACATTTTCATATCTATTACTGCAGCAATACAGTGAGTAGTTATGCTCATCATCCCCATTTTATAGATGGGGAAACTGAAGCTCAATGAAATGTTAAAAGGACCGATCAAAAGACACTGAAGCCATTTAAGAAAGAGTATTAGAGACCTCCTCTCCCCCACCTAAGTCTCAGAGACCCATGTAAAATCACAGGATGCCCTTTATAAACTATCTTTAGGTTTCTACTATAAACTAGGCATTGAAGCTGTCTTTGAAATACACTCAGATCTACGTCCATGCAGCTCTCTGAACAACTCCCAACCCTTTCCCAACTTGGCCTCATTGTTAGTAACCCACAGGGGGAGCTTGAGGGTAGAGAACAGGGGGAAGATAAGGGGCTCTGAACAAGAGTTATGAGCTTCGCTAATTGACCCAGAGATCACTGATAATTAAAGAAAAACTGTAGGCATGACCTTATCTAATGCCTAAGAGATAAGTCAGATGATATTTTAGTTTTTCCCTGTGATTCTCCTATACTAAGCTAATGACTACCCTCTTTCTCTGGGAAGATCCCCCGCCACCATGATCAATCCACAGAGGTAGAACTTCATCAGTTGTTTATATGGCATAACTCTGTCTTCAACCAGAGCTGACTGGACTAGATATGGTGTTAAAGTAAATTTGGCCTGAGGACACCTCTGTACTTTGAGTCCTCATGTAACCAACTGCAACCTAACTTAGTACGTACTAACTGAAAACCTATCTTAGGAGTTATTTTGTTTTTTGTTTTTTTTAACAAATAGCCAAGTCTTAGCCAATCATAGCGGCTACGCTTCAGTCAGTCACAAGTGGCCAACTGGTTAGACCATGTTCAAATGAGGCAAAGGCCAAACTGTAATCAGTCAAGCTGTTTCTGTAGTTCACTTCCATTCTCATCCATAACACTGCCTGCCACATTGTGAAGAGCAGCTCTCTGAAACTTCTCCGGTTCTGAGGGCTGCTCGATTTAATGGCAGTGGTGGCCCATCTGGAGTGGCCACTGCCATGATGCTGGCTGCAGTCGGGTCCACTAGGCTTGTCCCACTCATTCAGCCTGGCAGACTGTGCTTGGCTCATGCTACCTGAGTGCAGTCGGGGCTGCACACTCCATGGAGCCCTGGGAGCTGGGAACAGGTGGAAGCCCCACCCGCTTCTGAGTTGGCAGGGTGAGAGCCTCCTGCTCCTTGAATGCAGCTGCGGCCATCCAGCTGTGGCTCCAGACCCAGGCATCCCTGTGCTCTTGGGGGCTGGGAGTAGGCAGGGGCCCTGCCCTCCTGGGAGCAGTTGCAGCCGCCTGGCCGTGGCTGTGGGCCCAGGCATTTCTGCGCTCTTGGAGACCTGGGAAACCCCTTGCCCCTAACAGCTCGGAAGTGCCTGCTCCTGCTACCTAGCCTCTCTCTGCTCCAGCACCTGCTCTGATCTTGGAGCAAAGTTGAGGCTGAGTCCAGGCACTGTTGCAACCCGGCCAGGTGTGCACACACCATGGGCGGTGCTGACATGCCAGCCTCGCTGCCTCAGCCCCCTCCCGAGTTTGGGTGCTAAAAAGCACGAGAGGGAGTCCAAGGGGGGTGCTGAGGGCAGCTTGGTACTGGCCTGTAGGCACCCCTCAGTGCAAACAGCCTGGGCTCCAGTGGATGACAAAAGGAGGCAGACAGGCCTCTGTGTGGAAAGGGGTGGGTCCTCAGTGAAACCCCACCTTCAAGCCAGGGGGGGCCGGAAGCCTGGGGGCTGGGCTGACCAAAATGGGAACTTATGGTGCTTTTTCTGGCCCACCAGTGGCCTCCCATTAATCAATCAGCACACTTCCTCCACTCTGAAACCCATAAAAACCCTGGACTCGGACAGACTCAAGGAGGCCACCAGTTGACCAGCTGCAGAGAGGAGCTACCCACCGCAGGGCCTCCTTTCTGCTGAGAGCCAGACGCTCATCAGGAGACCCTGCCTGCGGAGAGGAGCTACCCACTGCAGGTCTCCTCTGAGCTGTTGTGTCACTCAATAAAGCTCCTCTTCACCTTGTTCACCCTCCACTTGTCTGTGTACCTCATTCTTCCAGGATGCAGGACAAAAACTCAGGACCCACTGAACAGCTGTAACACAAACAGGGCTGAAACATGCTACTTTTCCACCATGTTGTGGGTGACAACAAGGTGAGAAGAGAGGAGAGAGGAGAGAGGAGAGGAGAGAAGAGCTGCAGCCCTCTGGGGAGCCCAGACCTAGGAGCTCAAGTCAGGGCTGTGATACCCTCTCTGGGGGTCTGCAGTTCCTGGCATCTCCAAGCTTCCAGGTGCCACCGTGTTCCCCAGTGCCAGCTGTGGAAGCTGCTTGGGGTACACCTGGTCCAGCCACAGACTCGCAGGGAGCTGCCCACCCTGCCACCCCACAATCACTTGCTCACACACCCCTCGCTGCTCCACGCCTGGCTTGCCCTTGGCAGGTGTGAGATTCAGGCTGGTAGCATAAGCCAAGCACAGCTTGCCAGGCTGAATGGGTGGAACAAGCCTAGTGGGCCTGAGTAAAAACTTGGGCAAAGGCACCACTGGCCAGAGGTTTCCAGCTGGCGGAGCAACACCCCAAGGATCCCGTGACAGATTTATGAATGGCTGTTACTGCAAATAAACTCTGCAAAATTTAACTTGCCTAAAGTTTTTAACACTTCGGTATCACAAATGGGATCCAAAGTAGACTTCCAGTGACTCCCAGGCGCACCAAGTGACCAGGTAAATATACCTGCCTGGTCCATTGTGCCCATTGATCTCTCACAGCAACTGGGATCATGGGTGAGTCCTCTTTGATTCAAGCTCCACAAACTTGTGTTTTTAGCTCTTCAAGTTTATTTGAGTAATTTTTATATTGGCTGGGTCCAAGATCAAATTGGATCCTATAATTAATAGGAATGCATCCAATTAGAGGCCTCAGATGTCTGACTGGGTCAGGCAGAAGCTGTACTGGGTCCAGTAGGTTGGTAAGATTAAGGAAGACAGAGAAGAGTGGGTTCATCTGGATTCAACGAGTCTTCTATCTCGGAACCTGTTCTCTTCTAGAGAAATGGGTGAACCTTACCAAAAATAAGAGTTACAATGGCCACCGTGGGAAAGATTTAACCCAAACAAAATTGCTTATCTATGAGGCACTTTGGAGGGTAAAAAGGGGATCCTGGACACCTCAGGAACAATGGGCTATATTACTCATTACTAGCCATTATTCTGGAGCTCGCAAGATATGTAACTTCCCCAATTTTCTCCTACAGATAACATCACTACTGTAGAACCTAAGATTGGCCCTTTGAGATGTCTTCAGGTTGTTTTGCATTTCTGATAACTAATGGCTCCACCTGAACCCACCAACCACTCCTGTGGCCCCACTCAGAAGTGACTCAGAGTATATGAAGACCATTTCCCACACCCCTATGATTGCATTTCCAACCAATCTGCAGCAAGCGCCGTTGCCTAACCACTCCCCTATTCCCCCAAACTATCCTTGAAAAGCCCTAGCTTCCAAATTCTCAGGGAGACTGATTTGAGTAATAATAAAACCCCGGTCTCTTGTTCAGCTGGCTCTGCATTAATTAAGCTCTTTCTCTACTGCAATTCCCCATCTTGCTAAGTCAGCGCTATGTGGGCAGTAGGCAAAATGAACCTACTGGACGTTTACATGAGCACAGGGTAAAAGCAGAGGCTGCTTATCTGGACTCAGGACCAGAGGACACTGGGCTCCAGATACTTAAAAATTCTACTTAGGATGTGTGTATATGGGTATACCTAAGCTAGCTTAAATTGGTTTTTGTGATCTGTAAACAAAGTAGTCTTGACTATACACCAGGAGAGTTAGTCTGCATTATTAATAGCTATTAAGAGGTGTCTCTGTGCAACGTTTTAAGTGAATCATGCCTTCAAACTCCATTTGGATTGTGGTAAATGACTGGAAACCAAACCCAGTGTCAGTTCAGACAGCATAGCTCAGACTAGCTGGGAAGGGCCAAGAGCTTTCTTATTGCTAACTATCAGGATCCAGGGGAAAAAAAAAACAACAATCACAGAACATTTGATCTAGAAGAAATCAGGAAATCATGTCATCTATTGCAACCATTTAAAGATGAGCCAAGTGAGCCCCAGAAGGGGTGGATTATGGAAGGCTCCAATTTAAGTTTTGCTCTCCCCAAACAAGGGCTACCTTCCATCTTCTGTATTAGCTACCTTTATGATTAGAGTTTTTTATCAGTGGGTCTCTAACTTAATTTAGAGCAGTGTTTCTCAAGACATTGCCCAAACATTGCTGCCATTTGCCAACTAGTCTTGTATTCTACATGTTCTACATGTCTACAGTGTGACCACTTCCATATTTCTGGTGTTGGTCCCTGCTGATAATTTAGGCTCACATTTAATCATGTATCAACACATTGGTGTCAACTTAGAGCAACATCAACCTTCTCATTGATTCTAGTGAGTTGTTTTATGGGGGGAGTCCACAGGGGGTCTGCACTCTCACCCAATACCTCCCCACTTCCCCCAACCTGTCCCCCTTGACCAAGTAATCTTTCAGTCAATGAAGTCTGGAAGATGTAGTTTTAGAGCTCATTCATCCTACCACATATCACTGGAGTAAGTATAGTTAGCATATTACAGAAAAATTCCTTAAACTGAATGTGGGCTAAAGATTTAAAATAAAAGGGTCCTGTTATTTATGTTTCTTATTGCTCACTTTTCCTGTGGATTCAAAGAAGCACCAGCTTGGATGAAAGCACAGCTATTACATTCACAGATGGGAGGTTTGGGGCATTTAGCAAATGGTTCTGAATGATACCCTATACTCTTTCTTCTCTAAACATCATGGGGCATCTTGAAACATCTAAGAAAAAATACAATCAATATTATGAATAATTTTCTTCTAGACAATTATATATAAACAAATAAAAATTCTCTTCAAAATAAAAAGGTTGGGTGCCGAAATTCTTGTTTTCCATGAGAAGTCTCCCCCCATTTCGACTCTTGTCTCCAATCATGAGAATCATCTATAATGTCAAAGACTACCCTTAATTTTCCTCTTACCTGTGACGCCACACAGCAGTGTAAAATAAAAAGCCAGGCTAGCTAAAAGACATATTTCTTATCAAAATATTGGAAAGGGAGATTCATGCTAGATTAGAAGCCTCAATGTGCAGCAGATAAAATTTTATCAGAAGAGGCAATTGCTAAACAAATCTAAAGGCAAATTCCTAGGGACAAAATAAGCAAACAAACAAAAAACATGTTTTTCCATTAAAAACTGGTCCTCCATTTGTGAAGGAAGGCACAGCTTGCCACTCAACTTCATACTATCATGAAAAACTTCCAAGATGGTGATCACAGTCCATTTGCTAAGAAACAGAAATCAGTACATGCTGTCAGAGCGGGTGCTTCTGAGTCCCAACACATGCAGCTACACAGGTACCAAATTTCGTGCTGGACTACTTAACTCACAGATGGATCAAGATTTAGAAAAGCCTTGGTAGGTATGAAACAAACTAGGGTTTTAAAATGTGGACCCACAATAAAAATGCATTGTATCATGAGACTTTCAAGTTCTGTTCTTAAAAAATAATGGACAACAGTTTAAATGTAGGTAAAGCACAATAGAAGAGAATGGATAAAAGAAAGAAGGCGGCAAATAGAGGTGGTAATGTAATTTCTCTTCTGTAATGTCAGACATTGGGTTCTAACCAAGTTGCATATATGGCTCTGTTTTGAGCCCTTCCAGACAACCGCTTGGTTTCATCTTCCAACGTCAGGGTGGGCCTTTTGGTTTTCCAGTTTGCTCCTGTATCCTCAGACCCTAGGGCAGTACCTGGTGTATAAAATGAGGCACTCACTAAACATCTGTTGGATGAAACTCTGGAGCAATTCTGACTTCATCTCTAACTCCATAGCAAGTCTGAGTTCCTGAGCTTGTGGCAAATGTGGTCCTTGTTGTGTTTATCATCTCTGAATCTGACTTGCTGATATCTGAATGAGAAGAGGCACCTCTCCACGAGAAACCCATCACTGGGGTTTCCTTTAACCAGCCTACATCCCAGCATTAGGCATCTCACACATTATTAAACTTCTGTTCTTTCTATACCTGTTGCAAAGAACTGCTCTTCGTTGAGCTTTTTCATTCATTCAACATTTGTTAAATATCTGATATATGGCAGGGACCAATAACCTAGAAGATCAGCAGTTACTGTTCCTATCGCCACACATCATAAATTAGGAAAAATAAACATTAATCAGATAATCACATATAAGTTGCAGTGTTGGGGGCCAATGCTGCTTACATTAATGGGGGTCATTATCAATAATTTAAACCTTCATTGGTGCTCTTTTGAGATGAACTTCTTCAAAAAAGGAGTAAAGAGTTTCTAGAAGATTTGAGTAGAATCAAGAAACCAGATTCATCAATTTCTAGGTGAGACTGTGAACACTCAAAAGTTTAAAACACAAAGTACATTTTCAGAAGTTAAATGTTGTGCACACACCTTTGAGTGGGTGAGCGGAATTGTGTCAGTTTAAGTTTATATCACAATTTGCATCAGGAGAGAAAATTGTCTACTTTTATGACTAAATAAAACCAAGGGATGAGGGAATTACAAGGACTATGTAACCAAAATCACTTATAGAATTTTTTAGCTACTGCTACTTCTCATAGCAGCTCCATTTGCATAGCCCAGCCCCACTTTTCTACTTTATTGCATTTCCCTATCTGAACCTGATCCATCAGCCTTTCATTTGCATAATTCTAAGTTTAGTTCAATGATGCTACTATTAATAATAGCAGTTTCAGCTTCTTTACAACCTAGATTTTATTATTATTAAACAAATTTTTGTTCAGGATCAAGCAACTGAATGCTAATAATTAAAGCAAAAGCTATCATTCTTTTTTTTTTTTTTTTGAGACGGAGTCTTGCTCTGTCACCCAGGCTGGAGTGCAGTGGCACGATCTCGGCTCACTGCAACCTCTGCCTCCTGGCTTCAAGCGGTTCTCCTGCCTCAGCCTCCTGAGTAGCTGGGATTACAGGCACACGCCACCGTGCCCGGCTAATTTTAGTATTTTTAGGAGAGATGGGGTTTCACCATGTTGGCCAGGATGGTCTCGATCTCTTGACCTCGTGATCTGCCCGCCTCAGCCTCCCAAAGTGCTGCGATTACAGGCGTGAGCCACCACGCCCAGCCAAAAGCTGTCATTCTTGATTGCTCACTGTGTACTGGCACTAATGCAGTGTTGCATGAATTAATCTTCACACTAACTCTAGGAACCAGGTGCTTTCTGCTTTCCATGTTTTACGGATGAGAAATATATTCCAACTGTGTTATGCTTATTTCAACACTTTCACAGAAAATTCAGAGCAGTGGAAAGGGCCTCCAAAGGCCACTTTTAGCCTCTAATCTAGGAAAAATAGAAGTCACCCTCCACAGGTGAGTGACCACCCTCATAAAAGACCTGCAGAAGAAGGTAACATCTTGACTACTGACATTAATCCATGCCCAGTAAATCAACATTGCCTTTCAAAAATTCTTTTTTAAAACCTAAAGTTTCCTACTGCTGTCACCCCTAGTTTCTCTAATAAGAGATTTTGCAAATTTGGAATTCAGCTGGCTAATTTTCTCCAGTAATACTTTTTCATATGCTTGAAGACAATGATTGTTTCTTATTTTCTCTAAATAAATTTTCAAATGGCTGGCCTTTTTTTTTTTCTTTTCCTTTTTTTTTTTTTTTTGAGACGGAGTCTCACTCTGTCACCCAGGCTGGAGTGCAGTGGCACAATCTTGGCTCTGCCGCCTGGGTTCAAGCGATTCTCCTGTCTCAGCCTCCCCAGTAGCTGGGATTACAGGCGCCTGCCATCGCGCCCGGCTAATTTTTGTATTTTTAGTAGAGACAGGGTTTCATCGTGTTAGCCAGGATGGTCTCGATCTCTTGACCTTGTGATCCACCCACCTCGGCCTCCCAAAGTGCTGAGATTACAGGCGTGAGCCACTGCTCCAGGCCCTGGACTTTTTATTTAAGTTAAATTTTCCAACGCCTCTTTGCTGCTCCCTGGGACCCCCTTCATGGTCTCCACATGGAGAACAGAACACCATGTGGTGCCAAGAGGCCAACTGGAAGGACCCTTTGCTGGGCACAGCAGGTCCCCAGTGATGAAGCCCTGCCACTGAGCCACTATTAACGGGATTTTTAAAGTTATCCTCAGTCATCTTAATCCCAGGGAATTTATTTAGGAACGCAACACATTTGAGATTTTACTCCTCAAGCTAAGAAGCTATAACTGGAATGGCTTTTCCTTTATAAATTGTGGGTCGTTACATAATTAGTGAAGTTATAAAATTAGCAAATTGGCTCTCATCACACAGCAACAGTTACTACCCTGACTAAGCGACATGTATGTTTACCGGCCTCCTGATTCAGTATCTTTAGATTCAGAGGCAACTCAAAGAGTAGCTTGGGGAAGCACTAGAACAGCAAACTTGGAGTAAAGTTCTGACATTGCCATTTCTTAGCTGTGGGAACCGGGAAAAGTGGCTTAACTTCTGCATGCTCAGTTTTCTCATCATCTATTTTATACATACTACTTGTGAAAATTAAACAGGTTAATAATAGACATTATCCCATTTAATAGATAGAGCTTAACATGTTCCCAGTACACAGTAAGAAATACTTATTCTACTCTGCCAACCCAGAATTTTTTAAACTTCCTAACAAATGGCCGTGATTTTGAAGGCAAGGTAGTATAGGGGCTTCTGAACACAGGCAAGATAAATAAGAATTGTCATGTGAAAGGTTTCACCCTCATACCGCAAATGCGCGCCTGACCGAGGGCACGTTGCTGAAAGTGATCACCACGGGAATGATTTCAAGTGCGCCGAACTCCATGGCGGCCGTGGTGACGGAATGGGCATCCGCGGACTGACCGCTGCTGAAAAATGTGGCGATTTTTCTCGTGTGTGCCCCCGGAAGCGTCCGCTTGAAGACATTCCTGGAAATAAACCGCATTGCTCTGCCAATCTCCCGGCTGGCAGAGGATCTCTCATAAGGAATAGCTTCAATTTCTCTGAGAAGTTGACTCTTCTTGTAGGCGTCTGAGAAGCGCACGAGGTGCCTGGCGTGGGAGTTATAGGAGAGGATGGCGATGCGCGCTCCCACGGGGCAGCTGTTCTCCCGGACCTTAATGTCTCTCACCAGGAAAGCCATCATCTCCTTCATCCGTTCAAATTCCTGCTCAGTGACATCCCGGGAGTGGTCCAGGGCAAACACCAACTCGGTTGGGTGCACTGGGCATTCCGGTTTTCCTAAAAGACCATATCCCTTATCACATAGCATCCTTATTTAAAAAAAAAAAAAAGATACATAGAAGGCAAAGTAATTTTAAATGTTAACCATTCAAATACTTAAAGAGAATAATTTAAGTATGAAAACAAACATGTAAAATATATTTAAATCTTGAATAATTATAGATATTATTCCAAAAGCTGAGTCTGCTCTTCTGAATCAAGCACAAAAGGAAAACATCTGGAATTCAGTTTTATTTTATATGAAATGTTAAAGTTCATTATCAAATTCCTTCGAAACAATAGAGAGCTCCTGGAAATACCCTTCACCTACAGAGACTGGATCAAAAGTATCAAGTTTTGTTGCTGGAACTTTACTCAGTTAAACACATTTCTTTTTTTACTTAATAAGGAAATGTAATAAGAGTTAAAAACGAAAGGCTGTGAAAGCTCTGATAATTTTAGAAAAATTAGAAGAAAACTGATATAGTTTACAGAGCAAAGAATGAGACGCAAAGAGAGTAGGCAATACAGGGTAGAGTTTAGCGCCCTGGCCCGATCACTAACCAGCCATGTGACCCTGTCTGCATTACTCATCCTGTCTGTGCCTCAGTTTCCTCATCTGTAAAATGTGAGTCATGACATCACCTGCTACATAGGCCTGAGGTGAGCATTCAATGAATCAGCACAGGTAAAGTACTTCGAATAACAGAACCTGGCACATAGTAGGTGCTCAATAAATGTCAACCATTGCTGTTATAATTATCATTCCAGACTTTTTCACTGTGAGAAATACATCACTAAAAGGAGACTGAGGAAAACTTTAACAGATACGTTTTTGTTTAACAGTTACAAAAGCAAGTTTACTCAATAAATATGCCTTATTACTTAGAGAAACTGATTATGGTTGGTAAGCTCTACTGTAAGTGTTAATTGCATATTTATGCATCCGTACTCATTGGTTCCAATTCATTCTAATTTCAGTACTTTGCACTTGTCACAGTTGACAACTTATTTTTGATTATCTGATTAATGTTCATTTATCCCAGTTTATGATGCATGGATAGGAACAGTATCTGCTGATCTTCTAAGTTATTAGTCCCTGCCATATATCAGATATCTAACAAATGCTGAATGAATGAAAAAGAGCTTAACAAAGAGCAGTTCTTTGCAACGGGTATAGAAATAACAAAAGTTTAATAATACGTGAGATGCCTAGTGCTGGGATTTGGTTGGTAAAAGGACACCCCAGTGATGTGTTTCTCTTGGAGAGGTGCCTCCTCTCATTCAGATATCAGCAAGTCAGATTCAGAGATAATAAACACAGCAAAGACCATCTTGCTTTACAACAAGCTCAGGAACTCAGACTTGCTGGGGCTCACGTAGGCCGGCAAGGAGACATCCCTCTGCCATGGGCCAACTGGGCCTTGCCCACCTTAGTGCTAAACTATGACCTCCTCCCGTCCTTGACTGCACATCCTTCAAAGGCAAAAGAAGTACCAGTGAGAATAAATGTTCAAACCCAAATCAAACTGTTCATCTCGATGGAGACAGGAAATCATTTATTAGTCTCTAAGTCTAAATTACTGGGCTGAACAGATTTTTATAAATTGAGGTGTCACTTTTATTGTTTAAAAAAGTGAGTAGAACTAAACATGAAAGTGATTCTTCTGATTTTTTGGGGGGTGGTTATTTGCACATGGAAACACCACCAACAAAAATGCTTCAGATACAATTTAGAGAGAAGGGTGGGGGAAGGTTCACAGCACTGGCTGAAGATATGAAAAAAAATTCAGGTTTTTAGGGGAAAAACCTAAGGACTAATTCAGCTTCCAAAACACAAGCCCTAAAAACCCAGCAAGCCGCCAGGAGTCCCAGGGATTCTGAAGAAGCCTAGGCTGGACTGCAGTGGTACCTAGGAGGCCCTCCTCAAAAAGGGAGGGATTGCCATGTGCGGTTCCCCAGCTAGCATGGCTCTGTGACCTCACACTACGTACTGAGGACGGCTACTTGCTACAGAGGAGGTGAAAAAAAGAACAGGGAGGCAAGGATCAACCCAAACCACTGCCATGTAACCTAAACACAACACTGATAGTCCTTATCCAGGTCACCATCATATTTGCCTGAATACTACAGTCCTCTCTAAACTAGGCCTTTGGCTTTGACATTTCCTACCCTTCACCCTTACCACAATCCACTCTCCCATAGCAGCCCAATTAATACTTTAAAATCAGATCATGCTCCTCCCCTACGTACTTTCAACAAACTCTTCTCAAATAAAATCCAGCCTCCTTATAATGTGCAAAGCTCAGCTTGCTCTGGCCTCTGCCTATTCCCCATGTTTTTAGGTGCTATTCTTCCCCTCCCTATGTCTCAACCTTGTTGGGCTCCATCAGTTCCTAGGAAATGCCCAGGTCTGTTCTGTTTCATGGCCTTTACACTTAAAGTTCCCTATGCCCAGCTCTTGAAAGATGGCTCCTTTTGGTTTTTGTTTGTTTTTTTTGAGACGGAGTCTCACACTATCACCCGGGCTGAAGTGCAGTGGTGTGATCTCGGCTCACTGCAATCTCTGCCTCCCAGGTTCAAGCGATTCTCCTGCCTCAGCCTCCCAAGTAGCTGGGATTACAGGCATGTGCCACCACGCCCAGCTAATTTTTTTGTATTTTTAGTAGAGACAGGGTTTCACTATGTGGCCAGGCTGGTCTCAAACTCCTGACCTCGTGATCCACCTGCCTCGGGCTCCCAAGTGCTGGGATTACAGGCGTGAGCCACCGTGCCCGGCCAAAAGACGGCTCCTTTGTGTTCTTCAGTCTAAACTTTAATTTCACTGCCCCCAAAAAGAGCCCTCTGTCCAAAAACATCTCCCCCCTTACATTATCCCAGAACACAGCATCCTATGCTTTATCTCTTTCAAACAGCACCTAATGTGCTAAGCTTCCCTTTGTTTGTTTGTTTGTGATCTGGATCCTTCATAAGAATGGAAGTTTCTGAGCACAGGAAGCAGGTTCATTATTCAAGTCTGTATCCCTAATGCCAGTAACTACAGATACGGGCACTTACTAGGCTTTCAACAAATATTCTTAAATGCATGGGTAAGCAATCAGAGGACATGGGTTGGTGGGCTTATACAAAAGGTAAAAGTGTATAAATGTATAAGAGGGCGATAAGTTTACACAAAAACATCGTGTAAGAAGCATTTGTAAGATACCTGAAAACTAGCACTGAAAAATATGAAGCCGACTTGATAATTAACATCAGGCATGAGCTCCATGGATTCTGGCATTATCTGAGTTGCACATTCCACTTACTTGCTATCTGATCATCCCCACTTTTATTCTGCCTTCTGCATCTTAATCCCTAATTAACCACTGGATGACAGAGATGATATGACACAGGGAGAAAATGAAGGGAGTAAGAAATACTATTTTTGGCCAGGCACAGTGGCTCACACCTGTAATCCCAGCACTTTTAGATGCCAAAGCAGGTGGATCACTTGAGCGCATGAGTTCAGGACCAGCCTGGGCAACATGGAAAAACCCTGCCTCTACAAAAAATACAAAAATTAGTCAAGCATGATGGCATGTGCCTGTAGTCCCAACTACTCGGGAGGTTGAAGTGGAAGGATCACTTGAGCCTAGAAGGTCAAGACTGCAATGAAGAGTGATCAGCCTGTGTGACAGAGCAAGACCCTGTCTAAAAAAAAAACCCTAAATATTTTTAAAACCTATAAGAGCAAGGTGAATGGTGATGTTAGTCATTAAGATATCAATATCTTAATGATTTTTTATTAATAAAAAAGCAAATTGCTTGGTTGAGAAACAGCTGTTAAGCTCAGCTACAACTGAGTGATTTATTGGAGGCAAGACTCTGCTACCAGTATGAGGCAGCAGCAAAGAAAGCCCAGATAAAATTTATGTCATTTGGAAGCCAATACATTGCTCTAACTCATCTTTCCAGATGTATGACATTTTAGAGCTTGATTAAAGCATGCTGTAAATAAAGATTACTCACCATGCCTGCCAGCTGGGGAAGAAGAACAAAGGAGATTGGATTATTATTTGGTAGGAGAAGAGAGTTCTGTATTGTGCAGAAAAGAAAGGTTCTATCCTGTCTGCTTTGTGGAGATGACTCAAAAATCAAGGCAACAGAGTTTGGAGAAAATGCAGACAGAGTCTAACATCTTGGTAAAAGTGCTATTCCTTCCAAAGGGAAGAGGATGTGAGAAATGGGACAACATACAGCCATAAATCAGCGGCCTGCCGCCGGCTGTCAAGAAACAAAGAATCTTTGCCTGGGAGGGAATGTGGCATTGCAGGGAGGTACGCTGAATTTGGAAAGCTGAAAGATCCAAACTCTCTTTACTCTAAATTTTCCCCATGTAGATATCTATAACTATCATTTTTATATTTTTATATATATATATATATACACACACACATACACACAAATGTATCTATATCTATGTATAGTATATGTATATACTATATGTATATTATATGCATATTTATATGTTATGTAAGTATCAGAGGTGGATTTACTCTGAATTAAATGAACACTTGCTTTAGACCTGTACCGTTCAACATGGCAGCCACAAGCCACATGCAGCTATTAAAATTAATTAGAATTAAATAAAAATTCAGCTTCTCAGTTGCACTAGCCACATCTGAAATGATCAAAGCCATGTGTGTCTTGTGGCTACTGTACTGGACATCACAAGGAACACTTTCATCACTGCAGAAACTTCTATTGGACAACGCTGCTTTAGACTTCTCTCTTGCAGGGGTCCCCTTGCAATGCCTTTCCTGGCAGGAACCCTAGACATGTTGTTCGCACAATCACATACTCTTATAAAATAAAATATGCAAAAGTTAATGGTCATGATTTCTCTTTTTTGTTCTAAATAACACTTACTTTTGAAATACCTTTGCACCCACTTTTAGATTTGCGATTTTGTATTGAGTCCCTTAAATTTTAAAAGATCAGGTCTCAATATACTTGGATTTGCCCTTGAGTCATTACAATTTACATGGTTCCTATGTCATAAAACCTACCACGCTAATTAAGCCCCAAAACAACCCATCTTCATGACTCAATGTATATATGTGTTTTGATTCCCATCATGGTTCTATTCTGCTACAAAAAGACAGAGTTCCAATAGACACTGCATTCAAAGCTTTTAAATGTCTGTCTTTGAGATCAATGTTCTCTATAGAAATAGGCTCTAATTTATTTTTCTTCCCCCAAAATATCTGGAGGAAACTGTTGGCTGCTCCTTTCTGTCATATTGTTATTTGGAAAGTCATTATGCATTTGTAGATGAACATTGAAGAGTCAACTCTCACCTAATCTTGCACATGAAATTTTTTTGGATGGTATCAACACATATTTTGATAGAACAGGCTGTTAGAAGGGTTTAAAACAAATTCAAATCAGCATTTGCCAAATCAAAATGTCATTTTGATTTTAAAATTTTGAGAAAGAAAAAAATATTGGCAGAATATTACTATGAATTTTTAAAGCAAATCAATCAGTCCAACAAAAAATAATCAAACATATCTTCCCGGGAAAGGAATAACAAACAATAAACCAAAGTCAGGACTCCCACCCACCAGGACCCCCTATTATCACAGCTGCTTCTTTCATACCAGGTGAATTCAATTCTTTCAGTTACTGTCAGGCATTAATAATCATCTTTTTAAAAAGTTCCATGTGACTCTCAAGTGATTGATTTCACTATTAGGTGAATTCAGACATTAAATCTCAATTTTCTTTAGATTAAAAGCACTCAATAGATTATTTCTTACTGCTTGACATGGGTTTCAATCGACATGATAGCAGCCAGAGAGGGAGTTAAAAGTCACCAGTCTATGCTGACTCAAAAATACATGCAGTGACATCTCTAATTTTAGGAAATTGGCTGGTGAATTGTTTCAAATCTGAGTGTAGAGTTCTCTGCTCTTCTTGTATGAATGCTGACAACTTGGGTGATCATCTTAAGCAGGGTACTTACGACTGCGGTCTCGCACATACTGAATGAGTTCACATGTCTGCAGTTCAAAAATAAAACAGAAACAATTAAACAACAAACTGCTAGGCCCTGAAGTTTAAAAATAAGTAAATTTAATGGAGCACTCAGAGCACTCTGTTGTAGTCGGGAGATACGTACAGAAAATGAAGCCAAGCCTTTGGCTCCTTTCACACCCTAGGAAAACAAACAACATTGTTTTAATGCCTCTAGACATACACATCAGTAGCCAGCGTGCACCAACATTGCCCTCAGAAAGTGATACTTTTAAAAGTTTTATTCTCATTAAATTGTAAGAGGCAAAAAAGAATGCAGGTAGATACTCATCACCTAATTAACAGTAACATTCTGGAAAGAACAAACTTTAAGCAGCAAGCTTGGTGCACACAAGCCTTGAGAGGCCACTTTCCTCCGGGTCCATCTCTGGATAACAAGCGTTGTCCAGAATGACCAGGATGGAGCTGATAACCTGACACTTGCCGCAGAGCTCTGGAGCACGCCTACGCCTCAGGACTAGCTAAAGTGAGCCACACATGTGCAGTTGCCCTCTTTCATAGCAAAAGTTTCAAGGTCTTCAACCCCCATTCTTTGACTGAGCCACTGAACAGCAGCCAGAGCTGAACCTTAATCTGTTTCCATCATTTGTTAGCTGACAAAAGGATCGGATTCATCTTGAACGTCTGGAAAGGTTGGAAAGGTTATCTCAACTACCTTCCCAAACAAAATACACACACACACACACACACACACACATATATAATCTGTCAGAGTTTGGGATAGAAGAACAAATGCAACTGGTTTTAATCTCATGTGTTCAATCCCATCTTCAGAAGAGGAAGAGTCTGGCTTCTTTCAAAGAGAGACACCCAAGAAAAAAATGCAACAGAGCCCCCCCGAACTCCTGAAGCAAATAAGTTCCATGTGAATGCAAAACTGATCACAGTCACTGTTTCCTTTCACTTCCATTCATTCAATGATCATTTATTGCATGTAGAAAGATTGCACAGATACAGAATATGATAATTGAGAAATACCATTTTAGTCTAAATGCTTTTGATTTCCTCCTTCAATTTCCCCTCTCTCTCAAGAGATGTATTTAATCAGTATTTTTTCTCCTCTAAATATTTAATCAGTATTTTCTCCCCCATAAAGGTGGGAAAAAAGTGGCCAAGAAGCAGAGACAGAAGGCATGCACATTTGGACAATGAAGATTTCATGCACTGACTTTTTTTTTAGTGGAAAAGGACCTGGTGTGGTTTATAGTTTTTCTACTTACCTTACGTCCAGGAGGTCCTGGTTCCCCAGGGGATCCCATCTCTCCTGGAAGCCCAGCAGATATCTCAAAGGAGAATTTATTTTAAAATTATATTTATACATGTGTGTATGTGTGTGTGTAAATTCAAATTTAAAAAAAATAAAATTCAAGGTGAAAATTCAAAAGTGAAAATTTCACTTTTATTTTAGAAAATTGAGAGTTTTCCAAAAAAATAAAGAAGGAAAAAATATTCCCAGCAATCCCTTCTTCCCCAAATAATCCTCATTAACATTTTGATGCCTTTTCTCTTTTTTTTTTTTGGCATTAAGACATATATTCCTTTTTAAAACTCATTTGAATCATACTTTTCTCTGTTACCTTTTAAACTAAATATATCTCTGGACATTTTCAGTTAGTAAACATTATTTGGCAAAATCATTTTTCACAGCTGCATAGTATCCCATCACATGGTTGTACCATGATTTAGTTAGTCCCTTACTGTTTGTTGTTGTAATAGGCAATAGGTAATTTAGTTAGTCCCTTACTGTTTGTTGTTGTAATAGGCAATAGGTAATTTAGTTAGTCCCTTACTGTTTGTTGTTGTAATAGGCAATAGGTAATAGGACCCCCACTCACCAGGACACCCTATTATCACAGCTGCTTCTTTCACACCAGGTGAATTCAATTCTGTCAGTTACTGTCAGGTGTTAATAATCATCTTTTAAAAAGTTCCATGTGACTGTCAAGTGATTAATTTCACTATTAGGTGATGCTATTATAAGGCAATACTATTATAAAGTTATATGCATCATTCTGATTATTTCCTTAGGGAAGATTGCTAGGACTAGAACTGCTGGTCAAAGGAAAACTTTTTATCTAAATGGAGTGGTAGGTAACTAAACTGAAAAAACAAAAAGCAAAAAGTCTAGAAAAACAAAATTGAAATACAAAAACTTTTAAAACAACAGAAACACAATCATTAGTTGGAAATATTGTAATGAAATGGGGTATAACAGCAAAAAAAAACAGTTGTTATCTGCTTACTAGATGTTAGAAATATTTTCATGTACATTCAACAATAAGTTTATCATAAAGCTAGGACTTAGTTTAAAAACTGGAATATTTCTTTCTTCATTCAAAATGCCACAGGATTTACAACTTTTACAGGAATAAAAAATGAAATTTAAAATCAACTTAATTTGTAAAAGCATTACCTATAAAACAGTAAATAATGATATCCTTTGGGCATTCCAATGATATTGACAGTGTGCTTGGTTGAGTGAAAAATAAAATATTTTTATTTAGAAGATAAAGGTTAACCTCCAAGGAGAAAATAGCAGATTGAGTACATATATTTACTTTCATTCCTTTCCAATATCTTTCTAAAATGACAGTAAGTAGATTATTTTAAAGGCAAAAAACAATGGTGGGGAGAATGAGAAAGGAGATGACAGCCATAAAATGTGAGTCTGGAAAGCAAATGTGTAAGTGTTAAATGACTGAACAGACCCGAGAAAGTTGAATCCTAAGCCAGCATCAGGGAAAGCCAAGAACCAATGTGTTTTATATCATATGTCCCAGAAGGCTGAGGATTTGGCAGCACCAGGAACCTCGAGAAGTGGAGGTGAGGGAAAAAGGTGAAGTACAGGTGTTCAGTTGAAAATCATTTTAGGAATCCCCAAATCTCCTCTCTATTCTCAAGGGTTGGGTGAATGTCCCTTTTCCCACCCTAACAACAGAGACAGGTAAAACCAAGGTGGGACTCTAGGCTGAGTTGAGAACCTACAGTATCTGAGACAGGGAGAGTAAATGAGGGTATGTACAGTAAATGTGAGTCTCCAGCTCTCTTTTTCTATATGGCTCCTAGAAAGCTGGCAGCCAGACCTTTACTCTCCAGGTGGGAAATTGTAAGAAGTTTTTTCAGCAGAACTTCACTAGACAAAGAAGAAAGACTAAAAGATACTGATTTCAGAGGTTTGCTAAACAAAGAATTTAGCTAAATCACTCTCTTTGGGAAACTGGTAGTTGACAAGCCCCACTCATGTTCTCAGAGCTTCCAATCAGTCGCTTTTTTTTTTTTTTTTTTTTTTTTTTTGAGACAGGGTCTCAGTCTCACCCAGGCTCGAATGCAGTGGTGCAATCTCAGCTCAATGCAGTCAAGACTTCCTGGGCTCAGGTGATCCTCACGCCTCAGCCTCCCTGGTAGCTGGGGCTACAGGTACATGCAACCACGCGTGGCTAATTTTTGTATTTTTTGTAGAGATGGGGTTTTGCCATGTTGCCCAGGCTGGTCTCAAACTGCTGGGCTGAAGCAATCTGCCTGCTTAGGCCTCCCAGAGTGCTAGGATGATAGGCGTGAGCCACCGCACCTGACCCCAATCAGTCTTTTTGTCTTCAATTCTTAAATATGAAGAAATACCTCATTCCTGAAACATCTGAGTAATAGAGTTCAAAACAGAAAGGAAAATAAAATGCAGGAAACAGACTATGTTGGGCAAAAAAGACAAAAATATTTATATTCTCAGAAAGGTAAGAGAAGATATTTTAATCATGAAACAAAAACAGTATGCTATAAAAAGGAACATTCAGAGAACAAGAACAAGCTCTTGAAAATTCAAGTATGAAACATTGTAAGATAAACTCAACGAACTCTCCCAGAAAGTAGAGCAAAAAGACAAAAAGCTGGACAATAGAACAGAAAAATAAGAAAATTAATACTAATACACCCAATAATAGGTATTTTGTAAATAGGGAATAGAGAATATAGAGGGCAAGAAATCATCAAAATAATTGACCAACACTTCTTTGGAGGACACATATTTCCAGGCTCCTAGTGCCTATGAAGGACCTACCTAATGCGCAGGAAAATGGATAAAAATGGACATCAACTCATAAAACCCAGGAAATATCAAAACACTGCAGACAGAGAAATTATGCAATAAGGTGCCAGAGAGAGAACACTGGCCACATCAGGAATCAGAATGGCTTTGGACTTCCCCAAGCAACAAAAGAAGTTAGAAACAATGGAGGAATGACTGCCTTCAAAATTCTGAGAAATTAATTCCCACCCAGAACCGTATACCAGCCAAAATATCCAATCACATCTCAAGGTACTACAAATCCCTTTCAGATGTTAGCTGTTTCAAAAACTATACCTTTCATTTACCCCTTCTTAGCAGGCTACTGGATGAGTTTTCCATGAAACAAGGGAGAAATCCAACATGAGGAGTCTGAGAATAAGAATGAGAAGCAGAGATTCAACGCAGAAGAGAGGCAAAGGGAAGGGTGAAGGTGAAGGACGATTGCAGTATGGCAGCTGGGCACCAGCCACAGACGAACCTCCATCAGGTGGGTCAGGTTGGAAGGCTCTGGGTTGGGATTAAATTGGAGAGAATACTTGCCTCATCTAAATGTTTTCAGACAGGATTTAGATAAAGGGAAAATCAAGAAAGGTACATCAGCAACTTTTATAGCAGGAGGAATCAGTTCATAATGCTTAAAATTTATAAATCAAAAAAGTAAGAATGTAAGTATGACATTTAGAGGCATATTGTCAATTCTGAAACAAATCAGTTCAGAAGTGACAGCTGTTGTTTCTGGGGAGAAGGAAATGGGAGTGAGTGAGGGGGTGAAGGATTTTTTTTTTTAAATATAACAAACTTTGTTATTTGACTCTCTAAACCAGTGGTTCTTAGCAAGGGAGAATTTTGACTCCTTTTTTTCCCTGGGACATATGGCAATGTCTGAAGATGTTTTTGATTGTCATACCTGGGGTGTGGGGAGGACAGAGGGTAGTTGATGCTGGAATCTAGTGGGTAGGTGCCAAGGATGTGGATAAACATTCTACAAGGCACAGGACAGCCCCTCAGCAAAGCCTTATCCAGGCCAAAATGTCAACAGTGCTGATATGGAGAAATCCTGCTTTAAACTGTGTGCATGCTTTTAAAGATGGGAAAAAGAAAAACAAAATGTATACAAACATACATATATACACAAAATTAAACTGGTTAAAAATCATGGCAAAATTTAAAAAACGTTTTTTGAGGAAAAAAAAATCAAGGTGACGATTTAGAGAATTTAAACAAGGAGTATAATCATTCAAAGAGAACTGAAGAAGCATTCAGAATTTAAGTTGAAGTTTTACCAAAATCTTCCAATAGAAACTTCAGCTCTTTCAGAGAGAAAACCTGGATTTTTTCAGTCTAAACTTCAACTTCAAATCCAAAAACACTAATGTAAATGTGGAAAAAGTAGCCAGGTGGGTGGAAAGAGCAAGTTAAAAACAGTGATAAATTGTCCAACATGGAGAACAAAAAAAAAATTTCAAATATTTTCAAAGGCCAACAGAAAAAGTTTATGTTTCCCATTCGTTTATTGTCTTTAAAAATGATTAATGTGCCTTTGTGGGGAGGGATCCAACCATGAACTTGTTAGCGTGCTTCTGATGTTCAAGGTTAAACTTCTTCATTAATAAGCCAAGGGAAATAAATGATCCAGAGACACTTCAATGCAGATGACATCTGGATTAATTTGAAAGTCTTTTCCAATTATTTTTCTAATTATATCTGTCTTCATCTTTTTTTTAGAGCATAATGTTAATGGATAGCCATCCAAAAACATGTATGAGGACAAGCATTATAGCTGGGAAGCAGTTCTCATGGGAGGGGGAGGGGGAGGGGGAGGAGGAGGAAGGGGAGTGGGAGGGGGAGGAGGAGGAAGGGGAGTGGGAGGGGGAGGAGGAGGAAGGGGAGTGGGAGGGGGAGGAGGAGGAGGAAGGGGAGTGGGAGGGGGAGGAGGAGGAGGAAGGGGAGTGGGAGGGGGAGGAGGAGGACGAAAGGGAGTGGGAGGAGGAAGGGGAGTGGGGGGGAGGAGGAGGAGGAAAGAGTGGGAGGGGGAGGAGGAAGGGGAGGAGGAAGGGGAGGAGGAAGGAGGAGGAGGAGGAGGAGGGAGGAGGAGGAGGAGGAGGAGGAGGAGGAGGAAGGGGGAGGAGGAAGGGGAGGAGGAAGGGGGAAGGGGAGTGGGAGGGGGAGGAGGAAGGGGAGGAGGAAGGGGGAAGGGGAGTGGGAGGGGGAGGAGGAAGGGGAGGAGGAAGGGGGAAGGGGAGTGGGAGGGGGAGGACGAAAGGGGAGGAGGAAAGGGGAAGGGGAGGAGGAAAGGGGAAGGGGAGGAGGAAAGGGGAAGGGGAGTGGGAGGGGGAGGGGGAAGGGGAGTGGGAGGGGGAGGGGGAGTGGGAGGGGGAGGGGGAGTGGGAGGGGGAGGGGAGGGGGAGGGGAGGGGGAGGGGGGAGGGGAGGGGGAGGGGGAAGGGGGAAGGGGGGAGGGGGAAGGGGAGTGGGAGGGGGAAGGGGGAAGGGGAGTGGGAGGGGGAGGGGGAAGGGGGAAGGGGAGTGGGAGGGGGAGGGGGAAGGGGGAAGGGGAGTGGGAGGGGGAGGGGGAAGGGGGAAGGGGAGTGGGAGGGGGAGGGGGAAGGGGGAAGGGGAGTGGGAGGGGGAGGGGGAAGGGGGAAGGGGAGTGGGAGGGGGAGGGGGAAGGGGGAAGGGGAGTGGGAGGGGGAGGGGGAAGGGGGAAGGGGAGTGGGAGGGGGAGGGGGAAGGGGAGTGGGAGGGGGAGGGGGAGGGGGAGGGGGAAGGGGAGTGGGAGGGGGAGGGGGAAGGGGGAAGGGGGAGGGGGAGGCAGAAGAAGAGGAGTTTCCTTATTTGTACCCCTACAACCTACAAAGGTAATATCTATACATAAAGATCGTATAGTTAGTAGAAACAAAAATAGATCAGAGCAAAATTAGCTATGAAGACAAAACTGGAAAACCTTTTCAAGTACACATTTTTATCAGACTTTTAAAATTCTTGCTAATTGACATGATAAATTAAGACCAGTTTGCCTGATCAGTGCTGTTCCGAAGAAAAAAGATGATCGCTGTATCAAGAGACAATTATCTTAGGACTGTTTTTTAAAAAACTAAAACAGCATTCTCACTTATACACAGTCTAAGATATATAGAGAATCAGCAAATGCAAGAAATCCATTCTTAATCCACAGGAACCCAAGGCAAGCCTACAGGATGAATTGTACTGGAGACCTGTGTTTATTCCAAGTGACTCAAAGGGCAATATCTAAGACCCTCTACAGAATAAAGACCTACTCAGTTACATAGTAAGCAAACTTTCTCACAAAGCTCAAGAGATAACCTCCCTCAGCTAAATGAGAAGACCTTTCTGCATATACCTCATTAAAAGTAGATTAACAAAACCTGAAGAGTGAAGACAAGATGCCAGTGGGCATTAGGTTGCAGTAAACCTGCCAGGGAGACAGGATTAAACTAACTACATTTTGGCAGTGTAAAAACTGTTTTGAATCACAAGGATTTCTTTTAAAAAATCTTATTACCAGTGTTAAGTATGGTACCCTGGCAGCTAGAACGGGTGAACTTGCTCACTAAAAGCAAACAGTTCACTGTTTTTGCACAGGCATTGAGAGATGAATATCCATTCCCCTTCCCCAAGTTTGCCTTAATAGAAAACACATGCATTTTGCAAGTCACTGGTAACAAAAGACAACTCAAATTATGGTAAATGCACAAAGGAGGACTTCCCAATGTAGTGAGGTTGTCAGCAATTGGAATCTAAGAAGCTTACCATTTTGCCTCTAGCTCCCTTCAGCCCAGTCTCTCCTGGACCACCAGGGTCCCCAATCTCACCCTAAATACATTCATTAAAGTAAAATAGTTATTAAAATCAAACATACACATATGTAACATATTTGCATCTTTAAACTGATTCTAACATGAAGACATTTTTCATATGCATTTTTAACAGTCTTCTTTGAAGAGTGTGAGTGTGTGTGTGTTTCCATTTCTGTAACTCTCTACATAGCACACTGCATCAGCATTGTTTCACTTTGCTGTCTCCCCAGTGAGAACACTGGCTCTTTGGAGAAATGAACTTTGTTCTTTATTTTATCCTCTGACTCTATCACAGGACCTGGCATTTACTGAGTTCAGTAAGGGTTTCCAGAAAAAGTGGTATCTCCAAGGTAGAAGATGTCATTGCTAACTAGTTATCTAAAGATGATTTATAAACATATTGGGAAAATTGAGACAGGTAAAATCAAATAACTCTGATTTTCTTTACATTACACTTTTCTTTCTACTTTTATTTTATTTTATTTTATTTGGAGACAGAGTCTCGCTGTGTCACCCAAGCTGGAGTGCAGTGGAGAGATCTCAGCTTACTATAACCTCCATCTCCTGGGTTCAAGTGATCCTCCTACCTTAGGCTCCTGAGTAGCTGGGACTACAGACATGCACCACCACGCCTAGCTAATTTTTGTATTTTTCATAGAGATGGGGTTTTGCCATGTTGGCCAGGCTGGTCTCGAATCCCTGACTTCAAGTGATCCACCTGCCTTGGCCTCCCAAAGTGCTGGGATTACAGGCATGAGCCACTGCGCCTGGCCTTACATTATACTTTTCTTTGAGTAAATAAGAAAATATATATGATAGAGGGAAGGAGTATATTTGAGGAAAAAATTTTAAAAGGATAAGTTTTCTATCTTCTCATATTAATTAAAAAACTAGAAATACTTTTTAAGCCTTACACTCCTAAACGAATGTATAATCTTAAAAATTGAAAAAAATATTGGTCTATTTCTTTCTTCCCTCCTTCTCCCCACAAAGGTAGGACATTTATTTATCATTAACTGTTCTTCTACTGGCCTAGGATATATTTCATAACCCCCAGGAGTATTTCTAACTGATCTCTAGTTACTAGGAAGCACACGGTACCTTAGGTCCACTTTCTCCAGGGAATCCTTCTTGTCCCTGTAATGGACAGGAGAGAAGATTTATACAGGCACACATCACCCAATGAAGTCTACACTGACTTTCAATTTACCTGCTGCCCTGTGTAGTTTTGGTACCTCTGAATTAAGGAAGGGCCAAAACAATTGAAATCTGGAAGTGAAATAGCAGTATTTGAGAAACAAACTAAATTATAAGTTAAAGTATTTAAGGGTTTCATCAATATATCATAACTACCTAGGTGGCTAAAAGTATACATCTGGAGAGTTACAATTCGGCTTTCCTTCTTTTGTATGCATATAACAAGCATAGGTGGTCATTTGGCCATGTGTCTCTGACACGATCTTAAAATGGATTTCAATGGAGAAATTTGGAAAGCCTATGGAAAGTCTAAACTTGATCATTCATTTTAGGGTCCTCTGTTTACCTTACTTTGTTCAAAGACTATAATTGAAGAGATAACAATCCCTACTGGATAAAAAAGTATATAATTAATTTAAAGTTCATTTCCTGATTTTAATAAATCCTCAAACATGTATAAAATCAAAAAAATGGAAAGAAGAAAAACCACCAAAATCTTACTGCCCAGAAAGATTATATACATTTTATTTAACTTTTAAAAATGCAATGTAACACAATTGGGAAAAATGTTTTTCTGAGTATGTTCTAAATTTTTACTTGAAAGTGTCACATAAAAATTTCTTTACATAATTATAAACTTCATATACATTCATTTTATAGGATGGCTAATGTTCCAATGCCATAGGCTACTTAATATTTCCCTTCTTGTAAGATATTAAGGGATTATATTATGGAATATTAACTGTTCTGTGTTCTAATGAACATTTCACTGGAAATCCTTCATTCATTAGTTTTATTTTTCAAATAGTTCTAGTTTTTGGTTCTTTATTCTTCCAGATGGCCTCTTGCATTATTCCCATTGGGATTTCACTTGGAATTATATTCATCCTTCAATATTTTAGACTTTCCAACAAGATCTTGGAATGCCTCTCCATTTATTGAAGTTCTCTTTTCTGTCTCAGCAATTCACTGTCACAGGTCTCAAACATTTTGCAGACATGATATCCTTAACTATATTATGTTTTTTGTATTTTGTAATTATGGTGGGATCTTTTTCATTCTGACTTCTTAGTGGTAATTGCTAGTATACAGAAATCACTGGTCTTGGTAAACTTCTCCCTCAGTTCCAGCCACCTAAATATTCAGTGACAATATCAAATTACTATTCTGATGTACAGTTTTATTTTTAAGTTATTGCTTGGGCCAGTACATTTAGAAAACTCCTGCACAACCTCTTACTACTGGCTAAATCAAACATAATAAGAAGAGGACTAATTTCGGAATGCTTCCCTAAGTAAACTTGAGCCTAGAGCGGCTGAGATTACATGCACTGTTCAGGCTGGAACAAGTCAGACTAAGGCCATATATCACTGCAGAAAACAGAAAATTTATTTTCAGGTTTCAGTTGTTGCCTGCACCTTAAACCTTCACATTCTTTTCTACCACATTCCTCATGGGATATCAGCAAATACATTATTGAAATATATTTCTAACTGTCCAAGATTGCCTTATTCCCTGCTTCCCTTTTTCTCTTAAATGTGGCAAACAAAACCAGCAACAAAAAATAAATGGAAAACGTCCAGCTTCCAGCAGACTTGACTTACCTTTGCTCCCTTGCGTCCGACACTACCATAACCTGGACTGCCATCATTGCCCTGTAACAGAGCAACTGATGACCAACATCCCAGACTACAGATAGAGACAGTGATTACCAACATCCCAGACTACAGATAGAGACAGTCTTATTCCTCAAGACAAGATTGCCAGCTTTTTGGTTTGATAAAGGAAAACCAGGACACAGGATCCTCCTTCTAGGGCAGGCCACCAACATTTTATGATAGTAGTACTAAAGGCAATTGTTAGTAACAGATACAGACAATGCACTGTCCCTAGGTATTCCCATCTGTAAGCTGGGAATAATAATTATACCTACTCATGGGTTGTTATGAGGATTAAATGAACAAAAAAATCAGGCATATAATAATCTTTCAATAAGAGGAGATAGTAGTATTACCTCTCCCCGATAACACTTGTATTTTAATACCATTTTCAGTTTGCTAGACAAAAACAAGAAGTAAATGCCCCGGTATTGGCTACTGTCTGACCCTTGTAGAAATCCTAAGCAATGGGGGAAGGATGGAATGGGTTTCTGACGAAGAGGCTCTGATAAAAGGAAAGGCTGGAAAAAGGGTTATGGGATTGTTGAAGACAAGTTTTATTCATTTTACTATTTGGCTTCAAGAGCATTCTGGCCACAATGTTTGGCACCTGGGGAAAAGCCACCTTGGGAAAGCTGGCCAAGGAACTAAGATGAAGACAATACCCCTCTTAATTTCTAGAAAACTATAAAACTTCATCAGGATTGTATCCTTAAAACTCTCTTCAGAGAACCACACCAGATGTCTACTGAACTAAAAGATTCCAAGAACCAGATCAAAACTAGTGACAAAATACAAACCTGCAAGCCACGAGGACCAGGAAAGCCAACAGCTCCTTTTTCTCCCAGATCTCCAGGTTCTCCCTGTTAAACAGATTGTTTTTAGGTTGGAAATTGGAAATGATGGCACTAATTCAGCTCATCTGTGTGGATCACGCACAACAATGGGTTTGTGCCCAAAACTGTGTGTCGTGCAAGTGATACAAGAGGAACTGCTGTTGTTGGCCAGGGAGGTGTCCTCCATTGATCAGTGAAGCCTCAGCAAACATGATTTACTGTTTAGTGCAAGTTGCCATCTTAGCAGCTCAATGCCATGAAAATGAGTCAAGAGAAAAGCTCTGTACTGTTTTAAAAAAATTAACAAAATCGTTTCCAGGATGATTCATGCAAATCATCTGGCCTCTGCAAAGATGGCAGATTGATTAATCTAGTTTTAATATTCTGAGGGAGAATCAAGTTAACCAAGGGAGCATGATATCCTGGCAATAGTTTCTAACTTCTGGCTAGTAGAACATCTACTGTGTGTTATTAATCAATCTCAGTATTATGTTGAGGAAAGTTCAGCTACATGGGAAATCAACACAGGTTTACAGAGGAAGGTTCACCCCTTTTTATAAAAAGGTAACAATTTTAATTTTGGAATAGTTTTAAATTTACAGAAATGTTGTGAACATAATATGGAAAGTTCCTATGTATCCACATCAATTTTCCCCTATTTTTAACATTACACTACACTAGTTGCATTTGTAGGGTACATTTGTTACAACCGAATCAATACTGATTTATTATTATTAACCAAAGCCCATACTTTATTCAGATTTTTTCTTTTTTTTTTTTTTTAACCTGATATTCCTTTCCTGTTCCAGGATCCCATCCAGGATCCACATGGTATGTCTCCATAGGCTCCTTTAGACTGGGACAGTTTCTCAGACTTTTTGATAACCTTGACCATTTTGAGAAGTATTGGCCAGGCATTCTGTAGAATGTCCCCCCCATTGCTGTTTTTCTGATTAGACTGGGCTTATGGGTTTCGGGGAGGAAGATTACACAGGTAAAAGGCCATTCTCATCACATCACATTAGGAGTATATATAATCAACATGACATCACTGTTGATGTTAACCTTGATCTTCTGGTTGAGATAATGGCAGTCAAGTTTCCCTAATGCCAAGTTACTCTCCATCTCCCTCCCCTTCTCTACTGTACTCTTTGGAAGAATGTGTGAAAGTATGTGCAACCTACACTTAAAAGGTGGGGAATCATTACATCTTTTTTAAGGACAGAAAACCAACATAAGCGAAAATGGACAAGTGACCACCAGCACTGAACTCTGGGGGTAACGAAGAATAGGATTCTATGAAAGGGAAGCAGGAGATCATCTGCCTTGATGCCTTTTAGGACAGCGGTTCTCAAAGTGTGCTGTGAGGACCACAGCCACATCCAGGGTTCATGTGTCAAGAAAATTCTTGGATCCCATTGGATTAGACTCTGGTAAGTGGAACCCAACAATATGTGCTTTTACATAAGCTTCTCAGCTGATTCATATGCACACTAAAATTTAAGAACATCTGCCTTATGGTAAGGAAACAAGGAAAGTCATATGGCTTGTCTAGGGCCACATGCTTGGTTATTGGTAGAGTCAAGTGTTGAGCCCAGGATTAACTGCCAGGTTGCTTGCCTCCTGGAAATGTGAACTTACTGGAGTAAGGTAGGGGTAAGTGTTTGAGGTTTATCTCAGTGAATCATGAGTCTAGAGTGCCCAGTCCACCCTGGGGCAGTACAGAGGATTTGAGTTTTCTTTGGGGCACTTGCCATCTAAATTCTTGACCCACCCCTGAACCCCGACCAAGTCTTTTGTATTAATAATTATCTTCTAAGGCACAACTGCCCTGCTCCCGTTTATCTACTTCCCCACAGTCACCTCTATCCAACTCTAGGGTCCCTTTATCTATGTCTACCCCTGGTAAGATAAACTTGATTTTTACCAGTGACACCACTTCTCCTAGAGCCTTCTTCAGGGGCAAGAAGGCAGCATTGTCTTTGTTCCAAACTTTGATTTCCCGATTACATGCCATATACTGCTACACTACATGCCATAGAAGTCCCTTCCTTTTGCAGTTGATTGTTCTTGTCATCCACGTATCTTGTTACACCCTCCAATTAACTGTCTTTGCAATATTCAACTGCTGGACTCCATCATATCAGCCTTGAACAATTCTTCAGTACAAAGTTAACCCCTTTTCTTATGCCCTCAAGCTCATCCTCTTTGCCAAATTTCTACGTTAATCATCTACTCTGTCTACTCTTTCTTACATTTTCAATCTCCTCTTTTCTCCCTAGCTTTCTCCTCTGATTATAAACATGCTGGTCTCTCCTGTCATTAAAAACAAACCAATATCCCATGTCAACCTTTCCTAGACCTTGCCAGTATAAGTAGTTAATGTCTTCTTCTTCCCCTTAAAGGCCTAGGTTTTCCAAAGAGTAGTTTACAGCTTTTTATCCATTTTCTCCTCACACATTTCTCGGTCCTTTGCAGTCTGTCTCCCTTTCTCTCCTCTCAATTGCTACACTTTTGAAACTGTTCTTTAGAATGTCTTAGCCACCAGATATCATGGCTTCTCCACTCCTCCCCTCCTTAACTTTTCTTTACCAGTTGGTACTCTTCACCTCCCTTCTGAACTCTACTCAAAATCCAGTGTGCTTTTTTGTTGATTTTCCTTCCTTCCTAATAATTCATTGTCTTGTTTCCTCTTGGACTTCTTACAAAGAGGCATCACCAAGAGTTATTTTTAATCCAAATGACTCTGAAATTTACATCTCCAACCAGACCTAAACTCTTTCCTCTATCCCCCAAGTGATTTTCTTTCCTCTTAAACCCACTCTTCCTAATGACTTTCGTATGTCTGTGATAGGGTTACACCTCATACACGAAGCCCCCAAGTCATCTAGCCCACTCCTCTCTGCCTCAGTCTGCTATTGGAAGAGTTCTATGGAATAATTACAAGTCCTCAACCCGTTAAGTCACCTAATCACTATTTGCTTTGGAGACTATAAGAGTGTACCAACTGTTCTCTTAGCTTTCAGTCTCTCAGACTTCATAATATTTATTTATTTGAGATGGAGTCTTACTCTGTCACCCAGGCTGGAGTGCAGTGGCAGGATCTTGGCTCATTACAACCTCCACCTCCTGGGTTCAAGCAATTCTCTCTGCCTTAGCCTCCTGAATAGCTGGGATTACATGCATGTGTGCCACCACACCTGGCTAATTTTTGTATTTTTAGTAGAGACGGGGTTTCACCATGTTGGCCAGGCTGGTCTGGAACTCCCGACCTCAAGTGATCCACCTGGCTCGGCTTCCCAAAGTGCTGGGATTACAGGGGTGAGCCACCACGCACGGCCTAGGCTTCATAATATTTCTACAGAGTTGCCTATTTAAAATCTTCCAAAAGTCTGGCTGTGTTCATCCACTCCATTCAAAAGTTTTAGATAACACTGTGCTGGCCACTGAATAAATTCACCACAGACTTTCTTGTTGTTTTTGGCCTGCCAGACAGGATCATTTTTTATGCCTAGATCCCTCCTCTTCTCTCAGGATTTTCCAACCTTGTGCCTTCCTTCACACCGTTTTTTTCTCATTACAGTCCCCCCATTCCCTTCTCTGCTTGCCAAAATTTTTATCTTCTAAGTCCTACTCAAAGTCTGTATTTTCTTTTCTTTGAGACAGAGTCTCGCTCTGTCACCCAGGCTGGAGTGCAATGGCGCGATCTCGGCTCGCTGCAAACTCCGCCTCTCGGGTTCACGCCATTCTCCTGCCTCAGCCTCCAGAGTAGCTGGGACTACAGGCGCCCGCTCCCTCGCCCAGCTAATTTTTTGTATTTTTAGTAGATACAGGGTTTTACCATATTAGCCGGGATGGTCTCGATCTCCTGACTTCGTGATCCGCCCCCCCTCGGCCTCCCAAAGTGCTGGGATTACAGGCATGAGCCACCACGCCCGTCTCAAAGTCTGTATTTTCTATGATGCCTCTTTTCCCATCCCAGAAATACTTCTAATAATGCTATTTAAACTTCCATTTTAGCCCCTTATCTCTATTTTATGTCATAGATTGTTATGAAAATATTCTTTGGGGTTGGTTTCATGTCATATATATTATGCCACCCACAGATTCATTTACTCAATATTTACTAAGCACATATTACATGCCAGGCACTGTTCAAAGCATGGCGGATGCAATCAATGACCAAAACAAAGATGTCTTTCCTGGAGCTGATTCTTCAGCCCAACTGAATGCTCAGTACAGTGCCTTGGTCTTAAAAGGTGCTTACCAAAAGTTTGTGTGAATGGAGGAAAGAAAGCAAAAAAAAAAAAAAAGAGGTAAGTTGGGGGAGGAAATTAAGAGAGACTGGAAGAGAGAAAGGAAGGCCTGCCCCAGAATATCCCTTGTTCCCTGAGATCCCTCAGCTCCAATAGGGTATATCCCTCCCCTCTGAAATTACACTGAGCTGGAATCCCTGATCTCATCCAGGTCCACACCCACGTCCTTAGAGGTTGTTGGCTCTCTAAGAATCAAGCCAGGGTTTAAGGACCAGAAAATGTGTTCTTGTTTGTGTTGAAAGGGCCCTGGCTAATACAATCAGACACAGTTCTCTTGAGCAGAAAACCTCAACTTTGGTGAGTATAAAGAATGTGACCTACTTTATTTCCTTGGCTTCCCAAACGGCCTTGATTCCCTGCCTCTCCTCCGGGTCCTGGAGGCCCCTGAAACAAAACAAGGGGTTTGCAAATATAGCAAAACATAAAGCAACTTTCCTTCAAACACTTTGTCTTATAAGAGGAAAGTGAACCACAGATGAGAGAAGAGTTATGGCTGTATCGATTCTTGCTCTGGAAAAAAGTATTGCCACCATCAAATAAAGACTGGTAAATAAAAGAAAATTAATAAAGTAATTCATGCCAGATGTTGTCTAAAGAATTGTGCTTCCTTGTGAGTTTTCTCTTCCAAAGTGATTTCAGGTTGTTTTGCTCTAAGAACAGATGTTGTTAAAATGCCTAACACTTAAAGAAGCCATTCCAAATGACATTTGCCTTGAACTATAATCCTTCTTGTCCTTTGGTAGAAAGGATTGGCTTTGGTAGAAAACATTTTTTGGAAGACAAAATGATCTTTATTGGAAAATCATATGATATGTATATTAGAAAGCTCAAGAAACTTTACTAAAACAGTGTTCATAAGATATGTTTAGGTAGCATAAGATAAATATTCTGAAATAATTTTCTCTTTCCTAGTGATAAGTTAGAAAAGTAAATGTAAATAAATTCCCACTTACCAAAAGGAGAAAAAACTGTAAAATGCTTAGAATAAATTTAACAAGAAAGACGCAAAACCTAAAGAAAGAAAGACTTAAGATCTTATTAAAGAACATAGCAAAACTTAAACAGGTGATAAATATAACACCTATCTATATGGAAAAGCTATTAGATATAATGGAAGTAAGTCTTTCCAACATTCTAGAAGGCATGTTTCATTGGAACAACTTTAGACTGAACATTTAAAAATACCAATTCAGAGATGACACAACTACCTTCCTCTGTTATTAACACTTGGAATCAGATTTTTTCTTTGGGATATCTAAACATATGGAAAGAGAAATCTCTTTTGGTAAAACTGTTTACAGGTATTTGTAAATAATCCCAACCCCAGTGAGCTGAAATCATTTGCACAATTTTTTCGTCATGGTTGTTGTAATTTAAAAGTAAATAAACCAGCCTCTGTGTAATGAACATGATACTTGCAAATTTATTTCGTTCAGAACAAAAATATTGTAACATTAACATTTTCATCTTTTAAAAAATTTAAAAAGCAATACATTGGACATAAAAAATTTCCTAATAGGAAGGATTGTTGAACAATAAATTGGTTGCTAACAAAGATAAGAATCTTTCCATAATACCCTCTCTCCCCCTCTTCCTTCATCTTTAAAGAAAATTCTCAATATTGTCACTCTCCACAGATAGCTCTCAACCCGTTCCCTTCTAAATTTCACTTCCACCACTACATGGAGCTAACTCCTTTGACTTTCATGTTCAGTCCAGTTGACATTTTTTTGCCCTCACCTTTTTTGAGTTTGATCATGTGTTCTTTGAAACTTTTCTCTTAACTTCTGTCACACCAAGTTACCATGGTCTTCCTGGTCCCTCTCTAGGCTCCTCTCATGAACCTTTGAAGGCTCCCCTTATTCTATTTGCCTCTTAAATTCTGTGTGCCCCAGGGCTCCATCCTCTGACCTTATTTTTCTCACTTTATCCCCTCTTCCTGAATGGCACCCGTATGAATTCACATACCACTTCTACACGATGACTCCTAAATACATGCTCTCCAGTCTCAACCACTCAACTGAACACCAGAGCCATATATTAAAAGGCTGAGTAACATAGCAAGACTCTATGCCAAAAAACAAAACAAAACTCAAGACTTAACCAGGCATGGCAGCACACACCTGTAGTGCCAACTACTTGGAAGGCTGAGGCAGGAGGATCACTTGAGCCCAGAAGTTCAAGGCTGCAGTTAGCTATAATTCTGTCACTGCACTCCAGCCTGGGTGATAGAGTGAGACTCTGTCTAAAAAAATAAATAAAATTCCCATTGGACATCCTATTGAATAGAAATGGATTCTCAAAACAATCATATTTACCCTAAATTATGCTCCAGTCTCATTTTCTTTTCATCAAGGAATAGTATCACCCTTTACTACCATTGAGACCCATGCCAGAAACCTGAGAATTATCCTAGACCCTTCCACTACCTCACTTCTCAAAACCCCTCAGCTACAAGGCTCACAGTAGAATCTGCTACTTTCTGTACCCCTCCCTCTTCCATTCCCATTACTTGCCTTCAGGCCCATCTTGCATCCTGCCTAAATTCTTGGCTCTCCTAACTGTAGCCAGGTCTTCCTCTAATCCATTCTCCACCCTTTTTAGAGAGAGATTTAAAATGTCAGGCTGATGTTACCGCTTTGTCTGAAATTCTGAATATCTTTCAGAATAAAGTTTAAGGTCTTCTTAATATGCAAAATCCCTCAAAATGTTGGAATTGCATGCCTCTGCAGCCTCATTTTCTGTGACTACTTCCATCGCTTTATGTTCAGGCACATCAAAGCAAGTGATTCATCAAATGTTTGTCTTACGTCTCCACACTCATGCAAATTTTTCCCTCAGCTGGTCCATTTTTTTCCCTCTAGGGAGAGGTACAATCTCCCTCCTCTGAAAAAACCTACCTTTAGCATCACTGTTTCAGGAAGAATACCCAAACTTCCTAGCTGTGTCGGGTCTCATGCTTGTCCCCCAGATTCCTCTACTCTGTAAGTAATTGTTAGTGTATTTCTCTTTCTCATTCCTTAGATACTAGACTATATACTTCTTTAATGGGCACGTCCTATTATTTCATATCTCTGGTGCGTCATAGGGTACTTAGAACCCATCAACCTATCCATTTATCTACCCAGGAAAGATTCTCAAGAAGGATGAACTACTGTGTTTGATTTGTTGGTTTTCCATATGAAATTTTCATGCACTGCATAGAGAAGTAGAGAGATTCTAATTGTCCTGAAAAGCAATGTATAAGTTGGAAGATCTGTCTAGAAGCCTACTCTCCATTCTTCATTCAGACATAAATTCTGAGATGGAGGATGATTTTGGGAGATTATTTCATGTGTAGTTACCTCAAACACACACAAGAACAATGAGAGATTATCCTGTTTTAAGAGCTTTCAAAATAAAAAATGTCATGGATGAGTAGATGGTTGGATACATACAGGACCTTGCCATTAGAGAATCAGAAAACCTGATTCTGTTTCCTATGCAGGATCTTGCAAAGTACCAAAGTGAGGTTTGTGACTTAGATGAATAAGGCTCAAGCCTCAGTGAATGGTTACCCAGATAAATCACCTACTCAAATACTGCTGGTTAGATAAGGAATCACACTGGTGGTTTCTAAAAGAAAGACAAAAAAATTATCACCCCCAGAAAGATATCAAAGAGTGAAAGAGCTTACTTGACTTGAGATCAAGAACAGCTATGGAGGGTTAAGAGAAGCTTAGGGCATTTAAAGGGGAAGGGCATTAGCTAGAGATCAAATCTTCTTTGGCTTTGATGTAATGGCTGCCTTTTATTGAGCATTCATATTTTGTGCAAGGCACTGTGCTGAGTGGTAAATAGTCTTCAATTTTTACAACAACACAGTGAGATGCCTGTTATTAACCCTATTTACTGATCAAAAACAGTTTATCAAGGCATTTACATCCAAATTGCTCAGTTAATAAGAGGATTAGATGGGAAATGAACCTAATTGTATCTGACTCTAAAGACTAAAGTCCCAGCCACTATGCCTGCTGCTCTGAGGCCCTTGTGTGGGACAGGAGTCCCAAACTCTTCCCATCCATGCATTAGCCCAGATTGGAGTTCTAAAAAATGTGACTCTCCAAACTTGATGCATAAGGCTGGGGCCACATCAAACCTCCAAAAGTGGGACTTGATTGTCCTACTTTTTTTCCTCATGTTGAGTATTAGTTACAGAGCCCTTGGCAACCACAACTGCTTTAGTGTTAAGCAAGGATAGGAAAGAAGTGTTTAGAGGTTAATGATTTTTTTAAAATTGTGCTTAGCACCTTATCAGAAGAGATTGCACTTGGGAGTTTAGGTTTAATGGTTGGGGCATTGCCAAGGACACCTTGACTTTGGATTAGATAAGGCAGCGTAGAAGAGGTACAAGGTGTTCCCACACTTAAAAGGAATCCTTGTCACTTGTTTTTATTTGTGTGGGGGTAATGCATGAAAACTCACAACGAACAAATATCAAGGTGGAAAGAAACAAGGAGATCAAATGCTGAGCTTCTTTACAAGTTAGATATCAGCTAAGTCTAAGAAAACAAAAATCAAGAGGCCATCAAATGGTGAGCTAATGCAAGAACAAAGCCCAAAACATCTGAGATGTCAATCTTGACAGTACTAGTCCTTAACCTTAACTTCTAATACTTCTCCATGCATTCTACACTCCAATCATATTGAGCCATTTGTGGTTCCCAAAACTCACCTTGATATCTCTGTGTAACTTGGTTCCTTCCTCTTTCTGCATGCCTGCCTTTCCTTGGTTATCCGGAAGACACCTGCTCATTCAGCAAAACCAAATACGCTCATCTCATTTAACTCCATCCTTTACCACATCACTCTACTTTGAGTATAATTCTCTTTTAACATTCAGCAGGTCACATGTCAATTGTTTGTTTGTATGAGTCTCCTTTATGAGATTGGGTATACGTGAGGCTAGAGTCTATACCTGATTCATCCTTGTATCCTAGAATAGGGCCCAACACACAAGCAGCACTTAGTAAATGTTTGTTAAATGAGTAAAAGGAATGGTTAATGGACCACCAAACTTAGCTTATACAGAATGATGAAACTTGTTGATTACTACAGGTTACGTATTGTTATATTACTATCATGGCCTTTCTTGGAATGGTGACCTGCATTCTTTGAGCACAAAATACTCCCATTAAATTAGGTAATATTGATACAATATAGTAGCAATAACAAACACATACAGCTTATGACTGCAGGCAATGTTCTAAGCACCTACATAAATTAAATCGTTTAATTTTCACAACAATCCAATGAGGTAGCTACTATTACCATCCTTACAATTACAGCAAAAAACTGAAGCACAAAGTGGTTACATAAATTCCCCAAGGTCACAGAGCTAGTAAGGTACAAAGTTAGGAATCAATCCTAGGCAGTCTGGCTCCAGACCGTATGCCATTTACCACTATGCTATGCTTTGTAAAGACAAAAACAGAAATTCTACTCTGCACTCCAAACTGCATTGAACATCTCCAAACTTTCTTGATATTGTACAAGCCACTAGTGATTCATTCACTAAGAAAGCATAAGTATTTACAAAATAATTACAGCTTCAATTGAAATTTGTATTTTTGTGTCTGATTTTCCATCCTTTTTTTTTTCAGGCATTGATTAAATTAGAATAGGACCTTAAGGTAAACCAAAGGTGGAATGAAGGAAGGTAGAGAAGAATATGCCATTCCTTTCAAAGCTCTTTCTTCCTTTTCATTGTGCCATGGACTCTATTCTTTTGTATCATAGTCATATACTTGGCTGGATTAGCACATATTTGATTTATACAGAATGCCAGTTAATAAGCCTTCAGAACATTTTCAACAGAAATCATATCTTTTCCTAAACGTATATCCTAAGAAAAACTTCAAATCCTGAAATTACAAAGCACTCATGTTATTCTATTCCAGTGGCTGGTCCTTGTGTGCTGTAAAAGAATATGAAACCTATGGCAGGGAATTTATAGAACCAGTGAAGAATAATACTCTCTTGTCTATCTGATTGTGTTAGTCTCTGTGGCTTTCTTTTGGACACAACCACTTTGTGACCCCATTCATCCATGTCCTAAACATAAAAAACTGTACACGTCTTTGAAATAGCATTTTCACCGTATTAACAAAGGTATTTCAAGAAAAACAAGCACAGAAAGAAAAACCATGTTTTCCAATCAGAAAAATGGTAGATGTAGACTAGAGAAAAGTGGTACCTTCTGACTAACTCTGACGATGCCAAGAGGCTGAATGATTTATGGCCACGACCAATCTTGCCAAAGCAAGATTAAAGGGTACTCATTCACAGATGTGCTCTGCACAGCCAGTGGATGCAATTTTGGATTCTAGACCAAGAGAAATACCAAGATTTTGGATTTCCACCCACTCACATCTCCATATTTTATATAAACAGATGAGATAATCACAGCATATATGTTTTTCTTGGCATTTCCATCTTTAAAAAATTTCAATTTGTGGTACCAGCAAGCTTTTATTGATTCAAGGATATGAATGCGAAATAGTTATTTTCATCAAGTTATTTCTACCAGGACATTTTTAAGTTTTTACGCTTTTTGAAGAAGCACCTTCAACAAAATTAAAAACAAATATCTTCACAAGCAATAATTAACATGCTTTAAAACAGTATCATGACAGTATTAGGCAGATCATGCAGGCAGGAAATTAACAAAGATATTCAGAACCTGAACTTGAACACTTGATTTAATAGACATATACAGAACTCTCCATCCCAAAACGACAGAATATTCATTCTTCTCATCGCCACATGGCATATACCATAAAATTGACCACACAATCAGACATAAAACAATCCTCAGCAAATTAAAAAAAAAAACAAAATCATATCAACCACACTCTTGGACCACACTGAAATAAAAATAAAAATCAGTGCTAAGAAAATCACCCAAAACCATATAATTACATGGAAGTTAAACAACCTGCTCATGAATGACTTTTGGGTAAATAATGAAATTAAGGGAGACATCAAGAAATTCTTTGAAACTAGTAAGAACAAAGATACAACATACCAGAATCTCTGGGACACAGATAACGCAGTGTTAAGAGGGAAGTTTATGGCGATAAATGCAAGAGAAACCCAACCCCAAAGCTAGCAGAAGACAAGAAATAACCAAAATCAGAGCTGAACTGAAGGAAACTGAGATACAGAAAATCATACAGAAGATCAACAAATCAAGGAATTTGTTCTTTGCCAAAATAAGATAGACTAGTTAGCTAGACTAATACAAAAAAAAAAAAAGGAGAGAAGATCCAAATAAACACAATGAGAAATGAAAAAGGGGGCATTACCACTGACCCCACAGAAATACAAAAAGAGCTCTCAGAGATTACTACGAACACCTCTGTGCACACAAACTAGAAGATCCAGAAGAAATAGATAAATTCCTGGACACAACCTCCCAAGAATGAACCACAAAGAAATTGAATCCATGAACAGACCAATAACAAGCTCCAACGTTGACTCAATAATAAAAAGCCTACCAACCAAAAAACAGCCAGGACCAGAAAGATTCAAAGCCAAATTCTACCAGACATATAAAGAAGAGCTGATATCATTCCTACTGAAACTATTCCTAAAAGTTGAGGTAGAGAGACTTCTCCCTAACTCATTCTACGAGGCCAGCATCATCCTGATACCAAAACCTGGCAGAGACACAACGAGAAGAGAAAACTTCAGGCTGATATTCTTGTTGAACATAAATGTAAAAATCATCAACAAAATACTAGCAAAGTGAATCCAGTGGCACATGAAAAAGCTAATTCACCACAATCAAGTAGGCCTTATCTCTGGGATGCAAGGTTGGTTCAACATATACAAATCAATAAATGTGATTCATCATGTAAATAGAACTAAAAACAAAAACTACATGATTATCTCAATAAATGGAGAAAAGGCTTCTGATACAATTCAATATATCTTCATGTTAAAAACCCTCAACAAACCAGGGATTGAGGGAATGTACATCAAAATAGTAACAGCTATCTATGACCCACAGCTAATATCATACTGAATAGGCAAAAGCTGGAAGCCTTCCCCTTGAAAACCAGAATACAGGGATGCCCTCTATCACCAATCCCATTCAGCATAGTACTGGAAGTCCTGGCCAGAGCAACCAGGCAAGAGAAGGAAATATAAGGCATCCAAATATGAAGAAAGGAAGTCAAACTACCCCTGTTTGCAAATGACAAGATTTTATATCTAAAAAAACCCAGTAGTCTCTGCCCAAAAGCTCCTTGATCTGATAAACAACTTTAGCAAAGTTCTAGGATACAAAATTGAAATACAAAAATCAGTAGCATTCCTATACACCAACAACATACAAGCCGAGAGCCAAATCAGGAATGCAATCCCATTCACAATTGCCACAAAAATGTAAAAATAAAAATATCTAGGAATACAGCTAACCAGGAAGGTGAACGATCTCTAAAATGAGAATTACAAAACACTGCTCAAAGAAAGCAGAGATGACACTAATAGGAAAACATTCCATGCTCATGGTCAGGAAGAATCAGTGCTGTTAAAATGGCCATGCTGCCCAAAGCAGTTTACAGATTGAATGCTATTTCCATCAAACTACCAATGACATTCTTCACAGAAATAGAAAAAACTATTTTAAAATTATACAGAACCAAAGAAGAATGTGAATAGCTAAGACAATCCTAAGCAAAAAGAACAAAGCTGGAGGCATCACCTTTTGTGACTTCAAACTATATTACAAGGCTATAGTAACCAAAACAGCATGGTACTGGCATAAAAAGAGACTCTAGACCAATGGAACAGAATAGAGAGCCCAGAAATAGAGGCACACACCTACAACTATCTGATATTTGACAAAGCCAACAAAAACAAGCAATGAGGAAAAGACTCCCTATTCAATAAATGGTACTGGGAGAACTGGCTAGCCATATGCAGAAGATTTAAACTGGGCCCCTTCCTTATACCATATACAAAAATCAACTCAAGATGGATTAAAGACTTAAATGTAAAATCTAGAAGCATAAAAACCCTGGAGGATAACCTAGGAAACACCATTCTGGACATAAGACTTGGCAAGGATTTCATGAGAAAGATGACAGAGGCGATTGCAACACAAACAAAAATTGACAGACCCAGTTAAGCTAAAGAGCTTCTGCACAGCAAAAGAAATTATCAACAGAGTGAACGGACAACATATAGAATGGGAGAAAATATTTGCAAACTATATATCCAACAAATGTCTGATATCTAGAATCTTAAGGAACTTAAGCAAATTTACAAGCCAAAAACAAACCACCACATTAAAAAGTGTGCAAAGGATATGAACAATTTTCAAAAGAAGATAAATACATGGCCAGCAGGCATAAGAAAATATGATCAATCCCACTCCATACAACCCTCCCCTTTCTGATGCCCCCATGCCTGTAACCCACCTCTCACCCTCATGTACACAGACCTCACCAGAGGGGCCTCATTCTCATTTTTTAATCCAGCAGCATCCCCTACCCCCAGGCTGTCAACCCTGTGTTGCGCTACAGGTCAGAGGAGCCCTGCAGTCCTCCCATGAAACCCAGGGAGAGAAGCACAACAAACACTTATATTTTTTGTAGTATTAAACACAGTTTTATATTATTTAAAAATGCTCAAAATCACTGATTAGAGAAATTAAAATCAAAACCACAGTGAGATACAGTCAGAATGGCTATTATTAAAAGTCAAAAAATAACAGATGCTAGTGAGGTTGTAGAGAAAAGAGAACACTTACACACTTCTGGTGGGACTGTACATTAGTTCAGCCATTGCGGAAAGCAGTGTGGTGATACCTCAAAGAACGTGAAACAGAATCACCATTCAACCCAGCAATCCCATTATTGAGTATTTACCCAAAAGAATATAAATCATTCTACCATAAAGACACATGCATGTGTACATTCATTGCAGCACTACTCACAATAGCAAAGACATGGAATCAACCTAAATGCCCAACAACATTAGAATGGACAAAGAAAATGTAGTAAATATATACCATGGAATACCATACAGCCATAAAAAAGAACAAGATCATGTCCTTTGCATCAACATAGATGAAGCTGGAGGCCATTATCCTAAGCAAACTACCACAGGAAGAGAAAAACAAATACCACATGTTCTCACTTATAAGTGGGAGCTAAACAACAAGAACACATGGACACAAAGAAGTGAACAACAGGCACTGGGGCCTACTTGAAAGTAAAGGATGGGAAAGGATCAGAAAAAAAATACTTATTTGGTACTATGCTTATTATCTGGGTGGCAAAATAATATGTATGCCAAACCCCCATGACATGCAGTTTGCCTACATAACAAACCTGCACCTGTACCCCTAGACCTAAAATAAAGTTACAATTAAAAATAGTGTCATGAGATACAAGTTTATGCAAATAGCCTCTTAAATTTTCTTAAACTTTCTGGTGATAAACACAACCACTTACATATTGGACTGCCTGGTTCAACTAATGTACACAAGTAATGGACTCCTTTTACCCTAGTGTTAGTGGAGAACACAACTTCCAACTATGTCTCCTTCACTCATTTACTGTTTGATTCATTATTCAAATATGTGTTGAGCTCTACTATGTGCCAGGTACTGATATTCTGGACTCTAGGGATAGAGTGTAATAAGACAAAGTCCTATCTTTTGTGGAGCTTGCAATCTAGAAGGAGAGACAGGCAAACAGCTAAACAAATAATATGTACTATGATAGCAGGTAGGTGAGGGCCAGATCATGTAGGGCCGTTCTATTAAAAATGTGGTCTAGATCAGCAGCAGCAGCATCAGCATCATCTGGGAGCGCCCTAGAAGTGCAGAATCTCAGGCCTTGCCCTAGACCTGCTGACTCAGAATCTGCACTTTAACAAGTTCTCTAGTTAACAATCCCCTCTAGGGGGTTCTTCTGCACTGTGAAGCTAGAGGAGTGCTAATGCAGAGCAGTCACTCCCAACCCTAGGTCTATATTAAGATCTCCTAGGGAGAAGTTAAATTACTGCTACCCTGGCCTCATTGCCAGAGATTCTGATTTAAGTGTCCTGGGGAAGGTTCTAGGTGGTGGAATGTTTTATAATTCCCCCAGGAGATTATCATATTTAGCCAGTTTGAGGACTACTAAAGTAGGCTGTATTCTGGGGGTGGGGTGGGGATGGGAAACCCCAAGAGAACTGAGATCAGGGGAGTGATGCGACCTGATTTACATAGCTGAGCAGCTGAGGCAAAGAGGGCTAGATTTTCTACCTCTGTGTCTGATAGTGATAGCCTGCTCTGCAAGATGGGGACCATGATGTGATGTGGCCACCACATTGAGCTGAAGTGAAACCTAATCCACGTTCCTGGTTCACAAGCAGTAAATAACTCCACCTGCATGGAAGAAACCACAAAGACACATCAAGCCAAGATCAAAGTCAGATGCAATCATTTTTCTGATTACATACCTGGGGACCTTTACTTCCCACACCTCCCTTTTCTCCTTTCACACCAGCCTCTCCTCTTGGGCCCTAAGTACATAGAATTAAAGCATTATTTTTTGCCTAAAAGAGAACATTGAATATTAAATTGAATATTACAAGTAGAAATACTAAGTCAGTGACATGGACAGAAATGGGAAAGAGAGCTCCAATCATGCCTTTGCTTCTATCCTGGCCTGTGGAGCTCATTCTCATTTGTGCAGGAATATGAATGTCCAATCTGAAATTTAGGCAGTTGAGGATTTGCAGTCAAACTGACTGGGGCTTGGAAAAAAATACTGAATGGTTGAGCTTTTCCAGACTGCTTTCTACATTTCCCTACATTTCTTTTGTTAGAAAGAAAAATATTCCTTACAAATATACATCTGAAACCAGAATATTTAAATAAGTTTTCTATTCAATAACCACACTGAAGACTGGTCATAAACAAGATATGGTATGTAGTAAGATGAAATCTGACTATTTCTACTTTTGGAATATTATACTGCCTATTAGCTGTGGCTTTCATATGTTATGCAGAGAAACTTTCATGCTGTGTTTGGTTTTTGCCTCTGCTTTTAAATTGCACCATTAAAAAAAGTAAGTTTCTATAAAATAGAAGAAGGGATGCTGTAGTATTACTTGCTTAGCATGAAATAAAGCAGTCAATCTATTGAAATGCTTCCCCACAACCCCAGTGGCAACTATTTCTTGCTTGAAGGTAAAAAAAAAAAAAAAAAAAAGTGAGCTTTCCTCAGCTGGAAAGCAACAACAAAGAAAAGTAATCAAGCTAGGAAGAGATAAAGGTCCAAGGGGAAGACTGTGCACTGCTCCGAATCTTGGCAAAATGTGAACAAACTTTCCCTTCTGATGTTTAAGGATATTTTGCCCAACTTCCATGCAACAAGCTGCCAACATATAATAGTTACTTTTTTTAACTATGTGGATTAAAAGTTTGAAAAATAGCAGAGCCGTTGATTGTCCTGCCTATGCCAAATAGAACACTTATTCCTCAAGCTTTCAAAACTAACTTTGGAGAGGAAAAAAATGTTCTAACTTTTTTGTGGTCTGATCTTTCTTTCAACTCAGTATTTGCTAGGACTTCCTTTCCTTTATCATAATATGTTAGCTAAATTTTGCCCTTTCTGGCCCCTCATGTGACCGCTCATGCAACCCCTCATGTGATCAGTGTAAACAGCCAAGTATGGCTTGTTCCTTGCAAAGGAAAAAGTGCTGGAGGTAGCTCCCTGGAGAAGTCAGCTGGCAAGGGCAGGCTGAGTGCTGCACTGCAGATCACCCCGCTGACGTCTCCAGCTGTCTTTCGAGCAATTCTTTCCTAAGAGTAAAGCCAATTTTTCTGCATCATGAGCACCAAGATATGTAACACTGAACTATTACTGTGCTAAATTGACCACAATTCCCAGATCGGAGGTTCAACATTTTCCTTGGCTCAGGTTCTCCCTGGAATATCTTACTTACCCTGAACCCAGTACACAAGGACCACTGCCTAGTTTGCTCATTCACTTTTCACTTCTTGAGTGGGACAAAACTTAAAGCAGACCAAGTGCTGCATGAGTCCAAACTGTGTTGCTTCCTTACTTTATTACCATGAGAACTTTAAACATCTGGAATTCTGCAAGGGAGATTTGAGGGTTTCTCTCAGGTCCTCAGATTTTTCCATTCCCAGATTCTTCTTTATGTTCTCACACCCTGATTGGTCTTGATATGTACCTGAGGGCCCTTAAGTCCCGGGGAGCCTTCAAGTCCATCTGGTCCTGGGATGCCTGCTGTTCCCTGTGGTGAGAAAGAATCAATCTGTTAACACTGTTTCCTGAAAATTTTGTCTTCTTTACCTGCAAGCTTACAAATATTTTTTCAGTCACAATGTCAATGCAGGATCTTTGCAAAAAAAAAAAAAAAGAAAAAGGTGAAAAATAAATGCAAATACAAAGAAAATAAAAATCTATAATCTCATCAGAGATAACCATAGCTAGTATGCTGGTGTATTTCCTTTTCATCTTTATATATATGCATGCATGCACACATGCAGCCCCCATCCCTTTCCTATAAAATTTGTATTATATCTAACTTAGCTATGTGGCCTTAAAAACACTCAAAATTTAGTTCACATTTTCTTCAAACATCTTCAAGCATCTTACACGATTATATTAATATCAAATTAAATAGGGAACAAAAGTTGAGCATTCTCTTCATATTGTTCTTGAATTCTGTCACAGACAAGAATTGTGAAAAGCGTAACGAATTCAGGAAGTTTATAATTTAGGCAACTATTAGGAGAGCCTAAGTTTATATTTCAGTTGTTATATAGTTGGATGTGATTAAATGTCACTTACAGATACCTTTTCCTAGAAATCAGAAAAAAATGTTTTAACATCTTCTCTCACCAATTTCATTTCATTTATATCATGCCATTTTACTGGGTAGGTTCTCCTTTTTGCTGAAGTCTAAACTTGAAATGTGCTGTAGTCTGAATGCATGTGTTTCTTCAAAACACATATGTTGAAACTTAATCCTCCATGCAGTAGTATTAAGAGGTGGGGCCTTTAGGAGGTGATTAGGTCATGAGGGCTCCATCCTCTTGAATGAGATTAGTGCCTTCATAAAGAGGCTCAAGGTAGCTGTCAGCCCCTTCTGCGATGTGTGGATGCAGCAAGAAGGCACCATTTCTAGAGTGAACAGCAAGCCCTCACTAGACACTGAATCTGCTCATGTCTTGATCTTGGACTTCCCAGCCTCTAGAACTATAAGAAATAAAATTCTGTTGTTTATAAATTACCAGTTTAAGGTATTTTGTTACAGAAGTAGAAACAGATAAATAAAAAGTATGTGGGAGGAGGGATAATGTCTGGATGGTAAGGTCTCTTTGTCTAAAAGTGTCTATTTTACATTACACATAGTTTAGCTAGGTATAAAATTCTAAGTTAACAATTATTTTTCCACTGTACCTTCAGGTTATTACTCTGTTATTTTCTGGCATGTATTACTGCTGAACAGAAGTTGCTGCAATCTAATTTGTCATTCTTTTCATGAGTAAAGCTATCTTTTCTCTCTGGTAATTTTTAAGATGCTTTTTATCTTTAACATTCTGGAGTCTCACCATGTTGCCATTGAGAGTGGATTATTTATCCTCATTGTATTCTTAATCTGAGGATGTGTGTTTCATAAAATTGTAAGTCACAACCACTCTTTCATAAATATTATAAGTTCATGAAACACATATAATGTATCACCAACCTGCACAATGAGAATGGGATATGGTTTTTGATTTAACCAACTTTTTGAACAAAATACTCAGAATATCCAATTTGTACAAGAGTTTTATTGTATTTTTTTTGGCTTATATGGGGTTTTTATAATTGTAAGTTTCCAAAGTTAAATGAAAATGTAAAAGAAGGGTCATCTACTAAGTTATTCAAGTTTGTACTTAAAATCCAAGCAAAGTTAAATTTAACAATAATTGTGCTAAGTACATCTCTGGCCATTATTTTTTATGGTTTTTGACCAAAGTTCCCACATCATTTTAAAATATGAACGCTTAAAATCTTAACCTAAATTTTTTCCAGCATTCTGTTCCATAACCAATATCATCAAAAAGGGAAGTTTAGAGACTTTACAGAGACTTTATTCCAGCTCCTTGATTGGATGCAGTATTTGTCATTTGGAGTTAAGGGGAAAAATCATTGTACCTGTGGGCCTGTATGTCCCCTTCTGCCATGAGCTGCCTAAAATAGAAGAAAAGGTGGATATCATTAATTCAGAAAAAATGCTTTTTATATATGATTTAAATTCATAATGGACACTTTAAGGCACCAACATACATAACAATTCCCACATAGTGCTTACAACATTCAATTTTCCACTGTACCATGAAAGCAAAATACTGCTAAATCTAAATTTCTATCCTAGGGCAACTGAATATTTGTCTCCTTGAAATAACTGACAATAGAAATAATAGACAATTGAAATCTACAGATACTCATGAGAACAGACTGTGGTCAATAATTTGTTCTCTGTTAAACTTTTACTAGAGCCGTTCACAAGCTGCAAATTGACTTATTTGAATTTTATTTATTTTATTTTTCCTTAAGCACTACCAAGGAATCCAGGAATCAGGGGTAAATTAGCCAAAAGGCAGGAGGCCAGAGGAAAAACTGGGATAACTGACTCCATGTACTTTATAATAGATTAAGTTCAGACATAAAGATGGCCAAACTAATTTTATTTTTAAAAAGCCAAATAATATGCTTACCTGAGAAAAATGAAAGAATTATCTCAAACATTCAAAAGCTACTTAATCCAGTATATTAATATAAATCAAAATGATGCTACAAAATCAAGTGAGTTTTCCTGCCACTGTCATATGTAAGTGTAGGGTCTAGATATATTCTAGATCAATATTTCATAGACCTGGAAATCAAGAGACCATGACATTTTGATGTCTAACTTAGGATCATTCAGTAATGTTATAGTAAAAGGAAAACCCAGCATTTGCAAAATTCAATAAAATCAGACATTGTCTTGATTGAAATTTGAGATGTTCTCTGAGGGGCCAGTATTTCAAACTTTAAATTCTGCTAATCATATTTCAGTCAAAATCTATTTGATATAGTTTGGCTGTGTCCCCACCCAAATCTCATCTTGAATTGTAGCTCCCATAATTCCCACATGTTGTGGGAGGGACCCAGTGGGAGATGAGATAAGTGAATCATGGGGATGGTTTCCCTCATACTGTTCTCATGGAAGTGAGTAAGTCTCATGAGATCTGATAATTTTATAAGGGGTTTCCCCTTTCACTTGGCTCTCATTCTCTCTTGCCTGCCACCATGTAAGACATGCCTTTCACCTTTTACCATGATTGTGGGGCCTCCCCAGCCACATGGAACTGTGAGTCCATTAAACCTCTTTTTCTTTATAAATTACCCAGTCTCAGGTATGTCTTTCTCAGCAGTGTGAAAATGGACCAATACACTATTGTTATATAAGAAACAGACTGTATTTCAGGGAAATGATTAGAGGTCTTTATTTTATTTTTACAAAACTGATGAATCATCATGAGATGAAACCCTAAATCTTCTATCAGAGGGAGGAAAATAAGCTGTTTCCATTCCTTCAGCACATGGGTTTGTCTGTTCTGATTCAATTCACTTCTCTTTTATTCAGAAAAATACCAGTAGATATTTCCATTTGACAAATAGCAATAGATATTTTCATTTGAAAAATATACTACCCACAAAACACACTAGATTGGAAACATGGGAGCATAAAGATCACTCACACACACACACACACACACACAGTCCTGACCTCAGGGGACCCTCATTCTTTGGGTTTGGGAGGAGGAGATAAATATTACAAATATTTACAAGGCAAAGTATTGCAAATGCCATAAAAAAGGGGAAAGATAGAAATACAAGTTTTAAAGAAAGCAATCATATCCAGTTGGTCAAATCAGGAAAAGCTTCCTGGAAGAAGAGATTTTTGAGATGGGTGTTTCAGAGGATGGGTAGCAGTCCTACAGGCAGAGGATGTATCAAGTCTTTCCAGCAGAGGTACAGCCTAAGCTATGAAGTAGAAACAGAAAAACAGGAAGCATATTTGGTAGCAGCAGTAAGGCCATCTGTGTCAAAAGTGTGAGAAGAAAGGGAAGTAGCGGCGTTACTAGGCTGAAAGGTCCCTACAACATTTAGCAGAAGCCACTAGGGTTTTTGGAGCTGGAAAAGTACATGGTCAGACCCCAGCTTTAGGTGGATACATCTGGTTGTGGTAAGAGGAACTGAATGGAACTTTATATTCAAGCAAAATAAAGAGCTTCCAGTATGTTTAAGGGAAGTGGAACAGACCTCCATGTTCAAAAATCTGTCTCTGGCTTGCTGTCGCAATGTTTCAAACATCAACAACAAACATTTTTTCCACTTGTGTCTTTAAGGTTTGATTTTGAAAGGGCTTGCTGAAAATAAATTATTGTAACACATATTTATTGAGTTCCTGTTCCCTTCCAGGAACTGGGCTGGGTGGTGGTGAACAAAATCTGACTCCTGACCCTAGTTAGTTTATAAGCCTAATGGATGAGAAAGACTTTAATCCACCATTCACACAAATAATGAAAACATCTCTAGAAACGATCGCATAGCACCTTTGTTAATGGTTACTTGGGATTTTTTTTTTTTTTTTTTTTTTTTGAGACGGAGTCTCGCTCTGTCACCCAGGCTGGAGTGCAGTGGCGCGATTTCGGCTCACTACAAGCTCTGCCTCCTGGGTTCATGCCATTCTCCTGCCTCAGCCTCCCGAGTAGCTGGGACTACAAGTGCCCGCCACCATGCCCGGCTAATTTTTTTGTATTTTTAGTAGAGACGGGGTTTCACCGTGTTAGCCAGGATGGTCTCGATCTCCTGACCTCATGATCCACCCGCCTGAGCCTCCCAAAGTGCTGGGATTACAGGCGTGAGCCACCACGCCCAGCCCAGTTACTTGAGATTTAAGCTCCAAATGAAAGTCATGGGAGAGATATATTGGGTTGCTGTGAGAGAGAGAAAACAAGGAAATATGGAAGATGATTTTGCAATTTTGCCTAAAATTTTCAAGTGTTTTATATGAGAAAGATGAAATTCCAAAATAACTTAATGGTTTACCCAGCGACTTGCAAATGTCTGATAACACATCTAGATAACCTGACTTATCTTTAAACAGACTGTGAATGGGCACATCAGGAAAGAAAATCTCCCTAAAGCGACCTGAGAAGAAGATGGCCAAGAACAGGGTACTCAGTCCTTCATTCTCCCAAAGCCTGGCTTTCTGGTTGTTTACAGGGCCCAATTTCCTAGATATAGAACCATCAGGACAGACAATTATCAGGAAAAAAGCAGGACATTCTGAATGGTAAAACATCACATTAATACTGAGTCTTAATGGCAAGCATTTACAATGATGAACAATTGTTTAACACCGCTTCAGAATGCCTGTAAACGAGTGCCAAGAGGGATGAAAAGGGCAAGTCACAACTAACAGCCCTCTAGACTAACTAGGAATGAAGGATATGCATTAATTTGAGGCTACAGTTGTTTCTCATTATCCTTGGCACAAGAATCTGTTCTAATTCTCAAGTTTGGCTCAGAAAGAGACGGCCCCCGCTTTCTTCCTCATCTCCCCCACAGAACTACCACATTCTAACCCAGATTCTTCCTTCTTGTCCCTCCTTCCTGCCTTTTCCCCCAATTCATTATAGTTTGCTAGCATAGCACTGGTAACAGCTTATTAGCTCTACAGGTCCATCCCCTCTACAAAGTGATTCTCAGCAGGAAAGGGTGGATTTAGCACCCTTCCTTTCCCCAGAAAACACTTAGCAATATCTGGAGACATTTTTCATTGTTACAGGTCGGAGGTGTTACTGGCAGCTAGTGGGCAGAGGCCCAGCCCCCTACAGCAGAGAATTGTTTAACCCAAATGCCAATAATGCTGAGACTGAGAAACCACACTCTACAACATGATTCTAAGTTCCTTGACAGGAATGATGGTCTTAGTTAAGCTTGTAGTTGAGTTTATTTCTAGTATTTAGTAGTGTTGCTGGTGGACTGTAGGTGTTCAAATGAGTAAAGGTCAGATTTGCTGTTTATTTCCCCGCATGCCACTCCTACAACTGGCCATCCTCCAATCGCTTACCCGCTTAGCAGAACCTAAGTGCACTGACAAGTCCTCCATGCTCATTGTAACATTCATTTTAGAGTTCTGCAGTGAACACTAGATTTTTCTACTTTCTCAAAGAATGACTTTACTGTTACGAGAATGATGCATGCTGATTTAAAAAATATTTGAATACAGAGAATACAGAAAAAAATTTTTAAATCACCCAACTCCTCCATCTAGAAATATTATGTTAATCATGATTCCTGACATCTTCTATACTCATTCTTACAGATAAAATTCTAAATAGTATTTTATTAAAAAGCAACCATATTAAACTATTTTAAAATTAAAATATTACATCTAATTTTACTTGAATAGAAGAAAAAACAAAGAATAGAAATGTCAGGTGTTAACATGTCTTACATCTCTACTGCTTTCCCTTCCATTTCTCCTCAAGCACTGCCAACTTGCTTTCTTCACTTTCTATTGTCTTGTCTGTGTTTCAAACTTTAAGAGCAATAATGTTATCTTCACTTCTTTGAGACTCTGGAGAACTATTTGCTGGAATTCAAATTTTTCCTTGAATAATTCCTCTTCTAATGAGGCTTTATCTGCCCTTTGCCCACGGTTTTCTTTCTCTTGCAGCTTTATGTCCTGATTAATCATCTAATTAATAAAGATTATTAATGTTCCTGACCATTCACCATCTTTGAATAGGATCACTTGTTTATTGAAGAAATTATGGGGATGTGTGCCTGGAACAGGGCTGGTAGCTTTGACACAGATATGTTGCCTCAAACACTTTCTCATCAAACGAATGATTTCTTTTTCCTTAGAGCTACATCTTCCTTCCACTACTGATGTTTAAGAGATTCATGGCACTCACATGAAGCCCCTTGAGTCATAGTTTCTCTGTGTTGTGATAGACACTGTTACCTCTCTCCTCATTGTTTGCAGCCTCCATGGCCTTGGTTGCTAGTTGTACATAATAAAAGTGGAATATTTTCCAGTTTCTCATTTGCCTCCTCTGTTGAACTGTGGCCCTATGTGTATATTCCCTGCTTCACTCAAAATCTACCATGTCCCTGGATTTTGCTCGCCAGTTTTTTCAGGACTATGGCAGTTACTTTTGAAGAAATCTGATCCCTGCATGAGGTCACACTTGATGTATCAGCTTTCTAAATCTTTACTCATTAAGGTTGAGATTTAAAAACAGTTGGCCGATATTTGTCATTATTTGCAGCTTGAAGCTGTGGTTATTCTTTGTTTCGCCATTTTTAATTTCTTTTGTTGTTTTTGGTGAGGTGCACATAAGAGGAATAGTGTGAAAACAGCTTTACTCTGCCATTTCAACTGGAAGTCCCACTTTTACTCCTGAATGACATGGCTGAATCTATAACCCAAGATGGGGGTCATATTTCATGGGAGTGGTGTGGTTTAAATAATGCATAGCAATATTGCATTAGCCCCTAGAGGCTATAAAACAGTGAAAGTACATACTTACATGCCAGGATTTCCTGGATGATATTAAGTTGAAAATATTTTCCAGGGGTATATAAGCTGACTACACCCTTTTAGAAAGTGAAATGAATAGCAAATGCATTTCTTTATAAGCATTGAAACTGCATTAGTAAAGCACTTTTCCAGCAATCAAATTTTGCATATTTTAAACAATCTCTTTTTCATTTTCTCTGCCTTGCAAAGAACACGGGTATACTCCAAGATAAAAAAAAATTTTTTTTGATGGAGTATAATAGCTGGTTCTATAAACTTCTGCTCAGAAAAGACAATGTGTAATAAATGCAATATACTAAAGTAGTTTCTACTTGTGCTTAATTTTAAAACATTTTCTATTTGGGAGGGGGTGGGGGAAATTGAAGGCTGGACAACTACATAAAGAATGGAAAGAAAACCTAGCAAAATGAAATGAGACAGCCTAATTTAGACCCTAATGTAGGCATCTAAGTATGTTTTATTAAAGTTATCTCTTCTTATTGAATATTTTATCATCTTCGTGCTTTTCTGCACACAAATTTTTTAAAGTACTTAATGAAAAAATAACAAATAAAATAAAGAACAAACCAAAACTGCACCCCCAACAAGCAAGTGATCCAATTTCACTCTCAGATATGCCTATACCAGGACTGACTTCTTTTCTTTCCCCTTTTTTTTCCTGTTTTACATTTTTATTTTTATTTTAAGTTCTGGGATACAAGTGCAGAACATGTAGGTTTGTTACATAAGTGTATGTGTGCCATGTTTGTCGCACCTATCAACTGTTCATCTAGGTTTTATGCCCCACATGCATTAGCTATTTGTCCTACTGTTCTCCCTCCCCTTGCCCCACCAACCCCCAACTGGCCCTGGTGTGTGTTGTTCCCCTGTGTCCATGTGTTCTCAATGTTCAACTCCCACTTATGAGTGAAAACATGCGGTGTTTGGTTTTCCATTCCTGTGTTAGTTTCCTGAGGATTATGGCTCCAGCTTCATCCATGTCCCTGCAAAGGACATGATCTCATTCCTTTTTATGGCTGCATAGTATTCCATGCTGTATATGTACAACATTTTCTTTATCCAGTCTATCATTGATGGGCATTTGGGTTGGTGCCATGTCTTTGCTATTGTAAATAATGCTGCAATAAACATACGTGTACATGTGTTTTTCTAGTAGAATGATTTATATTCCTTTTGGTATATGCCCAGTAATGGGATTGCTGGGTCAAATGGTATTTCTGGTTCTAGATCCTTGAGGAATTGTCATACTGTCTTCCACAATGGTTGAACTAATTTACATTCCCACCAACAGTGTAAAAGTATTCCTATTTCTCCACATCCTCACGAGCATCTATTGTTTCTTGACTTTTTAATAATCACCATTCTTACTTTTCTTAATAGTCATACAATTTGGCAGAAAAAGAATAGAATTTGGATTTAAAACGCTATCATAGGTGATCTCAACCTAGCTAGTAGGCCACACTTTGACCACTTTTCCCCTAGTTGGAGGCTTTTTTGGTTTTCTTTGCCCAGCTCTCTCTCCTGACTGGTGATCTGCTCTGCAGTCAGCACTTTCCTACCTCAGCTTCCAGGGCTTTCCCAAGTCCTTTGCCAGCCCTAGTCTGTGAGATGTCCTAAGTTAGTTTCCCCAAGGTAGTGAGCTTCAGCAGAACCATCCCACCCACTCCCCCAAGTCAGCCATTTTCACAATATGAGCCACCAGAACAGTGGGTCTCCTTGTCTAGAAGGGCTCTTACTGTCTTTCTTCTGGAGCCTGGTGTCCCGGGGGGGCCTGGCCAGCCTCTTCTACCCTGTCAAAGGAACAGACAGATGTGTGATGGTAATTATGCAGCATTGACAGAGTTCCTCTTTAACATCAACTTTTACTCCAGGGAGGATAGATAGGTTCACACACCAATGAGAGAGTTACCTTTCCTTTGGAAAATGGCATGAACTCTACTGATCATAAGTCACATTTCTATATGAGTCATGAGGAATTGCAGGAAAAAATGCTAATGACATGGCTTCATCTGTTCATCATTCATCACTACTGTCTAAGTTGTATTTGGGGTACATGTCTCAGATAATTAAAACTATCCCTACTACGTTGCCACAGTGTGGATAACTAAAGCATACTATGTGTCAGGTATGGCTACTACTGGTTTGGATTTCTACTTTTGAATTGCTTGATCCATTTGGCTAATCAAACAGATTATTACCTTACTGTAAATAAAGTCTCATAATAAAAAGACTTGTATGATCACTAGACGATCACTTGAGATGATCATTAGATACAAAAGTATGCAATAATTTATGAGTCTCCTATGGGACTTACATTTACCACTTACTAATAATGACAGATAATATTTACTGAAGGTTATAATGTCATTAAATTAAATATCATTAATTCCCATCATGACCTTCTAAAGTAGACTATTCACCCTATTTTGCAGATGAGAAAATTGGGGTTTACAGAAAGTATCCCAAGGCCCAGAGCTGGTAAGCAACGGAGCATGAGATAGGACCTAGGGCTGTCTCCAAAGCACAGTTCTTTCCACTATATCATACTTCTTCCCTAGGTACAGTCATCAAGGGAACGTTATCCAAGAAAATCCAGTAACACACATATTTTAGATAACTATTTTTAAATACTGAAAACAGGTTTTGATGACCACATTGTGACTTATGAGATTAAGCCCGAGAACTTTTCTTGATTGTGTGGACCACATCTATCTACCAGATCTTGTTCTTTTTATAATGTACTACTAATATGTCTTTTTAGGGTATGTTACCCTCCAGATACTGGAAAGGCCAACAACTCTTTTGCTAGCACAGTTCTTTCTATCGGCTAGCCCTACACTTTAAGTTAGAGTTCCAATGTTTATATTCATGAAGACCTCGAGGATGTGTCTTGGTGAATCAAGTCACCCCAAATTTAGAGGAGGAAGACAAGAATGTTTCTCAAATCCCAGAGCAGTACATAGGCAGGAGAAAAGATCATTTTGCTCCTAATAATAGTTTTTCTGTACCAAGTATATCCACTTTGATTCCAATTTTTTTGTTAAGCATTTCATATTCTACCAATAAGAACTTAAGCCCCACAGTTGTTGCATCGCAATTTTACAAGCCCACATAATTACTTGTCTTCCACGTTCTCCTTTCAAGCCTGTGGGTCCTTCTATGCTATTATCAACTCCAGGAGCTCCCTAAAAATAGAAAATAAAGAGAAAAATTAATATATTTGAACATTTCTCCTTAAAAATATAACTTATGTATAGCACTTAGCTATCTCTCAAGAAGTTGACAAGTCCAACCCATTTGAAAGCAGAAATAGGTTAAAATTACAGATGGCTTACAGGTATTTTCTGTTCCTCCTGTGTTTGACATTATCAGAGAGAGAATGGAGACCTAAAGCGTGTGTGTGGGGAGAAAGAGCTCTCCATAGAAGGCACAGCCAAGGCAAGCCAGGGTGATTGACTCATGTGCATGGCAACTCTCACCCTGGGTCTGGAGGAAACCCCTCTTGTTACTGTCACCCCTTCTCTTAACTTTTCCTTTTTTTTCTTGGAGGCTAGGCAAAGTTACACTTGAGAGTTGGTAGATTTTATTCTACCATACCCTTGGGAAAATACAAACATTTATAATGGGTTCCACCCTGATAATGTAATAAACACACTAAGTGACACTGAAGATTCTACCTGTGACCGGCTCCCTCTTTCTCTTCCTGGACACCTGGGCACTCCCATATGCTAACCCCATATGTTCACCCCTACTTTTCCAGTTGTCAAAAAATCCTGAAATTTTGAATTTTTCCCACTATTCATGCAAATATTTCCCAGGAACTCACTGAAAACAAGCATACGTTGTGGGATATCTCTTTAGCAGGCCAAACCAAAGTCTTTCTTGATTGAGTCGTATGAACCACAAACAGAGCTGTGTCTCCATGATGCTGAGACAATCAACTGAGCTAGTCAATTAAGTCAATGCTCCAATAAATTGAGAGAGGACAACAATTATCCAGTCCTGCTGAGTGCCAGCTATGGGGCTGCTGGGCTGATAGCAGCTCAGATTTCCTTCATCAATCAATAAGTAATTTGCGGTCACCAGCAGGGACATATTGTTCCAGATACTTAGAAAGCTTTTTAAACAAATGGTTTTGTACTTACAGAGCTTATAAGTTAATGGGGTGAAAAAGATGGGTTTGGAATTTACTTTATAAAACTGATATTACTAAAATGTAGGTGAAAAATTGCTTCTTTCCTCCACCTACCAAAGCCAAATATAATTTTCTGTATCTTCTTTTTCTCCCTTAAGTTTAAATATTTGTCTCTTAAGTTCTCCAAGCAGGGTATACCTCAATTACAATATCAGAAAATTGTATTTTGGTGGAAAAAGGAAGGAAGGAAAAGGAAGGTCACGTAAAGTCCAGAATTTCATTTCACTGGACATAAAAGCCCCTTATTGTAGTTCAATTCTAAACTACTTGAAGAGATAACATAAAAAGAATCATATACCAGCACATTTTACAGAATAGAACAACCCAAATTGCATATAGATAGTTGGTCAATGTGAATATGAACCGATTTACTCTTTCTATATGTATACAACTGGGTAAAAAGGCATTATCTTCCACAAATTTACTATTAAACATGGGCTTATAATAATATATTGTCATCATCTGGCAGCGAAGATGGCCGAATAGGAACAGCTCTGGTCTACAGCTCCCAGCATGAGCGACACAGAAGACGGGTGATTTCTGCATTTCCATCTGAGGTACCAGGTTCATCTCACTAGGGAGTACCAGACAGCGGTCGCAGGATGGTGGGTGCAGTGCACCCTGTGCGAGCCGAAGCAGGGCGAGGCATTGCCTCACTCAGGAAGTGCAAGGGGTCAGGGAGTTCCCTTTCCTAGTCAAAGAAAGGGGTGACAGACTGCACCTGGAAAATCAGGTAACTCCCACCCTAATACTGTGCTTTTCCGACAGGCTTAAAAAACAGCGCACCAGGAGATGATATCCTGCACCTGGCTTGGAGGGTCCTACGCCCACGGAGTCTTGCTGATTGCTAGCACAGCAGTCTGAGATCAAACTGCAAGGCAGCAGTGAGGCTGGGGGAGGGGTGCACGCCATTGCCCAGGCTTGCTTAGGTAAACAAAGCAGCTGGGAAGCTCGAACTGGGTGGAGCCCACCACAGCTCAAGGAGGCCTGCCTGCCTCTGTAGGCTCCACTTCTGGGGGCAGGGCACAGACAAACAAAAAGACAGCAGTAACCTCTGCAGACTTAAATGTCCCTGTCTGACAGCTTTGAAGAGAGCAGTGGTTCTCCCAGCATGCACCTGGAGATCTGAGAATGGGCAGAGTGCCTCCTCAAGTGGGTCCCTGACCCCTGACCCCCAAGCAGCCTAACTGGGAGGCACCCCCCAGTAGGGGCAGACTGTCACCTCACATGGCCAGGTACTCCTCTGAGACAAAACTTCCAGAGGAACGATCAGACAGCAGCATTTGCGGTTCACGAAAATCCGCTGTTCTGCAGCCACCGCTGCTGTTACTCAGGCAAACAGGGTCTGGAGTGGACCTCTAACAAACTCCAATAGACCTGCAGCTGAGGGTCCTTTCTGCTAGAAGGAAAACTAGCAAACAGAAAGGACATCCACACCAAAAACCCATCTGTACATCACCATCATCAAAGACCAAAAGTAGATAAAACCACAAAGCTGGGGAAAAAACAGAGCAGAAAAACTGGAAACTCTAAAAAGCAGAGGGCCTCTCCTCCTCCAAAGGAACGCAGTTCCTCACCAGCAATGGAACAAAGCTGGATGGAGAATGACTGACGAGTTGAGAGAAGAAGACTTCAGATGATCAAACTACTCTGAGCTACAGGAGGAAATTCAAACCAAGGGCAAAGAGGTTGAAAACTTTGAAAAAACCTTAGACGAATGTATAACTAGAATAACCAATACAGAGAAGTGCTTAAAGGAGCTGATGGAGCTGAAAACCAAGGCTCGAGAACTACATGAAGAATGCAGAAGCCTCAGGAGCCGATGCAATCAACTGGAAGAAAGGGTATCAGTGATGGAAGATGAAATGAATGAAATGAAGCGAGAAGGGAAGTTTAGAGAAAAAAGAATAAAAAGAAACGAGCAAAGCCTCCAAGAAATATGGGACTATGTGAAAAGACCAACTCTACGTCTGATTGGTGTACCTGAAAGTGATGGGGAGAATGGAACCAAGTTGGAAAACACTCTGCAGGATATTATCCAGGAGAACTTCCCCAATCTAGCAAGGCAGGCCAACATTCAGATTCAGGAAATACAGAGAACACCACAAAGATACTCCTCGAGAAGAGCAACTCCAAGACACATAATTGTCAGATTCACCAAAGTTGAAATGAAGGAAAAAATGTTAAGGGCAGCCAGAGAGAAAGGTCGGGTTACCCACAAAGGGAAGCCCATCAGACTAACAGCAGATCTCTTGGCAGAAACTCTACAATCCAGAAGAGAGTGGGGGCAAATATTCAACATTCTTAAAGAAAAGAATTTTCAACCCAGAATTTCATACCCAGCCAAACTAAGCTTCATAAGTGAAGGAGAAATAAAATACTTTACAGACAAGCAAATGCTGAGAGATTTTGTCACCACCAGGCCTGCCCTAAAAGAGCTCCTGAAGGAAGCACTAAACATGGAAAGGCACAACCAGTACCAGCCGCTGCAAAATCGTGCCAAAATGTAAAGACCATCGATGCTAGGAAGAAACTGCATCAACTAACGAGCAAAATAACCAGCTAACATCATAATGACAGGATCAAATTCACACATAACAATATTAGCTTTAAATGTAAATGGACTAAATGCTCCAATTAAAAGACACAGACTGGCAAATTGGATAAAGAGTCAAGACCCAGCAGTGTGCTGTATTCAGGAAACCCATCTCACGTGCAGAGACACATACAGGCTCAAAATAAAAGGATGGAGGAAGATCTACCAAGCAAATGGAAAACAAAAAAAGGCAGGGGTTGCAATCCTAGTCTCTGATAAAATAGACTTTCAACCAACAAAGATCAAAAGAGATAAAGAAGGCCATTACATAATGGTAAAGGGATCAATTCAACAAGAAGAGCTAACTGTCCTAAATATATATGCACCCAATACAGGAGCACCCAGATTCATAAAGCAAGTCCTGAGTGACTACAAAGAGACTTAGACTCCCACACAATAATAATGGGAGACTTTAACACCCCACTGTCAACATTTGACAGATCAACGAGACAGAAAGTTAACAAGGATACCCAGGAATTGAACTCAGCTCTGCACCAAGCAGACCTAATAGACATCTACAGAACTCTCCACCCCAAATCAACAGAATATACATTTTTTTCAGCACCATACCACACCTATTCCAAAACTGACCACATACTTGGAAGTAAAGCTCTCCTCAGCAAATGTAAAAGAACAGAAATTATAACAAACTGTCTCTCAGACCACAGTGCAATCAAACTAGAACTCAGGATTAAGAAACTCACTCAAAACCGCTCAACTACATAGAAACTGAACAACCTGCTCCTGAATGACTACTGGGTACATAACGAAATGAAGGCAGAAATAAAGATGTTCTTTGAGACCAACAAGAACAAATACACAACATACCAGAATCTCTGGGACGCATTCAAAGCAGTGTGTAGAGGGAAATTTATAGCACTAAATGCCCACAAGAGAAAGCAGGAAAGATCCAAAATTGACACCCTAACATCACAATTAAAAGAACTAGAAAAGCAAGAGCAAACACATTCAAAAGCTAGCAGAAGGCAAGAAATAACTAAAATCAGAGCAGAACTGAAGGAAATAGAGACACAAAAAACCCTTCAAAAAATTAATGAATCCAAGAGCTGGTTTTTTGAAAGGATCAACAAAATTGATAGACTACTAGCAAGACTAATAAAGAAGAAAAGAGAGAAGAATCAAATAGACACAATAAAAAATGATAAAGGGGATATCACCACCAATCCCACAGAAATACAAACTACCATCAGAGAATACTACAAACACCTCTGTGCAAATAAACTAGAAAATCTAGAAGAAATGGAAAAATTCCTTGACACATACACCCTCCCAAGACTAAACCATGAAGAAGTTGAATCTCTGAATAGACCAATAACAGGCTGTGAAATTGTGGCAATAATCAATAGCTTACCAACCAAAGAGAGTCCAGGACCAGATGGATTCACAGCCAAATTCTACCAGAGGTACAAGGAGGAACTGGTACTATTCCTTCTGAAACTATTCCAATCAATAGAAAAAGAGGAAATCCTCCCTAACTCATTTTATGAGGCCAGCATCATCCTGATACCAAAGCCGGGCAGAGACACAACCAAAAAAGAGAATTTTAGACCAATATCCTTGATGAACATTGATGCAAAAATCCTCAATAAAATACTGGCAAACCAAATCCAGCAGCACATCAAAAAGCTTATCCACCATGATCAAGTGGGCTTCATCCCTGGGATGCAAGGCTGGTTCAATATACGCAAATCAATAAATGTAATCCAGCATATAAACAGAACCAAAGACAAAAACCACATGATTATCTCAATAGATGCAGAAAAAGCCTTTGACAAAATTCAACAACCCTTCATGCTAAAAACTCTCAATAAATTAGGTATTGATGGGACGTATCTCAAAATAAGAAGAGCTATCTATGACAAACCCACAGCCAATATCATACTTAATGTGCAAAAGCTGGAAGCATTCCCTTTGAAAACTGGCACAAGGCAGGGATGCCGTCTCTCACCACTCCTATTCAACATAGTGTTGGAAGTTCTGGCCAGGGCAATTAGGCAGGAGAAGGAAATAAAGGGTATTCAATTATGAAAAGAGGAAGTCAAATTGTCCCTGTTTGCAGATGACATGAGTGTATATCTAGAAAACCCCATTGTCTCAGCCCAAAATCTCCTTAAGCTGATAAGCAACTTCAGCAAAGTCTCAGGATACAAAATCAATGTGCAAAAATCACAAGCATTCTTATATACCAATAACAGACAAACAGAGAGGCAAATCATGAGTGAACTCCCATTCACAATTGCTTCAAAGAGAATAAAACACCTAGGAATCCAACTTACAAGGGATGTGAAGGACATCTTCAATAACTACAAACCACTGCTCAAGGAAATAAAAGAGGATACAAACAAATGGAAGAACATTCCATGCCCATGGGTAGGAAGAATCAATATTGTGAAAATGGCCATACTGCCCAAGGTAATTTATAGATGCAATGCCATCCCCATCAAGCTACCAATGACTTTCTTCACAGAATTGGAAAAATCTACTTTAAAGTTCATATGGAACCAAAGAAGAGCCTGCATCACCAAGTCAATCCTAAGCCAAAAGAACAAAGCTGGAGGCATCACGCTACCTGACTTCAAACTATACTACAAGGCTACAGTAACCAAAACAGCATGGTACTGGTACCAAAACAGAGATATAGATCAATGGAACAGAACAGAGCCCTCAGAAATAATGCCGCATATCTACAACTATCTGATCTTTGACAAACCTGACAAAAACAAGCAATGGGGAAAGCATTCCCTATTTAATAAATGGTGCTGGGAAAACTGGCTAGCCATATGTACAAAGCTGAAACTGGATCCCTTCCTTACACCTTATACAAAAATTAATTCAAGATGGATTAAAGACTTAAACGTTAGACCTAAAACCATAAAAACCCTAGAAGAAAACCTAGGCATTACCATTCAGGATACAGACATGGGCAAGGACTTCATGTCTAAAACACCAAAAGCAATGGCAACAAAAGCCAAAATTGACAAATGGGATCTAATTAAACTAAGGAGCTTCTGCACAGCAAAAGAAACTACCAACAGAGTGAACAGGCAACCTACAACATGGGAGAAAATTTTCACAACCTACTCATTTGACAAAGGGCTAATATCCAGAATCTACAATGAACTCCAACAAATTTACAAGAAAGAAAACAAACAACCCCATCAAAAAGTGGGCGAAGGACATGAACAGACACTTCTCAAAAGAAGACATTTATGCAGCCAAAAAACACATGAAAAAATGCTCATCATCACTGGCCATCAGAGAAATGCAAATCAAAACCACAATGAGATACCACGTCACTCCAGTTAGAATGGCAATCATTAAAAAGTCAGGAAACAACAGGTGCTGGAGAGGATGTGGAGAAATAGGAACACTTTTACACTGTTGGTGGGACTGTACACTAGTTCAACCATTGTGGAAGTCAGTGTGGCAATTCCTCAGGGATCTAGAACTAGAAATACCATTTGACCCAGCCATCCCATTACTGGGTATATACCCAAAGGACTATAAATCATGCTGCTATAAAGACACATGCACACGTATGTTTATTGCGGCACTATTCACAATAGGAAAGACTTGGAACCAACCCAAATGTCCAACAATGATAGACTGGATTAAGAAAATGTGACACATATACATCATGCAATACTATTCAGCCATAAAAAAATGATGAGTTCATGTCCTTTGTAGGGACATGGATGAAACTGGAAATCATCATTCTCAGTAAACTATCACAAGGACAAAAAACCAAACACTGCATGTTCTCACTCATAGGTGGGAATTGAACAATGAGAACACATGGACACAGGAAGGGGAACATCACACTCTGGGGACTGTTGTGGGGTGGGGGGGAGGGATAGCATTAGGAGATATACCTAAAGCTAAATGATGAGTTAATGGGTGCAGCACACCAGCATGGCACATGTATACATATGTAACTAACCTGCACATTGTGCACATGTACCCTAAAACTTAAAGTATAATAAAAAATAAAAAAAAAATTGTCAAAATGAACCTTACTATAGCCTCTATAGATCAAATGATTTAACTGTTTTCCCCCAATATTTTTTTTTAAATTTATTATTATTATACTTTAAGTTTTAGGGTACATGTGCACAACGTGCAGGTTTGTTACATATGTATACATGTGCCATGTTGGTGTGCTGCACCCATTAAAAAATCACTTCCAGTCAGTATGGGAAATTCCAAACAGCTCGTCAAGATGGGAAATTCCAAACAGCCAAATGCACTTCCATGTGATCATAAATCCTATCTGAATAAACTTAGGGTTTCAAAAATTTGCATTATTTACATGCTTTCCTAAGAATAAACTGATCATGTGTGTTCTATTTATTTATCCCCAATTTTTCCTGAAATAGTAATGCACTGAAGCCACATGCAAAAAGCTTAGAGTTGTTTTACAGTTGGAAGTCATAGAGCATTTCTTTTAAAATAGAAAGCTCTTTACATTATTCAGACTCTTTAAAATATGTTACACAATCACACAATCTTTAGCAGACAATTTAGGAGAAATTCTGATCAAAATCAGTGGAAGTTATATAGCAATGCCCCAAACGAATTTTTGGTCATCATATATGGATGACTGAAATGTCTCTGTATTTGAACTAATATTTCTAAGTTGTGCTTATATGTGGATAGTTCTTTGGTTCTAAATTAGATTCTTTGAAGTTTGAAAATTCTCAGGACACCATTATCAGAAGATGTCACTTAGTCAACAATGTTTTCTTCATGCGCAAATTCCTGTTTTTAAATACAGTTGCCTAACATTTATATGTTCATATATATTGCATCAAATTCCTTCTCTGATCAACCCATTGTATACAAGAGGTTATATTAAAGAAAACAAAAATCCGCATGAGATTCCCAGGTGTCCCACATCCTTATCAGCACTTGGTATTGTTTTTTATAAATTGTAACCATTCTGATGAGTGTGTAATACTGTTCTCATACATTGCTAGTGAGAGTATAAATAAATACAAACTTTTGAAAACCATTTGACTGTAAAGACAATCTGAGTATGGCCATACACATTATAATCCAGAAATTCTACTCTTAAAATATAGACCCAATATAAATATGTACAAAAGTGCATCAAAAGACATATATAAGAATATTCATAGCAGCACTGTTTATAAAAGCAAAAACTGGGAACAACCCACATATCATTAGTAAAATGAATAAATCATGGCATATTCACACAATGAAATACTATGCAATGCAGCCACGAGATTGAATGAACTATTGTTATACACAACATTGATTCATCTTACAAGTATAAAGCAAAAGAAGCCAGAAAAAAAGAGCAGACACTTATATGATTCCATTTATATCAAGTTCCAGAACACATAAAACTAATTTATAGTGACAGGATAGTGATTACCTTGGGGAAGGTGAGTAGTGGCTGCAGTGGGCATGAGGGGGCTTCTGAGATGCTGGTAATGTTCTATTTCTTTACCTGGTGTTGACTACACAGGCATATTCACATTCATTAAGATGTGTATTTATAACTCAGGGACTTTTCTGATGTATGTTACAGTTCAATAAACATTTTAAAACAAAGCTAAATCTTAATTCATTAAGGTTTTGGAGACTTAAGTGTGGGTATGGTGACGAAAATTCTATAGTACTGATGTTCTATTGGACTTGGCATATTCCCTATATATTGGTATCTTTATTTTATCTTTAACATGGGTTGTGCCCCTGCAAGAGCAGTGTCTTTATGTCATAAGTTTTGCCTAATATAATTCTACTTGGCCTGGGTTACAGGAAATGAGACTGATATTCTTGAGAAAAATTCTTGGAGAACTGATAGTGGTTTGGCTGTGTCTCCTCCCATATCTCATCTTGAATTGTAATAATCCCCACATGTCAAGAGTGGGGCCAGGTGGAAATAATTGAATCATGGTGGTGGTTTCCCCCATACTGTTCTTGTGGTAGTGAGTAAGTCTCATGGGATCTGATGGTTTTATAAATGGAAGTTCCCCTGCACAAGCTCTCTTGCCTGCCGCCATATAAGACGTCCTTTTGCTCTTTCTTCATGATTGTGAGGGTACCTCAGCCATGTGGAACTATGAGTCAGTTAAACCTCTTTCCCTTTATAAATTACCCAGACTCAGGTATGTCTTTATTAGCAATGTGAGAACAGACTAACACAGGAAAAGAAAAAAAAGACATAGCTTTGTTTCTCTCATTCTGTCTGTATTTTGAGGTGCTTGGAAGATAATGAAGTGAACCAGAATTTCTTCATTGTTTTGAAGCACAAGAACAATTCTGAGTATGTATTTACAAAATTGCATTTGCAAAAGACATGCAAGGGCTTTTTACTGCTCATACTCATTTGTATATGAAGAGGATCTAGCACAGGTACCTGAATTTAAAATTTTACAATCATGCCTGTGGTGTTTTAAACTCAGGGTTACTATTGTAGTACCTTGAAATTGAGACTCCGTATCAGAAGTACTGATGGGAATCAAGCCCTAACTCCAGATCACAGCCCATGCACTTACGGGATCCCCTCGCAGGCCCTTGGCTCCACGGTCACCAGGAGTCCCTCTCTTCCCTGGGCTTCCCTAAAGTTAATACAAATCAGAAGAAGAACAAGACAAGAAGTTTTAATGAAATTAATAAAAACAGAGCTTTTCTTCTCCCTGGTGTGAATAATTAAATATTTTTCTACCAAGGCTATTTTTAAGTTGGAAAGATGAACAACCAAAAAAATTAGTTTCAAGCACCATATAAATAATTTAATAGTGAACTCAATTATTTGCCACAGTGGTGAACTCTGCATTCCAGACACACTTGTCATCTTGTTTTTTTTACAAATATTCTATGAACCAGGTATTCCTTATTATCTTTCTTTTATAAGGCAACCGAGATTCAGAAAGAATATGCACTTTGCCCAAGATGGTTGTTTCTGACTCAACTGTTCACACTCTAAAGACAAAGTAGAGGATGAAAATATGGCTGCTGTTGGTATTTATTCTACGTGGGAATGAGTGGCATTCACTCTTCAATGTGCTGCCTGGCACCACTGACCCTTGTCAACACCCCACTTCTATTCTTACTATGGTAGTTGCTTGCCATTGATGGCCCCAGTTCTTCACCTCTCCCTATTCCTGTGTCCTTTGCCATGTAACTCTACAATGACTTCCAACTGTGGTGGGCAAGATTCCCTTCCTCTGAGTTTGGCAATAGGCATTGATTTGGCCAACAGAAAGAGATGCAAGTGTTGAGAGAGTTCTGAGCCTAGGTCTGAAGAAGGCCTGAGAGTTCTAGTATGTTTCCACTTGCTTTCTTGTGCTTCTGCCATGGGCATAAAAAGGTCATGGCTAGCATGGTTAGGCTAGCTCCTGGTCCCAGGAGGGTAAGTGACATATGGAGTAAAGCCCCTGGCCACCTTACAGACACGAGCTATGTCCAGCCTCAATCAGCTGAACCCCTCAGAAACATAAGAAATAAATGTTCATCATTGTATGTGATTGAGGTTTTATGACTGTCACAAAACAGTTTTGTAGCAATAGCTGAGTAGTTATTCTACTCTGTTAATCACACCCTTAATCCCTAGTACAATTTTTATGTTCTTCCTTTTTAAATCCCTACCTGGGATCCCTCATCACCCTTTTCTCCTTTTCTTCCAGGAAGACCATTATCACCCTAAAAAACAAGAAGGGAAAGCTATTAATAGAATTCTCATTTTCATAATGGTAAATAGCTCAGAAGGGTCTCTATGGTACAAGAAGGCTCTACCTGTTCTCCATTTAATCCATCAATTCCAGTTTCCCCAACTTCTCCCTGAAAAGATAGATATGATTAGAACAGAGTACATCACATGCATGTGGAAAGAAGTCAGATGCCAAACAAAAACTCTATTTTTGTGTTTCACATACAGCCTCTTTGCGAGGCTGGGCCTGGGTAATATTAAAGGTTACTCAGTAATAGAAACTATCAACAAATAATATATATTGCCTATAATGAAAAAGAAGAAGAAACAAAATGAAATGGCTGGTAATAAAAAAGGAAAGTCAATGACAACTTTATTTGTATAATTTACTGATAAATAATCTCAAAAATAAAAATATTTATAGATAACATATGGGTAGGTAAATGGATGTGCCTGGTACCATACCTCCTGTCCATTTAGTCCCCTGTTTCCCTGAAAGTAAAAGGACAGTAATAGTTAGTGTAGGAAAATGGAATTAATATTGAGAAAACTCCACACTCTTATGCAATCCTTACCTTAGGACCTTTGGTGCCATAGCATCCCTTAGTACCTTGCTCTCCCACTGGTCCAGGGGCTCCTCTTTCTCCCTGAGAAAGGGCACATATCAAAATGAGCTTTTTCTATTGTAGTCTGGGATCTGTCTTGAAAACTTGACAAGTTTTTTGTTACCAAAAAAAGTGTGAATGCTCATGGTTCACAATCCAGAGTTCTTGCTTATAAAAACTAAGAGTGGAAATAAATCAGAGATACTCTGATGATAGATAGCTCTTTGCTTTGGATCCCACTTGCATACTGCCTCTGTGAGGCTTCTCTCTCACCAAGTGGTCACCAAGTTACGTCCTTCCAACCTTCTCAACATATCTAGTCATACTGTCCTAAGCACAAATTAGGACCTGTCTTGCACCTATGACTGCAAGACTTACCTATAACCATTACCTTATCATCATCTGTAATGTTGCTTGAGCATGCTTTCTAAACACTCCCATAATTTTGACCCCTGTGCTTCCCACCATTCAGTGACTGCCCATCAACTAGAAGACACAATCCAAATCTTCAGCAGGGGATTCAAGACTCCCAATAACCTGAGTCTTCCTTGCCACATATATCTTCCTCCTGCAGTGACCTGGGTTCCATCCATGTTGACCATGTGCCATCTTACGAACATGATCTTCTCTGACTCAGATACATGCCCTTGAACATACTGTTCCCCCAACTTTGCCTGTAGAAATTCCTATTCATCCTTCAAATGTCTGCCCAAGTACTACTCCTTGTTTGCAGCATTCCCCTCTCAAGCCCCAACTTTAGCTAAGGCTGTTAGGTAACTGAGTTGTTCTGCCACACTCCTTTGCATGTCTCTATACTTCTAGTCTAGCCCTTGTGTATAACAACCAGAATCACTGTTGTCTCATTTGCATTTCTACTAGTCTGAAAGTTTCCTGGAGGTAGAAACCATATTTTTCCTTTTATTTTTCTTATTGCTGAAGCCTACAAATATATGTTAAGTATCTGATAATCTGCCAGACACACATATACGTAACATATATTTGTTGAATGAACCAATGAATATGTTAAAGTGTGAGGTCTTTGATAAATAATGTAGTAAATGGTAAGATGTTTAATATATAATTGGTAAACAAATGTTTGGATGGATTGATGGGAGGATGGAAGGACGAGTGAATGCAAGAAAGAGTGAGGTCCTTGATATACAATGTGGTGAGTTGGTTTACCTTTACAGAATGCTCCAGAATGGGGGAAACAGCAGTGATTCAACTCCCCTAGTGAAGAAGGTTACTTCTGCATTGAATTCATTGTGCAATGTTGGTGAGTAGTCAAAGAAGAGACAATAGGTCAATAAACCACTAATGACCACCAGAAGCAAAGCACAATGAGGACAAAAGAAGATCTGAGATTCTGTACACGAATCCTTAGAATCTCACCTTTCTTGCTTCCCTCTGAATTGACTCAAGGAAGTTCATATTGTAGAAGTTTTTAGGGATAAATGGAGATAAAAAAGAGCCTTGACTTACAACGATTCCCTCCTCTCCCAGGTAGCCTTCACTGCCTTTAAAACCTGGAGGTCCCTGGAAATAAGAAAAGGAAGAAAACATTTGCATCTATGGACCAGAAATCAGAGGTAACCAAACCAAATTCAGTTTTACAGTTTTACTTCATGTGGAATAGTAAGTGCTTGAAAAAAATGGTCCTTCCTTCCCAATGTAGGTTGCATTTACACACATAAAAAGAAATGGAATTTTGGCCGGGCGTGGTGGCTCACGCCTGTAATTCCAGCACTTTGGGAGGCCCAGGCAGGCAGATCACGAGGCCAGGAGATCGAGACCATCCTGGCTCACACGGTGAAACCCCGTCTCTACTAAAATATAAAAAAATTAGCCGAGCATGGTGGCAGGTGCCTGTGGTCCCAGCTACTCGGGAGGCTGAGGCAGGAGAATGGCGTGAACCCAGGAGGCGGAGCTTGCAGTGAGCCGAGATCGCACCACTGCACTCCAGCCTGGGCGACAGAGCGAGACTCCATCTCAAAAAAAAAAGGGACAAAAAAACCAAACACCGCATGTTCTCACTCATAGGTGGGAATTGAACAATAAGAACACTTGGACACAGGAAGGGGAACATCACACACCGGGGCCTGTTGTGGGGTGGGGGTAGGGGGGAGGGATAGCATTAGGAGATATACCTAATGTAAATGACCAGTTAATGGGTGCAGCACACCAACATGGCACATGTATACATATGTAACAAACCTGTACATTGTGAACATGTACCCTAGAACTTAAAGTATAGTAAAAAATATATATATTTATATATATATTTTATATATATTTATATATATATTTATATATATTTATATATATATTTATATATATTTTATATATATATTTATATATATTTTATATATATATTTATATATTTATATATATTTTATATATAAATATATATTATATATATATTTTTATGTATATATTATATATATTTATATGTATATATTTTATATATATATTTATATATATATTTAAATATATATATATTTTATATATATTTAAATATATATATTTTATATATATTTCTATATATATATTTAAATATATATATATATATATATAAAAAAGAAAAAAAAAGAAATGGAATTTTGAGACAAGTGTCCAGTTAACTCAAGGGGGTGTCAATCATAACATTGTAAATCTGGGTTTATATATAGTTCCACAGCTTCTTTCTAAACAAACATTCAAGTCAACACAGCTATATTTGCCACTGATAAACTAGAATTATTCTCCCTTTATTAAAAAATCTTTTAGGATTTATGCTACACATAGAAAAATAGACCACACACCTTTCTTTCCATTCTTTCTGAGCCTTGTTTTTTAAAAAAATCTACCACTCTCTTTACATGAAGCTGAAACATTCAGGAAATAATTAGTCCAAAAACTTTCAGAGACATATTCAGAGACATAGCCCTGGTGACTTGGGAGTTATAGTGCTATCTATAAATTATTCAAAAATAAAACACACGTAAACAAACTATTGAAATCATTATAACATATCCACAGTGTTTATATGTATTTAAACATTTCTTAAAGCTCAAAATAATATTTTTACATAAGGGTACATATACTTTTTCTGGTTAGGAAATATATGAATCAATGTTGTTGGTTTCTGTTTTTAAATAATGAGCCTGTTTTTGTTTATATATCTGTGATAACATTTTGACCTGGCTTAAGATGAATGAGACATCTTAACATCTTTTGCCATAAGAGAGTGATCTGATCTAGCCTGGTTTTCAGCAGAGTACAAAAAGTATCTTCTGCTTGATTTTAATAACTCTGCCATCATTAAAAATGAATGCTGAAATGGGTTATTCACATGGAAGAGGCTTTCATTATTCAACATGAGGAATTACAGCTGATTTTTCTGCATCATTGTCATCAGTACTAGAATACTGGATAATCAAGGATCTTGACAGTTGTTTCTCCTGAGTCTTCCACAAAAACTTTTAAAAAAGACTCCAATTTAGAATGCCAAGGAAAATCCATGACTAATTTAACATATAAAAAGAGGAGTATAATAAGCTCTTATATAAGAGGCTCTATTTAGAAGTTAAAAATCACCCCTTATTTCTACTTAAACCCATGTCTGAAGGACATACTACAACTCAAAGTAACCCATAAATCTGAACTAAAATCACCCTTTTCCCTGGTGGTCCAGGATCTCCCATTGTGCCATCTCTTCCAATGCACTTGCAGAACAAACAGCAGCATGTCCTTTCAGCAACATTGACCTTGGGAGAGGGTAAGAAATACATTACATTTGGTGGTATTGCTTCCCAAATCTCATATACAAGTTCAACCATGCGATCCAGACTTCTACCACAGTTTCAGAAGCCTGGTCACCATTCAAATGACTGTGTTTTAGAAAGAATGCATGAAACATTTTTTTTTTTTTTGCTTCCATCTTTCCTTCTATCATCTGCACTCTCCACCATTTGAGGTATTCTAAATCAACTCAAAAATGTTTCTGTGTTTTCAAATTGGTATCAGTTTAGCTGTGGCAAACTGAGTGCATGCCAACTGACGTGGTTGTCTGTCCCTGCCCCATCTCACCCTAGCACTGACCATGATATTGTCGACGATTTCCCTATATATTTCTGCCCCAAATATTTTGTTCAATAAAATGAATGCATGCTATTTTCCTCATTTTGTGAAATTTTGGTATGCTAGAGAATTTAGACAGCGCCCAATGTAACATTTCTTGGAACTAAGTCCAACGGTTAACTCTTCCAAAACAATTCTGATAGGATTTCAAAAACACAAATTACACATGCAACATTTTGGAAGCACTTGCTGTAGGGGATTGGGGCACAGGAGAATATTCCTCTTTATCCTCTGGTAAAAAAAAATCCATATCATATATTTTAAAACATTAATAAATGTCATCCTGGACTTACCTAGTCGTCCTCTGAATAGAGGACATATTGCTTTCTGTTTTTACAATTAACTCACCAGATTTACTTTTAGAAAAATTCTATTTTCAAAAAAATGTCATACTTCACTTTAGTGGGGTAGAACCAATCTTTGTATTGTGAAGTTTCCCAAAAAAATTCTAGTGCATTGAAAAATGAAAATCTTTTGTTATAGTCATTTAGCAATTTTCTCCCTTTGATTGTTTCCTACTATATAACATTCCTTTTCTGACATTATTAAATTCTTTTTCCTGACAATTTCAGAAAAAGCAATCAAACTGGAAATGTGTGAAAGCAAACAATAACAAAATGGATACTATTATTTTACATTAGATAACATCAATTTTCTTTGGATCACCAAAATTCTACAGCATCAAATCTATTACTATTAACATTAAAACTGATCTATGATTAAGTTTTTCTTGTAGAGTGTTCCATTTATATGATATACAAAAACTGATAGGTTTGTTTGAAGAACAGTTTCCTTCCTCTATGAATTACCAAAGAGATTTTAAAGAGTAGTTGACAGGAAAAAAAGACACATTTTGTAAAAACACTGTCTTCCCATGTAGAAAGGAATTCCAATAAAACTTTCATATTCTTTATGTAATTATTTTTGCATAATTACAACACTGAACAAGCTGCTTAAATACCTATGTGTATATGAATTTTATAGGTGGAAAACAGCAGGAGCTAGCACTTCCTTGGAAAGTGTTCTCATATACCGATTAAAGATTTTATAAGTTATAAGCAAATTACAAAATTACTACCAATTCATTAAAGTAGAGCCACACAGAGCTTGCTGATGCTTTACCACTCGAGTTTGAATTCTCGTATGTTTTTGAAAGAAATACGATTGAGATGCATCTTATACAGGCATTAGATTTAAAAATAGAACATAAGATGAGGTCAGGAGTTCGAGACCAGCCTGGCCAACATGGTGAAACCCCGTTTCTACTAAATATACAAAAATTAGCCGGGCATGGTGGCAGGTGCCGGTAATCCCAGCTACTCGGGAGGCTGAGGCAGGGAGAATTGCTTGAACCTGGGAGGCAGAGATTGCAGTAAGCTGAGATCACAACACTGCACTTCAGCCTGGGCGATAGAGCAAGACTGTCTCAAATAAACAAACAAACAGAATATAAGGTAGAAATCTCAAGGAGTCACAACCCCTAATCTTTCAATTGCTCATAAAGTACAACATGTGAGGTTTACTGTCACTAGGCATTTCCTCCAGCTTTAGAGCAGATTGCTCTTTCTCTAGCTGAACTCCAAATATAATTTGCTTTCATTTACAGGCCTTGTCCCAGGAAAAATACACATCTTAAACACTAGAATTACACTCAGTATGGAAAGTTGTTATGCCTAGAATCTGCAAGGGGTGTGAAAACTGGCTGGTGGAGGTAACGGCCGATTGACGCTCGCATCTCAGATTTTTTTTTGTCACTTGTGTTCTTTGGCTATAATTTGGACATGATTGTGGGTGCTATTTAAATTTTCTTCTTTTTCCCTCTTTCCTCCTTCTCCTATTTTTGCCAAGTGTATAAATTAAACATGCTTTGACATCTCTTTACTGTACTACATTTCTTCCAAACAAACCCTCTTACTTAGGCTGTTCACTAATTCATAAAAACCTTTCTTCACTCCCAAATAAACACAGTAAGTTCAAATTCTTAAGCATAAGTATTAAACCTATATACAAAATAATTGAAAATTTAAGCTCACCAGCCTTTGCAGAATAACTTACCAGCTGCTTTGACAGCCGGCTTCCAAGATCTCTCATGCCAATAGAGAGCTGTGTCCTGTACTCAAATCCTTTCCCAAATTCAATATAGGGAAGATCAGCCAAGTCACTTGAATCAGCAGGTCCATCCAGAGCAACAGTTATGAGGGCATTCAGGCCTATCCAACACAGTTTACAATGTTCCAGGTGAGGTGGGTTTGGTTACTTTAGTTTTTTGAAAGCATATTTAAATTGTTATTCTCAGTGAACAGCTGCAAGAACAGTCAGTTTACTGTCCACTTCCCCCAAACACATGATGTAAACCTGACAAGTGACAAGACTATAATAAGAGCACAAAAGGAATTATGTTTTTTCAAAACTAATTAAATTGGAGACAGGGAAAATTGTAACACAATTTCCAGTTCCCTGATTTGAAGGAGACAGTTCTAAAAGATCTACATAGCATGCTAAAGTACAGAGAAATTCACACACCAAGGAAGTCCAGCCTGGGCAACATGACAAGATTCCACCTCTACAAAAAATTTACAAAATTTTACAAAATTAGCTGGGCATGGTGGCATATGCCTGTGGTCCCAGCTACATGGGAGGCTGAGGTGGGAGGATCGCTTAAGCCTGGGAGGTTGAGCCTGCAGTGAGCTGTGATTATGCCCCTGCATCCCAGCCTGGGCAACAGAGCAAAACCCTGTCTCAAAAACAGAAAATACATGTTCTACATTTTTGCCACTCAGTGGGGGATCCTTGAAGCAGCAGCACTGGCATCACCTGGGGGCTTATCAGAAATACAGAATCTCAGGCCCCATCCCACACTTACTGAATCAGAATTTGTATTTTAACAAAATCCCCAGGTGATTTGTATGCACATTAAACTTTGAAAAGCACAGCTCTGTATGATCTGATAAGACATCAATAACTCAGTTGCAACTATAAGTAGTAAAAGAGTAACAGGCCTATTGTCAAGCAATTAGGAACAGATGACACACAATCATCCAGGAGCTGTGGCTAGGAGGCTTTGGGGTTTTATGAATACAATTATTTCAAAGAAAACTGTTGGTTAAGGACCAACATAGGGTTGCCAATGACTTATTTTGCTAGGTAAGAACATTAAATAATGATGGTAATAAATCTGACAGTCATTATGGTGGAGGAAGTAATTCAGTAACAACAGTGCTATAATTTGTTGATAGAAACTGTGTGCGTGGGAAATGGTTAAGTGCTTTATAGGCATTATCTTATTTGTAAGGTTCGAAAATAACTCTATTGGTATGTATAATTATAGTCCTATTTTACAGACAAGCAAACAGACTTGGAGAGGTTAAATGACTGCCTGTAAGTAGTATTTTTAGGTTTTTCACCCAGATAGCCTAATTCCATAGCCTACATTCAAAGGATATTTTGACAATAAAAATGTGCTAAAGATATAATCTTGGAATAAAGGGCAGTCTTAAAATCAAATACGTTTAGCTTCATGTAAACCTGACTCCACTGGCAATATTTTTCTCATTTTATTATTGATGGGTAATCATTTGATGAGAATTGGGTACCAATGAACCAGAATAGATAAATGTTCAAGGACTTGGCTGAGAGTCAAGAACACCTTCTTAAATAAATTTATATGATATGATTTTATATGAAATGAGTAGACGAAGAGAGAAATCAAGAGAATGAAGTTTCAGGGACATATTGGAGAGGTTCAAGTTCCAAGAGAGGCAAAAAGAATGGTTAGCTGCAGTGGAAGAAAGAAAGAGGCCAGGCGCGGTGGCTCACGCCTCTAATCCCAGCACTTTGGGAGGCCGAGGCAGGCGGATCACAAGGGCAAGAGATTGAGACCATCCTGGCTAACACAGTGAAACCCCATCTCTACTAAAAATACAAAAATTAGCCGGGTGTGGTGGCAGGCACCTGTAGTCCCAGCTACTCGGGAGGCTGACGCACGAGACGCACGAGAATCACTTGAACCTGGGAGGCAGAGCTTGCAGTGAGCCAAGATGGCGCCACTGCATTCCAGCCTGGGCAACACGGCAAGACTCCGTCTCAAAAAAATAAATAAATAAATAAAATAAAAAAAGAACGAACGAACCACCAAAGAAAAATAGGGTGACAAATTTGTCCTCATTTCCTGGGACTTTCCTGGTTCCAGTGTTGAAAGTTCCCATCTTGTTCCAAACAAACCAGGATAGTCAGTCATTCTTCTAGAATGAGAATGAGGAGGGGGAGAAAAGAGGTTGTGGAGTGGGCTGGGATATGAAATGCTTGTACACCAATTGGTGTTTAGTTATCAAGAGAAGGCATGCTAATGGATCTACTTATAAGAGAAATGAAACTTTCTGTCATCTGATTTTTCTTATAATATCCAGGAAATGTAAAATTTTAAGAGTGATAACAACCATGGGATTGTTGACTTGCAAGAAATATGCATATAACTATTATTTATAACTGCTTTTCTTGGTATCAGGGGACTCCTATCTTCTTTCAGACTCATCCAATAAATGAGTCATATGATCCTAAATACAATGTTTTCAATTTTCTAACAGTGAATTAAGAAAGAAAAGATTTTCAAACTTGGGAGAATAAAGAATCACTGAGTAGATTCTAGGGTATTCAATTCTAAAAAATTAATTAATTTAAGCCCCATTGCATGTGCATAAGTTTTACAGCCATGTCCACCATCAAGGATTGTTTTTTCCTTGTCTCCTCTTGTTCAGTGATGATTGCATACTTTACACATATTGATGCCTGGCCTGAAATTAAGGAAGCTTTCCTAGGTGAATAGATCATAGGGCCCAGCACCAAGTGAAGTCCTGTGTTTGTAAGTGTGGGAAGCCAGCGAGAGAGATACTTCTCGTCCATACAGAATGCCACTTTCTTTTCTTTATTAAAGAAAAAAACAAAACCAAAAAATTCAGGAGATCCTTCGAGATCTTGCTTGGTGTAAGTCTGACAGGTGAAGAAACTGGTAACCAAATTATTCACACTCAACCATGTCAAAGATGGTCACTTTCAAAGAACTAGACACTTTTCAAAGAACGTTATTGCCATGATTTCTCTCTTCCATTTGAAGAATCTAAATATCTGAGGATATTATTCAAAATATAGCTTCTGAAGTTGACACCCATTTGCTAGTTTTTCAGTAGGCATTGGAAGAAAGATGTTTGGTCTTAGAATTCTGGGTATTCCAAAGCACTTCCTGGAAGAAACTCTACTGTCGTTTGCAAGAGAAATACCTTTTCCCCACAAAGGAAAAGCTGAAATAAAAGAAAACAAAACAACAGCAACCACCAAAACAACCCTACCCATCCCAACTAAGCACTCTAGTATCTTTTTTCAGTCTTAATTAAAACCTTCATTACAGCTCATGAACAAAGGCCAAGACCAGAGAGAATAAAAACAAGGTAGATTTAGTAAATAAGGGATAAAATAAAAACCTTACTCCCTAGTAGTAAACTCAGAGAATTTTGCAATTTGTTTAAGATTGGAGAGAGAGAACAAAATAGAAAAGACAAAGCCCTGTCAACCTCTATTAGCTAACCTAAGAGGTAATGTCTTAGGTCAGGTTCCCTAGAAACAGAGTTTGAGATAAGGATTTGGAGGTGCACAAATTGTTGAGGACGCACTTTCAGAAGAAAGGGAGTGAGGAAAACAGGATAGGGCAGGGAAAGCTGCTGAGCAAGACAGAGTTGCAGCTGGAGTCTAGCTTTATTTAGCCTGATCCCAGGAAGCTCTGGAGCATAAATTGCACCACACCACTGGTGTCATTTAGAGGCAAAGGTCCAACTCTGTAATCTAATCTGCTGCCCAAGGATAGGGTGGAGAGCAACCTTCCAGGTGAGGCAGCTCTACTGGTCAAGGGCAATTCTTCAGAGAAGGAGTAAGCTGTGAGTTGTTAGCAGCTAGAGAATAGGTGAATCTGCCAGTAAAGGAGATCTGGGTAGGGCAGAAATAGCACCCACTTACAGAAGAGGACTTCTATGCTGAGTCAAACAAGAACTTATTTGTTTGACTAAACAAGAACATCCACATGTTCTTGTTTGACTCAGAATAGAAGCTTTTGGTTCAAAAGCCAAAAGCCAAAAGCCTGGTGCCAAAGCTTAAAAATCTCAAACACCATGGTTGGCCAATCTGTGGTCTGAAGGAAGGAACTGATTAGAAATCCTCAAAACATGAGTAAATTTATCCAACAATGCTTGCAACTCTGGGAACTTTAAGAGTGTTAGAAGAAAACTGACTCTCATTCCCTGGTCAAGGAGAAATATACTATTCTCTTCTGGTGACACTAAAGAAGTAGCAATATTAGACAATGTGGGGCGAGAGAGAAAGGAACATTCTCCAGGAAAGGTCAGGAAGAAGAAATACAGTAATATGAGACAAAGGATAGGACTTTGTATTCAGTGCTCTTTCATACACATGAGGCATGAAGAAAAAAGTGGATGTCAAAATATTCTGAGAGCTCATTTGTTCTGCCTAGTACATACAGAATACAGAGATTGTCAAAATCAGTGTTATTCAAAATTCAAGAGCCTGGAAATTTAAGAGCCAGAATTTAGTTCTGAGATTATAAAGTTAATAAGCACTCCCTTCCCACTCCTCCTCCATACTCAGTACCTTCTTTTCTAAGTTCATCAGATTTTTGTTCAAGTTTCTCAACATCATCATCCAATCCATCTGAAAATAAAAGGACCACCTAAGAAAGTATTCAAAAAAAGAAAAATGAGTTAAAAAGGGTTCATTGCAATCATAGACCAACAAATAAGATAAATCCATGTTACCTTTCCTCGAGCAGCCGATTTATTCTGAAATGTATCCCATAGAGAATCCAAGAGGTTTGCATTGAGAAGAGATGGTCCTTTAACTGTTATATCCTTCAAGCTATTCAGAATGTTTTCACTGTAGATCTCAAACTTGGGAGAATATTTTTCCATGGCATTGGTCACTTGAAAAGCTACACTGACCTGAGTCTCTGTGCCCACCTCACAGCTTACTCCATTGAGGGAGCTGACGGCACGTAAGATGTCTTGAAGGTAGGTTTCCATCCAAGGCTGACCTTCAAGCAAAGTCTGCCCTTTCTCCTGAGTTGAGACATCAAATCCCACCACAACATCCACGAAACAGTCTAGGATTCAAAGGAAAAGCATGTCTTAATAAATCAACAAACGCCTTTATTTAACTCAGACACCATGTCTGAATCAAGAGACTTGGCATTCTATTTCAGTTATAAAGTTGGAACACAAAGAAAGGCATAAATGAATAAAGGAAGAGGCTAAGAATCAACTCTTTTCTAACCTGTAAAAGTGTAAGGGTTCATTATTATTTTTTCAGGTCATATAAAATCTGATGATTCTATAATGAAATTCTGAAAGATTTTATTTTAGCTATTGAAAAATTCATGCAGAATCATTTAAATATCCCTAAAGTACACTGTGGAAATGTAATTAGTCTAAAATAAGACATTCATATAATGCTACTTATCAATTGAGGGCATTCAACAATTATTAAATTATAATAATCGTAAGGGAAATTTAAGAACATTTGAATAAAGTCATTTAGAAAAAATAAATCACAAAGGACTCATCTAAGAAATGGTTTTGATGATTTATCTTTCTAAAAAGGGCCTTTTTGATTCCTCTTGTTGTCTTCTAACATCCACTCAGAAAAGAAAAAAACAAAACTAAAAAATTCAGATCCTTTGAGATCTTGCTTGGTGTAAGTCTGACAAATGAAGAAACTGGTAACCAAATTATTCACATTCGACTATGTCAAAGATGGTGCTGCTTTCAGGAGCTCAGCCATTCCAGAAGCCACGGACACTGCCATTTTGAGGTTAAATACTTAGAGGTGTGTTGCATTAAAGTGCTTTGCTCTTACTCTTATTAATTCTAGGGAAACTTAAGAGTTGGAGAAACGACAAAGGGCTTGATATTTTAAGCTGAGTGTCCTAAAGGCAGTTAATTAGAGAACAATAAAGTCATGTGACTCATACACTCTTCTTTCAAGAATTTTTAACTTGGCTAAAAACTCTAATTTTTTTCAGCAAACTGAACACATACAGCTTGCTTGATAGAATGAGTGGTTGTTTTTAATTTGGTTTGCTTAGATCAGCAATGTTTAAGATATTCCTTGTAAAGACAAATGCCTAACTACTTCCCAGACACACTGGTCAGTTGGACATCTGCAAATGTTTAAAACCAAAATCATCAATTTCAACTTTTAAAACAAGGGTTGGCAACTTGATTTTTAATGAGAATTGACTGAGGGAAAACAAAAATCTTATTTGATAGTCAATTTTCATCATGAGATTCAAGGTAAATCAAAGTGTTATCAAAAATCTGAAAGATTGAGCATCTTTTTTACTGTATTTTATTGGAAATCTCTTCTTAATCAGAAAATAAGATAAACTATTTAGAAAAAAGCAGAATATATCCTTTCCAAAATTCCTCTTGCATCTACGTCTTCTCATATCTGTCTTGAGCTTGAAAGTATCATTTTTGATGACAACTGTTTAAACCTGAGCAGAAAACCAGGTATAGTAACCAGGATATGATAATGTCTTTAAGGAAAACAGAATCGTGTGAAAAAAAACCAACCAGCAGAAATACCAAAATGACATCAAGTGACCTTGGGAACTGTTGCCTATAAACATTGTGTATTTTAAATTTTTGTCTAGATTGCTGAAAGTACAAACTTATTTAGGTAAACAAGTTCTTTGTGTTTAATTTAAATTGACAAATGATTCCATAATAATGTGATAGAAGGAATGGAATTTGGTGGACAAGTCCAGAATTAGTAACCATGTGTCTAAGTACAGTGAGAGACACCAAACCATACTGAGCAAGAGGCTCTCATGCAACAGCCTAAAAACTCCACTGAGACATCTGCCCTTAAATCAGGAGCCCTGTCTTGAAGTCTTCCATGACACAGGTTGTGCTTTAAAGTGAATCTGCCATTGGTGACTCGAAAGGACTGGAGGCAGGGAGTTTTGGAAGTGAGCTAGGGAGAAGGCCGAAATTGGATTTCCAAAGAAATAATGAAGCATTAAAGTAGGATAACAGCAGTGGGAATAAGAAAAGAGCAATAAAAGCAAAATATTTAAGAAGGTAATTGGCAGGACTGGCTACAGAGGGTGATAAGAGAAGTAAGAGTAGCCCGCTGAGCCCTTGACTAGTCCTCCAAATAGCAATGTGGAATCCTGGGGGGCAAGTCTGTGAGCGGGAAGACAGAAGTTCAGTTTTAGTCACATTCTGGTCACCACTCTGTTACTGCCAAACTACTTGTGGCAACTCTTATCCTCTCTGGGCATTAATTTTCTTGTCTATAAAAATAAGGGGGTTATATATTTCAAAGTAAAAATACAAAAGCACAGAAAAGAGTGAATTGGATCAGACAGTTACAGTCTCTTGTTTGCTGCCAAGCCCGAAAGCTGATTCTAATTATTAATTTATAAAGACAGTACTTAATTGGAGCTGATGATGGCAGATTCTTGGTATTAAGAAATACTGTCAAGGGGCTAGGGTACATTTGTAAGATTAGAAGACAGATTCTTGAGAAAATACTTTAAAGGGGAAAGTGGCAGTTATTAGCTGGGATAGGAGAGAAATCTCTTTGGGACTTTGAAAGATGGGATATTTTAGATTAAAAAAGAAAGGATGATCTATAAAGTATAGCTAGGGACTGTTAGAGACTCAGTTTATATATCTCCCAGATTTGCTTCCTCCCTTTCCCAAGGCGTAGACATTTGTCCACGGAAGAGCCCTAGCTGCCACCATCCTTAGTCTGCTGACCGTGGAAGTGACAGCCTGGCTTTGACACAGCCTCCACCATGCTCACTGCAGAACGACCACCTTGGCTCTGGTGCCCGTGTGCAACCCACGTGAACTTAGGGAGGCCCTGGTCCCTTCACCATTTCCTGCCCTAGGTGTAGTGCACTGTGGGAGCTGTTTCTGGTTTCCCCAGCAGTTTCCATAAGGGGCTGGATAACGCAACCCAGTAGTGTAGGGAAGTTAACTCTCTGACTTATGAGAGGCAGTAGATGGGAAGCAATTGGCAAGTAAATCCTCTCCTTTATTCCCCCTGCTGGGCTGGTCTACACGGTGGTTTTATAGGGCTTCTCTAGTGATGTTCTGCATGACCAACGCACCAGTTATGCTTTCTTAAGCTGTGGCTAACTTGGTAACATACTACCTTGTATTTACTTTTCCCTCCTTTCCCGCATCACTTCCCTTCCATTCACTCTTGCTTCCCTGGGACTGCACTCCCAATAAAGTATTGGCATGTAAACTCTGCTTCAGGCTCTGTTTTCTGGAGAACCCAGACCCAGTTAAGGCAGGAATATAAAAAGAGCTCCTTATTAAGAAAAGTTGGACATGAACATCTATTTTTTTCCTCATATTTTTCACATCTCTTGAATCAAATCCTGAGGTTGTCTCTCACCCTAATGAGACTAATCTTTTGCTCAGTCTCCCTTTTGATTCATCTATCCATAATGATAGATACATCAGATGAGAGTTGCTCCTGATTCTCTGCTACCTAATCATGGCTCCATGCTAAAAAAAAAAAATAGGCAGAACCTCCACATCCTAAAAATTGCTCAAAGTCTCCTCTAGTGGACAGAATAGCCAGTCTCAAAGAAAAATCAAGGAAATAAGCATGGATAAAGGTGAGAAAAACAGTTGCTTAAGAAAATACCATGTATATTTATTAAATTTGAATACAGCTCTGAAATGTGGCTAAAATATTTAAGTCCCTAAACTAAGGAATTCTTGGTAAATTGTCCTTCTGTGAACTAACCCCATTACTCCACAAATTTTCATTCAAGACATCGCTTCATGGTACTCTCAGCAACATGCTATGATATTAGCTAACTCTCAATGAACACTTACCATATACTTCCAATTCACTGTCTCACTTCTCCTCATAAGACACAGAATAAGTAGAAGCTCTTTTTCATTTTGAAGATGAGGAAGCTGTGACAGAGAAGCTTGCCCAAGATCTCACAGTTAACACTGTGTCTCTCACTTGGGATTCAGATCCAGACTTCTCTGGAGTCCACATGCTGAACCACCTTTTTCTACCACTTCCTGGTTAGCCAGTGATGACAAGTCATGCAGGTTGCTAGTTCTACTACTAGATTATGCTATTGGAAGTGACAGCAGGAAGTGGTTTCCTTAGGGAATATCAGCTTGTGGAAACAATTTCAAAGATACAAACCTATGATGTCTTAATAAGCTCCAGCTATTAATTGGTGAAGCACAACACTTAGATATTAGTTCTTTATAATGTCAATATCAGATAACCTAGACAATAACTATATCAAGAAAACAGCTTAATTTAACAAAAAAGTCAGGGATGGGGGTGGTGAGAGGAACAGATGGGGGTCAGTCAACCCTAGGTTTCAAAATGTGCTTAGTCTTACTTCCTGTATGATCTAGACAAGGCTACCAATATTCCCTTGAACCCCAGTTTCCACATTTATAAATGAAAACAAAAACACAAACCATGTAAGACGTTGGGAGAATTGAGTGAGATAGTACATTTAAAGTGCTTAGAGCACCAGGCTTGACCCTTCGTAGATGCTCAAAAAATAATGATTCTTAGTCACCTCCCTCATACCTCCATGCGGCTGACCTCCCTTTCACGTATGTTGAATCACAGTATACAATTAGAGGAACCTTTAGAGATTATTTAGATTTACAAACCAGAAAACTAAGACTCAGAAATGGTAGTGACATCTCCAAAGTTATGCATATTTTAATAAGAAGCACAGCAAGTGTTCAGGCCTTAAGTCCAGTTTGTTTTGAACCGTACCCAGCTACTGTCTGATTTCCTTGTTGTGGGATTTATAGTTTAAAAAGAACTGGCATCCCCTAATATATTTGTACATGCCTTTGAAGCTTTATCAGTGTTCATTCCAGCCTCATCAGTCCTCAGCTCACAGCCTGCCTCACATTCTTCCTTGCTGGAGTAATAACCTCAAGTTTATCTTAATATAGAGTATTTTTCTTATTTTTTTGCCTTCATGACTATTTAAAAAATAACTCATTAACTACTTGGAGTTCATACTTCTGTTTTTTACTTTCCACATGGTTTTCTTTCATCACACTCAGATAGAAACTGGATGGTTCAGAGAGAATTTTCTGCCTAATAATTGGGCTTGAGTATTTCACATGAAACAAGAAATTAATGTGGAAGGTTTGGCTGAGGTAATCAGATACATTCCAAAGTATGTGAAGCAGGACTTAGAGAGTCAGTAGTCCCAAATCAACTACAGAACTCTTAACCTTTAACCTGCACATCAGGTCTTATTAAAGATTTGAGACTGCAGTTTGGAAAAGTGTTTGGACAGAGCTGTTGATGTGTTGTGGGCTCTCCCATCAGGCACACACACATATATGCAAAGAGAGTGGGCGACTTCCTTTTCAAGCTGAGAGAGGGGCTTTCAGAGATAATCTGGAGATAACCTAATCCTGGAAATTCTAAAGCATGAGACACAGGATGGCATATTGCCCTCCCTACAAAGAAGAGGCAATCACGCAGGAGGGCTGTGATTCCCAGTTTTTATTAGGGCAATCGATATGTTATTGTTGACCATGGAGCTGATATGGCTGAGTAGAAAAGCAAGATGTTGTGGGCTCCTCTGATCTTCCATCTAAGAAGCCCCTGGAGGAGGCAGAGAAACCTCAGCAGAACAAAGCTGGAGGCATCACCAGATGCCCAGAGGCTGAGAAAGGCATAAGGGACACTCTGGAATAGAGACATACTTACCCTCCTAAAAAAAAAACAAAAAACACTGTGATGGAGAGATCTTTAGACAAAGGTGGCTTGGTTGGGGAGGTGATGATGTGGGGCAGGAGGTGGAATGTTTGAAAGACCTATGAATGGACCCAGCTTTAGACATGGGCTATTGTCAGAGAAAACCAATTCCTGATAAGGGCCATCAGATTAAAAACTTTCCTGCACCCTTTTAGTTGTTCCCCCTTTCCTAGTACCTTCTCCTTCTGGAGAGGCCAGAAACTATGGTTAGTAAGATGGAGCAGCACCTGGAAGATGGGGAGTGCAGTCAAAGTCTGGGGACATTGGGTAAAATGTCAACCACTTCTCTCACAGCAAGGCAGCTTGTACCAAGTTGGAAATGTGGGGTAACCTTGAATAAAATGTAAAGTTTTAACATTACACTGGGATGGACATATTAATCACCAAAAGAAGGTTATTTTATTTCCTGAAAGTGACGAGGGGCAAAGGAAGAGCTAGCTCCCATTCATAAATTTAATGCTCACTGGTAGATAAAAATGAAGGCACTTTATAATTATATCCCAGGTTTTATGCTTATTAAAGTTTAAATATGCATTTTCTCATTTAATCCTCACAATGTTCTTTTGAACTAGGTACTGCTATTATTCACATTTCAAAGGTGAGAAAATTAAACTTAGAGAAGTTAGGCAACTTGTCCCAGAAAAAAATGGCCATAGAGCAGGGATCTGCTGTCAGGCTGTCTGTCTTCAGAGCTGCCTCTTAATGACCTTGCAACTTTTTTTTTTTTTTGACTGGAAATCTGGGATTAATGTTTACCACGGGTAGTTATACAGAATCATAACCAATGCATAGGGTGCCTTTATAACAGAAAAAGTGACTTCTCCTTTAGGACACTTTACTTCCATCTGTTGAAAAAAGTGTCAAAATGCACTAATTGTAAAGAAGATATTTACTAACTTCTGCAGTAAAATTTCATAATAAAGATATAAACCTCTAGGGAGGTTTCTTACCTACCTGTACCACAGCTCTTGGCAGCCCTATAGGCCCTATTGCCAAGCAACCAAAAATCAGTCAAATATTTCCTTTCTTTGAGGTATTGCTCTTCAACCTCTGAAACCAGCCAGATTGCAAACAATGGCCTTTTCCTCACACCTGAAGGCAGGCATTCCTACTCACAAAGGAGGCATGCTCCCCCAGGAGATGGGGAGAAAAAAGGGCACAGGATATCAAACACCCTGTTTCTCAATCCACAGGTTAAGACAAATATTTAATAACTGTGAAAAGCTCAATTTGAAATCCAGAGGCACAAATCTAAATTCTCCCACTAGCCCCAGGGGATGACAATGGAGCTTGAAGAAAATGCCAGAGAAGATGGTGTAGGGAATCGGTATGAAGAACTTGCTAAATACTTACTGCTTTCACCCCCTGTGGTACAGATGTTGCGAACGATCCTTTTATTGACCTTCTTCAGTTCATCGAAGTTGTGCACTGTCAGTTTTTTCTCTGCAGTCCCGGTGATCTGAATGAGCTGCTGGTCATCCACATCCCCAATGCCCACGGAGTAGATGTCGATACCTCTGTGTCTCAGGGCTTCCGCGGCCTGGGCCACCTCGTCTTGGGACTGGCCATCTGTAAGGACCAGCAGCACCTGTGGGGTACCTGTATTTATCCTGCTGCCCATGTCTGGCCTGAAGTAATGTTCCACCTTCCTGAGTGCAGCACCGATGTGTGTGTTTCCAAAGATCTGCTTGATGTTTTCAATCTGAAACGATATCTCTTTTTCACCTATGAAAGCTCCCAGTGGAAACTCTGGGTGATAGGTATCGCTAAACTGGGCCGCTCCTATACGCACTCTGTTGAGGCTGACATCAAAGTCTTGAACAACAGATGCCAGAAATTCCTTCATTTTCTTGAAGTCATTTTGCTGAATGCTAGTTGAACCATCCATAAGGAAAACAAGATCTACTTTGTCAATTTCACAATCTACAAAGAAGAGAAGGAACAACAGAAAACCCAGATTGTTATTCCTTCCTTAATCTACCAAGAGTAAATTCAATGTTTGCAGCTATAGGCCGGGCACGGTGGCTCACTCCTGTAATCCCAGCACTTTGGGAGGCCAAGGCAGGCAGATCACAAGGTCAGGAGAGCGAGACCATCCTGGCTAACACGGTGAAACCCAGGCTCAACTAAAAAAAATTAGTTGGGTGTGGTAGTGGGTGCCTGTGGTCCCAGCTACTCGGGAGCCTGAGTCAGGAGAATGGCGTGAACCCGGGAGGCGGAGCTTGCGGTGAGCCGAGATCGTGCCTCTGCACTCCAGCCTGGGCGACAGAGCAAGACCCCATCTCAAAAAAAAAAAAAAATGTTTGCAGCTATATAGAAATATTTCTGAAAGTGGTTTCTTATCTTAGGCTAGCATGTAGTCACATTAATTGTAGAGGAAATAAAGGCGAATGATCAGTTCTTAAAGTCAGTACAAGGCATGAATCACTCACACATCTTTTTATGCTTCTCTTGGCTTGTTGATTTGGTATTAGGCCATTTTATTTTCTGAGATGCTAGAGAATCGGGGCCAGCGCTACGGAAAACTTGTTCTCATCTACAACCTAGCCTCAGCTCTTCCAGAAAGCTGGGTGACAATAGTAGCACATCAAGAGAAAACAAAACACACATACATTTAGGGATTCAAACAAAGAGGCAGATGGTTCATATTATTGACTTAGCCTTCCTTGTCATTTGAGCCAATAAATATTTTTCTAGTTCATTAGGGCATATTGAGAAGAGGTTTTAAAAGGATGCCTTTTGGTCTGTATCTAGTCCGTTTTCCTTTTTATCAGCCCCTTTCTGCTGTATGTAGGCAAAAATATCTATTTGAGAAAAATATTTGTGAACAAGCAATGCAATATAAAGATGCTTCCCCCATATTAACACAGCAAATATAAAACAAGAAGAACATGAGAGACCACTGCCAATGAATGAGTTATGCTTGGCACATGTGTGTTCCTTAGCTTTCTGGTAAGCATGACTGTTTCCATGAATTCCCCCAGTGATCTCACCACTCTCCGAGCTTATTTCTCATCATAGCCTCAGAAATATTAAAGGTGTCTGAGATTCCTGAAGTCCAGGTAAGCAAGGAAGTGATAAGAAGAAATATGGTAAATCGATCCTTTAGGAATTGGCTAACTTATTAAATTACTTTGTTTCAGATTTCAATAAAGGAAATCTAGTACTGTTCTTCTGTCCCAAGGAGAATTTTCAATATGAAAATGCAATGTCAACTTCTACAGTGAACTGGAGAAGGATAGATCCAATTTTAGACAATGGCTACAAGGAAGGAAGAGATTTGTCCCAGTTTTCAGTAAGACCCAGAAAGATTTTATTAGTTTTGTGACAGAAAAAGATAATAGCTACATTCTAAGGAGGCAAGGCTTAGGAAAACCAGAGAAGTTAGATGAGTTTTAAAAAGAACTACTATATCTAGATGTTGGAATCATGAATTAATACCAATTCATCTAGTAAAAACATTTAGTATCTTTAGTAAAATACATCTTGGGAAAAATACTCAGGAAACTAAGTAGAGAACAATCTTTCTCTGAACCAAAAGTATAAAATGATAGTAAAATGATGAAGGAAGGAATACATACATACATGCAGCAATGCAATCTCCAGCTGCCAGAATAGAAGCCCCACTCTGCTCTGTCCTGGAAACCTCTGAGGCTGGAACAGAGTTTTTAATACTGGGCTTCACATTTTAAATGACCTTGTGCCACAATTGAAATAAGCAAAGAAACTGGTGACTTCTAGCCTGAAGGAAAGACGACTTCAGGCAATTCTAGCTGGTTCTTAGGAGGAGAATTTGATTTCTTGCATAAAGAGGAAAAAGAACTAATGGGTGGAAAAATTTGTAAGCATATTTGTGTTCTAATGAAGGCTGTTCAAAACTGGTGAATTCAGCTAAGTGTAGTGGCCCACACTTGTAGTGGCCTCCCAGCACTTTGGGAGGCCAAGAGGGGCAGATGGCTTGAATCCAGGAGTTTGAGACCAGCCTGGGCAACATAGTGAAACCCTGTCTTTACAAAAAAAAAAAAATTAGCCATGCCTCATGGCACACATCTGTAGTCCCAGCTCCTTGGGGAGGCAGAGGCAGGATGATAACCTGAGTCCTGGAAGTTGAGGCTGCAGTGAGCTGTGATCATGCTACTGCACTCCAGCCTGGGTGACAGAGCAAGACCCTGTCTTAAAAAAAAAAAAAGCCAAAACAAAACAAAACAACTTTTGAATTCCCCATCATTAGAAGAGTTTAGGAAGAAGTGATTAGGAATGCTGCAGAAAGTATCTCTCTTTGGGGAGGAGTCTGAATGAAATATCCCTGAGGTCTTTCCAACCCTGAGACTTTATAATATAGAAAGTCCTATGAAACAATTAGAGCTCCTTCTCTCCTCTCTTGCTCCTGAGAGCTATTGCTTTGCTTTCTCTCTCATTTGTCCCTCTGCTAATAATTAGGAAAAACTTAGTTGGCAAAACTTACCTACTTTTGAAGAGTTGCAGACACTGGCTGTCACATCTGAAAATATTCCCTTCAGACCTCCAAAAGTCTCCACGAAGAAGTACTTGTCACTTGATCCTGCCATGGCTAACAGCTCCACGGGATTGGCACCAGCAATCCCCACAGCCAGGACAAGAATGCCTTTGTCCCGCAAGGCCTTTGCCGTGGCATTGAGTTTATCAGCATCATGGGATTCCCCATCGGTGATCACAATGAGGACTTGGGGGACCCCCTTGTTCAGGCGGCTGCCCCGGGCTTCAGTGAACATGTGGTCTGAGAAGCCCAGTGCCTCAGCAGTATAAGTATTGCCACCCATGGCTTGGTCATTCTGGAGCACTGAAATTACCTCCAGTTTTGTGCCAAAGTCATCCAGATAAAACAGCACCTCTGGGTCATCAGCATACTTCAGAGCCCCAAACCGGACCTGATTCTTGCCCACATCAGCTTTTTTCACTAAGCCAATCATAAAATCCTTCATGATATTATACTCATCATAGTCAATGCTGCCAGAGCTATCAATGACAAACACAACATCTAAAACTTCAATCCGTTTGCATTCTGAAAGAGGAAGAGAGAGGTAAACCATATGAGATTAGCTTTGCACAGCATGGGAAACGCCTCAACCTTTTTATAAATTGCCAGTGTTTTCTCTCCATGGGGATCATGCTGTGCATTAGAATGTCAGTTCCCTGGATAAGAGAGACAATACACATACATTGGTGCTGGAAGTATACAGTTAATACTCACTTAGGTGAGCTTGTAAGATAAGGCGGGAGTCAGTGGGGGCCCACTGCAGGGATTGGGATGGGGTGAAGTGACAATCACAGGATTGCCAGGAATAAAATATTTTAAAACCTTTGGACTAAAAAAATCAATTCTGTGTAAATTTCCCTGTATAAGTGGTTTCTCCAACATGTGCTTCCATTTATACTATTTTTTTTCTTTTATTTTAGCCACGATCTTGAGATTTGTATTCTTAATATAAACCTTGGGGAAATGACCAAATGAAAATGAATTTGGCAACACTGTATATTTTTCATGATTCTCTGATGGCTAACTTTTCAAAGTTACTTTTTCCTCACTTTTTGACTTTTTTGAAACATCTATTTTCATTTTTGGGTTTCATCATAGAAATAAGCCCACTTCGCACTTGGTCCAACTAAGCTGTTCTAGCATGATGCTCCTATTAACTTTTTAAATCTGAGGTCAGCACCATGGAACAGAAAAGCAGGAAAGACCCAATTAATTCTTAATCCATGTGTAGCATGTTCCCTCGAAAGGTGCAGTGTTCCAAAACTAACTCATCCATTCTGGAGAAGGGGAATTGTAAGATGATTTGTTATTTAGTCCTTATGTAGCACATTCTCTCTACAGGCCATAGAAAGGTATGATCCAAACATTAACTCATCCATTCTTGAGGAATGGAATTGTGAGAAAGCACCCACCCCCCAGAGGCTTGCCACATTTTCTTCTTTCACCAGCCACTTGCTGGCTATGTAAGGGCTGTTGAAAACCTTACAGCCATTGTACTTATCCCCACTAATTGCAGGCCATGTGTACAGGGCCATCAACCAAATTCCCAAGAAAGGCTGGCTCTACTTGGGAATTTACGTAGAAGAACTATGTCCCCATGGTCTTTGACTGCCTGGGAAGCCTGCTTGGATTACCCAGGAGACTGGGGATAGATTACTCAGTGTCAGAACGCTTCAGAAAGTTCATATTTGTTCTGGGCGAAATTACCAGGAAATAGAAACCAGGTGTACTCTTTTTCTACAAAATACAGATCATGAGCACCAAACCTTCCAGTGGGAGTTGAACAGAACTGTTATTTGAATAAGCAAACAATGTTCCTCTCTTCCCTTTAAACTCCATGAAGATCTATGTCCTTCATTTTCAGAATGCCTCTGTCATCAAGCCCTATGGGTCATGTATAAATCAGCCGCTTATATTTGCTGAGCTTTTATTTGATCATTTCCATTACTCTACATTTCCATTACTTTTGATCATTTCCATTACTCTGTGGTTTCATGGGAAGACAGTGGGGTCAAGGTTCCTTACTTCCTTTGAAGCAACCATTGCTCAAGTTCTCTTACTATATTCCTCCTTTATAAAATTTAATAACTATCAAAGTGTTTTCACAAACATTATCTCATTTGATACAAGTATTGGTCTTTAGAAATTGCAAAAATAAGCACCACATATAGTAGATGTGTAGGTCAAAGAGGAGCCACCTTGCCCAGGAGGATAAATGCCAGGCCTGCCTCAGCAATCCACATGTAGCCCAGTGACACAGGGTACACAAGGCTGAGCCCCTCGCCTCAAGGTAGGACCAGCTCTGTAATTCATGGTCTGGAGCTCCCCATGGGATCAGGCCAAACTAGACTCCAGCTAAGGTGATTTCCTTGTTCAGTTCCTACCCATGCCCTGACCTGTTTCCTACACCCCTTCTGAATATACCTCCTCAATAAATCACTTCCAAAGAGCCCCTGACTTAGCTTCTGCTTCTAGGGAACCTGATCTAAGAACTGGTATGATACCATTTTTCTTAAATGGCGATCCATCACTGTAGTGCTATTTACCTACAAATGGGAATGGGTCTAGGTAAACCAAAACTCTTCCTCACTGTCTGTTTAATTCAACAGGTCAAAGCCACTAGGAGAAACATTTCAATTAAACCAAAAGTTTACAATATGTAAATAGAATTAAATTCAAGAAACAGAGGCTAAAAAAGACATCTGTTGTTCAGATAGTCCTGCTAGTGAGTATGCCCATGCCTACCTTCACGGGGGCTGCATATTCCAAAAACAAGATCATCTTCAACGCGCTGCAGAATATCAAAATTCTCAACATAAAAAACCATCTCGGGCCTCCCACTGATCTCCTCAAGCTGGGTGACATTGGAGCCAAACACTCCCACAGAATAGATGATTACACCTTCTTGCCGAAGCGCTATCGCTGGTTCCTTTACTATGTCCTGAGCTTCACCATCCGTGATGAGGATGAGAAACTTTCTGACGTTGGGCCGGGCGCCCTTGGTGGGGCTGAAGTACTGAGACACAAAGCTCAGGGCACTACCAGTCAGGGTGGTTTGTCCAATGTGAGCCATTTGGTCTATTGCATTTGAAATGTCGCTTTGGGACATGAATCTGTTGAGCTGAAACTCTTCCTTATTGATGTCGCTGAACTGGACTGCACCAATTTGCACCCGATCTGGTCCAATCTGAGACTTGCTCACCAGGTTTTTCATAAATGTTTTCATTTTGCTGAAGTTTTCAGGTCCTATACTTCCAGAACTGTCCACCAGAAACATGATGTCAGCTTTCATCTCTTTGCAAGCTGCATAGGAAAAACTGTGATGTTTATTCAAGTCAGCTACATGTAAAAAGTTCAGAGTAAACAGGAAAATCGAAAACACAAATAATTTTATATTGAAGTGTGTACTTAGTAATAATTAGTAGTAAATAAAGCATAGAAGACAATAAAAGTAGAATATTCTATTTGTTATTTAGTAATTTGCTTAAATACATAACTCAGGGTTACTCAACCTCAGCACCACTGACATCTTGGGCATCATTTTTACTGTGGGAAGTCTGTGCATTGTAGGATACTGTAAAATGCTTTGCAGTATCCCTGACCTCTACCTCTTAGATGACAGGAGCACCCTCCAGTTATGACCATCAGAAATGTCTCTAGGTGTTGACAAATAACCTCTAAGGGTGCAAAATCACACCTGGTTGAAAACCGGAGCTCTAAATGATATAGCTCTAAAAGAGTTCATAAAAGCTGTATAAAAAGACATTAAAACAAACCTGAAGTACTCCTTACAATCTGAAATCATTTTATCATATTACACATGTGGTGTACACTCATATATCTATCCTGGCAGGAAATTGTGAGAGGAAGCTAATTAATACTTAGGGAAATTCCTCCAAATATTTTTCTTATGCCTCAGATATTATTTAGAACAACAGTATAACGGGCTCTTAGCTTTGTTCTAGAGAACACAGTTACACAAGTCAACAAATCTCAACTTAGTAATTTATTTTGTTTTTCTAAACCAGCAATGTCAATTATTGCCAGGATGGCAATTTGCGAGTGAAGATCAGTAGGAAAAGCCACGATTTCTCTTACCTTCTTCAGTACAGATTTCTTGAACAACTTGGTTTCTTATGTCTTTCAATGCATCAAAGTCATGCACGTAATACACTCTCTTTTCCTCTCCTGCAATTTCTCGCAGCTGTGTTTGGTTGGCCTCCTTGACACCAATAGCATAAACTCGGATGTGCTCTTCTCTCAGTCTGTTTGCAGGCTCCAAGATGCTATCCTTGGACATGCCATTTGTCAGAACAACAAGGTGGCATGGAACTTTGTTTCCTCGCTGCTTCTTTGCTTTTTGCAACAGACTCAGTGTGAAATTCAGTGCTGCGCCTGTGTTTGTATTCCCACCCATCTGCCTGATATTCTCAATGGCCTTTCCCAAATCCTGCTTGTTAGAGTATTTATTGATCTCAAATTCCAAGTCCCAGCTGTCAGCATACTGAACGGCCCCAACCCGCACCTTATGGGGAGCAATGTTGAACATCCCTACCACCTCTGACAGGAAGGTCTTCATTTCATGGAAATCTGTGGCCTGGGTGCTCCCTGAGCCATCGATAAGCAGATAGATGTCTGCTTCCTCAGTGTCCACACAACCTAAAAAGGAATCAATAAGTTGCATGTGGCATTTGAGCAAGCGTGAAGAAGAAATGAGAGCAGATGGAAAGAAGAACAAATATGAACCTCTTCAGACAGAAAAATGGGGAACAGCTTCTAGGCTTAAAATACATGCTTTGTTAGCTTAAAATGGGGGAATCTTCACATCCCTTCAGCCAAATGAATCGCTTCTGACACTTTAAGACTATTGCCCCAATTCTCTGCCATGAATCAGGATAAATCTGAATATAGTAGGAGATTTAAAAAATTTGAAGCTGCTTTTTACAAGACACTTTACCCATTAGTAAATAACTGCTTAGCAAAAAGTCAAGTAGTGTGTTGGGAAATGGAGAAGGTGTTTAACTGGACAGGTATTTAACTGGACATTGTGGGCACATGAACTCTCTTGAGCAAATTATTTACTCCTTACCCGCTCCTAGTCAACTAACTAAGGATACTATTCATGAGTGAGACAATGACATTTGTAGTAAATATGCTATAAATATTTATGGAAGAATATACACATCTATATGTATACCAATACACTAAAAATATTTATAAGTGTATATATGAAACGTAAGATACATCACCCTCTGTCTCTGTCCCTGCACTGGTAGATGCTAGAATGGTACCCCACAACAAATTACATAATTACTTTTTTCTTCATTCAAATCACACTCCTGTTTATTCTCTAAATTGGAATTTGGTAAATGAGGGAAGATGATTTAGGTGAGAAAAGTACAAAAAGAATAAAGAAATAAAGGGAAGAGCAGGGGAACGTGAGAGGCAAAAGAGAGAAAGACAAAAGAAGAGAGAAAAATAGCAAAGGAAGGTATTCTGGAGCATGGATGAGTAACAAATCCAATTAAAGCTGCACAAAAGAGGAACTAAAAGGGGAAATCTCTTCTCCCCATGCCAACACCTCAATGGCTTTTATTGTCCCCAAATTAGGCTTCATATTTTCAAGCTCAAGTAAAAAAATTAGGAACTTATCCTTCCCATCCACATCTTCCCAAGCCAATCCACTTTGTATACAGAATATTTGAAAGGGAAGAAAAAAAGAATCCAAACAACCCTTCTTTCAGCAGAAGACCTTACCAGATTTGAGCGTTTCAGTCCTCTCTGAAAAGACAGAGACTGTGTGTGTTATTTGGTTCCGCAGCTTCTTCAGAAATGTCTGGTTGTGAGCAGCCAGGTCAGCGAAGGTCTTCAGTTTGGAGACATACTGCTCAGCAGGGTGGGACGCTATCTTTTCCAACTGGGTGTCGCTGGCGCCCTCTATGCCCAGGGTGAAGATGGTCACACCCTCCCGTCGGAGGTTAACAGCTGCTTTTGTCACGTTGTCTTCTGAATCTCGGTGGGTCACCAGCACAGCAATCTGGGGCACCCCCTGATTCTTCCGACTGCCATTCCGTGCACTAAAAACTTCCTTCCTGAGCTTTTTGATGGCAGCTCCAGTATAGGCCTTCCCAGTTCGGGGAGAAAGGTTCTGTATATGCTGGAGAACCTCTGACTTATTTATGCCCATGCTCAGTGAATTTATCACTTTTGTCTCATTGCTATAGGCCACAAGGCCAACCCTCATGCAATTTTCCTTTATGTCAAGGGCAGATACACTTTCTTCCAAGAATCCTTTAAGATAGTCAAAGTTCTCCTCACTTCCATTGATTGACATATCCAATAGGAACACAACATCGGCCATAGACGGGCCTTGGCAAGCTGTGTGGCAAGAAGTAAACAAGCACAATTTTAGCTGGTGGTTCAGCATCTTTGGTGAGCATTAGAAGGCATGAAGACCATACAGCAGAGCTCAGTTATGCACTTAGAGAAGGAGGTAGACAAATAATTATGAAGTTGAGGTTAAAGAGACCTGGGTTCAAATACTACATCTTAGCTAAACTCCCGGCTTCAATTTCCTCATCTGTAAAAGGGAGATAATATTAATCTCATAGAGTTGTTATGGGGATTTAATGAGATAATATTCTTAGCATGGGGCCTGGTACATAAAACTCATTCAGTGAACCATAGCCATTACTATCATATTAAAATCATTTAAGCATCATCCACACTATAGTCAGCAGTTATAGTCCAAATATTCCTAAGGGATAGTAACGAAATAGCAATTGCATTTTCAGTTCTTTTATTTAGGAATGATGCTAGTAATAAGGACCCATAGTTTCACAGATGTCCCCAAGGAAAGCATTCTCTATTATCAATAGGTAAGTATATATATCAGCTCATTCAAATTGATTTAATCAGGGATAATGTGAGTTTCCTATACAACATATTTGGACATGTACACTTCGAACACATTGTTTTTTACTGGCTATCCCCTGCCCTTCACTTGAATGATGATCACAAACTCTTGACCATTCTTGTTACTAGAGTAGTACAAGAGGACAGACCAGGAGAGCAGTTTGGCCACAGAGCAGAACACAGGGAAAACTAATTCAGAACAGGGCAGCAGGGAGCAAGGCAGTCTGGAGCTGAAACTACATGGCTGGGAATTAGGAGATCTGGCCTGCTAGCTCTGACTTTAAGTCACAGCCTGGCCCCTGGGCCAAGGCACGTCACTTCTAAGGATATATGTAAGTTATTATTTGCAAAAAAACAAACAAACAAACAAAAAAAAAAAACAAAAAAAAAAAACCAGGGGGATCTGGACTTCTGGAAGTTGATTTTAGGTCTAATATTCTATGATTATATTATGTGGTTTTAAGGGTCAAGAATTTCTTTAGAAGCAAATTTATCTTTTAAATGAAAGTACTAAAACTACATAGCAACTAAAGCCCAGGGAAATAGCTCAGAGATCAGCTGGGTGGCACGGAAAAAGCATCCCTAAATTTTAAGAAGTCTGTGAATGTCAGGAAACACAGATAAGTGAAACATGAAAAACCAAGACTTGTGGGGTTCACCAAATTGAAAATGGTCATAATCACTGGACTCTCTTAAATGTATGGGTACATAACATCTGAAAATGCAGCCCATTTTGGGGATAGGAATATTCATAGAATTTCAATCCTCTCCCCATTTTAATTTTTCAAAAGCATTTTATCATCATTCCTATACACATACCCTAAGCCCACCTTCTACAAAGATGTCATCAACTGCTCCCTCCTTGTACTTTGTTACATCCTTGATGATGTGCGTCATGTTTTGGGAAAACATGCTGAGGTCTCTGACTGTCCGAAGGTTGAAATGAAACTGAGACGTGGCCATGGCCTTCAGGTTTTCCTCAGAAGCTTTCTGCACCCCTACAGAGATGATTTTCACTCCGTCTTTCTGCAGGGCCTTCGAAGCCTCTTCCACATCATCCTCAGACTCAGATGAAGCCAGGACCACTAGAATTGGGGGAAACTGTTTCTTGTCTCTCCCATTTGCGGGTGCAGAGAAATAAGTCCTGTGAGCCTCCTGAAGAGCCTTTCCTATCTGCAGGGACCCGCCAATGAATCCAAAGTTCTTCCTGAGGTGGTTCAGCATGGGGCTCCTGCCTTTGAAGGTGCTCAGGTGGAATTCACTGTGAAGTTTATCACTGTACTGGGCCAGGGCCACACGGTATTTGTCGGCCTCTATGGGGAGACTGCTGATCATTTTGGTGATGAACATTTTCACAAATGGGAAGGACTTGGATCCCAGGCGATCGGAGCTGTCCACCAAAAACACGACATCTGCATACTCAGGGCCTGCAAAACCACAAACATATGAATGAACCAAAAACTTTAAAAATTTACTGCCATATTTAATGCCAACTCTATGGTGGGGAAGTACTTTCCTTTTTATTTTTAAAATACCTTCCCAATAAACCGAAAATAACAGCCTGCAACTGCGCATTCTCTCAAGAAAAAGAAATAGCTGTATCTTGGGCTGATTCTTTTAAACAACTTCTCATTTGAACTGATCACAAAATTAAACATAACTTTTGCAAGGAATAGATAGTGATTAACAATAGTGACTGGAAAAATAAAACAGAAATAAACAGAGAAATAAAAAATCATGGGTTTTATACCTTTTGTGGATGATTTTCTCTTGTAGTTTTTTTGGCTTTTGGAATTTGATTTCAACTATGTCAACTAGATAAAAATTTTAATTTAAACTCAAACTCCATCAAATTCACTTTAATGGTAAAATCTGAAAGATGGCCTTTCTCATTTAAGCAACACAACAGTTTATCTGATTAACTTAAAAACATATAAGTTTTATATTCCAAGCAGTCACATCAAGTTTTAAAAAATCTATAAATCATAAAAATATGGAATAGTCAATCTTTTTCAAGGTTATTTTAAATATCTTAATATTTTTGATGAATTACATGAATGAGCATTGTATTATAATTGGTGAATTTTATTCTCACATGTGCAAAATGTGATGGCACCAATGTATCTTGGGCTAGAAAAGGGATTCTAGTTTTAGTTTCCATTAAAAATATAAGTATTATATAGGAATGTAATACTTTGCTTAACTTTTAAAGCTTCATTCAATGTTAGATTCAACACTAGTTATCTGGTACTATATTTTTACATGATATAGAATCATTGGATTTAAACACTAACTGTTGTTTAGTAATGGTCTGCTGGTTTGAACTCAGAGCTCTCTCTACCTTAGCATAAGATCCATTTCTCATCTGGGGTAGGGAGGGAAGTATGTGCGTAGTGTATGTTTAAGAAAATACGGCATAATGGAACAAGTAATGAACACCGTGACTTTGCCTTCAGCTAACTCTATGAGCTCTGCCAAGACATTCAATATACTTGGGCCTTAGTTTTTTCTTCTTTAAAATAAGTAGATTCAACTAGAAAATATCTAAGGTACCTCCTCACTCTGAGATTCCAATTATCTAAAATGGTTACTAGGTAAGTTCTAATCAAATTAGAATAACTTCAATCTTTTCCTTTCTACACTGGCTGGGAAACCAGCTTTGGCAGCCCTGTGTGTTATTTCATTCTCTTTATGGCCATCTGATCGAGGCATAATGGGTAAAATAATTTCTTGTCTTTTAAATAACCCAAATCCTACCACTCTGAGATTCTCTTCATGATTATACAGCCAGCAGCATCTCAGGGGAAGAAATAAGTGAGAGTGTATCAACACCTTCCTCCAAAAGAAGCCTGAAACCCTGTGAAGACTGCCAGGGGAGCCCTGCCGTGGATGGCTTGATTTGTGACCACCAGTGACTTTCTATTCATGAATGAAGCCCTACATCTTTTGTGGAGAAAGGAAATGTAGATGAGTGTCACATAAGGTGGACTCAGGTTCTGATAAGGTCCATTACTACGTCTGAACCACGAAACAATGGAGGAAAAATCATGGCTTCTACTTGAGAAGCTCAAGGCCTAGAGATACATCAAAGGAAGATGTTTGCAAGGCAAAGTCTGGTTTATGTCTTCACAAAACTTGCTTACAAGGTCAGTGTCCTTGAGGAAGCTGTAAAAGCCAATGTAAGTTGCTCTGGACAAGAACCAATTATTTAGGAGATGGTGAGGTGGTTAAGGGTGTGTTAGTGTCTTAAGTCCACAGGACACAGATTGCCAACAGACAGAAGGCAGTGCTATGAAGCTTTCTCTCCAGGGAAAAAGCACTTTCTTCACAATAAGCAGCCAAATAATTTAATTGGGAGCAAATCTAGACACTAAACCAAGACACCCTTCTGACACAAATGAATTAGGACGGGACATTCCAAGTTTTCCAGGTCTGAGCCTAATATTAACAAAATTTTTATGCAACCTCCCAGAAGACCTAAAAGGCGTTGAAGCAGGACAAAATGACAGCTCTCATATCTATTATTAACAAGGAATAAGATCCAGAAACAAACGATCTTCAAAGGAATACGGAGTGACCTCACAAAGAATTTGACCTACCACCCTTAACCTCACTACCATCAAAATCAAAACAAAGTGATACAAAACTCGTAACTTTTAAATAGGTCAAACTCGTGTATTATCTATTTTCTATAATCAAAATTAAGAATTCTTTCCAGTTTTTCCTTACCAGAATCTTGATTCACAGAAATATGGGAACAAATTATCACGAGGAACAAAATTAGCAACATTTTCATATTATGACCTGAAAAATCTTCAACTTCAAATCTGAAAAGGCAAAAATATAAACAGATAAAATTGTTGTGGATATTATTTGGGAATTAAGACTCACATACAAGAGCATACAAAATTATATAATAAATTGGGTGCAACGGGGACAAGGAATTTCTGAGGTTTACTGACCTTCTAATATGCGAAGTGCCTTAGAGAAAACAACCCATCAATATTTACAAAGTCATAAGAGTTTTTCTTGGTCCCCAGACCTAGTAGAAACATGAAATTTTGGACAGTTGGTAGAAGGAGCCAGACGGATTTTAGTGCTAACAATATTATGTGTTCCTAGTATTTATTTTCCTGTACCCTAGTGCCATCCTCAATCTATTCATTGCTAAGACAATTCAGAGTTCACAGTTGGGACACATCCCAAGACCTATTTTGTAATCTCGCCATCATGAACATGTAGGTGTACTCTATCTTTGAAGACTAATTATTTTTAGATGTGATCAACATTCCATGTTTTTTCCTTTTCCTCCCTAATTGAAACAGTAGCTATTTCAAAACAAGCAGTGATTTTCCATATTCCATATAATGTCTTGCTCCTCAGAATAAGGAGCTCAGCTTACACCATTTTATGTCCAACTTCCCAGAACTGCATGAGGCAAGGGTTTTCCAATCTCATTTTGGCCTAAAGCATTTCCAACCACCTTGAAATGTTCATTTTATGGAATGAAGCAGGATATTAAATGCATTGAAAATAAATATTTAATGAAGCAGGTTGGGCTCATTTTTCGCTCATTTATTAACTGAACAAAAAATGAATTGATCCATTAATAAACTAGTGTCTCCATGTCCTGCTTAATTGCGCAACACTATATACGTTTATCTCACCCTATACCAGGCAGGCTCTGAGTTTCTAATATTCAGTCTCTTCAGAAAAGGGACATTTATCATGAGAAGTTCCATCCCTGTTTCCTCACCTACGTCATTGTCCTTCTGACATTCTGCAACTTGAGACTCTCTTCTAGTCCTTCACAAGTCTAGACGATGTAGAGTTTTCAGTCTGTATATAAATTTATTAGTTCTATTCAAGTTGTAACCAGTGAGCTAGAAAAAGATGTTAGGAGGTAATGTGTAGTACAAACCTTTTCATTTTAGAGAAACTAAGTCCCAAAGTGGATTTCCCAAAGTGAAAACCAAGTCATACCATCTGTACAATTTTTATTAATGTGTATAACAATAAATAATAAATTCTACCATTTGTTGAGCTTTCACTATGAGCCCTGCCCTGTGCCAACAGCTTTACATTTGTTCTCCTGTTTGATATTGGTAACAACTCTAGCAGCAGGTATTATTACTACTATTGTTCTTATTTTGCCGATGAGGAAACAGATTTTTAAGGGGAAGTAACTGATGCAAGGTCACACTGGTAAAGTGAGCCACAATTTAGACTAGAACCCACATCTGTCTGACTCCAAAACCTTTAAAACTCAGTTACCCTGCAGATTAAACTCAATGTTATGAACACAAAATGTCTCCTAGTTTCTTCATTCTACATCTTTTTTCTAAGAACTAAGAGACTTTGGTACTTGTTTTCATACCTTTTTATTTTTGCTTTTTAAAACCAGGGTTTTACACTATTTTCTTCTTTTCTGTTTATATTATGAGCTTTATAAATTATTGTAGTCTTTTGGAGTTATGAGAGAGAAAATGCTTTGGGAAGAATCCATAGGGCCAATGTCAAAAGTTTGCAAGCAGTCACAACGGGAAGAAATCGGTATTGAGTGAAGGATGAACATCTGGACAGAGAAACGAGGATTTGGAAAGGCTGCAATAGTCCCAAAGCAGCATGCAGCATCTGGAAATTTCCATATGCAAATGTCAATCAATACCTCTAGTATTTACTCAAAAGTTAAGTTCTCTGGATTAGCATCTTGTGGAACAATTTTCTTGCAGTCTTTCAGTGGAATCCAAAGTCTAGTGTTCTGTAAGGCTATACAATGTTGAAGCCCGGTGAAGTGTTCTTGAGGTGTGTGTGCCTGACTGTGTGTGTGCACGGGGTGGGTGTTGTATGATAAGACAAGCTGTAGGACCAAACCTCCAAGGTCATGCTTGGGAGGTAGGGAGAATGGGCTCATTTACACTGTATCAAAACACAGACGAAGTGCCTGCAATCTGTATGTTGTTCTATTACCAGTTATGACCAGGATTTTCATACTTACATTATAAACAAACATAACCGATCACCTGAAGACATGTGAGGGGAGAATGAAGGAGATGTTTATTTAAAGCAATCAACATAAAATTTAAATTCATAGTAAGCTCTATCTTAGCAGTGAGATTCATTGCCTCTCATTATAAACACTCTCAAAGGTACATGTCTCTTTAATCTGAATATGTTTTGCATTCAATTCATTCTGAATCAAGTAAGCTGAGGCTAATACCGTCTCTTTATATGCTATAAAGATCTTTTTAAAAAATCTAGATCTCTGTAAAATAGAATGTTTCTAATTTAAACTACAGCTGCAAAGCAACACAGCCACCCAAGACTTGGCTTCAAACCCAGAATGTTTAGAACTTGTACAACACCTCTTGGGGCTATTAAGAATGTGGAGTCTCAGAGAAACTTCTGCTCCATACAAACCAATTCATAATCCAAGTCATATCTCTGAAAAAAGGTAGTAAGAGCCCATAAGGGAAACAAAAGAGACTTCAGCAAAGTTAAGATAAATATTTCTTCCTTTAAAATAAGGTATGCAGGATACATCATTTTTAAGTACTGATTTTATTTTTCTTCAGAAACAAGATTATCATTGTTTTACTGTAGGAAACAACATTGGGTCTCTGCCACAGTGTTAAAGATAAATGATCATTTGCTTATTTAACCCCTGATGTCTTCATTATTTCCTTTCTGCAGATGTCTTCATTATTTTCTTTCTGCAAGCCATTCTACTCTGAAGTCAAAAAGTAAAAAGAAAAATATTCAGAGTGAGCCTTAAGTTCACGTTAAAATGCTGCAGGATAAATCCTTGGCACGCAATAGGCACATACAAATATTGAATAAATGCTGGTGAGAAGAACAAAACAAAAGCATTTGTGGTACAAGCAAGTTGCACAGTTTTTACTTTCCCCCAGTTGCATTTTCTGGAATTACAAAAAGGAGCTTTGTATGTTAATCATATTTGAACAGGGTCATGCAGGTGAACTTGCCACTTTATAAAATGATACTCTCCTGTGTAGAGGAGGTGTTTGGCTGAGTGAAAAGTGCACAGGCTATAAGGTGTCATGGCCTGGGTCCAACTCCATTCCTAAACTGCCGTGTGACCTTAAACACCATCACCTAGGTTCCTAATCTCAAGCATAAGGGATTACAGTCTCTCTCAGTCCAAGCAGTTCCACACTTTAACAGTTTTCTGATCTAACAAATACAAGTAAAATAAACAAAAATATGAATAATTAAGCTAAGAGCACATTTGAACACTGAGCGCCTGTTTTGAAACCATCCCCTGGAGAAAACTGCCCCTCAGATGACCACCCATGGCAGGTCCTCTGGCGGAAGGGCTGGCAGCAGCAAGGGAGGGAGCATGTCTTCAGCGCTGATCCTTTCTGGGTCAAAACTTGTTGGAATCCTTCAGGATTCACCCATCTACATGAACTTCAGGGGACTAAAATTTTAATAGTGCAAATAATCCACTAGAAATTATGTGTCCAACACAGAAATTAGAAAAAAAGAATAAATCTAAGAAATAGATACTACAATACTACAAATTAAAGCAGAAACGAACTCAAAAAGAAAATTAATCTTTGAAAAGAAAAATCTCAGAACAGACTGATCAATAATAAAAAGAGAAAATGCAAATAGATAATCACTGATCAATAATAAAAAGAGAAAATGCAAATAGATAATCGTATAAATGAAAAAGGAGATATAACTAAGGATAACGAAAGTATTTTAAATAAATTGTAGTTAAAAATATTCACAGAAAGTAAACACCAAGCCTTTGGAAAGTTCCACCAAACTTTCAAGAAACAGATTATCTGAACCTTTTATAAAGTATTTCAGAGAGTAGAAAATAAAGGAATATCAGCCACCTTATTTGTATAGGGCCAGTGTAATCCTGATACATAAACAAGGACAATATGAGAAAGGAAAATTAAAGGCCCATTTCACTCATGAAGATAAATATTAAAAAATCCTAAACAAGACATTAGAAAATTAACTCCCACAGTATATAAAAATCATGCCTTTTGCAGCAACATGGATGGAACCGTAGGCCATTATCTTAAATGAAACAACTCAGAATCAGAAAGCTAACTACTGTGTGTTCTTACTTGCAAGTAGGAGCTAAATAGAGTGTACCCATGGACACAGAGTATGGAATAATAGTCCCTGAAGACTGAGAAGGGCGGGAGGGTTGCAGGGGAGTGAGGGATGAGAAACTGCTTAATGGGTACAATGTACACTACTTGGTTGATGGTCACACTAAAAGCCCAGATTTCACCACTACACAGTATATCCACTTAAAAAAAAACTGCATTTGTATCCCTTAAACTTATAACAAAAAAGTTAATACACCACTATCAAGTCGAGTTTCTCAGAAATGTAAAGATGTTTTAAAATTAAGAAATACATAAATATAATGCACATTAATAGCTTAAATAATAAACTATAAATATTTTTAAAACACCACAAAAAAAACAAAAAACACCCATCATTCAATTCATGATTTTAAAGAAAAACTTAGCAAATTAGGAGTAGAAGGAAACTTACTTAACCTAACAGAAGACATATTTTAAAAATCGGGAATACATATCATCCTAATGGGGAAATGTTAAAAGTATTCTCTTTAAAATTAGGAAAAGGAAAAGGTGATCCACTCTTATTCCTAGGTGCTAATGAATTTAAAGCCACAAAGATTGAAAAAAAAAGAACAGGGACAGGGGGCAAGATGACAGACTAGCCGCAGCCAGGGGATCATTTGCTAGCAAGGGACTGGGACACTGGGGAGACTGACACACTCTCAGATCTTCAGAGCAAAGGCATTGAGAATGGACCGAGGGAGGACACAGATATGGGGCTGAAGAGGGAGGAAGCTGGGAACCATGCATGGGACTACCACGCACCAGGACTTTTTCCGGTAACCCAGTGACACCTGGGGAAGGGGTGAGTTCAACAGGTGAGGAGCAACTTGCTCTCATTACAGACTTCTGGAATCCTGGAAGCGTGAGATCCCAAAACTGACACTGGAAATGGCAGAGAAAGCTGCTTAGAGAGGTGGTAGGGGCAGGACTCCAGCCTATGCAGAGCCCAAAGAGTTTGGTGTGGGAACATCTGCAGTGGAGCGTGGCCAGAATGCCCACCCCCCAAGGCTCACCCTGCCTCAAAGGAACGGTTGAACCTGAACAGAGCAGGGCAACATTGTCCATGAGACGGGGCAAGTCTGACCTGAGTGCTGCCCTGTCTGCTGGCCTCTTCTGGGGCCCCAGCCTGGCTGCCCAACTGGGGTACCTCAACTGAGGTACCTCTCAGGGGCCCATGTCATAGCTCCCATGCTGGCCGACTGTGCCTGACCCTCGGAGCGCCCCAGCAGAGCAGTCTCTGCCAATATACACTAGCTCACTGACATGTTCCCCTCACCCACTGCAGCCTCCCATGTTGCTTTCTTTACCAGTGAACACTCACCCATGGCCACCCCCTGCATCACTCTGCCAACATGCATGCACATGAGAAGACCTCACCTCCCCTTCTCCACAGGTGGAAGTGTACACCTTATGGTGTCACCGCTGCCAGTGTGAGTGCACCTTGCGATCCCTCCACCACACCTCCAATGCCAGCATGAATGAGTGCATGGAGACCAGTGGCTCCCCACCACCGTTGCCACTGCCATCTGCATGAACACACACAGGGAGACCAGTGGCTCTGCACTGCCACCCAATGTGAATATGCACACAGAGGCCACCAGCTTTGTGCCCACCAGCACCCCATTCCCAGACTGACACCACTGCCAGCGTGAACGTGTACAAAAATGCCAGCACCTCCACCTCCCAGCACCACCCCTATCATGAATGCCTAGATGGAGGTCAGTATGTCTGCACCAGCCAGCGCCCCACCCCCATGTCAACACCATTGCCACTGTGAAAGCACACATGAATGCCAGCAGCCCCACTCCATCTCGTGCTGCCACTATCATGAATACCTGCACAGGAGCTGGCACTCCTATATCAGCCAAGAAATGTGCACTCCAATGCATTATCGCTGCTGCTGCCACATGCAAAAGAGCACAGATCTTGCTGCCACCATCCAACAAAGCACTTTGGCTGGCACTACCCACCAGAGTGTTGTGTTCAGCAGTCCAGGGACACATTGGCCCCTTCAGCGCAGCAGGTTCCTAACCTCAAGGGGCCAGAGAACAACGCCAGGGGCCTGATAATAGATCCACAGAGTTAGAGCACACAGTCCAGAAGTGCTAACCTGGGGCTTGGCCCCCTAGAATCTTCCAGAAATGATGCCAGTCAACACAACCATTCTTATACCACAATCAAATTCCCAAGGATATCAAAGATGAAACCAAAACAACAAAACAAAACAAAACAAAAAAAAACCTACCACAACACCCAAAGGACAGCAACTTCAAAGATTCAAAGAACATCCGCCCATAAAGATGAGAAAGAATCAGTGCAAGAACTCTGGCAACTCAAAAAACCAGAGTGTCTTCTTACCTCCAAATGATCACACCAGTTCCTTAGCAATGGTTCTTACCCAGATTGAAATTGGCTGAAATGGCAGAAAAAAAAAAAAAAAAAAAAAAACCCAGAGTATGGATAGGAATGAAGATCATCAAGATTCAGAGAGAGAGTCAAAATCCAATCCAAGGATTCTAAGTAATACAATAAAATGATACAGGAGATGAAAGAAGAAATGGTCATTTTAAAAAAGAACCAAACTGATCTGATAGAGGTGAAAAACTCACTTTAAGAATTTCAGAATACAATCCCAAGTATTAACAGCAGAATCAACCATGCTGAGGAAAGAATCTCAAAGACCAGTTCTCCCAAATAGCCCAGTCAGACAAAAATAAAGAAAAAACAAAGAAGAAGAATGAATAAAACCCTAGAGAAATATGGAATTATGTACAGAGACCAATCTATGACTCATTGGCATTCCTGAAAGAGAGAGAAAGCAAACAAACAACTTGGAAAATATTTTTCAGGATGTCATCCATGCAAGTTTCCCCAACCTGGCTAGAGAGGCCAACGTTCAAATTCAGGAAATGTAGAGAACCCCTGGGACATACTACACAAGATGGCCATCCCCAAGACACATAGTCATCAGATCCTCCCAGGTCAAAATGAAAGAAAAAAATGTTAAAGGCAGCTAGTTAAAAAGGGCAGGTCATGTACAAAGGGAACCCACCAGGCTAACGGCAGATGTTTCAGCAGAAACCCTACAAACCAGAAGAGATTGGAGGCCTATATCATTCAGCATTCTTAAAGAATTTCCAACCAAGAATTTCATATTCAGCCAAATTAATCTTCATAAAGGAGAAATAAGGTCCTTTTCAGACAAGCAAGTGCTAAGGAAATTCATTATTACCAGACCTGCCTTAAGAGAGGTCCTTAAAGGAGTGCTACATATAGAAAGGAAAGACCATTACTGGCTACCACAAAAACACACTGAAGTACATAAACCAGTGACACCGGCAACCACACAAACAAAAGTCTGCATAATAACCAGGGTTAGGTTAACAACACGATGACAGGATGAAATTCGCACATATGAATATTAATCTTGAATGTAAACAGGCTAAATGCCCCCAATTAAAAGGCAGAGAGTGGCAAGTTGGATTAAGACCCAACTTAATCCAACCTAATAGTATGCTGTCTTCAAGAGAACTATCTCACATGCAATGACACCTATAGGCTCAAAGTGAAGGCATGAAGGAAAAAAAAGCAAGCAAACAGAAATGAGAAAAAAAAGGAGGTCTTGCTTTTCTAATTTTAGACAAAACAGACTTTAAACCAACAAAGATAAAAAAAAAGACAAAGAAGGACATTACATAATAGTAACAAGCTCAAATCAACAAGAACATCTAACTATCCTAAATATGTATGCACCCAACACAGCAGCACCCAGATTCACTAAGCAAGTTCCCAGAGACCTATGAAGAGACTTAGATAGCCACACAATAATAGTAAGAGACTTCAATGCCCCACTGCCAGTATTAGACAGATCACTGAGGCAGACAACAGAAATATTCCGGACTTGAACTAGATACTGGACCAAATGGATCAAACAGACTTATATAGAACTCTCCAGCCAAAAGCAATAGAATATACATTATTTTCATCGCCACATAGCACATACTCTAAAATCAACCAGACATAAATAATCCTCAAATTAAAAAACTGAAATCACACCAACCACACTCTCATACCATGATGCAATAAAAATAGAAATCAATACTGATCACTCAAAACCAAACAATTACATGGAAATTAAACAACCTGCTCCTGAATGACTTTCGGGTAAATAATGAAATTAAGGCAGAAATTAAGAAGATCTTTGAAACTAATGAGAACAAAGATATAACATACCAGAATCTCTGGGATACAGCTAAAGCAGTGTTAAGAGGGAAGTTTATAACACTAAACACCCACATCAAAAACTTAGAAATATCTCAAATTAACAACCTATTATCACAACTAGAGGAACTAGAGAAACAAGAGCAAACTGAACTCAAAGCTAGCAGAAGAAATAACCAAAATCAGAGCTGAAATGAAGAAAATGGAGATGTGAAAAAAAAAAAACCCAAAAGATCAACAAATCCAGGGTTGGTTCTTTGAAAAAAATTAATAAGAGATGTTAGCTAGACTAATACAGAAAACAAGAGAGAAGATCCAAATAAACACAACTAGACATGAAAACAGGGGCATTACCACTAACCCCATAGAAATACAAAAAACTCAGATTACTGAGCAGCTCTATGAACACAAACTAGAAAATCTAGAAGAAAAGATAAATCCTGGACACATACAATCTTCCCAAGAGTGCATCAGGAAGAAATTGAATCCCTGAACAGATCAGTAACAATTTCTGAAATTGAATCAATAATAAAAAGCCTACCAACCAAAAAATGCACAGGACCAGGTGGATTCAAAGCCAAATTCTACCAGTTGCATAAAGAAGAGCCGATACTATTCCTACTGAAACTATTTCTAAAACTTGAGATGGAGGGACTCCTCCCTAACTCATTCTGTGAGGCCGGCATCACTCTGATACCAAAACCTGAAAGACACACACACACAGAGAAAAACACTTCAGGCCAATATCATTGATGAATGTAGATGTAAAAATTGTCAACAAAATACTAGCAAACTGAATCCAGCAGCACATGAAAAAGCTAATCTACCATGATCAAGTGGACTTTATCTCTGGGATGCAAGGTTGGTTCAACTCACACAAATCAATAAATGTGATTCATCACACAAACAGAACTAAAAACAAAAACCACATGATATCTCAATAGATGGAGAAAGGCTTTTGATAAAATTCAACATCCCTTCATGTTAAAAACCCTCAACAAACTGGGGATTGAAGGAATGTACTTCAAAATAATAAGAGCCTGATATGGTTTGGCTGTGTCACCACCAAAATCTCAACTTGAATTTTATCTTCCAGAATTCCCACATGTTGTGGGAGGGACCTAGGGGGAGGTAATTTAATCTTGGGGCTGGTCTTTCCCTTGCTATTCTTGTGATAGTGAATAAGTCTCACAAGATCTAATGGGTTTATGAGGGGGTTCTGCTTTTGCTTCTTCCTCATTTTCTCTTGCTGCTGCCATGTAAGAAGTGCCTTTCACCTCCAGCCATGATTCTGAGGCCTCCCCAGCCATGTGGAACTGTAAGTGCAATTAAACCTCTTTTTCTGCCCAGTCTCAGGCATGTCTTTATTAGCAGCATGAGAACGAACTAACACAGAGCCATCTATGACAAACCCATAGCCAACATCATACTGAATGGGGAAAGCTGGAAGCATTCCCCTTGAAAACCAGAACAAAACAAGGATGGTCTCTCTCATCACTTCAATTCAACATGGTACTGGAAGTCCTGGCCAGAACAATGAGGCAAGAGAAAGAAATAAAAAGCATTCAAATAAGAGGAAGTCGAATTTTCCCTGTTTGCAGACAATATGATTCTATAACTAGAAAATTCCACAGTGCCTGCCCAAAAGCTTCTTGATCTAATTAACAACTTCAGCAAAGTTTCAGGATAAAAAAATCAATGTACAAGAATCAGAAGCATTCCTATATACTAACAGCATCCAAGATGAGAGCCAAATCAAGAACATGATCCCACTCACATTAGCCACAAAAAGAATAAAATACCATCTAATCAGGGAGGTGAAAGATCTCCAATGAGACTTATGAAACACTGCTCAAATAAATCAGAGATGACACAAACAAATGGAAATACATTCAATGGTATTCCTATCAAACTAGCAATGATATTCTTCAGAGAATGAGGAAAAGAAACTATTTTAAAATTTAGATGGAACCAAAAAAGAGCCTAAATAGCCAAGGCAATCCTAAACAAAGTTGGAGGCATCACATTACCTGACTTCAAACTATACTGTTGGCCTCCTGAAGTGCTGGAATTATAAGTGTGAGCCACCGCGCCCAGCCTGTTTATTTATTTATGTATTTTTTTAAAAAATATGTAGATGGGGTCTCACTGTGTTGCCCAGGCAGGTCTCAAACTCCTGGCTTCAAGCAGTCCTCCTGCCTTGGCCTTGCAAAGTGTTAGGATTACAGGTGTGAGCCACCACACCCACCCCTTCTCTTTCTTTTCAGAACCAAAACACCATGGTACTCATACAAAAGCAGACACACTGACCAATGGAACTGAATAGAGCCCAGACATAAGGCTGCACACCTACAACCATCTGATCTTTGACAAAGCTGACAAAAACAAGCAATAGGGGAAAGACTCCCTATTAAATAAATGGTGCTGGAATAACTGGTTAGCCATATGCAGAAGATTGAAACTGGACCCCTTCCTTACACGATATACAAAAAAACAATCCAAGATGGATTTAAAAAACTGAAATGTAAAACCCACAAGTATAAAAACCCTGGAAGATAACCTAGGAAATCCTATTCTGGACATGGGACCTAGCAAAGATTTCATGACAAAGACATGAAAAGCAATTGCAACAAAACCAAAAATTGACAAATGAGACCCAATGAAACTGAAGAGTTCGAGGCCAACCTGAGCAACATAGTGAGATCCTATCTCTATATGAAATTTTTAAAATTGGCCAGATAGGGTGGCACAAGCTTCTCAAAAGGCTGAGGTGGGAGAAGTACTTGTGCCCAGGTGGTCAAGGCTGCAGTGAGCCGTGATCATGCCACTGTACTCTAGTCTGGATGATAAAGTGAGACCTTGTCTCAAAAAACAAAAATATGAATGAATCTTAGCAATATAAGGAGTGAAAACACAAATCCCAGAAAACTACATAGAACATAATATCCTTTTTATAGCATTAGAAACAACTAAAATAGGTTTAAAGGAGTATAAATGCGATAAAATTATATTTTAAAAATCAAAGGGATGGTTTCCAGCCTAGCATATAAGAAGCTTGGAAGTCACCATGCCATCCTAACAAGTAAAAAGCCGAACAAACTGAAAAATCAACTATTTTTCTTAGATCTGTAACAGAAGAAAGGTCACAGGACAAACCCCTGCCCCCATTGGAGAGACTAACAGGCAAATACAGAGAATCACAACTTACCAGAAAAGAAATCCATGAACTAAACCATCTGTGTGAACCCATGCTGGGGTAGGAAAACCTGAACTGCAATTGACAAACTGCAGGAGACTTAAAGTGTACAAGTCTGAGAAATAAAAACTCCAGGCATAGAGAACCCACTTTTGTGAGTTTACCTCCTGGCGCTCTACTGGGAACTCATAGTGAATACTGGAGAGAAATACCCTCATGCTTCTGGCAGAAGGAGACAATTAGGAGCCACTTTGAAATATGCCAGAGCACTTTGCTCTTTTTAACAAGCACTGCCCTGGGGGAAAAGTAGTTAAGGAGATCCTAACCAGCTGGGGTTTTATCAGAGCTTAACTGACCTGGAGGAAGAAATATCCAACTCCAACCCCCTTTAGATTTCCATGTGGGAGAAGGAAAACACCCATCTCCAGCCCACTCTAGCCATCCAGTCTCACCAAGGCGGGACAGGGGTCTGAGAAGCACTTGTGGAATTCATAGTCCAGAGACACAGGCTAACTAAAAGACTGAGGCCTACTCATAGAACTATAGAACACTTCCTCTCCTTACCACCACATTACCAAAGGCCTATTGACTGCAGTTCCTTTTACCCAGCACATTGCATCCAGCTACCAGGAAAAAATTACAAGACTTTCTAAAACGTTAAAAAAAAGTTTGAGAAGACATAGCAAACATCAGAACCAGACTCAGACATGGCAGGGATGTTGGAATTATCATACCAGGATTTAAAACAACTAGGATTGGCCGGGCACGGTGGCTCATGCCTGTAATCCCAGCACTTTGGGAGGCCGAGGCAGGCGAATCACCTGAGGTGAGGAGTTCAAGATCAGCCCGGCCAACATGGTGAAACCCCATCTCAAAATACAAAAATTAGTCGGACATCACGGCACGTGCCTGTAGTGCCAGCTACTCGGGAGGCTGAGGTGGGAGAATCACTTGAACCCAGGAGGGGAAGGTTGCAGCGAGCCGAGACGGTGCCGCTACCCTCCAACCTGGGTGACAGAGCAAGACTCCCTCTCAAAAATGAATAAATAAATAAAACAACTAGGATTAATATGCTAATGGCTCTTATGGATAAAGTAGACAGCACACAATAACAGATGGGCAATGTAAGTAGAGAGATGGAAATTCTAAGCAAGAACCCAAAAGTAATACTAGACATCAAAACACCATAACAGATCATGAATGCCTTTGATGAGCTTATGGGCAGGCCAGACAGATTGAGAGGTGACAACATGCTGGCGGCCCTCGCTCACTCTCAGCACCTCCTTGGCCTTGGCGTCCACTCTGGCCACGCTTGAGGAGCCCTCCAGCCTGTCACTGCACTATGGGAGCCCCTCTCTGGGCTGGCCCAGGCCAGAGCCGGCTCCCTCTGCTTGCAGGGAGGTGTGGAGGGAGAGGCACGGGCAGGAACCAGGGCTGCGTGCAGTGCTTGCCGACCAGTGCTAGTTCCCGGTGGGTGCTGCCTCGGCAGGCCCCCACACTTGGAGCGGCCGGTGGGCGCCACCAGTCCTGAGCAGTGAGGGGCTTAGCACCCGGGGCCAGCAGCTGCAGAGGGGGTGCTGGGTCCTCCAGCAGTGCCAGCCCACTTTTGCCATGCTTGAATTCTCCCTGGGCCTCAGCCACCTCCCTGCGGGGCACAGCTCAGGACCTGCAGCCTGCCATGCCCGAGCCCCTCCGCGGTGGGCTGCCTCACAGCCCAAACCTCCCGGATGGGCGTCGCCCCCTGCTCTGTGGCACCGGGTCGCATCAACTGCCCAAGGGCTGAGGAGTGCAGGCACGTGGCTCAGGACTGGCGGGCACCTCCACCCGCTGCCCCTGCGCGGGATCCACTAGGGGAAGCCAGCTGGGCTCCTGAGTGGGGTGGGGACTTGGAGAACTTTTATGTCTAGCTGGAGGATTGTAGATGCACCAGTCAGCACTCTGTGTCTAGCACAAGGTTTGTAAATGCACCAATCTGTGCTCTGTGTCTAGCTAATCTAGTGGGGACTTGGAGAACTTTTGTGTCTAGCTAAAGGATTGTAAATACACCAATCAGCACTCTGTGTCTAGCTCAAGGTTTGTAAATGCACCAATCAGCATCCTGTGTCTAGCTCAAAGTCTGTAAGCGCAACAATCGGTGCTCTGTGTCTAGTTAATCTGGTGAGGACTTGGAGAACTTTTATGTCTAGCTAGAGGATTGTAAATGCACCAATCAGCACCCTGTCAAAACAGACCAATCAGCTCTCTGTAAAATGGACCAATCAGCTCTCTGTAAAATGGGCCAATCAGCAGGATGTGGGTGGGGTCAGATAAGGGAATAAGCTCAGGCTGCCTGAGCCAGCAAGGGCAACCTGCTTAGGTCCACTTCCACACTGTGGAAGCTTTGTTCTTTTGCTCTTTGCAATAAATCTTGCTGCTGCTCACTCTTTGGGTCCGCACTGCCTTTATGAGCTGTAAACACTCACCGTGAAGATCTGCAGCTTCACTCCTGAGGCCAGCGAGACCATGAACCCACTGGGAGGAATGAACAACTCCGGACGCGCCACCTTAAGAGCTGTAACACTCACCGCGAAGATCTGCAGCTTCACTCTTGAAACCAGCGAGACCACAAACCCACCAGAAGGGAAAAACTCCAAATACATCCGAATGTCAGAAGGAACAACCTCCGGACACACCATCTTTAAGAACTGTAACTCTCACCGTGAGGGTCTGCGGCTTCATTCTTGAAGTCAGTGAGACCAAGAACCCACCAATTTTGGACACAACGTGACTGTGGAATGAATGTCTGAGATTGAGAATATCTCAATAGAAATTTCCAAAACTGAAAAACAAACAGAAAAATGACCAAAAAACCCTGGAATCTCCGATAATTGTGGGGCAGCTACCAAAGGTATAATATGTGCAAAATGGGAATACTAGGGAAAGAAAGAAAAAAAGAAGTAGAAGTAATATTTGAAACACTGAGAGAATTTTCCCAAATCAATGTCAGACACCAAATCGCAGATACAGGAAGCTTAGAGAGCACCAAGCAGGATAAATGCCAAAAAAGTACACTGACGCATAACATTTTCAAACCATAGACAATCAGAGATAAAGAAAAAAGCCTGGCCAGGCACGGTGGCTCACGCCTGTAATCCCAGCACTTTGGGAGGCCGAGGCTGGTGGATCACCTGAGGTCAGGCGTTTGAGACCAGCCTGGCCAACATGGTGAAACCTCTGTCTCTACCAAAAAATACAAACATTAGCCAAGAGTGGTGGCAGGTGCCTGTAGTCCCAGCTACTCAGGAGGCTGAGGCAGGAGAATCACTTGAATCCGGGAGGCAGAGGTTGCAGTGAGCCGAGATCATGCCACTGCACTCCAGCCTGGGTGACAAGAGAGAAATCCCATCAAAAAAAAAAAAAAAAAAAAAAAAAGCCTGAAAGCAGCCAGGAGATGGAAAACCCTCACTTGGAGCAATGATGAGAATTACATTCAACTTCTCCTCGGAAATCATGAAAGCTGGAATAAAATATTTAAAGTTTTGAGATAATTCTGGGAAATTACCCTTCAAAAGTTAGAACCAAGACACAACAGAGAAAGGATAGTCTCTTCAATAAATAGTGCTGGAGAAATGGTATATCCACATGCAAAAGAATGAAACTGGACACGTATCTTACACCATCCACAAAAATCAACTCAAAATGTATAAAAGACCTAAATATAAGACCTGATATGATAAAACTCCTAGAAGAAAAGACAGGAGAAAAGTCTCTTGACATTGGTCTTAATGATTTTGGTTATCACACCAAAAGTTCAGGCTGCAAAGGCAAAAATAAATAAATAAAAAATAGATGGGCATACATCAAACTAAAATGTTTCAGCACAGCAAAGGAAATAATCAACAAAATGAAAAGGCAGCTTACAGATTGGTAGCAAAATTTGAAAACCATATATCTAATAAGGAATTAATATTTTAAAAACCTCATACAACTGGATAGAAGAAAAGAAACCTGAATAAAAAATGGGTAAAGGACCTCAATAGAAATTTTTCCAAAGATGACATACAAATGGCCAACAGGTATATGAAAAAGTGTTCAACATCACTAATCAGGGAAATGCAAATCAAAACCACAATAAGGTATCAGCTCACTCCTGTTAGGATAGCTATTATAAGAAAGACGAGAGATAACAAATGTTGAAGGTGTAGAGAAAAGGGAACCCTTATACACTGTTGGTGGGAATGTAGATTGGTGCAGCCACTGTGGAAAACAGTATGGGGTTGCCCAGAGAAATCAGAAATAGAACTACGTATGACCCTGCAATCCCTGCATCCCTCTTCTGGGTATATACCCAAAGGAAATGAAATTACCACCTTGTAAAGATATCTGCACTCGTTTGTTCATTGCAACATTGTTCACAATAGCCAACATACGAAAACGACTGAAGCGTTCATCATGGATGAATGGGTAAAGAAACTGAGATACACACGCACACACACAGAAAGGGGGGGAGAGAGAGAAAGAGAGAGGACTATTATTCAGCCTTAAAAAGGATATCCTCCCATTTGCCACAACATGGATGAGACTGGATGACACTTTGCTAAGTGAAGTAAACCAGAAACAAAGAAAAAAACTGCACGATCTCATGATCTTACTTATATGTGGAATCTATTTTTTAAAAAGTTGAATACACAGAAATAGAGAATGACATGGTGATTACTGGGGGAAGCAGGAGGATATAAGGAGATATAGGTCAAAAGATATAAAGTTGCAGATATATAGGATGAATAAGTCTGGAGATTTAATGTACATGAGAATTATAGTTAATAATATACTATTGTAGTCACAAGTTTCGCTAAGAGATTTTAGACACTCCTGCCACTGTGTTAGATGAATGATATATTAATTTATTTGGCTGATCGTTTTACTATAAACATCAAAATATCATGTTGCATATCTTAAAAACACACAATAAAAGTGAAGAAATACTTTCTCAAACAAAAATTGAGATAACTTGTAGACCTGCTTTGCAAGAAATATTAAAATAAACTTAGAAGGAAAATTATGTATGTCAGAAACTCAAATATACATAAAAAGCATCAGAAAATAAAATACAACCGTTTATTTTTCTTATTCATAATTCATCTAACAGACAACAGATGAAAATAGCAACAATGCATTTGATTATGTATGCTTGTATGTGTGGGTATATATATGTGTGAAATGAATGACAGCAATGTTACAATAGATGGAAGGGAGAAATTAAAATTATCTTATTATATCTTACTTGCATTACACATGAAGCAGTATAAGTGTTATTTGAAAGTAGACTTGGATTAGTTGCAATGTATATTGTATACTCTAGGCAACCATTAAAAACAGCGTAGAAAAAGGAAGTGTAACTGTTATGCTAAGCAGGGAGGGAAAATGTAATCATAAAATGCTCAGTTAAAACCACAAAAGATAAAGAATGGAAGATAAAAATAGGAACAAAGAAAAAGGGCATCGAATAGAAACAAGTAACAAATATGGTAGCTATTGATGCAACTATATCAATAATCATTTGAATGTCAATGGTCTAAATGCCCCAATTAAAAGACAGCTTGTCCGAGTGGATCAAAAAACAAGATCTCAGTATATGTTCTGTACAGGAAGCCCACTTTAAATATGAAGCCAGATATAGATTAAGAGTGAATGGGTTGGGCACGGTGGCTCACACCTGTAATCCCAGCACTTTGGGAGGCCGAGGTGGGCAGATCATGAGGTCAGGACGTCGAGACCATCCTGGCCAACATGGTGAAACCCTGTCTCTACTAAAAATACAAAAATTAGCTAGGCATGGTGGCGTGTGCTTATAATCCTAGCTACTCAGGAGGCTGAGGCAAGAGAATCCCTTGAACCCGGGAGGCGGAGGCTGCAGTGAGCCGAGATGGTGCCATTGCACTCCAGCCTGGTGAAAGAGCAAGACTCCTATCTAGAAAAAAAAAAAAAAAGAGTGAATGGATGGAGAAATATGTACTATGTTAACACTAAGCAAAATAAAGCTGGAGTAGCTATATTAATTTCAGACAGCTCAAACTTCAGAGTAAGAAAAGTTATCAGGGATAAGGAATGACATTACTTAATGACAAAGGAGTCAATTCTCCAAGAAGACATAATAATCCTTAACAGGTATGTGCCTAAAATCAGGGTGTCAAAATACATAAGGCAAAAACCAATAGAACTGTGAAGAGAAACAGATGAATCCACTATTATAGTTGAAGACTTCAATACCCCTCTATCAGAAATAAACAGATCCAGCAGGCAGAAAATCAGTAAGGACATAGCTGAACTCGACAATGCCATCAATCAACTGTATATAATGGATACCTATAGACTACTTCATCCAACAACAGCAGAATATACATTCTTCTCAGGCTCACATGGAACATTCACCAAGATAGAATACATTCTGAGCCACAAAACACGTTAACAAATTTAAAGAAACAGGAATCATACAATGTCTGCTCTCACATGACAATGGAATTAAACTAGAAATAACAAAAAATGTAGCTGGAAAAATACCAAAACACATGGCAATAAAACAACATACTTCCAAATAACATGAGTCGAAGAAAAAAAAAGAGAAATTAAAAGATGAATAAAATGAAAATAGAAACGCAGCTTATCAAAATTTGTGTGACCCAGTGAATTAAATCCAAAGCAAAGAAAAAAGAGGAAAAAAAAAATTTAAAAAGAAATCAATAGAAAAAAAATCAACAAAACCAAAAGATGGTTCTCTGAAAAAGAAAAAAAAAACCAACAAAATTGATAAGCCTTTAGCCAGGCTAACTAAGAAAAAAAAGAGGACACGGGGGGAGGAGCCAAGATGGCTGAATAGGAACAGCTCCGGTCTACAGCTCCCAACGTGAGCGACGCAGAAGACGGGTGATTTCTGCATTTCCACCTGAGGTACCGGGTTCATCTCACTAGGGAGTGCCAGACAGTGGGCGCAGGTCAGTGGGTGCGCGCACCGTGCGCGAGCTGAAGAAGGGCGAGGCATTGCCTCACTCGGGAAGCGCAAGGGGTCAGGGAGTTCCCTTTCCTAGTCAAAGAAGGGGGTGACAGACGGCACCTGGAAAATCGGGTCACTCCCACCCAAATACTGCGCTTTTCCGACGGACTTAAAAAAACGGCGCACCAGGAGATTAATATCCCGCACCTGGCTCAGAGGGTCCTACGCCCATGGAGTCTCGCTGATTGCTAGCACAGCAGTCTGAGATCAAACTGCAAGGCGGCAGCGAGGCTGGGGGAGGGGCGCCCACCATTGCCCAGGCTTGCTTAGGTAAACAAAGCAGCCGGGAAGCTGGAACTGGGTGGAGCCCACCACAGCTCAAGGAGGCCTGCCTGCCTCTGTAGGCTCCACCTCTGGGGGCAGGGTACAGACAAACAAAAAGACAGCAGTAACCTCTGCAGACTTAAATGTCCCTGTCTGACAGCTTTGAAGAGAGCAGTGGTTCTCCCAGCATGCAGCTGGAGATCTGAGAATGGGCAGAGTGCCTCCTCAAGTGGGTCCCTGACCCCTGACCCCAGAGCAGCCTAACTGGGAGGCACCCCCCAGCAGGGGCAGTCTGACACCCCACATGGCCAGGTACTCCAACAGACCTGTAGCTGAGGGTCCTGTCTGTTAGAAGGAAAACTAACAGACAGAAAGGACATCCACACCAAAAACCCATCTGTACATCACCATCATCAGAGACCAAAAGTAGATAAAACCACAAAGATGGGGAAAAAGCAGAGCAGAAAAACTGGAAACTCTAAAAAGCAGAGTGCCTCTCCTCCTCCAAAGGAACGCAGTTCCTCACCAGCAACGGAACAAAGCTGGACGGAGAATGACTTTGAAGAGCTGAGAGAAGAAGGCTTCAGACGATCAAATTACTCCGAGCTATGGGAGGATATTCAAACCAAAAGCAAAGAAGTTGAAGACTTTGAAAAAAATTTACAAGAATGTATAACTAGAATAACCAATACAGAGAAGTGCTTAAAGGAGCTGATGGAGCTGAAAACCAAAGCTCGAGAACTACATGAAGAACGCAGAAGCCTCAAGAGCCAATGCGATCAACTGGAAGAAAGGGTATCAGCAATGGAAGATGAAATGAATGAAATGAAGCAAGAAGGGAAGTTTAGAGAAAAAAGAATAAAAAGAAATGAGCAAAGCCTCCAAGAAATATGGGACTATGTGAAAAGACCAAATCTACGTCTGATTGGTGTACCTGAAAGTGACAGGGAGAATGGAAACAAGTTGGAAAACACTCTGCAGGATATTATCCAGGAGAACTTCCCCAATCTAGCAAGGCAGGCCAACATTCAGATTCAGGAAATACAGAGAATACCACAAAGATACTCCTCGAGAAGAGCAACTCCAAGACACATAATTGTCAGATTCACCAAAGTTGAAATGAAGGAAAAAATGTTAAGGGCAGCCAGAGAGAAAGGTCGGGTTACCCTCAAAGGGAAGCCCATCAGACTAACAGCAGATCTCTTGGCAGAAACTCTACAAGCCAGAAGAGAGTGGGGGCAAATATTCAACATTCTTAAAGAAAAGAATTTTCAACCCAGAATTTCATATCCAGCCAAACTAAGCTTCATAAGTGAAGGAGAAATAAAATACTTTACAGACAAGCAAATGCTGAGAGATTTTGTCACCACCAGGCCTGCCCTAAAAGAGCTCCTGAAGGAAGCACTAAACATGGAAAGGCACAACCGGTACCAGCCGCTGCAAAATCCTGCCAAAATGTAAAGACCATCGAGACTAGGAAGAGACTGCATCAACTAATGAGCAAAATAACCAGCTAACATCATAATGACAGGATCAAATTCACACATAACAATATTAACTTTAAATGTAAATGGACTAAATGCTCCAATTAAAAGACACAGACTGGCAAACTGGATAAAGAGTCAAGACCCATCAGTGTGCTGTATTCAGGAAACCCATCTCACGTGCAGAGACACATATAGGCTCAAAATAAAAGGATGGAGGAAGATCTACCAAGCAAATGGAAAACAAAAAAAGGCAGGGGTTGCAATCCTAGTCTCTGATAAAATAGACTTTAAACCAACAAAGATCAAAAGAGACAAAGAAGGCCATTACATAATGGTAAAGGGATCAATTCAACAAGAAGACCTAACTATCCTAAATGTATATGCACCCAATACAGGAGCACCCAGATTCATAAAGCAAGTCCTGAGTGACCTACACAGAGACTTAGACTCCCACACAATAATAATGGGAGACTTTAACACCCCACTGTCAACATTAGACAGATCAACAAGACAGAAAGTCAACAAGGATATCCAGGAATTGAACTCAGCTCTGCACCAAGCAGACCTAATAGACATCTACAGAACCCTCCACCCCAAATCAACAGAATATACATTTTTTTCAGCACCACACCACACCTATTCCAAAATTGACCACATACTTGGAAGTAAAGCTCTCCTCAGCAAATGTAAAAGAACAGAAATTATAACAAACTATCTCTCAGATCACAGTGCAATCAAGCTAGAACTCAGGATTAAGACTCTCACTCAAAACCACTCAACTACATGGAAACTGAACAACCTGCTCCTGAATGACTACTGGGTACATAACGAAATGAAGGCAGAAATAAAGATGTTCTTTGAAACCAACGAGAACCAAGACACAACATACCAGAATCTCTGGGATGCATTCAAAGCAGTGTGTAGAGGGAAATTTATAGCACTAAATGCCCACAAGAGAAAGTAGGAAAGATCAAAAATTGACACCCTAACATCACAATTAAAAGAACTAGAAAAGCAAGAGCAAACACATTCAAAAGCTAGCAGAAGGCAAGAAATAACTAAAATCAGAGCAGAACTGAAGGAAATACAGACACAAAAAACCCTTCAAAAAATTAATGAATCCAGGAGCTGGTTTTTTGAAAGGATCAACAAAATTGATAGACTGCTAGCAAGACTAATAAAGAAAAAAAGAGAGAAGAATCAAATAGATGCAATAAAAAATGATAAAGGAGATATCACCTCCGATCCCACAGAAATACAAACTACCATCAGAGAATATTACAAACACCTCTATGCAAATAAACTAGAAAATCTAGAAGAAATGGATAAATTCCTCAACACATACACCCTCCCAAGACTAAACCAGGAAGAAGTTGAATCTCTGAATAGACGAATAACAGGCTGTGAAATTGTGGCAATAATCAATAGCTTACCAACCAAAGAGAGTCCAGGACCAGATGGATTCACAGCCAAATTCTACCAGAGGTACAAGGAGGAACTGGTACCATTCCTTCTGAAACTATTCCAATCAATAGAAAAAGAGGAAATCCTCCCTAACTCATTTTATGAGGCCAGCATCATCCTGATACCAAAGCCGGGCAGAGACACAACCAAAAAAGAAAATTTTAGACCAATATCCTTGATGAACATTGATGCAAAAATCCTCAATAAAATACTGGCAAACCAAATCCAGCAGCACATCAAAAAGCTTATCCACCATGATCAAGTGGGCTTCATCCCTGGGATGCAAGGCTGGTTCAATATACGCAAATCAATAAATGTAATCCAGCATATAAACAGAACCAAAGACAAAAACCACATGATTATCTCAATAGATGCAGAAAAGGCATTTGACAAAATTCAACAACTCTTCATGCTGAAAACTCTCAATAAATTAGGTATTGATGGGACGTATCTCAAAATAATAAGAGCTATCTATGACAAACCCACAGCCAATATCATTGAATGGGCAAAAAATGGAAGCATTCCCTTTGAAAACTGGCACAAGACAGGGATGCCCTCTCTCACCACTCCTATTCAACATAGTGTTGGAAGTTCTGGCCAGGGCAATTAGGCAGGAGAAGGAAATAAAGGGTATTCAATTAGGAAAAGAGGAAGTCAAATTGTCCCTGTTTGCAGATGACATGATGGTATATCTGGAAAACCCCATTATCTCAGCCCAAAATCTCCTTAAGCTGATAAGCAACTTCAGCAAAGTCTCAGGATACAAAATCAATGCACAAAAATCACAAGCATTCTTATACACCAACAACAGACAAACAGAGAGCCAAATCATGAGTGAACTCCCATTCACAATTGCTTCAAAGAGAATAAAATACCTAGGAATCCAACTTACAAGGGATGTGAAGGACCTCTTCAAGGAGAACTACAAACCACTGCTCAAGGAAATAAAAGAGGATACAAAGAGATGGAAGAACATTCCATGCTCATGGGTAGGAAGAATCAATATCGTGAAAATGGCCATACTGCCCAAGGTAATTTACAGATTCAATGCCATCCCCATCAAGCTACCAATGACTTTCTTCACAGAATTGGAAAAATCTACTTTAAAGTTCATATGGCAGCAAAAAAGAGCCCGCATCACCAAGTCAATCCTAAGCCAAAAGAACAAAGCTGGAGGCATCACACTACCTGCCTTCAAACTATACTACAAGGCTACAGTAACCAAAACAGCATGGTACTGGTACCAAAACAGAGATATAGATCAACGGAACAGAACAGAGCCCTCAGAAATAATGCCACATATCTACAACTATCTGATCTTTGACAAACCCGAGAAAAACAAGCAATGGGGAAAAGATTCCCTATTTAATAAATGGTGCTGGGAAAACTGGCTAGCCATATGTAGAAAGCTAAAACTGGATCCCTTCCTTACACCTTATACAAAAATTAATTCAAGATGGATTAAAGACGTAAATGTTAGACCTAAAACCATAAAAACCCTAGAAGGAAACCTAGGCATTACCGTTCAGGACATAGGCATGGGCAAGGACTTCATGTCTAAAACACCAAAAGCAATGGCAACGAAAGCCAAAATTGACAAATGGGATCTAATTAAACCCAAGAGCTTCTGCACAGCAAAGGAAACTACCATCAGAGTGAACAGGCAACCTACAAAATGGGAGAAAATTTTCGCAACCTACTCATCTGACAAAGGGCTAATATCCAGAATCTACAATGAACTCAAACAAATTTACAAGAAAAAAACAAACAACCCCATCAAAAAGTGGGCGAAGGACATGAACAGACACTTCTCAAAAGAAGACATTTATGCAGCCAAAAACACATGAAAAAATGCTCACCATCACTGGCCATCAGAGAAATGCAAATCAAAACCACAATGAGATATCATCTCACACCAGTTAGAATGGCAATCTTTAAAAAATCAGGAAACAACAGGTGCTGGAGAGGATGTGGAGAAATAGGAACACTTTTACACTGTTGGTGGGACTGTAAACTAGTTCAACCATTGTGGAAGTCAGTGTGGCGATTCCTCAGGGATCTAGAACTAGAAATACCATTTGACCCAGCCATCCCATTACTGGTTATATACCCAAAGGACTGTAAATCATGCTGCTATAAAGACACATGCACACATATGTTTATTGCGGCATTATTCACAATAGCAAAGACTTGGAACCAACCCAAATGTCCAACAATGATAGACTGAATTAAGAAAATGTGGCCATATACACCATGGAATACTATGCAGCCATAAAAAATGATGAGTTCATGTCCTTTGTAGGGACATGGATGAAACTGGAAATCATCATTCTCAGTAAACTATCGCAAGAACAAAAAACCAAACACCACATATTGTCACTCATAGGTGGGAATTGAACAATGAGAATACATGGACACAGGAAAGACACATTACACTCTGGGGACTGTTGTGGGGTGGGGGGAGGGGGGAGGGATAGCATTGGGAGATATACCTAAAGTATAATAATAATTTTAAAAAAAAAGTTTCATTCACCAAAAAAAAAAAAAAAAAGATGAGTTCATGTCCTTTGTAGGGACATGGATGAAATTGGAAATCATCATTCTCAGTAAACTATGGCAAAAACAAAAAACCAAACACCACATATTCTCACTCATAGGTGGGAAGTGAACAATGAGAACACATGGACACAGGAAGGGGAACATCACACTCTGGGGACTGTTGTGGGGTGGGAGGAGGGGGGAGGGATAGCATTGGGAGATATACCTAAAGTATAATAATAATAATAATAAAATAAAAATGAAAAAAAAAGAAAAATAGAGGACAAAAATTACTAATGTCAGAAAAGAAAGACAGGACATCACTGCAGATCCCATGGACATTTAAAGGCTAATCAAGGAATATTATGAAGAACTCTATGCCTGCAGATTTGATAACTCAGATGAAATGGACCAATTCCTTGAAAGACACAAGCTGCCAAAACTCACACAAGAATATACAACCTGAACAGGCTTATCTTTATTAAGTAAATAAATAATAAACTTCCAAAACAGAAAATATCCAACCCAGGTATGTTCACTGGTGGGTTTTACCAGACATTTAAGAAAGAAATTACACCAATTTTATACAATGTCTTTCAGAAGATAAAAGCACAGGGAATACACTATATGTCATCAGGAAAATGCAAATTAAAACAAGGTACCACTACAAACCTCTTAGAGTGGCCAAAGCCCAGAACACTGACAACATCAAATGCTGGCAAGGAGTTTGAACAATATGAACTCTGATTCATTGCTCACGGGAATGCAAAATGGCATAGCCACTTTGGAAAACAGGTTGACAGTTTCTTGCAAAACTAAACCATAAGATCCAAATGAGTTGAAAACTTATGTCCACACAAAAACCTGCACATGGGTGTTTCTAACAGCTTTATTAGTAATTGCCAAAACCTGGAGGCAACCAAGATGTCCAGCAGGTAAGTGGATAAAGAAACACTGGTCCATCCAGACATTGGAATAGTATTCAGCACTAAAAACTATCAAGCCATGAAAAGACATGGAGGAAACTCAAATGTTTATTGCTAAGTGAAAAAAGCCAATCTGATCACTGTGGCTCTGATTTTCATTTCTTCAATGATCCGTAATGTTGAGCTTTTTAAAAATATGTTTGTTGGCTGCATAAATGTCCTCTTTTGAGAAGTGTCTATTCATGTCCTTTGCCCACTTTTTAATGGGGTTGTTTTTTTCCTTGTAAATTTGTTTAAGTTCCTTGTAGATTCTGGATATTGGATTCCTCAAAGACCTACAACCAGAAATACCATTTGACCCAGCAATCCCATTACTGGGCATATACCCAAAAGAATATAAAAAAATCTATTATAAAGATACATGCACACATATGTTCACTGCAGCACTATTCACAATAGCAAAGACATGGAATCAACCCAAATGCCCATCAATGATAGATTGGATAAAGAGAATTGGTACATATACACCATGGAATACTATGCAGCCATAAAAAGAAATGAGATTATGTCCTTTGCAGGGAAATGGATGAAGCTGGAAGTCACTATCCTCAGCAAACTAATGCAGGAACAGGAAACCAAATACCTCATGTACTTACTTATAAGTGGGAGCTGAACAATGAGAACACATGGACACAGGGAGGGGAACAACACACAATGGGGCCTGTTGAGGGAGGGTGGGGTCAGGGAGGAGAGCATTAGGGAAAAGAGATAATGCATATTGGGCTTAATACCTAGGTGATGGGTTGATAGATGCAGCAAACCACCATGGCACATACCTTTGTAACAAACCTGCACATCCTGCAGTGTATCCTGGAACTTAATTAAATGTTTTAAAAAGGAAGAAAAGGGCAGAGCACAAAGGATCTGCAGGTCAGTGAAATCATTCTGATACTATGATGGTGAATACATGTCATTATAAATTGTCTAAACACACAGAATGGACCACATGAAGAGTAAACCCTAATGTAAATTATGGACTTTGGGTGATGATGTGCCAGTGTAGGCAGGTTCATCAATTGTAACAGATATCCCACGCTGATAGAGGATATTGATAATCAGGGAGGCTATGTATGTGTGATAGAGGATATATGGGAAATCTGTCCTTCAGCTCCATTTTGCTGTGATGCTAAAACTGCTCTAAAAAAATGGTCTATTTTTAAAAAGGAAATAACCATAAGGGTCAGGATAGTAGTTACATAGGATGTAGGGGGCAGAGAGAAAGGACTGAAAATAAACTCATTGTAGATATGTTATTATCAACATTTCAGTTTTCATGTGGTAGAGGTTTATGGTTTATTATTAACAAATAAGCAAATAAATAGAACTTCTTGCAAGGACCCATAAATGAGTATGTAATGAACTGTGGGTTAGAATTAACCCAATTCTATGTACCTGAGATCCAATAAATGTATATTTTTTAAAAACCCAAAATTTTTAGAATTAAATACTGTTGAAGGAAAGAGATCAGGCAATTGAGCCTCCAGTTCATGTAAATGCTGAGAGCAGCTATGAAACAATTGCAGGGAAAATCTGTCCCACTGAGACGGTCATCTATAATAAGTTTTGTATTAGTGTGGCAGGAAACAAGGAAGTAAAGAGCATATTTTGATCAAAAAAACCTTCCTTGAGCCCATAATTTTTCATGGTGTACTGCAGAACCCAATTAAAGGAACTCAAATAAATAAATTTTTTTTTTTTTTTTTTTTTTTTTTTTTTTTTTGAGACGGAGTCTCGCTCTGTTGCCCAGGCTGGAGTGCAGTGACGCAACTTGGCTCACTGCAACCTCCACTTCCTGGGTTCACGCCATTCTCCTGCCTCAGCCTCCTGAGTAGCTGGGACTATAGGCGCCCACCACCACACCCAGCTAATTTTTGTATTTTTAGTAAAGACGGGGTTTCACTATGTTGGTCAGGCTGGTCTCAAACTCCTGACCTCTTGATCCACCCACCTCGGCCTCCCAAAGTGCTGGGATTATAGGCGTGAGCCACCGCGCCCAGTCCAGAAATAAAATTTCATCAATGAAAAACCACCTAGCAATAACCATAATCTCTGTGGCTGACACTTCTTAGTTGTTCACCAAAAATTAGTGCTGCCCATTCCACATTGAGAAGTTGTCACTGAGCCATGGCGGCCAGCAGGGGGCTATATTTTCTAGCTCCACTTGCAATGGCTAAATGAGTGCCAGCCAGTGGGACCTCAGCAGAAATTCCCACAGAGAGCACCTCAATCTCTCTTCCCCTTCTGATTGGCTGGAATGGAGACAACCTCAAGCACCAAATGTTGAGGATGGCAAGGCTACTGTCAGCATGGGGACCTGAATGGCTGTGTGGACAGGGGCCACCCCATGAATGTGTTTACAGACCTACTTCTGTTAAATCAGTAATAACTTACTATTGTGTGTGCATCAGTATACATTTTTAGGTTTATTAGCTACAGCAGCAAGCATTACCCAATGTAGCCTCTAGCACCTATGATTGTAGGATAGCATGAAATAGTAGAGATAGGAGAGAAATTCTGAGCAGGGGATAGGTGTGGGACAAATTCCTGAGGCACAGGCAGAATCACTCCACTGAAAATGACTTGGCAATACTGAGGTCACACTCCAATTATACTAGGATCCACCTGTAAGGCTGTGTAGGCTAGTAGTTAAACTCATGGATTCTGGCATCAAACTGCCTAATTAAAATCCTAGTTCTATAAGCCCACAAACTGCATGACTAGGCAAGTAATTTAATTGCTTTGAACCCATTTCTCATCCACAAAATGGTGTTAGTAACCACATCCACTTCAAGGAATTGTTGTCGGGGTTAAATGAACGATGTGTGTAAACCAGTTGGCACAGTATCTTCTTTGCAGCAGATACTAAGTAAATGTTAGCTGTTGTCATTATTTTTATTTTTGTTGCCATCTTTACAATGGGACAGCTTCTGAGTAACCTAGAAAAGGCACAGCCTGGCAAGGAACTTTCTTTACTCCCTCTCCTAGTCTTTCCTTATCACATTTTCAACTCTTAACATGTCTATGGGCTTGTATAACATTTGCTTAGGTATAATATTTTGCAGATTTCCAAGTCTTTTCACAGCCATTACCTCCCTGAACCCTGAGAGTACCCCTGTAAAGTAGGTATAATTTTTTATTCATTTTTTTACAAAGGAAACATCTAAGGCTTGGCAAAGTTGAGCATTTCCTCAGGTCACAGCCAGTCCCGCTGATCCGAGTCCAGTGCTTTTTCCACTATATCATATTGCTTTCCTTGAGGCAAAGCTTTGCATGATATCCAGTTCTCTGCAGATGAGGAATTTTATCTATTGTGTTAGAATGTACCAGATAATCTGTTTGTAATTATTTTTCACTGGAAATTTAAGTTGTCTTCTTTCTCAATGAATGGATACCAACTGCTGTGAATTTCTGCCATTGACAGCTAATCCCATTAAGTCTGAATAGAGGCTCTGTATCTCCAAGTTGCTGTTTTTCTGTATTTGACCAAGATACAAAAGGGCAGCCATACTGACACAATTTATAACGGCCAATAATGACATCAGCTAGTCTGAAATCTGTCCAGCAATACCCAAGAGGACTAGAGAGGTAATAAAATATTTGGTCACTGATAAAATATTCATTACAGCTAAATCAAAAGCATGCATGGCAGGAAAAATGAGGTTTAACTGGTACTCTTGAATATCCCAGCAGCTAAGCCCAAAGTAGACATTCAACAAATATCTGCTAATTGTTGACCACCTAAGTTTTAGGCTTGGAAAAGCAAAACACAACTAAAGAGATTCACACAGGGTAGCATTTGAAAGCTAGCACGGATTTTCTCTATTAGCTCAAGTATTAAGTACCTTTGAAAAATATTCTGACCTTGCATTGAGCAAACTAAGTAGAGAGAAACTCATAAGATCCCTGGGCTGACTGACTACAGTTGGTGGGGTGTGGGGGTGTTTCTGGAATGAATAACAGCTACTACTGAGCACTACTAAGTGCCAGGCATTATTCTAAGAGCCACACTTAATTGTCTCAACAACCCGATGAGTACCAGACCCACTTTACAGATGAGATTGAGTTAGAGGGTTAAGTAGCTTGCTGAAAGTCACACAGCTATTAATTGATAGAGATAGAACAAACTAATCAATCAAATGTGAACGTAGTGTCCCTAACTGTGTTAAGGGAAATAGACAATCTAATTGCTGAGATGTAACAAATACACTAAAAAATAATTAACTGTTAAATAATGCACAGTTGAATATGACTGCCATCTCAGTAAGTGGTACCACTACTCACCAAGTTTCCTCAGCTAGAAACATAGGAATAATTAACTCATCTCCTTTCACATCCCTGAGCAGACACTGTTAGTTTTACTTAAAAAAATTAGATCTCAGATCCAGCTATTCATCAATACCTTTTTTACTTCCACCTTAATCTAAGACACTGTCATCTCACCTGAATTCTAGCAAAAGCTTTCTAACTGGACTCCTTGCTTCCACTCTTGCCAATTACATATTATTCAAGTGTGCTTCATTTTAAACTAAAAATGAGATAGTATCACATCTACTCAAAACCCCTTTCCATGTTCATCAGGGCCCTCCATGGTCTAGGCCCTATTAATCCCCTGACTTCATCTTCTTTCTCTCTCGCCACTCCAGCTTCACTGATTTTACTTTTCCTTGAACAGGACATGCTTGTTCTACCTCAGGGCCTTCGCAGTTTCTGCTACTTTGGTTTCCTCAGATGTGTGTTTAAATATTACATCCTTCCTAAAGGGACGTTTGGTTAGCACCCTATTGAAAATAATTTCCCCTTCTCTACCCGTCTACTCCCAATCACTATTATTTCTCTTCAGAGGACTTGTCTTCATCAGCGAATCTATTGTGGTAATATTTGTTTCCTTGTTTATGGTCCTTCCTCGTAAAAATGTGAGTACCACAAGGGCAGGTATTTGTGTTTTTGCAGGCTGCACTCTGGAGTCTGGAATAGTGCCTGACCCACTGTGGTACTTGAATGAACAAGTAAATGAATGGATATATACGGATGAATGAATGAAAAGAAACAGGTGTCTCTTGTGTAAGGACAGAAGGACTCACAGAGAAAGTGGGACTTGAGTATGACTTTAAAGGATGAACAGAATTTGGTTATGTGTAGAAAAAGGTGGAGAAGAATTTGTTTCATGAAGATGAATGAGCAGAAATCACTATGTAAGACTCACTATCGGAGAAGTTTTCTGTATAGCAGAGTTTACAAGAGCATCCCTTTCTATAAAATAAAAAATAGAAAATTTGGCTCACTGGTCTGGAGAAATGGCTAGAATAAGGATATCAAACTCTATGTGTCAGCTATCATTTAGTATTCATAGCAATTCTGTGAAATTCTATTATTTTCTCCACTTTCCAGATGAGGAGTTGAGGCTCAGAAGCTAGGTAACTTTTCTAAGGTCCTACAGTGATAAAGTAGTACAAATGGGATTTGAACCTAAGCAGTTTCACAGTCGCAAGACTAATCAAAATGTTTTACTGGAACCTTATATTAAAGAAGAATCATAGATAAGAAACTTAGAAGTCTGGTGAAAAGCAGATACAGGGCTTCACCCTACAAAATCCATATGGTACAGGAGTCCCAAACTGAGGAATTAGTGCAAAAACTGGTTTCAACCATGAAACTCCTCAGCAGCTGCAGAGGCAAAGGCAAAAACTCTTTAGGGGCATTTTCCCCACTTTAGGTGCATAGGAATCTCTCAAACACGTAAAAATAGCCACTGCTGAAGATGAGTTCAGAAAAAATTACAACTATGAAAAAAAAAAAAGAATCACTCAAAGGGAGGCAGAAGGAAACGTTTCACAAAGAGGAGACGTGGCATCCAAGACCACTGGCTAATAAAATAATTCAAAAGACATTGCAAAACAAATTTGTGAAAAGTGCTTAAAGAGATGATAGAAAGCCATAGTGAAAAAAAGGAAGAGCATAAAATAGCTGGAGCATTAAAAAAGTATAAAATGAGGTATGAATTTGAAAAACAACCATAAAAATATCTATCCATGGAAAATATGTGCACTGGAACTAAAATTGATTCATTAAATGTTGTGTTTTATACAGAACACTTAAAACAAGAATTAGTTACCCAGAGTAAAGCAAAGAAAAATAAAGATACAGAAAATATAACAGGGAAGTTAAAAGCCTGGAGTGAGAACAACTGGCGTGGGTCTAATAGGAATAGTGAGAGGAAAAAAGAGAATGAGAGGCAATGTCTGAAGAGGTCATGGATGAGAATTTTCCAGAACTGAAGGAAAATACTATGAGTTCTCTTGGGTGGAGCAAGAGAAGACTTGACTTGAGGAGGTAAAATAAATCAACAAATGAATGAGATTTGATGAGCAAATTTGTCATTGATATCAATAGATGCCAGAGACTAATATAAATGCTACTATAACATAGTAGGAAAAACCCAATACTCATTATAATTCAAAAATGAGAGTGAAATAAAACATTAACAGAAAAAGTCTACTTCTAGATTTTCACCTGAAACACTACGATTAAACCCAGAAAAGAAAATGAAGGAAGCAATGATAATAATTTGAATGTAGGTAAATCTACGCAGGTGCTGACTGTGAAAAAAAATAACCCAGAGTGGTTTAAAATAAAGTGTAGCTAAAATATTCAGCAACAAAAATGTGAAAGATGAGAGGGAAGTCATCAAGGAAAACATATTCCTGAGTTCTCATGTTAGGTATTTACTAAGATAGGTGTTTACTAAGATTAAACTCTGATAAAATCACACACAATATTCCAAAGGCAGTATGTCAAAATGCAAACCCAAACCATTATGACTTTGGAAGAAATTAAGGAAAATACAGTAAGTATAAATCATAAAGGAGAGGATTGGTGAATGGAAATACATTAAAATGTTAGTGCTGACAAAAGACATCATAAATAAGAAACAAGCTTCTATAAGGAGTAATATATTTAATCTATGAATCAGTATGAAATCACTGACTCCAGCAGAAAGATGAACAAAGAATATGAACATGAAATTCACAACAGAGGTAATCTGAATGGTCAATAGCCACATGAAAAGATCCTTAGCCTTACCAGTAACAGAGAAATGCATATTAAAACAGTGAAATTCCATTTCCCTCCTATCAGACCAGCCAAAATGAGTTTGACAATACCAAAAGTTGACAAGGATGTAGGGAAATTAGAACTTATATACATGGCTGGTGAGAATATAATTTGATGCACTCACTTTGGAGAGCAATTTGGCAATTTCAAGTAAAATTAAAGATGACCTATCAATTTCATGTCAAGCAGATACCCTACAGAAACCCTGGTACATGCGTACAAGACCATATATGTTCGTAAAAATTGCAGACCAACTATTAATGTTCATGCGGAGGTTAAAAAAGATTAATTAAACTGGCGTGCACACAGACATATGTGGGAATATTGTTCAGACATTAAATGAATATTTTAGATCTACATGCCTTCAAGAGGAATAAGTCTCAAAACACAGTGAGAAAACTAGTTGTAGGTTGACATGACCTACCCACAACAAGGATCCTATCCTTGGACGAGAGGCTTAGGGAAGAAGTCTCAGAAGTACGATACCATCCATGTAAAACTATTAAAACACACCAAAATACCAGCAGAGGTACATTAAAACAAAACTTGGAACAATACAAATCAACTTCAGAACAGTGGTTCCCGCTGGGAATGCAAAGTGGAAAATGGGAGCAGAAAGGGGGACCAAGAGGATTTCTAACTTGTCTGTAATATTTTATTTTTTTAAAAAAAGTCTGAACAAACATTGAAAGATGTTATTGTTAAATCTGGGTAAGGAATAGTTGTTACATTATTCACTATGCTTTTCTGTGTATTTGAAAAAAATCATAAGAAAAAAGGAATGCTAAATGATGTAATGCAAGAAGAAGGAACGAACAAAGGTCTTTCAAAAAAGGAGTGTTCATATCTTATGAAAATCAATCTGGTAGAGGGTTGGAGGGTAAGTGGGAAGCAGGTGACGAAGTGATGAAATCTATTGTTATTAAATTAGGTGGAGCACCTGTGCTTGACACTGTTTTTGCTTTTTTTTTTTTTTTTTTTTTTTAATTCCTGGGATGTAAGGCTATGAAAGAATTATTGACAGAGGCAACAAACTGCACTTGTTAGAAAATATGGTAAAATATGGCTGCTATTTCTTTGCCACTGCTGCCACTGAGAGGAAAAGTCGAATTTCCCTTCCCCTAAATCTAGGTTAGCTTTAATGACTTACTTGATCAGTAGAATGTGGCAGAAGTGATGGACTCAGGCTTTCAATGCTAGGTCATAAGAAACCTTGGAGTTGGCACGTCGGCTCCTGAGGCACTTGCTCTGGGCCAAGTCAGCTGCTGGTAAGGAGTTCCGCTATTCTGAATCCATATTGTGAAGAAATCTAAGCTAGCTCCATGGAGAGGCTTTGTGAAGAGGTCAGGAGAGATGCCTAACCAGCTCCCAGATGATCCAGCCCTCCCAGCCCAGGTGCCAGACATGTGACTGAAAACATAGTGATGACTCCGGCCTCAGCCACTATCTCACTGAGACCCTAAGCAAGAATTACCCAGAAACGCAGTCAACCCACAGAACCATGAGAGATATTAAATTGTTTTTAGGCCACTAGTTTTTGGAATGATTTACTTTGCAAACTTAGATAACTGGTGCATAAAGTAAGATCCAGTTTTAATTCCTTGAAACACAGAATTTGAGGTGTCCACAAGTCGTAGGAGTGGAAACATCCCACAGGCAGATGGACACGTAGTATTCAAACCTGAATGAGTCATTGTCACATTCATGAGTAAGTCACCTGCTTTGGTCAGTGTACCAGCCCCTGGGAACACAAAATCCAGCAAAGACAGCCCTGGACATCATGAAATTAGAGTCTGGGGATGCAAGGGGCAGACCTGTGTTCACATAGGTGGGCAAGCCCAAGGTACGAGTGTAGAAGATCAGAAAAGGAGCATATTAATGCCTTGGCAGGGTGGGGTGGAGGGGTACAGAAACTATTTTTCTGTAAAGTGGCTGCTTTAATAAGTTCTGAAGGAAAAATACTCAGTGTCAAACACAGGTGCTCCCTGAGGGAATAAAGACAACAGACAATATGATAGGGAGAAATATTCATAAGTGGCATCATTTCCAGGAATTTGAAGTCAATAACTAGGGAAATTGCATCGCCTTGTCAACTGCCCCATTAGGTTATTTATATATTAATTTCAGAAAGACACAGAAAACATCCTATTTCAAAAGCTATCAAAAGAAAATTAAAGCAAAATGCAAAATATGATATGCAAATCCATGCATTTACATGTTCATCTGGCATTTTTCAAAAGTCATAGTTCATCCTAAGCACACCTCCCAAAACCTCTTCCCCTCTGCTATCTCTATACCAGAAAAAGGCATGGTTTTTCTTTGAGGAAAACTCATATACAGTATTTTTATAGTTTATAAATTGCTTTTACATCATAACCACTCTATGAAGTAGACTCTGCTCTTCTCATTTTACAGATATTAACACTGAAATTCAGCAAGAATGAGTGACTCTATCAAGGCCACAAGCCGGTAAACAGCAGGATTTTGACTCAAATCAAATCATCTGCTCCTCTTTCATGGCTGCCCCTGCCTTCGAGGGGTTTCAATGGAGAAGGACTAAAGCACAAGCCTATGAGACTATAAGAAGCACATTAGAAAACTGTGAAAAGACAGGCATGAGAGTGGAAGCTCAAGGGGGAGGCAGGTTATTAGAGCCACCTTTGATAGCGGTGATTTTGAGCCAGACTTTGTGGACAGTGTTTTGATGGGGAAAGGGAAGAGAATGTAGGCTATGTGGGCAGCAGAGCAGCACTGGTTCAATGGGAGTGAACTACGGGGAAAAGCTCCTACATTTTCCTTTTTATACCAGTTGTTCTCACCTGGAGATTTTCCATTCCCAGTGGACATTTGGCAATGTCTGGAAATACTTTTGATTCTGCTGGGGTGTGGGGTGCCGCTGACATCTAGTGGGTAGAGGTCAACCCACTACTGTTGTTAGTGTGCTGCTAATAGGTTGTTAGATGCTGCTAAACATCCTGCAGTGCACAGAAGAGTTCCCCAAAATAAAGAATTGTGCAGCCCAAAGGTCAATAGTTGAGAAACTATATAGGTTGAAAAGCCTGGACCTACACATATTTAGCACATTGAATTAGGGTTCTCCAGTGAAACAAAATCAATAGGTACAGAAAGGCAATGCGTGAGTGGCAGAGAGAGAGAGAGAGAGAGAGTGTGTGTGTGTGTGTGTGTGTGTGTAGAGGAGGGGGGTGGAGAGGAGAGAAAGAGAGACTTCAAGAAATTGGCTCACATAATTATGAGGGTTGACAAGTCCCAAATTTGCGGAGTAGGCCAGCAAGCTGGAAATTCCAGCAGGAGTTGATGTTGCCGTCTTAAGTCTGGAAGCAGAATTTCTTCTCCCTCAGGGGACCTCAGTCTTTTTCCTTAAGGCCTTCAGCTGATTGAATGAGGCCCACATACATTACAGAGGGTAATCTACTGTACTTGAAATCTCCTGATTTAAATGTTAATCATATCTAAAAAACACCTTCATAGCAACATGGAAACTGGTGTTTGACTAAATAACTGGGCCCCATAGCCTAGCCAAAGGTTAAGCAACCTAACATATTATAAGCATTTAACTTTCAAAACCCTGTGAGGCAAATTTAATCCTTGTTTTAAAGATAAAGGAAATAAAACTCAAAGAATAAATTTTCCCAGAGTTGCACAGTTAATAATACTAACAGTTAACATATTTTCACCACTTACTTTGAGCAGTGCTGTGTTAACAGCTCTAGGTTGTTTATCTCATTTAATCCAACTCAGGTAGCTACTAGTATTTTTATCAGCTCCATTTGATAGATGAGAATACTGAGGTACAGAAAGGCGATGTAAATTTTCCAGAGCCAAATGGTTTTTAAGCAAAAAAGCCAGGGTTTTGAGGCCAGGCAGTCTGGCTTCAGAGTCCATACCCTAATCCATGGTCCTCACACTGGAACAAGCTTCAGACAGTATTTTTATCAACTCCATTTTATAGATGAGAATGCTGAGGTACAGAAAGGTGATGTAAATTTTCCAGAGCCAAACAGTTTTTAAGCAACAGAGCCAGGGTTTCGAAGCCAGGCACTCTGGCTTCAGAGTCCATACCCTAACCTGTGATCCTCACACTGAAACAAGCCTCAGAATCGCCAGGAGGGCTAGACTGAAACACAGATGGCTGGGCCACAGCCCCAGAGACTCTGAATCAGTAGGTCATGGTGAGCCTAAGGATTTGCATATCAAACAACGTTCCAGGTGATGCTAATACGGAAGGGCTGAGGACCACACTTTGAGGACCACTCCTCTAAACCACTGTGCTGCCCTCTGCTGAGGAGGGGGACTGAGTTCATGCAATCCTCAAAAATTCACTGAGCCCCCTGCTATATACCAGGTGTTGGAGATAAAATGACAAGGCAGTCATGGTCCTTTCCCTCATGAACTTTTCCAGGGCCAGGAGGTTAAATTTTTGTCAACAGAAAGAGATCTGGCTTTAATAGAGAACCTCACTAAGGGCTACAGGTGCTCCCAGCAGGGGCCCCTTCCCTGGGTATGGGACCAGGAAAGATGCCTCAGAAAAAGCAAATGACTAAGCTGAGGAGAAGACTTGAAGGAGAAGCAGAAATTAAACAGGTGATTGTAATGAGGTGAGGAAGTATGTCCAAGGCAGGAAGATCAGCATGTACCTGGAAAGGCCCAGAGGGAACAGAAGAGCTTAAGCAGTTCAGCAGGCTAAGTCACAATAGGTTGCCTGTGTCTCCCTGGCACATCATCATACAATCTGCATAATACGTTTTCTGTGCTCCATTTTCCTCATCTGCATACTAGGGATGAAAATACCATATTTCCTGAATTCAGAGTGAACATTTCCACTCCACCCCTATTTTAACATGCATGAAATCAGGATGTGTGTTACTAGAGATTTGTACACTTCCTGCTGCTTTTTTTTTTTTTTTTTTTACATTTCCTGCTGTGTTTTTCCCCTCTTCATTGAAAGCTATTAGTCAACTGATGATTTCTCAGAATTAAGAAAAGATGGAGTCATTTTGCCTTACCTATCTCCTAGGGCAAAGAGAATAAGGGGCTATCAAATGAGATTGAGGCCCAGAGTGGCTCTCAGCCCAGGCTGCACCTTGGCATCACCTGGGGATGTTGCCCATGCTGGAGTGCAGTGGCGGCACGATCTCGGCTCACTGCAAGCTCCGGCTCCCGGGTTCACGCCATTCTCATGCCTCAGCCTCCCGAGTTGCTGGGACTACAGGTGCCCACCACGCCTGGCTAATTTTTTATAGTTTTAGGAGAGACGGGGTTTAGCACCGTGTTAGCCAGGATGGTTTACGATCTTCCGACCTTGTGATCCACTGGCCTAAGGCCTCCCAAAGTGCTGGGATTATAGGCGTGAGCCACTGCTCCCAGCTTACCTGGGGAGATTTTTAAGTCTATCAGTGCCTCAGTCCCATCCCCAGTGATTCTAATTTTATTGATCTGAAATAGGAACCTGGTGGGTAATTATTCAAACCCAGGTGATTTTAATGTGCATCTGAACCTAAGAACCAATACCACCTGATTCTACCCCAGGAGTCAGAAAACTATGGTGTGTGAGCCAAAATGATGCTCTGCTTTGCTAAAGCTTTACTGGAACACACCCATACCCATTCACTTATGTACTATCTACGACTGCGTTTACACTACAATGGCACAGCTAAGTAGTTGCAACAGAGACAGTATGACCTGCAAAGTCTAAAATGTTTATTATCTCACTCTTTATAGAAAAACTTTGCAACCCTTGCCCTATTCCATTGCTACTTAAAGAGTGGTCCTCAGATCAGCATGATCAGCATCACTGGGGGTCAGAAATGCAGGATCACCTGTCCTACTGAATTAGAATAACAATTTAACAAGGTCCCCAGGTGATCCGCATGCCCATCAAAGTTTGAAAAGCCCTGCTCCATGCCCACTGCCACCCTCTCTGGCAACCTTTTTGTTCCTCTTTCCTTGCTCCTGCTCAGTCCTTGTCTCCAAGTCTTCATTGCAATGCTGCTGCCTCAAGGAGGTCCTTTCCTTCTGTCCTTATTAACTTAGGTTCCCTCTGAGATTTTTCACTCATAGCATCTTATTATTTTTCATAGCATATCTCAAATCTATGATTAAGCTTTCATCTGAGTGTTTATCTCTTCCATGTCTGTCTCCTGGAAACCTCATAAGGGTTTGGGTCTCAGAGCATCAGAAACAGCTCTGAAAAACGTAAAAGCACACCAGGTGTTGCTTCCAAGAGGAGGGCAACAAAAACAACAACAACAACAAAAAAGGAAAAGTAACATTGGAAGCAACTTGATGGGAAACAACAGATAAAGTTACTATGCTGACCATGGGGGATGCAGCCTAGAAGGTCCCAGATGATAAGCAGCTAGGTCAGGTTTAATTTCCTCTTTTTGTATTCTGGGGTAAATGATTAGTATTCAATCACACCGAAACTATGAAGTGCTTTGGTAAACCTCTGCAGAGCAAGGATCCAATTTTACCAGCTGTTCATTAAATGAAATATCCATATATATGTATCAGCAATTTAATTAGAAAGGCAGAGTGCCAAGGATGTGATCATTGCTTGGGAAAGTTACATTTCAGGCAGGCTTTGTCTTCCAAGAGAACAGAGGAGACTCTTAATTGTATTCTATTCTCCTTTCCCTCTTAATCACAGCTTGCCTCCACTGATTTTCTTCAAAATGCCCTTGGCGGGGGGCGCTGAACATTTTTGAATGGCTACCTTCTTATATAAAGATTAAGCACACCAGCTGCTCTTGCCTAAAGACCTATAGTGTCTTTCAAAACAGGACACAAATCAGATGGCTTAGGCTGACCTCTTTTGAGTCCTAATCATAACACTTACCAATAGTGAGTTAAGATTAGTTATCTTTACTGGAGAAGAAAACAAGGTCAAAGAAGAGAAAAAAGTGTCATAGACTCGAGGTGCCTCAACAGAGCCTCAAAGGTGATTAGAATAACTCTTGACTGTCATTGGTGAGTGCCAGGCTAAATAGACTAGTTATCCATTAGGAGTTTTTGAAACATTTTGGCAACCCTTCCCTCCCTGCAGTAAAAGAGTATGAGGTTCACAGTGGCTCTACTGCAAGAGGAAAAGTAGCCTAAAAGAGGAATGTAGAGACAGGGGTTCTAGTCTGAGCTGAGAGGCCTAAGGCCATTTCCTTAACTTAAACTCTTGGAGACCCATTTTCCTTATCTATAGAAGAAGATTGTTTTAGTTTATGTATTTATCCATTCACTTATTCATGCCTTCATTCAAGTAATATTTATTAAGCATCTATCACCTGGTAGGCAGTCAGGCAGTAGGTATGCAATGAAAAGTAAAAACAGACATTTTTTTAATTTCATGGAGCATATAGTCCTTTGAAACTATAAGGTACTGATTAAAGAATTACATGAATAAGTGTAAAGTTACAACTGTGATACATGTAAAAAAGAGGTTTCTCTGAAACTCCTGAGCCAATCCATCAGCAAGTCTTGTCAACAGTACTTCAAAACATGTTTTAAATCTAACCACTTTGCACCAGCTGCAAACCACATCACTGCCACCATCACTTCTTGGCTGAACTACTGCACTAACAGTACCTGACCCTTGTCCTTCTTCATAGATCCTTCACACAGCAATCAGAGGGATCTTTGAAGATCATAAATTAGATTGGTGCACCTATGTTCAAAATCTCTAGTGACTTTTCATCACACTTAGGCTAAATTCCAATTCCTTACACCAGTCCATAAGGCTCTTAATAATGTGAGCCATGCCCATGTGATCTTTGATCTCATCTTTACTCTCCTCATTCCCTCCACTCCAGCCACTATGGTCTCCTTGCATTTCATCAACAAGCCAAAGTTGTTCCTGCTTGGAAGTGTCCCCCTACCTGACTTCACAAAGAGGGACTCATATTTTCCTCCCATATTCACTCAGATCTCTGCTCAAATGTCACCTCCCCAGAGAATCCTCCCTGACCATCCCATCCAAAATTACCTCCCATCTTCTTTATAGTCAGTCATTAGCTCCACAATTAATTTCTTAATTAAGGTAGCATGGAATACTACCTATAAGTCATTTATTGACTTCTCTATTGTTTATATCCTCCTTGGAGCAGGGACTTTGTCTTGTTTTCCAGAACCTAGAATAGGATTTGTACATTAAAAAAATGCTTAATACCTATTTGTTGAATTATTATACACTGTGATGACATATATCACTACATAATAAGGAGAACTGATTAACTTGGAAAGTCCAGGGAAGGCTTCTTTGAGGGAATGCTGTTTGAGCTAATGATGAAGGAATGGTGAGAGTTAACTAGCCCAGGAGGAATGTGATGTTCCAGGAAGGGAGGATAGCTGATGCAAAGTTCTCGTGGCAAGAAGGAGAATGGCGTGGTCAAGGAAGCAAAGGAAGTCTAGTATAAATAGAACACAGGGAGAGAAGGGTAGCATGGCACTGAATGAGACTGGAAGAGAGGAAGCGTCCAGGCCATTCACAGCTTTGCAGGACCTACTCATGATTTCTGTCGTTTTCCCAAGATCGACAAGAATTCATGAAAAGATTTTAATTGTGGGAGAGCGTAGAAGAAGAACCAATCACTTTTGCTTAAAAAATACTTGAAACAATTTGTAAGATCCATTTCTGCTCTGAAATTCTAGGATTCTATAAAAAGTCAAACAGCAAAAAAAGGAGAATGAACTTTTGAAACTATTTACCAAAGTCAATTTCAATGACAGAGATCCAAGCCACTGAGTGACTTCTCAAACATCGCCATTTTGAGACTTTATGTTCACAATGTTAGCAGTCTCCCTTTTTTCCCTCTTCTAAAAAATACTGAGTCAAAATTTCCTTTTACCATGAAAAATACAACTTCTGAACTGTTATTCTGAGCATCCAGGGATCTAAATTTTATCCACGTTAGAAGTTTCTAGGCTTTTGAAGCACACATTTTCCAGATTACCTGGCAGAATATACAGATAGCAGTATCAAGGCCTGAATTTTAACCACATCCAGAATTCAAATCTCTTTCATTGGCCAGCTGTGATCTTGAGCAATTGATGAACCTTGAAATCCTGGACTCTCATTTATGAAAGCAGGATAATGGGTTGTTGTAAGGATTAAATGTGATAATGTATATAATATGTTTAATAAGTGCTGAGTTCATTGATGTAGAAAACTCTGGATTGGAGTATTCAAAGACCCACCTTGTGAAGAGCTGAAGCCATTCATCTCTTTTTCCCTAGGGTATTTCTATCCCAGCCCAAAATTGCTTAGTGGCTGCAGTTAGTGGCATGGCTTCAGCTCTGCATCCACAGCGCATATCTCCTTTCTCAAGGGGGAGTTTAGCAGGGATGGAAGGCATGGAATCATGCAATCGGTGCCCAGCACACTGCCCAACTTAACAACTTTTGCTACTGCTGATTGAGATGACATAGGAACATCTATTGCCTAATTGCTGCTTTCTCCATGAAGAAATTTAAAGACTTGATAGAGCACTGAGAAATAAAATAAACAGACAAATAAAGTCCTTCATGCTTTTGGAAGTAAAAAGGCAACTACTTAAAGAATTTTGCAGCTACGAATACATATTTATGAATTTCTCTATTCAAGCCTATCCAAGAAAATGAGGTGGAACTCCAACATAGACAACACCATTAACCACCATTTTGCCTATTTTTCTGAGTATACTGACTGTTACTTACAAGTGACTATGTATTCCCAAATTGTTAGGATATATAGAAAAAAAGGAACTTATATACTTTGTATGTTTCGGGTGGGGCAGGGCACCTCTGGCCCAGTGAACTTGAAAACCGTTTTGCTATGGACTATTAGGTAAGTGCATCAAAGCGGTAACTTACTAAATACCCAAAAGCCCTTAAAATGTGCAGACAGCTCCCTGAGGTGCTATTATCCCAATTTCCACCCCAATTATGTACTTAATTCACCTCTCTACTAAAAGCTAAGAAATTCTCTGCCTTCATCATTCACCAGTGCAAGCCCAGGAACTTGTTTAGTGCTTGCCTCTACCCAGTTACATTGCCTGTAAATGTACATCTAGGTTCCTGAGCATTTTGATGACAGTTCCCTGGAGGCTCAAAGATTAGGTGCTTAATGCTGCCATTTCAGACTGATGACAGTAATCATGGAGAAGGGGGAAAAAAAAAACCAAGGAGGAGCGGGGAATAACTAATTAAGGCAGAACTCTTGAAAAAAAAATCTCAGTTTAGAAATTGGATTCATGGCATTAATCCAGGAAATGCAGATATTGAAACTCAAGGAGAAAGACTGGAAGAAACTGTGAGGGAATTAGATGCCATTATATGTTGTTATATCATTTGTATTTCCAAAAACACACCTCTTGAAAGGTTTTAAAACACCTTTTAGCTTTTAGCTAAATGATACTTTCCTCCCTCTGGGTTCCTCCCAGAGCTGCTACATCAAAGTGCCCCTTTAACTTACACCTTCCAGGATGTAGCCTTTACTGTCTCAAAACATCATGAGGCAAGACGAGCCTAGTTCTACCTTGCTGAATCCAAAATAACTTCTATTTATTGAGCACCAACTTAGGTGTCAGGAACCCCAGATCCACAATTTCATCAACTCCTCTCAAACACCCTGTGCTTGAATATTATTTCCACTTTGATGAGAAAACTGAAGTTCAGATAAGTTAGGTGACTTGCCCATGATCATCAGCTAGTAAGGAACCTGATTTCAGCTCATTATTCATACAACAGATACTTCAGTAGCTAGCACTGAAGGCAGTCTGGTGAACATGAAAGACTAAGAAATAGAGCTTTTAGTGGGAGAGCGATATGGCTAAGGAAGCCCAGGCTATTGTGGGGATCCAGGGAAGGGCACGTTTCCTAGTAAGGGGGTCCAGTAATGCTTTTTCTCAAGGAATGAACATAGTAGCTAAGTTCTAAAGGGAGAGAAGCAGTTAGCCAGGTTGAGAGTCTGGAGAATATGGTTTTAGGTAGAAGAAATTCCAAAATGCAAATGGCAGGAGGTGAGAGAGAGCAAGGTCTCCCTAAAGAACTAGAGGACTTGGAGTAGTGGGAACAAAATAAGAAGGCATGATGCAGAAGTGGCTAAGGTGGAGTGGTGGGAGGATTTTCAACCAGGATAAGGATTTTGGATTTTATCTAAAGCCATTGGAGCATTTTAACCAGAGAAAAGTGTGAGCAGATGTTTTCAGGCTGGAGTGTGGAAAATGCTAGAACAGGGGCATGACTAGATGCAGGGAGGGACACTAGGAGGCTGGTGTTGAGTGAAATAGATGACGGTGTTTTGGAAATGCAGTGATGACAAGGAGAATGGAGAGAAGTTTGTAGAGATTGTTAAGAAATTAAATTTGTAAGACTTGGAGACTGATTAGATGGGATTGTTGATGAAGAGAGAAGGACAGATCCTCAAGGCTACTTCGAAGTTTTCTGATGGGGCCACTGGGTTGTGCCATTCACAGGAAGAGGGGAGAGTTTGGGGGAAGAGAACGAGTACCATTTGGGACCTGTTGGATTTGTGGTGCAAATAAATCTTCAAGTGCCTTGTGGGCAGTTAGATATCTGGGACTGGAGTTCTCAGGAGAGGTCTGGCCTGGCGGTATGGATTAGAAAATCACTGATAAATAAATGGTGACCCAACCTGTGAAGGGGATGGGAACACCCAGCAGGAAAATAAAGGGCCCAGCCTTATCTTCACTGAGCATGTGTTTGAACCACTTTCCAGAACCTCTTTACATAACATGAGCAGAATGTGTTCTTTGTGATATTTCTCTAATTATGGGATCACACCAAACCCTCATTGTTCTGGAGTCACACCAAATCTTCACTGATATCTCCCTCCATGTCCCATGACAGTTTCCAAGAAGGTGATGAGAATTTAGGATCCATTTATGACCAATAAGATACAAGTGAAACAAGACACCAAGACACCAATGAAACAGTATTAGCTACAGACAAAATTCTGTTCTCCACTGTGGAAAGCAAGAATTCCATTCATGATTTACTTTTTGGCTAGAATGGCATCTATAGTCCACTTGGCTAAGTGTAAGCTATACTTAGTTTACTGCAGTATAACCTATACTGCATTTACTGAAATAGCCAAAAAGTTTAAGGTAGACTGGGTTCTCCCAAAAGCAGACCCTGGACAAGAATTCATACAATTAGTTTATTTGGGAGGTGACTCCTGGTAAAGGAGTGGAGAAGTGAGACAGAGAAGGGAAAAAAGTCAATGTTAATGAGCAGGTAGGTTACCGCTATGAGCAGCTGGAGCTCAGTTCCATTGGGTACCTCTGGAGGAATGTATGGTTCATACCTCAAAAGTTGCCTCACCTAAGATGTGAGAAAGTGGGGTATTTACTCACCAACTTTCATATGTTATTGGGTAAGGTATTGCTCCAGGGGTGTTTACTCCCAGGCACTTCTGGCCTACCCCACGTGGGTCAGGCAGGTTCGCAAGGCCCGATAAAGCCCTCAGATAGAGTCACAGTGCTTGAAGTAAGAAGCCTCCAGCATGCACTGAAAGAATGAACACAGTGGGAAAATATGGGCGGGGCCCTCACATCATCTGTAGCCAGCAGAGAGGAGAAAAGCCTGAACATTGAGGGAATCTGCTACAGTGTATAATGTCATCTTCTTCACATTAAAGGTTCTAGCTGTCCCAGAGAAAATGTGAAAGTAAACAAGATTATAAAGTTAACTGCACATGCTGGCTTAGGATGAGGTAGGGGTACGAAAATATGGTACACAGACCATTTGACATACTGTGGGATTGTTTTATAACAAACTGTAATAGCCAAATATGACTGTGACTTGCTTATGATCTTCAAAGTTCTATTGTATTTGGAAGCATATAATGGAGAATTTTAGTCAGAATTTCTTACCAAACATTAATCAAGTTGTTTTTAACGGACTAAATAAGTGATTAGCTTATGGTTTTTCAAGCCAACACAAATGCCTTTGCCAACTAACTCTGGCAAAATCTTTCCCCTCTAAAGTGTAGGATACAGTACTTAGAGCAATACAAAAATATTTTAGAGTCGAATCAATGTTCACGTCCTTAACTGTAAATGGTTTTAAAATGGTTACATGTATATTTATTTGTGCTTTGTGACTTAAGGAGAATATTGAGCTTTACACTTGCAAGACTAAATTGGTTTGTATATTCTATTCTTCTTCCCTCCCCTCTACCAGTTGAGCATTTGGGGAAAAATTTTCTCATCATTCCAAAATTAAATGAGTACACTCCTTAGACTTGTTCTTCGGGACTGTTAAATGTATTAGTTTTTAGGGTTATGTCAGTAAATCAAAATAGCTCATAAAGATAAGATTTAGAGTCAGTAATGATAGACCAGGTGTTTTAGTAAGACTGAACTTCAGAAGTAGAGACACAAAGATGATACTGCCTCCTTTATCTTGTCCCGAGATTTTTCACGTTAGGAATTTTCCCTGAGATTTTGCATGTTATTGGATTTTTTAAGTGCAACTGCTACAGCTTTACATGAGACGCATAATTTAGCCAGAATTTTGAAATTTTAAGTCCTTCACTTACCAAATATTACTGAATACCTACTAAGTGCTAGGTATTGTGAGAAGCATTAGGGATACAAGAGACACAAAAGATCTTTTCTTCTGCACATGACTTATGTTAGCTAATGGTATCTATTTTTATGTGGTAATCTCCTCTAAATTTCCATGCCAAGGCCTTGGGGTCACCTCAAGAAAAAACCAGTTTTGGAAGGAGGGTGAGGAAACAGAAGAGGAAGTGAGAATAAGACTCAGTTATTTGTTCATTTAGAAAGTTTGGCCTTTAGTCACTGTTTTGTAAAGGATCATTTATGCCTTTTAAATTCCTTTGAAAAACTTAGCGTTGCTTTTGGTAACTGCTTTAAAATTCAGAAAATCTAAATATAATACTCTTCTGCTGAAAGTAGAAAGACATTTTTATTATTGCAAAAGCATTAGCTAAAGAAATTAAAACATTGAGTGCACTTTTAAAAGCCTCCTACCTGCATGCATAATTTGACCCTCACAGAAAGGTCTCCTCAAATGCTAAAGCCTAAGATATGAAGAAATTTGTAGTAAAAGCAAAACAGCCACAATCCTCAAACATCTCTTCCAGGATAGCAGCATGCCAGAGTGACAGGCCCTAAATGATCTCCATGATCTCTAGAAACTGGAACACTTCCAAGGAGATTACAATGTTTGGTGGATCATTCGTTTCTGTTAATCATGTATTACACTCCATGGAAACAAAGTGTTTGAGTGAGGTCAGAACACAGGATAAAATTGGGCTCAATATTAACTAAATTATTGGAAACAATTCTATTTGCCTGATTTAATGATGATGATGGCTTTACCACCGCCATCGCCATCACCATTGTCCTCATTTATTGAGCACTTGTGCTTGGCGTTTTACAAAGATCTTGTTTTCTTTCCATACACCCCTGTGAGGTAGGTAGATATCACTGCCCTATGTGACAGGTGACAAGAATAAGACTCAGAGAGATAACTGCATTGTTTGAGTTTGTCTATAACTTGAATCTAGACCTGTTGGAGAGCAAAGCTAATCCACCTTCTACTTTAAATAATGACAATAAGGTCAGGAAAGGAAAAAAATAATTTTGGCCAACAATCACCCCGGAAAAGTGATATTCATGAATCTTTTAGAAGCATAAGAAGCAGCATAGAAAATCTAATCTTCCTACTTCTTTCTTAGGACTGTAGGAATGAGTGTTCTTAGATTACAACACATAATCATTAGTCTGGATCACTTTTATATATTTGCAGGGGGTCCAGCTCACAAACCCATATTTTTGAGAAATTCCAGGGCCAGCGGATATTAACTGACAGAGAAGTTCTTTTTAGTCATTTTAAGACCATTATATTAGTGGGACTTTATAGTGTACTAAGTATAGAGATTACTAAATAATGCACCAATTTTTATTCATAATTTTTACAACCTGATCTTCATTTCGTGACTTAATTAGATGCTCTTGGTACTGTCTATACAGATAAATAAATATTTTTTGCAAAATATTCAAAATACTGAAACTTTCTGAAATTCAGACTATCTGAAGGGAATGGAAAAACCGAAAATTGCAAGTATATTATATTCAACAATAGTATTTCCAGAGAATTGGTTCACAAAAAATTTAGCAAAATTAAATTTTTTTAATTACTAAAATATAAAAGCCAAAGGTGATTCTCCAATGAAGGCTTAACCTAACATCTTTCATGAGCATTATAAAATTTGATTTCACGTGGCACAACATCCAAAACACACTTCTTTTGAGGCACGGTATTTTTTTTTTTCTCCTTCTTTTTCTCTCCTCTGCACTTCTAATATTTTGGAATAAAATGAGGGAGAAATTGCTGTAATCCCAGCACTTTGGGAGGCTGAGGCGGGCGGATCACCTAAGGTCAAGAGTTCGAGACCAACCTGACCAAAATGGAGAAACCCCGTCTCTACTAAAAATACAAAATTAGCCGGGCGTGGTGGCTTATGCCTGTAATCCCAGCTACTCGGGAGGCTGAGGCAGGAGAATCGCTTGAACCCGGGAGGCGGAGGTTGCGATGAGCTGAGATGGCACCATTGCACTCTAGCCCGGGCAACAAGAGCGAAACTCGGTCTCAAAAAAAGGGAGAAATTAATTGACAACTTCTTTTATAAAGACAAGAACTACTAAGGCTGTGTATTTTAAAGAACATTATTTAGAAGTTTCAGGATTTTTATGTTAAGTGACTTCCTCTATGAAGACACTGAACAATAAATTTAACATTGAACATTTTATATTAAAAATACTACTCATTAAATAGATTAGTTTAGAAAAAGTAACATGACTGCTGAATTCTGTAACTATAGAATTCTTAACAGAAGACTTCTGATATCCTTCCTGCCACAAGTGTTAGGATTTTTACTGTCTCAGATATTCCTAATCACCGTCACCACCCCTCTCTCCTATCACCCCCACACCCATCCACTGGCAAAGGTCCTCTTTAAATATATCCATAGAGTAGACTTTTAACAAGAGGAATGAGAAATCCTTGTCACAAAAGGACAAAAAAGAAAAGAAAATCACTTCCTAGTTTTAACATTTTTTTTCCTCTTCCAGCCTGCCTCCTCTCCTCTTCAAAATTACTTGCACGGTTGATACTGAGCCAGGTAGTTGGGGTTCCGCTCAGAGCAGAATGTTTCTGGGAATTGAGAAAAGGGTGCATTTTCTCTGCTTTCCTTCCTCCCCTCAGACAGCAGTAAAAGTCCAACCCTCTTTAATAAATTTGTGTGAAGTGCGAGAACAAAAGTACAGGCTGGGAATGTACAGGCTTGGGAGTCACTTTTCCTGACTCACCCTGATTAACTCCATTCATTTGTTTCCGTAAGTGGTCCACTCTAAATGCCACTCGCCAGACCCTGTGCTGTGAGGCAGTGTTGGGTGACGCACCTCTCAGGAGGCGCCCTGGTGCGCGGTGGGAGACGCGGAGATGGGAGCAGAGAATGACAAGAGTGTGCTGTAGGTTCTTCAACAGTCAGATGCGAAAAATTAAAAGAAAGACGAGGTGAGGGCAGCTACTCGTTTGGAGGAGGAGAAAAGCCAAAGGAGGAGATTTTGAGCTTCTGAAATTCATTTATTTCTTTCCACCGCAGTCTTTCTCATGCAGCCTCCTCTATTCTGGCCGGTCCCTCCCATCCAACTACTGATCACTTGTAAACCTAGTTCTGGCTCTTGCTGTCCCAGCGTTGGCTCCTGGACTTACCTTGGGGAAACTTCTATGCAGCCCCCAGCCCCGCACTTCCAAAGCCCGGGGCCGATTTCCTCTGGACGCGCACTGTGCGGGCAGAGCGCACCGCCAGGAGCACTGAGTTTGGTGCCGCCTGCCGCGCGCGGGGAGACCGTGGAGACCTCGGAACCGTGGAACAGACAGGCAGCGGCATGGGCAGCCTCTTGACTCCGGTGTCCCGCAGGCAAGCGGGTGGCAGCTCCCACGCCCCTCGACGACATATAAACGCTTCTCCCCGCCCCGGGCCCGACCCTTCCCCGCCCCGGCGGCCCCGGGCCCAGCGCACGTCCCCCGGGAGGGGGGAGCAGCCTTAGGGAGGTGACGGAAGCGGGACTGGAGACATTATGAGGGCTGTTACTGCTCCACCGGCTTCTCCCCTCTTGAAACTCCTACCCTAAGGTCCCGACCGTGGGAGAAAAGAAAGAGGGGAAGTTGGGGCTTTCATGGTATGCGCCTTCTCTGCACCCCAAAGATAGGCAGGGCGTGCAGATCCGGGGCGCACTGAAGGCAGTAGCTCTGCTCCACTGTTGGAACTATTGTTCTTTGGCGGCTTTGCCTGTATTCTGGGGTCTCCTGGCAGAAGGCAGGATCTAGCAAGGGAGCCAGAGAGAGTCTTTGGGTGGTAGGAACTCCTCCCTTTTCCGTGGGAACGAAGACCGTGAGATTAAGGTCCAGAGCCACCACCTCATCCCACCCTCCACACCCCCCTACCTCCCCAGTTTCCCTACACTCTGGTCCGAATTCAGGAGTCCCAAGGAGAATATCCTTGACTCTTTGTCTACTGACCTTTTTCTCTTCTCGCTATCTGTCCATTCACTCATCTATTTTTTGTTGTTGTTGATTCCACAAATATTTGAGCACCTACTATGCACTACTATCAGATGCTTGGGGTAAAGAAAAAACAGCAAAGTCGGGACCTTAGCTCACAGTTTGGTTAGGGAGATAGACACGGAAACAAAAAGCAGTGTGGCAATTGCTGAATGGGGAAATGATGCCATAGGAACCCAGAAGAGGGGATCCCAACTCAACCTTGGAAGGCCAAAAGAAGCTTCTCTGAGGTAATTGAGTCCAAACTGAAATCCAAAGATGGAGCTAGACAGAAAAGCATGGAAAAGAGGGTCTCAGGCAAATGGAAGAGCAGCAGGGAAGAGAGGGAGCGCTGACTTCTCCAGAGTAGCCAAGTTTGTGTGATTTTTAAAATTTGATATTTGTTGTCATCCTAAGGTAAGAAAATTTTAAAGAGAGGTAAACTTGTAGGTGGTAGAACTGGATCTGAATGCAAGCAGACTAACCATGGAGTGTGCATTTACCAGCTACTCCGTATGTGGTATGATGTGTCAACTTGGCAAATGACAAGTTAAAAAACAGATTATTCACCAAGGAGTGGGGATTGCTCTGGAGTCTAGGGCATGACTCTAGTCTCTGCTGGACCACTCATCAACTGCAACTTTGGCCAGGTCCTTAACCACAGTTCTTTGTCAATGGAATGTAAATAGTAAAGATGCTTTCCAGTGTCCCTCGTTGAGTGTCCTGGATCATGAGGCTTCATGTTCTGGTCCAGAGACTTGGTGGAGCAGCACCAGGACAGGTGTCTTCAATATGGTGATTCCTCCATGGACTCCTTGGCTTTGCACAAGGAGAGCTGGGAGAACACTGGAACAACAACAACAACAACAAAAGAATGAACATTAGAACGCCTCAAATTATGATTGCTTTTATCTAAAACAATTAAGTAATTCAAATTTTCACATTCTTTTTAAAAATGCACTTAACACAAGTATCTTTTTCTCATTCCAGGGTCACTACTGAAGAGGCAGGTGTGAATTCTGGGTGGCAGCGTTCCTAGCAATTTGCCAGTCCCCCACCCCAAACTACTTTTGAAAGTGTATATTTTAAAATAGCCAGAAGAGAAGATTTGAAAGTCCCTAACACAAAGAAATGATAAAATGCTTGAGGTGATAGATATACTAAATACCCTGACTTGATCATTATACATTCTATGTGTGAATTAAAATATCACAAGTGCCCCATAAACACATACAAATATTATCTATCAACTAAAAAAATTTTAAGTGTGCCATACATGCAAGCAAGGCTTATTCTTTGATAGCCCTATAGGAAATCTAGTCTGAGAGAAAGGCTTCTGGAAGTCAAGAGCTTGTGACCCATGGCCCAGCCAGGACAAATAATCATGTCCAATGGGAAGGTTTGGCAGCACTGCGTTAATAACCAGCTGAATCCTTTTGACATATTGTTCTGAGACATCTAAAAACACTCTATCTGATGCCCTGGACCTTCTGATGTCCAAACCAGTTTTCACAAGTGGATCATACTTGGATAAGCACCCCAAGAACTAGGCTTCCTTTTACCCAGCCTAAAGCAAAAAGACAGGGAAAGAAGAGGGTTCCTCGGGTTTTATAAATGCAGGTGGTTGCCTGAAGTGACTCCAGTTTTTCCCGTTGTGCAACCCATGATTTCTGGACCAGAGAAATAATGGGCAAGTAGCCAGTGCTCTTTGCTGTCTTTCTGGAGCTTTTTCAGGAACATCTGTAACTTAAGAAAAAGTGTGGTGCCATATGTGTCTGTATGGGTTTTTGAAGCCCATGAAACCTCACAAGCTGGTCATTAATTATATTAGAAGATAAGGGCAACCCTGAAGCTAAGCCATACTGTGTCTACAGTGACAGTGTTGGGGCTCTGTGAGCCTTGTCTATTCATAGTTCAAGCCTTTGGGAGAAAGTCAGCTACCATTAGCCTGGGAAGATTCATGTTGACTTCTGAAATGTCTCCAATTTTAACCCAGCTAGACCTTCATACTTTAGACCCACAAGCTACTAAAGTTGGCTTTTACGTGGTATTCCAAAATCCAGTCTTCTCTTTCATTCATCTCAACCCATTCAACTCCTGCCAATTCATTCTTCATTCTTCTGACAGAGGGATCCTTCTAAACCACATATCTGATTAATTGCTCTACTGACTTCATGCTATATTGAGGTACCCACTACCTGGAGAGCAGAGCCCTCACTCAAGACCCCTTGTCTCTCTCCCCATTATTCCTTCTTGCCTCATTTCCTGCCATCCTGCTACACTCCCACCACTACTTGTGAGTTCCAGTGCTTTCATAATGACCCACGTTGCTTGATTTCATGCTGTTTCAATATGTCCTTACTATTGTTAAGGTTGTTTCCTCACCGTTTATTTACTTATTCATTCAGCAAAACATATACAAGAGGACTTCAAAAAGTTCGTGGAAAAATGGAACTAAAAGATACAAATAAAAATACCAACTCTACTTTTTAACATAAGCTCCATCACATTTAAGACACTTATAAGTGATGATACCAGCCGTTTAGTCCATCCTTAAAGAACTGAGGGTCCTGGGAATTTAACCATGTCAATGCAGTCTTTTTTACATTATTAACTGAAGAAAAGTGGGTGCCTGTTAAAGACTTTTTAAGATTAGGAAACACAAAAAAGTTAGAAGGAGCCAAATGAGAACTGTAAGTTGGGTGCCTAGTGATTTTCTGTCAAAAGTCACAAAATTGCCCTTGTTTACTGAGAGGAATGAGCAGAAGCATTGTTGCAGAGAAAAAATTTCTGATGAAGCTTCCTCAGCACTTTTCTGCTACAGCTTTGGCTAGCTTTCTCAAACACTCTCATAATAAGCAGATGTTATCATGCTTTGGCCCTCCAGAGAGTTATCAAGTAAAATGCCTTGAGTGTTTCAGATAACTGTTGCCATGACCTTTCCTCTGGACCTGTCTGCTTTTGCTTTGACTAGACCACTTACACCTTTTGGTAGCCATTGTTTTGATTGTGTTTTGTCTTCAGGATTATATTTGTAAAGCCATGTTTCATCTCTCATTACAATTCGTTGAAGAAATCCTTCAGAATCTTGATTCCACTTGTTTAAAATTTCCATTGAAAGCTCTGCCTTGTTTGCAGCTGATCTGGGCACAATGGTTTTGGCATCCATTGAGTGGAAAATTTACTCAACTTTAATTTTTCAGACAGAATTGTATAAGCTGAACCGATTAAGATGTCTGTGGTTAGCCATTGTTTGTGCTGTTAATCAGTGGTCCTCTTCAATTAGGGCAAAACGAGATGAAGTTTTTCCTCACAAATTGATGTGAATGGTCACTGCTGTGAACTGCATTGTCAACATCATCTTGTCCTTTCTTAAAATGAGCTATCCATTTATAAACTGCTGATTTCTTTAGGGCATTGTCCCCATAAACTTTCTGTAAAGCATCAGCAATGCCGCCATTCTTCCACTGAAGCTTCACCATAAATATGATGTTTGTTTTTGCTTCAATTTTAGCAGAATTTGTGTTACTCTGTAGGGGCTCTTTTTAAACTGATGTCTTATCCTTTTTAGTGCCTCAAACTAGATATTGTTCAGACATATTCTAACAAGTTAGTACAGTATTATTCTAATGTCCCAAAATTCTGAAATCCATGCTTAGTTTTTTTTTCATAAAACACATTTTCAATATTTTTGAAGACTCCTCATATATTGATTACTTACCATGGGCCAGGCACTGTGAACCTCTATATTTTTATAATAATAATCTTTACTTTTTCATCATAAATTAAAATAATATACTTAAGACTGACATCTTAATTGAGTTATTAAAATCTATTTGTTTATCAAACATGTATTAAACACCTACTATATGGCAGGTACTGTATTAGACACCAGGATGCATTCAGCCATTGTCTCTGCCCTTACGACCTCAGAGCCTAGTGTTGGAGATGGATAGGTAAGCTAATTATTAATGTGATAAAGGTCTGTATGCACTGGGCACCATGGGAGGAACCCTGGAAAGAAGACGATGCTTAGGATAAACATTAGGCCTGGAGTTGAGTGAGGAAGGTTGGGAGACGTGAGGCATAATAAGAGAGGGAGAAACATATATGAAAATATGGAAGTCAGTGGTGGCCAGAGTGCAGGGCAATGGAGGGGCGTGGTATGAAATGAGGGTAGAGAAGTAAGCAGAGGCAGGATTGGATGTGAATGAATGAGAGGAGTCTAGGATAACTCTAAGGCTTCTGGCTCACAACTACATGTGGGCAACACCATTTACTGAGATAGTGAATATAGAAGGGGGAGAAGGTTTAAAAAGAAAGGCAGAAGAAAATAATTCTATTTTGAATATTTTGAGTTTGAGATGCCTGGGAGCTGTTCAAGGAATGACTCTCAGTGGCCGGATGGATTTGTATAGGTCTGAGGTTTGGGTGTGAGGCCTGAATCCATGGATTTGGGATCATAACAAAATGGGTAGTTGAATCTACAGAAGTATATGAGGATACAGGGAGAGTTTATTCAGCCATCACTCAATGAATAGATATTCATTGAGCACCTACTATGTGAGAAGCACTGTTCTAGACCTTGAGGACACATCAGAGAACAAAGCAAACAAGATTCTTGCTCTTGTGGTGCTTGTGGGAGAAGAGTTGGGATCACCTTATTAGATGGCAGGGAAGGTTACAATTTTCATGCAGTTTGAAGGTGACATTGGGCAAAGTCTTGAGAATGGAGGTGAGAAGTAAGTCCTGAGAGATATCTGAAGAAAGAGTGGTCCAGGAAGTAGGAACAGTCAATGCAAAGGCCCCGAGGCAGGAGCACAGCTGTGCATTTGAACAAAAAAAAAGACCAGTGTGACTGAAACTGAGTGAGTGAAGGGAGAGTGGGAGGGGGACATGAACTCAGAGACATAATGGAAGGGGCACAGGTTGTAGGGAGAAGTGCAGTGTTTCAAGCAGAGACTGACATGTTATGACTCCTGTTTGTAATGTATTACTGATTATAAAAGATAATAGACTGTAGTAAGACAGGGTTTGACAGCAGAGTCCTGGGACATAGCTAACATTTAAGGGATGGGAAGAACAAAAGGGTGTTTAGGGAAGTGGGAAGGTTGACAGAGAGTCAAATCCAGGTGATCTTAAGAATGTTAGGATCTTAAGATTCTCCAGGACTTGGTGACTAATTAGACATGGTGACTACTTATGACAGAAAGGCCGGCAAGGCAGGAGAAGACCAGGGAAAAGACCTGTCTAGAATGCTAAGGAGGATAGCTTTGTAGGAAGAGACTCATGGAAGGTGCCAAAGGCCACAGAGAGGTTAAAGAGGATAAAACTTGGGAAACATCTTTTGGACTTGGCAATGCAGGGAGCCCTGTGACTGCTGCTAGAGTGACTGGTAGAAGTGGAAGTCAGAGCCTCAGAGTGAAAGGCAGATAAAGACAGTGGATTCTTTGAAGAAATATGGCCAAGAAAGGAAGAAGATTAGGGTTCGTAACTTCACAAAGGCATGGTTTTGAGGGAATGCTCATCTTATTGATGATAGCACCATTTTTCTCTCAAGTGTAAGACAAATGCAAGAGGACTTTTGTGCTCATAAATAAAACCAGGGACAGAGAAAGAAGCGGGTAGATGTCTGCATTACAGGAATTTTGAGACTGCACTTTCCAAGCTTTGCCATCTTTTTTTATCTTTCAAAAGAGAATCTAGGAATAAGGATACATGAAACTGTCTTATTGCAAATAGGAAATGGGGAGAACTCTAGGGCAATCTTATTGTGCCATAGGGATTCTAAAGTAGTGGAGTAAAGCCCCAAGTAGATGAATTTGGACCTATCACCACTGACTGATTGATTAGCTTCTTTCTCCTACTCACGCTCATTTTCAGACGGAGTGGGCTCAAGTGCTTATCACGTATGGGAAGGATGGAGAGGTCAGTTAGGAAATAATCACCAAGGACTCTCCAAGATACTTGCTCAGTTGAAAACAGTATAAATTTCACTACCTTTACTTTTGTACCCTCTGAGATTATATAGACTCTCAAAAATATCGATTTTCATTAACCTCATGATAACACAACTGAATTTTCTGCAAATGATTTTCAGACTATACTTCTCATATTGTGTCACATATACTGGTGTAATTACTTACTTAAGGCATGCATTGGATCATTCTAAGATAAACATCCTTTTTAAAGCCCTGAGATTTTTGAATCAGCTATGAAGTCAGAGTAGAGGAAGACTTTTTTCCCCTATTCGGTCAAATTAATGTTAAGAAACTAGAGACATCAAGCCAAATTCTCTCATTGTGTGACTTTATGCAATTCTTACACTATTATATGAGAGGCCAATTCACTTTCATAGGCCATTAGGGTAAAATTAGGATTCAGCAGAAACTTTCTAAATTCTCTTCTCAAGATTGAATAGTAAGTACTTTATATTTAAAGGAGCAGAAAACAAACCCCAAGATGAAGTAACATTTCTCTCACTTTCTCTAAGAAAACCCACTAGTTTCTATAATCAAACCAAACAGTAATCCTCCAAGAATGGAAAGTGAAGGACAGATGGACCTTGTGATCTGACCACTGAACCCAAAATTCATTTTGTTCATGGGAGCTTTTCCTCATAGATGCTGCTTCACTCCCAAGTACCTCATCTTCCAGGGGAGGTTTGTAAGCCTTTCCTTAATTTCTGGATCACAACCAAGAAAGGCCAAGCCAGCCATACAGGACAGAGAAAGAATAATAACAACAACAATTCGTTAACCCCACGCATTAAATATCTTTTACAGATGAGGAAACAGGCATAAAATGTCAAGGAAGCTGCCCAAGCATAATTGTTGAAATTGTTCAACAAGTACTAATTGTTGAAGCCAAGATTGAACTCAGACAATGAACCAGGAAGTGAATATGGGGATAATGTAAAAACAAGGAAGCAATCTGCCATACAAGGTATGGGTGGCAGATTGTATTTCCAAAATGGTTGCAGCAATATCTCCCATATCTTTGTCTCCACAATTCAATTAAACATCATTTTACTGTCCACTCTCCTCGTCATGGAGATTGTCCTAGTTTGCCCCCGCCCAGTCCCACCCAAAAGCAGACCCTGAGACAAGGGCTCACGTGCAAGTAGTTTATGTGGGAGACGATCCTAGAAAACACTTCTACAGGAGTAGGGAAATGAGACAGGAAAGGGAAAGCAGCCAGTGAAGAGTGTGTTATCGAACAAGTTGCCTCTGTGGACAACTGGAGCTCAGTCCCATTGGGGAATGCTGGGAAGCAGTGTAGGACGTGCTCAGTTATCTGTTAACAAAATCCCTGTTTGTTATTGGCTGAGAGATGCTCTCAGAAGGATAAACTCTCTGGCAATGGGTCTTGCCCTGGGATCAGGCAGTGCAGCCTTTAGCATGTGGAATCCAGTGTGAAGAGGGGAGGAGCGTGGAGGGGGACTGAAAACATCTGCTGGAGAAACATTTTGAGTCTGCAAGTCTGCCCGCTGGGTCAGTGTGGGAGCTCCCAGGAGTGTAGAACAGCAACAACAAAGAATATTAGGACCCAATTGAGGCTCACATTACCTAAATCAAATGGAATATAAAATCCTCTTGAGGCTGTGTGCAGGCAAGCTCCCATACTGGCTTCTGTCACTTTTCTCTCTGAGTCTCTGCCTGCCCAAATTGTTCTTCCTCTCAGTTTCCCTTATCCCTGCCAGTCCTTTGGGGCTCATGGTGGAAGTGGGGCAATGCCTGTCTGCCTGCATGAATGTTTCTTTAGAAACATTGACTGCTCTATCTGGGGAACATCGCATAGAAAAAGTCCCTTGTGTCGTTCAAAGAGGCTGTGTCATGTGCTTTGTGCAGCACGGGCCTCATTGGGGTTCCTTAACACTAGCTGCTGATGAGTTTAGTTGAGAATTATTGAAAAAGCACCATATTAAAACCTGGCTTACAATGTGATTTTCCTTTATCTGACAAGAATTGTTTATCTTGGATACATCTACAATAATTCAATATGCTGACTGGGTGCCTAACCCAGATGACCAAATCTCTCCAAATTGGAAATTAGAGAAAAGCTATGAGAAAGTCTTAAATTCATAATCTGAGTGCCTTAATTGTACGTATTTCCCTTTCACAAAGATGTGGATTGTTCTATCATATTGCATTTTCCAAAGGTTTGTTCTGGGGGTTGGGGATGTCTTAAACAGCAGAAATTTATTTTAAGGAATTGATTCCCATGGTTGGAGGGGTTGGCAATGTAAGATCTAGACGTCTGCTGGGTTGGTTTCTTCTGAGCCCGCTCCCCTTGGCTTGTAGATGGCCGCCTTCTCTCTGTGTATTCATGTGGTCTTCCCTCTATACCTGTCTGTGTCTATAGGACACCAGTCATATTGGATTGAGCTCACCCTGATGACCTCATTTTATTTCCCTCTTTTAAAATTTTGCCTTTTAAATGCTTTTGTGTTTTTTTTCCAGCTCTATTGAGGTATATTGACAAATAAAATGACATATATTTGAAGTGTACAATGTGATGATTTGATATACATATATGTTGTGAAATGATTGCCACAATCAAGTTAATTGACACATCCATCACCACATATGGTTAACTTTTTTGTGTTTGTGAGAGAATGCTTAAAGTCTACTGTCGGCAAATTTCAAGTATGCAATATTAGTATTACTGTCACCATGCTGTACATTGGATACTCAGAATGTATTCATCTTCTAACTGAAAATTTGTATCCCCTGACCAATATTTCTTAACTCTGCCACTCCCCTCAATCCCTGGCAATCACCATTCTACTCTGTTTCTATGAGTCTGACTTTTTATTTTATTAGATTCCACACATAAATTATACTATACAGCATTTGTCTGTCTCTGTTTGGCTTATTTCACTTACCATAATGCAAAGTATCAACAATTTTATTCTATTTTGATTTTATGACATGATTCTGAGGTTCTCAAGAGTTTGTGAGGAAATTCCTTGGTAAAATACATGATACTCCTTGGAGGCAAAGTTCATTTGCAGTTCCTTATCACTTTCCAATTATTTATGAGTTTAAGCTAAGGCAGATTTCTATAAAGTGGCCACAAATATTAAATTTTATAAGGCTACAGTTTCACATTAATAATAATGAAGTTTCAGGATTCAAAATTAAATGTTAAACAACTAGGAAATATAATCTCTTAATCTGCAAGCATATTATTTGCCTTTAATCCTTATTTAAGGAAACATAGGTCAGTGGTTGTAGTATGTGTTTTAGGAAGCATAACCAATTGTGTTGGAAAGCTGGATCCTCCAATCCCTGCCCACACTAACTTTGCAGTTTTTCAAGAAGCGTGAAAAGAGAAATGTTGAATTTGGAGGGAAACTTGTGGTAGGCACACAGAAAAAAAAAAAAAAAAAAGCCAGGTGCAGTGGCTTACACCTGTAATCCCAGCACTTTGGGAGTCTGAAACGGGTGGATCACCTGAGCTCGGGAGTTCGAGACCAGCCTGGGCAACATGGCGAAACCCTGTCTCTACTAAAAATGCAAAAATTAGCCGAGTGTGGTGGCATGCCCCTGTAATCCCAGCTACTCGGGAGGCTGAGGCGGGAGAATCACTTGAACCCAGGAGGCGGAGGCTGCAGTGAGCCGAGATTGTACCACTGCACTCCAGCCTGGACAACAGAGCAAGACCACACCCATCTCAAAAAAAAAAAAAAAACAGACAAACTCTCTATTAAAATTTTAGCTTAGGTTTTCATGAAAGAAGTGGAAGTTCTACTCTGAAGAAGCCCTACTCAGAATTTTTGATCAGCCAGAAGAGACTGTGTCATTTGAACTGTCTGAATGAAAGCCCCATTTTAGGCATCTGGAGAAGCAGCAATCTCTATTGTTAAAAAAGAAACAGTAAGTCCAGATTTTCAAAAGGGTATGATTCATCCACTTGAGAACATTTATGGCAATTACATGTTTCTAGCAGCTTTTAATACTCTAATAGTAGACTGCAATAAGACTAAGAAGGACAATTAATAAATTTAAAGCCTCATTGAACTTTATTACAGGAGCAATAGCAATTGACATTGCTCCAACTGGGTATTTTACTGTAAGAAAGATTATTGAATAAATATGTGCAAGCATTTCAGTTTTTATTTCAGGGAAGCCCATTTAAGGAATAATTTGCATTTTTCCCCGAATCTCACAAAACTCACCCCTTCTTATATGTTATTTCCATCCCAAGGTTTCTTGTGCTGGACCGTTGTTATTAAACATTAGATATGGTATTTTCCTCCCACTCTTATCCCCAAAAACTCTGAAGAAGTTCAGACTTACTGTGATTAGTCATCCGTCCTCTGGGATCCCTGGTGCAGAATTAAACATATACAGGCACATGTGCATGTACACTTACACGCCATGCAGAGATTTATATATGCATTCTTCCAATTTGCTGAAACTGTGGTTTCTGGGGACAAAAACCAGAATTCTCCTACACAGTAGTTCCAGGAGTGATGGGGAAAAAATAGTTATGGCCATGTATAAAATCAAAATTTTCCTCAAGAAATGGAATAGTTAGTAAATGCATCTAGGCACAGAGCTTTATTTCCTATGACTTAAGCTTGGGGTTTAACTGGTCAGCACTTTGCTGAGAGCAGAGTCTCAGAGCACTATCTCCTCTTAATTACAATTTTGAGAACAGATGCAGAATTTGCTTGTTTAACTTCCCTCCTGCACACACACTATACTCACCATTTCAGCTGATCCCACAGGTTAAATTCAGGAGGTAGGGAGGAAAAGATACATGTTCATTTTTTTCCTGCTGTAACTGGGAACTCACATAAGTTCTAAGCTGAGGATAATAATCTATTCCTGAGACAGAATTCTAAGACATGTCTCTTCATTTAGTATTGCTAAGGCTCAGGTCAGTTTCTGTTGCTGTTGTGGCTAAGAGAACACTGTGCAAAGGTGGAAAAATCTACAGTTCCCACCCTAACTTCTTTGAGGAGAGGATTATTTCATAGGAGAGAACATTAATTAGCAATCACAGGTATACATCATGGTATCACTTCCATTTTTCCAGGACTGAAGTTTTTCAATAATATTTACACTCAGAGTCATATTATGCTCTGAGCATATTTATGCTCAGAGTTTAAAAGCTTCAAGATTATCCAATCTAACTCCTTCCTTTTCCCTGTGAAGTAATGGAAGTGCAAGGAGGGCAAGCAAGGTCACCCAGCCAATGGTGGCAAGGCCAAGGCCAAACGACTGTTCCCCAGATCACTCCTCTAGGCCTCTTACTTTGTACCCAGCCACGCAGGGAAATATACAACCCAAACCAGCTTTTCTTTCCTGAGAAATCTTCCTCTAAGTTACCAATGATTGATACCTTTTTGAGAAACAAGTTAAAATTTCCCATAAGTAAATTCTTACCCTAGAAAGATATAGACTTTACTATGTATTTTAAAAACAAAGAGTCACAACTGGGCTTCTATGTTTTCATATATTTTGTTGAGAAATAAACTACTGGAGGAGGCGAACAATGAGATTTTTCTAACAGAAACAACTGGTTCTCTTATTTTTTTGCTGTCCAAAGAAGAATAGCATTAAATTTTTTTGCTAAGTGAGTGTGTCCGACAGCTGGCTGCTCCACCAAAGATTTGTGCTCCACCTGCCATAGTGTGAACGTTTACCGGGAAGCTAGAAACCACAGTTCCCAGATTCCTTTCTGTCTGAATGTGGGCATATGATATTTTGGCCGATAGGAATGCAAGTGAAGCCAAGGCATTATTTCCAGACCAAAGAGCTTAAGAAGCAAATTTTACCTCTTCACATACTTTTTCACTTGCTCTTCTTCATAGACTAGCTGCATCCATAAGGGAAGAACAGCAACAGGAAATGGAAGAAGCATGCCTCCTGGAAGCCTCTAAGTTACCATGTAAAAGCTTGCTTACTCATCAAAATGTCAGCACTGGACTATGAATGAGAAATAAATTTCAGTTTTTTTACTCTGTATCTGTTATCTATCGCTATGCAACAAACCACCCCAAAAGTTAGAGGCTTAAAATAACAACAATCGTGGATTTTACTCACAGAACTTAGTTTGGACAGGGCTCTGTAGGGGTAGTTTCCCTCTGCTCCACATAGCATCCTCTGTTGTAGATCTGCTGGGGGCTGGAGGGCTGACTTTCAAGGTGGTCTCTCAGATGATGGGCAAGTAAGTGCTAGGAGTCAGCTGGGACCTGACCTGAGGGCTGGAGGTCCACAGTTCCCCTCCATTCTGGCCTCTTCATAGGCTGCTTGACTTCCTAATGGCATAGAGACTGAGTTCCAAGAGCAAATGTCCCAAGAGACAGAAAGTAGGCGCTAACACTTTTTCAAAGTTTGGGCCCAGAAACTGACACAATTTCACCACTGCCATAACTTATTTATCAAGCAGAGAGCCCAGATTCAAGGTATTAAGATGTAGGTGCCAGTTTTCAATAGGAAGAATGTTAAAGAATTTGGGGAGCATGTTTTAAAATCATCACTTAATCCTGTGATTTTTGAGATTTATATGTTACAGCAGCTAGTGTCACAGTTACAACTACTACAGTGACAGAAAAGAAAAAGCATCAGCTCTATAACTGTCACAGCTTATTTTAATTATAGGTCACAAACCAACCAACCAACTAACAACAACAAAACTTGCAAGGGGTGGGGAAGGCTTTAACTTTTGCCAAATAACAAAATGAAGAGACCTTTAGGTGGCTTCTGCAAAGCCCTATGATCTTAGCTTCAAAATATACTTGCAGATCTCTTATAAGTCAGCATAAGAAAGATGAACACTGCAGGATAAAAATGTGCAAAGGACATAAATAGATGATTTGCAGAAGGAGAAATGAATAGCCAATAGAGGAAAAAAAACTCATGGTCATTTGTTGGGTTGATGGCTCACGATCCATTTCCCCTTCCTGACAAGACTCTGATTTCCCTGGAGAAATTATCACTGTCTCGCTGGCTTATGGTCAGTGGGATTGTAATCAGGGCACTGTGCATTCTTAGTCTAAGGGCAGGCATGTGGCCCAAGCTAAGTCAACTGGAACTTGAATCTTGAGAATGAAATAGACCAAAACTGTTGGGTTCCATCCCGTTCTTGTGACTATGTCCTGAGCAGACCCAGCCGAAGGATGCTCTTCTATATTGAGTCCAGTGCTGAAGTGCTTGCTTCCTCACCTCCAGAAATACCTGTCCTGCCCATTCCTAAGCCTGGAGGATCTCCAGCCTCTCATTAATTCTGTGAGCCTCTGATGTCCTTTCCCTGCATTTCCCTTGATTTAACCCACCCAGAATTGTTTTCTGTTGCTTGTAATGAAAGAACATTGATCTGTACAAATATTCATTTAAAACAATAATGAACTAAATACATATTAAGGCAGTAAGACACAATTTCACTTACAAAACTAGAAAGGATTCTTAAAAATGAATAGTACTATCCAGTTTTTTCAGGTTTTGGAAAAATGACTCTCTTCATAATTACTGGTGGGAGTGTAAATAATTTCTCTGGAAGGCAAGGTAATATATATCAAAAAGTTTAAATGTACACAAACTTTGATCTAGTCATATAAAAATTCTATGTAAAGACTTAGCTGCAAGTATATTTATTGCTGTACTGTTTATATTAAGGAAAAATAAAAATAATTACATAAACTGGGTAACCATATAATGTATCATTCAAAAGGGAATACTTTTGGGAGTAAAAAGAGGCTCTATTAATAATTATGCCAAGACAAGAAACATAAACCAAGCCTGTTTCAGGCACACCGGGATAACAGTGGTTACCTTGTATATAACCAATCAATGATCAGAAGTTAGTTATCATTATTTTAAGGAATATAAATAATTGGCTCATGTGATCGTGGAGGCTAGAAATCCAAACTCTGCAGGTTTCATAATGGTACCATACATCCAAACAACAGAATCAATCAAGCTATTAAAATATGAGTATAATAAAATTATTTATTTGGGTCTGTTTCTGGAACTTTGTACCATTTCAATGATTTGCATGTTTATTTCTGCACCCATTTAAAAAATATTATGGTTTCATGGTATGTTTTAACGTGTGATAAAGCAAATCACCGAATATTAGTTTTTTACAATTCTTTCAGATAAAATGTATAATAGTTTGCCCAGTTTCCCCAACATGTTAAATTATATAACACTTTGGGAAGAAATTCATGTTTAAATATTCTGCTTTTTAAGAATATGGAATTTATCTGTTTTTGGTTTCTTTCATACTGCTCAGTAGAATTTTATAGTTTCTCTACTTTTCCTGTTATGTTTATGCCTGGGCATTTTACACTATTGTATTGTAAATACTGTTCCTTCATCATTGCTATATAAAAGGTTATAGATTTTTGTACATCTATATAACCAATCCTACTGAGTAGCCTTTTCAATTATAATTAGAATTTCATTACATATTCCTCAGTTTTCCTAGTTGATAATCACATTATCTAAAAATAACAATTTTTCCTCTTTTTCCCATTTTGTTTTATTGTCTCACTATACTTGTTGGTATTTCCTGAATGAAGTTTGATAAAAGCGGTGTTAACCAGCATCAAATCTATTTCTGATAATGTGCCATATTGCTTGTCTTCTCATATACTTCTTTCTCTTCAATTCAACTCCTTAATTTCCCCTACTAACTGTTACTTATTCTTCAGATCTCAGTTCACCTCCTCTTCTAGGACAAACAACTCTCATGGCCTGGACCAGTCCAGGTCTCCCCCTACTACATTCTCTTAGCATATCATATACCCTTACGTCTTTGTACTCATTACAGTTGTAATTTCAGGCTTATTTGCATAGTGATGTGACTAATGACTGTCTCCTCCATTCATCTGTAAACTTCATGAAATCTAAGAACTCATCATATTTTGCTCACAATGGTATATCTAGTACTTAGTAAAGGGCTAACATGGTTAATGCTCAATGAGTACTTATTGAATTAATTCTAGCATTTTATCATTAAGCATGATACTGCTCATTTTCTGTTATATTTTATCTATTTATCTATTAGTGATTTATTATTGAATTTTAGAAACTTTTTATGGTTTTATTAATTGTCCAGAATTGGAATGATTCCCTGCAATGCTCACATCATAAGAAGTCAGAGCAGCCATTCAAAAGTTGAATTGAAGTCTTGGAAGCTTTTCCTTTGAGATCTGCCATCTGTGACAACTTGGTGTACACTGGCCATAGAGTGGAAGGTTATCACATGCAGGGGCTCCAACTCTCCCTCACCACAAATCTTTGTCCCTCTGAGATTGTTTTTGCCAGACATTCTTCCCTTTGCTTCTGCGTAATTTTCTTGAGAAAGGGAATTCAGTGTTGGTTCTTCTTGGAAGCTGGTCCAAATTCAACAGTATGTTGAAAAAAAAAATCCTTGAAGTTTGGGTTATGCAGGATCATGTTAAGAGGATATTTTGGTAAATAACCACAGCTATACACATGGATCTTTCCACAGGAAGAAGTGTTGGAAGAAGGGACATTATAAGAGTAGCTCCACATTTTAGTGTAAGTATTTTAGGGCATTCTTAATTTAGAAATCCACCTGGAGAGTCCCTGACATTAGTCACCCAGTCTTGGCTTGAATACCTTTTCTGCAAGAAAACTTACTACCTCTCAAAATTTTATTGAACAGTAGGGAATTTAACATATTTTAATATATCAACGCTAAATCTACCACCTTTGCTCAAATAGCCTCTATTACACACACCTATCAAGACACAGATTAAAATCTATACAAATTTTCTTAAATTTTGTGGAATTGAATACAATAAACATTTTTCCTTTGTGATTTACTTCATAGCTTTTGTGTAGAAATGATAGACAAAAAATAATGAATAGACAATAGAATAGGGAGTACAAATGATCAATAAATACATGAGGGTTCAACCTGATAGTAATCAAAGGTATGTACATTAAAATTATGAAATTTATTTGCATGTAAAATTGGCAAAGATAGAAAAAAGATAATATTGATTACTTGCTAGAGTGTAATATGATGAGTTAGCTCGTATACGGCAGATGAGAATGTAAACAATCACAATGATATGGTATTGATCAAGAACAAAACTTAGTGTGATGGTTCATTTTATGTGTTAACTTGGTAACCCGTGGTAACCAGATATTTGGTGAAACATTCTAGATGTTTCTGTGAAGATGTTTTTTAGATGCAATTGACATTTAAATTGATAGACTTTTGAGTAAAGCAGATTATTCTTCATGAAGTGGCTGAACCTCATTCAATCAGTTAAAACCCTTAACAATAGAAAGAAGCCGGGTGCGGTGGCTCACGCCTGTAATCCCAGCACTTTGGGAGGCTGAGGCTGGCGGATCACCAGGACAGGAGATCAAGACCATCCTGGCTAACACGGTGAGACCCCCGTCTCTACTTAAAAAATACAAAAAATTAGCTGGGCATGGTGGCGGGCGCCTGTAGTCCCAGCTACTCGGGAGGCTGAGGCAGGAGAATGGCGTGAACCCAGGAGGCGGAGCTTGCAGTGAGCCGATATTGCGCCACTGCACTCCAGCCAGGGTGACAGTGCGAGACTCCATCTCAAAAAAAAAAAGAAAGAAAAGAAAGAAAGAAAAACAGAAAGAGAAAGAGAAAGAAAAGAAAAGAAAAAAGAAGGAAAAGAAAAGAAAAAAGAAAAACTGGCCTCCCTGAAGAAGAGGGAATTCTGCCAACAGACTGCCTCTGGGCTTAAACTAAGGCATACACTCTTCCCTTGGTCTCCAGCTTGCTAGCCTACCCTGCAGAGTTTGGATTTCTGGCATATATATATCATCCTAGTGGTTCTGTTTCTCTAGAGAGAGAGATATATATATATACACATATATACACATATACATACGTGTATACACATATATACGTGTGTGTGTGTATATATGTATATATATATATCATCCTAGTGGTTCTGTTTCTCTAGAGAACCCTAATATACTTAATAATACTTAGTAATACCATTTCTAAGAATCTATGCTAAGAAAATAATCATAAATGTAATATAAATTTGTACAACAAAATGGAAAAAACAGTAATGTTCAAAATCATTGAGAATAAATAGATAAATTATGCCATATATAACCATAAAAGGAATGGAAAGATGATATAGTGCACAATCACTGAAAATCTTGTGTTGGAATAATAGTTATTGATATGAGGATATGCTTACATGTGACGTATCCATAGCCACATCCCTATCTCTGTGTCTATTTTTCTATATAGCTATCCATCTATATCTGTGCTGTCTAATGCAGTAGCCACTAACCACATGTGGCTCTTGAGTACTTAAAATGTGGCTAGTCAGAAAGTGGAACCGGAGTTTTAACTTAACTTAATTTTAATTAATTTAAAATTGTAAAAACCTTATGCCCAATTTAGCTATTAGAAAACCTTTAAGGGTATTTGAAAGAACTTGAGTATTTCAATCTGCTTTTTTTAACTTTAAATTTTATGAAACTGAAATACAGATAAGTGTTTTTGATGAAAATTGAGTGCCCAAGAGTAGAAAATTTGTAACTGTAAAATACATGGTAGATTTTAATGTGAATTGTATATACTGAATTTTTTTTTTTTTTTTTTTGAGATGGCGTTTTGCTCTGTCACACAGGCTGGAGTGCAATGGTGTGATCTTGGCTCCCTGCAACCTCTGCTTCCCAGGTTTAAGTGATTCTCAGCCTCCCAAGTAGCTGGGATTACAGGCACGTGCCACCACGCCCAGCTAATTTTTGTATTTCTAGTAGAGACGGGGTTTCACCATGTTGGCCAGGATGTTTTCAATCTTATGACCTCATGATCCTCCCACCTCAGCCTCCCAAAGTGCTGGGATTACAGGCATGAGCCACCATGCCTGGCCCTGAAGTTTTCTATAATGGATACACATTACTTTTATAAAGAAAAATATGATTTCAAAAAGAAAATATAAGCTCATCTTTAGCAGCAAGAAGTAATAAAAATATTCCCAAGTGTGCCTCTCACAAATATTCTACTTTTCAGAAATATGAGTTTCTAGACTATTGGGAAAATGACATTTCATTGGGCAGTACCTAAACTTAAAGGAAATCAGTTTGGATACACATGTGGGAACTTGAGGACATTTGTTAATATTTCAAATACAATTATTCAACACATTGTGTGAGAACTCTTTTCTTGAGCCATGAATAATTTGTTACTATCCTGAATTCTGGCTGTAAGTTAATGTTTTCTTATTCCTGGGGGATCTTACAGTTAAATTTCAAAAAGATAAACTGTCTTTAGAAACTATGTGAAAGACTCATTTCCAATCAGCCCTGTTTTTGTGGAAAAGTCACACTTTGCCTAATGAAAGAGAAAGTTTGCAATTTTTATTGACTTTTCCCCCTTTTGTTTGCAATGTAACAATTTGTAAGTTATCTTTGAGGAAGATTCCATACCAGGAAGTTTCTGAAACTGAATTAGTCTGTTGAGTTAGTTGAATGATCACTCCCTATCGTCCATCTTTCATTCCATACTATGGGGCAAAACACTGAGGTTCTACAGGGATTGCAGGGATTAAGCCTATGCTATTTGTGATTTTCTTCCTACGTGTGGTCCAGTTAACTCTAAGTAACACTCAAAATGGAAAACATGAACCACCATGCACTAGCATGGACTATGCATGGGTGGGTATTTCTATCTCTTTTTAAAGACAAAGGTACAGCTATTATGGAAATAATATGAAAGTTCTTCAAAAAAATTAAAAATCCAGCAATCCCACATCTGGGTGTTTATCCAAAGGATATGAAACCAGTATGTTGAAGAGATGTCTGCACTCCAATGTTCATTGCAGCATTATTCACATAGCCAATCATGAAATGCCCATCAATGGATGAATGGATTAAGACAAATGTATATATACACAATGGAATACCATTCAGTCTTAAAAAAGAAAAGAATCTTGTCATTTGTGACAACATCAATGAACCTGGAGGACATTATGTAAGCAAAATAAGTCAGATGCAGAAAGACAAATACCACATTATTTCTCTTATAGGTGGAATCTAAAGAAGTTGAACTTACAGAAACAGAGTAAAATGATGGCTACTAGAGGCTAGGGGGTAGAGGGATTAGGGAGATGTTGGTCAAAGTGTTCAAAATTTCAGTTAGAGGAATAAGATCAAGAGACCTGTTGCACATCATGATGACTATAGTTAATAACAATATATTATAAACTTGAAAATTGCTGAAAGTAGATTTTAAAGCATTTTTACCATTAAAAAACAGCAAGTATATGAGGTGCACCTGTTAATTAGTTTGATTTAGCCATTCTACAATGCATACATGTTTCAAAAAATTATGTTGTACACCATTAATGTACAAAATTTTGTTTAATTTAAAAAATAAGAATACATTTAAAATATAAAGACAATGAAGCTGAGTTTCAGATATATTAAGTGTGTAGTGACAGAAATGACATCTATCCACATCTTCCAAATTCCAATGCCAGTGTTTTTGTTTTACTTCAAGTATTTCACTAAACAACACATTATAATAGAAATATTTCCCATGTATTGTACATCAGAAAATAAAGGAAGCTTTTTGCTCAACAAGGTGGATGACCACACACATCTATCTCTTCTTGGAATCCCTTTAAATATCAAAAAGAAAAAGAATTTTAATGTGCAAGGACTGCTAAGTTTTGGATATTTGTCTCCTCAAAGCCTCATGTTGAAATCTGATCCCCGATGTTGGAGGTGGGGCCTAGTGAGAGGTGTTTGGGTCCTAAGGGTGGATTGCTCATGAATAGAATAATGCCTTATCTGAAGGGGACTGTGGGGTGGAGTTCTTACTCTATTACTTCCTGTGAGAGCCGGTCGTATAAAAAGCCTGGCACCTTTCCCTTTTCTTTCTTTTTTTTTTCTTAGATGGAGTCTCTGTCGCCCAGGCTGGAGTGCAGTGGCATGGTCTCAGCTCACTGCAACCTCTGCCTCCTGGACTCAAGTGATTCTCCTGCCTCAGCCTCCGGAGTAGCTGGGATTACAGGTGTCCACCACCATGCCCGGCAAATTTTTGTATTTTTAGTAGAGACAGGGTTTCACCATGTTGGCCAGACTGGTCTTGAACTCCTGACCTCAAGTGATCCTCCCACCTCAGCCTCCCAAAGTGCTGGGTTTATAGGCGTGAGCCACCACGCCTGGCCCCTTTTCTCCTTTGCTTCCTCCCTCACTGGTAATCTCTGTACACACTGGCTACCTTGACCTTCTGCCATGAGTGGTAGCAGCATGAGGTCCTCACCGATGCAGATGCCCAATCTTGAACTTTCTAGCCAACAGAACTGTGAGCCAAATAAATGTTTTTCCTTTATAAATGACCCAGCCTCAGGTATTCCTTTTTAGCAACACAAATGGACTAAGACAAGGACAAAGAGAAGGAGAGAACATACAGCCACAAACAAGGATTAACACAAATTTTTCAAAGAGAGAAATCTGAGAGTGGTGACTTTCTTTCTCAGCAGAGTGGAGAAACCTATAAACTGTGTGTGTCAGAAAGAGATACAGAAACCAATCTGATTCTTCCTTTAGAACCTCGGAAAATCTCAGGATTTAAAACAGTGAGTACAGCAAAAGATGTGAGTAAAGTGTGAATCTGAGTATAGAGGGATTGATTGAAATCTTTCATGCAAAATGGTTGGGTTCTTAGGTTCTCTTTCCCTCTTCAGAGTTGGTTGACAAGCTCCTCCTGTACACAGAGTTTCTAATCAGTTATTTGCTGTCACACTGTTAAACGAAAACAGCCTGGGTTTATACACATTTGAGGAAAGTTTTCAATATGAGAAAGATACAAACCAACAGAATAAGCAAACTGGATAAACAGAAAATACAGAGAGAGCCAAGGAAATCACTAAGAAAGTGGAAAAACAAAAAAGAGAGAAGTAGAGAATAGGAAATAGAGGATAAGAAATTTGGGGAGGTCAATCTGGGATATTGAATTTTCAACCAATAAAGAAGAGGAAATTGTCAAAGAAATAATGTAAAAAAAATTTCAGGACCAAAGGACTTGACTTGCCAGATTGAAAAAGTTCTCCATGTGCCCATGTCAATTAATGAAAAAAAAGGAACCACACGAAGATAGATCCTGATGAATATTAGGTCACTTACTGAACTAAATTTGGTGAATAAATTTTAGGACACCAGAGATAAATACATGATACTGAAAGTTTGTGGTTGGGGATACTTCACATACAAAGAAATGGAAATTAAAGTGGCATTAGACTTCTTAAACCAACATTGGAAACTATAATGACGTAGAGCAGTGCGGTCATAATTTGGAGGCAGCTGATGCTCAACATATACTTTTTTGTTTGTTTTGAGATGGAGTCTAACTGTCACCCAGGCTAGAGTGCAGTGGCATAATCTCAGCTCACTGCAACCTCCACCTCTCCATTTCAAGCAATTCTCCTGCCTCAGCCTCCCGAGTAGCTGGGATTATAGGTGTGCACCACCACACTCAGCTAACTTTTATATTTTTAGTAAAGACAGGTTTTGCCATGTTGAGCAGCTGGTCTCAAACTCCTGGCCTCAAGTGATCTGCCTGCCTCGGCCTCCCAAAGTGCTGGGATTACAGGTATAGGTCACCGTGACTGGCCTCAACACAGAATTTTATCCCAGATAAACCATGTGTTAGTTTCCTCTAGCTTCTACAACAAAGCACCACAAATTGGGTAGCTTAAAACAACAGAAATTTACTCTCTCACAGTTATGGAGGCCAGAAGTCCAAAATCAAGGTGTCAGCAGAGTTGATGTTTTTTTTAGAGGCTATGAGGGAGAATCTGTTCCATGTTTCTCTCCAGTCTTCTGGTAGTTGTCGGCAATCCTCAGTGTTGTTCCTTGGCCTGTAGATGTGTCACTCCAATCTCCGCCTCTGCCTTCACATGGCACTCTTTCCTCTGTCTGTGTCTCTGAGTCTTTATAAGGCCTTCTTATGCGGACACCAGTCATAGGATTTAGGGCCCACCCTAATTCAGTATGACTTTATCTTACCTTAACTAATTACATCTGTGGAGATCCTATTTCCAAATAAGGTCACATTCTGAGGTTCTTGGTGGATGTAAATTTTGGGGGAACACTCGTCAATCACGTATAAACTCTCAATCAAGTGTGAGGGCAGAATAAAGATATTTTGGGGCAGGTAAGTACTGAAAAACTATCCTTGCAATGCAATGCACTGTTTTTTAAGGAAGTTACTGGAGAATGTACTTAAAGTAAGTAAATAAACTAAGAAAAAGCAAAACATGAGACCAGGCAATAGCGAACTAATAAGGAAACCAGAATTAAAAGTTCATGCAGAGGAGAATGGGGAACTCTGGGAGTGAAGTCTTCAAGGGCAAGGGAAATAAAATGCTAAGTATTTGATACCTTACAGTATTTAGAAATTAAAATTGACAGTTGTTGGATAGAGCTGAAACTCCAAGATAAAACAGAAGTTCAATGAGAAAGTGAACATATTCACAGTCCCTTCTTGAATCAATATCAAACAATATTTATGTAGTTACAAAATAGCAACCCTAACTCTCAACAAAAACTTAAGGGACTATATCAAGAAGGTGAGAATGGATAATTATGTTAGGTAAATTGATAAATATTAATCATAATAGAAAGTCAGCAGATAATGTCTAAAATGTGACATGAAATTGCAGTATTGGCATGTTATTTAGAAACAGGTAGGTAAAAATTGAAGAAACTCATAAAGGTATAATACGTTGTTTTAGTCCATTTGGCCTGCCATAACAAAATACCATAGACTGGTCAGCATATGAACATGGAAATTTATTTCTTGCAGTTGTAGAGGCAGGAAAGTCCAAGATCAACATGTCAACAGCTTGGGTATCTGGTGGGAGCCTGCTTTCTCATAGATGGTGCCTTCTGTCTATGTCCTTGTATGGTAGAAGAGACAAACTCCCTCAGGCCTCTTTTATAAGGGCACTAGTCCCATTCATGAAGACAGATCTAATTACCACCCCCTCCCCCACAAGGTCTCACTTTCTAATACCATCACCTTGCGGGTTATAGTTTCAAGACACGAATTTTGGGGGACATGAATATTCAGAACTTAGCATGTGATAACTTCTGGAAAGTAGAGGTGGGCAGGAGAAGAAAGGTAGTGGCTATCTTTCATTATGAACTTTTTAGTATTCGATTTTAAAACGTGTGAGCAAGTAATATTTTTTATAGCAACACAGATTAAAGAAATATAATACACATAAGAATTATCTAAAGAGTGTGTTAAAATGCAGCTTCTGTGTTCATATCTGGATATTCTAATTTAGTCAGTCTGGAGGCACCTGGGCAGTGGTGTGATCTCAGCTTACTGCAATCTCTGCCTCCTGGGTTCAAGTGATTCTCCTGCCTCAGCTTCCTGAGTAGCTGGGACTACAGGTACACACCACCCCACCTGGCTAATTTTTGTACTTTTAGTACAGACAGGGTTTCACTGTGCTGGCCAGGCTGGTCTCAATCTCCTGACCTTGTGATCCACCTGCCTCAGCCTCCCAAAGTGCTAGGATTACAGGCATGAGCCACTACACCTGGCTGGGACCATGCATTTTAACAAGGCTGATGAAATTCTGATGGAGGTGGTCCCTGAACCCCACTTTGAGACACACTTGTCTAGAAAACAGCCACAACATTGCGGGGACATCAGCTTGAGCTGGTTTCTGGTAGAGGTCAAGCAAGTTGGAGTCTATGTTAGTTGTATCCATCCCCTATTGGTATTGAGGGTAAAACAAGGTTGCATGCTAAAACCCTGCTTAATCAAAGGTTATTCTAACTTTAAGAGTGAGTGATGCAACAAGAAACCTAAATGCTGATGTCAGGACATGTTTTCAGGCAGCTGTTAAGTCTTCTGCCCAGGCTGGTTGCTAACATTGGCAGAAGCCATGGGGACAGTCACTCCTGTGTTTGTTGGGGGCTGAACCAGCCTGCTGCATTATAGAAGGTATATGCGAAAGGACTGCCATGGATCCTGCTCCACCATATGATCAGCCCGTTGCTATGCAATTACTATGAGTTTGAAGGTGCCGGGGGTCAGATCCCAGTCTGTGTGGAGGAGACCTTAGAAATGTTTCCAATAGGAATGCTGAAGTGAAAACTATTGCTGAAATCTGCTACTTACACAGCAACAGAAGTGTCACTGTGACTGCAAGTCTACGGTAAAAGGTTTAAAACGCCATGATCAGCCCTCTCCAAAATTCTACACAACGCTCTTCCTTAGCCTACCCTGAAGGCTATTGCCAGCTTCCCAAATGGAGTCATTAGGGATGGTTCCCAACTTCTGCTGAGGAGCTGCTGTGAGCCAGACACCATATAAAGCACCTTAATGTGCCAAATCACACAAAACCAATTTCACAGATGAGAAAAATGGAGGTTCCAAAAAGTTAAACCACAAGTCCAGCATCACATAACCAGCATGTGGTAGAACAAGTTTTACTCTTTCCATAATTCCAAATTGCATCTTGGACACATCTTTCAGCCTACGGGGCACCAGATAACAGATAATATCATTAGCCTCAGAGCTGCAGAATGTGGTCCATTTATCACTGCAAATGTGTTCACGGAATGGAATTCCTGCTGACCTGGCATAAGGACGCTCACGCAGGCACTGCAGAGGTTGCTGAACACAGCAACACTGCACAAGAGTGTTGGAGCTCCTGCGAGAGTCACCAAAACACTGACATAGCTCTGTGGCAGCAATGGATGGCCAGGAAACAGCCACAGCCAGCCACACAACCCAGGAGAGGGGATGAAGTGGTAAAATAGAGGGTTATAGGAAGAGGGGCTGATTTTAAACAAAGACCAGTTCTTAAGATTAAGTCACTAGTTGAAGAGTATTAGAAAGTAGCTGTAGACACCAAAGAAAGTAGTAAATTCTTAATCACAGCATTCATAATATGAGGGAATTTTGAGGACGACTAGCCCAGTTCCCTCATTTTACTGAAAATGAGGATGAAGAGGAAGTAGATAATAAGAGTTAACATTATCTGAGTATCTTCCATATGTCAGGTATTGTGCTAGGTATTATCTCATTTAATCCAATGAGGTTGATAAAAATTGTATCCCTATTTTGATGATGAGGAAGTCAAGGCCCAGAGAGATGGAGATTCATTCAAAGTGGCACAGCTATTTAGGGGTAGAGGTAGGGTTGGGATTCAAGCACCCGATGCCTAATCCTGGCTATTTTTCTCTGTACTGCATAGCCAGTTTCTCTTCCAACGAGAATGTGTGCAAATAGTCTTTGGAAGAACAAGGCAAATCCACATGTAAGTCCCTCTTTACCTTGGATTGTGTGACCATCTCTCTCTGAGTTCAGGATCCCTCATTAAAGGAATGGAGATAAGGATATCTTACTCTTGCTTTTGTTGTCAGCATTAGATGAGATAATGTATATAAAGTACTTACTACACTATCTGGCACATAGTAAGAACTCAACAGATGTGGTTTTTTTTCTTTTCCCCCTTCCTCTTGCCTTAGGTGTGGAAGTAGTATCTATTTTATCTTTTTAGTATTTGTCCTTTTAGATAGTAGTCATTATATGCTATATTGATCTTCCAGAGAGATTGACTGTATATTTACACACACATCAGGGCACACATAATGAGGTATTTGTAGGAATATGTAAAAATAATTTTAACAAATTTAATGCCAAAATGGCTCTTTTGCCTGTATTCCAAATATAATTAAGTTGTGTTTAGCACTGAAGTCACCGGGAGCTTTAAAAATGCTGTGTCCAGGCTGCATTCCACAGCAACTCTGTCAGGATCCCAGGGGTGAGATGCAGGCATTAGTAGTTTAAAAATCTCCTCAAGTGATTCTAGCAAATTACTAAATCAGAAACTCTGGGGTGAGGCCTAATAATGTATATTTTAATAAGCTCTCCAGGGGATTCTGATACACACTCAAGTTTGAGAACCCCAGTCTAGACACCCAGTCTTCTCCTCTCCCTTATCTTCTGTCCAAACCCATCGATGATCATATGCGACTAATTTTATCTTTTAAGTATTTTCCTCATATGTCAACTAATTTCCACCCTGAGCACCACTATCCATTCTTGCCCAGATAACTGGTTACCCTGTGACTAGTTTTTCTTCCCTCTAGTTCCCTCTTCTTTCAGCAGCCAGTGTGAGCCACAATAAATGTCTAACCACGTCTCTTCTCTGTCCTCAGGGGCAGCCCAGTACCTCCAAAATAAAATCTAAACTCTTCAGCATGGTGCACAAGGGCCTCTGCGGCTGGCTTGGGCTAAGCTCTCTATCCTCCTCTCCTATCACTCCTTGACTCCATTTCAGCAATACAGAATCTGTACAGTCACTCCCTCTTCCCCATGAACGCAACAGGGCTTATGGTTTAAACAAAAATCTACTTAGGAATGAAGAGCCAGGAGTCCAGGAGAGGCTCTTCCTTCATTCTGGGTTGCCTATCTTATTTTTTCCTGAATAAATTTCATCTAGTCATTTTCATTGAGATCAAAGGAACACCCTTGAAGAAACCCTCTCTGGGTTCCCAATCTGGACTGAGTCTTTCTCTATATCCCCACACCACTCTCCGTATATCTTCACCTTAGCACCACTACATGAAATTAAATGATCTCTTTCTGGGTCAGTCACTCCAGCTAGACCATGATTTCAAGGCACATGCCACCTTTTATTGAGCTTTATATTCCCTGCCTCTGGCGCAATGAACGTTATATGGTAGATACCCAATATACCATGCCATTCAGAACTAAAAGTCTATAAAACACATCTACTCATTCACAGAGCTCCAAGCAAATGAATTCTAGGTCAGCACTTTGCAAACTTAGATGTGCATATGAATCACCTGGAGATCTTGCTGGAATGCAGATTCTGATCCAGTAGACTTGGAATGGAGCCCAGCGACTCTGCATTTCTGACAAGCTCTCAGGTCATGCTGGTGCTCCTAGTTCAAGGACCACTAGCTATACTATGATTAGCTAGCACTGTGGCCATCCAAAGCCATGAAAAACAAGGTGCTTGTAGATCAATTTATGTCATACTAGAAAAACTTTTTGTATTGCAGAAATACCAGCAACTGAGAGGACAAAAGATAATTTGAGTTGTTTACTAGTCTATTCTTATGATATCCATCATTCTGGACTCTTACCTATTCTTTGAAAGAGATTACAAATAGTCCTCTTGTGAGCCAGTCCTCTGCACAGCTATTGTTCCCATCACAGGAGGTGAGAACTTCCTTATCATCAGCAGCCTTTGTGTGGAGGGCAACTGCTAGTTATTGCAGGATTTACAATCCAAATTCATCTTGGGAAGTAGAACCTGTGGAGAAGAAGAGAGAGAGGCCAACAGGATTTTACCCAGGCTCAGCAAGACAGGGTTTATTCATTCATCCCTTCCTCTATGAATAAAAATAGGTGTTGAACGTCTATTAAGTTCCTAGTGTTCCACAAAGTGAGACAGTCTAGGGTTTTCAAGGTGGATAATGCACATCTAGAGAAGAAACTTGGTTAAAAGAAAATCCCAGGGTTCTGGGGCTGGATCTCTGGTAATCTTGCAGTGGGAGAGGTGTTCTGCAAGTACAAACAGGTTACTCTAGAAAGATGGAAAAGTGTTCCAATTTAGGGAGGCTTACTGGAGCTGGACAAACTTTCAACTGTGCCTATTCAAATTTTCACCCCCACTGCTTACACTCAGATAAGATTTAAAAATTAGGTTTGAAATGTCAACTGCAGTTTTCCAGAGATATCACAGGATTCTTAGTCATCTGTAATTCTGACCAGCTGTTCTACAGCATATTTTCTCATGTCACGTAAGGCTGCAGTGGGTTGGCCATGGGTCATTTCTGCATAGAACTCTGAAAAATGGGTGCTTAATGCATATATCATGGCTCCTTTTTGAGGGCATGCAGTTTTGCTTATAGATCATCCCATATTCCAATTGGATGTTGTGGAATGGTTCAAAATTTTTTTTTAATTTGCTATTTTTAAAGGCTTTTTTTAAAAAGGCACTTCAGCCACTCACCACACTTGCTGTGGTCTCAAATTCCCAATCACACTGGCCTCCATGCAAGCCAATTTCTCCACTTGCCTTAGTGCACAGACACACAGCTCTTTCTAGCTTTTGTTTTCTCATCATTGTTCATGCCAGTTCCCCTCACTGCCTTCAAACCAAACCATATTTATCCTTCAAGGCGAGTTCGTTCACTCATTCATCAAATCTTTATTGCGTGACTTTTAAGTGCCAGGCACCATCCTGGGTACTGGGAGCACAGCGATAAACAAGATGGAGAAGCTCACTTCAGTGCCTCTTGGGGATATTGATAAATGAATGGGCCATTATAACTCTCCCTAATGAGGGCCCAGAGGGAGAGATCCGGGTACTAGGAGAATATACAGTGTATATTCTAACTGTATATGCAATCCCAACCCCACTGTATGGAAGGTATTCTTAAGCAGGTGACAGCCAGCATGGAAGAATCAATAGGAGGTAGAGAGTGGAAGAGATTCCTTGCAGTGAGAACAGATTGGGCTGGAAAGGTGAGCAAAGGTCAGATTAGAAACTGACCTATAGAAACTCCTTCTAAGGCATGAAAGGATTTTTCATTGTTATTATGAAGAAACTGGAAGGAAAGCATTGTGAGCCTTTAAGTGGGGACCTGGTGTGAATCCCATTTATTCTTTGAAGTCTTCTTCAATTATTTAAATCCCAGGTGATTTTTTTTTTCCTTCTTTGATTTCCAAAGCAATTACTGACTGTACTTAGCAGCCTGACTCTGAATTCATGCACTGCATTTTTATTAACCTATGTTCATTCTCTGATGTTGGTTGTTGACATTTTGTGCCCACAGCGGACATTCAGGTGTTATGTTTTTTGCTTGAATGCCCAAAATTTACTTATTTATTTACGTATTTATTTTTTTGAGACATAGTATTGCTCTGTCACCCATGCTGGAGTGCAGTGGCGCGATCTCGGCCAGGATGGTCTATCACCATGTTAGCCAGGATGGTCTCTATCTCCTGACCTTGTGATCCGCCCGCCTCAGCCTCCCAAAGTGCTGGGATTATAGGCGTGAGCCACCGCGCCCAGCCCCAAAATTTATTTAAAGCTCCCTGTATTTACAGTGTAATTGCTCCTCCAATGAAACAATGCCACTTAATATCACCCATCTTATCTCTTATGTGCATCAAATTGTGCTGTGCTCTATGCAACCTCAAATGACCAGACATAAAATTTTTACACTGTTGGTGGGACTGTAAACTAGTTCAACCATTGTGGAAGTCAGTGTGGCAATTCCTCAGGGATCTAGAACTAGAAATACCATTTGACCCAGCCATCCCATTACTGGGTATATACCCAAAGGATTATAAAACATGCTGCTATAAAGACACATGCACACGTATGTTTATTGCGGCACTATTCACAATAGCAAAGACTTGGAACCAACCCAAATGTCCAACAATGATAGACTGGATTAAGAAAATATGGCACACATATACCATGGAATACTATGCAGCCATAAAAAAGGATGAGTTCATGTCCTTTGTAGGGACATGGATGAAGCTGGAAACCATCATTCTCAGCAAACTATCGCAAGGACAAAAAACCAAACACTGCATGTTCTCACTCATAGGTGGGAATTGAACAATGAGAACACTTGGACACAGGAAGGGGAACATCACACACTGGGGCCTGTTGTGGGGTGGGGGGAGGGGGGAGGGATAGCATTAGGAGATATACTTAATGTTAAATGACGAGTTAATGGGTGCAGCACACCAACATGGCACATGTATGCATATGTAACAAACCTGCACATTGTGCACATGTACCCTAAAACTTAAAGTATAATAAAAAAAGAAAAAAAAATTAATTTCATACATTGATCAACATTATGTGGCATATCAGTGAAGGGGACAAGTTTCCCAGGTGCTCAATGTTCAAGAAGAACCATTATCTCAGAAGGTTACCTAACTCTAATGACCTTGACTTAGTGCAAACTCCTCAAGGTCAAGTAGAGTTATCTAATTAAAAAAAAAAAATCCCTCTCAATTCCTAACATAGTCCTGGATGTAGCACAAGGATTTACTTGAATTTTGCATTTTTATTACTTAATTTACTCTTTTAAATTATGAAATGTCAGGCACTGAAATATGTAGAGAATAATAGTAAGGAATGTACATCTTTTCCATCATCCAGCTTAAGAAATAAAACATTATGATGATAATTGGACCCCCACTTTACCTCTTACCACTGAAAGATAACCACTGTCTTGAATCTGGTGTTTGTCATCCCCACATATGCCTTTGTGTTTTCACTCCAGTTGTCAGTGGCCATAAACATTATGTGGTATTGCTTCTCGGGTTTTAAAATGTATAAGTGATGTCATAATGTATCCATCTGCAACTCTTTCTGGTTCAATATTATCTTTGAGGTTTGTCTCTATTTGTAGATACAGCTCCAGTTTATCAATTTAGCTGCTCTATCGTATGCTATTGTATGAGTAGACCACATTAGGATGTTCATGTTGGCTTCAGCTCCTCTCTAAAACACACAGCGCTGCAGTGAACATGTTTGTATTTGGTTCCTGGCGTATATATGTGAGAGCTTCTCACACATAGCTGTAGAGATCTAGAAGTGCGATTGCTGGGTTTTAGGATATGTGTATCATCCATCTAACTAGATATTGCTACAGTGCTGTTTAAACAATTTACACCCCCATCAGCAGAGGGTGAGTTCCTGTGGCTTCACATTCTTGATAATCATGTCATTTTCAGATTTAGGTATCTGATGTATTCTTCATGCATATGTTTACACACACACACACACATGCACACACACACCTACACATATCAGGGTTCTTAGGGGAAAACAAAACTTTACTAAATGAGTAGAGTTGAATATGGAACTTCCCAGAGAGCAATAAATGGTTACTATAAAAATCTCAGCAACTTATAATTAATTGGATTATTTTAAAATTATGCAAATAACAACAGTAAGGTTAAGGAAAATTATATGGGAAAAGTACAAAATAGACTATGATATTATCCCATTAACATAGTCATTTCATTTTTTAATATAATAGATGCTCATAGACTTGGTAATTACTTGTTGCCTTAGCCAAACTGAATGATTTTTAAAACTAATTCACTGTTGGCTAACTTTACATTTTATGTAAATGTTCCAAATATATTTAGTCATCTACTGGTGTTCTATTAGGGTTGAGTTAGACTGTAGTTAAATAATAATGAACAGAACAAACTTCAAAGTCAGACTTGTTTTTATTTTAGAAATTATCTCTTGCTACATTGTAATTCCCAAGAACATCTCTGGTCATATAGAGTATCTGTGCTTTTCCATAATTCTTTTGCTGCAAAAATGCAGTATACACAAAGCAAAGCATGCTAAAATATAAACAAAAGATTACAGCACAAAATATGGTTCATAAAATTAGCCTCTTATCACTTTTTTCTTTTTCACCAGTTCCATTCTTTTGCCAATGTCCTGGTGAAGAGAAAGCATTAACTATGGGTCATAGCAGCCCGACACGTGGGTTTTAGAAGACAATCACTGCTAGATGAAATGTTAGGGTCATCCCAGAACTGATGACATGGGCATGGCTTTCCAGTTTTAAGAATTAGTAGAAGATATTCCTAGGAAATTCCAATTCTAAATGCTTTTAGAGGAGTCCAATCTGAGATATAGATGTGATGAAAATAATAACAATCTTTTCCAGGCAGATACATCATCAAAATCAATGCCTGAACTGTGCAGAGCTTTCAAAGAAAAGTTAACTCTTATAGGTCGGTTTCCCCAGTTCTCAGGAGAAATGAAATCATTCCTGGTTTGTCAGGTCTTCTTACTGATGTCTTCACTCCGAAAATTCTTCTCCTCAGATTGGAGATGGAGAACAAATTTAGCATGCTATTAGCCAATTGTTTTTGTGAAAAGTCCCTGTCATTTACCACGCTACCTCTAATAGATGATTATACATTCTGGTTAGAACCACATGGGATTATACATGTCAGTGGAGCTATCTTCTTTTCTCCTATGATGATCTTGTGTCTTCATCATCTGCAAAATATAAAAATATTCACTGCCTTTAATGTCATTGTATTTATTCAAAATGTTCCTCCAGGGCCTACTCCTTTATATGCCACATATAAAACAAACACAATATTTTTGTCATTTTCAATGGTCAAAATAGGAGTCCAGCTCAGGGTGATGTGATAATAGATATAAATGAGCAATGTATAAGGAGAATCATAGACATAATTCTTCCTGGAAGAATGTTGGTACATTAATGATTTCACATTCCATGCTTAGCAAATTTAGTGGCTGGTATTATTAAACAGGTGCTTGAAGGGGTGTGCAATAGACAATATCAAGGTTTTGCCCAGAATCCCTCTAATCTTTCTTTTTTAACATTAATTTCTAGGACAATATTCCTTCGTTTTCTGTCTTCCCCTTCTTGGCGTCCCTCCCCAACAATTGCCATGTGAGCTTTTGCTTCCAGCATCAGCACCTATTATTCTTTGAGGACTGCTGTTAGCTACTTCACCTGCTTTAACTACATGCACTATGAGAACCTGGAGTTTACATTCCTCTGGACAGCAGCTCTTGACCAATCAATAACCTAGGAGGAAGTAAGAAAGCCCAACTTTCTCTTTATCCAATTTGCCAGTCTGTGTCTTTTAATTGGGGCATTTAGCCTGCTTTACATTTAAGGTTAATATTGTTATGTGTGAATTTGATCCTGTCATTATGATGCTAGCTGGTTATTTTGCCAATTAGTTGACATAGGTTCTTCATAGTGTTGATGGTCTTTACAATTTGTTATGTTTTTTGCAGCGGCTGGTACTGTTTTTTTCTTTCCATATTTAGTGCTTCCTTTAGGAGCTCTTGTAAGGCAGGCCTGGTGGTGACAAAATCTCTCAGCATTTTCTTGTCTGTTAAGGATTTTATTTCTCCTTGGCTTATAAAGCTTAGTTTGGCTAGATATGAAATTCTGGGTTGAAATTCTTTTCTTTAAGAATGTTGAATATTGGCCCCCACTCTCTTCTGGCTTGTAGGGTTTCTGCAGAGAGATCTGCTGTTAGTCTGATGGGCTTCCCTTTGTGGGTAACCCAACTTTTCTCTCTGGCTGCCCTTAACATTTTTTCCTTCATTTCAACCTTGGTGAACTGATAAGCAACTTCAGCAAAGTCTCAGGATACAAAATCAATGTGCAAAAATCACAAGCATTTCTTTACACCAACAATAGGCAAGCAGAGAGCCAAATCATGAATGAACTCACTTTCACAATTGCTACAAAGAGAAAAAGATACCTAAGAATACAACTTACAAGGGATGTGAAGGACGTCTTCAAGGAGAACTACAAACCACTGCTCAAGGAAATAAGAGAGAAGACAAACAAATGGAAAAACATTGCATGCTCAGGGATAGGAAGAATCAATATTGTGAAAATGGCCATACTGACCAAAGTAATTTATAGATTCAATGCTATCCCCATCAAGCTACCATTGCCTTTCTTCACAGAATTAGAAAAAAACTGCTTTAAATTTCATATGAAACAAAAAAGAGGCCAAATAGCCAATACAACACTAAGCAAAAAGAACAAAGCTGAAGGCATCATGCTGCCTGACTTCAAACTATACTACAAGGCTACAGTAACCAAAACAGCATGGTATTGGTATCAACACAGATATATAGACCAATGGAACAGAACAGAGGCCTCAGAAATAATGCCATGCATCTACAACCATCTGATCTTTGACAAACCTGACAAAAACAAGCAATGGGGAAAGGATCTCCTATTCATTAAATGGTGTTGGAAAACTGGCTAGCCATATGCAGAAAACTGAAACTGGACCCTTTCCTTACACTTTATACAACAATTAACTCAAGATGGATTAAAGATTTAAATGTAAGACCTAAAACCAGAAAAACCCTAGAAGAAAACCTAGGCAATACCATTCAGGACATAGGCATGGGAAAAGACTTCATGACTAAAACACCAAAAGCAATGGGAACAAAAGCCAAAACTGACAAATGGGATCTAATTAAACTAAAGAGCTTCTACACAGCAAAAGAAACTATCATCAGAGTGAACAGGCAACCTACGGAATGAGAGAAAATTTTTGCAATCTATCCATCTGACAAAGGGCTAATATCTAGAATCTATGAGGAACTTAAACAAATTTACAATAAAAAAAAAACCCCATTAAAAAGTAGGCAAAGGATATGAACAGACACTTCTCAAAAGAAGACATTTATGCAGCCAACAAACAAATGAAAAAAAGGCTCATCATCACTGATTAGAGAAATGCAAATCAAAACCACAATGAGATACCATCTCACGCCAGTTAGAATGGTGATCATTAAAAAGTTAGGAAGCAACAGATGCTGGTGAGGATGTGGAGAAATAGGGACGCTTTTACACTGTTGGTGGGAGTGTAATTAGTTGAATCATTGTGGAAGACAGTGTGGCGATTCCTCAAGGATCTAGAACCAGAAATACCATTTGATCCAGCAATCCCATTACTGGGTATATTCCCAAAGGATTATAAATCATTCTACTATAAAGACACATGCACACATATATTTACTGCAGCACTATTCACAATAGCAAAGACTTAGAACCAACCCAAATGCCCATCAATGATAGATTGGATAAAGAAAATGTGGCACATATATACCATGGAATACTATGCAGCCATAAAAATGAGTTCATGTCTTTGCAGGGACATGGATGAAGCTGGAAACCATCATTCTCAGCAAACTAACACAGGAACAGAAAACCAAACACCACATGTTCCCACTCATAAGTTGGAGCTGAACAATGAGAACACATGGACACAGGGAGGGGAACATCACACACTGGGGCTTGTCGGGGGGTGGGGGGCAAAGGGAGTGATAGCATTAGGAGAAATACCTAATGTAGATGACGGGTTGATGGGTGTGGCAAACCACCATGGCACGTGTATACCTATGTAACAAACCTGCACATTTTATACATGTATCCCAGAACTTAAAGGATTAAAAAAAAAGAAAAAAGAAAAAAAAAGAAAGCCTAACTCTCTTGCCTCAGCTCAGGAAATCTCTGCAGCCTAATTTAGATGCCTGCGCTTCCTTGAAGGATCAGGCTTAAGCTGCCCTCTATGGGACTTCGCCTGAGATGACACCCTTACTTGCCTTCCACTCCTTCCTTGTCTTGCTTCCTTCCTTACTGGTTCTCCTGTGAGCACTCCCTCAGTAACTCACATCCACAGAAATTCTCAACTCTGGGTTGGCTTCAGGGGAAGCTGGTCCAAAACAGAATCTTAGAGAGGCTCCAGCCTAGTTGTCTTTTAAAATTTTTGCTTACAGCCACACCTCAAAGGAAAACAAAACACCTACTTCTTGCCTTGGACATTTTAAATATCTATTTTTTTCATTATGAGTTTAAGTGGTTGAAAAAGACGTTAAGTTGTGTCATATTATAAAAACTGACATTTAAAAATAAAACCTTAACATCTCTCTCTTAACTTATCCAACAGAGTCCACCATTATTTACTAAAAATATATGCAAACATGCTCATGTTTAAATGTCAGATAGTTTATAGTGTTCATTTCTCTCCTTAAATTTGTATTTCCCTTCCACTTTCCCCATAGAATTTCATTCTAACTCTAATATGTTTATATGCTTTAAAATATTTCATTTGCCTAATCATAATTCTCTGCAAAAATATATATACTTAAGTGTATGTTCTTATTTTCTATGATGATAAGCTTCTACATATTAACACTTTTTAAAGATGAATTATCATTAGAATTTATCAAAACAACATATATATTTAAATTTTGGTAATTCTATTAAGACAAAAAGTAAACATTTTTGTTCAAAATACATTTATTAATAAAATGGATAGTTTTTCCCTGTTTTTTTTACATATTACTGTTTTTGCTAGGTAAGGAAAGATTTAATATCAGAATTGATAGAATTATTAATATCTATTGTTATATATTTAAGCACTGATAAATATTATTTACATCGATGGATCTTGAAGTTTTATCAGAGCAATGTCAAACAATTATTTGACTTTTTTCTGAATCATATCCCAAAAATCACCCAGTAATCTTTCAAAAAGTTTTAGAAAAGAATCAGTTATCCAGTCATTTAGATGACATTTTCTAATTTCTGGGAAATATTGTTTAAAAAGTGCCTTACCAAATGGCTATTAATTATACCTGTTACTCTTTTACTGAGAGGCACTGTATTTATCTTGAAAAACTAAAATGTTTGGAAAAGTTTAATATTGCTAAATTAAGCACACTTGACACATATTATTAGCATATTTTTTGATAAAATATTTTAATCATCTTTTCTGTATGTTTTTACTTCAGAATTTTGAAGCTTCAATTTAGTTCATTCACTTTATGGGAAATGTTCCCCATGTAGCCTAATTGGAAGAACTGGTCTTTATTGTAAAAGCCAATCCACACATGCTCTGCCTTTGAAAGAGTCTAATCTCATCTCTCAGTTGAAATAATTACGGTATTGGGGGTTCCTGTGATGATATCTTACTATGATTCTCTTCCAAGATAGGTTGATAGCTCTTGCCATAGTGGGTTTTTGTTTGTTTTCTGTTTTGTGGTTTTTGTTTGTTTTTTTGTTGTTGTTTGTTTTTGTTTTTGTTTTGCCTGATAAAAGAATGCTTGCTCTCTGTTTTAGTCCATTTAGGCTGCTATAACAAACTACCATAAACTGGGTGGCTTATAAACAACAGCAATCTATTTCTCTCAGTTCCGGAGGCTGGGAAAGCTTGTGATCAATGCAATGGCCCATTCGGCATCTAGTGAGGGACCTGCTTTCTGGTTCAAATGTGGTGCCTTTTCACTAAATTCTCACATGGTGGAAGAGAAGAGGAGTCCCCTTGTGTCCTTTATTATAAGGACACTGATCCCATTCATAAGGGATCCACCCCCACAACTTAATCACAAATATCCTACTTCCTAATACCATGATCTTGGGGGTTAGGACATCAACATACTAACTTTGGGGGAACACAAACATTCAGGCCATAGCATTACTCATCAACATTTCTCCAATACACTCTCTGTTTGTTCTCATGGAAATCCCAGTCAGGAGATATACACCCTTTCACAATAGTTGGGAAATGGGAGGGGCCAGATTACAAAATGAAATTTATCATCATCGCTATCACCCTCACTCCATGATACACCTGAATTCAAAACATTCTAACATGAGTTCAAATACCCCATTTCTAGCAACACACTTCTTCCTTAACAGAAGTATGTACAGGATGGAAAAGATTTGAAGCCTTACTTGGGTTTATGGTGCTTTGATTAAAGAAGGACTACAGATAGAGTATTTTTAAATGACTCCTGGTTTGACAATCCCCACTGCACCCCACCACAAATATCTCTCTAGAGGGGTTTTACATCTGGGGCAAAGCACCACAGTTAGATTCAGAATGGCTGAGAGATGTGCCATTTTGTGTGTGTGAACTGGGGGATGTTTTTAAAAGGGGATGCAGAAAAGGATGCCCTTCTGTGATTCCTTAGACACAAATACATTCTCAGGTAGATGGAGCCTTTTAAGACTAGCTTTTGAAATCCATGCATTGGAAAATCTTTGTGTGTCACCCAGTATGTGTACCCCAGTATAAAAAACACTGGCTTCGTCCAAGCTTTTCATTACACCGAGAAGAAAGTTTAGGACCAGAGCAATCAGGTGACTTCTCAAGATCATAAAGCCAGTTAGCAACAGAACTAAAACTAGCACTACGGTGTTCTTTTCACCATAACCACTAGCTCTGATATCATTTGTTATCATCACTGTCATCAACATGATCACAATTTTAAATAGCAGCTAACATTTATGAAGCTTTTACTCTATGCTAAGAGCTGTTTGAAGCACTTCATATTCATTTACTGCTTACATTAGCCAATGTCATAGGTTATATTATTATCCCCATTTTGCAGGTGAGGAAATGGAAGCCCAGAGAGGCAATGTGACATGCCCAAGATCACATGACCAGTAATTGCAGAAATAGGATTCAAATTTACAGCTGGCTCCAGTATTAACTCTTTCAACTCCTGTTTCCTGAAGTGTTTTCTACAAAATACTAGCCCTATAAAATGCTGTTAAAAGTTTCTGTGGCCAAATTGGTTTGATTATAGCTGTTTTCTCAGAATATTAATAGAATTTAATATTCCATTAAAGACAATAAAAAGTCCTGCAGAAAAACCCATATCTACTTATCAGTGATTTCTAGAGAAATGATTTTTTTTCCCAAATACTTATTAATATCCAATGAAAGGACCCCTATTAAAGAAGTCTGATTTAGACTTGATATTTATAATATTAGGTCAGTGGTTCTCAACCTCTGGAGGCTCTACCTCCAGAATTTCTGATTTGGTAGATCTAGGGTACAATCCAAGAATCTGCATTTCTAATGAGTTCCCAGACAATGCTGATGTGGCTGGTCCAGGGATCATACTTTGAGAAACACTACAGTTGATATTGGAAAAATAAATAAGAAACAAGCCTTGGGTTTGGCATAAAGAAAAAAAGATACAGTTCCACTTAAAAATATATACATTAAATTCTTGAAAATGTACTTTATAATGAGCAAACAGAAAATCTGTCCTTTTAGTAGAAACATATAATGAAAATATCAAACAAATGGACAGGTGAAAAGAAAAGTTCAACCTCTTTAGGAAAACAAAAGATGAACAAAACAACATAAAGTGATAATTTGATACAATGGATTTATATTTTTAATTGTCAAATAGATGATCAAACTTAGATAATTTAAATAAGGATAATACTAGTTGATTATATTCCAGGCATAGTGTGTACTTTGAGCTTTATATGCATCATCTTCAACTTTTCAACAACTCAGAGATAGACTGTATTATTTCTGTTTCATGGCCTAACTTTAAGGTAAACTTATGTTCTATAAACATAGAGTATGAACCAGTATGATGAAAGTATTGGATTAATTACTGAATTCTTAGGTAAGATGCTTCAGATGTCTGTAGCTTCCATTTCCTTATCTGCAAAAAGACAAAGTACAACTCAGTGATTTCCAGTCATTAAGCTTTCATGAGTGCAAGAAAAAGTCAAGCTGATATTTTCTGAAGAGACTCAGATTGGCTTCAGGGAGCAGGGCTGGCCAAATATAACTAACCCAAGCTGTTGGCTAGAGATCTGTGAGAAAAAGAATTAAAGACATCACCTATTTCTAGATGTATAACATATCATTACAATAGAAAAAATGCAGAAAACTTTTGGAGAAAATAATGAAGAATAATAACAAACAACAAAGATGCACACTTGATGATAATCCTTTTGATTCTACCAACCTTATTATTTTCAGCAGCAAATCACCTTGAGATATCTAAAGCTGTCTAACAGGAATGATTCAACCAGGATTTATAGCAGTGTTTTGCAAACTTGAATGCACATTGAAATCACCTGAGAGCTTCAAAAAACAAAACAAAACAAAAAACAAAAGAACTGATGCCTGTGTCTTACGTGTAGAGAATGTGAGTTAATTGATATGGGGCATGGGCTAGACTTCGGACTTTTCAAAAAATAACTAGGTGATTCTAATGTATAGACAAGCTTGGGAACCACCAATTTACAGGGTTCTTTCCTGTGAGTAATTTTTAATTATATCCGCTGCTATAAACCGAAATGCGTCTCTTGCCCACAAATTTATATAGTGAAGCCCTAACCCCATGTGACTGTATCGAAGATAGGGCCCTTAAGGAGGCATTTAAGGTTAAACGAGGTCATAAGGGTGAAGCCCTGATTTTACGGAACCATTACCCCTATAAAAAGAGAAAGAGACACAAAGATCCTCTTTCTATCACGTGAGGACAAGGAGAGGAGGCAGCTATTTGCAAGCTGGGAAGACAGCCCTCATCAAAAACCTTATAGGCTGGCACCTTGCTTGGGCTTCCAGCCTCCACAACTATGAGAAAATAAATCAATGTTATTTAAGCCACCCTGTCTATGGTCTTTGTTATGGCAGTCCAAGTAAACTAATGTACCTCCTCTTCAACCCACACTTTCTGTTTCTGATCTACTCCTTATTCCTTCCTCCAGATGTTGGAAAAGCATAACTGAATCAGAAATTACCAAAACAGAGTCACTAGCAAGGCACTAAACCTCTTTGAGCCTCAGTTTCTCCATCTGTGTACTAGGGATATTAATTCTTGTCTCTCACACAAGGGTTTTAAAGGGAATCCAACAAGATCATGGGTATGAAATTACCTCACAGACAGTACAGCTATTCACATGAGCAAGCTGTGTCTGGTACTCACCACTTTCTCTTACTCAGCCTTCCTCCCTTTCAATCACCCATTTGATTTCTCATTTGTGCCCCTTCCTTAATTTCACCTGCCCAGTATGTCTCCTGTCCACTGGGTCACCAGGCATTTGACCTCACTCCAACTCCCTGGCTGTCACATATTTCTCCTTTAGAACAGGTCTGCTGGTGACAAGTTCTCTTAATTTTCCTTCATCTGAGAATGCCTTTATTTTATCTTTATTCCAGAGGGAGAGGGATATCTTTATTGGATATAAAATTCTGTGTCCATAGTTCTTTTCTTTCAGCACATTAAAGAGAAAAAAAAGAAGTTGTTCCACTGTCTTCTAGCCTCTGTGATTTCTGATGAGAAATCTACAGTCATTTGAGTTGTTCCCTTATTTTGTCTCATAGTTTTTCCTTAGCTGCTTCAATATTTTTTTTTCTTTATCCTTGGTTTTCAGCAGTTTGATTATGATGTGTCTGAATTTTTTTTTAGCTTTTAAAATTTGTAAATTTATATCTTTTACCAATTTGGGGGGATTTTTGGTCATTATTTCCTAAAAGGTTTTTTTCTGCATGAATCTTTCTACTTCCCTTATGGAATTCTAGTGAAACAAATGTTAGACCCTCTGATACTCAACAAGTGTCCAAGGTTCTGTTCGCCTTTTTCTCAATCTTTTCTCTCTTCAGTTTGTATAATTGTATCATTAATCTTTCTTCAAGTTCATTGACTCTTTTTCTTTTCTTTTCTTTTTTTTTTTTTTTTTTTTTTTGGAGACATGGTCTTATGCTCTGTTGCCCAGACTGGGGTGCAGCAGCATGATCATAGCTCACTACAGCCTTGACCTTTGGGGTTCAAGCAATTATCCCACCTCACTCACCTGAGTAGCTGGGACTATGTACAAGTGCATGACACCACATCCGACTAATTTGTTGTTGTTGAGATGGGGTCTCACCATGTTGCTCAGGCTGGTCTCAAAATCCTGGGCTCAAGTGATCTATTCACCTCAGCTTCCCAAAGTGCCAGAATTGCAGGTGTGAGCCACTGCACTCAGCCTCTCACTGATTCTTTCTTCTCTCATCATCACTCTGCTATTAAGCTCATCCAGTGAATGTTTTAAAATTTTAGATATTGTAATTTTTACTTCTAAAATTTCCTTTGGGTTCTTTTTTGTGATCTCTATTTCTCTGCTTGAAAATGTCTATCTTTCCATTCATTTCAAGTTATTTACCTTTACCTATAGAGCATACTTATAATAGCTACTTTAATGTCTTTAATCATTGCAACATTAGAGTCACCTTGAGGTTGGCATTTCTTGGTTGTCTTTTTCTCTGAGAATTGTTCACATCTCCTGGTTCTCTGTATGTTGCATAATTTTGGATTGTATCCTGAACATTTTGAATATTATGTTGCTTAGACTCTAAGTCCTGTTATGATTCCCTGTAGAATATTTTTGTTTTAGCAGGCAATCATCTCAGGTTCAGCATGCAAGTGCTGTCTGATTGTCTGTGAGTAGCAGTTACAGTTTAGTTTCTACGGCTTTTGCTATCCTTTTTAAGGTCTTTCTCATACATGCACAGTTTAGGGAAGAGTCTGAGACTTATATAGGTCCCCTAATTACAAGTAGAGTATTCCTTTGTTCAGCTCTCTTCTCCCTAAGGTTACCCACACATGCTGGCCCACAAGGTCTTCTTTTCCAGTTTCTCTGGCCAGAAATGTGACAGACTGCCACGGTTACTACTTGAGACTGTCACTACGACAGTTACTGCTGTTACTACTTGAGACTGTCATTACAACAGTTACTACTGTTACTGCTTGAGACCATCATTATGCGACTGAAGGAAGGGACAAACATAGAAATGAAAACTTAAGACAAAAGAAACTTTTAAAGGAAGGGGAACCAGGGAAGAAGAAGAGAGCTCCCTGCTTCTAGTGAGCAAAGGCAGCCCCTGAGCTTCCACCACCCTTCATATTTATTGAGTAGCAAGAGCAGGGAGGAGGAGGTAACACTTGGTCAGCTGCTTAATTGATCACAGGTTCATATTGTTACTAACAGGCTTCAGATGTACCTAATCACAAGAAACACTTGCTTTTGGGGCATGACTGCTCTCAGCATTCCTTCTGGGTGGCACACGCAGTTTGTCAGTTTGCCAACATTCTTCATTTATGAGAACAGTTTGCTCTGTACTCATATAGCCTCCAGTGGTATACTGGGTTGATCATGACCCTCACTCTTTCAGCCTTCAACAAGAAAGAAAGGGTTTCTCTTTAATTTTAAGTGTCTAGCTTTCCACTTAGCTGCCAGCTGATGCCTGCCTTCAAAGCAAACCCATGACAGAAAAGGGGGAAAAAAAGCAGGATTTCTTTAATGCACAGGGCCTCTTTTCCTAGTTCTTCTGGCCAAAAATATGGGGTTTCTAGTGAGGTTTAGACATCTACTTCACTGCCACACAGTTCCTGTACTTAGGCTTGCCCTAGGCATAAAGCCACACAAGAAAAGAGAAAGGAAAATGGGAAACTCATGCCCCTTCACAATATACGTGCTTTTGCTTACTTTTCAGAGCCCTCAGGTAGTTGCCTTTTGTATTTCATCCAGAATTTTTAGTTGTAATCAGTGGAAAAGATAAGTGATATGGGCTTATTCCATTTTGAAACAAAAATGAACTTATTCCATTTTGATTAGAACCAGATATTTCGATATACTTATATTTAACTTTTATTTTATTCCATCTTCTCTCTCTCTCTCTTTTTGTCTGTATTTTTCCTATTTTCCCTATATTCACTTGTCTTATTTTCTATCATTTTGCTGATTTTGTTCTCTCTACAAATATATATCTACAATTATACCCATATCTAAAACTAAATATATGTTTATGTATGTGTGTGTATATATATCTATAGCTTTAGCTATATCTATATTTATAAATGTGTTTTATATATATATATATATATACACACACACACACACATATATAAACTTTTTTGAAGTATACATATATGCCCCTATATGGGATTTTATTATATAAATGTCTCAAAATTTATTTTTTAATTCTGCTGTTGGGCATTTTTGTTCCCACTTTGGGGCAACACAAATAGTGCTTTTATAAACATTTTAGTACATGATTTTCGGTTAATATGTATATTCTTATTGGGTATATACAATGAAGTAAAATTACTGGGTCATTGGATATACATATTTTCAGCTTTAGTAGATACCCAGGAATATTTATTTTAAAATCATTTCCCACATGACTCTGGGACACAGCAAGGACTGTGAATCACTGCCCTAGAGCCAATAGCTTCCTGCTGTCCATCTCCTGTTTTGCTTTTAGCTGTAGGTCCATTTCCCCACCCAGCCTATGGAGCTGCCGACAGTCTCCACACAGATCTCAGAACCATGGTGGCCTTATCCTCTCCAGGTTTCACTGAGGCTGAGGCTCAGCTAGGGGCCTCCATCTCAAACCAAGAAAACCCTAGTTGCTAAGGGAGAGAGCAGATCTCGAGTATTAAAACTCTGGAGGCTCCTTGCACAGTTCCACTTCACCCCGATTTTGCACAAGGATGCAGGGCTGCTCCTGCTTACTTGGGACCTGCTATCCTTGTTCTTGCCCCTCCAACTTCCCCATTCCCTGACTCCACACCAAGCATTCATACCTGCTTGTAATTCTGAATATGTCAACAAAGACTATTTTTTGCCTTTCTGAAGTTTTATCTCCCTTGGATCCTTAGATGATAAGCCCCTCTTTTATCCTCATCCTGTCATCTCTACCTCTCCCAGTGAATTCTAACTGCTCATCTTCCACCAGGGGAAAATCCAAACAAAGGTACTTGAGGGTCTTCAACTCTGTGGTACTCAAGATTACCTTCTTTTTCTTGCTGTTTATCAACCACTAGAGCTGAAATTTCTTCTAAATGTGCTTTTTCCTTGTCTTTCATTGCCAGTTTCTCAGTTGAAAAGAGCAGGTATAACTTCTGCATCAAATCAGTAGCTGTCTCAGAACCATTACTATGATTGTTCCCTAATACAAGGAAATGTTGCACCTGGGAATCAAATTCATCAAACAGCTCACCATTTTCTGTCTTTATTTCATATATCCCAGGAAGAAGTCTGAGGTAATAGAGAAGAGAGATAAAAAATTAGTTAGCCAAGTCCCCTGCAAGATTAAATGTGAATACCACCAGATAATATAAGAGGAATCCATTTTATGTATGTGATTGGAATAGTCCAAGTTCAGTTCATGAATGAAATTTGACTCGTGCAATTTTCTAATATTCTGAAGGGAACTTAGACATTTGTCTCCGCAGTTTAGAATTCCAAACCAGTATAATTTCTATCATTAAATTTTTATTGAGTACTTAGGGTTGTACTTTGTAAAATCAAACTTGAAAGAATCCTTCCTGCCAATCTTCATATGTGTTTTGCTTTCTAAATGGCCAAATGTTTTGTTTTGTTTTTTATGTTTTTATTCTGCTCTAAAATTGTTACGTGGAATCTTTGATGTAAGGTTTCTGTTTTGGCAGTACCCAATATTGGAGTTATGTTATCTACTTACTGAGAAGGTACTAATAGGAGGCTATTTTTGGTAAAAGAAACAGAAATGGAAGCATAGTTCTTTCAAATATAAGTCCTGTTCTATCTGCGATTAATTTCAGACCTATGCTATCATCACAAACGAGTAGCATTTAAAACACACACACACACACACACACAAACACACACTTGGACCTTGAAAACTAAAATGCCATTCATTTCACAGTTTTCTTAAGAACTGTTTCCAGTTGTGGTATTACCCAAACTTGGAATTTCTCAACTCACAATACAGTGTTTTCTGTGCCACCGTTCTCTGGGTTGGGAGAGGTCATGTTAACACATGTGGCTTTCATATCTTCGGTGGGATATTTGTTGATGGCACCTGGAGAGAGAGTGGGCTGGTTAGTCTAAATTTTACCCATCTACGTTATTATCTCACCCAAAGTCAGATCATCTTTTCATGTGGTTGGCAGTGTTTTCAAGAACAACTTTTATAACAGACTTGGCAAAACAGGCACATTCTGACATGGAAATTCTTTGTTCTTGGCAAAGTCAAGAAGATACAGCCAGTCATTGAATAAATAATTCCAATGCTCTATCACAAATTTGTGATATAATTTAAGGACATCTCTAAATTCTTTCTATCATTTGTTTCTCTCCCTATAAAAGGAGGATCTTTCTAGAAGACTCTATTTTTTAAAAAAATTATTTATATTTTATTATTTTTTAAAATTATACTTTAAGTTCTGGGAGAAGACTCTATTAGCTATTGAAATTGTCTGCCTTATTTATCTTCGGGTTGGGAGAAGGCACATTTTTACTTGCTACTAAACATTACTGCTAAATTCCAAGATTCCTGCGAACTATGTAAGCCCTGGGGCTTTATGCATGCCAGAAAACCTGCAACCTTGTGATTCTCTAGTAAGCTTGCAGGAGCCGCAGAGACCATTCAATGTAGCCTCTGCCACATTCCTAATTCCCAGCATGGGCTAGGACTTGTTTGATGTTACAAGGTTTTGGATGTGCTGCTATATGCATGTCTAAAGTCATAACACACGGGCAGAGGCTGGGGCAGCCACCCTCAAAGCCCCACTGTGTAAAGACACCCTAAAAAATCCCTGCCAGCTGTCTGGCATAGAGGCTCTAGAGGAGATTTGTCCCTATGGCTCATAAGAATTCAAGCCAGAACTTAGGTTAATTTATAATGACAAGACAAAATAGAAGTCCTTGGAGTAGGTGGAGGGCAGTGTCAGTGTGATATTATTTATTACAGCATTACACCTTGCTAAGGGTTTAGTAATTAAAGTATGATTTACTAGACAACAGCATAGCCCTGGGGTCAGAATGTGAGGGGTTGAGTCTAGAATTTACTAATTACTTGTGAGATTTTAAGCAGTTTATTTAACATTTCTGAATCTCAGTCTTTTCACTTGCAAAATGGGGTTATGAATACTTTCTGAGGACTGCACTGAAGATTAAATGACACAATCAATTTAAAGAACCTGCCACATAGTAAACACTCACAGGTTAGGACTAAAAAGCAGTTTTCATCCATTTGAGGATTTCCTGGCTAAAACTTTGGCAGCGCAGCAGCAAGGCTCATGGTCAAAAAATCTCGGAATTTTCTCTGAGATTTTTTACTGCCTCCTACTCACTTATACTCTACCACTCTTAACTGAAGTGAGGATCATTTTACTAAGTCTTCTGATGGACTGTACACAGAAACATTAAATCTATTGCAAAAGCAATCAAAGAGAATTAATGACTTACGTCTGATTAAATGGACAAATGGCTTGACAAACTTGATGATATAGTTCCAATCTGGCTTGTGGGTTCGGCCAAGTTGGACCAAGTGATGATCCAGAGGGTGGCTGGCTAATTCTTCTAATTCTTTGTCATTGTGTTTAGGGCCAAAGGAAAACACAAATATGGAGTAGCCTTGACACTTGGCTCTCAGAGACACATTCCTTAAGACTTCTTTGTCTACAGGGTTGGTTTCGCCAGCAGATATTACAAAGATAACTTTGTTTTTCCTCAGATTGGGGGTTCCTACAAAGACATTGTCAATTGTCCACTGCAAGGCATGGCCAATAAAAACATCTCCATTGAGCTGTTGAGAGTCTTGGAGATGATCTTTCATTTGGTGTATACTGTTATAAGTAACCAAATCAAATTCCAGGTAGACAGGGCATTCTTCAGTGTTAAGCATATAGCCTGGGGGAGAGTAACTCAGGACAGCAACCCTGTCTCCTAAGGTGGAGGTCAGTGGAGCGGGGGCGATGTGAAAGTAATCAAGCACTGAGGTTATAAAAGCTTTTACTTCCTTAAACTCATCACTTCCTACTCTTTGGGAAGCATCTATGAGGAAAGCCACATCCATGTAATATTCTTGAAGAGAGACATCTCCAGGTTCATAAGTATGATCTGGTTCTTCTTTTCTGCCATAATTTTCATGTCCTGCAACAGAATAACTCAAGTCATTCTTTTTAATAGAAAGATAAGCTTGGAGCTCCTAGTCATAGACGGCAAATACACAGCATGAGGGTATTACCATGCTGCATTTCCATACTCATGGCAGACATCAATAATCACATTGCTTGTTCCCAGATGCACCCTCCAAATCTGTACCCACATAGCGCATGCAGAGCCATTACCATTTGACATGTATGGTCCCATAAGAAAAAACCCATTTGCTATCCTATCTCAGATCTTTGTGAAAGGATTGATTTATCCTCCAGCTATTTTAATATGCAAGATGAGAAACACTCATTTTTAATGTACTCCACATGGCTAAAAAATTTGAAGTACACATGTGCATGAAACTTAATTATATGTAATGACCTCAAGAGAAAGTATAGATATTAAAGTTACATTTATTGGTGGCAAAAGCACAAAAATCTTTATATATGTGTTCAAAGTATGCACCATAGAGCAATGTCATGAGAGCAAGTATAAACAAGTGCTGATTTTGGAATCTAAATGCTGTGTGAGATATGACATACTCTAAAAACCTGGTACTCAAAGTGCCTGCAAACAGTTCATCAGCCCATTTTAAGGTAAGGAGTTTGCACCATGATGTAAGTCAACTAAATTACTAAGCACACTGATTAGTTCAGCTGACATTTATTTATTTATTTATTTTCATAGCAAGACTTTCTCCTTGAAGAAAACATTGCCTTGATTTACATTCTGAGGCAAGCTTCTTATCTTGCTGCAGATGAACACTTCAAGTAGCTCTGCTCTAAGCCTAAGGGATCATGAAGCCTCTCTACAATCATATGAATGATGGCTGATTGGTGAGGCATCAACAGGAAATGCCAGTTCGGAAAGACAGGAAGTAGATGGCCAATGTTCTTTGCTTCTATGAAAGCAGTGAATTTGTGAACCTAATCAAGCAAAAAGTAGATTTTTAACTGCCAGAAATTTATTGATCTCCATTTCTACTCAACCGTTTATTAGATACTTAATTCTCACAACAACAAATGAGTCAACCTGTATTAATGCTATAAGCCTAATATAGAAAGAAAATGCCAGAAAAATACCCCACCACCATGGGTGAAGCTGTTAACAGTGAAATGCTATATTAGATAATTTTTGATGGTTAAATGAGCCCTGCCTTCCAGTATAAATTCCATATTATCTCTTTAAAAATTTGTTGTTGGATTTAGCTTGCTAACATTTTCTTTAGAATTTTGCATCTATGTTCACATCCTGTGAATGATGTTCTGTAGTTGGTTGGTAGTTTCCCTTTCATTTAATGTCTTTGTCTAGTTTTGGTATCAGGGTAATCTGGCCTCAAAAAATGAGTTGTGAACATTCCAAATCTACTCTTCTAGCTATTTTGAAATATGCAATAAATTATTGTTAACTGCTGTTAACTTTAAAATATATAATAAATTATTGTTAACCATGAGAACACTAGATCTTATTCCTTCTAATAAGTATTTTGTGACCATTAACCAGCTCTTCTTTATTCCCTCCTCCCTATTAGCCTTCTTAGCTTCTGTTAACCACCATGTTATTCACAGATAACCCAATTATCCAGATTTGGTCATTACACATTGAATGCTCCTATCAAAATATCACATGTACCCCAAAAATCTGTACAAATATTATGTATTCATAAAAATTAAAAATAATAAAATGAAATAAGTGAGTTGTGAAATATTCCCTTTTATTTTATGTTCTGGAAGAATTTTCGTAGAACTGGTATTATTTCTTCCTTAGATTTTTAGTTGAATTCACCAGTGAAATCATCCATACCTGGAGTATTCTTTATGGGAAGATTTCAACTACAAATTCAATCTCATTAATAGGTATAAGGCTACTTAGGTTATTTCTTCGTGAGTAAGCTTTGGTAGTTTATACATTGCAAGAAATTTGTGTATTTTACCTAAGCTGATTTATATGCAAAAGATTGTTCATAATATTTCCTGGTTATTCTTTTAATATCCTTGGAATACATCTCCCTCTCATTTCTGATACTGGAAAGTTGTGTCTTCTCTTTCTTCCTGGTGAGTTTGATTACAGATTTATCAATTTTATTGATCTTCTCAAAGAAACAACTTTTGGGTTTATTGACTTCATTGTTTTTCTTTTTTCAGTTTCACTGAATTCCACTTTATTTTCATTATTTTCTTCCTTCCACTTACCTTGGGTTTATCTTGTTCTTGTTTCTCTGATTTCTTAAGGTAGAAGTTGTGATCATTGATTTGAAACATTTCTTCTTTGTCAATATAGGCATTTAATGCTATTTATTTCCTCCTAAGTACTGCTTAAGTGGAACCTCAAATTCTGGCATATTGACCTTATTTTCTTTTATTTCAAAATATTATACTTTCTAATGTCCCTTTTTATTTATTCTTTGACCACAGACTATTTAAAATTGCTTTATTTAGTTTCCAAATACTTAGGGAGTTTTCAAAGATCTTTCTGCTATTGATTTCTAATTTAATTCTGTTTCAGTCAGAGAACACATTTGCTATCACTTGAATCCTTTAAAATGTTGAGCATTGTTTTATGGTCCACAATATGGTCTATCTTGGTAAATGTTTCATGTGCACTTGAAAAGATTATATATTCTACTGTTGGTGGAGTGTTCTACAAATGTCAGTTAGGTCAAATTAGTTGATAGTGTTGCTCAAGCCTACTATATTCCTGCTGATTTTTAATCAATTATTGGGAGAAGATCCTGAAACTAATACTCTTTTCATATTTTAAATCTTTTTTTCTTTGTATTTCATTTTGGAGAATTTCTATTGCTATGTTTTCAAGTTTGCCAATCTTTTTGTTTTGCCAAATCTAATCTGCCATTATCCCATTCAGTGTATCGTTCCTCTTAGACACAATGGTTTTCAACCCTGCAAATTCTATTGGAATCTTCTTTTTATATCTTTAATGTTTCCACTTAACTTTTTAACATATTGAATACCGTTACAATGACTGGTTTGATATCTTTGCTAATTCTAACATCTGTGTCCATTGTGGTTTGGTTTTAAGTGATTACACTCTTCATTGTTTTGTGCTTTTCTGCTTCTTATGCCAGATATTGTGAAATTTTCCTTGTTAGGTGTGAAATACTTTTGTATTCTTGTAAATATCCATGTGCTTAGTTCTAGAAGGCAGTTAAGTTGCATGGAAAGAGTCTGATCCTTTTGGATCTTGCTGTTATGATTTGCTAGATGAGTCTAAAGCAGTGGTTAATTCAGGGCTAATTATTTCCTGTTACTGAGCCAAGACCTTCCTAAGTTTTCTCCCCATTACTATGTGAATTATGTTCTTTTCCAGGCTTGCTGGTGGGGGAAAAAAAAAAAACATGATTCCTAGCCCTGTTGAGCAAATGGCACTATTTTAAGAGGGTTCTTTCCCTGGTCTCAGGTAATTCCTTCACATGCATGTGCTGTCCATACTCTCCTGAATAACCCAGGGAGACCCTCCGCATACCTCTGGGGTTTACTCTCTGTGCAGTTATCCCTCTCTGGTATCCCACCCTGTCAGCTCTCACTGCCTTGGTCTCCCTGTTCTCTCAGCTCTGACTCCTCAGCTCCAGGAGCTCACTGGGCTCCTCCTCAATGCCCTCTTCTTGTACCATGTCCTGAAAACACTCAAGGCTATAAGCTGGAGCACTTGTAGCATTCATCTCATTTGTTTCCCTTCTCTAAAGATAACTGTATTTCATTTCCTAATGTCCAGTGTCTTAAAAGTTGTCATTTCATATGTTTTGTTTGCTTTCTTTTGTTTATTACAGTTGTGAGGGAAATCCAACTTCTTTACTCCATCTTGGGCAGTTCTAAAAGATGACAATTGACCATCTTGTTTGAGATGCTTCTTTTCCTTCTTGCAAAGTACTAAGAACTGGTCATATATACACCACATTCTTCCTTTATCAATACATACATTTATAGTAATTGAACAGGATTTATAGTAATTGAACAAGCATGTTTGAAATTTATGGGCCTCGTATTCTCCACCAGGAACCCAGTGGCAAACTCTTCTTAGAATTCCTGGTCAAGATTGAGGTCCTGATTAAACAACCAAACATGAAACTAGAAGTGCAGACCACAGCATATATTTTGTATTCTTTGCACATCACCACCAAAAACACTTCTAGAGTTCTCAGCCATAGTGTGTTAGGAATTGTGAAGATTAATTAAATGAACATCTCTAACTTTTTGGAGTTTGTGATCCTTTTTGGAGTTTTGGAGTTGACTAACCATTACCTGCAATGTTACGATGATCTCTGTTTTTCAACTACAGCATTTCAGTTTCTTTAAAAAGGCCAACCAACACACTTTGTTAAACATAAAGAAAAGCATTGCTGGGTGTGGTGGCTCATGCCTGTAATCTCAACACTTTAAGAGGCAGAGGTAGGAGGATTGCTTGAGGCCAGGGGTTCAAAATAAGCCTGGGCAACATAGCGGACTCATCTCTGCAGAAAATTTAAAAAATTAGCTGGGTGTAGTGGTGTGTGCCTCTAGTCTCAGCTACTCTTGAGAGGCTTATGCAGGAGGATCGCTTGAACCCAGGAGTTTGAGGCTGCACTGAGCTGTGATTACACCACTGCATTCCAGCCTGGGCAACAGAGCAAAATCCTATTTCTAAAAAGAAAGAAAAAGAAAAAGAATTTCATAAATGTTCTAGTAGAAGCAAAAGAATTAACTCACCATGTCAGTGAAATATTGTTTTCTGCAAGCCCATATCAGAAATATTACTGTTCTTCCAGTTTTCTCTTTATAAATAAGCAAAATCTCAATCCTTTTCTAAAATACCCCTCAGAACTATCTTCTAAAGAGGTATATTTCATCTACAAAATGTCTAAAAATAGGTCACCTCCTAACTTACAGGACTAGCATGAGAATCACAGAAGCTAAATGTGGACGATGTACCTTGAAAACTCTAAAATTTAGTCAAAGGTGTGATTATTCTACTTGGAGTCTAAATTCATCTTACTTAGGGAGACAAGGTCTTCAAAAATATTTTCTTTCAAGATAATCTGGCAGAAGTGTGGATAAAATATATCCATAGCTCACAATGGTGCTGTGTATTTTCTGGAAATGTCAACCCAGCCAAATTCTCATCTTCAACTCTGTGAAAGAATTTCCTTAGAATGGCAGAGGAAAGGGAGCTGGCTCGCTTTCCTATGGGCAAGATATGGAACAAATTAGGAATTCAGCAGAATTTCCAGGGAAGCACATCCAGAGAGTAGCCTGACTTTGGCCAATGACTTAAGCCACAACACCAAATGTGCTCCAGTAACATTAGGGAGAAGTGGGGGTGGAAAGGAAACTTAGAGAAGGGAGACTCTGAAGGACTTGGGCCATCTGGACTGGGATTAGATATGCTGTCAGGCTGCTATGCTGCCTTTCATGGCATTTGTGGGAAATCTCAAGATATGCATGAGTTATCCAGTGGCCTGCTTTGAAATTTGTTCAGGGGCCAAAATTAACCATGTGTTCTTCATAGGCAAGCCACATGTACAATTGAGGCTACTTGATGTGTGAGGTTCTGTCCAGATGAACTGTAGCTAATATTTTTCAAGTTGACATTTTTTATAATGACTTCCCATGAAATTAGCAGTACTTTCTTTTGGCTTTTCTACTTGCTTAGTATTTAATCAAACACTCAGTTTGCTTCGGGTCTTGTGCTCAGCTCTACGCTTGTCTTCTTTCATTTAATCTTCCTTGAAGCACTATGAGGGTAGAATCATCATTTCCATTTTACAGATGAGCAAACCAGAGCTTGGAAAGGGTGAATGAGTTGGCTAAGAAAGGATGGCTGTTAAGTGGTAGAGGCAGGATTTGAACCCAGCTTTGTCTAGCTCCTTCAGAAGAGCTGGTCATTAGAGATGAGATTCTAGCAGAAACATGAAAGGACCCATCAACCAGCTCACTTAAGGCCCTGGGACCTGGTGTGAAAAATGTGCTTCTCAGCCAATGGCTGTTCCTTCTGACTGAAGCCACCAGAGAACGTTTTCTTCCAAAAGTAAGCAACTATATACGAACTAAATGCAATTTGTAATTTTTCTCTTCTTAGGCATTGTAGAACAGTGATTATCAGCAGAATATTCAGAGTTTCAGTCCTGCCTCTGTCATTTGTTAACTTTGTGACCCTGAGTTTTCTCCATACCTCAGTTTCATTATCTTAAATATATGTAATAATATACTACAACCTTACAAGGTTTGTGAGAAAATTAAAGTTTGCACCATGCTGTGCATATCCTAATTACTCCACAAATATGATTTTTAGAAAGAAACAAAGAAAAGTCTCAGGCATCTGAAAATCCTTCCCATGACAGTATATTATCCAAACCAGGACTTCCACGAAAAAAGCAAAGTCAGCTGGTCTAGCTTACAGACACATGCACAAGTGTACAGATGCTCTCAGAAACGAGAACTCTCATTCTGTTGTGCTGATGCATGCTTAACTTCAAGGAGTAGGCAATCATTCATACACCTCTCCACTTATCACTGCCAGCCCAGGCCCATCACCCTTCCTGTCTGGTAAAGTCACTGGTCAAGTTCTAAAGGCACGTGTTGGGGCAACAAAGGAGGCAGGCACAAATATGTATGTATCTGATGGGTGTCATTGATTTTATGCCTAAGGGAAATACAGACACATTAAAAATTATCTTGTTTTGCTGTTTGAAGTCCTCTTCCTTCATTTACCTGAATAAGTAGGAATGACTGTCTTAAAATGAATTTCATCCTTTTCTCCGAAGACTTAGAATTCATGTCTTTTTGGCCTAGACTTTTCTAGGTGGCATTTAGATGATAAAAGTGAGTCTTGTGGGTCATTTCACACTCTGAAACAGTAGTCTGCAGAAAGGGACCAGCACACTGAGAAAAGGCAATGCACGCCTTAGGAGTCATTTACACCCAAATGACCTGGGATATGGCTCGTTGGTTTTAATGGAGTTATTCTGTGCTCTATGCCTCTGGATGAGTTTATAAGAAGATTTTTTTTTAAGAAAAAAATTAATTTAAATTTAAAAATAGAATTGTGTCACCAAAACTATTTTTACATTATTCTCCCAAATGATTACATGATTTACTTCATATTCAAATTTGGCCATTGGATATATCTCCTCATTTGTAAATGCAGAAATGACCATTACCAGGCAACATGGCATACATTGTTAAAAGTCCGTGTTTTTGTGTTGAAGGTCATGTTTTTGGATCCTGGCTCTGCCACTTACAAGCTACATGAATTTGTGTGGGGTTCTTAACCTTTGCATTAGTGTCTTCATTCGTAAAATGAAATAATGATAGATTTAATTTAATAAAGATTAAATAAAATCATGTCTATAAAGTGCTGATATGGTGGCTGGCCCATGGTTGCCCTTGATAAGCAGTAGCTTCTGTGATTACTATTATTCCTCATTCATTGTTCATCAGTCAAGTGATACAGTGTATGCAATACTTTGAAAGGTGTCCTGCATAGAATAAATATTGATCCCCCCAAAGCATGCCACTTTTTTTTTAACTGAACTCAATACTTCCTGAATTGTAGTAGTCATCTTTTGTACACACAGAATATACCTGACAGATGAAAAGCTTCTTGAAGACAGAGCTTACATCTGAGTCTTTTTTTAAATCTCCCTAATTTCCCCAAAAAGTCCACTTCAGGGCTTAATTCAGAACAGGAGCCAAAGACATATTTGTTATATGAAAGAATGTCTGAATAGTTAAGGGAAACTCCATGCAAAAATGTAAGAGTCTTTTCATATAGTAAGCCCTCTATGAGGGCTGCCATCAGCCAACCAACTTGCCGTCACCACTACCACCACAGCCATCACCACCACCACCACTCTCACTACCACTGCACCATCATATCTTACTTCCATCACCAGTACCACCACCACCACCACTGGCATCATTACTATCACCTCCTCACTATCACCATCATCACTACCATCATCACTACCACCATCACCACCACCCCACCTTCATACTTTTATCTCCATCACCACCATCTCCACCACCACCAATATTACCACCACCACCATCCCTACCACCCACCTCAACCACAACCATCAGCAACAGCAAACACCTTCACTACCATCATCTTCACTATTACCATGACCAATACCGACACTATCATCACCACCACCTCCATCACCATCACCACCATTGTCACCTACTTAATACTTCAAGTATCCACGTTTATTCCATTAGAAAGGGTCACATAACATAAAATGTCACCAACACTCTAGAACATTCATTAGTTGCAACAAATGATTGCACAAAACGTACAGAAGCAACATCAGTGTACGTCTGAATTCAGATAGTCCACTTATTCTGAACCCTCAGTTTACATTCATCTTGTTCACATGTGAAACCTTCACAGAAGACAATCAAAACTATAATGACAATATTAATAACAAATTGCCAAGCAAAAGGAAATGTAAACATCTCAGTCTACAGCTTAAAATGAGGTAATGGGAGACTCAGTTTATTCCACAAAGAGCAACACAGTAGTTGAGATTTCTTAATGATTTCATAAAACATGTTATTAAAATCCAGACATTACTACAATTCTGCTGCTGATTTCTTCTTTGAAAAGTGTACTGATAGGAAAGCAGAACATTCAGCTGATGTTCCTTGGATGACTCAGAAGCCAATACTGCTGCATTTTATTCCAGTGCAGATTTAAATTTAGCCCAAGTAAAAATATACATTCAAGTTTGATACATGACAGCAAAATTTAGAAGTAATCCAAGTGTTAAAAAAAAAGTAAATGGTCAAATACATGCATTCATTCATCAAAAGGAACATTTTGAGAACATTTAAAAAATCAGTATGAAACTTACAGCAATATAGAAAATGTTGTGACATAATATCATGTGAAAAGCAGGATACGCAATTAAATAAAACTGTAAACCTATATGCCTATGGAAAAACAAAAGAACATACTCTGCATTAAAAAAAACTCAATTTGCTAAATTGTTTGATTTGAAACTTGGTATTTGAATTTTTATATGTTATAATAGTACTTTTATCATTTGTAAAAAAAATATAGTAGAATCTTGGACATGTAATAAGGGAACAGCGGACAAGGTGTAGAAGTAGAGAGCCTGTTTAGTGAGTCTGCCAGTTCCATGAACTTCGGGGCATGAGGTTTCTTCTAAAACATTTCCCTTAAAAGTGACTTGATAATTCATTGTTGTGAGGGGCTGTCCTGTGCACTAGAGAATGTTTAGCAATGATCTCTATTCACTAGATGCCAGTAGTGTCCTCCAGTTTTGACAATAAAAAAATGTCTCCAGACGTTGCAATATGTCCCCTCGGGTGGGGTAGGGTAGAGCTGCTCCCAGGTGAGTTTTTACCAGGTCATCACTAATACCCTTCCAGTTCTATTATCTTACGATTAATTCAAAACAAAAAATAAATATATTGGCTCTAAAAACAAAACAATTTATAAATCAGAATAAGAGTAAAGTTAGAAAAATTAAAAACAAAACCTGTGTAAATTCCCTAAAGCATAATTCCAGCCTAGTCTGAAGCCTCAAGTGTTGCTTCTCATTTCTTAATGAGCTCATTGAAAAGAACATCAGTTGAAGTTATCCTAAGGCCTGGGGCTGCTTAAAGCTAGGAGCAGGCCCTAGGCTGAGTTTGGGTTGGTATTTAAAACCCATTACAAATTATCCTGTTTTTTAATTCTGAAAGTAGATTAGCTGTATCTTAAGTACTGGTTAATACAGCATTTAAAAAACATTTCACAAGAAAACATCTGCAAGCATAGTACAGCATCTTTGACGAAAGTGCTAATTTACCAGTGGGTCAATAGTTGCAATTTAATTAGAATTAAACTACCCATTTTAAAATTACATAATTTCAAAGAACAAAGTGCATTCTGTTGGCAAGTAATTAGAAGGGACTGCATGTTGCAAGGGATTTTTATATTGCAGATGTTATGTTCAAAAAGCCTGTTAGTATCTCTAGATAATCTCTACATATTTAGATCTTAAGTGTGTTTTGTCAGATAGATGTTGGATGGATAGATAGATGTTCTTGAATAAGATAAAATTATAATCTACTTCACCTGGAACTCTTTAGCAACACAAATTCTCATTTCTATTCTGTGATTCTAGATACCCAATTGTTTTCAGCTCCATTGAGAACACAGATTAAATCTGGCACACCAAAATGGTCAAACGTGCAGTGGCCCTTAAACTTCTGCCTACAACAGAATCACCTGAGCTGCTTGTTAAAACCCAGATTGCTGAGTCCTGCTCCCAGAATTTCTGATTCAATAGTCTGGGACAAGTGCTGAGAATCTGCATTTCTAATGAGTTCCCAGGTGATGCTGATGCTGCTTGTGTAGGAACAACACTTTGAGAACCACTGACATAGTTGATCTCAAGCTTGAGGGCATACAAATATTACCTACAGTGGTTATAAAGTTTGTAGCTTTCTCCTTCTAATTCACACTCCTAAATATGAAACAGTAGTTGTCAGGAGGGCTTAGGAATCTGTGCTTATAATGAGCTTCCAGATAATTCTGATATAGGTTGTCCTTGGGCTGCTCTAAGTAAAAGGAGGGCCAGGAAAGGTGACAGAATTGAAGATAATTTCAATTCAAACCAGAGCAGATGGGGAGAAGCAGAGAAAGAGGCATAGGTAGGAAGATAGTCAATGATTGTGCTTCTTTTGAAAGAGGGTGATACACAACTCATTGCCAGCTCACAGGACTCTGGGTACTAAAAATTTCTTACATGGTTAAGATTCCTGACTTTTCCCAGCTTCTCAGTTCAAGAGCAGAAAGATCAGCCATCAGCCGTAAGAATTAGATTATGAATGGGTAACAAACACAGCATATGGAGGTGCTTATGAAACTTATCAACCTTTTATTTGTGCCATACATCTGGAACTTATCAAAGCTCATTTCTGAGTGACTGAATAAAATATCTGAACTACAACTCACTCTACAGGACAGCACACTATACAGAAAGCTCTCAGCAGTTTTTGGCAACTGGCTAAAGATGATTGAAAGTAAGAAAGCAAAGAATAGCACAAAGTTCCTAGAAAACACTTATGATCTGAGACTCACATTTATTTTAAAGGATTAAAAAATACACATTATCCTTCTGTCTGAAACGCTCAGTGTTCCCAGGCTCTCCCAACCTGACATAATCATCCCCAGAACTCTCAGCATACTTCAACTCACTGCAGGAGAAACTGGGTGGGGCAGGATTTACATTTTTTTTGCTGCGAGAGCTATGAACAATTATTTCTTCAGCCAAATGGGATCTTACACTAACTATACAGATCTTGATTCTCAGAGAGTTGAAAAAAAACAAAGAAAAGTCTTTCTTTTATACCGAACATCAGTCATTAACAATGGCTGCAAAGATGCCCTTCTTTGCTTTCTTTCTTTCATATCCAGTCATATCTATCTTTCCTGAAAAGGCTCATGCTTCTAAATTACTAGACTTTGGAATGCTTAGCTCTAACAAAGCTATCACAAATGACAATTTGATACTCTAACTCTCTGCCAAAACACCTCTTCTTCTCTTTTTTCCCCTTTTTAAACCAAACCATAACAAATTATTGTGCCTTGAAGGCTACTCTAATTTGCATGTCATTAAAATGAACATGCACAATTAACATCCATTAAAAAGTACAAATCTTTAATTTTCTTCTTCAGGCTACGTCTACATGAAAATAAAAAAGGTTTTAACTAAAAAAATACACATTTGAATGTCTTAATGCCATGGTACTACATATATCTAGTTTTACTGCATCACTTCTTTTTTTGAGCTAAGATGCTTATTTTTCAACTAATGATTGTCTTTTTTATCCTTAATTGTAGCTTCTACAAAGGTAAGTTTAGCTGTTTTAAAGATAAGGTTCAAATATTTATATTTTAGAAATAATTGTGGGGATGTAAGTGTTAAACCCAAGAAAAAAAATTTTATCCCGGGAAGCTACTAAGAATTGAATATTATAGTACAAAATTGGCCCCTTATTCTCTTATACTTACATATTCTAACTACCACATGATACTTTCGGAACAATGCTTAAAATGCTGACATTCTGCCAAACAAGCATTTTAGAACATTCCAGATGCATAGGTGGAATGGCTGAATAGTCTCTTTGGAACTAAAAATAAATGTATTTTTAATTTATATGGATATAGAGTAGGTGTGTATATTTATGGGGTACATAATATGTTTTGATACAGGCATGCAATGCATAATAATCACAGCATGGAGAATGGGGTACCTCATTCTCATCACGGAATCATCATTTATCTTTTGTATTACACAATTGAATTATACTCTTTCGGTTATTTTTAAATGTTTTCTAAATTATTGACTATAGTTATCCTGTTGTGCTATCAAATCATAGTTCTTCCTCTTTTTTTCCTTTTTCTCTACCCATTAACCATTCCCACTTCCCCTCACACTTTTTAATGAAAATATAGACATACTCCTTTGTATCTGATTTGTTTGAAATTATTACATTTTTACAAAAGTTATTGCTTTGCCATTAAAATATATAGAGTAGGCATCAAGGGAGTTTATGTTCTATCATTTCTGGGTACCACAAAAATAAAACATACTTTCTCATATTATCACAAATTCTGGAACACTGGCCAGGCCAGCTTTTAAAAGTCATTTTAAAGAGAATCGCTTGAACCCGGGACGCAGAGGTTGCAGTGAGCCAAGACCACTCCATTGCACTCCAGCCTGAACAACAAGAATGAAACTCCATCCCACCCCCCCCCACCAAAAAAGTCATTTTAATCCCTCCTTTGCTCTGATGTTCACTATACTGCTTCCTTCTACATCATACTAACCTTCTAAACTGTGGATGCTAGAGAAATCTTAAGCTTGGTGGGAATATCAGGCACTTTTCTGAGAGGTTCTATCAGTGACCTCCCTAGCAGTGCCTGTCACCATTCACTTCTTCAATTTTAATAAAAGTAGAAGTTGTATCTACCATGATGAACTTAAAAAAAAGTTGCTTTAGATACCAGCCTTAATTTATTTGATTTTCTACTAGTGTTAAAAGATGAGGATCCTGGCTATTTAAACATTTCCATCATGACTTTTCATTTTCTTACCAGAAGTGAGACTTGCAATTTCTGCAGATTTTTTATCTTTTTCATAATTGATCATTAATTTTTGTGGCTCAAACATTTGGCTTGGAAGGTAAACCAAATAGTCACTTCCATTGTCCTCTATCTTTACAAAAGGTGATTCTCTCCCAGAATTTAATTCTTGGCCAATGAAGCCATTCTCTCCTGAAAAATCCTCTTGTAGCTCAGTAATAAATCTAGAAGAAAAAAAAAACTTTAGGTGAGTTTAGATAACTTTAAAGAAGGAGGCAAATAAAACATTCTTAACATTTAACATAGTTATTTAATTATCTCCTTAAAATACCAATTGGGTGGTGAAAATATAAATCCATTTCAATCAAATAATTCATTGAGATTCATTATACATATTATTTTTTAAAACTCTGATAAAATTTTCTACTTATTCTACCTTTTCTCACAACTGTCTAGAGCCTATTAAGTACTACTTTGGAATAACCAAGTTTGATCTGTGCAGAGTTTTATTTATTTATTTATTTTTTTGAGACAGGGTCTCGCTCTTTTGAGACAGGGTCACCCAGGCTGGAGTGCAGTGGTGCAATCACAGTTCACTGCAGCCTCAACCTCCTGGGCTCTAGCAATCTTCCCACCTCAGCCTCCTGAGTAGCTGGGACCAAAGATGCATGCCACCATGCTGGGCTAATTTTTAATTTTTTGTAGAGATTGGTTCTTGCTATGTTGCCCAGGCTGGTCTCGAACTCCTGGGCTCAAGTGATCCTCCCTCCTCAGCCTCCCAAACTGCTGAGATTACAGGTGTGAGCCACCATGTCCAGCATTTGCAGAGTTTTAGATAAGTGAAAAGAAACTCACAAGCGTTTGGAACAATCATATTATATCTCAGATTGATACCAATCACCACGGAAAATGCAGAAAATACTTAATCTACCAAGCACTGCTGTGAGAAAGTAAGATTATATAAAACATAACCCATATCAGTGCCTCTTAAAATAGTGTCTACATTTATAATCATAGCAGTTTAAGAGTTCTCTGTGATAATTTGAGAATTTTGTGTTTTTATTTGGATGATGTTATAAAACATATTCAATAGAAGTTTATTCTTGATTATGCAATTTTATGTAATTTCAATGTCCGTGTTTGCATTTGCATTTGATACTGATGTTTGGCATCCAGTAATATGATTTTAACTGTTGAGAGTTAATGAGGAGAGGAAGAAAAGTCAGACGTAGTACGTAAATAATACATTCACACCAAGAGAAAATCAAGTGATATCATGTGTGATGGTACACTGTGTGAATAATTTTGCAGTAGTGCAGGTGAAGATATGTGGTGGGGAATCATGTCATCATGTAACAGAGTAGGCAAGCTGCATGTAGATGTTCTTCTGCAGCACGCACCATATTTTATATATTTTACCAACATCTACCATTGTTTTTGGTTTTTAAAAATTCCATTTTGACAAAGAAGAATCATTCATTGCATTAAGTTAGTGTCGAAAATTTTTGTCTTACTGAGTTTGTCTGGATTTGATATATTAACTGTTTTGGTTTAACAGCTGCATAAGAACTATAAGTGTATAATATTTACAGCTAGATTTGTGTTTGTAAATGTTTAAATAACATTATAATATTTCGTCTGCTGTCCTGTAGGAATTGGTTTTCCTTATAAATGACTATGTGATTTATTCAAGGTTGGGAAACACCGCTTCACATAAGATCAGTGCCACATTGTCCTTCAGAAGGTGTTGGCTGCTAGACGCTTCCCTGCAAAATTACCAAGTAAATGAAATCTGACATTAGAGGGACATATGCTTGCATGAATTCTGGAGAACTCACCTTTCCATTTTGCTCCTGGGTGTATCAAAGAGACCTTATCTGTTCTGAGAAGCTCCTTTGCTTAATTGCAATTTGAGAAGATGGGGTGATTATGGGCCTAAACCTGGGCTTTCACAGGCTATAGTCAGGGATCTAAGCTCAAAGAAGCACATAGAAAAGAGGAAAGCAATCAAGACGGACCACTTTCACTCAGTTTGAGGGCAAAGATTCATTCAGATTAATTTGTTATATTTTTATTTAGGATACAATATCAAGGAACACTATATATGGAGTCTTTTATGCTAACTTTTGGGGATGAAACATGAATCATATGTAGTCTCAGACTTCAGCAAGATAAGAACTTGGGTAGGCCGTAATAAGTGCCTCAGCAGTGCTATAAAAAACAACTATGGGTTTTGATGGAGAATAAACATTGGCTTCTGTTGCAGGAAGTCAGGGACCCCAAACGGAGGGACCGGCTGAAGCCATGGCAGAAGAACGTGGATTGTGAAGCTTTCATGGACATTTATTAGTTCCCCAAATTAATACTTTTATAATTTCTTATGCCTGTCTTTACTGCAATCTCTAAACATAAATTGTGAAGATTTCATGGACACTTATCACTTCCCCCAATCAATAACCTTGTGATTTCCTATGCCTATCTTTACTTTAATCTCTTAATCCTGTCATCTCGTAAGCTGAGGAGGATATATGTCGCCTCAGGACCCTGTGATGATTGCGTTAACTGCACAAATTGTAGAGCATGTGTGTTTGAACAATATGAAATCTGGGCACCTTGAAAAAAGAACAGGATAACAGCAATGTTCAGGGAACAAGAGAGGTAACCTTAAACTCTGACCACCGGTGAGCTGGGCAGAACAGAGCTGTATTTCTCTTCTTTCAAAAGCAAATGGGAGAAATATCGCTGAATTCTTTTTCTCAGCAAGGAACATTCCTGAGAAAGAGAATGTGCCCCTCAGTGTAGGCCTCTAAAATGGCCCCCTTGGGTGTGGCCGTATTCTATGGTTGAAACTGTAGGGATGAAATAAGCCCCAGTCTCCCATAGCGCTCCCAGGCTTATTAGGACGAGGAAATTCCCGCCTAATAAATTTTAGTCAGACCAGTTGCTCTCAAACCCTGTCTCCTGATAAGATGTTATCAATGACAATGGTGCCCGAAACTTCATTAGCAATTTTAATTTCACCCCAGTCCTGTGGTCCTGTGATCTCGCTCTGCCCCCATTTGTCTTGTGATATTCTATTACCTTGTGAAGTACGTGATCTCTGTGACCCACACCCTATTCGTACACTCCCTCCCCTTTGAAAATCACTAATAAAAACTTGCTGGTTTTACGGCTTGTGGGGCATCACGTAACCTACCGACATGTGATGTCTCCCCCAGATGCCCAGCTTTAAAATTTCTCTCTTTTGTACTCTGTCCCTTTATTTCTCAAACCGGTGGATGCTTAGGGAAAATAGAAAAGAACCTACATGAAATATCAGGGGTGAATTTTGCCCAATGTCTGGCTGAATTTTCCCCAATATCTGGTGCCCACGTGGTCTTTCTTTTTTCCTAAGTGCATGAGGGAACCCGATTCCCTTTGGTAGGTGTGGAGAAACGTCATCGGTTTGGTCCACAGAAACACGTGTTCGACTCCCTGACAAGTGGTGAGTAGTCTGTATATGGTCCCGGTTAACTATGGGTCATGCAGAGTCTAAGCATCATGCTTATCTCTGCTATATTAAACTCCTGTTAAAACAGGGTGGTGTTCGAGTGCCTGTGGAAAATATGGTCACTCTATTCAGGGCAGTAGAAGAATACTGTCCTTGGTTTCCTGAAAAAGGAACCTTAAATGTAAAACTATGGGATCATGTTGGTGCAACATTCAAGGAACTGGTCTCCACAGGGAATTATGTTCCCGTCACTGTTTGGGGTGACTGGGCCTTGGTACCTGCTGTCCTGATGACATACTAATCCTGTGACCCCCTACAGTTACCACAGTTTTCTGAATCTGATGATCCTCCACCTTTTCCTCAACCTTCCTCTCCCGCACGGCCTTCGTTATCTGATCAGCCTCTCCCTCCGGCTAATCCTCCCCTACCTGACAATGTAGAGAATTCAATGTCTAACTCCGATGACTTTGACTTACGGTCACCCCCGATGATCTTATTTCTTTTCATGAAGAGCCGGTACATGTAACTCCTGCGGCCCCGACTCACACAGCCCAGGATCATATATATGCTAATTATTCTCTTCCCAAACCTCTGGAATCACCTAGTGGCTCTGGGACCAAACTACAATTTACCTATAATTCTGCAGTCTCTCCCCCGTCCACTTCAGCTCCTCACCCTCCTGTCGTTTCAGTTCCTCAACCGGTCACTTTACCATCCACTCAGCCTGCTTCTCTGTACCCTTCTTCACACGTGAACACCAGTAATCACCAGGATACGTCTGCTCCTTCTGCTCCTCCAATGCCCCTTTCTCACACTCTCATCTCGGTCCGACCCTCTCACCCTCAGTTTCCCTTATCTACACATGCTTTTCCTGTCACTTCTATGCCGACTCCGTCTCAGATGCCTACTCTTCAAACTTCAGTGCAACACTTATTACGCCAAAACAAAGAAACAAGTGGATTAGACGCATGGACTTATCCGATCGTGCTAGACCCACCTAACTTCCAAGGGTTACAAATGCATCGTTATGTACCTCTTAATCTTACCTTTTTAAAACAATTTAAGGATGCTTGTACTCAGTATGGTCCTACTTCTCCTTATGTTAAGATGGTCTTACAAACTTTTTGTATGGAGGTCACTTTACTTCCTTTAGATTGGGACCTTTTGGCAAAAGCTGTTCTAACCCCATCTCAGCATTTACAATTTAATACCTGGTGGTTAGAGGAGGCCCGTTGCAGGCTCAGCTAAATTGGAGTAACAGCATTCTAATTATTCAGGCTCAGCTCACAGGCTCCAATAGTTTCTCTGATACTTATGCCCAATTAAACTGTGATGCCCTTACCACAGAACAAGTAACAAAGGTGTGGATGAGAGCTTGGGATAAATTACGCGCTCCAGGCCAAGCTCCTGTTTCTTTTACCACGGTTAAACAAGGTCACTCTGAATTATACCCTGATTTTTTAGCTAAATTACAAGATGCTGTTGAAAAATCTGTCTCTGATGAGCACGCTTAAGGCATTCTCCTTCATATGTTAGCTTTTGAAAATGCAAACCACAAATGTAAAATGGCCATGTGTTCTGTCCAGTGACAAAATTTACCTGATCACAAGGTGTTGCCTGCATATATTAAAGCTTGTGAAGGCATTGGATCAGACACCCACAAAGCTATTCTGTGGGCACGGGCCATGAAGGACACCAACCAAACTGGTCCCACTAATTCTTCTCTTGGAGCCTGCTATAATTGTGGCCAACTTGATCATACTCGAAAAAATTGCACTGTTAAAAACTTACAAGCAGCCAAGCTGGCTCAACACACATGGCCAAATGCTGCTCCTACTGTTTGCCCACGTTGTCACAAAGGTAAACATTGGGCAAATAGTTGCCACTCTAAGTATGATCTAGATGGAAACCCCCTGCCACAACTCCAGGGAAACGGGGAGCAGGGCTGGTCCCAGGCCCCAACGTCAAATGGGACACTTCAAACTCAGACCAATGTTACATTTCCGCTTCAGGCGGTCCCAACGCAACCCCCAGCACAAACAAATCTACCTACAGCCAAACCAAATGGGTCCCGGCCTCTCCTTCTGTCTCAATACAATGCTTGTCCACCTCCACAGTTGGAGGCGGGGCAGTTGATCTCTGTAGTACTATTCTTCTGAATTTACTACCTGACTCTTTGCCTTTGATTGTCCCCACGGGGGTCCCTGGCCCTTTACCTCAAGGTTCGGTCTTCTGAATTTACTACCTGACTCTTTGCCTTTGATTGTCCCCACGGGGGTCCCTGGCCCTTTACCTCAAGGTTCGGTGGGCCTGGTGTTAGGTAGGGCATCTACCTCTGCTAAAGGAATCACCATTCATACTGGTCTCATTAATTCTGATTCTGTTGATGAGATTAAATTAATCGTGTCTGCCAAGGTTCCTGTTTCCATTCCGGCCAGTGAGTCCATTGCTCAATTGCTTTTACTACCTAATATCGTTTTAAACAAAGGAGATAAGACACGTGGCCCTGGGATGGGCTCCGGTGGTGAAAAGGCCGCTTATTGGATTAATGTAATTTCTAAACAAAGGCCCATGTGCACCATACACATTCAAGGAAAAAAGTTTGAGGGCCTAGTAGATACTGGTGCTGATGTTTCTGTTATTTCCTCTAGTTTATGGCCTTCCTCTTGGCTTAAACATCCCGCTAACATGGGATTAGTAGGTGTTGGAAAGGCCAAGGAAGTTTATGAGAGCACATTTATCTTGCCTTGCACTGGCCCTGATGGTCAAAAGGGTACAATTCAGCCCTATATCATGCCAATTCCCATTAATCTTTGGGGTAGAGATTTACTGGCACAATGGCGGGGGGGCTGAAATTAATATTCCACATAACTCTTATAGTGCTCCCAGTCAGCATATGATGGAAATCATGGGGTTTGTTCTTGGACTCAGTCTTGGTCCAAAGCATGAAGGGATTACTAAACCCCTCCCAGTTACTATAAAAGAAAACAGGGCTGGTTTAGGTTATCCTTTTTAGTGGCGGGCCGCTGCCACGCCTCCTAATCCTATCCCTTTACAATGGAAATCTGACACACCCATTTGGGTTTAGCAGTGGCCACTTTCTAAAGAAAAACTGGAGGCTTTAACTCAATTGGTTTCTGAACAGTTACAAGTTGGAAATGTGGAACCTTCTCTTTCCTCTTGGAATTCTCCTATGTTTCTAGTAAAAAAGAAATCAGGCAAATGGCGGATGGTAACCGATTTAAGGGCCATTAATGCTGTAATTAAACCTATGGGGGCTGTCCAAACTGGCATGCCTGCCCCTGCTTTAATACCTAAAAGTTGGCCTCTCATAGTTATTGATCTTAAAGATTGCTTTTTTCATATTGCTTTACATAAATCGGATTGTGAAAAATTTGCTTTTACTATACCATCTATCAATAATCAGGAGCCTGCAGGTCGTTATCAATGGAAAGTACTTCCTCAGGGAATGCTAAATAGCCCTACAATCTGCCAGCTTCATGTTGGACAAGTGCTTTCACCAGTTCGAGCTCAATTTCCCAAGGCCTATGTTCTTCATTATATTGATGATATTTTAATTGCTGCCCCCACTGATAAAGAATTAATTGACTGTTACCAAATTTTGAGCCGCTGTGTTACAGAGGCTGGATTACACATCGCTCAGGATAAAATTCAACAGACCACTCCTGTTCAATATTTAGGAATGGTGGCCGATAATGCATTCAACCTAAAAGGTTCAAATTAGGAGAGATTCTTTAAAAACTTTAAATGACTTCCAAAAACTTTTGGGTAACATTAATTATTTAAGACCTACTTTAGGCATTCCAACCTATGCGCTGTCTAACTTGTTTTCTATGCTACTGGGAGATTCCGATCTCCGCAGCCCCAGGACTTTGACCCCTGAGGCTTTACTAGAACTGGAATTTGTAAGGAAAGAATCCAGACCACCCAGTTATCTAGAGTACAGCTGTTTCAGCTTTTTCAGCTTCTGGTTTTTGCTTCATTACACTCCCCTACTGGACTAATAGTTCAACATAATGATTTAGTGGAGTGGTGTTTTCTTCCTCATTCTGTGTCTAAAACTTTGTCTGTTTATCTGGACCGAATAGCCACAGTAATTGTACAGGCTCAGTGCAGAATACTTCAAATTTCTGGATTTGATCCAAATGTAATTGTAGTTCCTTTAAATCGGCTCGAAGTTCAAGCTGCCTTTCAACATTCTGTACTGTGGCAAATTCACTTAGCTGATTTTATTGGCGTTATTGACAATCATTATCCAAAAAACAAATTGTTTGATTTTATAAAAATGACATCTTGAGTGGTTCCTCGATTAACCAAGGATCAACCCATTCCTGAGGCCATTACAGTGTTCACTGATGGCTCCAGTAATGGCAATGCTGGTTATATAGGTCCTACAGACAAACTTATTTCTACTTCTTATACTTCTGCTCAAAAGGCGGAGTTAATTGCTGTGATTACTGCCTTACAGGATTTCCCCAAACCTTTAAATATTGTCTCAGATTCCGCTTATGTTGTACATGCCACTAAAAATATAGAAACTGCTACTATCAAACATATTGAGAATTCTGAATTGGCTTCTTTATTTTCAAGGTTACAACAGGCAGTTAGCCAACATAGACACCCTTTCTATATTAACACATATTAGATCTCATACCACTTTACCAGGACCCATGTCTGCTGGTAACCATAAAGTCAACTGTTTGGTCTCTTTTACAACCCAAGAAGCTCAGGAGTTCCATAATCTCACTCATGTCAATACCGCTGGATTAAAAGATAAATTTGCTCTTACCTGGAAACAGGCTAAGTTTATTGTTCACAGCTGCCCTCAGTGCCAGGTCTTCGTACTTCCAAATCAGGAACCTGGAGTTAGTCCTAGAGGCCTAACTGCTAATGCTTTATGGCAAATCGATGTGACTCATGTTAGCTCCTTTGGCAGGCTGTCATATGTGCATGTCTCTGTAGATATCTTCTCAGGTTTTATATGGGCTACTTGCCAAACAGGGGGAAGGCATGGCCCATGTTAAAAAACATCTGTATTCTTGCTTTGCAGTTATGGGGCTTCCATATCAAATGAAGACAGACAATACCCCTGGATATGTTAGTAAGGCTTTTGATTCATTTATGCAACAGTGGGGAATTTCCCATATTACTGGAATCACTTACAATCCTCAGGGACAGACTGTGGTGGAACGGGCCAATCGCACTTTAAAAACCCAATTGTCCAAACAGTCTGAACAACCAAAACATGATTTAACTACTCCCCACTCCCAACTACATTTGGCATTGTTTACTCTAATTTTTTTAAATGTTCCTAAAGATAATACTCTAACTGCAGCCGAACGCCATTCTACAGGCAAAAAATTCTCCTTAAACAAAGACAAGCCAGTGTTATGGAAAAACTCCCAAACCAATACCTGGGAACCTGGCACAATTATAACATGGGGAAGATGATATACTTGTGTTTCACCAGGAGATCATCAATCCCCTGTCTGAGTACCCACCAGAAGACTCAAGCTTCGGGTGAATACTGACAACGAAAACCACAGAGAAAAGACGTCTGTGTCAGAGACTGCGACTGCCCTCAGACGTGGTGAAATCTGTGCCGACTCCTCAGAAACAGGCACGCCAAATCACAATGGGTTTAAATCAGTCCTCCCTGATGGCAATGGAGACGCATCTAACTAATCCCACTTCTCCTGATTACCCTTCTTTTTCTCCTTACAAACCTAAAAATCTCACCATTTCTATTAGCCTGAAAATAACATCCCTCTGTTCTTCTCTTCCTCCTTCAGCACTGAATCTCGCTTACACTAGGTTTTACTTAATGATTCTCCTCCTTATACTTTCTGTCTCACCAGTTTCCTCTCACACTGATTTACCTGCTACACATAATTATTCTTATTGGGCTTATGTGCCTTTTCCTCCACTTATTCGACCTCTCACCTGGATAGATGCTCCTGCAGAAATCTACACTAACGATAGTGTGTGGATGCCTGGAGCAACAGATGACCACTGCCCTGCTCAACCAGGAGAAGAAGGCACTGCATTTAAGGTAACCGTGGGTTATAAATACCCACCTCTGTGCCTCGGACATGCACCTAGGTGTATCCATCTAGAAACTCAAGTCTGGGCTGCTTATCTTCCAGAAAGATCAGCTACAGATAAAACAGAACATTTGGTCTCTGGCCTCTCCCTTTCTCCTTTAAAACAAATGAAAGGAGGAGTAATGGGAGATACCCCATACTTTCAATATAAACCTGCAGAAAAACCATGCCCTAAAAATTTTGAGGGCCCATCTAAAACTTTAATTTGGGAAGATTGTGTTAACTCACATGCAGTAATATTAAAAAATGACTCATATGGTTTAGTAATAGACTGGGCACCAAAGGGCTATTTAAAAAACAATTGCTCCTCTGGCAGAAGGGAATGCCTGGAGGCTACTTATTTTATTTCTTATCAGGAGAACGAGAATCATCATTCTACTTTGCATACAAGGTTCAGCTCATTCTTTCCCTTAAAATGGGAAGATAAAGGCATTACCCCCCAACCCCCCGCCCCAGGCCTCGTATGATACTCCCCATTCTGAGCCCACAACACCCAGAACTTTGGAAATTGGCAATTGCCATGTCTGGACTGTGAGTATGGGAAGGGAAAACTATTCTGTCTTGTTCCCACTACCGTCCCACTCTCTCAGTATCAACGTAGATCCAGACATTCTGCTTTACTTACCTCCAACCTGACTGGTCCCATACAGAGTTGTGTTAAGCCTCCTTACATGCTGTTAGTGGGAAATATCAAAATTTGGACGAATAATCAAACTGTCCAACGCATTAACTGTCATTTATACACTTGCATTAACTCCCATTTTGACTCTAGGAAAAGTGTAATGTTGGTTCGAGCTCGAGAAGGATCTGGATTCCAGTAACTTTGCCCAGACCTTGGGAATCCTCCCCCTCAATACATTTAATTAATGAAGTGCTACAGCAAATTCTAAAAAGATCTAAGAGATTTGTTTCCACTTTAATTGCTGTTATCATGGGCCTAATTACAGTCACTGCAATGGCCACCACTGCCGGAATGGCATTACACCAATCCATTCAAATGGCTCATTGTTAATGATTGGCAAGCCAATTCCGCCCACATATGGAATTCTCAACAAGACATCGATCAAAAATTGGCAAATCAAATTAATGATTTAAGACAGTCTGTTATTTGGCTTGGAGATCGGGTAGTGAGTCTTGAACATCACATGCAAATGCAGTGCGATTGGAATACTTCGGATTTCTGTATCACCCCGTATTCCTATAACAAGACTGATCATTCATGGGAAATGGTCAAACGACACCTTCTAGGTAGGGAATATAATTTATCATTGGACATAACTAAATTTAAAAAATAAATTTTTGAAGCCTCTCAAGCTCACTTATCCATTGTGCCTGGAGCTGAAGTGTTAGATCAGGTGGCAGAAAATCTTTATGGATTAAACCCCACGACTTGGATTAAGTCTATTGGGGGCTCCACTGTAGTAAATTTTGGAATTATGTTTCTCTGTTTAATCGGCTTGTTTTTAGTGTGCTGGACCAGTCAAAGAATCCTGCCTCAAAATCAAGAGAACGAACAAGCCTTCATCACCATGGCACATTTATATAAAAAGAAAGGGAGAGATGCTGCGGGAAGTCAGGGACCCCAAATGGAGGGACCGGCTGAAGCCATGGCAGAAGAACGTGGATTGTGAAGCTTTCATGGATATTTATTAGTTCCCCAAATTAATACTTTTATAATTTCTTATGCCTGTCTTTACTGCAATCTCTAAACATAAATTGTGAAGATTTCATGGACACTTATCACTTCCCCAATCAATACCCTTGTGATTTCCTACGCCTGTCTTTACTTTAATCTCTTAATCCTGTCATCTCGTAAACTGAGGAGGATGTATGTCACCTCAGGACCCTGTGATGATTGTGTTAACTGCACAAATTGTAGAGCATGTGTGTTTGAACAATATGAAATCCGGGCGCCTTGAAAAAAGAACAGGATAACAGCTATGTTCAGGGAACAAGACAGGTAACCTTAAACTCTGACCACTGGTGAGCCGGGTGGAACACAGCCATATTTCTCTTCTTTCAAAAGCAAATGGGAGAAATATCGCTGAATTCTTTTTCTCAGCAAGGAACATCCCTGAGAAACAGAATGTGCCCCTGAGGGTGGGCCTCTAAAATGGCTTCAATCTGGGTCATGAAAGACGCCTAGGGTTTCACCGAAAGGAGCAAGAGTCCCAGGCAGTGTGAAATGGAATAATTCACACAAGGCAGGTAAGAGTTCAGTGTGGCCAGAACTCATGGTTGGGAGAAATGAGAAGTGAGGTTGAGGTGGATCGAGGATAAATTGTGGGTTCTATTCTGGGGTAAATTTCAATACAGGAATTTCTGAAGAAACCATGAATTTAAAGGCAAAATTGTAATAAAGCTTATGATGTTATAAAAACAAATTGGAAATCATACTTGATATGTAATTTCTGCTATGGAAAATGGAATACATAAAATGTCTACTTCAGAGACCTTGTTAGCATCCTCAACCTAATAAAGTGTTATTAACCAGTTATACTCCCATCAGCCAATTAACAGTCACTTGTAAATATAAGAGCTTTCTAACTTACTGGAAACCATCATTTTGATTATTCTCTCCTTCTAAATTGATGAGTCTACAGGCATCCTCAAGCATCGGTGGTGGGTACTGATTGAATCCCCCTATTGAGAGAACAAGGTTATAGTTGGATTTTAAAACTGGAAATGATGTTTCCTAGGTAAAGAGAATCCCAACAGGAACCCTCTTGAAGCAATTAATGTCACTAACATATTTCAGCAAAATTTGGCTGGGGTGAAAACAGAAAATAGCAGTTAGAAATAGCACTCAAAATTTGATTTCAGAGTGTTTTAGCAGCCAAAGGACTACCAGAGTCATGGAAACAGACCTCCTCAAATTGTTCATCTAAGAGCTAGTTGTGATGCAGGGACACATGATTTTCACATGCTCAGGCTAACATAATCTAAGAGATGCTCTATTCTGATTCATCAAAGGTTTTTCACCCAGACTTACACTAACTGATCAAACAGAGACAACACAATGTTTCATTACATGATACTGATATCATTTCTGTGCTTCTGCACCCACAAATACTAATTCCTATGAGGAAAAGAATCACAGACAAGATTTTACCTTACTGGTCTAAATAATATGCCTATTTATCCCCTTCCTGATGTTGTTCTATAAATTTTGGAATATTGAGAAGTATGTTACCCTGTCCCATTCTGGAAAATAAAAGATTTTAGTTAAAGAAGGCCTTCAGCCATTGAATGATCCAAGGATCTATGAAAATATCTCAGATAACATCTGTAGTTTTATAATAATCACATTTTTGAATTCTAAGATAAGCATTTTTTTCCTTTTTTCTATTTCTTTAAAATGAAAATATATCTTCTGATTAATTGCATCTGACACTTACTGTTGGGTGGGCAAGAATTGTGATGCAGTCGTCATTGCCTGTGCATGTGGGAACAGCAAACATGCCAGCACCAAAACTTGTAGAATTGGGGACAGCAATTTGAAAACATTCCCATAAATACCAGCAGAGGAGTCTTTTCACTCCTACAAACCAAGTGGTTGTGGGAAGGCAGTGAATTGGGTGTGTTTAACACCTCCCAGGTGGAAGTCAAAAGCAGGCTACCTCTACATGATTGCAAAGCCACTTAACAGCCCAGCATGACCAGCTTTGAGTTGTTTTATAGTCTTTTAAAAATGTTGCATAATCATCAATCTTAATGGCACAAAGAAACAATACCGCATAGAAAAAAATGGATACCAATGACTCTGAGCCTAAGAAGTAGCTCACTAGAGTCAAATTCTGAATAAGAAGTTGTTTTAGGAATGCCTTAACCTGCCTATTTCACATAGATTTTCTTTTTATGCATGCACAAGAGTGATATATTTACTATACATCCAAAAGAACTCTTTCAACTGCTATAAAATAAAATGCTCTAATAGGAAAGTTGGTATCAAAATTTAATTGGAAATATTTTTTTCCTTTACATTATACAATTGAGGGCGTCTTAGATTTAAAGAAACAACAGTGTTCCCAAGAGGGCAATTATTGGATTCTTTAATTGAATATGAATCACAGGAGAAAGGAGCTCTTCTTGCAATGAAGAGTGAATGCTCAAGACATTATCACTGTGGTGTTGTGGGGAGATCCTTTGAATAGCAAGGAAACTGGGATTGTAAGGTGGTGGAATTAATTCCAGCCAAGTTTACTTCTAAACCTGTCAGATTTCCAGAAAGAAAAGGTTCAGCTCTGATTCTGTGGGATATTATGGAGAAGTGTTTCTCAGCCTCAGTGCTATTGACTTTTGGGGATGTATTATTCTTTGTTGTGGTGCGGGGTCTGTCCTGTGAACTGTAGGATGTTTAGCAATATCCCTGACCTCTATTTACTTGATACTAGTAGCATCCCCAAGTTGTGACTGCCAAATAATGCCTCCAGACATTTCCAAATGTCCCCTGGGGCAAATTGTGCCGTATTGAGAACAATTGCTCTAGAAGAGCATTTTCCCAAACATCTGTGATAGAGGACAAGGTATTCTTATTTCTAGTTCTTTGCAGACTGATACTTTTGGTCTACATCCTGTTCAATGAGACAGAGTCCACTGGTCATGCAACTGTACGCTGCAGCAATCAATGTCAAATTGCGTTAAAAGTTTCCAGATGTTTACTCTCAATCTGTGTGTTTATTTCTTCACACATCAATTTGTAGCCTGGCACTCATCCAATGAGCAAATCTTTGTAGTGCACTGGCCTAGAGCCATGCTATTCAAAGTGTGATCCATGAACCAGCAGCATTGTCATTACTGCAGTACCTGTTAGAAACGTAGAATCTCAGGCTTCGCCCTAGACATCCTCAGTAAGAACATCCTGCATTTTAACATGATTCCTAGGTGACGTGTGTGCCCAGGACTTTGCTATCTTCACATCCTCACACAGGTCTCCAGGGTGTGCCAAAGTTGGAAATGAAACAGGTATAGCAAGTAAAACTTTTACTTGAATGTTCTTCTGAAATCACCTAACTGCTGCTAGAACTTCTGAGCAAATGTGATTCATAAGACCTCTAGTCACTCTGTGGCTTTCTAGTGCCAAGAGTTTGGCTAAAAGACACACTACCATAAAAAAAGGCCTCAGGCCTCGCCATTTTGTGACCAGGATATAAACAGGGTTTAACCAGCAAATGATCCATTCCTGCCCCTATCTCACCATCTAATTCATAAATTGTGTTTAGATTAGCTATAGACACAAAAATAAGTTATCAATACTATAATATTAACAAACACTAGCTTATTAAAACAAAGAAAAACAATGAAATAATAACTTACGCCTGACCGAGTATAAAAATGGCTTTAAGAACTTCGCAATATAATTCAGATCTGGTTTATGTATTCTCCCAAGCTGTATCAGGTGTTGATCAAGTGGGTAGCTGGCTAACTCCTCCATGTCATCCTTATGTGTAGAGCCCAGAGAAATCACAAATATGATGTAGCCTTGACATTTAGCCCTCAAAGCCATCGTTTTTACAAATTCTTTTCTCTCATAATTTTCTCCAGCTGAGACCACAAAGATGACCTTGTGTTTTCTTAGATACGGTGTTTCTGGAAAGAGATTTTCAGTAGTCCACAGTAGGGCACGACCAATTGTGGCTTCTCCATTTAGCTGTTGGAAGGAAGTCTGGATGTGATTCTTCATTAGGAGTTGGTTGTTATAAGTGATGAAATCAAACTCTGTTTTTACTGTACCCATCTTTCTCCTGGAACTTTCCCAAGGAGAATAGCTCAACAAAGCAATCCTATCACCAGAGTCTGAGATTAAAGGGTCTGAAGCAATGTTGAAGTTGTCAATCACTGAGCTCACCAAGGCTTTCACAGCCTTAAACTCATCCTTTGCTATATTCTGAGAATTGTCTATGAGGAAGGCTACATCCATGTATGAATCTTCAGGTAAGAAAGCTTCTTGAATGCAAGCATTTGGAAAACATTTATCTGAAAACACACAGAGAGACACATCATTGGTTCAACACTGACCCAACAAGACACTTGTTTGAGATCTTCCAGTGACTCAGTGACTAATTACCAAGAATTATAATTTGATCAATATCTCTTTGATCTCACATAATTTAAATTAATGAGAAATTTTCAATGTCTCAGTACTTCTCCGGGCACTAGCAGACAATAAGGGAAGGGCTTTGTTGAAAGCAGATGTAGGTAGCACATACACCTGCAGTGTACAAGTCATGTCCAAGCTCATTTAGAAAATATTTTTGATATTTCAGAGATTTCCGATACAAACTACCCAATTGTCCCCAAGAAATGCTACATTGGTTGGGATAATTTTCTAAACCAATTTTCACATTCTATGGAAACTCCAAACATTCCAGAGATTGAAACCATGACATATGATATTGAAAAACTAGAAAACTGAAAATAGAACCTATGATTAAAAACAGAAATCTCTGGATAAAACCACATTCAATAACTCATCTAGAAGGCATTTAAGCTCTTCAGCACAGTCAATTCTCTTCATTGGTCTTACCATAGCAAAGTGTACAGCGCCGAAGTCTTTCTAATGTTTGATTTTCCCCATTTGGAGGAACTGGAATCACGTGAAATGTTCCAGTGTTGTCAAACTGCATTGGAAAAGAAGTGAACGCATGTTTGCTAATTGTTTTTAGTCACTATTAGGAAACCATTGTGCAGCCACTTTAAGGATTAGTTTAAAAAACACCCAACTAATCACTATTACCTTGCATTATAGCTCTTTGCTCCATTCAGTGCATGTTCACACACACACACACACACACACAATCCCCTGCTTATCCTAAACATAACACAAAAAGTATCTATAGAACAAGTATCATCATCCCTAGATTATGATGAGAAAACTGCCATGAGATAACCTGACCAGATTCACTCACTGCGGCAAGTATTAAAATCTCTTATTTCCAAGCCTGCAATTCTGGACTAAATTTGTACACACTTCTGATTATGCACCAGCTGATTATACACCACATGCCAGCTTTTGAAGTTGGGCCCTGCAGAAATTTTACGTTCCCAAGCTTCCTTTGGCCTCCGTGGGTAGTGATCCCAACTCTTTCCAGTCCACTCTATCTAGAAGAAGGCACATCTCTCAGTTGTCAAGAGGACCCTCTCAATCACAAATTCCACTTAAAAGTCTATTTCAAAAAGCAATGGACAGAATTTTATTCAAAATTCCTGGTGGTACACTGTCTGATTTCTTATTTCCTGATTACTTTTTAAAATACTTTAACACTCACTGTAATGGGCAATATACAGCACTCATTCATTCATTCAGTGAGTCAATAACTCTTTATGGGCATTTACTCTATGTGAGGCACCATGCAAAACAGATACTTTTATTATGAAAGAAATCTATCATTCCCAGGTGGTGAGGAGGCTATCTCTCCATCAACAAAGATGTTCATGCTTTTTCTCTTTCTCCCTCAGCAAATTAAAGGGCTAGAAAAGCCAAACCCTCTGTTTTTCTGTAAAGTGCTGAATCAACATTGGAAAATATTTATAATCATTCCAGCCATATGTTTAGAAACTATTTACTACATTCCTACTCTCTATTTTTATTAAATTGGATGCTTTGGGTGTTATTTTGTATTTGACCTTGTTGGTCCCACATGTAAAGACTAGATGTTGACCTGGTAAACCAAGGAAGTTTATTCATAGGAGTAAACCCCATGCTCTTCATTCATTCATTCATTCATTCATTCACTCATTCATTCAACAAATATTTATTGAATGCCTACAATGTTGTAGTGTAGTTCTAGGTTCTGGGGATATGAAAATAAATGAAACAGATAAAACCTCTATCTCGGCCTGGCACGGTGACTCACGCCTGTAATCCCAGCACTTTGGGAGGCCAAGGCGGGTGGATCATGAGGTCAGGAGTTCAAGACCAGCCTGACCAACATAGTGAAACCCCGTCTCTACTAAACATACAAAAATTAGCTGAGCTTGGTGGCATGCACCTGTAATACCAGCTACTCAGGAGGCTGAGGCAGAAGAATCGCTTGAACCAGGAGGCTGAGGTTACAGTGAGCCAAGATCATGCCACTGCACTCCAACCTGGGTGACACAGCAAGACTTTGTCTCACAAAAACAAAACAAAACAAAAAACAAAAAAACCCCTCTATCTTACATTCTAGTGGGAAAGCTATATCATCAACATAATAAAAAAGTAAATTATTTAGTATGTTGGGAAGTAATACTTTTTATAGAAAAAAAACAAAGCAGGATAATAGGGATGGGAAAATCTGGGATAACATTTAAGTAGAGCCCACTGATAACATGACATTTAAGCAAAAATTCAAAGGACAGGGAAGATGGAGAAAAGAATTTCTGGCATAGGAAATAGCCAGGTGAAAGCTCTGGGGAAGCAGGGGGAATGCCTAGCTTGTATGAGGATCAGCAGGGAAGACAGCATGCCTGGGATGGAGTGAGAGAGAACAAGACAAGGGGAAGGTGAGATCGGAGAGTTACTAAGATGGATTGGGTGGTAGATCATTCAGAGCCTTGCAAGCCATTGTAAAGACCTTAGCTTTAACTCTGAGAGAAATGATAAATTGGAGAGTTTCAGGTAGAAGAATAACCTGGGGGTTTAATAAGATTACTCTAGCTGCTGTGTTCAGACAGACTGTAGCAGGGCAAGAACAAATGCAAGGCTACTAAGGAAAAGGTGATTGCACAGTCTAGGCAGAAGATAATGGTGGTTTGGATCAAGGTGTCAAAGATAGAGACAGTATGAAGTGGTCAAATTCTGGATATATATTATTTACAAATAATACTAAGATTAGTACTTATACCAATACTTAATACTAGTACTTAAATGAATGCTATATTTACTAATAAGTACTAATATACTTTATTACACATATGTACACTTTAGTGTATATACGTACATATGTACAATTAGAAGCTTCATTTTAGATGTGGTTAAGTTTGAAATATCCATTAACATGCAAGTGGAAGTATTGAATAGGCTGCTCTGTGTATGAATCTAGAGTTCAAGGATGCAGTCTGGATGAGAGATAAACATATCATTGAGGATATTTAAAACGCTGAGTCTGGATGAGAGTGTCAAGAGATTGCATAAGGATAGAGAAGAGGGCTAAAGAATGGGCTTTGGGCAATACCGACATTCTGAGGCCAAGGTGATGAAGCCGAATCAGAAAACTAGACTGAGAAGGGACAATTAATGAAGTAAGAGAAAAACCAGGAAGATGAGGTATACTAAAAGTCAGCCAAAAAAAGAAAATGTTTCCCAGAGAAGGGCAAGATCAACAACGTTGTATACTGCAAGTAAGTCCAGAGAGCTGCAGACAGAATCAACAGAATCAACCACTGGGTGCAGAAACATGAAGATCACAGTTGACCTTGACATGAGCAATATCAGGAGAGTAGTAGGAATCCAAATGTGACTGGGATTATCTCAAGAAAGAATGCTAGGAGAGGCACTGGAGACAGCAAATATAGACAATTTTTTTTTTCCCTAGGAGATTTCTATATGGGAGCCAAGAAATGAAGCAGTAGCTGAAAATCTAGGTCAGAAAGTTGTTTTATTTCTCTTTCTTGATTGGAATAATGTGGCAGAGAAGGAAAAAATCAATCTATAGTAGACAGAGGGTCTCTTCCAGCAATAAAACTAATAAATAATACTAATACTAAATAATATAATAATAAATGATAATATATAAAACTATTAAAAATAATAAAATACTTTAGGGGAATGTGAGTAACTAATAACTCTATCCATTTTGTCTAACTCCACAAAAGGAAAGATCACGGGTAATTTTTAAAAAGATGTACTCCATAGAGAAAAATCAGATTTACAGAGATTTAACCTGCCGATACTTTTTTGAAAATTTAGAAATTTCTAGAATATCAGTAGGGCTTTGCAAGTTTAAATTCCACTTGAGACTGGATCCAGGATAAAAAGGTAAGGCTAACCACTCCTATTCAACATATTATAGGAAGTTCTGGCCAGGGCATTCAGGCAAGAGAAAGAAATAAAGAATATTCAAATAGGAAGAGAGGAAGTCAAGTTGTCTCTGTTTGCAGACAACATCATTGTATATTTAGAAAACCCCATCATCTCAGCCCATAAATTTCTTGAACTGATAAGCAACTTCAGCAAAATCTCAGGATACAAAATCAATGTGCAAAAATCACAAGCATCCCTTTACACCAACAATAGGCAAGCAGAGAGCCAAATCATGAGTGGACTCCCATTCACAATCACCACAAAGAGAATACAGTACCTAGGAATACAACTAACAAGGGATGTGAAGGACGTCTTCAAGGAGAACTACAAACCACGGCTCAAGGAATTAAGAGAGGACACAAACAAATGGAAAACATTCCATCCTCATGGATAGCAAGAATCAATATTATGAAAATGGTCATACTGCCCAAAGTTATTTATAGATTCAATGCTATTCCCATTAAACTACCATTGACATTCTTCACAGAATTAGAAAAAACTATTTTGAATTTCATATGGAATCAAAGAAGACTCCATATAGCCAAGACAATCCTAAGCAAAAAGAACAAAGCTGGTGGCATCATGATACCTGACTTCAAACCATACTACAAGGATACAGTAACTGAAACAGCATGGTACTGGTACCAAAACAGACATATAGATCAACGAAGCAGAACAGAAACCTCAGAAGTGACACCACACATCTAGAACAATCTGATCTTCGACAAACCTGACAAAAACAAGCAATGGGGAAAGGAACTCCTATTCAGTAAATGGTGCTGGGAAAACTGGCTAGCCATATGCAGAAAACTGAAACTGGACCCCTTCATTACACCTTATACAAAAATTAACTCAAGATGGATTAAAGACTTAAATGTAAAACCCAAAACCATAAAAACCCTAGGAGAAAACCTAGGCAATACCATTCAGGACATAGGCATGGGCAAAGACTTCATGACTAAAACACCAAAAGCAATTGCAACGAAAGTCAAAATTGACAAATGGAATCTAATTAAACTAAACAGCATCTGCACAGCAAAAGAAACTATCATCAGAGTGAACAGGCAACCTACAGAATGGGAGAAAATTTTTGCAATCTACCCATCTGACAAAGCTCTAATATCCAGAATTTACAAGGAACTTAAATATATTTACAAGAAAAAAACAAACAACCCCATCAAAAAATGAGCAAAGGATATGAAGAGACACTTCTCAAAAGAAGACATTTACGCGGCTAAGAAACATATGAAAAGAAGCTCAACATCACTGATCATTAGAGAAATACAAATAAAAACCACAATGAGATACAATCTCATGCCAGTCAGAATGGCGATTATTAAAAAGTCAGAGAACAATAGATGCTGGCAAGGCTGTGGAGAAATAGGAATGCTTTTATACTGTTGGTAGGAATGTAAATGAATTCAACCATTGTGAAAGACAGCATGGCAATTCCTCAAGGATCTAGAATCAGAAATACTATTCAACCCAGCAACCCCATTACTGGGTGTATATCCAAAGGAATATAAATCATTTAACTAGAAAGAGTCATGCACACATATGTTTATTGCAGCACTATTTACAATAGCAAAGACATGGAACCAACCCAAATGCCCATCAATGATAGGCTGGATAAAGAAAATGTGGTACATATACACATGGAATACTATGCAGCCATAAAAAGGAAAGAGATCATGTCCTTTGCAGGGACATGGATGAAGCTGGAAGCCATCATCCTCAGCAAACTAACACAGGAACAGAAAACCAAACACCGCATGTTCTCACTCATAATTGGGAGTTGAACCTTGAGATCACATGGACACTGAGAAGGGAACAACACACACCAGGGCCTGTTGAGGGGTGGGGGTTGAGGGGAGGAAACTTAGAAGATGGGTCAATACGTGCAGCAAATCACCATGGCACATGTATACCTATGTAACAAACCTGCATGTTCTGCACATGCATCCTGTTTTGTTTTTTTTTTTTAGAAGAAATGAAAAAAAAAAGGTAAGGCAAACTATTTTAGAGCAGACTTGCCAAAAGAAATAATAATGCCAAAAACAACGGATACAAGTGATGTGAGGTGAGTTTCACAGAAAAATTAAAATGGGCAATAAACATATGAAAAAATGTTTAACCTCACACAGGAATATAATCAAAACAATAAGAATCTCTTATTTACCTATGCAATTGGCAAACATTTAAAAAGCTCAATAGGTAAAATCCAGTGTGGGTAAGTATGTGGGGAAACAGACACTCTCAGACACCAAGGGTATCAGCTCTATGCCTTCAGAGTTGAAGCAGTGAGGACTTGATGAAGAGGATTAGAAGGAGGGAATTGAGAGAGGGGGACAGAGAGGAGGATGTCCTGAGTGGAGAAGAGCGCAAGGTAGGGAAGAATAAAGAATGACTAAAGGGAGCACTGCTCAAGGCGTGATATGCGGTCAGAATGACTGTGTGGGGTTATTATCTGGTAAGAGCGGAGTCATGAGAACCAGATAGCTTCCTGGGTCACCTTCTCTGTAGATATGATGCAAATTTAAAATGATTTTTAACAAGAGTGACTGGAGGCTCTTTCTCACTGGGGATTCTGAGGGCTTTGGCACAGTCTTATCTGAAGATAAGGATTAAATTTGATGTCTTATTAAGATTTCTTGTATTCTGGAATTGTATGCAACTCTCAAAGCTGAAATGTCACTTATTTTCCCCAGAGAGAAAAATTAAGGAGGCAGAAAAATTTCAAAAAGAAAAACTGAAAACCACAGGACTTTGACTTCCTGCAATCCTTTTTGTCAGGATCTGTTGTAACTCTCTGTGGCTCCTATTTCCAAAAAATGCTTGGATGTGTTAGGAACAGATTGATTCTCTCCATGTTATAGAGAGATTCTTTCTCTTTATATGGTAGAAATTGTACATTTTTTATAAAAATAGACCTTTATAATCTCTTGAAGGACATGATGGCTTTACACAGCTCCAGAAGAATGTATTTTATGGATAATCTGAATATACTGAAAAGTTGTAGAACAGATGAAGAGGTTTTTCAGTTTCTTAGGAGGAAGGGAAGGGGAGCACTGATCCCTTGAGAATCTGTGGATCCAAAAGTGACAGGACCTCTTTTGGGAAAAATGTTCATATACATCAAATGTTTTGCACGACCATAGGGGTTCAAAGATCCCCTGAACTTCTTCCATCACTGGTTAAGGCCAGCTGTTCTGTGAGCAACAGCAAGCAGATAACAAATTTGAGAAACACCAGAGCAGTAGAGGGCTGGTAGGGCACCATGTTCATGGTCCTTCATATCACATAGACCTAAGTTCGAATCTCAATTTAGCCACTTAGTAGTGGTATATAGTTAAGTCACTAGTAATCCTCTGGGCCTCAGTTTCCTTTTTTCTTTTTTTTTTTTTGACAGAGTCTCTCTCTGTTGCCAGGCTGGAGTGTAGTGGCGCCATCTCGGCTCACCACAACCTCCAACTCCCTGGTTCAAGTGAGTCTCCTGCCTCAGCCTCCTGAGTAGCTGGGATTACAGGCACGCGCCACCATGCAGCTAATTTTTGTATTTTTAGTAGAGATGAAGTTTCACCATGTTGGCCAGGATGGTCTCGATCTCCTGACCTCATGATTCGCCCGCCTTGGCCTCCCAAAATTCTGGGATTACAGGCATGAGCCACCACGCCTGGCCCAAGTTTCCTCATTTTTAACATGGAGATGACAGCTGTATTGACCTCCGAGGGCTGTGAGAATGTATGAATACGTATGGAAAGCTCTAGGGACAGTGCCTGGCATACAGCAGGAGCTGAGCAAATGTGGTTGCTGTTATCATTGACTGTCGTTATTATTCAGGATTGGATTTCACAGACACTGACAACAATATAGCTGTGAAAACTGTAAAGGAGTTTTCAAGAGGCCACATATATTCCTTGACTCTCTACCACTCCCATCCTGCCATATCACAATACCACTATCTTAAAAATAAAGAAGTTGCCAAGAGAAATTCTTACCCCAAAAGCTTCAAGGAAAACTCTCTCATCAAAAGCAAAGACTGTTGGACTGATATCCAGGGCACTAAACTCCATGGTGGCCGTGATGATGGATGACCTACTGGCTGTTTGACCATTGCTAAAAAACACAGCAACTCTCCTCACATTGGCTCCTGCATACGTCCGCTTGAACACGTTGCGGGTCACAAACCTCATTGCATTACCAACATCTCGGGGCTCTGTGGTGTCTTGATATTTTATTTGGGAAAGCTGCTGGAGGAGTTGCTTCTTCCTATCGTAGTCAGACCAACGGATGAGATAGCTGGTGCCTGAGTTATAGGAAACCATGGCAACTCTTGCTCCCACAGGACAGTTATTTTCCCTGATGTTAAGGTCATTGACAATGGAAGTGATGATGTCCCGTGTTTTATTAAAGCTCTCTTCTGTTACATCGTAGGAATTGTCCAGAGCAAATACTAGCTCTGTTGGATATGCCGGACATTTTTCTAGAAAAAAGAAAAGCAGAAGTATTAAGTTATTTCACTGGATCAAAATCCTTTCCCCAACCATTTAGTCCAATGAAGTGGGTTCATACAGAGGCAAAGCAAGTGCTTCATCCAGCTCTAGAACTAAAGGTACCCACGTGCAAAGAAAGGAAAGAAATCTGGCCTGCAAACTTGAAGCTGTTAACATAAATGCAGAGCATGAATATTTGGCTATATAATGCTCAGACTTCATAGCCCACTATCAATCAGTCAGCTGTGTAAAATGAAATTGGTGGGAGTTCTTGAGCTGATGGAACTCTTCTGTGTCCTGACCGGGGTAGTGGTTACATGAATCTACGCATTTGGTAAAACTGAACAGATACACAGATAAACGAATTTTACTGTGTGTAAAATTTAAAAATGAATAAAAATAAATTATAGCTTATTGGAGATCTTGAAAATCTGTCCTCCCCCAAAATCTTCCAAAATGATCTATTAATTATAAAGATAGTTGTAAGATTTCCATCCACTTATGCAACAAATATTTGAGTACCTACCACGTGAAATGCAGTATAACATTCACTGTGAAATGCATGCAAAGATGAATCAAGTGCAGCACTGCCTTCAAGGAACTTGTATTGGCAAGAATCATTATACTATAAGGTATAAAGATTATTCTTAATGAGGATTCAGAGGATAAAGAGGCTGTTTCCGAAAAGGGGCTATCTTAGGGGCTTCAGGAAAGCTGGCTTTCAATGAAGGCCGGGGTGGCAAGAGGAAGGAAGCAACATGAACCAAGAAAGGTTTGCAATAAGCTCTTATAAAAATGGGACTATCTGCCATTCCTAGCTCAATACTCACGTCTTATGATGACTGAACTTTAGAATTTCATAGAAAATCTACCCTATGTATCAAACCTCACTTTTCAATGTCCTTGTTAAAGTCTGAACACAGGAAGAGAAAAATGATTTTTCTTTTAATAAGCACTTCCATCTGCTCAGGCTGTTCTACTATCCCTAATCTGGCTAACTCCCAAAGCATATTACACTCAAAATATCCCATATCCCAACCACTGTTCTTAGTAATAAAAATAGGGAAGTATTGATTTAGAGAAGTGTTTTGAATCAAAGAATTTTACCATGAAGAAATTTCAGTAATTTTAAAATATGAAAGCTGATAATGAACAATAGAATAAGAAAAATGAAAGATATATTTAATCCTAATCCATGAAGTTGTATTGAGCACTTACTGTTTGCAAGGTATATTTTTGCAGAATTAAGGTGAATGGCTCCAAATTTGCACGGAGCTTAAAAACCCTGAGGGTCTACTTCAGCAGGCCTCTAGGAGACAAGGAGGTTTTGAAATTGACTTAGCCACTGGCTCCAATGGCCTTGCCACTCAAGGGCTCTAAGGTGCCGTGCAGCCCCGACTACAGGTTAGGCCCTGGGAAGACCATCCACAGCCATGGGCAGGAAAGGTTTAAAAGTAGTGGGCACTCAGTGAGATGACAGGTATGAGTGTGGGCCAGAGGGAGGAAAGGGCGCATCTCACACCCAAGAAGCCAGTGTCAAGGGCGTCAGCAGCAGACAGAGCAACAAAATGTGGATTAGTCAGAGAGCCATGTTTACTGAATCCCCCAGCAGCACAGGGCCAGCTCTGGGGAGAAACTGACTTCTAAACTGTGATGGGTCCCAGGCTAGGGGCTGGGATTCAGTCACCATTTCATAAACAGGTCAATCATGACACTGACAATTATAGTCATAATCAAAAGAAAGAACTGTCTGCATAGAAGGAAGAAATCCTGTTTCCCACGGGGTTGAGGGCGTCTTTCAGATTGTTCTTGTTGGAATGCAGCAGTAATGATCTCAGCAGGGAACAGCATGGTAAGAATACTCACCTTTCCAGCAAGCTGTGAAAAGCAGAGAAGGAAAAGTTTGTTACCTTCCTGAAACAAGACTAAAAATAGTTCAAAAAACAATATTTTAACAAAGCTGAAAATGTTATTTGAGTCTAACTGCAAATGAGGCTAATTCCTATGTGACAGGAAGCCAAGGTTAAAGCATTGAGGAAGATGTCAACAGAATTTTATTAATTTGTGAGCCTTCCTAACCTTTTTCATTTGTGAGCCACAGCCAGCAGACTTTAGCAGAATTTTGGTTGAAACTGAAACACTGATCACTCGTCTTAGAAGCAAAAACAGATGAGCCTCTGATTAAACGGCAAGATGGCCGAAATTCAATTTGTTTTGCCTCATCTCACAGCCTTCTGAGAGTCATTCGGCAACGCAAAGCTAAAATATGGGGTCTTATTTTCTTCCCGGATGAATACCTTGGGAGCCTTTATTTTCCCATACAACCATAGGGAGATTTCCAAGTGAATTTTGTCTTTGATAAAAAACAGCTCCTCTGTTTGAGTGATCTCCACATCCAGAGGGAGGAAGAAAAAACCCCAAGGGTTTCTCCTGAGCGAAACAGCATCTGGTTCCCTCAACTGAGAGGAATCCGGGAAAGTATTCATACATCTTTAAGAAACCACAGGCGTGACAATTTCCATGTTCATTTCATTCGATTCCTAGGAAGCAAATGAGTCACTCCAATATAATAAAAGATATTATTAATACTGGCAACACACCAGCCTTCTGTCATGCTGTCGTGCAACAGTGGTCCTCTGCCATCCACCCTGTGAACACCTCTTGTTTGTCTTAACCCCATGGCCACCGGGATGCTAACTGCCATCAGACAGCACACATAACCCACAGCCTCCTTTGCATCTGTAGGCTCAAAACAGACCCCTTTTTCCTGACTGAGTACTTCCACGTGTTAACTTCAAACACAGCTGCAAGGCTACAAGCACTGGCCATAGAAGCAGAAACCCCGCTGGGTTTGAATCTGGAAAAGCTGGTTGACTTAGGGGGAAATTACTTAAACTCTTTTGAGCAATTTCTTTAAAGTTGATTTTTCCTAAAAATCTTTACTTATGTATCTCCCTCCAAAATGCTAATCACTTGGGCCCTTCTGTTTTATTCTCAACCACCCCCTTTCTCTCTTAATTTCCCCCAGCCTTCTAGACACCTTCTTTTATTTTCCAAAGAGAGTCTCAGCCTGGCCCTCATCCCTGTATGTCACAGAGCTGCTACTGGACTGAGGAGCAAATGATGTTAGATGAGAAGGCTTGGAAATGTCAGCTATTAAGTGAGGCCATTTAGATCAGCTCTAACAGCCTGTTGCCTGCATCTTTATCTCCAGTCTGCATCCTGGAGTTCCGTGTTATCCAATCAGTGCCCTGTGTGGTTATAGGACTTGCCTACTCTTCTCTGGCCTCCTGATTTATGAGCTAATTCCTTTTATTCCATGTTGGAAAACTTCCCCCTTCAAATCCCAAACCCTCCAATGCTGGTCCTCACCTCCCCAGCCCCTTCCACCTACCTTTGGTCTTCTTTGGGAAGACGTCATTTGATTTCACTGAGAAGACTGGCAACATCGTGAGGAAGGTTGATCCCACATTCATTTCTCCCACAATGGTTCTTCCCTTTTTCTCTCCCTGTGGTTCCAGTCCCTAGTTTTCATCTCCTCCTGTGTGCTGAAGGGCCTTTCCCTCTATCTCCTCCCTTTGAACCTCCTCTCCATTGCCTCCTTCCTCTTGCCTCCTTTCAAGCTGTCCACATTTGGCAGGACTCTCCCATCTCTGGAATGCCATTTTTCTGTACCTTGGCCCCACTCTTTTTGCCAAGAAACAGAAACTCCTTGAGATTCTGTTTCTGACTCTCTAGTTTTACATTTTGAGAAACCTCATCCATCCATGTGTTTTGAAGGACCACCAGCACTGAATGACTTCAGCATCTGAGTCTCCTTCCTTCACCTTTATGAAAGTCCCATTTCATTGGGGTCGATCGTTTCATGTAGGGTCTACACAACATCCCTCTACCCCTAAAATATGTAAACTCATCATCTTCTCCAACCAATTGATCTCCCTTCACAATTCCTCCTCTGCTTACTCATCCTTGGTGACACTCAGCCTCTTCCCTGCTAGCCTGACAGTTATTCTAAACTTGCTTTTTTGCTGTTCTTTCCTTGCCACATACTTGCAATGACAACATTTTTATCTGGTCTCCTTCAGTAAAGTTTCTGATTTTCCCCTTTTACATTCTTCTGATTATGATTATTTAAAAACCACAATGGAAACATAATGAAGAAACACAGATCTCCTAATTCTACCTCCTTGAACACAGTAAATCATTGTTTTTCTACTTTTGCTTCTAGTACTTGTTTCTATGTATGTATTTACCTATCTGCAAAAATAATGAGGATTCAATTTCATTTTATAATATTTAATGCCTGTATTTTTCAAAGTTTGATTGTCTTCATAAAAACTACATTTGGTTAATATTTTCTCAGATGGTGATGTATTGTAACCTAATTATTCTATAAGTGTAAACAGTCTAAATGTATAATCATTTTGCTCTAGCAAATAATATCCCAACAATCATATTTACCTATATTTTTTCTTTCTTTTGCTGTATTTCCTTGGGACAAATTTTCAGAAATTATATCACTGGGCTTTTCTACCTTATTTTTCCTTCTTTATAACCAAAGACAACCTCTTTATGTTGACTCCTGCTTTATTCCTTTTCTGAAACTATTTTTTGCCACTCCCATCACTTTCCCATAGCTAGATTCAGTTACCCCTATGCAAACATCCTTTATTAACTGAGTAACTGACTAGTCCCAAACCACCACGATCATCCCTTTAACACCATGGCCTCCCAGTCCTTTTGCTCATAACTGTTATACTAATGTGAGTTAATTCACTCACCTTTTGGGTTTTTCTCTAATTTTCCTATATGCATGTTTTCTCTTGATGTCTGCATTGCCCCTCATGAGCGAAGGCACTTTTACTTATACCCCCTTTCCTCTCTCCTTTAATGTGCGATGTTCTACAGGAGGCACTCCAGACAAGCTTGTTACAGAGGCTGCCCACCAGTGAATTCATCCTACTGATCTCACATACCTACACTGCATACAATCCTAAGTGCCTCACCAACCATTGATGGATGCTCTTGTTCCATAACAGATACTCACGACTATGTTCCCGCAAAAACTGGATCAGATCACATTGCTGTAAATGTTGAAAAAGGAGAGAGAAAAGACGCATGAGTAAAGTGACCTTTGAGTAACTGTGTTTATTTCCCAGTGAACTTGTTGAGTTTTCTTTCATGAATAAGGAGATACATACAGAATATACAGGCTGTCCTGCCATGCCTTTAATGCCCTAGGAAAAACAAAAACAGAGCAAGTTAGTGGTATGCCAACTGAAATCTTTAGTAATAAAACAAGAGAAAACAAAAAACTTTCTTTCTTAAAAGCACAGCTGGTAGAGAGTAGTTAAAATATTCCTGAACCCAGTGGATTAATTGTCATATATTTTCCCTACTCACCTCAAGGGTATAAATTTTTTGTTTCAGTGTTAGATCAGGTAAGCTAATGTCTACCAAAGTTAACAAAATTATTTTTCTTCAGTGATAAGAAGAAACAAAGGTATTTCTTAAAGATATTTTACTAAAGATGTAATACTTAGAGGAAGGTATTTCTCATAAGAATGCTTAAAATTATAAACAGCAGACTTTTCAAAGGGCAGTGCCAAGGAGAGTAATTTATTGAGAATTCAGAGGAACAGTTACATTATGCATCAAGAGTGTAAAACACAGGAAATAAGAAACAGCCTCTACATATGAGAAAGACCCAAAGATAATTACACAGAAAAATAAACATTACACAAAAGAAGAGTTACAGAAGTGTAACTAAATCATTACAACAAGCTCGTAAATGCCAAGCGATTATGGAGCAAAGCAAAACAAATACTTTGGTGAGCTGAATCAGGGAAGACTTGCTGAAAGAAGTCAGTCCTTCTTTCTCAGCAGCTTGAGCTTTTCTCTTTGCTCCTTCTTACTTCCATTAATTAGGATCAGGCTTCTCCTTGGCTGTGATTCTTAATATATTTGCATATATAGGTTCCCTTGGGCAACTAATGAATGCCTGTATGCTCACTTCAAAAAAAATGTGATTTCATGCTTACACTTGTACAATTTCATTGACTCCCTCAGAGGTTCAACCAGGGATGTCGGCATAAGAACCTCTGTTCTAAATGACAACTGGGTCACTTCTCCATCGGTCCATCCATCCAATAAACAGTTAAAGGTCTGCTGAATGTCTAGTGGCCTATTGTGGATTGCTGGAGTTAACCAGAACTGTTGTGGCATCCCTAATCTTACCCATTGGGGCATATTAACCTTCTAACTCGAATCAGGAAATTATGCATCTATGAAAACATGTAGTGTCATTCTTCCTTTTACAAGTTATGGCAGATAACAGAAAAGAATGCATGACCATTTAAACAGAGAGATAAACAGTTTCTGGCTAATACACAGAGTAAACAGTCCACATTTTACAGAGAATCAGAACCATGGAGAGGATGTCCTGAAAGAGCGAGCCCTTAAATAACTTTGAACAAGTTCTTAAGCAGAGGCTGAGAATCAAGAGCTTGAGACAAGGAAGCCAAATTCCAGTCCAGACTAGCTGGGCCAAGCACAAGACCAGGAAGATGTAGGTGTCCCCAGATGAGAGCCCCAGAATCTGACGAGATAAATCCAGAACAGACCAGATTGGCCCAGAGACTACATTCTCATTCACATAACTAGGAATATTCACACAACTAGGAATATTCACACATTTCTTAATGCCAAAAAAAGTAAATATTGTATCAGAGTATCCTTACAGTTAGCTGATTGTCATTCTAATATGGATTCAGTTTTCCACAAAACTATTCATGTTTTTTGCTTTCATAATAAAGTCCCAAGTTCAAGAACCTCTTCAAGTAATCAGAAAATACTCACAATGCACAAAACAAGGTAAGCAGCTTATCCACTCCTTACACAATGCTGCCTGGGCCTCCACCACAAAACACAGGTGCTCGCAATATTTAATTCTCACCTGACTGTGCTTGTTAGGAGAGACAGACATGTAACTAAATCATTACAACAACCTGGGAGGCACTAAAATAGAGAGATGGCTATTTCATCAGTGGGAGATATGCCTCACTCTGCCTGAGAACGCTTCCAGAGATGCCATTTTTCTTGTAATAGAATCATAGGGGAAGTTGTGCCTATATTTCCAAATCTCTCTAATAAATTTTGAGGATAGGAAGGCGACAATAGTGGTTTTGGTAAACTCCATCAACCTGGAGTTAACACTGGAGTTAACCAATATTAACTATTTGCATTGTACTTTATATATTTTATTTACTATTAGTTATTTTGCAATGCAATATTACTATTTGTAAACCTTACAGTTTACAAAGAGTATTCACATTTGATTATCTGATCCTCATAGCTACCTTTTGAGGTAGTTAGGATAGAATATGTCATCCCCTCATTTTAGAAATAAACTCAAAGACCCAGTGACTGGGTCATATAGCTAGTAAAAAGCAGAATCTGGACTTAAATCCAGTGCATTTGACTTTAAATTCTGTGCCCTTTCCATGGAACATACTGGAAACTACTATATCCTACTTAGTTCTTATGGATACACTTACTCTCTGTCCAGGAGGGCCTGGGAGTCCTCGAGATCCCTCTTCACCTTTCAAGCCTACAGTGAGCTACAGATAGGAATATATTAATACATTAGTTTCAACATTGTCTATCTATGGGGACTACTTCAGTTTCGATAAGACTTTCTAATTTAAAAAAATATTTAAAAAAGATAGCAGCTATTAATTGAAGTCAGGTAAATTGCTTACTTGTGATATAAACAATATATTCTTAATGACAGGTAAACATCCATTTCCCTCCTAGCCTCTTTAATAGTGACATACTTTGTTCTGAAACTGGCCGTGCATTTCAATCTTAATTAGCCGTAAATCAGGATTGGTGCTAATTGGAAAAGCAAATATATGAGAGCACACAGAGATCTAATGAGAAACCTCCCATCTGTAAAAGATCAAATAAGAAAAATGATTCCCTACACACATAAGAGGACATGAGTGGGCTATGTCATTCCCATACCCCAAAGTGATGGATATGGATACTAATGAAATTTATCCAGCCAGATGGAAAGTATCCATTAAGTTGCATCTTTTTTCACACTGATGGTGACCACTGATACGGCACTCAAACTTTAAAATGAAAGGATGCTTGTCTCAGCATTTTGCTTCTAAGTAAGTAAGCATAATATTCAACTCTGCACTTTGCTAATTAGAAGATCTCAATAGCCTTCCTCAAAATAGCCTATATGACCTTGTGATGGATAGTGGAATTGTCAGAAACCTTCAGGGACACAGTGGGAAGGACATCTTCCCACTGTCACCTTCATTTCCACTCACAGGGTTAATATGCCAGGATTTAATACATGCCTTAGAAAAGACTGGAAGGCACTGACATTTCTTGGAACAGCAAGTTTTCAATTTGTAAATCTTTAAAATAGTACTGATTCATTGAACCATAAACTTTTAGAGCTGAATGTGACCTTAGATGTCACTAAGTTCAATTCTTATGTTACAGAAATAGAGACCCTGAAAAGATGTGTTGAAGGTCACAGCTAGCAAGTGGCATTTCAGATGCCCTTGGGTTGAATCAATAATCCACATTTATTATTATAACATAAAAGCCAAAGTCTGCCAAAGGAATATTTATCATTTCTGGAATTATAGGCTACTTACTGCTAGTCCCCTAAATCCTTTGGGTCCAGGTCCCCCAGGAATTCCAGGATCACCAATATCACCCTGAAGATTCAGATATAAAAAGTCAAGATGTTAAAGTATTTGCTTTGAAAGAATTTAAAAAAAAAACTCTCTGGACTCAAACTTGATTGATATTATGACAATTATATATTAATGAAGGCCAATACAACATTAAGTATCATCTTTTCCTGTCATTTGGAACTAAGTCATTGGTACACTTATTCTTCAAACTATTTTTAATTTTTTAATAATATAAATATTTACATATACATTTCAATTCAGTGGTCATCCAGTTACTAAAAATATCCAAAGAAAATGCTTGAAAACCCAGAAAAACATTTGGAGTATTGACTATATGAAATAAACAATGAATTACTTTATAAATTCATAAAACATTTATGAAAAAGTTGAGGTGAAAATAATCTATTCTGATTTTTTAAAATTTTGACAGTTATTTATCGACATGCTTATTTCACATTTATCAGTAAGTTGAATTATGCTAATTTTCTCCTTTTATCAGTAAATTGGAAAATTGATCCTCTACAATGAGGACTTTCTTTCTAATGGTTATTTATATTGTCCCTTTTGCACCCTTTTGTACTTAAGAATCTCTTTTGGTAATTCATTCATTAAAAATAGTTTTAAGAGGATTCAACAGTCGACAGTTTTCCTATACTTTATTTGATTAATTAGATATTCTATTTTTTAACCCATATTTTGTATTTTAATATAAGCATCACTTATGTAGAAGACATTGTTCTGGACTTTTTTTTCTAAGGGAGATCTTTTTACAGAATTCCAGTGTATAAAACAGACATAACTTGAGCTACTTGGGTTGAGATGAAAGGTATGTCTGTTCCTACAGCATGAAGATGGATTTCAATCTGGCAGGCAATGAGGAATTCTTGAAGATGTTTGAGTAGGAAAGTGGCATAATTTGGCTATGCTTTGGGAAAAAAATCAAGTGACAGTAGTGTTTGGAATTAACTGAATCAGGGAGAAGATGGAAGTAGGAACCCAATTAGAAGGATATTGTAATCTTTCAGGTGAGAGAAAATAAAGGGCACAATAATGAAGAACAAAGAGCATTAACCAAAGCCAAGAGTATTGAATGAAATCACCAAGGCAGAAAATCAAGAAGAGAACAGAAGACTGAACTTGAGAGGATACCTGGAGGTAGGCTTTCAAGGCAGAGGCATCAGGGAATGATGGACAGAATAATCTTTTCCAATGTAAGGATTCATAGGGGTTAAATATGATTCTTTCCTCAGGAAGCCCAAGGAAAACAACTGTCCTGGGTTTCTTCTTATTGTCCCCATTTCATTCAGACATACAGGTTTATCTCAGTTCTCAAGTAGAAGGTTAAGATCATGGTAATTTCAAAAGGTCATGCATACAATACCTTCTGCCCCACATCTCCAGGGAATCCTCTTGGGCCCTGTAATTTTCAGCACAGAACATAAATACATCAACATATCACTTCTGCAGTACGATCATTTCTTCTTGTATTATTTAGTTTGATTCATCAATGAATAAAAATAATTGCTTTCCATATTTACCTTTACTCCTTTTCGTCCCATCTGACCATAGCCTGGGATGCCAGAATCTCCCTGTGTAAACACACCAGTTTATTTCAATTTCTCAAAGGTGGAAATTAATTTTAATCTATACTGGGCAGATTACAGTGTCAGAAGAGAAGCACTAGGGACTTCCATGCAGAAGGGCCTAATTGGTGACCTTGAACCCTGGGAACATTGTGTTGCTGTGTTTTCCTCACTCCCTGATATGTTCCCTGTACTTCTTTGACCAGCTCCATTCTGTAAACATTGCAGGAAGCAGAGGGGTGGTCATTCAGGACTTGTGGAGTCAGTGGCAGTTTCTTGCCTAGAAAATTAGGAGCTGGTCCAAACAACACAGGTGAGAAACTCTCTGAAGAAGGATTACAAATAGTCAATAGACATACAGAAAAAAATGTTCGTCCTCACTGGTAACAAAAAAATGCAAATTTGACCCTGCAATGAGATACTATTTTTGTCAATGGTAAAGACGGAAAAAAGTGACAATACCTGTTGTTGTGGATGCCCTAAAACAAACACTTTCCTGAATAACACGTGGATCCACATACTGTTTGAATTTTCCTAAGGGCACTTCATAATGGAGTTCAAAGCCTTTATGAAACATGTATATATTCTTTGATCCAGCTATGCTACTTTAGAAATCTCTATGTAGAAATTCATTATGGTTTTGTCCAAAATTTTAGTTAGGTACATGAATGTTCATTGCTGTGTTGTTTACCACAGTGAAAAACTGAAAGCAAGCTAAATAACCAATAACAAGATATTGGTCAAATAAATGAATGTATATGCATTTAGTAGAATATTTTGAAGCTACTAAAAATGATGTTGAGGAAAAATGTAATGACATGAAAATATGCTCATGATACATTGTTTAGAGTGATTTTTAAAAAATTTCCAGGATGATAATGATAAATATCTCAAAATGGTGGATTATAAGTAATTTTTCTTTTCTTCCCTCTTTCCTATGTTTTATTCTGGGTAAATTTTCTTTCCTTCTCTCTCTTCTCCTCTCCTTTCCTCTCTTCCTTCCTTCTTTATTCCTTTCCTTTTAGATTCATGTTTTCAAATTAGATCACATAAAAAGATACTTTTTAAGACTTGCTGGACCATTCTACAACCATTTAATTTTATGGATAGAAAATGCAATGAAGGAAGACTGAAAGCCTTTATGGAGGCAATGGATTGTGGGTGTAGCCACAAGTCAGAAACTTGCTGTGCCCTAATCATTTGTTCTCCTGTAAGCCTCTGGCTCCTTATGTTTATTTACCATTTTTTTCTTTTTTTTTTTTTGCAATTTTCAAATATACGATATATTGTTATTAACTGTAGTCACCATGATATACAATAAATCTCTTGAACTTATTACTTCTTTCTAATTGAAATTTTGTATACTTTGACCAACATCTCCCTAGTTACCACCTCTGGCAACTACCATTTTAATTCTCTGTTTCTATGATTTTGACTTTCTTTTACATTTCACCTATAAGTGAGATCTTGTTGTATTTAACTTTCCATGCCTGGTTTATTTCACTTCACATAATATTCTCTGGATCCATCCATGTTGTCACAAATGACCAGATTTTCTTCTTTTTAAAGGCTGAATAGTATTCCATTATGCATACATACCACATTTTCTTTATCCATTCATCCATTGATGGATACTTAGGTTGATTCCATATTTTCTTGGCTATTGTGAATAATGTTTGTGTTTGGTAAATTTTCTATGATATCTATGTATAACGTTTGTAATAAACATTAATTTTTTAAAACTGAAATAATTGTTCCTATACTGGCTGCTCCATGAGCTGAGATCTTATTACAGCCAAAGCCATTAGGACAGAGTGCAGGCCTAAAAATGCGATGCCCCATTTCTTAGCCTTATTCCTCTATCTCTCATTGTCACCCTAGACTTTTGCAAGAAGGGAGGAGAAATGGGCAGTGTTGTTTTTCAACGGATATGCATCTATGTGGCCATGCTAGTTGTTAAGGTATTGAAATGCCCTGTTCTAACTCATCCATTATCCTCTCTGCCTACCCCCATTCTCCTGCTTGCTGTTCTCCTTCACGTTGACAGACTATCTATGGAATGAGAGCTTTAGGGGGTGGGAGAAATGTTCTCACATTTTCCTAGATGCTGAAATACCTTTCATGCCCCCCACACTTGGGCTGAAGGTGTCAACCCCTTCTCTTTACCTTGGAACTGAATACTCAGATCTGGGGAAGGTAGGGACTTCAAAACTTCATACCTGTCTTCCTCGCTGCCCAGTTTGCCCCACTGGCCCTAGATCTCCAGGAAGTCCAGGCTTTCCCTAGTAAGTGGGACAAGAAGAGCTTCAGATCAGTAAAATCAAACCTGGTTCCTATCACGGAAAGTTCTGTCCACTCGATGAGGAGACTCAAGGTTCTCAGTGAGGGGGTCAGTGCTCACTAAGGGGATGAGAGTAGGGCACAAATTATGGTTTTTTCATAGCTAGCAGAAGATGTCTAGCACAGCCCAGAGCTGGACTGGTGTGCTGTTTTTCCAGTGTTATAAAAGGACTGAAGGAGAAGGCAAAAAGTAGAAAATTGACTGCAGGGAAAGTTGACTCATTTGCTGATGCATTTGCCTATCCAACAATTACTTATTGAACTGCAAAATAAACACATTAGGGGCGGTCCTGCCCTCACCTGGCTGGAAAAAGAAATTATTAGACAGGCAATTATAATATTGTGAGATAAGGTTCAGGGTGCTATGGAAGCAAACAGAAGGGGAGTCTAAGTCAGATTTGGTGAGCCTGAGGAGGCTGCCGAAAGGAAAGGAGCAGGGAAGCTGAGAACTGAAGGATGAGTTGTATGTCAGGGGACTTGGCAAGAAAGGGGTGAGAGTGATCCAGGAAGAGGGAAGGCATTAGTGACAGGCCTGAGGCAGGCACGCAGGAGGGAGGTAAGCAGTGAAACCTTAGAATGAAATGGGGCAAATAGCAAAGGGCCTTGTAAATGACCCCCTACCTTATTAACAAATAATTGCATACGTTTAAGGTGTACAACATGATTTGATATACATATATGTTGTATAATGATTGCCACAGTTAAGTTAGGTAATGTATCTATTGCCTTATCTTGTTACCACTTTTCCTTTTTTATTTTTGCTTTTTGTTGAGAGCATTTAAGATCTACTCTCTCAGCAAAATTTCGAGTATACAATACTGTATTGTTAACCATAGTCACCATGCTATATATTAGCTCCCCAGAATTTATCTTGTAACTACCTTAAAGTTTGAATATTTCCTGGAGGCCATGGGAAAGCCAAGACCCATGATACAATTTGCTGGGCTCAGTGTAAAAGGAAAACTCAGGCCCCTTGCTTAAAAAATGAGATTCAGGACCATGACAGCAGAGCATTAAACTCATCAGGGGGTTCTTCTCAGCAAGGCCACCTGTGTGGCTGCACAGGTCACAGGACCCTGGAGAGGGGGCCATTGAAAGGTTTTAAACAGGGGAGTCAGATTCTGATGAGGTTAATCATTTGCTCTCTGACGATCCCCAACAGAGCCATCTCAGAGACAGTCGTGGTTCGAGAACCACATGCACCAAACGGATTTGAGTTCTGATGCCACCCATCCTCCACTCAACTCAGCAACCACGTGCATTCTTGGATTCAGTAAATCAGGGAGTGAAAGAGATCTTTTAGAGTTGTTTCTGATGGGTGAGATCACTCTCTCCTAGGAAAAGGGAGCAGCTTCATGGAGAGGTCAGCAGTTAGAAACTCTTTGCTCAATGGAAGGAAGAGAACATATTAGCGGAATGCTGGTGACTTGCTGATGGTGCTTGGATTCAATCACGTGAGGAATTAACACGAAAATCAGGAAGAAAATGGAGGTACTTTTGTATTTGAAATCCATAAGAAATGACATTTACTTTTTTCAAGAAGGAGTTCATGTCCTCTGCAGGAACATGGATGAAGCTGGAAGCCATCATTCTCAGCAAACTAACACAGGAACAGAAAACCAAACACTGCACGTTCTTACTCATAAGTGGGAGTTCAACAATGAGAACACATAGACACAGAGAGGGGAACATCACACACTAGGGTCTGTCGGGGGGTGGGGGCCAAGGAGAGGGAGAGCATTAGGACAAATACCTAATGCATGCGGGGCTTAAAACCTAGATGATGGGTTGATGGGGGCAGCAAACCACCATGGCATATGTATACCTATGTAACAAACCTGCATGTTCTGCACATGTATCCCAGAACTTAAAGTATAATTTAAAAAAAGAAAATATCACATTGTACCTCATAAATATATGCAATTATTAATTATCCATTAAATATAAAATATGTTTTTAAAAGAATTAAAAAACAGAAATAATATTTACTTTTTTCCCCAAAAGTCCAGGTCTTCCAGTGCTCCCTTTAGCTCCCATTAGCCCAGGAGAACCCTGAAAAAAAAATTAGAGACTAAAAAGTTGGCACCATAGTAATTCTTAGAAAGCCCATTAGAAACATTTCACTTTCCTTCATGTTATTCCCAACAACTCCTTGATGCAGCCTTAACAAAAGATCCAGCCACCCAGGAGGAGAGAGGCAGAGGGCAGAGCTGAACCAGATGACTCAGGTTCCAGTCCTAGTTAGAGGACCACATGTTTTAATCTGCAGGGACATCACTAGTCCATATGGGGCTTAGTGAGAAAAAGAAAAGGCACCCTTGAGTCAACACATGCTATTTCCAAATGTGGGAAAATTGTCATAATGCACTGATTTTTTTAGAACAAGACACTTTGCCACCTTTGTGCACCGTACCATATGTGCATATATAACGGCATGCAGGATATGTTTCAGCTTCCCAACAAAAAAATGGGCAGAAGTGTCTTTCACACACATATTATCAGAAAGATAACTGACCACACATGCTAGGAATATAGAAATATGGGTATCCGTTGCCTTGTGAACTCTCGCTGTCTGAGCAGAACTGAATAGATTTAGAACATTTTTCCTACAAATCCTTCACCATCCAAACTCTTATTTCTCAGGAAACAAACAGATTCAGATGGTGAATTCAAGAGGTGAACGTAGGAATCAAGTAGGTTTGAGTAGCAAGGGATCTTTGTAGAGTCAATTTTAAATATCTATAGTGAATGGAGACATATGTACATGGCATGTATAAATTTTAAAAGTTAGAAAAATCAGAATAATGTATCAGTTTTTGGAGGAAATGTTATGATTGGGCAATATTTGTTTTCTTCCAAATGCTTTCTTTAGGCTGATGAAATGGATCTGTGCTTTCAGAGTAAAACCCCAGTGAAGGAGAAAGAGAAGTGCTTGGGCTATGTATGAGGAATCTGAGCTGTGCTAAAATTTTGCCCCAGATAATCCAAAAATGAAATAATATATATGTAAATAATACAAAAAATTATATGTGAAGATTTTTTTGCACTAAGAGGAAAATAACTGTTGAGAGTCATTGAGCCTAATGTCTCTGAGTCACTCACCTGAGGTCCTTTGTGCCCCTGGCTTCCTTTTTCTCCTTTTCTGCCAGGATTTCCCTGTGACCCCTTTAGTGGTAACAAAGGAAATACAATGCAATTATGTCAATGAAAGCTTACTTCTCAGTGTTTCTTTTGAAACACCCTGCAGAAAAGCAATGATCCAACCCTTCCCACAGCCTTTTAACCCTGAGATTAAGCATGTATTAAGAGTAATTGAGGACAGGCCCAGTAGACTCAGTGGTCCAGATCTCTTTAAGGAATTCCCGGCCTGGATATAAGACCTTCATCCCTCTCCTACAGAGGAAATAAAAATAGGCCAAAGCAGGAAATGAAACCTATAAGAAAAGGAAGTAAGACACAAACAACAGTCAGATGAATTCCTTTAAAGGGATGGGTTACCTGAGCCAAAGCCCTTATTAATGTGTAAAATAGAAAGTAAAGTTGTTTCAAGTTAGCACAAAAGGGCGTCTTAGCAGCAGACCCCTATCAGAAGAATCAAAGTCTATTTTTCTGCCATATTTGCCATCAAACACATGGTTCTCATGCAGTTATCTCATACAGAATCAAAAACTAGAGGTGGCAGTAACATTTCTTCCTATTGAAGTACCAGCTCTGAAATGGCCCTGGGCTGCCCAGGAGCCATCAGGTGAGCCTTGATTCACTGTCTCAGTGTCAAAGGGACCCATGGGTGTCTGAGGTATCTGAAGTAACTGTCATTGCCACCCCCACATCCACCCCAAAGCCTGGGAATGGATCTAGGCTGGTCCCATCCCTACCCAATCTAGAGAAACTGCTAGCTCGTAGTTTGGTTCAGGGACCCCGGAACCACTCAAGAGAATCCCAAATTCCAGTTTGGTCCTAATATCTGAATTTTCTAGAAAAAAAATGAATTCCCGGGAAGACCTTAGAATAGGCACAGCTACACAGGCCCTTCCATACAAGTCCAGGCTTAAATTGGGCTTCATGTAAAGTAGGCTTCATAAGATGACTAAACAACCGTGTGTTACAAAGCTACTCTCCAGAATGACCACAGCTTCCCCTTCTGGCACGGAGGGAAGTAAGACAACAATGCTCTGACTTCCGATGCTCACATTACTAATGATATGACCATGAAAGATGCAAATGGCTCACAGAAAGCCCTATCAGTCATATTCCAGAAATACTGATACCCCTGTAGAGTTAGCTTTAGGCAAGTCCAGTAGCAGTTTCCAACTTTCAACTAATTTTCCTTTGTGGGAGCCTGTGTATGCAGGACCCCAGCTATGGAAAACCAATTTGTTGATCCTGGTGTTAATTACTAATGTAATATGAAGATATTAATCATTCACTATTACTAATAAGAAGACACAATACCAGGTGAGCACAAGAGCACATCTTTCCTCTACAAAGGCTTATTAGTGACCTGCAAACAATGAAGCAAGTTTGATGGAATGAAATCACTCCCCACCCCATGATAGGGCAGGGGGCAGATTCTCAGTTATTTATTTTTATATAGAAATATCTGCTTTCTTCCCATCAGAATAACTTTACAGCATTTATCAATATTTACAAAATATTCCAACACACCTGTGGGCCTCGTAATCCTTCAGCTCCCAATGTGCCTGTAGGTCCAGGATTTCCTGGTTCTCCCTGATGAACAAGAGTTTCCAGTGTCAAGCATTTCTACACGTTGTTTCCATATAGATTTTCTCTTCATACTATTTACATCAGAAATAGGTACTATTTTGTCTGACTCGTGGCTCACCCTCTACTTGGCCTAGGATTTTACTGTTCTAGACTATCTAAGGAATGAACACAAACTTGTTTCTTATTCCAATAAGGAATTTCTTTCTCTTGAAGTTGATTCCCAAAGCACATGAAGAGCAGTGAAATGCACAATATTTGGAATTGCACAGGTTCTGCCTGTCTGCCAGGTATCTATCAGGGAGGCTTTTCCTTAGGTCTGTTCTGCAGACCTGTTCTGCAGCTCTTAGGAGCTGCAGTGATCATTGGGTCAGTGGGGCTCACATCCAGTACTGGGCACTTCCTATACCCTTGTCAAATGCTCACGGATTTGATTCCCAGCACCACCTACATGGGAGAAACCTCCTTGGTCCCATCAACCACAGAGAACAGGAAGTCAAGATTACTTACTGAGACACCTCGGAGTCCCCTTTGACCTTCTCTTCCCTGGGACAGAAAAGGCAAAACGTTAGTATGTGGATGTCTGAATGGAGGGGTTCCTTGAGGCAGATCAGCCTCTTTCATTCTCTGATTGACATAAATAATGAGCAGCTCACAGAAACAGTTTCCCTGAGGCATTTTCCATTGACAAGCTTTCACACTGGGCACTTAATTAGAGACTAACATTTGGGGGATTGATTGCAAACTAATCTAAAAGTCATTACAGACCCAGCTCCAGTCTGACAGCCTCTAACAATTATCCAGGAGGCTGTTTAGAGAATCAAATCATCCTGAAGATCCTGTCTTCTGTATTTCCCTCTTCAGAAAATCCCAAAAAGCACTGTCTGCTAATCAGAGCCTTCCCATGTGAGAAGAGCTGTGGCACATCCAATTCTTTCTGTCCTGGGCCCCTGATTGTATCTTGGGAGAAGTAAAAAATTTCTAGATACAGTGTCTCATATGGGCCCACTGGGGCTAGTCCCTATAGAATTCTACAAGAAATAAATGGCTGATGGGGTCTGCTCAACTATGATAATCCAAATGTCCAAATGGCTACCACTAGGTTCAACAGGGGACAAAAAAGCTTGGCTGATCCCTGAAGCCCAAATCTCTCTCTGCACCTATCCAGAAGCAAGTTCACATTGCCAGCTCAGGCCCTCTACCTAGTAGTTGTCACACAGTCTCTTTTCCAGAGGGTAGCCAAATGGGAAAAGGATTCAGTCCCCAGATCCTAACTTCCTTATCCCTAAACAGCAAGAATAAGATTTGCACCCTCTTATCACCCCCTCAAACCCTGTCCTTGCCTCTTTGAGAGAGTTGTGGAACATCTCGACCACCAATTCACTTAGTGTTGTGATAAACAACTATGATTACTTTAGGTAAAAAGCAAGTACTTTTTAAAATTCTATTTCTTCATTCATTTATTCAGGAAGGTAGCCATGGAAATTATTTCAGAACTGCTGTTTTCTTTCAACTGTCCACCTTCTGAAAGTCCTTAGAATAAACTATCAGATCAAGTATCAGCTCCACCAGGTTGGCTATTGCTTACTATGTTTCCACTGAGGTTCTGCCCCTTGATTCAAGCTAATTTTTGCTTTTAAGATGCAAATACTCTTTGAAAGAAGTTACGCATTGAAACTTTTCAGCTGTTTGTACCCAGAATCAATCTCCAAAGCTCTTGACATAAAAAAGCAGAGAAGAAACAGTAAACGAAGATTGAGGCCTCGGTTCCTATAACATCACAATTCTGACTTCATTAAAAAGCAAGGATAAAATAATGTGTATTCTGTGTAACAGACTATATGCACAATGGTTAGAGATATGTCCTTGAAAATCAGGCAGACTTGAGCTCAGTTTTGTTCTTTAAAGCCTGTGTGGCACAGGGCAATTGCCCAATAAACCTCACCCAGTGTGGTTAGCAGCCCAGACTCTGGAGGGAGACAGACTGACTGAGTTCAAATCCCAGCTGTGCCACTTAGTAGTTCTTGTGACCTTGGGCAAGCTGCCCAAGGTTTCTTGATTTTTTCCATCTGGAAAAATGGATATAATAATAGTATCTACCTCACAGGTATGTTATGAGGATTAAATGAATTAATATTTGAAAGTGATTTGAGCAAGACCTGGCACAAAACAGATGCTATAGAAGTATTCTTTGTGTATGGCAGGCAAAAAGCATAGGGCCTGGAATGTGGACTCCAGTGTGGTTTTCAGCGTGTGGATCCATGGTTTTGGCAACAACGGGTAAAACAATTAATTTACATAAGTTGAAATTCTGTCACATAGAAGGCAATGTCTTGGATTGGCTTACGTTGTTTAAAATTTATCATCCACTTAAGATGCTCCCACCCTCACAGAGAATTCTATTCTGCATCGGAAAGTTGGGGGAGAGGGGAGAAAACCTGATGTTGTTTTATATCAATGTTACCTTGTTTAATTCAGGAGAAAAGAAATTACAAAGGAGGAGGTCAGCAGGGAAATGGGTAGATGAGGAGGGGGCCGAGAGCCTCATGTCCTGTAATTGGCTGGTTTGTCCACGATTTATTGCCTATACCACTCCTGGCATCTCTTTTTTTAAAGTACCTGATTGATGTGTCAGTTATAAAGCTATTTTAAACTAAAAGTATTTCCTCTTAAACCAACAAAAATACACACTTATCTTTAAGATTTATAGCATTTAGCTCATCTTGCTGCTCTACTGCTTCCTCTTATTACATTTTAATTCTCTTGTGTGAAGAAGAGGGCAAAGTCCCAAAGAATTTTACCAGAAGCACTGGGAAGCCTAACCCCTTCCAACTCCAGCTCTTTTCCTTTAAGAATTGTGGTTCAAGATAAACAAAGGCAAGTGGTATAAAAACACATTTCTTCACCATCTATCCCAGAGAGAAGGGCAATCAGCCACAGCCTTCAAAATAATGAGAAGATTCCAAATTTGTACTAGAAAAGAAATCCAAGCATTTTCAATTCCTTCTTGAACAAAACTCAGAGCCAAATCTAGGACTTTGTCCATTATTCTCTTTTAATGATGTCCATGCTGAGCGCATGAGAGAGGAGTTTTTACTACATTATAAATATCACTTCCAGCTTCAGTAGTCCACAGAAGGAAAGGCAATTTCTTGGTTGTTCCTTTTAAAAAGATAGAGAAGTCCAATGTCCCCATTTTTTGCTGTGATAGGCTTGATATAACATGGGATGCTGTAAAGTTATGCCAGCACCTCAAGGTTGCCACCTGACTCTAACTGCCAGTGCTTTGGCCCATTCAGGAAGAATTTATTCATGAGTCCTCTTTCTCATTGGCAACATGTAAAGCGAAACTATATTTACCTAGTTCATAGTATTCTTATGTAAGATACCAAAGGAGAGCTTTTGTGTCAAAATCATCAGCTCTCTTCAAAGACATCCCAAAACACCTGGAAGGTAGAAAGGGAAAGGCCAACTATGTTACAGTGGTTTCAACCAGGGGTGATTTTGCCTCTCAAACCCACCACTACTACACCCACCACAGACATCTGACAATATTTAGAGACACTTTTGAATGTCACAGGTGGGCAGTGGGGAGGGGTGGTGCTGCTGATACTAGTGGGTACAGACCAGGGATGCTGCAAAACATCTGGCAATGCATAGCATAGCCATTCACAAGAAATAATTATCTGGCCTCAAATTTCAGTAGTGTCAAGATGGAAAAGCCCTGAAAAATATTTCAGCCCTGAATCAGCCAACTCTGTGCAACAAATATTCTGAATGCCTCTGTCATCTTCAAGTGGCAAGGAGGGGAAATAAATGTCCACAGAAATACTTACCGTGCTTCCTCTGGAACTAGGACTGCCTTGCATCCCTTTCTGTCCAGTTCTACCCTAAAAATATAATAATTTCCTCAAGATCAAAAGGCAAAAATTCTGAATAAATCACAAAGGCATCAGCATCAAAACCTCAAGCACTATTAAAATGGCAGAATAAACATGTCATACTGTGATCATTCTGCATATTAACAGTTATATGCCCTTTCAAGAAGAAAAACATATAGCAACATTCACTGCTACTACATGTTCCCAAATAATATCACTTGCCAGAAACTTCATCATTTTGCTCATAAAAGTGTACCCTACTACAAATATGCATCATCAAAAAATAAAGGTCTTCTCAATGTGGTCTTAAGAGTATTTGTTCAATTACAGAAGGGTTACATATCTTACTAAATTTACTTGGATCAATAACAGAATTAATCAACTCATAGATAAAATAGATCAAATTACTTGTCTTCCTTGTTCTCCTTTGGAGCCCTTTTGTCCTTTGATGTTACTGTTTTGTCCTGGATTACCCTAGAGAAAGATTTTTAAAAGTAGTTTAGAATCCAGAAATATCAGCTTTTTCCCCAAATGGTATGATGTTCAAGTACTAAGCTAATTTGGGTCAAGGTATAAGAGGTGTGAGAAAATTTTTCATATTTGAAACTCACAGGATTTTGGAAAAAATCAAAGCAGTACTTCCTCAAGTTTGAAGAAGATTTGGCAATAAATAAAGAATTAAAAGGGTGCCTGCTACATCTTGATTTTCCCTTTTCTATGATGGCAGCTTCACTGATGCACTGGTTCAAACATTCTTAGGCTATTCCCTCAAGGGTGTAAAAAGATTCCCCTGTAACTGAGTCTGCAAATAGTGAATCTGTAGGTCTGCAAGATTAGAAGTCCAATAAATAAAGCTATGGAAATGTTCTCCCAAAGGAACCAGAAAGTCTCAACATACCATAAGGATTCAGAAGATGGGCCTAACCCAGATAAGACACAAACAGACTTTTCCCAAAGCCTCAGCCAACACCTATCACCCCTACTCCTAAGACAACCATTTGCCTACAGGATAGGCAGGAAACACAAAGGGAAAGGAGATAGGAACTGTGGAGCAAGTATAAAATTCAGAGCCAACTGGGCCCTAGAAACTTACCACATCCCCTGGGAAGCCCTTCTCTCCATACTGCCCAGGGGCACCTCTGGAACCTGGGCTGCCCTGAAAAAAATGAAATAAATTTCTGAGTTAGCTTGTAGAAGGCTTGTATAATGGTGTTAAGTGTGAAGTTTTGTATGTAGGGGGGTTAATCAGATAAAATGCTCTTTGTCCTATCACAGTCAGATTCCCTTAGACTTCTCAAGCAGTACTAAGTCCAGTTTTAAGCCTATGGTCAGGATTATTTGTAGTGAGGCTCAGAAACTGGAAAACTTCTCGTGGTCTAACATAGCACTGTCCAATAGGAGTTTCTGCAGTGATGGAAATGTTCTATATCTGCATTCATCAATACAGTAGCCATTAGCCATATGTGACTACTAAGCACATAAAATGTAATCAATGCCACTAAAGAGCAGAATTTCTTAATTAATTAAAATTAAACTTTAAATAATCACATGTGGTTAGTGGCTATGGTATTGGACATCCTAGCCAGTCTAGCAACTTCTAACATCTATAATTAAATTGCCCACTGGAAACTTCCACAGGAATGTTCTATTGGGGGAACCAGCCCCCAATATTTCAACGTAGTTTCTTTTCTATTTTCCCTAAGTGTCATTGGTCTGAGAAATAAAGGGAAAGAGTACAGAAGAGAGAAATTTTACAGCTGGGTCTCTGGGGGTGACATCACATGTCAGCAGGTTCTGTGATGCCCCTTGAGCCACAAAACCAGCAAGTTTTTATTAGGGGTTTCAAAAGGGGAGGGGTGTACAAATAGGGAGTGGGTCACGGAGATCATATGCTTCAAAGGTAATAAAATATCACAAGGGCAGAGAGACAGAGTGAGATCACAAGGCCAGGGCGAAACTAGAATTACTGATGAAGGTCCATGTCCTGCTGGGCACACGTTGTCATTGATAAACATCTTAACAGGAAACAGAGTTCGCAAGCAGACAACCAGTCTGACTAGAATTCACCAGGCTGGAATTTACTAATCCTAGCAAGCCTGAGGGCGTTGCAGGAGACCAGGGCATATTTCATCCCTTATCTACAACTACATAAAAAGAGACAACCCCAGAGCGGCCATTTTAGAGACCCTCCCCCCTCCACCACCGGGAATGCATTCGTTTTCCCAGGGTGATTCCTTGCTGAGAAAATAATTCAGCGATATTTCTCCTATTCAGTTTCTGAAAGAAGAGAAATATGACTCTGTTCTGTCCAGCCCCGCAGGCAGTCAGACTTTGTGGTTATCTCCCTTGTTCCCTGAAAATCGCTGTTATCCTGTCTTTTTCAAGGTGCTCAGATTTCATATTGTTCAAACACACATGCTTTGCAAACAATTTGTGCAGATAACGCAATCATCACAGGGTCCTGAGGCGACATATATCCTCAGCTTACAAAGATGATGGGACTAAGAGATTAAAGACAGGCATAGGAAATTATAAGAGTATTCATTGGGGAAGTGATAAATGTCCATGAAATCTTCACAATTTATGTTCTTCTGCTGTGGCTTCAGCCTCTTTTCGGGTTCCCTGACTTCCTGCAACATGTTCCATTGTCACCTCAAACCTAATTATTTCCAATTAAACTTGCCCAAGCCAGGATCCTTGCAGGCATATTGACTGACTCTCTATTTTCTGTTCCTCTAGTCACCTATATCTGGAGATTTCAGGTCCCAGAACCAGGACTAGTGTGAGATGAGAGAGGCACCTAAGGTGCAGAATGGAGGTAGGTATTTACTCCACATAACTCTGCCCCTTCTGTACCTTAGGTGCCCTGCTAGCCTCACTTCAGTCTGAGCCCTGCTACACCCTTAGTATATTTTGTGTCTTTTCTCACTATCATTGCTTTACTTGAAGGCTTCATCACTTCTTACCTGATTTCTACAGATCTGCCTCTGATCTTTGCCTTGCATCTATGTCATCTGCAAAATATTGTCCACATTACTGCAAGTAATATTTCTAAAATGTAAATCTGATTGTGATTCTTCTGCTTAAAATCTTTCAAAGGTTCCCCATTGCCTTACAGTTAAAAAACAAGCTCTTCCACATGGCTCACTAGTGCCCTCCCAATCTCCTGATCTCTTCCCACCACCTCTTGAACCTCACCTCCCAGTACCTGTATTCTAATGCTCCCTCCAGGAAGTAAAACTTGGCAGTGCCCTGAACCCTCATGTTTTTGATTATGCTACTCCCTCTGTCTGGAATGCTCTTCCTCCACATCTTTGCCTTGCTGAATTCCTGTTCCTCTTCAGCTCAGAAGTCATTTCCTCCAGGAAGACCTTCTGGACAACACATGCCCCCAGGCTGAGTTACATGCCTTCCTCTGGACTCCCATGTAGATATCTACAACACGGCCTCAATCACATTTTATATAATTCTATTGATATGTCTGTCTTCCCAACTATACTGTGGGATCTTTGATGACAGGGGCTGTGTAGTTCACCTCTGATTCTTATTATATAAGAATATATGCCTGGCCAATGACAGGTGCCTGGCACATGGCAAGCCTGACAAATGACAGGTGCTCAAAAATATTTCATAAATCAATGGGTCAGAACATAAAAGTAGAGCTGCTTGAAATCAAGTAGGCACACACTAATGAGTGTTGAAATAAATGTAAAGTTAAAAAATGTTTCACAGTGATTTGCTACCGAAGCCACCAAAATAATTTTGTCTCTTTCTCTTGCTTTTTTATTTTCTGACATAATAAAGACAACACAGAAATTACTGACATTGACGGAAACGTTGTGGTAAAAAACAAATGAACAAAAGAAACCACTGACAGGTGAAAGCATTCATTTTCAGACATGGGAAACATGCCCATAGAATAAGCTTGTGTGTGCTAAATTTTTCTAGGTGGAAATTCTTGAAAATTACATAATTACCCCCTTGCTTCAATCAGATATGCAGCATATATTCAGTAGCAATAGGCCTTCATTATATGGTTAAGTCAGTTGTAAATTTTATCCCCTATAACCACTGACACACAGCAGTTAAGACTGTCTCTGTCACCAAATTCTCCTTCTTTGATGTGTTGAAAAGAAAAGTGTTACCTGAGATCCTGGATCACCTTTTTCTCCTTTTATTCCAGGAAATCCATGAGAGCCCTAAAAGAAGACAAGAAAAACAAAATTCCCACTTAAAAAAAATTTTAGCAACCTCATGACAGTTTTATGATACTTGAAGCAATATGGCTTACCTCTTCCCCATCAAGTCCATCAATCCCATCGTCTCCATGTCCTCCCTGAGAGACGACAATAGACAGGCGTCAGGTTAAAAGCAGGTCTCTGCCACACGCTTATTGGGAAACTAATCCCATTTGTAAATCAAATTAAACTAAGAAAAAACTCCAGTACCTTAGGTCCAGAAAATCCTTTGAGTCCCTGCAAAAGATGAAATATCTCTCACTGACATATCAAAGACAGAGTGTGGATTCAAAGACTGCCTCTCTAAAGTGAGTGAGCATGTATTTCTTTAGTTGCTTCGGGCTATACATCTACAAAGAGGTTAGAGATGCAATCTATTAATGCTAAAGACTCCTTGATATTATTAAAAAGCAGAATTAATCTGCAGACAGGAAAACTCATCGATATAACTGGAGAAAGGAAAAGAGAGAGGAGTGATGGATGAGAGAAAACGAGGGAGGAAAGGAATGGGGAAAGAGAGGGAGTGAATGTTATAGAGAATTGGAAATAACATTTACAGAAGAGCCTTACCTTCTGACCCCACGCCCCTGGACATCCTGCAATCCCTTTATCTCCTTGGGGTCCTGTGTCTCCTCGTACTCCCTAAGAAAAGGAGCACAGACAGGTACCCAAAGTGATGTTTTTGCCAGAAGCTGCCAGTGGTTTATTTTCACAGAGTTAAGACAAAGCACATGGGCACTATGAGCTTTAGAAAAAGTGAATCCTCTTCAAAAAGGATTCAAAAGTGAATCCCCACTCATTTACATCTGTTTTTCCCCTCTATATTCAAACATGTTTCCTGTCAATCTTTAGGGCTTTTTATGGACCCAAGATCACAAAAAGGTGCAAGAAGAGCTCAGCCACTTCACTACCTGATCAAACAGCACAGTGGCTTCACTTTGTAGCCACATTCCAAGACTCCAGTAATCCATCTAGGGCCCTAATGCTATAATGGGAGAGTCAGTATTGCTGACAGTAGACCCACAGGTCGTTGCTAGGGTACTGCAGCTGAGTAGAAACAGTTGCTGGGAAGTGACACTACTAGGAGAATGAGAAAGCAAAGGTGAGAAAAGCCAGTCCTCACAGGAGGAATCACCAGGTTAAAGACCCCCAAAGTCAGACTATCCGTGCAGGGGTAAGCACTGAAGGTCAATGATTTGTGTGTCTCCCACCAACCCTGCTTCTCCAAGGAAATATTTAAATACAGGTAAATGCTAAAGTAAAATGGATCTTAAGAAAGGAACAATTTTGTGCTTTTTGAGGGCAGGAACCCCAACTGTGTCTTTCATCATCATGTCCCTTGTGACTGGCTCATGTCTAGGTGCATAACAGGTGCTTACATTTTGCTGTGTGAATAATTAACTAGTAATGAGCTTAATTCTTGCCTTGCCAGTAAGAGAGGGAGAAAGGATTTTCCTTTGTCCTACTTTGCTTTCTTTATCCTGAGGATCATTCCCTGCAAAAGGAGGAGGCCTTGCCCATGGCCACAGGTTGCTGAGAGGTACCTTAGCCCTATGGCTTCCCATTGCCTGGACTTTCTGCCAGCGGTGGGCTCAGCCAGGCAGGTGGGTGACACTATTCCCCACACTGAAAGCACTCCCATGCTAGTTTGGTAGTCTCCAAGAACCCTCGGAGGGTACAGAGTAGGTGATTTAGAGTACCCCCCTTAGAGGTCATTTTGTAAACTAGGTCAGCCATTAGATTGTAGAGGAACTTATAATTGCTTACAGATGAGAAAACTGAGGGTCAAGAAGTTAGGTATCTTGTTCAAGGACACACAACTAGGCCAACTCTTGGCAGTCTGACTCTAGAGTCTTTGCTTTCAATCCTTATAACTTGCTGCCCAGATGAGGAACTGGACTTGATCTAAGGTGATAGAAATCCAGTCTGGATGCTTTCTGAACTTTTTCCATCCCAAACAGAGCCACCTAACTGGTTTCAGTTTCTTCAAATTCTTTCTCATAATTTGACTGATGAGAAAGTGAGAGTTCTGGTTTTAAACATGGAGATTCGCAAACCTCTGTGTAGCATGTGACCGTGAAGCCATGCCTCTCATCTTGAGGGATGCTTTGCCAACTTCCCTTTCCATGGAAGGGTGTATGCTCCAGCCTTGGCCCAAAGCCATGTACTAAGAACTGGGTTTTAGGTCTAAAGAGAGCTCCCTGGCAGATAACCTGCTGTGCCCTGCTTGGGGGTAGAGAGGAGGCTGCCCAGGTATCTGCCACTGATAAAAACATGCCAGGATACACGTGTAAGCCTGTTCCCTCCTTACCCCAAACTTAGACTTAGTAACTGCCTCATAATTCAGACAAGGAAAAATGAAAAGAAAGGCAACCCTTCTTCCCACAAAAAAGCACAAAAATAAATATATCAACAAAATAAACATATCAACATATAAAAATAAACATATAAACAAAACCCCATCTACCCCTTTTGTATGAAAATAAGCTTTTTTATGAAAAAGAAAATAAGTGTGCATTTTTTGTTGTTTGTTTGTTCTTTTTGTTTTGTCTTTTTTTTATTATTATTATACTTTAAGTTTTAGGGTACATGTGCACAATGTGCAGGTTAGTTACATATGTATACATGTGCCATGCTGCTGTGCTGCACCCACTAACTCGTCATCTAGCATTAGGTATATCTCCCAATGCTATGCCTCCCCCCTCCCCCCACCCCACAACAGTCCCCAGAGTGTGATGTTCCCCTTCCTGTGTCCATGTATTCTCATTGTTCAATTCCCACCTATGAGTGACAATATGTGGTGTTTGGTTTTTTGTTCTTGCGATAGTTTACTGAGAATGATGATTTCCAATTTCATCCATGTCCCTACAAAGGACATGAACTCATCATTTTTTATGTCTGCATAGTATTCCATGGTGTATATGTGCCACATTTTCTTAATCCAGTCTATCATTGTTGGACATTTGGGTTGGTTCCAAGTCTTTGCTATTGTGAATAGTGTCACAATAAACATACGTGTGCATGTGTCTTTATAGCAGCATGATTTATAGTCCTTTGGGTATATACCCAGTAATGGGATGACTGGGTCAAATGGTATTTCTAGTTCTAGATCCCTGAGGAATTGCCACACTGACTTCCACAATGGTTGAACTAGTTTACAGTCCCACCAACAGTGTAAAAGTGTTCCTATTTCTCCATATCCTCTCCAGCACCTGTTGTTTCCTGACTTTTTAATGATCACCATTCTAACTGGTGTGAGATAGTATCTCATTGTGGTTTTGATTTGCATTTCTCTGATGGCCAGTGATGGTGAGCATTTTTCCATGTGTTTTTTGGCTGCATAAATGTCTTCTTTTGCGAAGTGTCTGTTCATGTCCTTCGCCCACTTTTTGATGGGGTTGTTTGTTTTTTTCTTGTAAATTTGTTGGAGTTCATTGTAGATTCTGGATATTAGCCCTTTGTCAGATGAGTAGGTTGCGAAAATTTTCTCCCATTTTGTAGATTGCCTGTTCACTCTGATGGTGGTTTCTTTTGCTGTGCAGAAGCTCTTTAGTTTAATTAGATCCCATTTGTCAATTTTGGCTTTTGTTACCATTGCTTTTGGTGTTTTAGACATGAAGTCCTTGCCCATGCCTATGTCCTGAATGGTAATGCCTACGTTTTCTTCTAGGGTTTTTATGGTTTTAGGTCTAATGTTTAAGTCTTTAATCCATCTTGAATTGATTTTTGTATAAGGTGTAAGGAAGGGATCCAGTTTCAGCTTTCTCCATATGGCTAGCCAGTTTTCCCAGCACCATTTATTAAATAGGGAATCCTTTCCCCATTGCTTGTTTTTGTCAGGTTTGTCAAAGATCAGATAGTTGTAGATATGTGGCATTATTTCTGACGGCTCTGTTCTGTTCCATTGATCTATATCTCTGTTTTGGTACCAGTACGATGCTGTTTTGGTTACTGTAGCCTTGTAGTATAGTTTGAAGTCAGGTAGTGTGATGCCTCCAGCTTTGTTCTTTTGGCCTAGGATTGACTTGGCGATGCGGGCTCTTTTTTGGTTCCATATGAACTTTAAAGTAGATTTTTCCAATTCTGTGAAGAAAGTCATTGGCAGCTTGATGGGGATGGCATTGAATCTATAAATTACCTTGGGCACTATGGCCATTTTGATGATATTGATAAAGAGGATATCACCACCGATCCCACAGAAATACAAACTACCATCAGAGAATACTACAAACACCTCTATGCAAATAAACTAGAAAATCTAGAAGAAATGGAAAAATTCCTCGACACATACACTCTCCCAAGACTAAACCAGGAAGAAGTTGAATCTCTGAATAGACCAATAACAGCATCTGAAATTGTGGCAATAATCAATAGCTTACCAACCAAAAAGAGTCCAGGACCAGATGGATTCACAGCCAAATTCTACCAGAGGTACAAGGAGGAACTGGTACCATTCCTTCTGAAACTATTCCAATCAATAGAAAAAGAGGGAATCCTCCCTAACTCATTTTATGAGGCCAGCATCATCCTGATACCAAAGCCGGGAAGAGACACAACCAAAAAAGAGAATTTTAGACCGATATCCTTCATGATCATTGATGCAAAAATCCTCAATAAAATACTGGCAAATCAAATCCAGCAGCACATCAAAAAGCTTATCCACCATGATCAAGTGGGCTTCATCCCTGGGATGCAAGGCTGGTTCAATATACACAAATCAATAAATGTAATCCAGCATATAAACAGAACCAAAGACAAAAACCACATGATTATCTCAATACATGCAGAAAAGGCCTTTGACGAAATTCAACAACCCTTCATGCTAAAAACTTTCAATAAATTAAGTATTGATGGGACGTATCTCAAAGTAATAAGACCTATCTATGACAAACGCACAGCCAATATCATATTGAATGGGCAAAAACTGGAAGCATTCCCTTGGAAAACTGGCACAAGACAGGGATGCCCTCTCTCACCACTCCTATTCAACATAGTGTTGGAAGTTCTGGCCAGGGCAATTAGGCAAGAGAAGGAAATAAAGGGTATTCAATTAGGAAAAGAGGAAGTCAAATTGTCCCTGTTTGCAGATGACATGATTGTATATCTAGAAAACCCCATTGTCTCAGCCCAAAATCTCCTTAAGCTGATAAGCAACTTCAGCAAAGTCTCAGGGTACAAAATCAATGTACAAAAATCACAAGCATTCTTATACACCAATAACAGACAGAGAGCCAAATCATGAGTGAACGCCCATTCACAATTACTTCAAAGAGAATAAAATACTTAGGAATCCAACTTACAAGGGACGTGAAGGACCTCTTCAAGGAGAACTACAAAACACTGCTCAAGGAAATAAAAGAGGATACAAACAAATGGAAGAACATTCCATGCTCATGGGTAGGAAGAATCAATAAGTGTGTGTTTGTGTGTGTGTGTGTGTGTACAGTGTGTGTGCGACGGGGGTGAGGGGGAGTAATAAAAACTTACAGGGTCTCCATCCTCTCCCCTATGTCCTCTGCTGCCTTTCAGACCTTGAGAACCCTGTGAAGAGAGAACAATAAATTTTAGTCACCCCCCCAATAAAGTCAAACTTGTGAAATCATTAGGCATTCTAAGCAAGTCCCTTCCTCCAACTTGGTTGCAGTTTTTGCAGATACAGCTGTGAGTTTGGGGAGAATCTGACAACATCTGGAGCTAGCTTTTCTCCTTGCATTCAGCTCTGAAGCCCCTCTGCAGAAGGTGACCCTCCTAACGCTTGCGGGAGGCTGACCTTTGGAATCCACCAGCAGATGACACCCACAGAGCCACACCTGCACCTGAGCGATTTGCAGGGAGGACAGCTGTACCAGCCACAACCCTTTTAGCAGACAAACCGATAACATTTCCAAAGGTATTATTTTATTTTGTCCTGCTATTTTGAGAGCTCAAGGAAGAATAACCACTTCCAACAACAAGATTGCATATATTTTAATTGCAGTCATCTCTCCCTTAGCCACGTGTGGTTTAACTGCGTTGTGGCTTACTTGTGGCAAACATTTCATTTGAGTTTGCTTTCCCCACCCTCTAACACAGGCCCAGCTGGCTGATCAGTATACCAGGGGAGTTGTGCTTCTGGAACATAATTCTAATATTGACCTGAGCAAAGTATCGAGAGAAAATTGTGCTAAACAAAACATCACAGCGCAGTAAAAAGTTCAATATAAATTGTCCTTCCATAAGGTTGGACAGTGCAGAACTCATGAGCAAGCATTGTTGATCTCTTTTTTTTTAAAGAAAAACTTCATTTTTATTGTGATACCTAAAATCCATTTGAAAAGTGCATTAAAGTGTATAAAATATAAATGTATACTTTAATTACTATAAAGTAACTTTATAGAACAATATTATAATTTTTATATATAAGGTCTATGTAGCCACCATGCAGTTCAAGAAATAGAGCATTATTGGTCCCAGGTACAGTGCCTGTCCCCAGTCACAATTCACCCCCAGCCTCTCTCCACAAGGGCCCTCCTGACTTCTGATAATATTTTCTTGCCTTTTAAAAATACTTCACCGTTAAGTATTCCTCCCTAGATACTACAACTTTTAATAAATGGAATTTTACCACATGCATTCTTCTGTGTTTTGCTTTTTTTGGTCATTACCATGTTAGTAAAAGTTATTCATGTTGTTGTGTGTAGCTGTAGTTCATTCATTTTCATTGACATATTTTATTGAAAATATCATGACATATTTATTCATCCTATTGTTGTATAATATTTTATAATTTGTGTTTTAAAAGGCTATTAATCTGCAATGCTATGATCTTTTTGTAGTTCAATCTCATTCTGTTACTGATGAAGCACAACACTTATTTATTTATTTATTTTTAAGGAGATGGGGTCTTGTTATGTTGCCCTGGCTGGTCTTGAACAATCAAGTGATCTTCCCACCTCAGCCTCCCAAGTAGCTGGGATTACAGGTGCAAGCTCCTACACCCAGCTTCATCTCCACTATTTTTTACATCTTACCACCTTTCAAACTTTCTAAAGCAGGTACAAAAGCATAAATTGCAAAACCAAGAAGCAACATTGCCAACGGTATGTAAGAGAAAAGGGAGTTATTCTTGCTAGCAGTATCAAAAGTGAGCTCTCCTGACCTGGATTTTATTCCAAAAAAGTCACATGAAATGTCCAAAGCAATTCCATTAGCATGGAGTGAAGGTTGTAAATTCAACCACTCAGTCTCAGTCCCACCTGTACCAAATCAAGGCACATTAGATAAAATAGTATCACAGGTGAGTGGCACCTTCATGGCTTGTAGTCCTCGGGTCCCATGATGTCCTGGAATTCCTGGACATTTGCAGAATGTACAGCAGCAAGTCCTCTCTGCAATGTTTCCCTGGGGGAAAAAAAGTAAAGCTGAGTGAATAGCAATTGTCAGAAACTTTATTCCATAAGAACTGTACTCATACAAATCATAATCCACCACCTACACGCCCATCTTCACCCTTTGGATGAGGGGCTGCAGAGAATAAGAGGTGCTTTCTGAATTTAACACTGCAGAGAGGGTACCAGGCACTGCACTGGCAACATCGCCTCTCCAAAGGAAATGACCTCTGTCTATAGACAGGGCATCCAGTATGTGGATGGCCATGGCTCAACTTTGCCTAAGACTTGTTGGTTTCTAGTTGACAGTCTTCTGTTTCCTGGAATTTCTGCAGCACAAACAGTTGGGGGCTTTTTAATTCAATTATGAGTTGGTTAGTTTTTTAGTTCCTTACGCATTCATTTAGTGAGATGACAAAGAATGAAAGAACATGCAAAAACAAAATACTATGCTATGGTCTTCCATACTTTTTTATATACTAAGGACAATGCACTTAATTTAGTGGGGGTAAACAAAGGCAGTCTTTGAAAGTTCTCATCAAGATTCCAATTTAGTTCCCATGGCATTTTGAACAACAGGGGATTTTGTTCAACAACTCACCAGGTACTGTGATAGTTTTTTGCCCAGTTCTCTCGTTCCAATAGTCAGATGAGTCCTGTAATCAAATCTTTTTCCAAATTCAAAGCTAGAAAACTCATGATGAGCAGTTGTGTTAAGGGACACTACCAGCAGAGCATCAAGTCCTATGTGGCAAAAACCACAATATAAATAAAGCAAAGGGGTTGTACATGAAAAAAAAGAAGACATAATAATTCTACTCAGTGAACATGATTTAAAGAATTGAAAAGGGGAAAAAACAAACATAAGAGGAAGGAGTACTCCTGACATATGAAGAAACTAACAGATAATTTGCCTGCATTTTCTGAATATGCACCAGCTCTGGTCCCTGACCGTTGCATGAAATCCCCTGATAAAAAGTATTCAAGAGAAACGATTTACAAATCTATAGAAAAACACTAATAGAAAACCGTGTTCCACATCTTACCACCAATTTTGATGCAATTCTTGGGCACTGGAAAGTGATTTTTAAGAAAGGGCATTATTCATCTCCAGAGAGCTTTTCTGAATTTTCCTGAATGTAAATTAATGATAATTCTCAAGTTATTCCCAATTCCAAACACCCCTGGGAGGCCAAGCCCTGAGAACATGAGGAAATCCCAGGGCAATTGTCTCAGCTGAACTCCTGACCACATCCAGTTCATTCATTAATTCATCTATTCACTCATTAATTCATTTACTAGTTCATTGACTTTATTCATCTTTTCACTAAACAATTTTTAAATTATTAATAGGAGCCTATTATGTATTAATCATTGTATAATAGCAGAAATACAAATGAATAAGTCAGGCTTACTTCTTTCCTTCCCAGAGTTAATGGTTAATGGAACAGAGGGTCAAGAATCAGATAGTTGCTCTGAGAAACATCAGGGTTCCATGAAAGCCTAGAGGAGAAGCTCCTAACCCATTCTTGGAGAGTCATGGAAGGTTTCTTGGAAAAATTGATGTTGAAGCTGATTCTAAAGGAGAAATGTAAGTTGGCCAGTGGAAAGAACCAGAGATGGAAGATGGAGAGAGTACCCGGGGAGGAAAGGAGATAGAGGAAGCTCTAGGCAAGGACAGAGAGAAGTGAGGCTGTAAAGTACATGGGGGCCAGGCACAGTGGCTCACACCTGTAATCCCAGCACTTTGGGAGGCCAAGGTGGGCAGATCACCTGAGGTCAGGTATTTGAGACCAGCGAACTGGTCAACAACATGGAGAAACCCCATCTCTACTAAAAATACAAAAAAAATTTAGCCAGGCATGGTGGTGGGCACCTGTAATCCCAGCTACTCGGGAGGCTGAGGCAGGAGAATCGCTTGAACCTGGGAGGCAGAGGTTGCAGCGAGCTGAGATTGTGTTATTGTACTCCAGCCTAGGCAACAAGAGCAAAAATCCATCTAAAAAAGTACATATATATATATATATAAATATATATATAAATATATAAATATATATATATATCATTACAGGAAGAATGGGAAAAAATAGTTTCATATGCCTGGAACACTGAATATAAGAAATGAGTTAGCCAGGTGCAGTGGCTCATGCCTGTAATGCCAGCACTTTGGGAGACCAAGGTGGGCGGATCATGAGGTCAGGAGATCCAGGCCATCCTGGCTAACACGGTGAAACCCCATCTCTACTAAAAATTAAAAAAAACTAGCCAAGCGTGGTGGCGGGCGCCTGTAGTCCCAGATACTCGGGAGGCTGAAGCAGGAGAATGGCGTGAACCCGGGAGGCGGAGCTTGCAGTGAGCCAAGATCGGGCCACTGCGCTCCAGCCTGGGTGACAGAGCGAGACTCTGTCTCAAACAAGAAGTGAGTTAAGGCTGAAATGGGAAGCAGAGGCCAGGTTCTGCAAAGCTCCCAAGCCATGTTAAGGAATTTGATCTATATCCCAAGAACAATGAGAAGGTATTGAAGGGAACTGTGCAGAGAAAGAGACACAACCGAGCAATAAAATAGGACATATTGTGGTCTTTAGGGAGGTTGCCTGTGGAAGATGAACCCTAGAAGCCAGTCTGGGCTACACCAAGGAATTCTTAAACAATGCATCTCATTTGACAATTAACGGAGTCTTCCATTGCTGCATCCTACTCTCAACTTCTGCATTTAGCTTCCGGCTCAGTTTGAAGCTATGACATGGACAGAAAATATATAGCGAGAAGTGCTTTTCCAAATCCACGTTGCTATCTTTCATATGGAAAATAAGAAACAGTAGGAGCTGTCTTGGGTCAGGTTCCCTAGAACTGGAATCTGAAAGAGGATTTTGTATGTATGTGGTGTCTATATTGAGAGAGAGAGCGGAAAAGGGAAGGAGATGTAACCAGGGATACATCTCAGTGAAGTCTTAGCCTTTGCCTGATTCATGAAGGACTCTGGAATGCAAATTGTACTAGAGTTGACCCATTTAAGCAAGAGTGCCAGGCTTTTGTATCCCTATATCATAGTTGCCCCCGCCCCCACCACCAAACGTGGAGCATGGTAACCCCACACCCATTCCAAGCACGCCCAGATACATAGTTCAGGTCAGTCAAGGGCACATGTCTATATAGAAGGTTATAAGTCTAAGCACTTGGCCACAGCATTTGCAGCATTTTGGGGAGGAGTGTGAGGGCTGGTCAATGGGGATTAGATGAGGTATCAACAGCCTCTGCTACAAGTAGCTAGGCAGATCTCAAGATCTACAGCATCTGAGTAAAGGTAGAGACTTGTTAAGCATATTCCACGCTTCACTGTTTAAATTTTCAACTCGGCTGGGCGCGGTGGCTTACATCTGTAATCTCAGCACTTTGGGAGGCCAAGTCAGGTGAATCACGAGGTCAGGAGATCAAGACCACCCTGGCTAACACAGTGAAACCCCATCTCTACTAAAAATACAAAAAATTAGCTGGGCGTGGTGGCGGGCGCCTGTAGTCCCAGCTACTCAGGAGGTTGAGGCAGGAGAATGGCGTGAACTCAGAAGGTGGAGCTTGCAGTGAGCTGAGATCGTGCCACTGCACTCCAACCTGGGCGACAGACTGACACTCCCTCTCAAAAAAAAAAAAAAAAAAAAAATCAACTCAATACCTGCTTCTCTGAGCCTGTCTGATTGATTTTCAAGCATTATGTTGCTTTCACTCTGGAGACCGTCTGAAAAAATAAGCAGCACCTGGAGAAATAAGAAAATGGTATGGTGTAAAAGCTAAATATATAATTGGGGAATGAAGAACAAATGGAAGAATGTGCAGATGAGAGATAAAATGTAATATGGATACCTGGCCCCGGGATGCAGATTTATCCTTAAATGTGTCCCAAAGAGACTGCAAGAACTGTGCGTTCAGATGAGTTGGCCCACTGACGTTGACTTGCAGCAAGCTGTCAAACACTGCTTTCTGATAGATTTGGAACTTGGCAGGGAATTCTTGGTCACTGTTCACTTTAAACGCCAAGCTCACGTGTGCCTCTGTGCCAGCCCCACAGCTCACCCCCCTGATAGAGCTGATGTCTTCTAAGATGCCTGGGAGGTAGGATTCCAGCTGGGGGTGGCCCTGGAACAAAGGCTGCCCCTGCACATGAGTGGAGATGTCAAACCCAACCACTATGTCCATAAAGCAATCTGGAAACCAAGGGAACAGAGTCAAGATTAACGAGTAGACAGGAGTAAGGAAGGAGAGACAGGGCAGAAAAAAGGAGCACTGTCACGCCCCAGAGCTAGAGGGTCTCTAGTCCCCAAATAGTGTTCAAGAAGGAAGATACTGGCTGCTTTATCATAATATATATATATATGTGTATATGTAAATCACATATATATGTAATACCAACATATATCACAGGGGTTTTCCCTGTCCCCTTTAAAGTATTAAAACTTCCAATAGCTATTTGAAGTTCAAACCATAATTTAGTCTCATTCTCAGTGACTCTGTTGTGCATGTGTGCGCATGCATGTGGGCATGCATTTTAATGGTGACATATTTTGATTCATATAGTCAGAATACATTAAAGTTTTGAGGCTGGGTGTGGTGGCTTAAGCCTGTAATCCCAGCACTTTGGGAGGCTGAGGCAGGTGGATCATGAGGTCAGGGGATCGAGACCATCCTGGCTAACACGGTGAAACCCCGTCTCTACTAAAAAACACAAAAATAAAATTAGCCAGGTGTGGTGGCGGGCGCCTGTAGTCCCAGATGTTCGGGAGATTGAGGCAGGAGAATGGCGTGAACCCAGGAGGCAGAGCTTGCAGCGAGCCGAGATCGCGCCACTGCACTCCAGCCTGGGTGACAGAGCGAGACTCCATCTCAAAAAAATAAAAAATAAAAAATAAGTAAATAAAGTTTTGTGCTGTCTTTTCAGATGATTTAAGTTTTAGAGGTCACAAACACAAATGGCTGCAAAGGCAGGTAGATAAGAGAAATGATTCCAGTGGGCAGGGTGTGAGGAAAATGAACTGGAGAACAATGACCCATTTCTGGGTCTGTTCACTGTTCGGTTCCAGCTGAGAGTAGCTATGTGGAAAATGGGGCCTAGTGTTGTCAGATCTTCTGATTTTTCAAAGAGGAGCCTGATGTCAACATTTTTAATGTAGAACCTTCAGTGTGAATGCTGCCAACTAATTTAGCAACTCATCAACGCTGGATAGGACAAACAAACTGCAACTGCAAGCTGCCATTTGGTTACCCTGATCCTGCCCAGGTTGCTCATTTTACAGATGAGGAAACAGTCATGTGTGGAGGTTGTTGCTGCTGAACCAGAGTTAGACCTCTAGCTTTCTGATTCCAGGCCCAGGGCTCTTTCCACCACTGTAATCTGCCTCCACTTGAGCACCGCAAATGGGACATATAAGATGCGGAGAGTTTGGAAAAACTATCACATTTTGTGAAAGAAGTGATTTCAATCATAATAACTCTAGAAACGTAAGAACTCTAAGGAATTTCTGCATGTTGTGCAAATTCCACAAACTGTTATCATTTGCTACTGCTTCCTTACATGCTGTCCTCCCAAATCCTAGCCCCAAATTTACAGAAGCTGAGTTCCCTGTGGCCACTCTCAGCTGGAGCTGAATAGTGGCATTCCTGTGAGACGCATCATTGTTTTTCAGTTCACTGTCCTCATACTCTGCTCACTTGACTCATCTCCACTACCCACCTGGCCTTTGCAGCCATTTACCTTTGTGACCTCTGAATTAAATAACCTCTAAGGACAATTCAGATCTTTAGTAGGCTGTGATTATATGAATGTAATCATTAAAAGAAGAAAAATACACTGTACACACACACACACACACACACACACGAGTCCCTTACAAGACGGCTTAACAAAGGTACAATAGTAAAACTTCCAATCAGCAAATGTTTATTTTACTTACTTCCTACTGGATGCAGGGAATTTACTAGGAGGACAGAAATAGGAGAGAGATCCAGGTGTTAAAAGGAGAATAAACACTGGATTGCTGTGAGGGAACAGGGCTGACCAGAGGACACAGCCCAGGGGTCCCCTCTAGCCTCTGCACCCTTTCCTTGTCTTTGAGGGAGGCTGAGTTATCCAAACTTCCTGGAAGCAGAGAAGTCTCTTCTCATTGCACAATAAGTGAGATATTCTCACTAAATATATGTTCTAAATATATGCTCTGCTAGAGCTAGCCCATAAGACACTCTTGGGAAATGGGGAAATGAGAAGTTTCCATGGAAGAAAACCAAACAAGGAGCACTTACTGGTTTTCCCACAGCTCTGGCAGATTTCACGGATGATTCTTTTTTTCACATCCACATTCTTTAATTTATCAAAGCCTTGAAAAGTGATTATTTTTTCAGAATTGCCTGTTATTGGCAGAAGCTGTTCCTTATAAACATCTCCTATGCCCAAAACCAGGACACAAATTCCAAGGTCCTTCAGGGTTCTTACTGCATCTGCCACATCATAGCGAGGATCTCCAGATGTGATAACAACCAAAGTCTGGGGGACACCAGCATTTCTTCTCCCACCAGCATGTAGATTAAACATATTGCTCACTTTTTTAAGGGCAAAGTCTATTCTCGGAAATCCACCGCTCTTGGAGACATTCTGAATTAGAGTCTTCCACTGGGTTTTAGTCAGAGAGTTTTTCAACTCAATAATACTCTGGTAGTTGCTTCCAAATTGAGCCATACCAATTTTCATTCTTTGAGACTGAATGTCAAAATTATCAATTAAGTCTGACAAGAAAGTTGTCATGGTTACAAAATCTGAATTAGATACCCTGTCAGAGCCATCGCAAAGGAAAATCACGTCAGCTTCCTGAAGATGACAGACTGCAATAGAAAAAAGAATAAATTATTTTCCTCATGAATCATTCGAAATTTTTCCTTTCCTCATATACTTAAATTGCTTTACTAAATACTTCAATTGCTTTACATTAGCAAATTGAGATAAGTTAACAAGAGAGAGAATCACTGATCCTCAAAAAGAAGAAAAAATAGCAAGAGGAGGAAAGATAATAGAGTTTTTTTCAAAGTTTAATTATTTATACAATCCATTTGAAAAGACAATGAAAGCTAATCAGAGAAAGAAAGTAAGAAGTTTGAATAAATTTCATGTACTCATTAAAAGGTGATTACAAAGGGTAGACGTCCCTTCAAAACACCAAGACTGGGACATTTACCCCATCAAGATAATAGCACTTACTTACTGTACTATTATTAGTACTCCTATTACTAGTCATGTTATCACTTTACATTCATATTGAGGAGTAGCATTTTAAAAATGATTTTGGCATACACTAACAACATTAATATTCACAACCACCTTATGACTAATTATTCTAATTTTACAAATATAGAAATAGAATTCAGAGGTTAAGTGACTCGCCTAAGAGCACACAGTTACCATGGAGTGGAGCTGGTATCTGGACCTCTAGATCCTTTTTACTCTTAAATTTAGCACTTTTTTTCTGCTGCAATGCTTTTTAAAAATATCATGACTCAAATGTTAGAACTTCTCAGAAGAAGCGTGAATGGCTAGTAAATAGAGCATAAGGTCAGCTCCCTGAAGTCCAATCTGAAATGTCCCAAAATCAAAGGGTGACTTTCTATACTCATTTCCAACCAAACTCAATGGCTGTTGTAGCAGCAGCACTACGGTGATTACTAAAGGTAATTGAGACAGTAGGTTACCCACGGTCACACAATTCCTTGTAAGGGTGGTGTGGCAGACACAAAGATGGGCTGCCCGGATAGACCTGCAAAGAGGAACTTACTCCCCAGCTATGGGAGTATGGGCAGGCGGTAGACAGCTTCTAGCTGTCAGCACTTTCACGGTCTGTCTCACTACAGAGAGATGCCTTGCCAAAGGTCATGCCCTTCCTAGGGCCGCCACATCCAGGCACTAAGTGGGAAGGGTGTTCTCCCTTAGTCCCAGCTGTTTCAGGCTGATGCTGGACAGCTCTCATGGGCGATATTTGCTTCAGAGCTCTCTGCTAGGTTTGGAGCTTTGTTTAGCCTATGTCACTATTTGAGTTATTTGGTCCATCTTGCTTTCCCCATTTATTTTACAGGTGTGGATCCCTAATAAACATCTTGCATCCCAAACTCCATCTCACCACTACCTCAAAAATGTAGGCATGGGAAATGAGAATAAAACAGCCTCCACATTCATAGGAAAAGACTGTAGTCTTAGTAATGCACCAGTTTTGGAGGACACCCCAAACAAACGAGATTAAGCCTGCCTGCGGAGCTTGTAGTCTTTTGATAGATACAGATAGGAAAACAGCAAATATGTGTCAAGTGCTACCACCTGGAAAATAGAAGGAGTGAGAGTTGGGGGATACAGTGGGGACATGGGGTCAGGTTTTGGGCCAGGAAACTAGCAAAGACTGAAATTTGACAGAAAAGTGAGACATAGGCAGGCACACTGGTGGGCTGGAGTGTTCATGGTGGGCAGGATAGTGTGCACAAAGATGTGGAGGAATTTCAGAAGGACAGGGTAGATTGTGAAGAGGGGAGAGGTGATCAATGAGGTTGGCGAGGTGGGCAGGGGCTACATAGAGCTCAGGAGTTTGGAAATTGCCCCAAGGGCACAGGGAGGCCTCCAGAAAAAAAAACACACACACACATACACAAAACACTGTAAGCAGAAGAGTGACCACATCCAGTGTGTAGGAGAAAGAACATTCAGTGTTAAGTGGACTGGCAGGTGTGTCAGGACTGAGGGAGGGGAGCCCACGCTTCAGAGTGAGAGTCCAGGGAGAGGATGGAACAGGCAGAAGAACTGGGGTGGTCCTGCTGCCTTGGGAAAAATCATAATTTTCCTTCGATAGAGATGATAACATCATTCAATATCTGCAACTAAGAAGATGAATTAGTTGCTTACTTAAGTAAGGTAAAGCTATGGTGGTCAGGCATAGTTTTATTTAGCCAAGCAAATGCTGATCTGACACAGGATTTGAGGGAAGGTTTTGTTTGGAGTTGGACAAGTTACAGATATGGAAGTGGGTTAATGTCAGTCTTAGAAACATGATTTATATTAGTGACAAAAGTGAGCTTCCTATTGGTAGAAAGGAAGGAATAAAGGAGGAAAGAAACAAGAGGAAGGAGGGAGGAAGGAAGTGAAGAAGAAAGGAAATTGGAGAGTTAATTGTTTCATTTGCCAGATTGGGAGGACTGGGCCAATAGACAAACCACAAGAATTCGGACCTTCCAAGTAGGCACAGCAGCACTTCCTAGGTGACTTATCAGTCTCTACTGCTTTTGAGACCACAAGTGGCAAATCTCACCCTGTCCTCACTCAGATGTGGTGTCTCCAGCCTACCAACCCCAATGGTAGCTGGTAATCATCTCAGTTCCCTTCCCTCCCTGTTTCTCTCAGCCAGCTTCCATTACCCCATGTTCAACTCTCATATCCTGCCCTCTGCACTGGTGGCGCTTGCCCAGAAAAGCACATCAGGCCACTTGAATTTTGATGTCTCTCTAGAATGCCTATGATCTCATTTAGAGGGCCCTGGATCTTTGAAAGCAAAAGTCTATCCATTTAAACCATGAAACTTTCCGTTTGAGTTTGACCTGAAACTGATGTCCAGTGGCTGCATTGAGACCACTAACCAAATGGAGCACCATGAGCAGCCATTACTTGGGGTAAGGTGAATATGACCCTAAGAAGAATTCCTTTCTGCCAGAAAAAGGCAACAGAGTAGTAAAATGCCAGGGAATGCATCTGGAACTTTCCTGTATAATCTCTTCAGTGCATGCGTGGTGAGAAGGAAACTTTGGGATCTTGTTCAATCAACCCATTTCTTTTAGAGATGAGAAAACTGATAGCCTGAGCAGAGAAATGTTCAGTCCATAACATCCAGGTAATCGGAGACCTGAGACTTATGATTTACTTTTTGTTTAAACTTTTATTGCTACCCCCATAGAAACTTTAAAAGTAACAACTTACCCTCTGGTGCTTCAGTACACATACGTTCTTGAACAAGTGTGAAAACATCTTTCAGTTTGTCAAAATTATCTACATAGATAGTATTGTTTTTATTCCCTGCCATACCCTCAAGTTCCTTTTGGTTGGCCTTTCCTACACCCACTGCAAAGATGGTGATGCCTTTGTCTCTTAGTTCCGATGCTGTGTCATTGAGCTGATCATGGTCATGGGATTTCCCATCAGTGATGACAATCAGCACCTGCTTCACATTTTGCTTGATGCGGCTGCCATGTTTCTCTGTAAACAGGGCATTTGCATGCTTGAGAGCCTTGGCAGTGTAGGTGTTCCCTCCAGTGTCCCTGCGCATCCGCAGATTCTCAATTATTGCTGATCTGTTGGAGTATGTATTAAGGTAGAAAAGGATGTTAGGTTGGTCAGAGTATTTGAGGGCTCCAAACTGAACTCGGTTCCTGCCAACATCTGCTTTCTTCACCAAATGGATAGTTAGGTTAATCATGTGATCTTGATATTGTTTTTTTATGCTACCTGAATGATCCAGCACAAACACAACGTCTAGTAGTGTAATCCTTTTACAATCTGAAAGAAGATGAAAACAGGAGTCACAAACTTTCTGCAGTGCATTCTACGCAGGGTGCTGAGAAGGGAAGCGAACTAGCATTTGCCATGAGCCTACTATGTGTCAGACACTATATCTCACTTAGTTCTTAGAGGTGGCTGCTGCCATTTTACAGAAAAAAAAAAAAGTCAAGGCTCAGAGAAGTGTAACTTGCCTACATCATGACTCCAGGGACATTTGTACCCTATCTATATCACTCCAGGATCAGTGGTCCTTATGCTATACCACTCTATTTTGCTATATCTCATTAGGATATGTAATGTCTTTTGCTAAGCAGGCTTTCAAATGAAAGGCAATGTGAGAAGCTAGTTCAATGCCAATGTAATGGCGAGACATACTGATGTTTGCCAAACTGGCCTGCTATTTTAAAAAGCTCGGGAGCTCAGTGTATAAGTTGGTGGTTTTACCCTGCTGCCTCTGGCTCCAGGTATCTTTGGACCCTCGGGTATGCAAACCATCCCTGTTTATCATGTCGCTCTGCAGTTATTTATGCTTTTTCCCCTGACCTTTTGAATTAGAACTCAGGAGTAGCCCCAAGTAGGAGAAGAGCAAAAACTCCTATCACCTTTTCCCTGACCCCAAACCCTCCTCCACATTATAAGACAAGTGACTGTTTTGGCTGGCTTTCCAAAGTGTGGACTCTTTTCCCCACTCTTTTCCTTCCCTCAATAACTTATACACATGTATTCCAAAGATTTGCTTCCTCCACTTTCCACCTGCCTAGTTAATTGTCAACTCTTATTTCTAATAATAAAGTCTCAAATTTTTAATTTTCTGACACTGTGAATGTCCCCAGGCTGTATCTGTAAAAACCTTGGTCAATGACCCACTGAGAACTGGTGACTTGTCATGACCTGATGCTTAGGAGACAATCTAATGCATGAATCAGCTGAATTTCAGGTTATGCTGTAGACAGGGCCTCCACATTTACATTAATCAAAATGAAGAAATGCCAAGAAGAGCCTTGCAGGTTTCAAAGTTGAAGCTATAGCCTTTAGGTATACCTCTCAACATTACCAAGAGTTTTGGAATCACTGCCACCTTTGGGGGAAGAATAAAATTCCAATTAAGCTGTTACCAAGGAAACTTTAGAACTATCACCTTACACTTAAGCGTTTATAAGACATTACGTTAAGTTTCTGAAAATTCCACATGCATAATTTTGATGAATAAAGTCCAATGAAAATCTCTATGTTGCCAGAGGAACAACATAAAACAAACTTACTTTGGTTTGTTCTCTTAGTTGTATCCAAAACACAGAAAATAGCACATGATAGATTTAAAAACATAGGTGTTTTAGTCTATATGTGGATTGAGAGAAAGCTCTCATTCAAAAGACATTAAAATTGATAGGCTCAAACTGAAGTTTGCACAATACAATTTTAAAAGCACTACAATTTGTAAGAATAAAATGATGACCCCAAGTAATCAGAAAAGTGACAAATTACAATTTTTCAAAGGGATGGATACATGAACAGGCAAATACAAAATATCCAGTTGATAGAGGTTAAGAATAATAATGTGAAGTGATGAAAATAAACTATCTTTAAAATACCCAGGGTTTTCTTGGTGGGTGGTGCTTAGGATACTAGATATAATTTAACTAAAAGAAAGACGAATTTATATTTCTAGTTATTTTCTGCTTAACAATGGCTATAGATAGCCAAGAAACAATTCTAGAAAATCATTTGGGATTAAAAACTGGCTCTGGAAAATCCAAGTATGTGGGTATTAAAGATTTGGAAGTTTAAAGCAAAATTCTGGGATCTTTTTGAAATATATTTGAAGTCACCAATGCCACACTAACTTGTGCCAAACTAGATGCCAAAATTGTTAGTCTGAAACATCCCTGGAGATCACAGGCATTTTAATATTACATAAAGAAGACCAAAACTTAACACTGAAGTCCAGGTGGAGGCCAGGGCCAGAGTGCCATTCACTGTTTTTCATTACAAAGTCAACAGCTCACATTCTTTAGTCCTGACAGATAACAGGGGCACTTACCATGGAGAGCACACACACGAAAGACAAGTTTCCTTTCTAGTGCCTTTAGATGATCGAAGTTCTCAACATGAAAAACTAGGCTGCCATCCCCACTGATCTCTTCTAGCTGAGATCTATTGGCATTGTATACTCCTACAGAGAAGATGGTCACATCTTTGCCCCGAAGAATTCTAGCAGGATCTCTCACATCATCCTGTGCTACTCCATCTGTGATGAGGATGAGAAATTTTTTGGCCCCCAAACGGGCCCCTTTGGAGTGGGTGAAGTATTGACTTACAAAATTTAGTGCCTTTCCAGTTAAAGTGCCTTCATTGATGAGAGACATTCTATCTATTGCATCAGAAATTTCTTGCTGTGTAAAGTATCTACTAAGCTGGAACTCTTCCTTAGTTTTATCGCTGAACTGAACAACACCAATCTGAGTTTTGTCTGCACCAACTTGAATCTTAGTTAACAGGTTTTTCATGAAGATTTTCATTTTCCTAAAATTTTCATTTCCTATACTCCAAGAACTGTCCACCAGAAACATGATGTCAGCCTTCATGTCTTCACATCCTGCATGTTATAAAAAAAAAAGACCAGAAATAACCAGGTTGGAAAGGTTCTCATGAAGTAACATTAAGGCAGAAACAAATACATTAATGAGAAAACATTGAAAATTGACTCAAGCAACTGTTGTTATGTTTGAAAACTGTATTTGCTTCTTTAGTAGAAGCTGGTTGACTAGAACCCTGAATCAGAAATGCAGCTTCCAAAATGTGTATTTATTCATGCATGCATGCATGCATAACTCATTTATTCATATTTCATTCATTCATTCATTCAATCATAATTTTGAGTTGTATAAAATGCAGAGCATCCGGCCATGTGTTAAGAACGCAGTAGTGATACAAAAAAGGAACCAGAGCCAAAGCAATCAATTCCTTGCACTCATAATACTAACACTCCAGGGTTTTATGTATATTCTGGAGAAGCACAATTTCAAATAATTTTTAAATGGCATTATTTTCTGGGATAATTCTAAGTGATTTCATAAACACTATAAATCAATATTAGAAATTGGAGAAAAAGTTTTTACTAGAGTTAAGTGCTTCAGTAAGCACATACTCATTCAACATGGACTGTTCCTTCATACATAACATTTGTAGACAGCCTACGGATTGGAAATGAACACACAGACATATGTATATATATACACACATATATACACACATATGTATGTATATTCACTGTTCTATGTATAATATAGACATATGTACATACATAAAACCAATTTCTATAATCTATTAAAAACAACATTATTAATTCATGATACATATGTTGTGTATATATATAATATGCAAATATATTGTCCTTAGCATGTATCTTTTTAGTCTTAATCCCTTTTGTCTATCTGTAATCTCTGCCATCCTCTTACAGTTTCTCCCTCAACACTCTGAAGTCTATCCCATACTTCTTGAAAATAAACACAACATCAGCCATATATTTAAAAAATGAAAAGACGTTAACTATTACTTAATAAATGTGTAAGGTCACATTCTGATCCACCAGGAGGACTACACCACCATTTTAAGATTCAAGCTGCCGTGGAACCATCTTGAAAGTCATGAGAGGAGAAATTGCTGAAGATGTTTGTGGCCTTGACAGAGTGGCCTTGACCACTGTAGTGAAGTGTGAAAGATTCTCTTCCATGCAACACATATAAAAGAAATAGGCTTTTACATACAGTTTAGTATTCACAGGATCTACCTCCTGGTATCTATTTGTGACAGAAACTACTTAATGTCCCTGAATATCTATCTTTCCATTCTTCTATGTTAATAAAACTTTAGATAGGCAGATGATTGCCTATCTAAAGATTGTATTTCCCAGCCTTCCTTGAAGCTAGCTGTGGCCTTGTGTCTAAGTTTTAACCAAAATGTATGAGCAAAAGTGATCTGGCCACTTCTGGGTCTTACCATTAAAACAGTTGAGTGTGGTAGGCTCCCTTGGTCCTTTCTCCCTCTCCATGGATGGAAGGTGATAAGAACTGGATATTCAGTTTTGACCTAAAGATGGAAGCTATGTGTTGAGGATGGAACAGCCTCTCTACTAGACCTGGACTATTCACCCTAAACTATTATGTAAGAGAAAAATAATATTCTGTACTATGTAGTCTGGGGTCTTTTTGCTATTGTAGCTTAACCTGTATGCTACTAATACACTGTGCCTCACTCCATCTGCATCTGCTCTGAGACTCCTTAGTGTTTTTCTAGTTCCGCAAGCTTTGGCTCCTTTGTTTTCCTGCCCCTCTGTTAGCCATTTTATGACTCATTTCCTTGTCCACAACATATCTCCTCCTCCAGGCATGCCAGTGCTCAGGCTGACTACTTCAACTGCAACTACCTGAAGTGCAAGGGATGTACTGTACCTCCCTAGATTTGTCCATGACCTTCTCCCTTTAAAGGATCTGAGATACAACCTACTTTATGCTTCCTGGAATCCTTTTACTTTTCTTAGCATCAACTCCAGGAAACATTGGGGAATCTTACATTCTTGCACTCTTTCTAAGACACCCTAAAGACCCAACTCTGTTACTGTCCATAACAGGGAGAAAAATGAACAAAATTGTTACTTACTTAGGATTTTGTTGTTAATGCTATTTATTTGCTTACTTATTTTTTGTTTTTGTTTTTTAGTGGCTCAGAGAAAATCAAACACGTTTTCACTTCAGTAAGTTCAAATAAGTGAGAATTCTCTTCCTTTCCTCATCGGTGAACACCTTAACCACCTTCTGCAACAGCTAACTTTTATGTAGCGCTTACTATGTTCCAGGCACTCCTCTAACTGCTCCACATGTGTTATCACCATTAAGCTTCACAATAAGCCTACAAACAAGGAAACCAAGGCAAGTAGACAGTAACTTATTCAAGGTCATGGCTAATCAGTGGTAAAGCTAGGGTGTGAACCTTGACTCTGACTCTAGCACCTTTCCTCTTTACCAGTAAACTAATGTGCTTCTCAGCAGGCAATATTTTTATGTGCTAATACTGGCAATCAACACATACCATCTTGAACTAGTAAGTGGTGTAAGTGGCCATTATTAATAATAGAAATAAAAAAACAACCAGATATAGAAATTTGCAAATTGTTTCTCCTAACTTTTGGTACTTCATCTCTAATTAGAACAAAAATGCAAGTATGTGTTTTTGTTGTAAATAAAAATGAACAATTATTACATATATACTTGATATGCATTTAATATAAAAATAATGGTTGGCATTTATGGTGCTCAACTTATAAGGATCCTCTGATGTAGGTATTATCCTCATTTTATAAATGACAATGTTCCAGGCTCAAGTGGAAGTATGTGAGTCAAACCCTAAGCTATCTAGAGCCAAAGTTCATTTTCCTTCCACTGTACCCACCTGTGCACACACAAACACTGTACTTCCCCATACTTATTTGTGTATGCACATACATACACACACACACACCTCACATGCAGAATAGAATCTTTCTCACTCCACAGCAGTGGGCTTTGTCAGGGCCCCAACATTCTTAGCAACCTTCCCACTTATGACTTCCAAGATGGCCTCGGGGCAACTGTTTGTAGAGAGATTCTCCAGTCTTGGCATTTGGTTTAAAAGTGAGGGGCTGAATCCCTCCATGGTAATAAAGGAAGCTAGCAAAATGTTATCCGGACAACTGGTCACATCAGGCCTTGTCTCAGCCTGGCCATTAACCTGCCTAAAGCAATTGATGAAATGTGGAGAATAAAGCCTTTTTTGTGTTGCTTACCTTTTTCAGTGCAGATTTCACGAACGACTTCATTTTTTATGCTTTTCAAAGCATCAAAGTTCTGCCCAAAGCTAACTCTTTCTTCTTTCCCAGCAATTTCTTGCAGTTCTATTTTATTAGCTGCCCCAATGCCAACTGCATGAACAGTGATTTGCTCAGCCCTTAGTCTCTTAGCAGGTTCCACGACTCTGTCTGTGGACATCCCATCAGTCAACACAATGAGGTAACAGGGAACCTTGCTCATTCTATCCTTCGTTCCATTTTTTATTATTTGCAGTATGTAATCCAGAGCTTTCCCAGTATAAGTTCCACCAGTTAGTTGCTTAATGTTAAAAATAGCCTTTCTTAAGTCAATGTCATTAGAATAGTCAGTGATATAAAATTCCACTTCTGTGTCATCTGAATACTGCACAACTCCAACTCGGACTTTGTCTGGGCCAATGCTAAACATTTCTGTCACTTCCAACATAAATCTCTTGATTTGCTCAAACTGTTTCTCCTGGATGCTGCTTGAGCCGTCAATGAGGAAATGGATATCAGCCTCTTTTGTATCCACACAGCCTGAAAAAAAAAAGTGCATTCTCTGTAAATTAGAGAACCTAGAGAGAACTTTGCAAGAGGGTTTGTGAAGGAACATGAGGCTGAGGCATTTCTAAAGAATGAAGACTTCGTTTTTGCAGAGCCTGCACACTTCATTAAGCACAGTCATGCCCATTTTCTCCTTTGAAATTTACAACACCTTGTGAGAAAATTGAAACAGGGCAAAATGTAGTGGTTTGTCTAAGGTCATATAACCAGTAAATTAAAGAGTAAAGATCAAATTCCAGAGACTCCAGGCTCCAAGTTAAATAGTTTTTCTAGCATTGACACCTGCCTTCTTAAACAGTTTATGTCCCATCATTTCTTGAAAAAAGGCATGGGATTGACGACCTTCTATTCTTACTTTACCAATAATCTCTTCTTCCCAGAGCAACTAGAACAAGATATTTAAATATAAACTTAGATCACATTATTCTTCCTTTTAAATGATCTATCATTGCATTTGGAACTTAAAAACTAAAACTTGGCCTTATCTTGTCTCTTGCTTTTCTCTCTGACCCTATTTCCAGCAATTCTTCATCTCCCTCACTGTGTTCCAACCACACTGGGCTTCATTCTGTTTTTAGAACACGTCCCTGGGTCTTTGCATGTGCCCTCCTCTCTTCTTGAAATATTCTTTCCCCCAAATATCCACATGGCTGCTTCCTTCTCATCATGGATGTCATCAAGTCATCTCTTAAAAAGGTCTTCTCTTCCTCTTATCTAAAGCACACCTGTCATTGTCTATCTTCTTACAGTGTTTATTTTCTTTATGTTACTTTCTGAAGTTACCTTCTTCATTTGTTCATGAGCATGGCCTGTTTCTTACCACAGAATGTAATCCATGAGGACAAAGACTTTGTTTATTTTTCTGCTTCTGCCCAGTAGGCCTGGCACATCCTAGGAGTTCAATTTGTTTTTTTTAAATAAAAGACTTCTCAATGTTCCTTCCTTTGTTAAGCTGAATCTATGAAAAACTACTTTTGCTTTCTTAGTAGTCTATTTACTACTTTATGTAGACATTCACAGAAACTGGGTAAGAGAAAGAACATATTTTCAAAATTTTGGGTTGTGTGTGTCATTATCTGGTTTTCTTGACAGCTCTTAGGTAATTTATAGCTACTGACACTACTTCAGCCCACGGCAGTTGCTCTTTAGGAAATTAGATGTACTGAAAAGAAGTCTGACCCTGAGAAATGAACTATAAAATCAATACATAAAGCATTAGGGCAAAGATAAGCGGTTATCTGCAAAAGACAGGGTTGATCCCAGGCCAACAAAACTTGAAAGTAACCAGAATGCATTAATTTATATATCTAATAAAGAAGAATTAAATGTTCAGCAAAAGAAAGGTAGTGGTGATCAGCAATGAGGGAGAGAAAAAGGTGAGTAGGTGACTGTAGCAATGCCCATTCATCCCTGCCTAGGGCTGTGCTATCCAATACACTAGCCACTAGTCACATGTTGCTATTAAAATGTAAATCTAAACTATCCAACATTAAATAAAATTAAAAGTCATCTCCTTGAGTACACTAGCTACATTTCCAGTGCTTAACAGCTCCATATAACTAGCAGCTACCCTATTAGCATAGATACAGAATATTTCTATCACTACAAAATTTCAATTAAACAGTGCCAAAGAATGTGTCCCTTGGCTCAAGGCCTCACCTGTGCATTCATATATACAGATACATATATAAATATAGATGTATGTATTTGATTTTAAAGTAGAAACATCTGCCCAATTGGATGCTACTAAACATTTCAATTATAAAACTACAGTAACTCTCTTGTTCTGATTCCACAACCCCAAGCTGAGTTTTGATTACAGTTTAGCTTCTAATTTGGCATGTCTATAAGGAGAGAATGTATCACTTGGAAGATGTGGATGTCCAAGCCCCTGGGCATTGATAGCTCTCATTTTTACATAGATAATTGTCATTCTTTTTCTATACATCGGTGGCTTGAGTTTGGTTAATGTGAATTTTGCCTTGATTTAATGAAGTTTTATGGAATAAAAACTGAACACTTAGTATGTGCCAGATGTAGTAGATATAGCAGGGACTAAGCCAGATATAGATTGTTTCTCTGAGTGTTGATCATTCTGAAATTGCAAAGCTGGCCACCACACTCTAGATCACAGAAACTTCACTAAGGTAGTAGGTCTTAAATGTTGCTAGCCTGAATTCATTAGGGAGCTCACTAAAATGCATGGGCCCAGGCCCTACCCTCAGAGACCAATTCAGTAGTTTTAGAGTGATGCTTGGGCAACTGAATTATTAACAAGCTCCTCAAAAGACTCTAATTAAGTTTACAACAGACACTATTGGTGTTTTCGCCTGTATTTTCTCAAATCTCTTACCATGTTTATGCAAACTGGTTGCTAGTGCTTTGCTTTCACTTCCAATAGCAAATGCTGTATCTGTAGGTGAGCTGCCCTTGAGTTTCTGGAAACTTCTTTGCCTGGCACTTGAACCAGGAGTGTCCAGAAATTTACATTCCTTGCATGTTCTTAAATGTAAATTCTCTACTTACGTTTTTTTGTGTGGTTTTTTGTTGTTGTTGTTGTTGTTGTTGTTTGTTTTCCTTGCCTGGGACAACTCTGATGCTTGATATACACTATCTCTAGAATGACACCATGGAATTAAGCCAATATTACTATCCATAGGACTTTTCTTATTGTCCTTTCCTTCCTGTTCCCATTTCCTCATTTTCCTACCAATCTCCGTTGTTTTTTTTTTTTTTCTGGTTACACTTCCTAATATATCAATTTCATGTGAATTTTTGCCAGGCATCTGCTTCTGAGGAGCCCAGCTTAAGTCAGGTACCGACATTTTAAAACAACTGGATTACTAAGGAGTTACATAGTGAGGCCTTATGCCCTAGCTTTGGTCCCATATCTTCCCATTTATAATTCCTATAATGACAATAATAATTTTTTGTGGCATCATTGCAAACTCCTGAAAGAGACTATGCCACATATCCCTCCTATGGCCTAATAACAGTATTAGATTGAAGCTGGTCTGAGTTTAAAATTAGCCTTTAATATCATTGGAACATTAAAATTCCTTTCCATGTTGTGTGCTGCCAAATTCCAGTTTCAATTGCCTGGAAGCATTTTCTCTACAGAGAAAATGTGTGAGGACAGCAGATATCTCAGAATTAGATGAGCTCAAAGTCATATTAAGTATCTCTTGGCATGTACCTTTGAAAAGAGCTCAGTAAAACTATAGCAGATTCACAAAGAATCTTAACTAGGAGATCCTTCACTGGAATGATAGAAGAAAAAAATAGGATCAAAATGTCAGAAAATAACCATGATTGTGCATAAAAATACAGGTAAAAGGATGTCCCTGCAAGACTTTTATAAAACCAAAACATTGGCCTATATATCCAACAATTTAAGATATGTTTTAAAAAATATGGTATATCCATTATATGGAATATTTTTCTCAACCTAAAGGAATGTTTCAAAAGAGTATTTAAGGAAACAGACAAAAGATCATAATATCAAGTTGATGGAAAAGTGGATAAGGCAGATATTACTAGCTATCTCCAATATCCATTTTCTCCTTCTTCTACACCAATTGAACCACCAGTTTTAACCTGGGTGCTTGGCTTCCCCAAATGAAGGTCACATCTCCCAGTTCCCATTTTTATAACTTAGGTGTGGCATGTGACCAAGTGCTGGCCAGTGGGATGTAAGCAGAAATGGCACATATAACTTTTGGGAGCATCCTTGAAGAAAAGGTGAAGAGGCCTGGCCCTTTTTCTTCCCTTTTGTCTTTCTTGATTTCTGGATGTGAGGGTGATGCCTGGAGCCATTATTTTGGACAACGATCCTAGGAATTAAGACCACGAACAGCAAAAAATAATGTGGAAAAGGACAGGGTCTCTGACACTGTGGTGTATCAGACTAGCTCAGTCTACATACCTCTGGACTTATTTGTGAAACAGAAAAAAATAATCTTATCCTCTTTCAATTACTGTAATTTTGGTTTCTTCTGTTGGTCACACCCAAATATAGTTGTAACTAATAAAAGTTACCCAATTGTCTATGCCTATACTGTTCAATATGACAGCCACTAGACACACCTGGCTATTAAAATGAATTAAAACTACATGACATTTAAAATTCAGTTCCTCCATCACACTAGCCACATTTCAAGTGCTCAGTAGCCACATGTGGCTGGTGGCTGACCTAGTGGACAGTGCAGATAAAGAATATTTCCAGCATCATAGAAAGGGCTGTTGGACAGCACTGATATATACAATGTGATATCATTTTTAAAAACTCTGTATTTGTCTGTGTGTGCATGAATGAAAGGAAGACAGAGAGGCAGAGAGGGGTGAAGGGTGGGAGAAGGGAGGGAGAGAAAGAGAGAGGGACAGAAGAGACTAAAGACAACAGAAAAAGTATTAATGGCTTTATCTGAAGATAGAATTACAGGTGATTCTATTTTCTTCTGTCTGTCAAGCCATACTATTACAATATTTTATAATTAACATATATTTTACGTTTTATTGAGGTGTGATTTACATGTTATAAAATTGACCTCTTGTAAGTGTATTGTTCAACGATTTTTGGCGAATGTTTGAAGTTGTACGGGCGTCACCAAAATCCAGCTTTAAAACATTCCTACAATTCCTGAAAGTTCCTTTATCCAATTACAGTTGATCCTCACTCCCACCCTAGTCCTAGGTAACCACTTATATTACTTTTATAATTAGAAAAGTATTTTAAAAAACATACCAGTTTTATCAAGATTCCTTTGTTCAGCATAAGTAGAAATTTGGGACCATATTTCATTCTGGAGCTTTTTCAGGAACTTTGTACTGTAAGTTTCTAAGTCTGCATAGGACTTCAGCGTGGAAATTGTCTGTTCTGGAGGGTAAGACACTATTTCTTCTAACTGGGTATTGTTAGCCCCTTGGATGCTCAAGGCAAACACGGTTACACCCTCCAGTCGAAGGTTCAGCGCAGCATCATGCACCTCATCATCTGATGGTCTGTGGGTGACCAGGACTGCAATCTGAGGCACTCCTTGTGCTCTTCTGCTGCCATATGATTCTGAGAAGCCGTCTCTTCTCATCTGATCAATGGCAGCCCCTGTATTGGATTTCCCAACTTGGATGGAAAGATTCTTGATTTGCTGCTGAAATTCAGATTGGGTTGTGCTTGATTTAAGAAATGAAATAGTCTTGGCACTATTGCTGTAACTCATCAGTCCAAGTCGCATGCAATTTTCCTTCACATCCGTGGAGCTGGTAATGTTCTCAAGGAAGGTCTGAAGATGCCTTAAATTTCCTCTGGTCCCAAGTGACTCATCCACCAGGAACACGAGGTCAGCAAGTGAATCTTTCTGACAGGATATGGGGAAGGGAACTATGCAGAGAGAAAATGTGTGAGGATTAGTATAAACCACTGGCCCGGAGAGAGAAAGGTACTTAGGTACTTTTTACATTGTCAAGCACATTAGTTAGGATAGCGGTAGTCATGATGGATGTAAACAGCGTCGTTTTCTTTTAGTGAACAAAAGATCAAAATTCTAAACAAGACTTACAAGGTCGTTGACTTCAAAAGCTTTCCATATGCTGTTCCCTCTGTCTGAAGAATGCTTCTGACCAATTTCCCTACCACATCCTACGACCACCACCACTATCATCTCCATGACCACCATCACCACTGGTATGATCACCATCACCACTGCCATCATTTCCACCTCCACCACCACCACCACCATTGTCACCACTACCTTCACTACTAGTGAAGTGAAGGAACCACCATGTCCACCATCACCGCTACCTTTACCACTGCCACCACCATTCTCAAGAACTGGAATGCAGGGATGAGTTAGCAGAAATATCTCTTACTACAGGGGTTCACATTCTCTGGGGAAGGCAGATAACTAGATTGTATTATTTCACACAGTAATAAGTGCTAGCAAGGAAATAAAACAGGTGACTTGACTGAGTGACTACACTGTGGTTAAGGGAGGGTTAACTTACCTAAGACATGAAGAAACCAGGGAAGGCCTCTCTAAGAGGATCACATGTGGGTTGATAAATGACTGAAGAGAGGAATTCAGCCATGTGGAGTTCTGAAGGAAGAGGAATTCTGGCAGATAGAACAGCAAGAGGTGGGAACAAGCAAGAAGTCCAGAGTAGTTGGAGCCCATGAGTGAGGGGAAACATTGACGGATGAGGCCAGAGGGAAGGAGGGCCCAGTTCTTCTGGGAGTCACATGATCTTATTTAAATATTTTAAATATCACTCCAGTTGCTGAGAGGAAATAATGAATTCAGGGATAATAATTAAGAAACAACGGCCCTAGTCCAGGAAAGAAATAATGATTCTTGGACAAGTATTACAGCTGCTAAGATAGAATGACAAGGATAGTTTTGATACATGACTTAGAGGTAGAACAGAAAGCTGGATAAATTGCATGTGAGTATTGACAACAAAAGAGGAAGTGGTGAAAACTCCCGGGATTTTGGCCTGAACAACTGAGTGAATGGTGGTGGTGTCTTTTTTCAAGATAGGGAAGATAGTGGGAAAAACAAGTTACAGGGGGGATTTGTGTTCTGTTTCAGACATGGTAAGTTTGAGAAACTACTGAGTATTGAAGAGGAGATGCCAGGGAAGCACTTGGTTATACAAATTTGGAATCTAAGGGAAAGTACACCATATTCACATAAAACATAGACTCCAAGCACAGCTGGATGAACTGCAGCTGTGGAAAGCATAGCCAAGAGATAAGCTCAACCTTGCCAAGAACTACCCATCTGTGAGTTCTTAAAAGGCAGAAACCATGTCTTACTTATCACTATCCCTCCAGTACCTGGTGCCTGGTGAGAGCTCAAAAATATTTATGGAATTAAAAATAATTCTCATAAATCTACCAACCTACTCTGAAACCCCACAGTTAGCTAAAACAAACTCCAAGAATGACCTTCTCAGGTTAGTATTTATTTGCAAATAGTTGTTACTATTAATAATAGTAAATAGTGTGCCAAATGCCATACAAGTCACCTCACTCATATTATATGGTAGACATTATTATCCTCACTTTACAGGTAAGGAAACTAATGCTCAGGATTAAGTAAGGGACTCAATGTCCTAAGTGACCAAGCCAGGGTTTGAACTCAGACCTTCCTGACTCCGAAGTCTTTGCTCCTAACCTCTAAAAGTCCAGGATGGGACAACACAGCAGATGCAGGGCTCAACACAACAGAATGCAGTCCACTGCATTGCATTACTGCACCACTGAGGGCATCCCCTCTTCTTCCTGGTCGAACACAAAATATGAACATGTACTAATAGTGTCTCATTCTAAGGTTATCATTCTTCTCACTGAGTATCACTATATATCAGTTCACAAGCATTTATTGAATATTTATTGTGAGCCTCATACTGTAACAAGATGGTGAAGGAAAGAGAATAGACAGTGATCCTATTTCTTTATCTGTAAGATCCTCATGTATTAATTCATTAAGAAATAGAACTTAATGAATTAAGTTCTATTAATTCATTAATTAATGAATGAGTTAGCATTCATTAATTACATTGTCTTCCTAAGACATGAAGTAAGGCTCATTGTCAGGCACTGTGCTTGGCACAAAGGACAGAAAGATAAGTTGTCAATCCTGCCCTCATGTGCTACCTGTTTCTTGCTTCATGGTGGTGGGGAAGGGAAGTTGGACAAACACAGAAATGGATGGTTATGGGAAGTGCTGCTGTCATAAGCTGTGTGCAAGGAACCGAAACCCAAAAAGAAATTAGAAAGGAAAGATTCCAAGAGGAAAAGAATGTAGGGATGAGATTTAAATGATGACAGGAGTTATTCAAGCTATAAGAAAGCAAAGGAGTGCAATAAGATAGAGCTCTTGTCAGAAAAAATGGCACAAGCAAAGGCAGAAGCGAGTAGGTATAATGTGTAGAAGTTTCCAATACTTCAACATGGCTAATCATGAAAACGTAACATGAGTTGCAAGAGGTGAGAGTGGACAGATGTAGACCCACCTGGGGATCAGGCACCTCTTCAACCAAGGGTTTCCTTACCTTGCATATCAGCATCGACGGCTCCCTCCTTATACTTGGTTACATCTTTGATGATCTGTGTCATGTTTTGGGAAAATGTGCTGAGGTCTCTAATTGTCCGAAGGTTGAAATGGAAATGGGACGTGGCCATGGCCTTCAGATTTTCCTCAGAAGCTTCCTGCACCCCCACGGAGATAATTTTCACCCCATCTTTCTGCAGGGCTTTCGAAGCCTCTTCCACTTCATCCTCAGACTCAGCCGAAGCCAGGACCACCAAAATTGGGGGAAACTGTTTCCTGTCTCTCCCATTTATGGGTGCAGAGAAATAGGTCCTGTGAGCCTCCTGAAGAGCCTTTCCTATCTGCAGGGACCCGCCAATGAACTGAAAGTTCTTCTTGAGGTGGTTCAGCATGGGGCTTCTGCCTTTGAAGGTGCTCAGATGGAATTCACTGTGAAACTCGTCGCTGTACTGGGCCAGGGCTACACGGTATTTGTTGGCCTCTACGGGGAGACTGTTGATCATTTTGTTGATGAATGTTTTCACGAATGGGAACGACTTAGGTCCCAGATGATCAGAGCTGTCCACCAGAAACACGACATCTGCATACACAGGGCCTGGCCCTATCAAAATAAAATAACAACAAGCAAAAACAAGGTTATCATTCAGGCTTTATATTTTAAACCACAATACTTATTTAATACTATGTGCTGGGGGGAGGAGCCAAGATGGCCGAATAGGAACAGCTCCGGTCTACAGCTCCCAGCGCGAGCGACGCAGAAGACGGGCGCTTTCTGCATTTCCATCTGAGGTACCGCGTTCATCTCACTAGGGAGTGCCAGACAGTGGGCGCAGGTCAGTGGGTGAGTGCACCGTGCGCCAGCCGAAGCAGGGGCGAGGCATTGCCTCACTCGGGAAGCGCAAGGGGTCAGGGAGTTCCCTTTCCAGGGGTGACAGACGGCACCTGGAAAATCAGGCCACTCCCACCCGAATACTGTGCTCTTCCGACGGGCTTAGGAAACGGTGCCCCAGGAGAGTATAGCCCGCACCTGGCTCAGAGGGTCCTATGCCCACGGAGTCTCGCTGATTGCTAGCACAGCAGTCTGAGATCAAACAGCAAGTCAGCAGCGAGGCTGGGGGAGGGGCGCCCGCCATTGCCCAGGCTCGCTTAGGTAAACAAAGCAGCCTGGAAGCTTGAACTGGGTGGAGCCCACCACAGCTCAAGGAGGCCTGCCTGCCTCTGTAGGCTCCACCTCTGGGGGCAGGGCACAGACAAACAAAAAGACAGCAGTAACCTCTGCAGACTTAAATGTCCCTGTGTGACAGCTTTGAGGAGAGCAGTGGTTCTCCCAGCACGCAACTGGAGATCTGAGAACGGGCTGACTGCCTCCTCAGGTGGGTCCCTGACCCCTGACCCCCGAGCAGCCTAACTGGGAGGCACCCCCCAGCAGGGGCAGACTGACACCTCACACGGCCGACCAGGTACTCCAACAGACATGCAGCTGAGGGTCCTGTCTGTTAGAAGGAAAACTAACAGAAAGGACATCCACACCAAAAACCCATCTGTACATCACCATCATCAAAGACCAAAAGTAGATAAAACCACAAAGATGGGGAAAAAACAGAGCAGAAAAACTGGAAACTCTAAAAAGCAGAGTACCTCTCCTCCTCCAAAGGAACGCAGTTCCTCACCAGCAACGGAACAAAGCTGGACGGAGAATGACTTTGACGAGCTGAGAGAAGAAGGCTTCAGACGATCAAATTACTCCGAGCTACGGGAGGATATTCAAACCAAAGGCAAAGAAGTTGAAAACTTTGAAAAAAATTTAGAAGAATGTATAACTAGAATAACCAATACAGAGAAGGGCTTAAAGGAGCTGATGGAGCTGAAAACCAAGGCTCGAGAACTACGTGAAGAATGCAGAAGCCTCAGGAGCCAATGCGATCAAATGGAAGAAAGGGTATCATCCCTGGAAGATGAAATGAATGAAATGAAGCAAGAAGGGAAGTTTAGAGAAAAAAGAATAAAAAGAAATGAGCAAAGCCTCCAAGAAATGTGGGACTATGTGAAAAGACCAAATCTACGTCTGATTGGTGTACCTGAAAGTGACAGGGAGAATGGAAACAAGTTGGAAAACACTCTGCAGGATATTATCCAGGAGAACTTCCCCAATCTAGCAAGGCAGGCCAACATTCAGATTCAGGAAATACAGAGAATGCCACAAAGATACTCCTGGAGAGGAGCAACTCCAAGACACATAATTGTCAGATTCACCAAAGTTAAAATGAAGGAAAAAATGTTAAGGGCAGCCAGAGAGACAGGTCGGGTTACCATCAAAGGGAAGCCCATCAGACTAACAGCGGATCTCTCGGCAGAAACCCTACAAGCCAGAAGAGAGTGGGGGCCAATATTCAACATTCTTAAAGAAAAAAATTTTCAACCCAGAATTTCATATCCTGCCAAACTAAGCTTCATAAGTGAAGGAGAAATAAAATACTTTACAGACAAGCAAATGCTCAGAGATTTTGTCACCACCAGGCCTGCCCTAAAAGAGCTCCTGAAGGAAGCGCTAAACATGAAAAGGCACAACCGGTACCAGCCACTGCAAAATCATACCGAAATGTAAAGACCATCAAGACTAGGAAGAGACTGCATCAACTAACGAGCAAAATAACCAGCTAACATCATAATGACAGGATCAGATTCACACATAACAATATTAACTTTAAATGTAAATGGACTAAATGCTCCAATTAAAAGACACAGACTGGCAAATTGGATAAAGACTCAAGACGCATCAGTGTGCTGTATTCAGGAAACCCATCTCACGTGCAGAGACACACATAGGCTCAGAATAAAAGGATGGAGGAAGATCTACCAAGCAAATGGAAAACAAAAAAAGGCAGGGATTGCAATCCTAGTCTCTGATAAAACAGACTTTAAACCAACAAAGATCAAAAGAGACAAAGAAGGCCATTACATAATGGTAAAGGGATTAATTCAACAAGAAGAGCTAACTATCCTAAATATATATGCACCAAATATAGGAGCACCCAGATTCATAAAGCAAGTCCTGAGTGACCTACAAAGAGACTTAGACTCCCACACATTAATAATGGGAGACTTTAACACCCCACTGTCAACATTAGACAGATCAACGAAACAGAAAATCAACAAGGATACGCAGGAATTGAACCCAGCTCTGCACCAAGCAGACCTAATAGACATCTACAGAACTCTCCACCCCAAATCAACAGAATATACATTTTTTTCAGCACCATACCACACCTATTCCAAAATTGACCATATACTTGGAAGTGAAGCTCTCCTCAATAAATGTAAAAGAACAGAAATTGTAACAAACTATATCTCAGATCACAGTGCAATCAAGCTAGAACTCAGGATTAAGAATCTCACTCAAAACCGCTCAACTACGTGGAAACTGAGCAACCTGCTCCTGAATGACTACTGGGTACATAACGAAAAGAAGGCAGAAATAAAGATGTTCTTTGAAACCAACGAGAACCAAGACACAACATACCGGAATCTCTGGGATGCATTCAAAGCAGTGTGTAGAGGGAAATTTATGGCACTAAATGCCCACAAGAGAAAGCAGGAAAGATCCAAAATTGACACCCTAACATCACAATTAAAAGAACTAGAAAAGCAAGAGCAAACACATTCAAAAGCTAGCAGAAGGCAAGAAAGAACTAAAATCAGAGCAGAACTGAAGGAAATAGAGACACAAAAAACCCTTCAAAAAATCAATGAATCCTGGAGCTGGTTTTTTGAAAGGATCAACAAAATTGATAGACCGCTAGCAAGACTAATAAAGAAAAAAAGAGAGAAGAATCAAATAGATGCAATAAAAAATGATAAAGGGGATATCACCACCAATCCCACAGAAATACAAACTACCATCAGAGAATATTACAAACACCTCTACGCAAATAAACTAGAAAATCTAGAAGAAATGGATAAATTCCTCAACACATACACCCTCCCAAGACTAAACCAGGAAGAAGTTGAATCTCTGAATAGACCAATAACAGGAGCTGAAATTGTGGCAATAATTAATAGCTTACCAACCAAAAAAAGTCCAGGACCAGATGGGTTCACAGCCGAATTCTACCAGAGGTACAAGGAGGAGCTGGTACCTTTCCTTCTGAAACTATTCCAATCAATAGAAAAAGAGGGAATCCTCCCTAACTCATTTTATGAGGCCAGCATCATCCTGATACCAAAGCCTGGCAGAGACACAACAAAAAAAGAGAATTTTAGACCAATATCCTTGATGAACATTGATGCAAAAATCCTCAATAAAATACTGGCAAACCGAATCCAGCAGCACATCAAAAAGCTTATCCACCATGATCAAGTGGGCTTCATCCCTGGGATGCAAGGCTGGTTCAATATACGCAAATCAATAAATGTAATCCAGCATATAAACAGAACCAAAGTCAAAAACCACATGATTATCTCAATAGATGCAGAAAAGGCCTTTGACAAAATTCAACAACCCTTCATGCTAAAAACTCTCAATAAATTAGGTATTGATGGGTCATATCTCAAAATAATAAGAGCTATTTATGACAAACCCACAGCCAATATCATACTGAATGGGCAAAAACTGGAAGCATTCCCTTTGAAAACTGGCACAAGACAGGGATGCCCTCTCTCACCACTTCTATTCAACATAGTGTTGGAAGTTCTGGCCAGGGCAATCAGGCAAGAGAAGGAAATCAAGGGTATTCAATTAGGAAAAGAGGAAGTCAAACTGTCCCTGTTTGCAGATGACATGATAGTATATCTAGAAAACCCCATTGTCTCAGCCCAAAATCTCCTTAAGCTGATAAGCAACTTCAGCAAAGTCTCAGGATACAAAATCAATGTACAAAAATCACAAGCATTCTTATACAACAATAACAGACAAACAGAGAGCCAAATCATGAGTGAACTCCCATTCACAATTGCTTCAAAGAGAATAAAATACCTAGGAATCCAACTTACAAGGGATGTGAAGGACCTCTTCAAGGAGAACTACAAACCACTGCTCAAGGAAATAAAAGAGGATACAAACAAATGGAAGAACATTCCATGCTCATGGGTAGGAAGAATCAATATCATGAAAATGGCCATCCTTCCCAAGGTAATTTACAGATTCAATGCCATCCCCATCAAGTTACCAATGACTTTCTTCACAGAATTGGAAAAAACTACTTTAAAGTTCATATGGAACCAAAAAAGAGCCCGCATCGCCAAGTCAATCCTAAGCCAAAAGAACAAAGCTGGAGGCATCATGCTACCTGACTTCAAACTATACTACAAGGCTACAGTAACAAAAACAGCACGGTACTGGTACCAAAACAGAGATATAGATCAATGGAACAGAACAGAGCCCTCAGAAATAATGCCACATATCTACAACTATCTGATCTTTGACAAACCTGACAAAAACAAGCAATGGGGAAAGGATTCCCTATTTAATAAATGGTGCTGGGAAAACTGGCTAGCCATATGGAGAAAGCTGAAACTGGATCCCTTCCTTACACCTTATACAAAAATCAATTCAAGATGGATTAAAGACTTAAACATTAGACCTAAAACCATAAAAACCCTAGAAGAAAACCTAGGCAATACCATTCAGGACATAGGCATGGGCAAGGACTTCATGTCTAAAACACCAAAAGCAATGGCAACAAAAGCCAAAATTGACAAATGGGATCTAATTAAACTCAAGAGCTTCTGCACAGCAAAGGAAACTACCATCAGAGTGAACAGGCAACCTACAAAATGGGAGAAAATTTTCACAACCTACTCATCTGACAAAGGGCTAATATCCAGAATCTACAATGAACTCCAACAAATTTACAAGAAAAAAACAAACAACCCCATCAAAAAGTGGGCGAAGGACATGAACAGACACTTCTCAAAAGAAGACATTTATGCAGCCAAAAAACACATGGAAAAATGCTCACCATCACTGGCCATCAGAGAAATGCAAATCAAAACCACAATGAGATACCATCTCACACCAGTTAGAATGGCAATCATTAAAAAGTCAGGAAACAACAGGTGCTGGAGAGGATGTGGAGAAATAGGAACACTTTTACACAGTTGGTGGGACTGTAAACTATTTCAACCCTTGTGGAAGTCAGTGTGGCGATTCCTCAGGGATCTAGAACTAGAAATACCATTTGACCCAGCCATCCCATTACTGGGTATATACCCAAAGGACTATAAATCATGCTGCTATAAAGACACATGCACACGTATGTTTATTGCGGCATTATTCACAATAGCAAAGACTTGGAACCAACCCAAATGTCCAACAATGATAGACTGGATTAAGAAAATGTGGCACATATACACCATGGAATACTATGCAGCCATAAAAAATGATGAGTTCACGTCCTTTGTAGGGACATGGATGAAATTGGAAATCATCATTCTCAGTAAACTATCGCAAGAACAAAAAACCAAACACCGCATATTCTCACTCATAGGTGGGAATTGAACAATGAGAACACATGGACACAGGAAGGGGAACATCACACTTCAGGGACTGTTGTGGGGTGGGGGGAGGGGGGAGGGATAGCAAAAAAAATAATAATAATAATTGTTGAATAAATGAACTTTATTGTAAAGAGGAAAAAAAAAATACTATGTGCTAGTGTTAAGTGTATATCAGAATCCCAAGAAAAGTGTCTTCTGGAGGTCAAACAGAAGAAAATATAATTGCCTTTGCTAAAATGTCAAACAAAAGGGCTTTAGTAAAGTTAGCCAACAGATATACAAGAGACAATAAACTTCTTTTCTTTTTTAGTTCTGGAACCCCAAACTGATATTGTACCAACTGAGAAAGTCCCTGACTGGACTGGTTTGGCTGTGTCCCTACCCAAATCTCATCTTGAATTATAGCTCCCATAATCCCCATGTGTCATGGGAGGGACCCAATAGGAGGTAATTGAATCATGGAGGTGCTTACCCCCATGCTGTTCTTGTGATAGTGAGAGTCTCATGAGTTCTCATGAGATTTGATGGTTTTATAAGGGGCTTTTCCCCTTTTGCTTGGTACTTCTCTCTCCTGCTACCATGTGAAGAAGGACATGTTTGCTTCCACTTCTGCCATGATTGTAATTTTGCTGGGGCCTCCCCAGCCATGAGGAACTGAGTCAATTAAACCTCTTTCCTTTGTAAATTACCTAGTCTCGGGTATTTCTTCATAGCAGTGTAAGAATGGGCCAAAGTTGTCTGAGAACTAACAGCAATTTTTGAAAACATTATAGAGTAAGCAATTGTCTCAGGTGAGAGAACAGAGTCTAAGACGGGGATTTCAGGTGAAAGTGCTTGATTGAAGGCACGCAATGTAAGAGAAACAGGATAGGACAGGGAACAAGCAGAGAAGGGCAAGTCATCAGGTAAGGTCTAGCTTTGACCTGCTCTGCAAGGGGCTCTGGGGCCTAAATTACAGCAGAGCTGTCCCTCTTTGAGGCAAGAGGGCCAGTTTTTTGTGCTACCCTATTAGTCAGTCATTGGCTGCAGACCACTCCCAGAAGTTGGAGAGAAGGAGCAGAGGGTTGTAGGCAGAACCTCTTGGTTAAGTGGGAAAGCTGAGAACAGTTCCCCTGAGAAAATGGGGCACAGCCATGAGCTGTTGCCAGCAATATTCACAGTAGCTGGGAGGTGGGTGCACCAGCCAAATAAGAAGAGTCTGGAAAGGGAGGTGCCAATAGTATCTACCTCAGCAGTCACGGTCAGCCATGCTGCTCCTGAAATTAGTAATGTGCTAGTAAATGTCTAACAACTGGCTCTTTCAAGGTAACTCAGAAATTCATCAGGAAATCTTAGAGTAACACAGTGACAATGCAGTTAAAAATACTTCTTTGAATGATGTTTTTAGTAATTACAAGAGAGAAAAACTTACTTTTCATACACGCTCTCTCTCTTTTCCTATACAGATAGGTGCACACACACACACTCACACACTCACACAGTCGTGTGCTTCACAACGACATAATGACATTTCAGTCAACAACAGCCTGCATATATGATATTGGCCTCATAAGGTTAAAATTAAGCTGGCTGGGCATGGTGGCTCACACTGTAATCCCAGCACTTTGGAAGGTCAAGGTGGTAGGATCACTTGAGCCCAGGAGATTGAGACCAGCCTGTGCAAGATGACGAAACCCTGTCTCTACAAAAAATATAAAAATTAGCCAGGTGTGGGGGCATGTACCTGTAGTCCCAGCTATTTGGGAGGCTGAGGCAGAAGGATTGCTTGAGCTGAGGGAGCAGAGGTTGCAGTGAGCCGAGATTGCACCACTCAACTCTGGCTTGAGTGACAGAGTGAGACTCAGTCTCAAAAAAACACGATTATAATAGAGCTGAAAAATTCTTATCACCTAATGACATCATAGCTGCCATAATGTGGTAGTGCAAGGTATTGCCTTTTCTGTGTTTAGATGTGTTTAGATATATAAATCCTTACCATTGTATTATACTTGTCTACAATATTCAGCACAGTAACATGCAGTACAGGTTTGTAGCCTAGGAGCAATAGGCTGTACCATATACCCTAGGTGTGTAGTAGGCTACACCATCTAGGTATAAGTATACTCTATGATGTTTACACAATGACAAAATCACCTAATGATACATTTCTTAGAAAGTACACCCATTGTTAAGTGACATATGACTCTGTGTGTGTGTTTGTGTGTAAATATATATTTCATGCTTGTAAAAGGAAAGGAAGGCAATAGTTTAGTCACGAAAATACTTAGAATTTGTTTTCTGTGTGGGGTTCCTTCTCTTTCATTTATGAGATCAAGATTCAAATGGATCTATAAACAAATGGACTGACTCAATCCATGGAGACATGTAATATTGAGATTGAAGCAAATCAATGGATAATTAAAGTTTTTCTAGCCAGGTGCAACATAACTCATGACTTTTGCTCATGGCTTTGTGCTGTCTTTCACAAGTTAAGTTTGTTTGATATTGTATAACAATTACTAAATGCTGCATACTTTTATTTTTAGTAAATTATTTCTCGCTGTTTATTAAAGTTTACTGAGATGTAAAAATATTTCCTAAATAATAATAAACATAAAATATACTGATACCTGGGCTCTGGTCTGCCAATGTTTCAGTCCAAATGATTAGGACAAATATAATTAGCAGGATCTTCATTTTGTTAGTGAAGATTTTTATTTTTGTTCTGCAAAAAAAAATTATTTACAACATGAAAAATTTTATTTTATACCATTAAGTAACTGTCAGGATAGTTGTATTAGGGCATGGTACACTGTAAACAAGTATTTGTCAAGCAGTGCCAAGCGTGTTTATAAAATTCATCAAGCATTTGGAGTATTTGTTGAAAATATTAATGCTAATGTTTGCTGAGCCCTGGCCAAGTCTCAAACACCTTTCTCAGTGCTTCACAAGTGTCATCTAATTTAATCCTCAAAACAATCTTATAGGGAGGTACAATTACTACACTTATGTGACAGATAAGAAAACTGAAGCACCAAATGGCTTGGTAAGAGGTAGATCGATCCACAGTACTAACCCAGACGAAGCAATTGCATCACCTAACCTCTTAACCACTATGTCATAAGCTTTATACAAAATTAGTGTCCTCACAGAATTTATGTAGTCACTATTCTCTACCCTTTATTGTTATGCCACTATCATATATGTTTATAATTTGGCTTAAAAAGCCAACAGTTACACATGTCTCTTCCTTCACTAAGCCCTTGTGAAAACTGCTTCCTCACTTACAGTTATGCTCAATTTCACAAACTACCTTAGGTTTGGTTTTTCCACATAGTTCACAATCAATCAGAACACTTCATGGGAAATTAAAATCTCAGGAATTTAACCAAATCAGAGTTTGTTCTTTATGTGAATAGAAATAGATTAAAATGGCCAATACTCAAAAAATAGATCTCCCTTAAAACAGATACCAAAGGTATAAGGGCTGATTTTTAGAGTTCTTTTGAAATTGTTACTCATTCAGGAAGATTGATAGAATCACTGGAAGCTGGATGTGGAGAAGACCCTATAAATCATTTAGATTAAGCCCCCAGTTCAGAGGAAACAACATTTTTATCATCCCAAAAAGAAACCCCAAACCCACAGCAGTCATTCCCCATTCCCCCACTCCCCTTCTATAGGTCCTGGCACTGAACTACTTTCTTTCTCTATGGATTTGCCTATTCTGGACATTTTGTATAAACAGAATCGTACAATATGTGGCCTCTAAGTTTGGCTTCTTTCATTTAGTATGTTTTCAAGGTTTATCCATGTTATAGTATGTATCAGTACTTAATTCTTTTTTTATGGCTGAGTAATATTCCACTGTATGGAGATATATATATATATATATATATATATATATATATATATATATGAAACATTTAAAACATTAATTGTCAGTTGATGAACATTTGGGTTGTTTCTACTTTGGGCTATTATAAATAATACTGCTATGAACACTTACGTACATGCTGGTGTGAATATATGTTTTCATTTATCTGGAGTAGGTACCTAGGAGTGAAATATTTGGTCTTATCATAACTCTATGTTTAACATTTTGAGAAACTACAAAATTGTTTTCCAAAGTGGCCACACTATTTTACATTCTCAGCAGCAGTGTATAAATCTTCCAACTTCTCCACATTGCCATCAACACTTATTTTCCATTTTGTTATTATAGCCATTCTAGTGGGTATAAATGGTTTTCATTTGCATTGCCCTAATGATGAATGATGTTATCTTTTCAGGTACTTAATGGCCATTTGTATCTCTTATTTGGTGAAACATCTACTTAAATGCTTTACCCATTTTTAACTGGGTTATTTGTCTTTTATTGTTGTAATATAAAAATTCTTTATATATTCTAGATGCTAGAATACTAGATGCTTAGCAGATATATGACTTGCTAATATACTCCTGCCATTCTGTGTGTTGTATTTTCACTTT